>NC_064643.1:55842650-57211320 GCF_023864345.2 Schistocerca serialis cubense
CAAATTCCACCTTGTATACTAGTGGCCATGACTCGGATAGTACCCTATCACACTGAGCAATGACTTGGCGTGTAATGAATTGTGATTTTCTTTGTAAACCCGAAAATTCTGAAATTAGAAAAAAATGTTTTAAATCGAAATAAGCATAATTTTCCGCTCCTGGTCTTTCTCTAAATTTTGGTCTCTACTGCTACTTCTATCGTCTCATTTGACGTTTTCCTAATTTCTTCAGTCTTGATTTTGCAACCTTAACTTCATACCTGACTTGATTTAAGTTTTCGACAAACTCATCAGCCCTCCTTTGAATTACCTTAATTTCTTTCATGATTTCGTCCTGTCTCTATCCCCCCTTGTCTAGTCCTTCTAAATTTCCCTATTTTCATTAATGAAGATCTCCCGTCATCTTCTCGCCGTCATTTTTCTTCCATTTCTGTCGTATCTTCTCAGCCTCTTGGATAAACTGAATGATAGTTCCTAATTGCTCACTTCCAGTAACATACCCAGAACTAGACGCACGCGATTCAATTTCTCTATGACGCCTTGTCCGCGGAATTGAACTGTTAATTTCTGTTACTGTACCTCTTTCCGTAGTCACAGAATCTACCTGACCTGCCACCTCGGCGTTGTTTTCACTTTCATTTCCTGAGTGAACTGAACGTTCGTCCTCGGAGTATTCTGCATTTGACATTTGTGGCCAGTTGGCAGAGTGGTTTAAATGAACTTCTCCCGCCGTCCTATTTTGTTTTGCATTAATGACACTTGTGTTCAGTTCTGGACGACATTAGTGCGCAGCCCTTCTGGCTACACACACGAGCTTTGCTTCTCGTAAGCATTCAAATCAACTGCTACTTCGGCAAGTACCGCGATAATAATGCAGCACGTGCGACAACTCTACTCTGACCTATCAAATAATGCAAACATCTATGACAAAACCCGTGAAAGAAACCAGACCCTTAAATGTCCTACACATCCCCATAAGCAAATTAGCTCCACAGAATCTTGCACCTCTCAGTAGTGACTGCATAAAACTGCGAAAGTGCATTCAAATGCAGGTACACTAAGTAGAAAACTAGAGTTCTGCAAGCTGTAGGCAAAAGCTGGTCAGAACGCCAGGAAGGACAGGCAATCGACATAGACCGTCACCAATATACGTCGCAGACACAATTTGTGATGCTTGATGGTTTGCTGTGCAAAAGTATGAAGTGCAGCCCACACGTGGCACTTCCAGCAACATTTAGAAATGAAGTGTTGCAACAGGCTCTTGATCACTTTTTGAGGGGACATGGAAACAATTATATTCTAACCCTAATACATCATTTTTCTAGTTGATAACAGTGATAGTAATTTGAGACAAGGAAGCAAGCACAGTCACGAACACAATGGTTAACAATTGCATACTAACAACCAGCAGTGCTAACATTATAATTATAGATCAGTGTATAAATTTAATGTTAGACATTTTGCACCAGCTGGTCGGCTACTTCAGGTCCTAGAACTTTACGCTAGTCCTTTTCATATACAAGTGAATGGTCATACTGAATGCGTTTACTGCACAGTTTTGAAAATGTTGAAACCTTATTAATAGTCAACACAATAACTGGGACGCAATAGCATATACTTAGATATATAGTAATATAGGTTTTACACCATACAAGGTTGTATATACACACATAAAAAAAAGCTTTGCATCACCTCGGTTCCGAGAGTTCGGGAACCTGTACAGAAAATTTTTTAATACACACGTCAAGAAAAGGTTTGCATCAACCCGATTCCCAGGACTCCTGAAGATAGACGTTGATTGTGGATATTGTCTCCCAGACACAGTCCCTTTGACTTTTCAGAGATGTCACTAAACCCGCCCAAAGATAAAAATGGTTCAAATGGCTCTGAGCACTATGGGACTTAACATCTGAGGTCATCAGTCCCCTAGAACTTAGAACTACTTAAACCCAACTAACCTAAGGACATCACACACATCCATGCCCGAGGCAGGATTCGAACCTGCGACCGTAGCAGTAGCGCGGTTCCGGACTGAGCGCCTAGAACCGCTAGACCACCGCGGCCGGCCGCCCAAAGATATAAACAACCTTGCATGAGTAGCACTATTAGACGGAGGGGGCCAACAGCCAATCAGTTCCAGTTATTCCACCAGGAAGGAGGTACACGGCTCTTGTTGTCAACCATGCATAGACGGTCAATGCCGCTGTTCGACCGCGTCCGCATTGTTACTTTGTGTCAGGAAGGGCTCTCAACAAAAGAAGTGTCGAGGCGTCTCTGAGTGAACCAAAGTGATGATGTTCGAACATGGAGGAGAGATGGAGGAACAGGAACTGTCGATGACATGCTCGCTCAGGCCGCCCAAGGGCTACTACTGCAGTGGAAGACCGCTACCTACGGATTATGGCTCGGAGGAAACCTGACTGTAACGCCACCATGTTGAATAATGCTTTTCGTGCAGCCACAGGACGTCGTGTTACGACTCAGACTGTAGGCAATAGGCTGCATGATGCGCAACTTCACTCCCGACGTCCATGGCGAGGTCCATCTTTGCAACCACGACACCATGCAGTGCGGTACAGATGGGCCCAGCAACATGCCGAATGGACCGCTCAGGACTGCTATCACGTTCTCTTCACCGATGAGTGTCACATATGCCCTCAACCACACAATCATTGGAGACGTGATTGGAGGCAACACGGTCAGCCTGAACGCCTTAGACACACTGTCCAGCGAGTGCAGCAAGGTGGAGGTTCCCTGCTGTTTTGGGGTGGCATTATGTGGGGCCGACGTACGCTGCTGGTGGTCATGGAAGGCACCGTAATGGCTGTACGATACGTGAATGCCATCCTTCCACCGATAGTGCAACAATATCGGCGAGGTATTCGTCTTCATGGACGACAATTCGCGCCCCATTGTGCACTTCCTTCAGGATAATGACGATCTCCAGACATGAACCCTGTCGACCATGCCTGGGATGGACTGAAAATGGATGTACATTGTTCTGTTTGGGGGTTTTGTTCTTGTTTATGTTAGGTAGTTCAATGAATTCCTCTTCTGCTGTATTCAATGGAACTAGCCCCTTAAATCTGGAGTTATCTTCTCAAAAAATCCCGATATCCTGATGATTATTCATCAAGGAACGCTTGGTTTAACTCTGGATGTATGGAGGAAGAAAATAAGGCACATAGATTAGAACATACCTTTGGAGAATTACAGAACGAAGCAAGGAAAGATCGAATTCCATCGGAAATGGAGGAGGAATACCATGGATTACAACTTTCTAATAAATATCGGACGGAACAGTTGAAGCCGGTAGTTGATCTGATGTCAAAAACGTTGATTCGTAGGTAGAGGTGATGGATAAACGCATGTGGAATACTTTTGAAGAGAATTTTGGGAACAGCAGATGACGAAGACATCCGAAATTTAAATAACGCACTAGGCCAGGAACAAGCAGTAGTAGAGTAAGGGAGAATAACAACCAGCTGATGAACATGGAACAAGCTGTACTAATTAACTCAAGAGGATGCGGCGCGGCGGGTTGCTCTCTCACTATTCTTTAAACAATCTGTCCACCTACCTGGATACGTGTCAGGTTGTCTGCCCCTTCATTCTGCGACGGTAGATACTGGTTTAGCCGAGAAAAGCAGCGTTGACAAAGTACCTACCATGGGAAGGCCACATAACTCCAGGTCAAGGACAGCATCTGAAAGTTAATTAAATTATCGGGAGTTCGGGATTCTTGTACGACTCGTTTGAAAATGTCTAAACTTTCCTGTAAGCTGGTATTATTATTATTCATTTTATGGCCTTCTTTGGACCATTGTAGGCAAAAATACAAAGTTCTAAACAAGTTGTTACACATGGATACAATTTGGTTCGACAATAACTTAATATATTTAGGTAATAAAATTATTAGAGGCTATTCTTATATGAAAGGTGTTTTGCTCTTCTGTCTGCCCAATATTTCTTCATTCTTTCAGATATTTTCTTTCTTTCTTCATCTGAGACAACTCTTCCTGTACTCCTTTTATTGATTTTCATTTGTAGTCTGGTTTTCTCTTTCTTGTTTTTTAGGTCATCTACTGTAATTTGAAGTTCTTTTATATCTTCCTTAATTTCTGTGATCCATTTAATGTCGCTCTTGCTATTCCACAATTTTTGTATTATTTTTTTACTAATTCTGTTTTCTGGAGTTCTCATCAGATGTCCAAAGAATGAGATGCGTTTCTTCCTGATTGTGCTCATGACTGGTTCTATTTTCTTATATACTGTTTCATTTGATGCTATTCTCCAATGTCCATTTATTTTATACTGTTTATTTATACATGTCCTAATTATTGTTCTTTCTATTTTTAGTATTCTGTCAATTTCTGCTGTATTAGTTGTTTTGAAGATAGTTTCAGCTGCATACGTTATTTCTGGTTGTGTAACTGTTTTATAGTGTTTTAATTTTGCATCTATAGATAGGCTTTTTTTGTTGTATGTTGTTTTGGTAATGTAATTTGCATAGTTCAGTTTTTTTATTCTTCTTTGCCATGATGGCTTCTCATTTAGATTGTATGTTATTATTTCGCCTAAATATTTAGATTTATCAACAATTTTGATTTCCTGTTCTCCTATTGTAATTTTGTTTGCAATTGGTGGATCAGTTAGCATAATCTCCGTTTCTTCAAATGATATTCTAAGGCCTACTTTCTCTGCTATTTCTTGTAGTAATTTCACTTGTTGCCTGGCTTCTTGAACGGTGTTGGCTAAGAGAGCAAGATCATCAGCGAATCCCAAGCAGTTTAAGCTAATATCATTTTTTGCACTTCCAATTCTTATCCTCTTTGGATTGTCCTTGTACCATTCTCTCATTATGTATTCCAGTGCACAGTTGAAAAGTAATGGTGATAGGCAGTCACCTTGTCTTAAGCCTGTTTTTATGAGGAATGGTTCCGAAATTTCTCCTCTAAACTTCACTTTTGATTTGGTGTTGGTTAGAGTGAGTTGTATTATTTTAATTAGTTTTGGATGGAGTCCTAGATTTCTTAAAATTTTTAATAAATGGCTCTGAGCACTATGGGACTCAACTTCTGTGGTCATCAGTCCCCTAGAACTTAGAACTACTTAAACCTAACTAACGTAAGGACATCACACACATCCATGCCCGAGGCAGGATTCGAACCTGCGACCGTAGCAGTCCCGCGGTTCCAAAATTTTTTTTTTTTTAATACTGAGGGTCTGTGGAGACAGTCATATGCCTTCTTAAAATCTACAAATGTTATTGCCAGAGGTTTGTTCCTTGTAGTATGCCAGAATCAATTTTAAACTAATTATCTGCTCTGCACAGCTTCTCCATGGTCTGAAACCTCCCTGATATTCCCCTAACTCCTGTTCTAATTGCTCCTTGATTCTTTCATATAGGATCTTGGATAGAATTTTATATGTGCAATCTAGGAGAGAGATTCCTCTGTAGCTGTCTGGGTTGCTCTTATCTCCCTTTTTGTGTAGTGGGTGGATGACAGCTGTGGTCCAATGTTCGGGAAATTGTTCTGTTAACCAAATTTTTGTTAGAGCCATGTGTAAGGAGGTCTTGACTGTGTCACTTGCATATTTCCACATTTCAACAAAAGCCTGATCTTCTCCACATGCCTTATAATTTTTTTGTTCTTTAAGAATTTCTTCTACTTCTTGGAAAGTTGGAGGGTCTAGTTTGCTAAGTTTGGTTTTTATTGGGGTATTTATGTTGATTTGTAAGGGTTCTTTGGGTTCCTCGCAATTCAGAAGTTTGTAAAATGCTTTTGCCATGATTTCTGCATTTTCCTTGTTACTGTGTGTCATTCTTCCATCTTCATCTTTCAGTATTAGTGTAGGGGCCTCATATTGTTGTAGTTGTTTCCCAAAGATTTTGTAGTAGTTCTTGGAGTTGGTTTTATGATAATTACCTTCTATAGACTTTACAATATCTTTATGAAATCCTCTCTTGATTCTTCTAATATTTTGAGTGAATTTTTTTCTGTCATTTTTTAGGTTGATGGCATTTTCTTCAGTTTTATGTGTTTGAAACTTTAACCATGCTTCGTGTCTATCTTCATGGAATTTGTCACATTCTGCATGTTTCCTTCGTGGGTTCAAGGGAGCTAGATTCTCTGCTTCTTTTTTAAGATTAGGCACTAGTTGTTCTAGATCATCTGTTAATTTGATGGTTTGTGTTATTTGTTGGTACTTATTATTTTTAATTACCTGATGTGGGTCAAACCTCATTTTTATTTTATTAGTTTTTCCGGTCCTCTTCTTTAACGGTGTGAATTTGATTTTAATTTTCACCATATAATGGTCTGAGCCTGTGTCTACTCCTCTCAGTACTTTAACATTGTGGATCTCCTTATGAAAATTTTTGTCCGTACAGACATGGTCTAGTTGCCACTCGCCCTTCCTCCAGTCTGGATGTTTCCATGTTTTAAGTTTACTTGGCTTCCTCTTAAAGTGTGTTGATTTAGATATAAGGTTGTGTTCTCTGCAGAGTTCTACAAGTCTTTGACCGTTTTTGTTTGTAAATTTATGTGGACTCCATTTTCCAATTATATCTTTATATTTCCTTTCTTTTCCCAACTGGGCATTGAAATCTCCCAATAAGATTTTTACATTCTTTTTATTTACTCTGTTCACAGTTTGTTCTAGAAGGTCCCAAAATTTATCTACCTCGTCCTTTGTTTTTGTTAGACAATTTTTTTCATTTGTTGGGGCATGAGCATTTATTATTGTATAGGTTTTATTCATTGTTTTAAAGCTTAGAGTCGCAATTCTTGGTGATACTACTTGGAAATCCGTTACTGAATCTATTATTTTTATGTTTACTAAAAACCCTGTTCCAAACTGGGGACATTGTTTCATTGCCCTCGGTCCTGGTTTGCCATTATAAACTCTGTATCCTGGTATATCGTCTTTAAAACACAGAAAATGGCTATCAAGTCCTTATTTAATATCCCATCATTAAATATGCAGTGTTAAAGACTGTCTCTGTAACAAGTTCACACCAAAAAGCAGCCAACAGATTTTTAGTCCGACACGATATTTTAAACGTCCTAAACAGTCACTGACTAACGCACGACTACTTGCGAGTTAACACAATCAGTCGTTCAGCAGTATTCTTCTACAGAAGTGATCGCTATAATGTCTCGTAATTTGCATGAAACATGCCACGCGGAGTTATGTACGACTTGAATGTTCCACGCGATATCTCTTAAAATAAGTCACTCACAAAGCTCAAACCTTCTCAAAATACTCCACTCTGTAACAGCTTTTCATCAATAACACAAGAACCGATCAGACACTCGGATTTCTTCATTTTGGTAAAAATTTGATTAGCACGATTTAACACAGGTGTTAACGAGAAAACGGGTCCCGAGCGACAGTCTCTACTCATAGATCTGAGGTACAAAACCCTACTCACACGAGCGGGAATACATTCTCACTTTACGTATGTATTCCTTTCCCTCTCAATCTCTCAAATATACACATCCAAATTACAATGAAATAATAATTTTCCAATGTACTGTTAATTTCGTCAGAAACCTGTAGCAATGAAGTTAAAGAAAATTCCAGAAAATTAGATTATGTAAACTTATCTTCTTGTTTGTAGTTTCAATTGATACTACAGATGAAGACATTACAGTCCGTAACTCGGTTTCACAATGCCAGCACGGTTATTATGCCTTTTAGGTAAAAATTTATATCTCCGAAAATATTTAAGTTATTGATTTGTAATTTTATCAGTGAGGTTGTGTTATCTACACCATTTGGTATACAAAGTATGAAAACGATCGACTGATATTTAATAACACTTTTTCTGATTCGTACAGTGTGTGTAACGTATTGCACACAGCATTAGTCAAGTACACAGCTCGCTCGGCCCAGTAGCCGGCGTCAGCTATGCGAGCGTGGGAACCAAAATCTGGTCTACTGGCTTCCCAGCAAGCCACACTTTCAATGCAAGACAATTTGTAATAATCTGCTACGTTACAATTCGTATGGGAACTGACAACGGATTTGATGCAGTACAATACAAGCACCAAGCAGACTGTAAATGAAGATTTTAAAAGATTACAGAACAAACTACAGGAAATATAGAGGTAGATAGTTGTAGCCAGACTGTCGCAGGTTTCGACAGGCAGTATGATGCAAGACTGGAAACAGTAACATTCCAGAATTCCGTTTTCCATGCCATACATGGGCAGCTAATCATCACACTACAGCCGCCACAGCAGTTCTTAGCAGGACTGCGAGAAGCTTTTGAGGTGTGATGCAGCTAAAACTTTGTCTCCTACGTGGTAGAATGATTCCTTAGATTTCTGATTGTATCTTTTGAGCCTCTTTTCAGTATTCTGTATTAACTGTTTATGTATTACTTACCCATTTGCTGCTACCTTCAACGGGCATGCGAATGTCGATAATAATGGTTTTGTTAATATACTTTTGCCTGCTTTTCTATGGGGGAAAACTCCTACTTATATGTGGGAGTCCATTCAGTGTGTTCTCAAATTCAGGTATTATCTGAGCCCATTGACGGTCGTTGTTGGAAGAGTACATTTGGCATAAACAATCCAGTTCATCATGCACATAGTCTGGTTCAGTTGTTGCTGATACTAAATTCTGATATATGTTCTGTCTCATATTGTATCATTTTCTTGAATTGCTTGCTTAAGAATGCGCTGCCATTATCTCATACCAGACATTGTGAATACTCCAATTTCTTTAGATGGTTCAAATGGTTCAAATGGCTCTGAGCACTATGGGACTTAACATCTATGATCATCAGTCCCCTAGAACTTAGAACTACTTAAACCTAACTAAGCTAAGGACAGCACACAACACCCAGCCATCACGAGGCAGAGAAAATCCCTGACCCCGCCGGGAATCGAACCCGGGAGCCCGGGCGTGGGAAGCGAGAACGTTACCGCACGACCACGAGATGCGGGCTTTCTTTAGATAATCCCAGATTAAACAGCGAGTCATAACCTTTCCAGTCGCTAATTTCAGCCCATATAATTTTCATGTTTTGATCAACACTACTAATACGCATGTTAACCCTCCTACACTAAGCGGTAGAGGGCCAAAAAAAAAATCCACTGATATTAAGTCCCATATAAACTTCGGAATGATTGGATAAAATCTCTGTCTTACAAGAGGTTTCTTATCCTTAAATTTTTGGCATTCTCACGTGTACTTGTTGTCGACCTCACTATCTGCGTCATGTTTTTTTAAAATAATAGTACGTCTTACTCTGAAATGGCCATACCCTTCTTGGATGTAAGTGATTAATTCTTTAACTACAGAGTTGGGTATGCAAACATGCAATAATCGCTCGTCATTAGAGGCTTTCGGCTAGCAGACATCATCAACTAATAACTGCAGGTGTTGTTTATTACCGGCTTCCTTCCCTTCCCTAAGGCTTTTGGATGATTTCTCCTAGTTGGTTACCATTCACTTGGTCGTACCTAACAGAGTTACACAGATGTTTCATCTCTATTAGGATTTATAAAGCTTAGGAAATAAATCTAGTGTTGAGTTCCAGGTCTTTAGTTAAGTATAACATCGTTCATGCCCAGTGTTATTTGAGACAGCGCATCAAATATTAAGTTGTGCTCTCCCTAGTAACTCACGAAATTTCTGAAAACCGCACACTGCCACAAATGCTTCCTTCTCTGTAGCAGAATAGTTTCTTTTACTTTTAACTAAAACATAACGTGCAAAAGCGATGGAACTGTGAAAATCTTTGTCATTATTTCACTCTCCTTGAACCACGACGCATGACGGTTCGTAAGCTGACGCGTCTGTCGACATACTGAAGTACTGCTCAAAGTTTGGGTGAAACAGAACTGGCACATTAACTGAGTAACATTTTATATTGTTAGAAGTGTTCTCCTGCTCCTCACCCCAATGTCATATTGTTTTCTGTTGAATTACATCTAATTATTTAGGCTGAGACAAATGTTTTCTGGTATAAAACGCCTAAAGAAACCAACAATTTCTAGAAAAAATTTTTCCTATTCTTTGGACTTGAGCACTGAACAGTTACTTCTTCAAGTGAAGGATCAGCTGTAATACCTGAGGTGTCAATTATGTGGCCCGAAAACTTAAGCTGTCTTTCCCAAAGAAATGTTTGGACAATTTTTGGATTCTTCTCTAGTTCTTCAAAGTGAAACTAGTTTCCTAAATACATTAATATGTTCTTCCCAAGTTTTAGTTTTAACCAATATATTGTGTACATACAATTAAATTGCATATCTGATCGTAATCAGTTATGGCAGATCTAACACACGTAAACATTCTACCTTCATCATTAAAAGTATGTGACCAATAGGATCAGAGGCCGTTTGCATTCGTCAATGCCTCCTTCGTCTTCCGTAAAAATACTGGAAATGAAGTATATAAGTGATAGTCTGGAAAAAATAAAATTTGGAAAAGGCAAGCAACATCTTTAAAGTGTACTTCATTTAACCACACACCACTGATAACGTAAAAGTAAGGGCAAAGTCGAGGCTACAGAGGATACATAGTTTGACGGAATTCTCTGGGAAAGATGTTGTCGCTACCTCGCAAGGAAAACTTCAGAAGTAACTTTGCAGGCACACATCGCATAAAAATTGCACTTCATATAGAGTGCCTCCCGTTGACTCTCCAGCATATGTGCACTGACGAAAAAGTTTGGACCGTCCGTAGGTTTTCAAAGAGAGAGCTGAGACAGCACGAACGTGGTACGAAAACCTCCGAGAATATCAGCAGCGCGGGGCAGTAGCGACTTTAAAGCTAACAAACATCCTACACTGTGTATTCGTAGGAAAGACATGTAAATATGCGGTGTATATGTGGCCCATTAGCGTCGTTTAATTAATGGCCTTGTCGGCGACCTTCGGCACCCCTAATTGTTCCCAGAGCTTGCAGCAGGTGGTGAGTGGTGAGACACCCTCTCCACTACAATCTGAACAACTCTGGTGCCATAAACAAACGGTGTCGAGGTAAGCGAAGCTGGCAAACGAGGAGAGTGTCTATGACTACTTAAACCTAACTAACCTAAGGACACCACACACATCCATGCCCGAGGCAGGATTCGAACCTGCGACCGTAACAGCAGCGCGGTTCCGGACTGAAGCGCCTAGAACCGCTCGGTCACAACGGCCAGCCCCACCCCTCACCCCTCTCTTCCTTCATCCAAGCGGCTGCCAGTGGCCTGTGTTACTGGCAGTCCGAAAGTTACTGCCTTGCCGCTAGGTCCCAGTGTCAGCTTCACGGATACCGGAATACGTTTTAGAGTTCACGCCCAGGCGGAGTGTGAGCTGTGACGTCACTGGGAACCCTCTCATCACGTTGCCCTGCATTGAAGCCTATAGGCACACACGTGTTTAACTCATACGCAGGTATGAATGTAATCGATGTTTTCCCTGTTTTGATGAGGTATTATTATTAAGCTTTATATTAGACAGTTTTATCTATGGTTTCTCTGGTGTATGGCATCCAAACGACGTCAACTTCTTTCACCATCTAGGAGGGCACGGATTTTTTTTTTCTGAGGGAAGAGGCTCACACGGGCTTAGACCACATACACTTGTAGAACGGAGAAGTCTCCTATAATGTTACTTTAAACTTCATAACTGTATTACCGGGCTATCTTTTTCTATTCAAGATAGTTATGTTAAAACTTCTTTAATGTTTTGCATTCTTGACTTCTCTCAGTTCGCTAACCACCGTTGCACTTTTTCTAGTTGATGGCATTCATTCTGGAGAAAGTGCACGTCCTTACCAAGACGTTACAGCAAAGTCATGAAGACAGATAATATCTCGATGTATATTCATATGACCAGTTAGTATATCGTACTTTCATAACCACTTCTTGTTGACAGTCAGGAAACGTGCCCTGAATCACGTTTTGGACATATTTTAATTTCAGTAACTCAGCGCTACATCGACATAGACTATCTCGTAAATTTGTAGTTTTTGCCTATGATCTTGTATTTTCTCCGTTATTTTTAACTGTTGGCACAAGCACGAATTGTTGCAGTCACAGCAGTGTTTGTTATCACGCTTAACATTTGTTCTGGTAGTAATTATTTTATAAGTTGGTAATATTTTTACCTGTAAAATGTCTTTTACATCCAGCTTTTACGGTATCTTCGTTTTTGTTTCCAAATATTGCTCTCATTGTTAAGCTCACTGCTGCAACCCTAAATGAATACGGAAGGATCGTAGATTATTTTGGAACAACATCTGACTTCAACTTTCGTTTCGAAGAACTTTCAACAATTCCTCTCAAATCCCTTTCATAATCCAGAACACTAAAGTATTTTGAACAGACACGAGAATTTTGAACTGAAAAATAATCTGTAAGTTTAAAAACATGTTTCCATTTTCTTTTCGTCTCACTCTTTTTAGGTAGCACAGCAAAAATTACTTTTTCACTTAAAAACTTACTTAAAAAATCCCTAATACACCGATAGTTACAGTGTAACTCTGTACTGAGTTGCCACTCACTAATAAAACTCCACAATGCCATAACCCTGTTTTTATTCGTAAAGCCAATTACAACACAATATGTTACGTCTCTACCGGTCTACCGAGCGCTAGTTGGATTCTCTCTGACGTCAGCAGCGCGGCTTGCTATTACACACCACCTCGTGATCTTTATTATGTTATCTAGAAAACGTGGTAGATTGTTTCATTGTTCACCGTTTTCGGTCTTCCAGTTTCTCTAATTTTTTTAATGTTCAACCACAGTGAAAACAGAGGGAAGTCCTAGTAAAAAGTGTGTAAAGGCATCAGATTCACAATGTTAGCAAGAAACGGCACTTAAAATTGGATTACTGTTGATGATTTAACTGAATGAAATGAAACGTGTATCGTGACGAAAAGGCCCGTTTCAATAATAGATTCCACACAGAAACTGACAATCTGAGGAAATTACTTCTGCAGCATTGGCGCACAAACAAGTGGGCCGACTGAATATACTGCCTGACAAAAAAAGGGAAACACTCAGGGGAAGAGGAAACAAAAATTTCTCGGATTGAAATTGTTTGTGACGCTATTTCATCGGCTACAAAATCGAGTCTAATTTGCAAAGAACATAGCAATGGCTCTGAGCACTGCGGGACTTAACTTCTGAGGTCATCAGTCCCCTAGAACTTAGAACTACTTAAACCTAACTAACCTAAGGACATTACACACATCCATGCCCGAGGCAGGATTCGAACCTGCGACCGTAGCGGTCGCGCGGCTCCAGGCTGTAGGGCCCAGAACCGCCTCTAAAGTATGATGTTGCACCCCCTCCCGCCTGGATGCAAGAACTAATTTAGTTTCGAATGACGCCACAAATCTGTTGTATTCTTTCCTGAGGTAAGTTCGCCCACAACAGGTGCACCTGGTGTTTATCGTCCTGGTTACTGGCACTCAGACATTTCAGCTGATCCCAGACATGTTCTACCAGGGACAGATCTCGTGATCTGGCTGGCCACAAGAGAACCTCAACGAACGTAGACAGTTCGTAGAGACATGTGAAAAATGTGGCCGAGCATTGTGCTGTTGAAAATGGCACCAAAGTACTGCTTCGTGAGAGGTAACACGGGCGGACGTAAGACGTCTGTGACGTACCTTTGTGCCACCATACTCCCCTCAGTCGCTACCAGCCGTGACCTGAAGCCATGCCCGGTGCTTCCCCACACTACGACTCCAGGAGTGAAACTGCTCAGCATTCTCGAAACATCTGAAGACTGGCAATTCTCGTGACATCGCCGCCATACTCAGTGTCGACGTGAATGCATTGTAGTGTAGAAATGATTCATCGCTAATTACAATGCGACGCTGTTTATCACCAACCTGTTGTTCCCCGTCGCGACACTACTCCAATCTCCCCTGCGTGTGTGGTGGCGATAACGGCAGCCGGCAGTTCCCGAGTCCATTGCCTCCGACCAATAGTGTGGCACGAGACAGACTGTTAGAGGGATTGCATTGCTTGTTCTCTGATGTCGGGAGCTTACGTGAAGGGGTTAAAATCTGCCTGGTGTACAGTACGGCGATTCTCGCTTGTAAGGGTCGGATGTGGTCGGCCGGAAGCTGGTCGAGTCAACCTGCCCTCAAGTTCCCACGTAGTCCAGCAGCTAAACCCGACATCTGCCACCGGCGGGGTGGACAGGCGAGCATAAACCTAGTGAGATTTCGCTAAAAGTACTGTCCGTTATCTTCTCTCCCACGAAGATTTCCGTGGTTTTCTCGTAACTTGCAGCTGATTTGTGTGTAATGCGTGGAGACGTACTCCGATAAATTTGGATATAAACGGAGAAACCTTTCCGCATTCAGCAAATATTTTCCGCTTGGAAGTTCAATTCTCTCACGGTCACTCATGAAGAAACTAGATTCTTAGGGAATTTCTTATGAGAATTTAGAACTGGAGACAATACGGTAGTGGCAGAGATTACGTTTCCGAGATTATTGCTCTCATTTGTTTTAAAGATTATCTTTAATTTGCAAGTGGTCTTAGAAAGTGCTTTTCCTTCCTTCACCTGTTACTAGATCTGGAGTCTTGAATGAAACATGCCGGGATCTCACCCTCTCCCCGTTTACTTGTTTTCAACTCAAGCTCGTAATACTATTACCCAATTGCAAATATATTGTTCCACCGATACTCTGAAATGACATACAAATGCTTTCGTATCACATCAGCAAGCGAGTGTTACGCTACCTGCAACTTATTTCAGTCTTACTTTAAGGTCGATCTATACATTTGCTTCTCTTTAAGCTTAATAATATTCATGAAAGTTAAAAAGAAGAGAAAAATTTAAATATATACGATAATGATATGTTTAGGGAAATATTGGAGGCGAAAAGTCCTTGAGGTTCCATTTAATTTTGAGGCAATTTTTGGATTCATTCTGTCAATCAGAAACATATTATAGTCGTTTTCCGACTAAAGCGAGTGAGTGCTTAATCCCGATATCGGGACTAAACACTTATGATTCCAGCCTAAACTTAAGATGCCGCAAATACTTAATGTTATATTTCCAACATTTTAACGTAAGAAGTATATTCCGTACTCTGTGCTACATCTCTACACAGCAGTATTTCGTCACTGAGAACGTCATTTCGCCAGAGATATATTTTGAGTGATAAGCTATCAATTATCCAGTCTGAATGTTTAATTTGTAATGAATGTGACTCCTCGGTTCTACGTGCCTTCCGTCGACAGAACTTACAAACACTCCCGAAACATCTGCACTATTCGTGACTATCCCAAACATTTGTCAACTTTCTCGTGGTTATCTCCCTGTCAGTTTCGGTCCCAAACTTTGAGTCCGGAAGACTGATTTCATTTAACACCATGCTAATGACTCACCATTAGGACAGCGGTAACATCGAGTGAATAAGACTGTTAAGGAATTGAGTTGATATTACCAAGCCTTACGTGTGGCAACTCGACTTTACGGTACTTATAACAACAGTACACTCTTGGGCCCTTCGCAGCTGATGAAATTAGTCGTGTTCACTACCATGATGAACAGGTCTAGTCCAGGGCGCCGTGAAGCGTAGGCTAGGCGTATACTCGATTTCTCGAGGATTGTGGCACTGTTCTTCGCATGGCCCTTCAGATTTAGTATTACAGTGGTTTGCAACAACAGAACAAGAAAAAGGAGAGAATGATTCCATTCAAAACCACGCTACCGAATTCGTCAGCTATTTCTTCGCAACTCGAACGGTTGTCCGTCCCAAAACCCCCACCGCAACGGAGTATTAAACTCCATGTTGCTTCATTCCTTCTTTTCTTCCTTCTCTTCTTGAAGATGACTCGTCACGTGTGAAAGACAAACAGTAATCAAGTGTTGTTCTTTTTTGTAGAGGGAAGCTAACGAAGCGCATTGTCTAATCTACCAGCAAAGATTCGATATAATTTATCATTGTTGATACTGTCTGAAATGTAGCCTTCTAGCCAGAAGTAAAATTGACGGTAAGATCTGAACAGTAAACTGAATCAAGGAGATAAGTGTATACAGCTACACTGTAGTACTATATATGTCAACCATGAAATCGGAAGCAAGAAATGGGCAATGCGTTAATCCTCTAACTAACATGGTAGTTCTCCGATGAAACCTGAAACCTATGTGTGATAGACGCTGTATAGCAACAGTGATTCAAAAATACATGCCTTTGCTGCTTACAAGTACATAACAAGTGGATCATCAATGTACTTACGCGAAATGGATATTCAAAGAAAGAGAGGCGTTTGCGTAACAACCATGCAAGGTAAGTGATGCAGATGGTCATTTAAAGAGAAAGCTACGCACGAGGTGTTATGTGGTGAGGAACTCACGTAAATTACTACTACGTCACACATCTGTGCACGTGTTTCCTAGATCTGAAGCTAGATAACCTCATAACAAACAAACCTGCGTGTCAAGATGTTGAAACTAAAGGTTTCCACCACTCGGACAATTTGAATCCTGTCAAATAATGCAATGTTGATAATAAGATATTACGATGGCTCTTAAAGTATATATAGTCCTACCGTTCAGTTTCTGACTCTTTATCGTCAGATGAAATGTATTCCCATGTTTGTCTTTGTGTGAGTCAAACGGTACAGATTTCATTGTATATATTTTGTGGGTGCTTTCTTTTTACAGAGCTTTTGCTTCTTTAATCGAAGACGTATCAGTCTGTGCATTATCGACTTTCGTGAGCAATGCTGTGTACATTATGTGCTCTTTCCCCTATGGCCCCTGGAAATCGACAAATTTTGTTTTAATTTTTTCCATTGTATCATCAAATGAGGCCCTTAAACTTCATCTAGTTGGTAACGCTTCGACATTCCTAAAGCGTAATGGGCAATCTCTGCAGGTGGTTTGTTTAGGATCCGTTCCAATACTGACTCAATTTTTCTCTCACGCAGCCCACAGTCGTGCTTATGAATTTCAATAGCTTCTCTGAACAAACGGGCTCGATTGCTCTCGGCAGTGATTACCTGCGTGTCGGTGAATTTTATTAAGAGCTTGGGTTCCACTCTGCGCACGCTGAGTGAAGTCTGTTTTATCTCGGTTCCCCAGTCAGAGGTATCATTCTCGTTCGTTGGTTAATGTGGTGACGTATCCTTCTATCATCACCCAGTAACCTCCACTGTAGGCACAGGAGAGTGGGAAGTTCCGGGAGATGCACGAGGCCCGAGTTTGTCACTTCACTACGTGAGGCACGACCTGTGAGAGGATGTTCCATCAGGCGAATAACGGCTCTCATCGGCCCAAAATGTCCTTCTGCGGCCCCAGCACCTTGGTGCGTTGGGTAAAGCAGGTGAGATACATAGCGTTGGTGAGACTATTGCTGAGGAAATACATGTCACGTAGCAAAACAGAACGCCCCCGTGTGTCCCCACTGTTAAGAATTGCATTACATGGTACACAACTATACCAGTTTTTTAGTTATTGATTATCGATTTTGGTCAGTTTGTGACCATCTGCGAGTCATCCGTATCAAAACAGAACAAACCATAGATAACGTATAATTGGAGTTTTTCCTGGTGTGTAAAATGTTCGACAACCGCAGATAAGACGACGGGTGCAGACATATATGCAGAGAGACACAAGTGTGCAAGGGTATGTGGAACATCGTCAAGCAGATCATATGCAGAAAAATAACACTCTCTCATACATAACCACAGGCACGCACTGCAGGCATGCACACACACACACACACACACACTGTTAGCACTAGCACCAGCAAATAACTATCGATGGTGAACTTTAATAACCAATGAGCGAAGTAGTATTAACTCTCTCTCTCAGTTTTTGACCAGGGGGAGAACAGAATGTAAACAATTCACTCTATCTCTATATATAAAGTCACTTTATGATCTTGCTTCTTCCTTAATAACACTATTCCAATAGCTGGAAGTGTATGCACAGCCCTCTGCATTGCTTTAAGCTATCTGAACATTAAAAGACTATTTACAATGACTACATCTAGTGCCTCCCAGAAGATTATTCTTACATCATTTATAAGTGTGTTTTGCACAATGTCACATTATGATATAAATGACATATTTCCAAAACCTATTTACCTATGTACTCCGCATTCTAATGCCCACTAATACTGAAATGTTCTATTGTAATCCGGGATGGTTCCTTTGAAAGGGCACGGCCGACTTCCTTCCCCATCCTTCTCTAATCCGATTAGACCGATGACCTCGCTGTCTGGTCTCCTTCCCCAAAACAACCAACCAACCTTCTATTGTAATACGCGTTATATCTTGGGATGCGAACACTAGAGTGGCAGGAAAAGCCCAATGGGAATTTCTTAGGTGTCATTTGTATGTATTATCATTCCAGTACAATTATAATGACCACGGTTCCCACTTGACTAACCAACACCAGTGTATAGATATCAGAAAAAGTAAACAACAGTCATAAGAGTCGCCGATGTAATACTAAAACCACCACATTTCACTCTAAATTACACTACGAAGATACAATTAATCGACTGCATACTTACATTAGATGGCGCCTTAATATCCAATGAAAACATTACATTGACAAGTTATGGTCCTTATATTTACACACACAGACAGCGATCAATATGTGAACGTATCCAGTGTAACCATGAAGTTCTTTTCTGAATCCCTCGTTCGTTATCAATGCCCACAGTACAGTTGATTAGTTGGGAACATGACGTTGAGGCCTTACAGATTAAAATGCACATAATAATTTTGTGAAGAAACTTATAACTTCTTAAAATGTGTGATTCAATCTCATAGCAGCCATTACCACCAAAATATATTGAATTAAAAATATTTATTGGTTGCTATAAAGGCTTAGCTTCACTGTACTTGCAATAGTGTAAGGATTTCAGATAAATTATCTCTATTTTCACTCTTCAGATTTTTGTGTATTTTGTGTAAATTTTTATCCTGCTCTATGTATTTCACATTGTGTGTTTTTGCGTTTTCAGGTTGATCATGAGTGTAGAATTATAATTGGGGTTACAATATGTTGTATGTAATCTTCTCATCAATTTACTCTGTACAGGTTTGGTCACATTGATGACAAATAATGTCATGCGCCCCCAACTGTTCATGTGTAGATTTCATATCTCACTTATGTCTCACTTTTTTCGTTAGTTTATTAAGAGTTTGAAAAGCGACTGTTCGTGAAGACAGGAAACTCCACTTTGTGAAGTAGAAACCAGTACATTATTGAGGAGAAGACGAAAACTGGAGATGGGAGAGAGGTATGAGAAAAATATACTTAAAATAAACTAGATATCATAAATATCTGAACGATACAACAGTATTACAGTGAATTTGTGTCAGGCATAGTGTACAGTTCTCTGGTTCCGAACACAGAATGGGATGACAGGAATTCCAACATGACCAGATTATTCTCTCACCTAATCAGACAGAGTGAAGTCTTCTCTTCCGTGTATTTACAGCAATAGCTATGGAAAAGTTGAAAACTTTACAGTGAATTGATGACCACATCACATGATAACTGCTTTTGTAATCACTAGGCCGTCACAGAAAATTAAAAAATTGAAAAAAAGTCTCTTCCTGTAAGGCTCATTTTTTAGCCTCAGTTGACTTATAAAATACGATTACGGAACGGTAGTGTACTGGCTGTGATATATCATGTTTGAACTGATCAATACCGCGGACTATGCTGTTACAACGTTTTATACGCAGTAATACATGAACTATAGCTACGTTGAGCTGTGTAGGGGATGACGTCTGGTTGAAATGTTTGTGAAAAGATAAACAGAGAAAACGTATAGCTGAGTTCATCTTTGTAAAGTTACTTTCTTTGTCGTCAGGTATGGTAGAATCCGATAGATTACAATTTAGGACACGATCCAAACAGAGATCGAAACTGCAAATCGTATATTTTCCATAATTTTGATGTAAATCTACATTGAAGAAGCATTGATCTCAGAGACGCAATTAATTTTGTGTTTCTAACGCACTTCACAGTTTTGTTGTTTTTTGAAAACGAGAATGTTTAGATTTAGTATTATAATCGTACTTATCGTTATTCATAATCGTTCAGAAGTATAACATCAATAGAAGACTAGTTATTTTGGCTCTCATTTACCTTTAATCATTCCGCGATGGACATCGGTTATGTGGACCATGCACACTATTGGCCATTAAAATTGCTGCACCAAGAAGAAATGCAGATGATAAAGGGGATTCGTTGGACAAATATATTATACTAGAACTGACATGTGATTACATTTTCATGCAATGTGGGTGCATAGATCCTGACAAATCAGTACCCACAACAACCATCTCCGGTCGTAATAACGGCCTTGATACGCTTGGGCATTGAGTCAAACTGAGCTTGGATGGCGTGTACAGGTACAGCTGCCCATGCAGCTTCAACACGATACCACAGTTCACCAAGAGTAGTGACTGGCGTATTGTGACGAGCCAGTTGCTCGGCCACCATTGACCAGACGTTTTCAATTGGTGAGAGATCTGGAGAATGTGCTGGCCAGGTCAGCAGTCGAACATTTTCTGTATCCAGAAAGGCCCCTATAGGACCTGAAACATATGGTCGCGCATTATCCTGCTGAAATGTAGGGTTTCGCAGAGATCGAATGAACGGTAGAGCCACGAGTCGTAACACATCTGAAATGTAACGCCCACTGTTCAAAGTGCCGTCAACGCGAAAAGAGGTGACCCAGATGTGTAACCAACGCCACCCCATACCATAACGCCGGGTGATGACGAATACAAGCCTCCAATTTGTGTTCACCGAGATGTCGCCGAACATGGATGCGGCCATCATGATGCTGTAAACAGAACCTGGATTCATCCGAAAAAAATTACGTTTTGACATTCTTGCAGCCAGATTCGTCGTTGAGTACACCATCGCAGGCGCTCCTGTCTGTGATGCAGCGTCAAGGGTAACTGCAGCCATGGTCTCCGAGCAGATAGTCCATACTGCTGCGAACGTCGTCGAGCTGTTAGTTCAGATGGTTGTTGTGTTGCAAACGTCCCCATCTGTTGTCTCAGGGATCGAGACGTGGCTGCACGATCCGTTACAGCCATGCGGATAAGATTCCTGTCATCTCGACTACTGGTGATACGAGGCCGTTGGGATCCAGCACGGCGTTCCGTATTACCCTCCTGAACCCACCGATTCCATATTCTGCTAACAGTCATTGGATCTCGACCAAAGCGAACAGCAGTGTTGCGATACGATAAATCACGATAGGCCTTTATCAAAGTCGGAAACGTGATGGTACCCATTTCTCCTCCTTACACGAGGCATCACAACAACGTTTCACCAGGCAACACCGCTCAACTGCTGTTTGCGTATGAGAAATCGGTTGGAAACTTTCCTCATGTCAGCACGTTGTAGGTGTCACCACCGGCGCCAACCTTGTGTGAATGCTCTGAAAAGCTAATCATTTGCATATCACAGTATCTTCTTCCTGTCGGTTAAATTTCGCGTCTGTAGCACGTCATCTTCGTAGTGTAGCAATTTTAATGGCCATGTGATGTAAACACTCATTTGTGCTGAAACTTTTATATCGCTGGTCCTATCCGTATGGACGGAGTTTTTACATTTCCGGTGCAGGGTAGTTATACAGCAAGTTGTTATGACAGCTAACAAGTTGGAAATTAGCAATTATTTTTAAGAATTGTGTTCAGAAATATAAAATCGACAGCAGGCTGTATTTCTTTTTGCTCTCGTTTCATATTAATCTGTTGTAACTCTTCGGTCAAGGACATCGGATATGTCGAACATGTAAAAACATCTTTGTGCTGAAGTTGTGATATGGCTCTTCTTGCCCACATGTATAGTGCATGTTACGTTTTGGCGCGAGGCGATTATAAAGCAGTTGTTGTTGTGACAGGTAACAAGTTGGGAGTTAGAATTCTTTTTAAGAAGTGCTTTAACTGTGGAAACTGCCAAAGATAAAATAAATTAATTTTGAAGATGACTGACGGTCGTGTTTCACGGTGTTACTGCTTTGATACATTGATTTTCCAAATCCGTTCACCTCTTCGCAGCAGTCGCAACAAGGAACCATGAAACAGTGATCACTGGGCCAAGAAAGAGACCAGACGACGAGAAATAAGTTAAGTGCAAAAGATTTATTACTGTCTCCCCCCTGCCTCTTCTTTCTTTAAGTAGTCAAAGATTAATAATTTCCAAAACAGACGCAGCTGTTACTCAGAATTGGAATAACTAACAACATTTCAACTAATCTTTCGTACTTTTAATGGTTCTAAAGAGAGTAGAGGGATCAGGATACTTAGCGAGCGGCTTTGCTTAAGTGGTGGTCTAACGAGTGACTGATGAACAACCAGACGACTTCCAATTATGTGTTCACATACGTGGAGTAAACTTAGGAATAGTTTGGCTGATTGAAATGAAGGCTAATTTAATTGAATTGTCGCAGCGACTACTTTTCTGCTCGTGCTGCTCTCTGTGGTGTCTGTGAGAGACACAATAGCCCATCACGCCCTACTCGAAAATAGTTGACACAGTTCCCTAAGTGACAACTGACCATCATTTTGCAGACGTTCATTAAGCGATATTCCGCTATTTCTGGAAACAGTGCCGGAGAAGTGTTACTCTGTGTCAATCGCACTGTTCTAAACGGTACAACCCCATATTGCTTACCAAACAGAATGAAAAATCGAGGCTGAAGCGACACATACACAAAACTAATCGGAATATATTATAAAATGAACCGAATTTGATGACGAAAGTCATTCACACAACAGGTAAGCACAGGAAAGAGTCGACGATTTAGCTGCGAACCATTGTTCAAAACGTACTGGGAGCTTTACAGTTTCATTTCATCACGTTATGTTAGTTCTCTCAAAACTTTTCTATTTTTATTTAAATTTGAATTCAATGAGAGTCACAAATCAGCTGCAGAATTACACCTCTGGTACAAAATATTCGTTCTGAATCTTCCCCAGTTGCAGCTCACTGTAATTTTGTCTCATAATCTTTTGTGTATTATGATTACCAGTAACTTGCCTATGACGCAGATTTTAAGATACTTATTACATTTATTTGCCGTTTCGATTGTGTAGACGGTTGTTGTTGTTGTTGTTGTGGTCTTCTGTCCTGAGACTGGTTTGATACAGCTCTCCATGCTTATCTATCCTGTGCAAGCTTCTTCATCTCCCAGTACTTACTGCAGCCTACTTCCTTCTGAATCTGCTTAGTGTATTCGTCTCTTGCTCTCCCTCTACGATTTTTACCCTCCAATACTAAATTGGTGATCCGTCGATGTCTAGGAACATGTCCTACCAACCGATCCCTTCTTCTAGTCAAGTTGTGCCACAAGCTCCTCTTCTCCCCAATTCTATTCAATACCTCCTCATTAGTTATGTGATCTACCCATCTAATCTTCAGCATTCTTCTGTAGCACCACATTTCCAAAGCTTCTATTCTCTTCTTGTCTAAAGTATTTATCGTCCACGTTTCACTTCCGTACATGGCTACACTCCATACAAATACTTTCAGAAACGACTTCCTGACATTTAAATCTATACACGATGTTAACAAATTTTTCTTCTTCAGAAACGCTTTCCTTGCCATTGCCAGTCTACATTTTATATCCTCTCTACTTCGACCATCGTCAGTTATTTTGCTCCCCAAATAGCAAAACTCCTTTACTACCCTAAGTGTCTCATATCCTAATCTAATTCCCTCAGCATCACCCGACTTAATTCGACTACATTCCATTATCCTCGTTTTGCTTTTGTTGATGTTCATCTTATACCCTCCTTTCAAGACACTGTCCATTCTGTTCAGCTGCTCTTCCAAGTCCTTTGCTGTCTCTGACAGAATTACAATGTCATCGGCGAACCTCAAAGTTTTTATTTCTTCTACATGGATTTTAATACCTACTCCGAACTTTTCTTTTGTTTCCTTTATTGCTTGCTCAATATACAGATTGAATAACATTGGGGATAGGCTACAACCCTGTCTCACCCCCTTCCCAACCACTGCTTCCTTTCATGCCCCTCGACTCTTATAACTGCCATCTGGTTTCTGTACAAATTGTAAATAGCCTTTCGATCCCTGTATTTTACTCCTGCCACCTTCAGAATTTGAAAGAGAGTATTCCAATCAACATTGTTAAAAGCTTTCTCTAAGTCTACAAATGCTAGAAACGTAGGTTTGCCTTTCCTTAATCTATCTTCTAAGATAAGTCGTAGGGTCAGTTTTGCTTCACGTGTTCCAACATTTCTACGGAATCCAAACTCATCTTCCCCGAGGTCGGCTTCTACCAGTTTTTCCATTCGTCTGTAAAGAATTTGCGTTAGTATTTTGCAGCTGTGACTTATTAAACTGATAGTTCGGTAATTTTCACATCTGTCAACACCTGCTTTCTTTGGGATTGGAATTATTATATTCTTCTTGAAGTCTGAGGGTATTTCGCCTGTCTCATACATCTTGCTCACCAGATGGTAGAGTTTTGTCAGGACTGGCTCTCCCAAGGCTGTCAGTTGTTCTAATGGAATGTTGTCTACTCCGGGGGCCTTGTTTCGACTCAGGTCTTTCAGTGCTCTGTCAAACTCTTTACAGACGGTATTGTTCCGAAAGCCGAGTACCCTTGATTGTTCAGACGAACTTGAATAACTGTTTGGTTGTCACTGGGAGCAATGAATTTAGAAATCCCAGTGCAATTCTGCACTGGTTGATCGAAAATTTTTTGACACTGTCAAACTTTTATACTAATCTGGATCTGCTCCTTTAAAATCGACACGCAGTTATGACGAGAATTTTTCTCCCTCAGAGTGGCTCTCGAAGTACTCTCTTCACCGCGCCCAATAATGAAATGCTTTTTGGAGTCTTGAAGTCGATCTCTTTGCATCTAAATTCTCCGAATATTATTTGGATTTTTCTGTTTGCTGAATTTGTCGCTCAGCTGACGATTTTTTTTTGGATTCCTTAGAAAGAACACATTAAACTAGCCGTAGGATATCATATGACAGGATGACATTTATAGGACAAATCAAAAGGAAATTCAGTTAATCCACGAAAGAAGCGACGTTTATCGACATTCGTTCTGCCTCCGCACCATTCGTGAGAGGAATAGAGGGAGAGGGGTGGTGGTAGGGGTACCACAAATACCCTCCAAGACACACCGTAAGGTGGCTTGAGGAGCGTAGACACAGATGCAGCAATTACTCCCACAGGTCTTTCGCTTCATCGCACTCGCATTTCCCGATGATTACATACCAAAGTGACTTGGAAATTTGCATGTTTGCAGATCGAGTTATATGTTTATGGCGCAGCATAACGTCTACTTCCGGTGCTAAGGTAAACAGTAATTTGGTTACATACGATCTTGGAAACTTAGATGTGCCAACACGTCAGTGAACCTCTTTCTAGTCTACTGTTGCTAACCGTTAACCCTTCGTTACATGCTGCTTATTTGGCAATTGCTGCTTATTGATGTCGACCGCCAGTTTCAGAGATGGTGAAGGGCCTAAATTGTTCATCTCAAATTACTTTTGACCGACTAAAGACATTTGCAGCTTGTTCCCGATTAGAGCAGTGTGTAGGACATCATGAAAGAAGCAGCAGTGTCATTGATAACCCAGATACAGTGAAATGTCGTGTCAGAAACGTCTTATGCATACGTCTTGTGTTGCGTGGTATTCCCATTTAATAAAGGCACATTAATTCTCGGTGCATTTCTTACCTCAACCCGCTAGAAAACTAAGCAATGGGGCATATTTATTTGATACTTAATTGACTGGACGACGCAGCCGATCTCTGTTTTTCGTCTCTCTAAAAGTATTTACACTACCATACTTATGTTCCCACGCAAGATCTTAATCATATTTAGATGCCTTTTACTTTGTACTTGCACATTTCCTTTCTTTCCTTATCCTCAGTCTGACTGAATGTATACTTTCATTCTTTTGTTTCATAGGTAGTTAGTTGTGCAACACTTTACTGTCTACTGTAGGTACAATGTGGACAACTCTGCCACCAACCTGGCAGTAGTTACTTCTACAAACAAAATACGAAAGTAGAAGAACACAAATTAAGCAACGTACTTGCGCAAAAAAGGAGGCGGGCGATAATTTTTTGAGGAAAACAATTTGTGAAATGCCCTCACATTATAAACTAATCGTAGAGAGGAACAATGCTACTCAAAACCTTGCAAGTGATGGAGGAAACCAAGGGGTGATCAAAAATTTTATTAAATAAAAATAAAAAATAATCTTAGAAAAACATTGTTCGGTTCGGCTTCTGACTGTATAAGTCTACTTGAGGTCTTTTTTAATGTTTTACATGTTCTGTTATAGCTCTGTGATACTAAAATAATTTCAGTGTTAACCAATACGTATGCATATCCTATTTTACTGATAGTTTTAAAACTGTGGCAACCAGAGGTGAAATAGTTACATATGACTGTTTGACACGTCATACAGTGAACAGCTTTTTTAAAATACAGGTATTGAAACTATAAAAATGAAACTGAATCAAATATCCAACAGGCCGCTGTAGCTGTATTTTATTCAGGTCACTTATAAAGTTGGCGCATGCTATAAATTTCGCATAATAGATCATTTTCCATAATGTATTACCAGAAATTGCGCTATAACAGAAAAATATTATGAGAAATCCATGTTAATTTATTATACATAATGAAAAAATTGAAAATAATGTTATTCAATACAGTTTGTACTTAGAAAAAACAAATTGCTGCTCCATCTCGGACTGGTTCGAAATTATTCCGATGCCCTCACACCTGGAACAGCCAGCCAGGTATGAGGACACATTCTTCTATCAAAAACCTCTCCTAGCATCTATTAGCTTCTTCTTAAATAAACAAATGTTTCTCTTTTCTTTTTCTCAAAGAATATTTTATACCATTATTAACTCACTATTGTTATTATTGTTTTATTGATAAGAACAAATGTTGTTAGAAATATGGAACAATGTACTGTAGTAAGTGGTGTGTCTAAAAAGTTCTGTGAATGGCTCAACGTCTGGACTGCAACTTACCGCATGCGTGCGTGCATGCGCATGGCTCTTCAGGGGAGAATCTACACACGGTATGCACTGCATGAGACTGGCTGTGTAAACAGACTGCGAAGGGTTGAACGTAGTCAGTGTGAAAGGAAGTGTCACAGCGGAATGGAGCAGCGTGTAAACATCGAGTTTTGCTAGAAATTGGGGAAGGCTGCAACGGAGACACATGGAATATTGGAGCAGGTGAATGACAAGGAAGCCGTGAGCAGAAAATGTGTTTACGAACGGTTTAAAAGCTTCCGTGAACGGAAGGAAACAACTGAGGTCAGCCATAGACAAGCAGAACCGCAAAGAAGATCGAAAAAGTGCGACGAATGCTGGCACAAGATCGGCGATGGACTCTCAGATTGATTGCGGAAGAGCTGGGCATCGGTAAAGACACGGTGCACACCATCGACTGCGATGCTTTGGGTAAGAAGAGGATTTGCTTCCTATTTGTGCCGCACAAGCTCAGAACGAGCAGAAAGTAAAACGCATGGAAACTTCTGATGATTTCATTTCTATATGAGACCAGGATCCATTGCCTCTGAACACCATCGTCACGGCAGATGAGAAATGATGCTACCAGTTCGATCCGGAATCAAAACGGCAATTGATATGACGGTTTTCACCGTCTTACCCGCGACCAAAAAACAAAAAGCCGTCTGCAGAAGTCCAAGTCGAGTAGACTGTTGATCGCCTTCTTCGACAACAACGCCATCATCCACGAGGAATTTGTTTCTGCAGGTCAAACGCTTAATGCTGCATTTTACCATTCCGTTTCCAACCGATTGCTACAGCGTATCAGGTTGTTTCGGCCACAGTTGCACAGGACTCGAAAATTGATACTGCTCCATGCAATGGCCCTGCGCACTGCGAGATCCGTGTGCGCCGATTTCTGGCGTAGAAGATGGCAGTGTCCTTGAACACCCTCCGTGCTCCCCTGATCTGGCTCCTGCGGACTTCATGTTTCCCGCTTGAAGGTGGCCATGAAATGTGAACGTTGTGCGGACGTGAATGCCATCAAAGATCGTGTGAAAGCCGTTTTACGATCGAATCCACAAGAGACCTTCGCTGATAGTTTCCAGAAGCTGTGCGAACGTTGTCAAAAACGTGTTGTAGCGGACGGCAACCGTTTCGAAAGGCAATAAAGAACATTTGTTTGCATCTTTTGTTTTGTCTGTGTCTGATAGCACTCACCGAACCTTTTAGACACACCACTGTACGACCTGCTTTTCATACAAACAGCAGCTTTGGAATACGCAATGAATTAGATGAAATGAGAACACTGCGCCGACGCCCAACCAAGTGGACACGATTGTCCAATCGCAGGCACTGAGCTGCACAAAACGCAGCAATCAAGATGTAAGCGCTAGGACAGACATGGCACCAGACGAAATTCTACATGAGTATGAATCAGAAATCAAGGCGGCGAACGAAGCCTAGCATTCAAGTCCACTGCGGATAACACTCGGATGTGTGAACACAGTAGCCGCCTTAGAGCGTATCGACGTCATTACACGCAAAGTAACGGCTGTCTCAAGTATTGTTGAACCGTCTGCAGTGCCAGTCCTCAATAAACCCAACTATTGCATTTCAGATTTCCGCAAACTGTTGTCGTAAGCAATTTCGATAGTCTATGAAACCCTGAAACGTAATACGATCTTTCTGTATTACGTCTGCTAGCCGCTTACGTTTTTTACCAACAAAATCTCCATGTCATACCTTGAACAGTTAAAGCCCAGGATTGTGCTTCAGGTTGGCATTGAATGTTAACGCTCTATCAGTAAGATTATTAATCTATAAATGAAGAAATTGTACATTTATATTTGTGTCACTTAAGTTTCACAATAAATAAGTCACTTACTAGTCATGTTTATGTAATATATTTTGTACTGTTACGTCATTATTTGTGAAAGTGCGAATTTAGGGGGACGGACGGATTCGGAATGAATACGTATACATTGATCAGCCAATTCACTGTGACCACCTTTGACACGGATAATAGTGACGATGCGTCGTGATATGGAAGCAGTGAGGCCTTGGCAGGTCGCTGGATTGAGCTGCCACCACATCTGCGCACACAAGTCACCTAATACTCGTAAATTCCGACAAGGAGTCCAATGGGCTCTGACGTCACGTTTAATCACATCCCAGACGTGTTACATCGGTTTCAGATCTGTCACATCAATTGGAACTCGCCACTGTTTTGCTCTAACCACTCAATCACACTCCTGGCCCTGGGACATGACGCATTGTCTTGTTGGAAAATGCCACTGCCATCGGGAAACATGATCGTCATGAAGGGGTATACTTGGTCTGCAACCAATGTACGATACTCCTTGGTCAACACAGACCCTTACACGAACTCCACTGGAACCGTGGAAGTCCACGTTGTTAGGAGTGTTCGGTGCACTGTGAGTTCGGACACCCTTGACTATGTCCAGTATTTAAGTCTGATGTTAGTTCTGCCACAGTTCGCCACCTGTCTAGTTTTACCAGTGTGCTCAACCTACGATGTCCGACACCTGTAATGACTTGTGGCCACCCAACCCCACGACGTCTGGCCGTGGTTTCACCTCGGTTTCACATCGTGTCGAAGACACTCACCACAGCACTCCTCGTGCAGTTTTCGAAACGCTCTTGCCGAGTCTCCGGGTCACCACAATCAGCCCTCACTCGACCCCGCTAGATCGCGTGCCTTCGTTATTGAAGACACGAAAAGTCGCTCCTCCCCAGGAGACGCTGTTATCGGATGGACGGGCTTATATCGATAGTATGTCGGTGGTCATGATGTTCTGGCTGATCAGTGAATACCTCTATGATACAGGAAAACACAAAATTTCGTTATTGTGACCCAAAGTGTTTTTGTAGGTAGTGAAGACATTTACGTTTCTCGTCCTCTATTGTTCTTGTGGATAACGTAGATTTTGAAATTATAGTAAAGGATTACAGACTGTTGCATTTTGAAAACTAACGATGCTGAAACAATTTAATCAACTCAGCAGTCAAATCCGGAGCGCAAACGTAATTCTTCAAACAGCTTGCTCATTATCATCGCCATCATAATTTGCTTGTTTATGATTTTGCTGTTTTTCGGCAGTATTCTTTTCACCAAATTAAAATCAACCTTGAGCTGCACATTTTTGTAGCTAAATTTACTTTAACGATTTCAGCACATTAACCTGTCATCTTCGGAAGTTTCATACAAGCTTAAATTTTAGTCAGCCCGACGTCAGATAAGGATGGGAGGAGAAACAATGAGTAGCAACTAACAGACTGACGCTCTGTTGGTTGCTATTTGTCACATATATTATATACTAGGAGGAACGGCAGTGCTTTGCAATTGCTAAATATGTGTGGGAATTGGATACGCATCCTAAACTCCTTCGCCTCCGCCCCCCAACAGCCTGCCCTTCTCCTCCAGCCCTCTGTATTTGTCCATCTCCCTCTCTACCCCTCTCTCTCTCTGTGCATCATCTCTTTCCCTCTCCCTCGGTATATTTCCTCCCGCTCTGTATCTCTCTCTGTCTCTTCCTCCATTATTTCTACACCGTTCCCCTACCTCCACTTTCAAGCCCTCACTGTCCATTGTCCATCCCTTCCTCCATCCACTCTGTATGGCAGGGGAAAGGGCAACAAGTCAAATTTCAGCGGCAAGATTGTACCGTCGGCATCGTGGCGCCACTGTTTTCCTTACTGTAAAGCTTTTTGATAACGCAGAACTGAATATCTGCAGAGAAGGCATGTGGAGCGGGCAGACTGGCTGACGGACGAGCCTCTGGCCTCCGGCGGGGCTGGGGAGTGTGGTGGCTGAATGAAGGTCTGAAGGGCGGAAGGGCTGAAGGGCCGGCCGGCTACCTGAACAGCAGCTAATGCACGGCTCGCCCCTCCCCGCTAGGCCTCACGGCCGCAGAGTGCTTTCAGAGACTCGGCCTTCGGTGGATGCACGCCCGCAACGTAGCAGACACTGGTGAGAGACCTTGGCAGGCGGCTGCGCTGCACCCAGGGTTCCGGATCATGATTTGTGAAGCAGGATCTGACGCCGCACTTCATCTCTGCAGAAGCCCCATCAGGTTCTTATCCTCCTTCGGGCTGCAAGTTTTCTGAGTCGGTGAATTTTGTTTTGCCAGCATAGCTCAGGTCATGTATGACCTTGGTAAGCAAAATTTATAGTTTCGCTGGCGATTAAGGAAAAATACGTTCTTAAACGAAATCGAACAGCTAACTGTTCTTTCTGACATTTTACACTGTATTTCCTACATGTCTCTCTGTCTTTCAGATCAGTTTCCATAATCACATATCTTTCTTTACACGGAACCTACCTGGTTTGTTCACCTAAAAATTATTTAAACTGATCTTACAATGTCGTCTTTTCTACGCCCAGTAATAGCATACTTTTTAGCAGAACCGGTGCTTTCCTGCTTCTTCGTTTTTTAATGCTGTCGCCTCGCAAAGTGCTTCTATCTACATACATCCGTGGGGACAACGCGCTAAGGCCTCTCTGTCCTGTGAGCTATCCGCACATCCCTAAGCAGCTGTAATGGGAATACATGAATTGCGGAAATCAAGCCAGGGTGCTGGTTCTCATGATTCACTTCTTTTAAGAAAAAGAAAGTGAGAGGAGAGAGTGAAACAAAAAGCTGGAGACAGACAGCCGGGTGCGTCCGGGTAGGGCATAACACCAGATTACAGGTGTGCGGCTTGAAGTAGGTAGCTCGTTGTCCCACGCAGTGCGAGGTAGTAGAACAGAGCGAAAATTTGGTGTTTGGTGCCTGCGTTTGCGAATTATCATCCGGCTGCAACGTACAAACGGTGACCTGCTCACGTATAAAGTTGAATTTTCTTCCAGTTATATATTGTATGAGAATAACAAAAGTAACGAAAATGTCCTAGAAAAATTTTGCTGAATCTGATATACTTGCCCAATTAGTACATCTTGAGCAGGAAACGTCTTTACCAATAGACTTTCGATCACAGGAATTCGCTAGATGAAAGGCAGGAGAAGCTATCCGGAATTGTCAGTGATGTTCAGTAGAGAATGGCGTGTTTTATAGAGTCAACGTTATGGTGTGATTGGCGGGCAATGTTCTTTAATCAACAGGCTGCAACCCCTCTAGGGTTCGACTGTAGATCACTATGTCGTCAGGTAATTATACACGCAGACAAATTTCAGATCGCCCAGAACGGCATCTAGTGAAACAGATAATACAGCTGCACACCTGACAAAACCAAAGGGAACTCAATTGAATTCCAAAAGTTTCCAGTCGGTGAAAATGCTATGACCGGCTTACTGTTATAGCAAACTGACAATGGTGCATCGAAAACAAGCAACTTGATATCCAGGAGAACTTCCACATTGTGACTGTAGGTGCGTTAGTCTCTTGGAGAGAAGTCAGCCGAAGCCTCTAGTACTGAATCGCGACGCAATTTGTGTGTTCCATCGTCAATGTGTGGTCTACAGTAAACTGTTGCATCGGAAGCAATCGTCTTGACTCCCAGGCGAACGTTCATACGGTGACAAGCATTAGTCGCTTGGAGAGAAGTCGGCTGAAGGCTGTAATAATGAATCGCGACTTGGTTTGTGTGTACCGTCGTCAATGTGAGGGTGCGAGGGTTACAGTAAACTGACAGTGGTGCATTGGAAATGTGCAACTTGATTCTCAAATGTCCGTATTTGGACAGTAGGTGCGTTAGTCGCTTGGAGAGAAGTCATCTGAAGGCTGCTGTTTTGAATCGCGAAGCAATGTGTCTGTTCCATCGTCAGTGTAAGGGTTACAGTTAACTGTCAGTGGTGCATCGGAAACAAGCAACTCCAATCCCAGCAGAACGTCAATACGGTGACCATAGTGGCGTTCAACTTGGAGAGACGTCTGCTGACGCCTGTAGTATTGAAACGTGACGCAATTTGTGTGTTCCATCCTCAACGTGAGTGTTACAGTAAGCTGTCAGTGGTGCATCAACAGCAATCAACTTGACGCCCAAGAGAAGGTCCATACAATGACTGTAGCCCTGTTAGTCGCTTAGAGAGAAGTCGGTATGAGCATGTAGTATTGAATCACGACGCGGTTTGTGTGTTACATCGTCAATGTGAGAGTTACAGTAAACTATCAGTGGTGCATTGGAAACAAGAAACATGACTCCCAGGAGAACGGCCATATGGTTACCGTAGGCGCGTTACTCGCTTGGAGAGAAGTCGACTGAAGCCTGTAGTATTGATTCAGGACGCAATTTTGGTGTTCCGTCGTCAATGTGAATGTTATAGTAGACTGTCAGTGGTTCATCAGAAGCAATCGACTTAAAGGAGAAGGCCCATACAGTGATCGTAGCTGTGATAGTCGCTTCAAAAGAAGAAGTCGAGTGAAGCCTGTAGTATTGAATCGCGACGCAAATTGTGTGTGGCTTCGTCAGTGTTTGGGTTCGAGATATACAGTAAACTGGCAGAGGTGCATCGAATACAGAAACATGGCTCCCAGGAGAGCGCCCAGATGGTGACCATAGTCACGTAAGTCGTCTGCAGAAAAGTCAGCATGAGCCTGTAGTATTGAATCGCGACGCAATTTTGGTGTGCCACAGTCAGTATAAGGGTTCAGTTAAACTGCCAGTGGTGCATCCGAAGCAATCAACTTGACACCCTGGTGAACGTCCGTACGGTGACTGTTGCTGCGTTAGTCGCTTCGAGCGACGTCCGCTGAAATCTGTAATATTGAATCGCGACTCAATTTGTGCGCACCGTCGTCAATGTGAGGGTGCAAACTGGCCGTGGTGCATCGGAAAGAAGAAAGTCTCCCAGAAGATCGTCCGTATGGTGACCGTAGTTGCGTTAGTCAGTTACAAAGAAGCAGGTTTGCGGGCGTACTTTTGAATCGCAAATTGTGTGTTCCACTGCCAATGAGGGGGTGCGAGGGTCACAGTAAGCTGGCAGTGCTGCATCGGAGACAAACAACTTGATCACAGGAGTATGTCCATACAGTAACCGTAACCGTGTTAGACACTTGGACAGAAGTTGGTTTGGGCCTGTAGTATTGAATCGTGACGTGATTGGTCTGTTCCATCTTCAATATGAGAATGCGAGAGTTACAATAAACTAGATGTGGGGGATCAGAAACAAGCAACCTGATCCCAGGAGGACGTCCATTCGGTGACCGTAGCTGCTTTAGTCGCTTCGAGAGAAGTCGGCTGGAGACTGTAATTTTGAGTCGCGATGCAATTTGTGTGTTACATTTCAATGTGAGGGTTCAGGGGTCACAGTAAATTGGCAGTGCTACATCGGAATCAATCAATGTGAATCCCAAGAGGACGTACATACGATGACATTTAGCCGCGTTAGTTGCTTGGACAGAAGGTGGCTGGTGCCCGTAGTATTGAATCGCGATGCAATTTTTCTGTTCCATTTTCATTGTGAGGGTACGAGGGTTTCCGAAAACTGGCAGAGGTGCATCGGAAACAAGCATCGTGACACCCAGGAGAACGTCCTTATGATGACCGTAGGCGCGTTAGTCGCCTGGAGAGAAGTCGGTGTGAGCCTGTAGTATTGCATCGCAACGCAACTTGTGGGTTCCATCGTCAACGAAAGGGTTGAAGTAAACTGTCAGTTGTGCATTTGAAGCAGTCAACTTCACTCCCAGGAACAGGGCCCATATGGTGACGGTAGGCGCGTTAGTATCCTGATGGGAAGTGGGCTGAGGCCTGTAGCATAGTTTCGCGAAGCAATTTGTGTAGTGTCGTCAATGTGAGAGGGCGAGGGTTACAGTAACCCGGCAGTCGTTTGGAGGGAAGTCGGCTGAAGCCTGCAGTATTGAAACGCGACGCAATTTGCGTGTAGCAATGTCAATGTGATGGTGCGAGGTAAACAGTAAACTTTCAGTGGGGCACTGAAATCAAGCAAATTTACTGCCAGGAGTATGTCCATTTGGTGACCCTAGGCGCATTAGTCGTGTGGAAAGAAGTCGGCATGAGCCTGTAGTATTGAATGGATACGCAATTTGGGTGTTCCATCATAAAGTGACGGTTGCAGTAAACTGTCAGTGGTGCATCGGAAGCAATCAACTTGGCTCCCAGGAGAAGGTGCATACGGTGACCGTAGCCACGTTAGTCGCTTGGAGAGAAGTCACCTGAAGCCTAAAATATTCAATCGTGACGCAATTTAAGTGTACCATCGTCTGTGGTAGGGTGCGATGGTTTCAGTAAACTGGCAGTGGTGTGTCGTAAGCAATAAACTTGACTCCTAGGACAGGTTCCATAAGGTAACCGCAGTCCTGTAGCCGCTTGGAGACAGGTCGACTGAATCCTGTAGTTCTGAATCTCGACGCAATTTGTGTGTTCCATCGTGAATGTGAGGGTTAAAGTAAACTGTCAGTGGTGCATCGGAAGCAATCAACTTGGCTCCCAGGAACAGGGCCCATATGGTGGCCACAGCCGTGTTAGATGCCTGGACGTAATGCGGCGGAAAGTTGTAATAATGATTCGCGATGCAATATATGTAGTATCGTCAATGTGAGGGTGCGATGGTTACAGTAAAAGGGCAAAAGTGTTACAAATAAGCAACATGACTCCAAAAATGAGGTTCATTTAGTGGCCATAGGCGCGTTAGTCGCCTGGAGAGAATGCAGCATGAGCCTGCAGTACTGAATCGTGACGAAATTTGTGTGTTCCATCGTCAATGTGAGGGTAGCAGTAAACTTTTAGTGTGGTATCGACAGCAGTCTACTCGACCCACACGAGAATGTCCATACGGTGACTGCAGCCAGGATAGTCACATGGAGAGAAGTTGACTGTAATCCACTGTAATATTGAAACGCGAAGCAATTCTTTCCAGCAGAACGAGCATATTGTGACCGTAGGCGCGTTAGTCACTATCAGGGAAGTCGGCTGGAATCTGTAATATTGAATCGCGTGGCAGTTTGTGTCTTGTATCGTCAATGTGAAGGTGCGATGGTTACAGTAAACTGGTAGGTGTGCAACTGAATCAGAGAACGTGCCTAACAGGACGATTTCATACGGTGACCGAAGTTGCGTTAGTCGCTTTCAGTGAAATCGGCTGGAGCCAATAATATTGAATCGCTTCTCAATTTGTGTATTGTAATGTCAATGTGAGGGCGCGAGTTTTATAGTAGGCGTTCAGTGGAGCACTGGATCCTAGAATCTTGAATGATAGGAGAACGTCCATACGGTGACCATAGCTGCGTTAGTCGCTTCGAGAGATGTCGTCGGGAGCCTCTAGTATCGAATCGCGAAGCAATTTCTGTGTTGCATCATCAATGTGAGAGCGCGAGTGGTAATGTAAACTGTGAGTGGTGCACCGGAATCAAGCAGCGTGCCTTCCAGCAGGACGTCTGTACGGTGGCCGTAGCCACGTTGGTCGTTTGGAGAACGAAATGTATAGTGGTAGTGACACACCAAAATCACAAAAATAATCCGTCGTAGTTGCTACATATTTTATTACCATAAAAATCATTATAAAATCCTAATCACAATAATACAGGAGACTGCCTTCCAACACCAGATCGCTTGCACAAATAAGAAATAAATTTCTTTAACCGGAAAAAGCCCCGTAAAACTTGAAATTTGAATATGGCTAGGTTAATATACACAGGTAAAGCTTTCCTTAAATAGTTCAAGTGTCCATACAATTCCGTTCAGAACTCTCACTGCTTCCAGTCAGCTGAGGATTAGATTAAGGGTAAAAACTCAGATCTATTATATTTTGGCTAGCCAACTCTCCTAAACAAAACTATATACAAATGACTAAAAGAATTAAGGATGTTTTTCTAATTTTGACCAAACCAATCTTCAAATTTACTTACTTAGTTGATTAATCAACAATATTCTTAGAATGATTACAACTAGAACATGACCGTATAATAATACCCCTAAAATGAGGTCGCTTCAATATTGCATGTGAATTACCGATAGACCTTAGCAGGCCAAGGTTTCTAATCAATACGAGAGATCCACGAGACAGGAAATGACGTAGAAATGTACTCAACTTTGCACTGCAATAGTACTTCAAATGCTATAATTCTCCACCGGAAAGTTGGAATCACGCAACGGTGACAACATAACCCAAGACGTAAAGGAGAGGACAGTGCCTTAAATATCTCTCTGCCCCAATGGTGCCTTGCTCCCAGTATGCTCACGTCGCCCGCCGCCAATTATCTGTAAGACAACACACATCAACGGAAGACAATATTCTGAGACCTAAGCTACACAATCTTATCTATAGAACAGGTGATCAATACAACTGAATAGAAACAAATTAGCCTCCGTGAGTTACTTGGCCAGTGCAAGCCCTTAAAATTTGATTAATAAGTTCGCTAAAAATCATGCCGTAAAGTTAAGATGACAAAAATTATCTCGGCGCACGTTTACAGGTCAAACTACCAAATGAACTACAAGGTAGAATAGAGGACGTATCTCGGCGTGTCTTGAAACGCCAGAGCCGTACTTACTCACTACTCGTTGCACTTCTAGCTGCAACTGTAACCACGCTTCATGTCGGTTTGTTGGGCGTAGCCACACTTCCTCAACTGCCGTCAAGATAGTCAGTCACGACACCGAGGTAAGTGAAAAAATACTAAAATACTTCCAAAAGATTTTTAGTACACTAGCTGGGCGCTGATGACCCCGCTGTTTAGCGCCCGTAAACCTCAAACACACACACAGTACACTAGCATACTCAAATAAGCCACACTCAACCTACAGATGCAACTCAGCGACACAAATTTAATCGGCCGGTGTAGATTATAACAGAGTAGAGGTAGCATGTCCTTCCCACCTCTAGGAAAACCAAATCAGCATTGTCGCTTTATCTGCCCTCACGACCCCACACGCCGTAGCCGCTGGCCCCGCTCCTTCGTTGTCCGACTCGTCCTCTTGCCGCCCTGTCTGCGTACAGTCCCACGTCACTCTCGCTCACCGCCGATCCCGACACATCTCCCCAGCAGAGCACACGCGCTGCCGTTTAAACGCGCGCCGTCAAAGATGTGCAGAAGACATATAAGCATCGTAGTCGACTCAAAGATCAAAACGACGATCGATGGAAACTGTCACCAGAAACGTACCAGCTCAGAGAGAAGTCGATTGGGGCCTGCAATATAGAATCCCGTCGCGATTTGTGTGTTCCGTCGTCAATGTGAGGGTGCGAGTGTTACAGTAAACTGACAGTTGTGCATGGGAATTTAGCAACGTGCCTCCCAGGAGGACGTCATACTGACACTATAGCCGCGTTAGTCGCTTGGAGAGAAGACGACTGGAGCCTAAAAAGTGTTGAATCGCGACTCATTCTTAGTGTTGCATCGCCAATGTGAGGGGTAGAGGGATACAGTAAACGCAGTGGTGCATCGGAATCAAGCAATGTGCCTCCCAGGAGGACGTCCATACGATAAAAAAAAGCCACGTTAGTCGCTTGGATAGAAGCCGGCTCTAGCCTGTAATATTAAATCGCGATTGTGTGTTACATGGTAAACGTGAGGGTACGACGGTTACAGTAAATTGGCAGTGGTGCATGCGAATCAGGCAACGTGCCTCCCACGAGGACGTCTATACGATGTCTGTACCTGCTTTAGTCGCTTGGATAGAATTTGGTTGACATATTCAAGTAAGCCGTACGCAAACAACAGAAGCAACTCCGCGACTCCAATTATATCGGCTGGCGTAGATTACAACAGAGTCGACGTAGCATGTCCTTCCGTCCTCTAGGAAAACCAAATCAACACGGGCGCTTCATCTGCCTTCACAACTCAACACGACGTAGCGGCTGGCCCCGTTTCCTTCGTTGTCCGACTCGTCCTCTTGCATTCCTGCCTACTACACAGTCCCACGTGGCTCTCCTTCACCACCGATCCCCACACACCTCCCAAGCAGAGTGAAGGAGCTGCCGTTAAATCCGCGCCGCCAAAGATGAGCAGAAGACAAATAAGCATCGAAGTCGACTCAAAGTTCAAACCGACGATCGATGGAAAATGGGTCCAGAAACGCACCAGCTCAGAGAGAAGTCAGTGGGGTCTGCAATATTGAATCGCGTCGCAATTTGTGTGTTGCATCGTCAATGTGAGAGTGCGAGGATTACAGCAAACTGGTAGTGGTGCACCGGAATTATACAGTGTGCCTTCCAGGAGGACGTCAATCCGGTGACCGTAGTCGCGTTAGTCGCTTGGAAAGAAGTCGGCTGGAGCCTGTAATACTGAAATACATGGCAATTTGTGTGATGGATCGTCAATGTGAGAGTGCGAGGATTACAGCAAACTGGTAGTGGTGCACCGGAATTATACAGTGTGCCTTCCAGGAGGACGTCAATCCGGTGACCGTAGTCGCGTTAGTCGCTTGGAAAGAAGTCGGCTGGAGCCTGCAATACTGAAATACATGGCAATTTGTGTGATGGATCGTCAATGTGAGAGTGCGAGGATTACAGTTCCGCACTGTCGCCTGATAAACAAAGTAAGAGCCTACGGAATATCAGACCAGCTGTGTGGCTGGATTGAAGAGTTTTTAGCAAACAGAACACAGCATGTTGTTATCAATGGAGAGACGTCTACAGACGTTAAAGTAACCTCTGGCGTGCCACAGGGGAGTGTTATGGGACCATTGCTTTTCATAATATATATAAAGGACTTAGTAGATAGTGTCGGAAGTTCCATGCGGCTTTTCGCGGATGATGCTGTAGTATACAGAGAAGTTGCAGCATTAGAAAATTGTAGCGAAATGCAGGAAGATCTGCAGGGGATAGGCACTTGGTGCAGGGAGTGGCAACTGACCCTTAACATAGACAAATGTAATGTATTGCGAATAAATAGAAAGAAGGATCCTTTATTGTATGATTATATGATAGCGGAACAAACACTGGTAGCAGTTACGTCTGTAAAATATCTGGGAATATGCGTGCGGAACGATTTGAAGTGGAATGATCATATAAAATTAATTGTTGGTAAGGCGGGTACCAGGTTGAGATTCATTGGGAGAGTGCTTAGAAAATGTAGTCCATCAACAAAGGAGGTGGCTTACAAAACACTCGTTCGACCTATACTTGAGTATTGCTCATCAGTGTGGGATCCGTACCAGGTCGGGTTGACGGAAGAGATAGAGAAGATCCAAAGAAGAGCGGCGCGTTTCGTTACCGGGTTATTTGGTAACCGTGATAGCGTTACGGAGATGTTTAATAAACTCAAGTGGCAGACTCTGCAAGAGAGGCGCTATGCATCGCGGTGTAACTTGCTCGCCAGGTTTCCAGAGGGTGCGTTTCTGGATGAGGTATCGAATATATTGCCTCCCCCTACTTATACCTCCCGAGGAGATCACGAATGTAAAAGTAGAGAGATTAGAGCACGCACGGAGGCTTTCAGACAGTCGTTCTTCCCGCGAACCATACGCGACTGGAACAGGAAAGGGAGGTAATGACAGTGGCACGTAAAGTGCCCTCCGCCACACACCGTTGGGTGGCTTGCGGAGTATCAATGTAGATGTAGATGTAGATGTAGATGTACAGCAAACTGGTAGTGGTGCACCGGAATTATACAGTGTGCCTTCCAGGAGGACGTCAGTCCGGTGACCGTAGTCGCGTTAGTCGCTTGGAAAGAAGTCGGCTGGAGCCTGTAATACTGAAATACATGGCAATTTGTGTGATGGATCGTCAATGTGAGAGTGCGAGGATTACAGCAAACTGGTAGTGGTGCACCGGAATTATACAGTGTGCCTTCCAGGAGGACGTCAATCCGGTGACCGTAGTCGCGTTAGTCGCTTGGAAAGAAGTCGGCTGGAGCCTGTAATACTGAAATACATGGCAATTTGTGTGATGGATCGTCAATGTGAGAGTGCGAGGATTACAGCAAACTGGTAGTGGTGCACCGGAATTATACAGTGTGCCTTCCAGGAGGACGTCAATCCGGTGACCGTAGTCGCGTTAGTCGCTTGGAAAGAAGTCGGCTGGAGCCTGTAATACTGAAATACATGGCAATTTGTGTGATGGATCGTCAATGTGAGAGTGCGAGGATTACAGCAAACTGGTAGTGGTGCACCGGAATTATACAGTGTGCCTTCCAGGAGGACGTCAATCCGGTGACCGTAGTCGCGTTAGTCGCTTGGAAAGAAGTCGGCTGGAGCCTGTAATACTGAAATACATGGCAATTTGTGTGATGGATCGTCAATGTGAGAGTGCGAGGATTACAGCAAACTGGTAGTGGTGCACCGGAATTATACAGTGTGCCTTCCAGGAGGACGTCAATCCGGTGACCGTAGTCGCGTTAGTCGCTTGGAAAGAAGTCGGCTGGAGCCTGTAATACTGAAATACATGGCAATTTGTGTGATGGATCGTCAATGTGAGAGTGCGAGGATTACAGCAAACTGGTAGTGGTGCACCGGAATTATACAGTGTGCCTTCCAGGAGGACGTCAATCCGGTGACCGTAGTCGCGTTAGTCGCTTGGAAAGAAGTCGGCTGGAGCCTGTAATACTGAAATACATGGCAATTTGTGTGATGGATCGTCAATGTGAGAGTGCGAGGATTACAGCAAACTGGTAGTGGTGCACCGGAATTATACAGTGTGCCTTCCAGGAGGACGTCAATCCGGTGACCGTAGTCGCGTTAGTCGCTTGGAAAGAAGTCGGCTGGAGCCTGTAATACTGAAATACATGGCAATTTGTGTGATGGATCGTCAATGTGAGAGTGCGAGGATTACAGCAAACTGGTAGTGGTGCACCGGAATTATACAGTGTGCCTTCCAGGAGGACGTCAATCCGGTGACCGTAGTCGCGTTAGTCGCTTGGAAAGAAGTCGGCTGGAGCCTGTAATACTGAAATACATGGCAATTTGTGTGATGGATCGTCAATGTGAGAGTGCGAGGATTACAGCAAACTGGTAGTGGTGCACTGGAATTATACAGTGTGCCTTCCAGGAGGACGTCAATCCGGTGACCGTAGTCGCGTTAGTCGCTTGGAAAGAAGTCGGCTGGAGCCTGTAATACTGAAATACATGGCAATTTGTGTGATGGATCGTCAATGTGAGAGTGCGAGGATTACAGCAAACTGGTAGTGGTGCACCGGAAGTATACAGTGTGCCTTCCTGGAGGACGTCAATCCGGTGACCGTAGTCGCGTTAGTTGCTTGGAAAGAAGTCGGCTGGAGCCTGTAATCCTGAAATACATGGCAATTTGTGTGATGGATCGTCAATGTGAGAGTGCGAGGATTACAGCAAACTGGTAGTGGTGCACCGGGAGGACGTCAATCCGGTGACCGTAGTCGCGTTAGTCGCTTGGAAAGAAGTCGGCTGGAGCCTGTAATACTGAAATACGTGGCAATTTGTGTGATGGATCGTCAATGTGAGAGTGCGAGGATTGCAGCAAACTGGTAGTGGTGCACCGGAATTATACAGTGTGCCTTCCAGGAGGACGTCAATCCGGTGACCGTAGTCGCGTTAGTCGCTTGGAAAGAAGTCGGCTGGAGCCTGTAATACTGAAATACATGGCAATTTGTGTGATGGATCGTCAATGCGAGAGTGCGAGTGCTACAGTAAGCTGTCAGTGGAGCATTGGAACCAAGCAACTTGAATGCCATGAGAACGTCCATGCAATGACCGTTGCTGCATTAATGGCTTGTATTGAAGTCTGCAGGAGCCACTAGGATTTAATCGTGAGGAAATTTTTGTGTTGCATCATCAATGAGCGTGTGTGTTTGATACAGTAAACTGGTGGTGGTGAACAGACTCAGGCAACGTGCCTGACAAGACGACGTCCATACCGTGGCCATAGCCATGTTACACGCTTGGAGAGAGGTCGGCTGGAGCCTGCAATATTGAATCGTGACGCAATGGTCCATGGCATCGTCAGTGTCTGGCTGCGATGATTACACTAATCTCGCAGTGATGCATCAGTACAACCAATGCGCCTTCCTTCAGTGTACGTAGCAGATTTAATCGCATGGAGAGAAGTCGCCTTGGACGTAAATTGAATCGCGACGCAATTTACGTTTTGCATCGTCAATTTGAGGGTGCGACTTTTACAGCAACCTGGTAGTGGTGCATCGGAACCAAGGAAATTGAATGCCAGGAGAACGTCAATACGGGGACCGTAGGCGTCTTAGTTGCTTTGAGAGAAGTCGGCTGTAGCCTGTAATGTTGAAACGCGACGGATTTTTGTGTGTTGCTACGTCAAATTCAGGGTGAGAATGTAACATTAATCTGGCAGTGGTGCATCGGAATAAAGTAAGATGCCATTTAGGAGGACGTTCACACGGTGACTGTGGCCGCATTAGTCGCTCGGTGAGATTCGGCTGGAGACTGTCGTACTGAATCGCGACGCCATTTGTATGTTGCATCGCCAGTGTTAGTGTACGAGTGATAGGGTCAACTGCTAGTGGTGCATCGGAATCAAGCAACGTGCCTCCCAGGAGGACGACCATACAAAGACTGTAGCCATTTTAGTCCCTTAAAGAGAAACCGGATATAGCCTGTAATATTGAACGGCGACGAAATTGGGTGTTGCATCGTCAATGTGAGGGTGCGAGTGATAACGTAAATTAGCTATGGTGATCAGAAGCAAGCAACGTGCGTTTAGGAGGATGTTCATAATAGGGACATTGCCGCGTTAGACGCTTGGAGAGAGGTCAGCTGGAGCCTGTAATATTTAATCGTGACGCAATGCTGTTCCATCGTCAATGTGAGGATGCGTTGGTTACACTAATCTTTCAGTGGTGCATCGGAACAAAGCAACGTGCCTCCCATTATGACGTTCATATGGGGACTGTAGCAATGTTATTCGCATGTATAGAATAAACCTTGAGCTGTAAACTGAATTGTGATGCAATTTGTGTATTCCATCGTCAACTGCAGGGTGCGATGGTCACAGAAAACTACCAGTGTTCCATCGGAATCAACCAATGTACATCCCTGGAGGTCATCCATACGGTAGACGTGGATAGCTTTGTCGCTTGAAAAAAGTCTGTTGGAGCCTGTAATATGGAATCGCGGTGCAATCTGTATGTTGCGTTCTCAATGAGATGGTGTGAGTGATAGAGTCAACTGCCAGTGGTGCACCAGAGTGAAGGAACGTGCGTACCAGGAGGACGTCCATACGGAGAAACTAGCCACGTTAGACGCTTGGAAAGAAGCTCTCTAGAGCGTGTAATAAACCACGATTCAATTTCAGTGTTGCATCGTCAATGTGAGGGTGCGAGTAATAGAGTCAACTGGCAGTGGGGCATCCGAGAAAGCTAAGTGTCTACCTTGATGACGTCCATACAGAGATCGCACCCACGTTACTCGCTTGGACAGAAGCCAACTGGAGCCCGTAATATTGAATAGTGACGAAGTCTGTGTGTTTCATCGTCAATGTGAGCGTGCGAGTGACAGAGTCAACTTGCAGTGGTACTTCAGGATCAAAGAACGTGCCTCCCAGTAGGACGTCGGCTCGGAGAAATTAGCCACGTTAGACGCTTAGAAAGAAGCTCTCTTGAGCCTGTAATATAAAAACCGCGTCGCAATTTGAATGTTGCATCGTCAGTGAGAGGGTGCGAGTGATAGAGTCAACTGGCAGTGGTGCATGGGAATCAAGCAACGCACCTCCCAGGAGGACGCCCATACAGTGACCGTAGCCACTACAGTCTCTTGGAGGTAAGCTGGCTAGAGCCTGTAATAGTGAATCGAGACGGCATTCGTGTGTTGCATCGTGAATGTGAGAGTGTGAGTGATAGAGTCAATTTCCAGTCGTGCATAATAATCAAGCAACGAGCCTCTCATGAGGACGTCCATACGGAGACCGTAACCGCAATTGTCGCTTTGAGGGAAGCCGTCTGGACCCTGTAGTATTTCATCGCGACGCAATTTGTTGCATCGTCAGGGTGGAGTGATAGATTTAACTGGCATTGCTCCGTAGAAATCAAGCAACGGCCTCCCAGGAGAACGTGCATATGGAGTCTGCTAACCACGTTAGTCACTCGGAGAGAATCTGTCTTGACCCTGTAATACTGAATCGCGCGAAATTTTTATGTTAGATCATCAGTGTGAGGGTGCAAGAGATAGACTCACTCTCAGTGATGTGTAAAGGATGAGCCAGACAATGCTTCCAAACAGTAAATTCATTTTTCCATTGCGGCCAAGCCACGGTCGGCAGTGTTAGCTGCCTGTAAATTCTTTCGTCCCACGGTCTAGTAACAGGAAGTCAGCAGCGAGGACGGGCACCCTTGGCCACGCGCCTCTCTCGTGTGCTTACGACGTAAAGCCGCCCCAGGCGTCGCTTAGCAGGCAACGCTCTGCAAAGTTCCATGCCGCCCGCACGGTTTGCTCGGTCCTGACCAATCAGGGCGGAGGAAGCCGCGTGGCGCGTCGAATATACCCGGCCCGCTCTCTGGTATTCTTGCTCACCCCCGAGTCGGATGCGCGCCCTGTAGCATTGAACATCTCCCGCTTCTCCCGGTGCTGCGTCACTGTGGACTTAGTTTTGGCAGACAACCACTTTCGGTAGCTTCGCGAACAATGTTTCGCCAATAAAGCTCTGGCTCACCCTCACCTCCCTAGGCCTATGTAGCCCCTTTCAACATGCATTCGCCAATAAATGGCCAGTCTCTAACAATAATACTAATCATTCCATAACGCCCTCCGCCTGCCCATACGCCCCTCTTGCACACATGCATCGGAATCAAGCAGAGTCCATCCCAGGAGAACGTACATATGGAGACTATATCCACGTTAGTCGCATGGACGGAAGACGGACAGAGCCTGTAATATAGAAACGCGACGCGATTTGTGTGCTCCATGATCAAAGTGAGGGTGCGAGAGATAGAGTCAAGTGAAAGTGGAACATCCGAATCAATCACTTTGCCTCCAGGGATTACGTCCATATGGAGACCGTAGTCACGTTAGTCACTTGGATAGAAGCTGGTTGGAGACTGTGATATTGAATAACGACGCAATTTAAAAGTTGCATTGTCAATGTGAGAGTACGACTGACAGAATCAACTCGCAGTGGTTCATCTTCATCGAGCAACGTGCATCGCAGGAGGAGATACGTACGGAGACCGTAGTCATTTAGTCGCTTGGCGGGAGGCTAGCTGGTGCCTGTACTACTGAATCACGACGCAATTTGTGTGTTGCATTGTCACGTCAGTGTGCGAGTGATAGAGTCAACTGGCAGTGGTCCATCGGAATCAAGCAACGTGTCCCCCAGGATAAAGTCCATACAGAGATCGCAGCCACGTTGGTCACTTGGAGGGAATAGTGCTGGAGCCAGGAATATTGTATCTCGACCCACTTTGTGTGTTGTACTATCAATGTCAGCGAACAAGTGACAGAGCAAGCCGGCCGGAGTAGCCGAGCGGTTCTAGGCGCTTCAGCCTGGAGCCGCGCGACCGATATGGTCGGAGGTTCGAATCCTGCCTCGGGCATCAATGTGTGTGATGTCCTTAGGTTAGTTAGTTTTAAGTAGTTCTAAGTTCCAGGGGCCTGATAACCACAGATGTTAAGTCCCATAGTGCTCAGAGCCATTGTGTGCCAGGCCGAGACTCGAAATCGGGACCTTTGCGTTTCGCGGGCAAGTGCTCCACCAACTGTGCTACCCAAGCACTACTCACGCCCCGTTGGTTGGTTGGTTGGTTGGTTGGGTTAAAGATTAAAGCGAACAAACTACAAAGGTCATCGGTCCCTTGTTTCATAAAAACACAGAGCACAGTGAAACTATCCACCAGTCAGGCGAAGCACTAAAAGAAAAATTCCGGGGGAAGAAAGCCCCATGGTCCATTGTAAGACAACACGGAAAACAGAGCACAGCAACAAAAACAACATAGAGAACAAAGGCAGAAGGAATTAAAACTGCACAGCAGAGGACTGTGGCTGGCTGATCACGAAAATAATAGGATGAGCCAGCCACTCTGCAACACGTTAAAACTTCCAGCCTAAAAGTTTAGGGTGGAGTCGAATTACAACACAAAACTAATTAAAAGATACAGCTCAAAAGAGGGTGATGTTAAAAAAATTTAAATGGGCCTATAAAAGCCGCTTGCGCGAATAAAACTTAAAACTCGATCTGCCATAGAGATATTGTCACCTAAAAGAGGATAAATCACACAGGAGATTAAAATCACGCCTGAGAGCGGTTAAAAGAGGACATTCCAACAATATATGGGCCACCGTCATGTTCGCACCACAGCGACAATAAGGGGGATTCTCTCGACGCAGCAGATGACCATGCGTCAGCCAAGAGTGACCAATGCGGAGCCTACACAGAACAACAGAATCCCTGCGAGAGGCCCGCATGGAGGAACCCCACACAGTCGTGGTCGCCTTTACCTGCCGCAGCTTGTTGGGTGCAGAAAGAGTGCGCCATTCGTCTCCCCACATCCCAAAGACCCGACGGTACAAAACCGTTCGGAGATCAGTTGCCGGGAGGCCGATCTCCAACGGCAGTTTGCGGGTAGCTTCTTTGGCTAACTTGTCGGCGTGTTCGTTTCCCGCGATCCCAACGTGTCCCGGGGTCCATATGAACACCACCGAACGACCACGCTGTTCAAGAGCGTGAATGGACCCCTGGATGGCACCAACAATGGGACGGCGTGGGTAGCACTGGTCAAGAGCCTGCAGACTACTGAGCGAGTCACTGCAAATGAAGAAGGACTCTCCAGTGCTGGTACGAATATGCTCAAGGGCACGAAAAATGGCTGCCAGTTCTGCGGTGTAAACACTGCAGCCTTCTGGCAAGGAGCGCTGGTTGACATAGTCCGCATGAGCATAAGCGTACCCCACACGGCCATCATCCATCGAGCCATCGGTATAGATAACCTCCGAGGCATGGTATGCGCTTAGGAGAGCAAGGAATAGGCGGCGCAAAACTGCAGGATGAACTGAATCTTTTGGCCATCGGGAAAGTTCCAGCCGAAGCTGCGGCCGACGAATACACCAAGGTGGTGTATGTGGGCGGACCTGGAAAGCAGATGGAAGAGGCAAACACTCGAGTTCATTAAGGACCGACCAAACACGGATCCCAATTGTATGGCCTGATCGCGGCCGCCTGTGTGGGATATGGACTGCCGCATTTTCGAAAAGGAGACGATAGTTAGAGTGACGGGGCGAACAACGGACGTGGGCAGTATAGTTGGCTAACAGCTGTTGACGCCGAATACGAAGTGGAGGAACCCCAGCCTCAGCAAGGAGGCTATGAACAGGACTGGTGCGGAAAGCTCCTGTCGCCTGTCGAACCCCACAGTGGTGAACGGGATCCAGCAGTTGCAACGCTGAGGGCGACGCTGAGCCATACGCCACACTCCCATAATCCAGTCGGGACAGCACAAGGGCTTTGTAGAGCTGCAGCAGCGTGTGACGATCTGCACCCCAAGTTGTGTTGCTGAGGCAGCGGAGGGCATTCAGATGCTGCCAGCACTGACGCTTGAGCTGACGAATATGTGGAAGCCAAGTAAGCCGGGCATCGAACAGCAATCCCAGAAAACGGTAAGTGTCACAAACCCTGAGCATGGCATCCTGAAGATAGAGCTCAGGGTGGGGATGGACAGTTAGACGCCGACAAAAGTGCATAACACAGGTCTTCGCAGGAGAAAATTGAAACCCATGGGCTGTGGCCCACGCCTGCGCCTTGCGTATGGCTCCCTGCACCCGACGTTCTGCAACACCAATGGTGGAGGAGCTGAAAAAGGTGCAGAAATCGTCAGCATATAACGTGGGTGAGACAGACGACCCTACTGCTGCTGCAAGGCCATTAATGGCCACAAGGAAAAGGGGCACGCTCAATACAGAGCCCTGTGGAACGCCGTTCTCCTGGATATGAAGTGTGGGATGTGCCACTTAAAACGCGGAATGTCCGAACAGATAAAAAATTCTGAATAAAAATGGGGAGAAAGCCCCGGAGACCCCACCCATGCAATGTGGCGAGAATATGGTGCCGCCACGTCGTGTCATATGCCCTGGAGAGATCGAAAAAGACGGAGACGAGGTGTTGGCGCCTGGAAAAGGCAGTGCGGATTGCAGACTCAAGGAAGACCAAAGTATCGGCGGTGGAACGGCCCTGACGGAAGCCGCTCTGGCACGGAGCCAGAAGACCCCGAGACTCGAGCAGCCAACACAGCCGTCGACTCACCATGCGTTCCAGTAGCTTGCACAGAGTGTTTGTCAAGTTGATGGGACGATAGCTATCCACATTAAGTGGGTCCTTACCAGGCTTCAGCACCGGGACGATGGTACTCTGTCGCCACTGCGACGGAAAGACACCATCGCCCCATATGCAGTTGAAGATGGCAAGAACACACCGCTGACAGTCCGGGGACAGGTGTTTGAGCATCTGATTGTGGATGCCATCTGGCCCAGAGGCTGTATCAGGGCACTGCGCCAGGGCACTTTGGAGTTCCCACAAACTAAATGGGGTGTTATACGCCTCAGGGTGGCGAGAAGCAAAAGAAAGCCGTTTGCATTCCTCCTGGCGTGTTAGCGCGCGAAACGCGGGCGGCTAATTCCCCAAAGCAGAGGCCCGAACATAGTGCTGTGCGAAATGCTCGGCGATGGCATCGGCATCGGTGGATACCGCCCCATTGATGGTAAGCCCTGTGACAATTGTAGAGTGCTGCAATCCGAACATGCGCCGAATCTTCATCCACACCTGGGAGGGTGAAGTACGGGAACCAATGGTGGAAACGTACCTCTCCCAGCACTCCTGTTTCCGCCTCTTGATGAGCCGCCGTGCCTGAGCACGGAGACGTTTGAAGAAAATGAGCTTCTCCAAAGACGGGTGCAGCTTATGTCGCTGAAGAGCCCGCCGACGTTCATTAATGGCTTCAGTGACCTCCGGAGACCACCAAGGCACTGACTTTCGCCGGGGGCACCCTAACGAACGAGGAATGGTACGTTCCCCAGCGGAAACAATCGCTGCAGTCAGTGTCTCAACCGCCACATCGATGGTACCTTGGGGGAGAGATTCAAAAGTGCTAGCAGAGGAGAACGTTTCCCAGTTTGCCTTGCTAAATGCCCATCTAGGCAGGCGTTCATGGGATCGACGCTGGGGTAGTGAAAGGAAGATGGGCAAATGGTCACTACCACACAAGTCGTCATGAACTCTCCAGTGGACCGATGGTACAAGCCCTGGGCTGCACAACGACAGATCTATGGCCGAGAACGTGCCATGCGCCACACTGAAATGCATGTCAGCGCCAGTGTTTAAGAGGCAGAGGTCGGGTTGGGAGATGAGATTCTCGGCATCTCTGCCTTGGCCAGTAATCTTCGATCCACCCCACAGGGGATTGTGGGCGTTAAAATCCCCAAGGAGAAGAAAAGGCGTGGGAAGTTGGGCGACAAGTGCAGCCAATTCGGTCAGGGAGACTGTACCACCTGGAGGGAGATAGACACTGCAGACGGTTATGTCCTGGGTAGTCCTTACGCGAACAGCCACAGCTTCCAATGATGTTTGAAGGGGCACAGGAGCACTATATACCGCGGTAAGGACATACACGCAGGCTCCACCTGACACACTATTGTATGTGCTACGGTTGTAGTAATAACCCCTGTATCCACGGACAGGGGTCCGCATTGCTGGGAACCAGGTTTCCTGGAGGGCAATGCATAAAGCAGGTTTCATGCTTAGAAGCTGACGTAGCTCAGGTAGATGGCAAAAATAACCGCCACAATTCCACTGGAGAATTGTACAAAGCGTGTCCTGTAGGGGCATTCAGGCACTGAAAAGGCAAATTACTTCGCAGTGTCACATGCTGCCACTGACTGAGTGACGGACGTCGCTACGGCCATCGTTTCTGAGGAGACGGCGAGATCCAGGTCATCAGGGGATGCAATGAGCTTGACCTCATCCTCATAGGCTGAGCTGACAGGAAGCATTGGTGCGGGAACCACTGGGTCCTTATCCTTCTTGGAGAGCTTCCTCTTCTCTCTCTTGTCTTTGGGAGGAGGGTTGGCATGCTGGGAAGGCCTTCCCTGATGCATTATCAGGAACAGAGGAAGAACGTGAAGCCCTTCGACCAGCAGCTGGTGGCTTCTTCAGCCACTGGCTAGTGTCTTGTGAGACACTGGGGAAGTCCTTGGAAGGGACTCCCCCAAGGGAACCCTTCCGAACAAGTGAGGCCGGAGGAGGCTGTTGCGTCTCCGGCTGAGCAGTCGGAGAGAGCTGTCACTTCCCCGGCTGAAGAGCCGGAGAGGGCTGTCGCCGCTCCGGCTGAGAGGTGGGGACTGACGTCCCCAGTTGCTTGAGGCGCACTGCTCCCAAACTGGGTGATTTGGGAGCAGTGGAAGAGATAGTGGCCTGTCCCTGCGGTGTGGCATACGTTACTCGATTTCTCTGTGGGCCAACGGAGAAGGGAGTCTGTGCAGGAGCTGGTGGCGGCAGTGTGACGGTAGCATAACTCCTCAACATAGGTATGGGGTTGAGTCCTTCTAGCTTCTTCTTTGCCTCTTGGTAAGTTAAATGGTCCAAGGTCTTAATTTCTTGTATCTTCTGCTCTCGTTGATAGACTGCACAGTCTGGTGAGCAGGGAGAATGATGCTCCCCACAGTTAACGCAGGTGGGAGGCGGAGCACAATCACGACACGTGGGGCTGGCAGTGCACCTGGAGGACATGTGTCCGAATTTCCAGCACTGGAAGCATCGCATAGGCGGCAGGACATAGGGCTTGACATCGCACCGGTAGATCATGACCTTGACTTTCTCAGGCAAGCAGTCGCCCTCAAAGGCCAGGATGAATGCACCGGTAGCGACCCTATTATGCTTCGGCCCCCTAAAGACACGACGTACAAAGTGTACACCTCGTCGTGCCAGGTTCACACGTAGCTCGTTATCAGACTGTAGCAGAAGATCTTTATGAAAAATAATCCCTTGGACCAAATATAAGGACTTATGGGGAGTGACAGTAACGGGGAAGTCACCGAGCCTCTCACAGGCGAGTAATGCCTGGGACTGTGCAGATGAAGCTGCTTGTATCAGAATGGCCCCGCTCCTCAGTTTGGAAAGAGACGCCACTTCCCCAAACTTATCTTCGAGATTGTGCACAAAGAAAAGAGGCTTAGTCCCCTAAAACGAATCCCCATCAGTTCTGCTGCATACAAGGTATTGTGGCGAATACGGCTCCTGTCTGTCTGCAGCCCTACGTTCCTCCCATGGTGTGGCTAGGGAAGGGAATGATTTGGGGTTATATGTCACAGCATTAAATTCTGTCTTACCACACTTAGAGACGTTGGCGGTCGGGCGACCACCAGAATGAGATTTCACCCGCTCCATTGCGGGGCATCCGCCCCGATGCCACCCACTCCGAGCAGGGGCTCTCCCCACGGACGCCACCCAGCCACAGCAAAGGCCACCTGGCAGGACGGCCGTTGCCGGGAGTCCCGATGCCCCAGAGAGACGGGCATCTACTCCTTGGCTTACGTGGGGAGGTGTCAGCTCAGGCATCGGCAGTACGATCCCTGTGTTGTCAGGGGGCTACAACCTGGAGGGTACATGACGACCCCACCACAACGGGCTGGCTACCGTGCTGGATTGTGGGTGCCATGGGTAGTCCATAGTGATCGTGGGTGCAGATGGTGACGCACGATGGGCGTAACTTACACAATCCATCAGGTGTGAATGCCCAAAATGAGGGATGGAGGGTGCAGTTACGACGCCAAGACGATAAAGAGTGCCAAGGTCTGAGGGCACAGAGGACTTATGTTGCACCACGTAAGGTTTCCTACCCCAAACGGCTCGTACTTCTGTTGAATTTGGAAAAATGGAGGTCAAACCCCAATGGGGACCATCACATTAAAGGCCGAAACAGTTGAGACTCCTTTTAGTCGCCTCTTACGACAGGTAGGAATACCGCGGGCCTATTCTAACCCCCGAACCCGCAGGGGGACTCACGCCCCGTCCTCACAGCTTTACTTCTGCCAGAACCTCGTCTCCTACCTTCCAAACTTTACAGAAGCTCTCCTGCGAACCTTGCAGAACTAGCACTCCTGAAAGAAAGGATAGTTAGGTAGGAGACGAGGTACTGGCAGAAGTTAAGCTGTGAGGACTGGGCGTTAGTCGCGCTTGGGTAGCTCAGTTGGTTCGTTCGCCTGCGGACGGCGTGGAGGTAGGACGTGGTGTGGTGTGCGCTGCGCCTTCTGTGCTTCCGCGTGGTAAGTCTTGCGCTTGCAGCAGCTTAAAGCTCTGTTTATCGAATACTTCGAGAAGTAATGAGTAGTCGTTGGTGAAGTCACCGTTGCACATGCTGGTTTTGGCATTCGCACTGTTCGAATCTTCGAGTTGCCTTTTGAGATTACAACACACCAAACTAATGACGTAATTTCACCCTTCGGGAAAGTGCTCAACAGCTTTGCCGAGAAATGGTCAAGCGCGCATAACTTCCCAGTACTAAATGGAGTACGGCAGCTTCGAGTAGAGTTGCAAAAGCGCATCCCGTCGTACAGCAATGTCTGCGGATATAGAGAGATTGTAATTTATGACGACCAACCGCGAAACCTGTGCCGCCTGTAACAAGCCTGGGCCCGTTCGCGCAGAATGTATACAGCGGCGCGTTGCACAGCTGCCGGCCGGCGAGGCCGCCAGGCCACCGGCGATGACAGCACTGCCGGGAACTTATGCCGCCGTGGCACACGAACGGCCGATTGCTTCCTCGGCCCCTGAATCGTGTGCAAATACAAATTCTCCAGACACTGAAATTCCGATGGACGTCAGTGGCGTCATAGCTGACGACCTACAAGAGTCCCACCAATCTACGAAAACTGTTGAAGTTCCACCGAAACAGGCACCTTGAACTGTTAAGTCAGCAGATCCGCCGGAAGCTGAAGACCAACACACCTTGCAGGAAAGCGAAACTAACTTGGATACTGAAGCAAGTCAGTCGAGAGGCAATTCCCCCCCCCCCCCCCAAAAAAAAAAAAAAAAAAAAAAAAAAAAAAGAAACGCCGGCTGGCGCGCAAAGGTTCAGAGGAGACAGCTCCTACACTCCTACAAAAAGCAAAGGAAATAGGTAGTAGCTTAAACCAACAGATGGCTAGCAACACGAAACCGACACCAGTTTCTGCGCTGGAAAAACGGGACGTCGAAGGAAAGCTAACAAAGAAAGCACCCACCCACCCTCAAGAAGCGAATCACTCTCCTGAAGATTCACTCGTCCAACCCACGACGAAAACGTCAACCAGCTGGGCAGACGAAAGCGATCATAACAATGCGAATGAAGAAATGACAGGCCTTTCAGAAACTAAAACGGACTGTACTCCAGCCCCAAACGTGGCTGATTTCTTCAATGAAGACGTCTCCGTGAACGAACTTTCTAAAGAACAAGGACACACCACTGAAACATTTGCTACCGGTGAATATTATTAAAATGAGTTTTAAAGCCGACGCTTACAAGACAAAACGGAAGAATGTTGTTTGAAGTTTGCTCAAGTAGAACGAACAATGTCTGACGTACAAGCATACAAGATCGCTACAGTAAATCTTAATAAGATTCACAGTTCCTTTAAACTACAGAACTTAAAAGATTTTATATATGCTTCTGACAGTGACATTATCCTTTTACAAGAAGTGACAGACATTGAGCTCGATAACGTACCTGGCTTCAACGCCATTACAAACCCAGGGCATGGAACGGAAATGGGCACAGCTCTGCTCGCAAAGGAGGGCATAGTAGTCCAAGATGTGGTAACACTACCAAACAGTAAAGGCATAGCGGCCACAATAAACATAATACGAGTCATTAACGTATATGCCCCTTCAGGATCCAGAAACAGGCACCGTAGAGCGGAGTTCTTTAAAGAAGAAGTTGTCCCACTATTTGGAACTCGATATCAACACCTTATCCTGGGAGGAGATTTTAACTGTGTTTTGCATGCAAAAGACCAAACTCCTAATTTCAACAAGTGTACTGAACTGGAACGTGTAGTTAATGACTTAAGACTAATAGACTCATGGGAACATATGTACGGTGCAGCCCCTGGCTTCACCCACGCCACAAGTCACTCAGCGAGCCCTCTCGACAGGATATATGTAACGCACAATTTGAAACACCTCATTTTGCAATCCGAAGTATGGCCTACCGTTTTTTCGGATCATGCTGCGTACATATGTACAATCAATCTGATAAAACAAGGGACCTACCGGGGTAGAGGCACATGGAAGCTCAACGTGTCACATCTGGAATACCATGCTTGTCAGGATGCATTTTACAAGGTATGGAGAGAGTGTGAAAGCAAATTTAGCTCGTACAACTCTGGCACCGACTGGTGGCTGAAACATGCCAAACCAAAAATACGGAGGTTTTTCAGAAACTACTCAAAGGACAAAAACTTTTGGTACAAATCAACTGTAGAATTCTACTTTCAATGTCTAAGGGATTTGTACAAGTCCGATGCAACAGCTGTGGACAACTACGAAAGAATTAACAAAATTACAACAAAAATTTTAGTACTTCGGCGTAAACAACAGGAAGGCTACCAAATAAGGTCGCATGCCCAGGATATAGCACAGCACGAGGTCACTTCCATTTATCATGTCATTCGTGAAAGCAAAAGGGCGTGTCGCAAGATATTATCTGAAATAACAACTGATGTTGGAAGGGAGCTGGCGAAGCAAAGAGAGATTAAAGAGGCAATCGTACAGCATTTTGAATACTTAATGTCTAGTCAACCAGTTGATGAACAGCTTCAAGACGAGTTAATGATCAACCTCCAGGGCAAAGTATCCCACGCGGAAGCATAAACTCTCGTTTTGGAAGTGACTGAAGAAGATGTCGAAGAAGCTATTTATGGAAGCATGAAAAATAAGGCTCCAGGGGCAGACGGAATTCCGGCAGAGTTTTATCGCAAATTTAGTGACCTCGTAAAAGCCAAGTTAATTCTCATCTGCAACGAACTACTAAACCCTGAAAATGACATCCCGAAAGAATTTTGTGAGGGACTCGAAAACTGTCGGCGCTCTGAGGCCAATTACGCTTTTAAACAGCGATTGCAAAATCTTTGGCCGCATCCTCGCTCGCAGGCTGAAAACCACAATGACGAGCGTCACTGACCCTTATCAAACAAGTCTGGGCAAAGAGAGAAGCATTTTCCAGACCCTCTGTGATTACAGGGACCTAATCTCAACGGCCGACGTCTGCAAAATAAAATGTGCACTCATCTCACTCGACTTTGATAAAGCATTCGACAGGGTAAATCAGCGTTTTCTCCTTCGCACCATGGGCGCAAAAATGGGCTTCCCTCCTAGACTCATTGCAGTAGTAAGAAATATATTAACAAACAACTCAGCCAGATTTGTCATCAATGGGCATATTAGCCGCCCGATTGACGTCACCAGCTCCATTAGGCAAGAGTGTCCAATGTCTATGGCACTCTTCGCCATCGCCATCGAACCTCTGCTTGCCTCCATTATGAAACATCTCCATGGGCTACAAATACATGGAGAAAAGATCGTGTGCAAGGCGTACGCTGATGATGTTGGCTTCCTAGTCGTGAATGGCACTGAAGTAGAGAGCGCACTACAAATAGTAACACAATATGAAGATGCATCTGGTGCAAAACTTAATAGAACAAAGTCGGGGATATTCAACATCGGCCGTGGAACTGGGACGCAAACGCAGGGTCTATTACGCGAGCTTGTAACCATGAAATGTCTCGGCACAGATTTTAAAAGAAATATCAAGCACACTATTGCTGCGAATTATCGAAAATTACTTAACAGCATACGCGCCTCTGTCCAAGCACATAGTATTAGGAAACTCGATGAACTTCAGAAAGTAATAGTGGCAAATGTATATATCACATCCAAAGTTAATTACGTAGCACAAGTTCTGCCACCACCTGCTCCTTTGTCGAAAAGTATCGCATCTGCAATAGGACATTTTGACAGCCGCGGACACATTTTCAAAGTCAAATATGACATTCTGATGCTCCCTACGAAATGTGGTGGGTAAAATCTCACCGATATCAGCAAAAAAACGCAAGCCTTATACCTTTCAACCACATACAAACAATGGAAAGAACCACGTGGCACGCTTGCTGCACATTTGTTAAATGAAATAGCTCCTGCTGACGTCAGTGCACCTATAAATGTCCAACACATACCCAACGGACTATGCCACTTGAAATACTTTTTAGTGGAATACAGCTACATACAGGCAAGGATCCCTTAAAAAGACATCATGAAAGTGAAAGAACTTTACAATAACTTGATGAAATACAAAGCAAGGAACGACGTAGAGCAAAAGTAACCTTGTTGTAACTGGGAAACGTTATTGCAAAATATTCACTGCCGGAACCTGCCAACGTATGTCAGATCGACCTGGTACTATGCTGTAAACAGGAAAATTACGGCAAACTCTAAACTTCACTCTATTCGATTGGCCGAGTCACCGCTGTGTACATTATGCAATATACCAGATACCTAAGAGCATAGATTGTTGTGTGACAAGGTAAAAGACATATAGCTCTGCATAAGACAAAAGATAGCCAGCGTCAGCAGAACTACTCCCAACGCCGTTACGCCTGCTGAATTTTTAAACCCTGACAGTATACCTTACCCTAAAACAAAACGAAACGCAATCAACTGGTTGAAAGGCCAAACGATGCATTACATACTAACAAAACAATCATGCAATAGGGAGGACGTCTGGATATACCTTACAACTGAGCACCAAAAGTTGATGTGTACTAAAAAGTACAAAGAAAACTACGCAATTTTTTTAAATAAAACGATACTATAACCAATAGAAGTGCGTAATTTACATTATCCATAGAAGCATTTCGTATTTTAGACGAATGCCTTATGGTACAAGATTGCACATCACGTAGCAAGAGGAGGATATCCAACAGTAAGTAATCAGAGAAGATCATCGATATAGACCAGTTAAGCCTATATGTAAATATTACTTTGTTTTGAAGGAAGCATACGACACAGTGTTGAAACTGCTATCTACCCTTTATTTAGTTTCTTTCTTTCATTTCTTCTCTTCACAGGAAGACATATTTATGTTATTTATGTGTAAACTCAAGCAGCAGAAGCCTACTTTAATTCATTACCTTTCTGAAAAAGAGAATTTTACTTATCAGCAATAATGAGTTTGCTTCTTTCCGTTTTTCCACGCACGGAGAAAGGAGGTTATAGATGCAGTTACGTTTCCATAACAATTATGTGAAAGCCTTCTCAATGGAATTTAAATTTATTTTTATTCCAGCCATGTTGCAAACAAAGGCAGCAGGAGGGGAATACTTAGCTTGTCGTTCAGAAGAAGCGTGTTTCCACATCATCAAGTTACACAGGCAAAAATTAGCGAGCGTAAAGGACGGGTTGAAGGGGACAAAAGAAAAAAAAAAGAGATAAAAAAATGTGGCCTGTTAGAATGATAATAGGCTCTTATACCCATGGTCTGTGTTCGATTCCCACTTCTGTCAATGATTTTACATAAGGAGAGGAAAAAAAAAGTTGGTAGAGCACTTGCCCGAGAAAGGCAAAGGTCCCCAGTTCGAGTCTCGGCCTGGCACACAGTTTTAATCTGCCAGGAAGTTTCATATCAGCGCACACTCCGCTGCAGAGTGAAAATCTCGTTCTGGGAACATCCCCGAGGCTGTGGCTAAGCCATGTCTCCGCAATATCCTTTTTTTTCAGGAGTGCTAATTCTGAAAGGTTCGCAGGAGAGCTTCTGTAAAGTTTGGATGGCAGGAAACGAGGTACTGGAGGAAGTAAAGCTGCGAGGACGGGGCGTGAGTCGTGCTTGGGTAGCTCAGTTGGTAGAGCACTTTCCCGCGAAAGGCAAAGTTCCCGAGTTCGAGTCTCGGCCTGGCACACAGTTTTAATCTGCCAGGAAGTTTCATATCAGCGCACACTCCGCTGCAGAGTGAAAATCTCGTTCTGGGAACATCCCCGAGGCTGTGGCTAAGCCATGTCTCCGCAATATCCTTTTTTTCAGGAGTGCTAATTCTGCAAGGTTCGCAGGAGAGCTTCTGTAAAGTTTGGATGGTAGGAAACGAGGTACTGGAGGAAGTAAAGCTGCGAGGACGGGGCGTGAGTCGTGCTTCGGTAGCTCAGTTGGTCGAGCACTCGCCCGCGAAAGGCAAAGTGCCCGAGTTCGAGTCTCGGCCTGGCACACAGTTTTAATCTGCCAGGAAGTTACAATTTGTGTGTTTGATCGTCAGTGTGATGGTGCGAGTGATGGAGACAACTGGCAGTGCTGCATCGGAACCAAGCTACATGCCTGTCAGGAGGACGTCCATACGGCTACCATAGCCACTTTATTCACTTGGAGAGAAGCTACCTGGAGGCTGTAGTATTGTGTCGCGACACCATTTGTGTGTTGCATCAACAATGTGAGGGTGGAAATGACAGAGACAATTAGTAAAGGTACAATATATTCGAGCAACGTGGTTATCAGGAGGAGGGCTTTCGGAGACCGTAGCCACGTTAGTCGGTTGGTGAGAAGGCCGCTGGATACTGTAATACTAAGTCGCGACACAATTTGTGTGTTTGATCGTCAATGTGAGGGTTCGAGTGACGGAGACAACTGGCAGTGGTGCATCCGAACCAAGCTACATGCCTGTCAGGAGGACGTCCATACGGCTACCATAGCCACTTTAGTCGCTGGGAGAGAGGCTACCTGGAGCCTGTAATACTGTGTCGCGACTCAGTTTGTGTGTTTCATCGTCAATGTCAGGGTGCGAGTGATAGAGACAAGTCTCAGTGGTGCATCAGAATCAAACAGTGCCTCCGCATTTGGTGTCCATAAGGTGACCATAGAAAAGTTAGTGGCCTGGAAAGATTCTGACTGGAGTTTGTAATAGTGAATCGCGACGTCATTTGTGTGTTGCATAATCCATGTGAGGGTGCAAGGGATACAGTCACTGGCAGTTTTGCATCTGAATCAAGCAACGTGCCTTTCAGGATGAAGTCCATACCGAGACCGTAGACAATTTAGTCCCTTGGAAAGATTCTTCTGGAGCCTGTAATTTTGAATTGCAACGCAATTTGTGTATAGCATTGTCAGTGTAAAGGTTCGTGATATAGATTCAGGTAGTAGTTCTGCATCGTAATTAAGCAACATGGCACCCCACGAGGTCGTTCATACGGAGACCATAGCCACATTTGTCGCTTGGAGAGTATCCGGCTGGAGAATGTAATATTGAATCGCGACGAAAATTTGTTTGTTGCATCATCAATGTTAGCGTATGACGATAGATTCACCTGGCAGTGATCCATATACATCAACCAACGTGCCTCCCACGAAGACGTACATATGGAGACAGCTATCCGCGTTAGACGCATGGAGAGAAATTGGTTGGAGCCTGTAATATTGAATCGGGATGAAATTTGTGTGTTGCATCGTCTATATGAGGTTGCGAGTGATTTAGTCAACTGGCAGTGGTACATCGAAATCAAGCAGGTGGACATCTATAATGATACCATAGCCACGTTAGTCGGCTGGTGAGAAGCTGGCTTGTGCCTGTAATATTGAATCGCGACTGTCAAAGGGAGTGAGCGAGTGATAGAGTCAACTGGCAGTTGTGCATAGGAATGAAGCAACGTGCATCCCAGGAAAATGTCCATAAGGTGACAGTAGCTGCATTAATCGTTTATACAGGGTGTTACAAAAAGGTACGGCCAAACTTTCAGGAAACATTCCTCACACACAAATAAAGAAAAGATGTTATGTGGACATGTGTCCGGAAACGCTTAATTTCCATGTTAGAGCTCAGTTTAGTTTTTCCACCTACGCTCAATGGAGCACATTATCATGATTTCATACGGGATACTCTACCTGTGCTGCTAGAACATGTGCCTTTACAAGTACGACACAACATGTGGTTCATGCACGATGGGGCTCCTGCACATTTCAGTCGAAGTGTTCGTACGCTTCTCAACAACGGATTCGGTGACGGATGGATTGGTAGAGGCGGACCAATTCCATGGCCTCCACGCTCTCCTGACCTCAACCCTCTTCACTTTCATTTATGGGGGCATTTGAAAGCTCTTGTCTACGCAACCCCGGTATCAAATGTAGAGACTCTTCGTGCTCGTATTGTGGACGGCTGTGACACAACACGCCATTCTCCAGGGCTGCATCAGCGCATCAGGGATTCCATGCGACGGAGGGTGGATGCATGTATCCTCGCTAACGGAGAACATTTTGAACATTTCCTATAACAAAGTGGCTGGTACGTTCTGTTGCTGTGTGTTTCCATTCCATGATTAATGTGATTTGAAGAGAAGTAATAAAACGAGCACTAACATGGAAAGTAAGCGTTTCCGGACACATGTCCACATAACATATTTTCTTTCGCTGTGTGTGAGGAATTTTTCCCGAAAGTTTGGCCGTACCTTTTTGTAACGCCCTGTAGAGAAGTCGGCTTGATCCAGTAACATGCAATCGAGAAGCAATTTAGGTGTTTTATCATCAATGTCAGGGTGCGAGTGATAGAATCAACTGCCAGTGGTGCACCGTAATCAAGGAATGTGCCTCCCAGGATGTCGTCCACACGGAGACTGTAGCACGTTAGTAGCTTGGAGAGAAGCCAGCTGGAACCTGTATTACTGATTCGCGACGCACTTTGTCTGTTGCATTGTCAATGTGAGGGTGCGAGTTTTTTTTTTTTTTTTTTGTGTTTTTAGGGCGCAAAGCTTCTATGGTCATTAGCGCCCAGCCCGTGACGTAGGAAACAGGAAAAAAACGAAATTTAAAATCAGCAGCAATGGGAACTAAGTCATAAAATTTGAGAAACTAAAGGCAGAAGGAATGCTTAAAAATCCACTATAGAAGGGGGTTGGTTGTCCCCAAAAAAGCTTCAAATGACTGACGTCATTTCACTGTCACTAATAAACTGTAGAACGCGGTCAGCTGAGCGCGTGTCATCTGCTAAAATCGACGATAGATCAGGCGATAGCTGTAGACGGGAGCGTAACGGATTAAAATAGGGGCATTCAATTAAAAGGTGTCTGACCGTCCGCAGCTGAGAGCAGTGGGGACAGAGGGGGGGAGGATCACCGCTTAAAAGATGTCGATGGCTAAAAAGACAGTGCCCTATCCGGAGTCTAGCTAAAATTACCTCCTCCCGACGACGCGTTCGGGAGGAAGAGGTCCAAGCGCAAGGAAGGGCTTTCACTTCCCGCAATTTATTATGGGGAAGTGTTGACCAATGTGCATGCCATAAATGAGCAACTTGGCGACATAAACCACTCCGTAGATCAGTAAACGGAAGAGACTGAATAGCTGGCCGAGGAAGAGAGACTGTAGCCTTGGCCGCTATATCGGCCGCCTCATTCCCACAGATACCAGCGTGTCCCGGGAGCCAGAGGAACGCCACTGAGACGCCCCCCAGGTGGAGCAAGCGCAGTCCTGAATCCGGTGGACCAGAGGGTGCACAGGGTAAAGAGCTTGGAGACTTAGGAGAGAGCTGAGAGAATCGGAGCAGATTACGTACTGTATCCGCTGATGGCGGCGGATGTAGTGGACAGCCTGGAGAACAGCGTAAAGCTCCGCAGTATAAACCGAACACTGGTCGGGAAGCCGAAAGTGATTTGGGGTGTCGCCAACAATATAGGCACTCCCTACACCTAACGACGTTTTCGAGCCGTCGGTGTAAATAAATGTGGCTTCCGTCATTTGTGCACATAGAGCAGCAAATGCCCGACGGTAAACAAGTGTAGGGGTACCATCCTTGGGAAATTGACATAGGTCTCTGAGCAAGTCGATCCGGGGACGGAGCCAAGGCGGTGCTGTACACCAAGTTGTCAAGAAGGTTATAGGAAAGCGGAAGGAAAGAGAATGGAGCAGTTGACGGAAGCGGACTCCCGGGGGTAGTAGGGAGGAGGAGCGGCCTGCATACCCGACATCAAATGAGGCGTCGAAAAAAAGGTGATGGGCTGGATTAGCAGGCATGGAAGAAAGATGGCTAGCATAACAACTCAGAAGGACTGCCCGCCGATTGGACAGCGGAGGTTCAGCAGTCTCAGCATAAAGGCTTTCCACAGGGCTGGTGTAAAAAGCTCCAGACACTAAACGTAATCCACGGTGGTGGATAGAGTCGAGACGCCGAAGAATAGACGGCCGAGCAGAGGAGTAGACTAGGCTTCCATAATCCAATTTCGAGCGCACTAAGGCGCGATAGAGGCGGAGAAGGACCACTCGGTCCGCTCCCCAGGAGGTACCATTCAGGACACGGAGGGTGTTAAGGGAACGCAGACAGCGAGCCGAAAGATAGGAAACGTGGGAGGACCACCACAGTTTTCTGTCAAACATAAGACCCAAGAATTTAGCGACGTCGGAAAACGGAAGGTTGACAGGACCTAGATGTAAGGAGGGCGGAAGAAACTCCTTACGTCGCCAAAAATTAACACAAACGGTCTTACTGGGTGAGAACCGGAAGCCGGTTTCGATGCTCCACGAGTGGAGGCGATCGAGACATCCTTGAAGACGTCGTTCAAGAAGGCTGATCCGTTGAGAGCTGTAGTAGATCGCAAAATCGTCCACAAAGAGGGAGCCCGAGACATCAGGAAGGAGACAATCCATAATTGGATTAATGGCGATGGCAAACAGTACAACACTCAGCACGGAGCCCTGGGGTACCCCGTTTTCTTGGGAGAAAGTACGGGAGAGAGTAGTGTTCACCCGCACCCTAAATGTGCGCTCTGCCATAAATTCGCGAAGAAAAGGGGGCAGCCGGCCTCGAAAGCCCCAAGAGAACAGTGTGCGGCGGATGCCTGTCCTCCAACAGGTATCGTATGCTCTCTCCAGATCAAAAAATATTGCTACCGTTTGGCGTTTCCGGAGAAAATTGTTCATGATATAAGTGGAGAGAGCTACAAGATGGTCAACGGCAGAACGATGCTTTCGGAATCCACATTGAGCTGGTGTTAAAAGACTGCGGGATTCCAGCCACCAAGCTAAACGGTAATTCACCATACGCTCCAAAACCTTACAGACACTACTCGTGAGAGAAATGGGGCGATAGCTAGAGGGGAGATGTTTGTCCTGTCCAGGTTTCGGAACGGGAACGACAATAGCTTCCCGCCATCGCTTGGGAAAGGTACTGTCGGTCCAAATTCGATTATAAAGGTGAAGGAGGTAACGCAGGCTATGGGTTGATAAATGCAGCAACATTTGGACATGGATACCATCCGGTCCTGGGGCGGAGGAGCGAGAAGAAGAGAGGGCATGTTGGAGTTCCCGCATGGAGTAAACAGTATTGTAGCTTTCGTGATTTTGAGAGGAGAAAGCAAGATGTCGCACTTCCGCTGCACGTTTCTTCGGGAGAAACGCTGGCGGGTAATTGGAAGAGCTCGAAATCTCAGCAAAGTGCTGACCCAATGAGTTAGAAATTGCGACGGGGTCCACTAAGGTATCATGCGCGACAGTGAGCCCAGAGACCGGGGAGAAACTAGGCGCGCCTGAGAACCGTCGAAGCCGACTCTAAACTTCCGAGGAGGGAGTGAAGGTGTTAAATGAGCTAATAAAGAATTTCCAGCTTGCCTTCTTGCTATCGCGGATGACGCGACGGCATCGCGCACGGAGCTGCTTATATCGGATACAGTTGGCCAAAGTCGGATGGTGACGGAAAATGCGAAGAGCACGTCGCCGCTCACGTATTGCGTCACGGCATGCCTCGTTCCACCAAGGAACTGGGGGGCGCCGGGGCAATTCGGAGGTGCGTGGTATTGAACGTTCCGCAGCTGTGAGAATAACGTCGGTAACATGTGTGACCTCATCGTCGACGCTGGGAAAGCGACGGTCATCGAATGTCGCTAGAGACGAAAAAAGTGTCCAATCGGCTTGGGCAAACTTCCAGCGTCGCGAGCGCATATATGACAGTTGAGGCTGCAGTCTAAGAACACATGGAAAGTGGTCACTCGAGTGTGTATCATCAAGGGCGAACCATTCGAAGCGCCGAGCTAGCGGAACAGTACCGACCGCAAGGTCCAAATGAGATAAATTTGTCGTGGAGGCAGACAAAAATGTGGGGACCCCAGTGTTGAGGCAGACTAGATCCGCTTGGTGGAAGACGTCTATCAATAGTGAGCCACGTGGACAAGGATGTGGAGATCCCCAAAGCGGGTGGTGGGCATTGAAGTCCCCAACCAGCAAATAGGGGGGTGGAAGCTGATCAAGAAGATGAAGGAGATCAGCTCGTGCCATTGGTGTGGACGATGGAATGTATACCGTACAAAGAGAGAACGTGTATCCAGAAAGGGAAAGACGGACGGCGACAGCTTGGAAGGAACTGTTTTAAGGGGATTGGGTGATAATGGAGAGTATCATGGAGCGGAATCATGAGTCCTCCATGGGCTGGAGTGCCTTCAACAGAGGGGAGGTCATATCGGACGGACTGAAAATGAGGGAAAACAAAGCGGTCATGGGGACGCAGCTTTGTTTCCTGAAGACAGAAGATGACCGGCGAGTAGGATCGTAAGAGGATCGACAATTCATCCCGATTGGCTCTAATGCCGCGGATATTCCAGTGGATAATGGACATAGGGTGAACAGAAAATAGAGGAACGTGACCAAGGGTGCTGTCAACTCAACGACTGCTCAGAGCTGGCTACCGACAGCATGGAATGGCATTCAGTCGAAGGCAGAAGATCCTGATCCATAGGTTGGTCAGGAGCAGCTCCTGCCACCAACGATCGGCCAGTTGACCGGCCACCAGCAGTGCGCCTCGGCGACACAGAAGACGGCCGAGGGCGATTGCCGCCAGGTGGTGCTGTAGATGGGACACGCCTTGGCGGAGAAGGAGAGGAACTGTGTTTCTTCATAGCCTTCTTGGAAGTATGATGTTTAGATGAAGGAGGAACCGATGGTTGTGAAGTAGCGGTACGTAAAAACTCTTCACGAGAATGCTCTTTTTTCGAAGACTTGGCGTCTGACTTTTGGGCTCGAGATTTAGCAGAACCCGACGAAGGGTGAGCCACAGAGTGGGCAGGCGAAAGAGGTGATGTTGAACGGGCGATCTTTGCGCTGGCCGATCTGACGACCGTGGTACTAAAGGTGAGGTCGCAAGTCTGCGTGGCCGCCTCCTTTGTTGGCCGAGGAGAAGCAAGGACAGTGCTGTATTTTCCTTTCTGAGGCACGGTGGGCTGTCGACTGGCGAGTAACTTTCGAGCAGCAAAGGTCGACACCTTTTCCTTCACTCTTATTTCCTGGATGAGCTTTTCGTCCTTAAAAACGGGGCAATCTCGAGAGGAAGCAGCGTGGTCACCCATACAGTTGATGCAGCGAGGGGATGGAGGTGGACAAGCACCCTCATGGGCATCCTTGCCACACGTAACACATTTGGCCGAATTGGAACAGGCCTGGCTGGTGTGATTGAACCGCTGACATCGATAGCAACGCGTAGGGTTTGGGACATAAGGGCGAACGGAAATTATCTCATAGCCCGCTTTGATTTTTGATGGGAGTTGAACTTTGTCAAATGTCAAGAAGACAGTGCGGGTTGGAATGATGTTCGAGTCAACCCTTTTCATAACCCGATGAACAGCCGTGACGCCCTGGTCAGACAGGTAGTGCTGAATTTCTTCGTCAGACAATCCATCGAGGGAGCGGGTATAAACGACTCCACGCAAGGAATTTAAGGTACGGTGCGGTTCCACCCGGACAGGGAAGGTGTGGAGCAGAGAAGTACGCAGCAATTTTTGAGCCTGGAGGGCACTGTGTGTTTCTAACAACAGGGTGCCATTCCGTAATCTGGAACAAGACTTTACAGGACCCGCAATTGCGTCGACACCTTTCTGAATAATGAAAGGGTTGACCGTGGAAAAGTCGTGACCTTCGTCAGACCGAGAAACGACAAGGAACTGTGGCAACGATGGAAGGACCGTCTGTGGCTGAGACTCAGTGAACTTACGTTTGTGAGCAGACATAGTGGAAGGTGAGGAAACCATTGCGGAAGAATCTCCCATGATTACCGGCGTCTCCGATGGCGCGCTCCTCCCTTGTGGGGGCCCTCACCGAGGGCACACCCGCCTTAGGTGATTGTTCACACCTCAGGTCACACCTCCCGACAAACGGACGGAGGGACCAATCGGCACTTTCGGAAGGTATCAGCTCGGGTAATCACCCCTCCCTGGGCCTGGCCGTTACCAGGGGGTACGTACGTGTCCTACCTGTCTACCCGGGGCAGGGAATTACGCGTTACCCCGTCACCGGCTACGCATGGAAGTGCGTGGGTCGGCCTTCAGACACGCACAGGGATGAAAAAGGAGAAGGGGAAAGGAAAGAAGAGGGGGTCTCAAACGCCGCAGTGGAGAAAAGGGCAAGGAGAAGAGGGAAGGAAAAGAGAAGGACAGAGGAAGGACGAGGACTTGCAAGTGTAAAAGCAAGGAATTTGGAACAGTTTCGAGCGTCCGTCTCCGGACGTAGGCACAAACCATACTCCCAGAGGGGGAGAAAGGGAAGGAAAGAGCCAGAGGTGAGGGGGGGGGGGCGAAGATGGGGGACAGGGAGGGATGCGGAAAGGGAGGGGAAGGTATGCAGCCCGGAAAGGAAGGAGGGCCACATTAGCTCGGGGTCCCGTGCTCGCTACGCATGTGTCCACAAAAGAGTTGTGGACCCCCTGGGGGGGAGGGTGCGAGTGATAAATGCAACTCGCAGTGCTGCAACGGGATCTAGCGACGTACCTCCCAGGGGGACGTACATATGGAGACTTTAGCCACGTTAGTAGCTTGGAGGGAACACTGCTGGAGCTGCGAATACTGTGTTTCGACGCACTTTGTGTGTTGTATCATCAATGTGAGCGTGTGAGTGACAAAGTAAACTGGCATTGGTGGATCGGAATCATGGAACGTCCGTACCAGGAGGATGTCCATACAGAGACCGTAGCCACGGTAGTCGCCTGGAGAGACGCTGGCTGGAGCCTGTAATATTGAAACGTGACGCAAAATGTGTGTTGCATCGTCAATGTGACGGTGCGAGTGATAGCGTCAACTGGAAAAGTTGCATCGGACTCTAGCAACATGCCTTCCAGGAGGACATCCATGCGGAAACCGTAGCAACGTTAATCGCTTTGGGAGAAGACTGCTGTAACCAGTAATATTTAACGACGACTCAATTTGCGTGCAGCATCGCCAATGTGAGGGTGCGAATGTTGGAGTCAACTGTCAGTGGTGCATCGGAATCAACAAACCTGCCTCCCAAGAGGACATACGTATGGAGACCATAGTCATGTTGGTCGCTAGGAGAGAAGCCGGCTGGCCCCTGTAATACAGAACCTCGACGCAGTTCGTGTTGCATCGGCAGCGTGAGGGTTGGAGTGACAGAGTAAACTGTCAGCAGTGCATCGGGATCACAGGGCCAGATCAGTCAATCATCCAGACTGTTGCCCCTGCAACTCCGGAAAAGCTGCTGTTCCTCTTCAGGAACCACACGTTTGTCTGGCCTCTCAACAGATACCCCTCCGTTATGGTTGCACGTACGGTACGGCCATCTGTATCGCTGAGGCAAGCAAGCCTCCCCACCAACGGCAAGGTCCATGGTTCCTTACTGACGCTGTATTCGACCACTGTTCACCTTTTCCTGCCAACGTCGTCTAATAAGGTCAACTCTCCCATTCAGATGTGTAGTAATTCGCCTATTACCTCATCCGCCTTATTTCAGCCCAGCTACACGTCCTCTCTCAAATGCTGACCTCTACCTATATTGTTCACGCGCCTGTATGTGAGGCATTGTTACTATCCATCTCAGTACATGGGATACCCTTGGTATCGACATACCCCCTGTTTAGTATCCTTGTCAGCTGTGCTGTGAAATTGCGCTTAGCGTCACAGTTTCATCCATCGGCCGCCAAAGCTTACAGTTTTTTGGTTTCCGTCTAAATTTGTATGAATATCAGGTTCTGAAGAACTTGCGTAGGTCGTTTGTGATGCGTCACTGCTCTTCCTCTTTTTTTTTTTTTTTTTTTTTTTACTTATTTTTATTTTAGCAGGGTATTATGAGCTTAAGTTGTTGCTATAATGTGGAGGTTATTCACTGCAGTAGTTCACTTAAGTGTTGCCAGTACTAGAGCCCTGACAATAAACAGCTGTGGGTATTGTAGTAACCAAAACCAACTGCGGGAACGCCTTGGGCTGCAGATCGCAGCCGCCAGGCGGGGAAACCGCCGGCGGTGGAGCACGCACCACCGGGTAAACACAGGACGAGTCGGACGACAGACCAATGACAACTGACGACAACCGACCACGAACGACTATGATCCGACACAACAAGGAAGAGATAAACAACGGAGGCTTGTGGAAACCACAACACCAAACACCAACAGTAAACCCACTCGGAACCAGAGCCAAGCAAATATCAACACCCAGCAACGACCAGTACGCAGTACCGCCGAGATAGAAACGAAATCCAGAGCGAGTACCAGACTGACTGGACTAGGGTTTTTTTTTTTTTTTTCTGACAAAGAGCAGGAGAATAAATAATAATAAAAAACAGGCGATAAAATCGGGGACTTAGTGGGTAACAAGGTGAAAAGAAAATGGGGAAATTAAAACAAGCAACAGAGGGATGATGAAGCGAATAAAAATACATACGGAGCAGACAGGGAAAACAATAGACAGTTAAAAAAAGCACGGCGACAGTCTGGATTCTGTTTGCAAAGTATATAAAATTCACACCCAGCGACAGCATGGTTTCTGTTCGCAACACAACACTGAATAGGCACTAGAACACAGCACGAAAAAGTCGGCAAAGGTGACACCACAGTCGAGAGCAGGTGGGGGGAAACTGGACAGGAGATGGGATGGACTAGGGCAGAGCGGGTCCCTATATACGAAACCGGAGGGAGCGGCTATTGGCCGCTGTCTGCACGTGGCGTAGCGGTGGTGCCCTCGCTGCGCGAGAGCCGCTGCGCGGAATAGCCGCCGCGGAGGCGGAGCCCTCTATGGGCTGGCCACGTCCATTTGTTCTGCCGCGTGATCGACTTCCACGGCGGAAGGTACTAGAGGTATAGTTTTAGCCCTAACAGTTCTGAGTACCGTGCATATGATCCGTTTTATTCACTCAACAAGAATAACGTGTGTTCTACCACCAGAAGATAGGAGACCGTTTCCACTAACGGTTTTTTTTGTCGTTAGATCATAGAGAAGCGTCGTACTTTGCGGAAAAGGTGATCAAGAATGGCAAATAGATGATCTTTATGGTTGTAAAACTAAAACTGACATGGGCTCTGCAGATGTAGACAGGAAATACTGTATACGTGTGAAATTGAAGGCTTGTAATTCTTGTTAGAATTCCAGGAAAAGTTTGCACGTGCTAAAGGGAAAACGGTGATAAGATGGCAATGTCTTGTCGCCTGGAATAGCAGTCTTGTATTGGGAAATGTAAAGAAATTGGCAACAGACACTGGATTAATTTGGACTGAAGGTCATGACAGATCAACAGAAGCCTTACGAAATTGTTACAGAGGTGGCCAGACGAAATAAATGGGCAAAACTGTAAGATGAACGAAGCTGCTCTTGCAGAATCCTGTACAAAAAACGTGATTATCATTCAGCGTGCTTTCTTCGACAAAATCATTAGAAACGGACCAGGTGATAGCATTGGAAGAGGATGGGAAAGGGAGTCGGTGGTGTCCTTTCAATGCATTTATTCTAGCATTCACCATGAGCAATTTAGGGAAGTCATGGAAACCGTAAATTTAGAAGTCTGTATGGGGATCTGAACCGACGATTCGTGTGCCTCGCCACTGTGCCGTCTCACTCGGTCACAAAGTTCTGCTCGTTGAGTAAATAGAGCGAGTTTAGTGACTCGACCACATACGACGTGTAGGCATTCGGGTAGTGTGAGAGAGGTAACAACAGATACGCAGGCATACAAACAGTCATCATTCGCACTTCGTACTCTCAAAGAGAGCCAGTTGTACGTAAAACAAAAAACGAACTGTTCTGTAAACTCTCGTATATTATCTGTTGGTAAAAATACACGATCCACATGTTTCTATTTCGAAGCACAGTACATGTTTCAGAGGATGGAGCAGCCTATTTTCAAATTCTCACCTCCCCCCCCCCCTCCCCCACGAAAGAAAATATAAAAATAAAAATCCTGTTTATTGGGTGTTTGGTTTTGGCCTTGTGTGCAGGAAAGAACTGGAGACCGGCGCAATGCCTGAAATATGTACAGTACTTTCAATTAAAAGTTAATAATTTGCAGAGGAATGCAGCGTTACTGAACACACAGGTGGTCACCGCAAGGGATGGACATACCGTTACATTTCAGAATGTTGTTGTTGTTGTGGTCTTCAGTCCTGAGACTGGTTTGATGCACCCCTTCATGCTACTTACTCTATCCTGTGCAAGCTTCTTCATCTCCCAGTACCTACTGCAGCCTACATCCTTCTGAATCTGCTTAGTGTATTCATCTCTTGGTCTCCCTCTAAGATTTTTACCCTCCACGCTGCCCTCCAATGCTAAATTTGTGATCCCTTGATGCCTCAGAACATGCCCTACCAACCGATCCCTTCTTCTTGTCAAGGTGTGCCACAAACTCCTCTCCTACCCTATTCTATTCTATACCTCGTCATTAGTTACGTGATCCACCCATCCAATCTTCAGCATTCTTCTGTAGCACCACATTTCGAAAGCTTCTAATCTCTTGTTGTCCATACTATTTATCGTCCATGTTTCACTTCCATACATGGCTACACTCCATACATATACTTTGAGAAATGACTTCCTGACACTTAAATCTATACTCGATGTTAACAAATTTCTCTTCTTCAGAAACGCTTTCCTTGCCATTGCCAGTCTACATTTTATATCCTCTCTACTTCGAACATCATCAGTTATTTTGCTCCCCAAATAGCAGAACTCCTTTACTACTTCAAGTATCTCATTTCCTAATCTAATTCCCTCAGCATCACCCGACTACATTCCATTATCCTCGTTTTGCTTTTGTTGATGTTCCTCCTTTCAAGACACTGTCCATTCCGTTCATTTCCGAATACGGAATCAAAAATCATACTAAATTGACGAAAGGTAGGATCTGTTATCCGGGAAAATGCGTCATTGCGGTATAACTCGGTGGACACTCTGCGTTCCTGGATACCGACGTTGTAAAACACTGAAGCCGAGTGACTGCGGTAGGAGGGACATCAGAGCAGGCGCCACCGGCTCGTCATCGTCATCGCGCGGAGCTGCAGCCAGAAGGTGAGAAGCACGTTGTGCTGCCGGAGTGGGCTGTCACACGTCAGGGTGGCTGCCCCAGCCAGGAGCAAGCAGGACGCAGCCGCAGCGGACGGCGGTGGCAGAGGCCAGGTCGGCGGCCGGCATGTGCCCTGGGCTGTACATGATTCAGGGGCCGCCTTTTGTGCCGCGCGTCCGCTCCCCTCCCACCCTGCTCTCTCCCGGTCCGCTCCGATGTGCAGAGCGCACAGCCGCCGCAGGGCAGACGTCCGCAGCAGGAGTGAGGCGCGAGGCAAAAGTCGCGACACGCGTACCGACTCGTCCTCTCCGCACAGCTACGTGCCACGTCAGCGATAACCTCGTCCCGAGAAGTTAGCAAGATGAAAGTGTCGTCTCCACCTTCACTCTCACTCACAGAAAGAAGCCGGTACAGAATAAACCTAACTCGTATTCACTTTCAGAGTCTTTATTTCTTGAGGCAAGTGCAAAGTACACTATGTGATCAAAAGTATCCGGACACCCCTAAATACATACGATTATTGTATTAGGTGCATTGTGCTGCCACCTAGCGCCAGGTACTCCATATCAGCGACCTCAGTAGTCATTAGACATCGTGAGGGGTGTTGGGTTGTTGTTTGGGGGAGGAGACCAGACAGCGAGGTCATCGGTCTCATCGAATTAGGGAAGGAAGAGGAAGGAAGTCGGCCGTGCCCTTTCAAAGGAACCATCCCGCATTTGCCTGGAGCGATTTACGGAAATCACGGAAAACCTAAAACAGGATGGCCGGACGTGAGATTGAACCGTCGTCCTCCCGAATGAGAATCCAGTGTGCTAGCCACTGCGCCACCTCGCTCGGTAGACATCTTGAGAGAGAAGAAGGGGGCGTTCCGTGGAACTCACAGACTTCGAACGTAGTCTGTTGATTCGGTGTCCATTGTGTCATACCTTTGTACGCGAGATTTCCACACTCCTAAACATTCCTAGGTACACTGTTTCCGATGTGATAGTGAAGTGGAAATGTGAATCGACACGTACAGCAGAAAAGCGTACACTCCGACCTCGTCTGTTTACTGACAGAGACCGCCGAGAATTCAAGAGAGTCGGAACGTGTAATAGGCAGACATCTGGGCAGACCATCAAACAGGAATTCCAAACTGCATCGGGATCCACTGCAAATACTATGGCAGTTAGGCGGGAGGTGAGAAAACTGGGATTTCATGGTCAAGCAGCTGCACATAAGGCATGCATCGTGCCTTTAATTGCAAAACGACACCTCGCTTGGTGTAAGGAGCGTAAACTTTGGACGATTGAACTGTGAAAAAAAATTGTGTGGAGTGACGAATCACGGTACACAAATCCGATGGCAGATTGAGGGTATGGTGAATGCCCGGTGAACGTCATCTGCCAATGTGTGTAGTGCCAACAGTAAAATTTGGAAGCGGTGGTGTTATGGTGTGGTCGTGTTTTTCATGGAGGGGGCTTGCCTTGCACCCCTTGCTGTTTTGGTTCAAATGGCTCTGAGCACTATGCGACTTAACTTCTGAGGTCGTCAGTCGCCTAGAACTTAGAACTACTTAAACCTAACTAGCCTAAGGACATCACACACATCCATGCCCGAGGCACGATTCGAACCTGCGACCGTAGCGGTCGCTCGGCTCCAGACTGTAGCGCCTAGAACCGCACGGCCACTCCGGCCGGCCCTTTGCTGTTTTGCCTGGCACTATTACAACACAGGCTTACATAATGCACGGCCTGTGGCGGAGTGGTTACATGACAATAATATCCCGGTAATGGACTGGCCTGCACAGAGTCCTGACCTTAATAATCTACAACACCTTTGGGATGTTTTGGAACGCCGACTTCGTGCCAGGTTTCATCGACCGACATCGATACCTCTCCTCAGTGCAGCAGTCGGTGAAGAATGGGCTGATTCAACGTGTGCCTGCGAGAATGGAAGCTGTCATCAAGGCTAAGGGTGGGCGAACGACATATTGGATTCCAGAATTACCGATGGAGGGCGCCATGAACTTGTAAGTTATTTTCAGCCAGGTGTCCGCATACTTTTGATCACATAGTGTAAATTAATTTAAAATGTTGCACACTGTCGGCCACGTAATTAAAAAGTTAAATTTTGTAAGATCAGGATCACCATTGATAAGCCAGTGGAAAAACGCTCCTATCGGAGTACAAAAAAGTTGACTTTTAATTCTGACTAAAAATAAAATTTTCACAAAAATTATGACATGCGCTGTTTTTAACCTGCAGTTTGCCTCTCCCTCACACAAACTTCCCTGACTGTAAACTGCCGACACTCACTAGTCCGTCGCTGTAAGTCGCTGCCGGCCGAAGTGGCCGTGTGGTTCTAGGCGCTGCAGTCTGGAACCGCGAGACCGCTACGGTCGCAGGTTCGAATCCTGCCTCGGGCATGGATGTGTGTGATGTCCTTAGGTTACTTAGATTTAACTAGTTCTAAGTTCTAGGTGATTAATGTCCTCAGAAGTTGAGTCCCATAGTGCTCAGAGCCATTTGAACCACATTTTTTTTTTTTTTTTTTTTTTTTTTTTAAAGTCGCTCATCCATTCCTAGTTGCCCATCATCACTCATTCTTTCATTGTGGCTCTCTCGACCCTCTCACAACCTGGCTGAAAATAACTTACAAGTTCATGGCGCCCTCCATCGGTAATTCTGGAATTCAGTATGTCATTGGCCCACCCTTAGCCTGTCTGCTCTCACTGTCACGGTCTCCCTCTTACTCTCTCTCACTGCTACTATTTCATTCATTCCTTCCCACTTCTTACTGCCACTGTCTCTCTCTTTCCCGCTAGCATTCTCATAGACTCTGTCTCTCATTGTCACTGGCTCTCACCCACTTACACTTCCTCATTATCTTTATTCCTGACCTACTGGGACTGTCCCCTTCACTCACTGGAACTGTCTCCTTCTCTCACTGTCAACTATGTTCCACTGTCAGAGTGACAGTGCAACGTCCACTGAGAACTTCAGTGGTCAGTAGCTCCATCTGCACTCTGTATGTTACTTTTCTAAACAACTTTCCCTCACACTGCCATTCTTCCTTCGCTCTTTCTATACCACAATCACTGTGTACCACCTTCCAATATTTACTACTTTTCTTTGTCTTTCCCACTGCCACTATTGCCACTGCAACAGTCTCTTACACTGCCATTGTCACCTTTGCTATTTCTATATCACAATCACTCTTACTATCTTCCAGTGTTTACTAATTATCTTTCTCTTTCTCATTGCCACTGTCTGCTTCTCTATCATTGCAAAAAAGCGAGAATATGTTCTCATACCAAAATTTTTAGGAATATTTTTAAAGCTGCTGGGGAAGGTAGAAGAAGGCAGCTAACACTCCACATTTCAGTCAGAGTCTTTTAAATCAGTAGCATATTCACCTTTTTTGTGCTCTCATAAGAGAATTTCTTTGCTGGTTCCCTTGCAGGTCATATCACTGCTATGAAGACCATGTCACTCATACGCAAAGACCTTTTATGGGTCAGTAAAATTTTGATAGTTTACTTATGTGAAATTGAATTAACGCTAAACTAATTTTGGGCTTCAGACCAGGTTTTAAGTCCATAAAATTTTTGCATATGCTTTTGTACTATAACTTGGGGTTGCCAGAACGCTTATGACGGTAACGGAGACACTGTATAGCATATTCCTCTGTATTACGTCAGTTTATAAACCACCATTTCGCCTGACACCGGATTTTACATGCGTATTTCACGTTTACGAGTACAAGCAGAGTAATTCTGAGACTATATCTGCATAACTGTAAAGATATCAAGAAACATTTGAAGGTTGTTCGAGATCCAGCTCTTGGGAATATGTCGTAAAAAGGTCACTCATTTACTGTGCATCGACGTCTTGGAATTCGTGGCAAGGATTCGATACCCAAAAGCCAGAAAAACGCTTCTTTCGGGTCTTTTCAGGACCCGTACATGAACTAAATGCTGCCTTCATCAGCGTCTTGAGCCTCACCGTGGATCACACATACTGCGAAAGGAACCAACAGATTTGCTACATTTGCCTAATGTCGAGGAGATTTTGACTCTACTGTAGGATACATACAGTAAGACGAAGCTTTTGTTGGTTATACAGATATTCTCTAGCCGAAGGGCTATCCAAAACCCTTGACCCTACAACTGTATAACCAACACAACTCGAGGTATGAGCCCTACAAAAACCCAGTTTTTATGCGCTCCGTTCTGAACATTCAACGATATAATATTGAAAAAAATGTGACTTGGCCGCACCTCCATTTGTGTCCTAAAGTCTGTAAAAAAATGGTTCAAATGGCTCTGAGCACTATGGGACTTAACATCTGAGGTCATCAGTCCCCTAGAACTTAGAACTACTTAAACCTAACTAACCTAAGGACATCGCACACATCCATGCCCGAGGCACGATTCGAACCTGCGACCGTAGCGGTCGCGCGGTTCCAGACTGAAGCGCCTAGAACCGCTGGGCCACTACGGCCGCCTAAAGTCTGTAACAAAGCTGACTGTCCTAATAAACCAGTACTAGAATGGAATTCGGGTTTCCGCGAAGAATTTTATTTCAATTGAAGACCAGAGCAACTACTACAACTTCTTTACTCACACGAAAATCAATCATCTAAATCGTATACTGATCTTCATCACGAGGGTTTGAGATGGATTTCACCTCTTGATTGAACGGCTCTTCTAGTAAAAATATAACAGATTACTCCTTCCTCCTTAAGTGCCACGTCCACTAAGAATGTCAGGGATCAGTAGCTTTATCTGCACTCTTTACGTTGCTTTTTTAAACAACGATTTCGAGCTCTTTGCAAACGAATGGCGTAAATGCTTCAGAATAATGTACTTGAATTTTTCGTCTCTGAAATAAGCTGTGGACATTCCAAATTGGTATCCTTCTCATGACTGGCCCAGAGTTTCTCAACACGCCCTGCCAGGGCTGGATCCTCGGTTTGAAGTGTTACAGTCGTGCTAACGGTTTTCCTGTGGGATAGGTATGAAATTCCATCCCCTTTCTTCTTCGTCCAGTTTTGAGGTCGCCTTGGGCATTATAGCCATCCTGGAAAATGTCACATCACCGTATCAGCCGATATCAAGAATGCCGCCGAAGTGCACTAATGGCGACACGGCTGGTCTCTGTCAACAGCAATTATAGTGGCACTTCCTCCACTGAGGCGCCATTTTCCTGCCTGAGGGCTTATTCGGCCCAACCCTCTGTCCTCTTAGGAAGAAGACCCTCGGGCCTCGCAAACAAACACCGTCGGCGTCGAAAAAGCAATAGTTGGCCAATAGAGGTAGTTAGTATAGAAATCGCAAGAAGTATGACACAAGTAAATGGAAAAAGATCTGGATAAGGGCCCAAATGGTTGTTAATCGCATACACCCAAGAAGGGAGCCCCTTAGGAGACTACTCTTTGTCTGGTTTATCGCCTACGGACCCGTCTGGCATGGCTAACCTTGACATAGCATAGCTTCCTCTCGCATAGCTACGTTGATGATGCGGACACTCAGGCGTCCTCACCAGCTTATAGTGGTCGTCTATGCCGAGGACAAGGGACTACGCAGTACTGAAATTGCTTACCAACAGTTGCTTCGTACGCTGTCCATACAAATAGCAAATAACATTTTAAAGTTCATACAGCGCAAGGCTGTGAGGAAACAGGCCTACGAAAAGCGGTCTTGAACACCTGTCAGTCGCAGTACAGCTTTCTCTGGTGAGTAGGGACACAGTTTTTCTCCTTAATACTGTCACCTACGGAGCCTGAAATCTCCGACAAACAGCTGTCGAAATGATCGCAACTGGGACTAAGCCCCTAACGTCATGCAGGGAGAACGCCGTAAATGAAAATTGATCCCTTCCAAAAATACCCTTGAACCACTCTGGAAACACAGTTACACAAAAAAATCATTTCACAGTGAAAGATACACAGGATATTTGAATACTCTTGGTACAAACAAAAACGTCGACTAGAGATGGATGAAACAAGCAAATAATTCCAATAAATATAGCTCCAGAACTACGTATGTAGAAGTGCAATGTTACAAGGCTCTCAATTCCTAAGCCTACGTTTCGATGATACTCCTTATGGTAAACGGATGCGTACATGGTGCAGGTATGCTGGTGCAACTGCAAACATTTATACGGGCTCTTCAAGCATGAATCTTCGACAGCAAGTTTGGCGGTCGTGGATCGGTAATACCGTCTGTTCCTAGTTCCCCAGACTCGAACTCGTTGGATTTTCATTTTAAATGAGACACTTAAAGTAGTAAAGGAGTTTTGCTATTTAGGGAGTAAAATAACTGATGATGGTCGAAGTAGAGAGGATATAAAATGTAGACCGGCAATGGCAAGGAAATCGTTTCTGAAGAAGAGAAATTTGTTAACATCGAGTATAGATTTAAGTGCCAGGAAGTCGTTTCTCAAAGTACTTGTATGGAGTGTAGCCATGTATGGAAGTGAAACATGGACGACAAATAGTTTCGACAAGAAGAGAATAGAAGCTTTCGAAATGTGGTGCTACAGAAGAATGCTGAAGATTAGATGGGTAGATCACATTACTAATGAGGGGGTATTGAATAGAATTGGGGAGAAGAGGAGATTGTGGCACAACTTGACTAGAAGAAGGGATCGGTTGGTAGGACATGTTTTGAGGCATCAAGGGATCACAAATTTAGCATTGGAGGGCAGCGTGGAGGGTAAAAATCGTAGAGGGAGACCAAGAGATGAATACACTAAGCAGATTCAGAAGGATGTAGGTTGCAGTAAGTACTGGGAGATGAAGAAGCTTGCACAGGATAGAGTAGCATGGAGAGCTGCATCAAACCGGTCTCAGGACTGAAGACCACAACAACAACAACATGTGGTGTATTGCAGGTCTGCTGATAAACTTGGGGAACTTATTGCGGAAGGTTACCTGTACATTCGAAACACGGCTGGAATTTTTAACGTGTGTCGGCATTGGTGAAGAGATGTGCTGAAATCAGCCTTCACATGCACTGTGGCCGCGCGGAACAGTTGTTTTGTAATGCGTCTGTCCTCAGTTGTATATCTCCAGTTTGGATCCTTGGGGACTCTGTTATAAGTTGTTCGTATACTCATTCATAATATGTCGCATGGAGGGTACTGTTACGTGACACGTTTTCTTCTAAACTTGTCACCCAACATAGTTCAGAGCTTTATGTGCTCATTCCCTTAATCAGTGCAGTCATTCACTTTCTTTGCTTGATAGCTACACACAGTAATCAGCACCAATAGTCACTGTCGACACTATTGTATTCTTTTCCCTTCTCTTTTATTACAGTGAGGGCGTACAGAGTAGAAAGCCTTCAGCTTCATTGAATGGAACAGCCTGAGCCGCAATTTTGCAGAGTCCATAGCTGAGTTTCAGTTGAGGTATATGACACAGCATTCGTGTCCTCCATCCCCCGCACTCCATGTGATTCACATGGACAGATATCTGAAAAGATAACTGCATTGCTCGAATAATGCTTTAAGAAAAATGAAATTCTAGCCAGGCGTTGCTTTCTGCCAGAGGCTAACGTTGTCTCAGCGGTCACACTAAGTAATATCGTTGCTGTTTCTGTAACTGCATTATACAAAATGTCTGACGTCAATGAGAGGAGGAAACATAAATTATTCTGATGTTCTGCGATACATGCAGAGCGTTACTGTGAATGCGCCTCTCACAGCGTGAATCAAACCGTGTCATCACGGGCAAGCAGGTGGGGTATACAACCTTTATCGCAGTTGCTAATATGCGCAATAAAAATCCGCTTGGACACATTGTTCTGTCAGTATCAATATACTTCGTCTTCGCTGGATGTGAAACAGCCGAGCTGCTGTAGCAACCCAGTGATTTAGAAGCAGGCCGTGTAGACTCAGCCAGTTACATAAATGTCCCGTAAATACTGTCTCGCAGTGCATATGTGTGGTGACAGGACAGGGAAATGCAGACAGAATTAGTTGGCTGACCAATTTTAGGAATGTAATATTTATACCCCTCAAAACTGTCGCTCGGAATTCCCGAACATGGAGCATATAAAAGAAACTTGTGGATGGGAGCGATGCAGGACAGGCCGCTGCAGCGACCTGTTTTCCGTTTGTGAGTAATGGGGGACGCATTGCATTTAATAAAGCGCGATATGAAATGTGGGCTCGCTATTTGCAGGCCATTAGTCACGGTGATACGTGCTGGCGGCGACAGCCGGTGGGTGCAGCCCACCGCGTTTATCGGGACTCGCGCCGAACGGCCGCGCGGCAAAACGGAATGCGACACTTGTTTGGCCCCTGGACGGTACTGTCCAGCAATACAAATGCCCCGTGAGCTACACCCGACGTCCTGCCGAGGCCGGCTGCTGCACCAGAGGGGCGATTTCCCCTGGTGCCAGTTGTATTGTATGTGTCACAGACAATTGTCGTTCCAGGAGGCACAAATTCCAACAGAAGAATGCCTTGTTGTCCCAAAAAACACAAGCCATGATTTTCTTCGCTGAAATCGACGTTTTGCATTTCTTGGCTTTTGGTGAATTCGAATGGCGACATTGCATTGATTGTTGTTTGGATTCAGTTGTATGGTGATAAACCCACGTCTCGTCACCTGTAACAATGTGATCAAGGAACTCATGACCTGCTTCAGCATAGCGTGTGAGGAAGTCGAGTGCAAAGTCCATCCTTTTCTTTTTGTGATCTTCCGTTAACAGTTTTGGAACCCAGCACGCACACAATTTCCTGTACCCTAACAGTCACAAAATCATAAAGAGTTGTCATTGACACGTCCGGTATGATCTGAAGCAATTCTTTCAATGTGAGACGTCTATTCGCACGAATTGCTTTCTCCGTTCTCCAAAGAAGGGCATCAGAGATCAAAGATGGCCGACCTAATCTTTGTTCGTCATGAACATCGGTCCTACCTTCAGAGAAATGACAAAACCATTTCGTTACATTTTGTCGATTCATAATGTTCCCATAAACAGAAACAATTTCTTTGTAAATATCCGCTGGTCGCTGACCTTTTGCATGAAGAAAACGTATGACGGAGCGCACTTCGCATTTGGCGGGATTCTGAATCGGCGCAGCCATTTTAAACACGACCTACTCCAACCAGAAGCAACGTTCAACTGCCGAACGACCGCGAGGAGAAAGCTAACGGTTCAAGGTTAACACCAGTGTTGACAACTTACTAGCCAAAACTCTTCTGTTCCTCTGGCGTACGGTGTATCTTTACTTTCCGAAATATCTTCGTAGTTCAGTTCTGTCTGAAGAAACACACCAGTAAATTCATGACACATTTTTCATGTAAATTATTTCTATAAATTATGTCATTCAGCAAAACGAAATACAGAAATCAGCATGCCTCCGGCAAACATTATAAAGAAAGAAATGACATTGTAGTGAATACTTTGACTTGTTATAGTAGCATTTTCATCAGATGATTTCTGATAGCGTGTCATAGCTCATTCACCAGTATACTTGACATTTAACTTTTCAAATTACGATTTGCAAATCTATGGTCGTAGATATATAATTAGACCTCTGATCTTTAACGCTCCAGGCAATGCCAAAAGATAACTTCCAGGGTGTGGTATGTTTCCTATCCTGTATGGACCTGTGTACTGTAGCTGTCATTTATAGTTGTTCTCAAGTAGAGCTGAAGAATGTGGATGAGGGTGTAAAAGTACCAGATCTTCCACAGAGTTTTGCTGCGTTTTAGTAACTGTTTTGTCATATGCCCTTTTTTGTAGCGTTGCTTGGTTTGTAAGCACCATTAATGTGTCTTTTACCTTGTCTTGAACTAATAATTTTCCTTTCGGCATTTGAGGCAGAGGCTGCAGCCATTTATTCTTCTCTTTTGTGTTAAATTAGTTCAGCAGATGTATATGGTGTACTGTATATGGGTAAATTGTTTACTATTTCTTCAAAAGCTTCAATGCAGTCTGTCCATTTATAATTACGTAGATGTGTGTTAAGTTTTCGTAGAAGCCTCGCCACGGAATTACTTTCTAGATGAAATGTTGAGATAAAAATGTGTTTAATGCCTTGTTTTTTTTAGGAAATCTCTCCAATTTTTACATGTGAAATTTGTAGCACTTTCTGCAAGAATTTTCTCGGGTTTTCTTATCTTAGTGATGTGACAATCTTCGTATTATGGCCGATGTCGCTGCTGACTTTACGGCATACACCTTATTTTGTGAACACCGCGTCCAGCTGGGACTGGACCTAACTCATCATCACTACATTTGCTTGCTGGCTTAGCTTTCTAACAAGTCAAACAAGTTTTCAATTGGTTGTGTATGTCCCCACGCATGTTTGGAAAGTAACAATACCTGTTGAGTTTTCTCAGGCATTTATCTGTTCTGTAGTGGCTTCATGAATAATGAGTGTGCCATCCTAAAGCGTGTTCACAAGAATCAGGAATACACACACACACTTGCTTTGCTTAGGACTTCTTTAATAAAATAATACATCATCACGAATTTTATAACGGGATTTTACCTTTTCAGAGGTGTTCTGAATAAATTGTGTTTTTACTGTGTGCCGTCTTGTAGCGCTGCCATGTCCTTGCACATGTCGACATAACAATAACGGTAATGTGTGTCTTTCATTAACAAAATTCTTGGCTCTGTAGTCTGTTCTGAAATGTCATTTGAATGTGTGAGACTTTGTGGTAATCTGGAGATTGCACTCTGTATGATACTTGTAAAGTTTCAAATGAATACTCATGAAGGGTAGCAGTCTACCTAGCGATTCTCACATGTAGTAATTTGCGTGTCAGTAGAAAACTTAGGACCTAGTGGTCACAGTACACACGTATATGGTTGCCACAGATATAATAGTTGAACCTTTTGAAGGCAGATAGGATAGCCAAGGCTTCTAATTTAGTGGCTGAATATGAAAATTCACATTCTAAAAGTGTTCTAATAGTAAAACTAAGTATGTTGGTCTCTAGTTTTGAGTCTTTTGTGCTTACTTAGAACAGTCAAGCTCCAACACCATTTAATGAAGCACCAACTGATGTACAAATATCTAAATTCATACTTGAATGGTGTAAAATACTTGAATTTTCTAAAGTATGCTTTATAGCCTAAAAATGTTTTTCACTGGCATCTGATCAACACCAGATGGCATTATTTTTCAAGAGTTTCAAAGGGGCTGATTGTTTAGTGGTTGCTTAGGAACGAAACGACGAAAAATCGAAGTTAACCTCAAAAATGTTTTTTTAACTGTGTTTCGTTGTAGGATGGGAAAAGTTTCTTATAGCATCTAACTTTTACTGGGGTCAGGTTTGATGCCTGCTGGCGAAATAACATGCCCAAATTTTTTTCTTTTCTACCAAATGTAGGTTGATGTAAGTTAGCTGTAACATCAGTTTTTAAAAATCTGTCTAAAATTTTTTCAAGTAGTTCAAGACGTTCTGACTATGATTCAGTAGCAGTGAGAATGTCATCTACGTATACAAGATGAGACCCAAGCAAGATATTTTACACCTCAGAGTTTTTGTAATTGTTCGTCTAAGTTACCCGATTGAGTTCGAACTGGTACAATAATATTATTGACGGTTCTACCTGCTCATTTTTTTCGTTTAGTGGAAGCAGTGGGCCACAGTATGGCGGTAAGGATGGTTCTGCAATCTTCCACATAACCATTTTCTTAATTTCATGACCGAGCGAGGTGGCGCAGTTGTTAGCACACTGGACTCGCATTCGGGAGGACGACGGTTCAATCCCGTCTCAGGCCATCCTGATTTAGGTTTTCTGTGATTTCCCTAAATCGTTTCAGGCAAATGCCGGGATGTTTCCTTTGAAAGTGCACGGCCGATTTCCTTCCCAATCCTTCCCTAACCCGAGCTTGCGCTCCGTCTCTAATGACCTCGTTGTCGACGGGACGTTAAACACTAGTCTCCTCCTCCCCTCCTCCTTAATATCATGATCAACAACCTCTCGCTTGGTCCACAGCGTGGGATGCGATTTCCTACAATATGCTTCTTGTGGCTTGACATTCGTTTTATAGACATATGTATTAATTATGCCTGGTTTTTCGTCAAACGTGTGTAAATGTTTAACCAGCATGGCCTTCAGTTCTTGTTGTTCTGTTTCACTTAAATATGTGGACTCTGTGATCTTAGTAAGAATGCATTCTCTATTGTTCACAGTACTCTCATACTGAGTAGTAGTATATTCACCCGGTGCACTGTTGTGTTGGAGAAACCTTTAACCCTAGACAAACGTCACCTTGTCTTTCAGGTATGTACAGTAAGTTGATTTTTATTTGTCTACCCTTATCCATTAAAAAGGATTTTCCGTTGGAAAAGTCGATCAGTTCGTCCTTTTCTCTAAAGAATTCCATGCCGAGGAGACATTCCATAGCGAGACCGCTTATTACTAGGAACAGTTACAATATTACTCCATTTCCTGTTATTATTTCCACGTGTGTCTGCCATTTCACTAATCTACCTTTTGCACCAATAGCACCTGAGGCTTTGCAACCTTTTACTGGGAGTGTAGGAATTTTTGTGGCTCTCCTTATTATTTTGAGAAATCTTTATGGGACACAACTTGTCATTGTGCCTGTGTCGAGAGCTATATTGGTAGGTATTTTGCGTATACTTTCTTTTATCTTAGCCTGTAGTGCCATTTGTACCTTATGTTGACGTGTCCTGTGTGAATTCGTCCCTGAAGTCAATACCATCATTGTGTCATGCTTGGTCTGTGACCCCAGACCCTGTTTTGACCGGAATTTGAGGGCTTAATGTAATCGCTTCACGACTGCAGACGCAGACTGTGCTCCAGGTGGCGTCAGCTCACTTGTAACGTCCAGTATATTCGCGGAATGCCCCTGCTGTGTGCGTGCGGTACCCAGTCAACACAGTCAGCTGACGTACCCGCCATACGGCAGTTTCGCGGACTACTGTTACCATTGTTATTCATGTTCTGGCTAGGCGTGTTCCAGTGCTGTGAATTTCGGTTGGCGTAGTACTGACTGTTGCCATTGCTCTCATACCTGTTGTTAAGCCTCTGTTTGTTTTTAAAGTTATTCCGTGATCATTGATCGGAAGAATTACCGTCACAGCTCGGTGAAGTGGTCGCTGATGTCATGGACTGCGCCCCCTGGAGCCCTTGCCTGCTCGCCGTTATTGTTGACATACAGCGACTGGCCTGGCTGCCAGGACCAGTTCTTATTATTCATGTATTTCTGATTATAAATGTCTCTCACATCCTGGAGTACCAAATCAGTTGTATACTGATCCAGGTCGTCCCAGTATCGCATTTTGTTCAGGTATTTTTTGAAATACCGCCTGAGGCTGCCTTGTTTGACATATAAGTGTTATCGACTGAAAACTTTCCTCAGGCGCTCCCGTACACATGTGGACAAGTATTTGTTTAACAACGCGTTTTCAAATTGTGCATATGTTTCGAATGTTTCAGCCGTTTCAGTTGCCCTCATGCCCTGAACATATCCTACCACGAAATAAGTCTTTTGATGCCGTGTCCACGTGTGAAGTAATGCATTGCGAACAGATTTAATAAAAACCAGAGGCTGTCAGTACGTTGCTCTGAATAGTAGTTTTGGAACTGACAGAGATTTATCACTCTTCAGTCGAGTAATAACGGGTTTCTGCCCGTTTTGTAATATTTGTGTGGCGGAGAAACTTCATTTGTGTCCGACTCGGTACTAGAATCTGACGGATACTCCTCGCGATTTGGACTATTATCAAACGTTTGGCGAATTTTACGTAACGCATGAGAAATATGTTAACCAGCGGCCGACAGTTCGTTCTGTATTGTGTCAAACCGCTTATGTATTTCATTGAGCTATTTTAGGTAAATCTTTTTGTAAACGTATCTGATCTGAGACGATTCGTTTTTCAAATTTTCACTGATACTGTCAGGTTTTCATGTGATTTCAGTGATGTTTCCCGTGACTATTTGATCAAACTCTTGGGTCACCTTCTCCGCTATTTCGGCGTCTTTTCTTTCGCACCAAGCAGTGCAACTGTCTGTGATGCATTGACAAAACGCGCTAATCTGTTGTTTTAGGGAATATATTGTCCGCAAGCAACATTTTCCGTACGGGTTTCCATGCTTTTCGCAGCCCTTCGTAGCTTGTCCTGATTTACGCTAAGTTTGTATACTGTTGCTGAGAGGTCCTTACATACATTTTGTAATTGTATAATTTCTTTTTCTACGGTAGTATGTTGCAAAGACATGTGATCAAAATTTGTATTTAGCGTATGTATGTCATATGAGTGCATCTGTAATTGTGTGCGGATATCATTTTATTGTTGCTTTGCGGCAAGATCTTTTATTCTTTCATCCAACTTTTTATCGATCTCTTAGTTAGTTTTGTTTTCAGTTCAGACTTTAATTGACTGAATTTCGTATCTAAATTGGTTTTATGTTTTTGTCTTGTTTGTCAAACCTAATATTTAAACCACTGTTATCTACTTGTACTTTGTGAAACGTGTGTTCCAAGAACGCCGTTATATCGGCTTGTGAGTGCCGGATAATTTATGCACTTAGCACGCAAGGAGATACGTCTACCAAAAGACTGTCTCCATGCTACTCACTTTCGGCACGGATTTGTGTTTGCACGAGATTACTGTCCAAAATGTCTGTTCTTTCTCATCAGAACTTGACATTGATACAGGTTCTCGAAGGAGAATTTGTTCAACATTTTATTCAACCATATTATCTGACTAGATTTCATATCCTAATGGCAATCAGCACTGTCTTCCGCAGCGATTGCATTAAATTTGCCTATTTTCGTCATATGTAAGAATCGAAATAAATTCGACAGAGAAAATATTGAAAGTGTATCTAGAAAAATATCTACCAGTGATTCGAAATATCTTTCGCGTTAAGCACCTTAGTTAATAACTGCATTTACGTCCAACAACAACTGAGTCTTGCCTCTTCTCCATTTTGAAATCCACAGTACAACAGTTATTCTGAACATACTGAATACTGTTCTATTTTATAACACTGAATAATTAACTTCTGAATATAAACTTGGAATAAATGATGAATTACGTGCATTTGTGAGAAATATTTTCTTACGTAAAAGTTTGGTGTCTTACTTTGATTGTGGAGAACTGCGGAAGTGTAATTGGCAAATTTCATGGACCGGGGTGAACTATCACTTTTACATGCCTCTGCTTCGTCCTTTAAGTTTTTCTTTTGTACTCCGTATCATCAGAAGTGGCTTAGAATTTTTGATGACATATTGTTCATGAAACATAAAAAGGATTTATATAGCAAATATTGAAAACGAGTCCTACGACGGAATCGGCAGTTTATACCTGCATCTTTCTCCATAGCGTATTTCGTTAGTTTGTATCTGTTCTTCTACTAAGAACGGATGACATGAAAAGGGGGAAATGATTTTTACCAAACGTTTAGTGGAGGAATATTGGATTTCGGAATTAGTGATTGTAATAAAATTTAGCTCAAATGAAAGGATCAGATATAAAGAAGCACCTTACGCAACGACGTAAGTGCGTGGGACTGGCTGGAATACCTGTAATATTATTGAGGAAACTTCAGCAGTTGTACCATTGCTTGTTTACCAAAGGGATGCCATGACCGCGCTATCTGAAACTCAAATAATTGGGGAATAATTTGAAGGTATAGAAATTTCAAAGCCCCGAACTAACCGTTCGAGCAGATGAGGTTCTTAGACATTTTGGCAGTGCAATTTGCACTAATAGTATGACAGTTCCTGCTGACCAAACGCATCTCTTTGTTATCGGCATATGGCGACAGTCCCACAGTAAATCTAAATCTGTAATGAGAACCTTGGATAACTATTTAATATAGTGGTGATTAATGTTAATATAGTTATTAGAACAACTGATTGAATTAACTTAAATATATTTTATGATATGTAAGTGAATGTTACATAATAAAAACTGGTTAGCGCACATGTAATGGAGACAACGCCTAGTCGTAACTAAAGGTAAAGCAGAAGTGTGTTTCCCTCACGGCAGCGAGCGAGACTAAGACAATCATTTATTTATTTAAACAAAATGCATCACAGAGAATAGTCAAAGGTTCTTAAATGCAACCCATCGCTGCTTTATCGATTAGTGGGTGTTATACATTACTTGTCTAACAAGGGGAAGGCCTCAGAGACGACCAACCGATTCGGCTCAAATTTTGCAGGTCGCTTGTGTACAACCTGAAACGAAGGAATATAAGATATTGGGTCAACACCCCCGCGTTTTTCAGAAAATCATCCCTAAAGGTTATGACGAGCAATCGACTCAAAATTGGCGGGATCGATAGATAATTGTAAATAGAGCATTTTTCATCATCAGATATGGGATCCGAAAACGCATTCTTTTCCAGAAATCGAGGTAAGGAACTTCTACAACTGCCGCTTTTGTACCCACACGGTAAACGCTTTTCGCCGACAGCACCGATAACGCAACGGCCCGGGTAACTGGCTGTAAATCGAAGAACCCGGGTTCGAATCTCGAAGAAACCTAGTGGATTTTCTTTTCTTTTGTATTTTTCCATATCTCAATTGATAGGGATAGGAGGGTTAATAAGGTAAGTAAATAAATAAGGAATGATAATAATAAGGTAGACAAATAAATTTCTCTAACCTCTTGGGACAGTAAACAACTAAAATGTTACTCCAGGTTACTTTACAATGGCTCTTCCAGTCACTGTTACGTGTTCTCACTTTTCTTTGAACAACTAGATGGATGGTACTTGTCATATAAACATTCGAACCAAATATACTCACGGCACCAAGATATGTCTTTTTCGGGAATTAATTTTGATGCGTACCACGCATACGATATCATTGCCTGAAAAATCGCCGCTGGAAGTTGGTTATGAATCATCTGTGAATAGTTATTGCATCCGTGCGGTTGTGCAATTCCCGCTGTTTTTCCAGAAGCACACTGCAATTCTAAAGCCTGGAAATAAAGTTTTTAACCTGGCGATAGAAATAAACATCACACGGCTTGTACACAGGTGTACAGTTTGGCGGTATTACTTTTAGTGTGCACGTCGGCTGATCCTCGCCATCTATAAGCATTGTGTCATATATTGTAGTATTAATTTGTCCACTCCAGGAATCCAATATTAGACAAAACTTGTTATCAGAAACGTTTGGTTTTAAAACATTCTCAAGAAATGTTCTGTAAACCGCATTCGTCAGTTTCTCAGATTTGGAGCAAGTAATGCAAACCTTTCTCAACGACTCGGTTAAACGATTGACCTCTTCTACAATCCGAGGACCAAATGTAACATTCGTTTCTTATAAACACAGGAAAACCTTAGGCAAAACTTTTCCAGAGGCTGTGATTGCATACTGCGCCGTGTCCGCAGCTCGTGGTCGTGCGGTAGCGCTCTCATTTCCCGCGCCCGGGTTCCCGGGTTCGATTCCCGGCGGGGTCAGGGAGTTTCTCTGCCTCGTGATGACTGGGTGTTGTGTGATGTCCTTAGGTTAGTTAGGTTTAAGTAGTTCCAAGTTCTCGGGGACTGATGACCATAGATGTGAAGTCCCATAGTGCTCAGAGCCATACTGGACGTGTTCGAATGTGTTAATTTGTTTTTACTACCAACTGCGACACGGGTTCGTTTTTCTCTCTTATGCGATAACGTGCGTCGCATGTTCACTGGACACTCGCATCCTGTTTGATCGGTGTTGATCACGTAATCACGATTAAAACCGGTCATAAGTGACGCCGTTTGCGTGCTGAAAAGAGCAGGCACTTTCTGTATATCTTCTACATTTTGTACCTCCTTATGAGAGACGTATTTAGTGACGTGCTGTTGACGAATGTTATACTCCGAATTGAAATTTCTTGCCCAAAATAATGATGCATCAAATGTAAAATCCTTGTTCGCCATATATTGAAGCGCTGCACCTGCAGCCCACTCCTGAAGTATTCTCATTGTTCATGGTGTACACGACCCGGGACAACCGGGAGATCCAGGAAAACCCCGGGAATTTTTCATCCGGGAGAAAACCGGGAAAAACACGGGAATTGTTTAGAATTCCGGAAATTTTTAGTTGTTTTAGTTTTCAGTTAAATTTTTGTGATTTTAACTGGTAAGAACCAATACTCTAACAAAGGATATTACTGTATCCCGCTATTGCAGAATAATACTGCAGCAACAAAACATGAACGAGAGAAAGGAAAAAACGAAAATATAACTTAAAGTTATTCACAGTATACAACAAGAAAACACAGTGCTCATACAAGCGTTTGCCAACAGCAAAGTGTGTCAAAGGCTTTAGGAAGACTATGCAATACTTCACAACAACAAATTGCCTCCGATGAGCGTGACGTGACAACTGTTTAAATTAGATTCGTTTGAGCAGTTGCATGCGGGCTCTTGCGCATGCGCAGTTGAGTCGCGTGTTAGTAGTATCGGTGCCTTCTTTCGCTTCTGGTTACACAAGTATGGCTGGGCGCCACTACTTAATATAGCCCCGGTTAGGAAATATAGTAAATCAGGCGCTGATGCCCAGAGCAGTCTGCGTTGTGACTCGGAGATGGGTCGTCTCCACGTGACCTGTGTGTACGTTCAGTGATTTTGTTGCTTCCTCGTCGTTTATTGCTCTCACGTTAAATGATAACAAGCGGTATTTTGCCGCCTGGAGTTATGAAATGAATTAAAATATGTTCGCATAATTACGGAAGGCTAAAATTTGTTATTAGTTTTACATTTTATTTCATATATACCTTCCTGATAATCAACAATTCGCCTTGCAGAACAATGAAGTTATTTTTGTCGGTTTCCTAAAGAAATTTGGCTTTCATTAATCTTTTCTGCTTTATTTGAAACGAAATGTTTAATTTTACACTATTGGCTATTTTCAACTGTTCGGTGCATTTCAAGTGCACGTATAGAATTATGCCATAATAAAGAACCAAACACGAGATAATACAGTACTGGCACTCCAAGAAAATTTATAAACGAATCTGGACATATGAATGCGCATTTTAAGCCGAATTATGCATTTTAGTATGGTTCACGAAATTCCGATGCTCTTGAAGTATCCTCCGATGTCGTGTTTCTTTTATGACGTAATGTAAGATCTTTTAATGTTTTACACGTACGAACATATGGGCTTCCTGCGTCATCGTATTATTTGGCGCACTATTCCAACTGCTGAAACTAACCAATTTCTAACAGATCGCAGGAAAATATTGCGAATGGTGGTTTGAAAAGCGTTACATTCAAATCAAATTTCCTTTCACGGAAGATGATGTACGAGAATGTACGATGAATTTCTTAAATCACAAAGCGACTGACTCTCATTTAAAAATCAACTCTTTGAGGACGACCATTTGGAAGGATTTCGAGCCCAGAAGATCCGTACAGTGTCCTTCCCGTTAGTCGGTGGCGCAGGCAGCAGAGGAGTGGTTCCATGGCCACAGCGTAAAGCAAAGTGGACAGAGGGCAGTCTTGGCGTATCGATCGAGAAATGGTGAGGGGCTGCGAAGGTCGGCCGTTGACGATCACCTTGGAACGTCGCACCACGGAGCAGTCACATGACGACAGTGACGAATGGCTGTGGGTATCGCATGTGTTGGAGGACCGGTTCCAAATAGTCGTGGTCTACTCGGTCGAAAGCTTGACTAAAATCGATTGCCACCAGTGCACCCTAAAGATGACCGGCCCTCGCCAGTGAGATCAAGTCAAGATATTTACTGAGTGCTGTTTGAATATTGTTGTCGCCTCCTAATGACGTTTGATCGGGTGAGATAACATTTCGTAAGACCTGGTGTATCCTCGCCGCCAACTGTCGAGAAAAGATCTTGAAGTCGCAGTTCAATAGCGTCAACGGGCGGTAGTCCCGCAGTCGTGAGCCACCGGACGGCTTGTGAATAGGAATAATCATCCCTTCCACAAGGGAGCGGCACTTCCGGGAATAGTAGTTCGCGACAGATGTCCGTCCATCGGGAGGCTGATAAATATTGAAAAATCCGGTAAAATTCCAAGGGGAGGCCATCAGGACCCGGTGACTTGTTGAGAGCTCCTTTTCTAATGGCGTAGATCACTTCTTATTCCGTAATTTCTTCCATCAAGGCCGCTTCCATTGCCGGGGTGACGGTGCCGTAAATCGTCTGAGAGACGTCCTCCAGTGCTGTCGGATCAGGGGTCTGAGCGGAATAGAGTTGGGAATAGTGATTGTAGAACGCTGTGTTTATGTCCTGTTGCGTGGTGAGGCGACGACCGTCCTCCGTGTCGATGAAGCGTATCAGCGCTCGTTGGCATCGTTTACGTTCACGAAGTGCGTGGAACATCGACGGGCGTTCGCCTGGTGTCCGATTCTGCGTCCTCGAGCGGATGACCACCCCCTCTAGGTGGCGTCGCATATGAGCGATGACCTGAGCCTTAGCACGGTGGACCGCCGTTTGTCGTTCCAGAGACGGAGCCATGGCATCGCAGTCGCGCAGTACCCTGCAGTAAAAGTCAAGTGTATGTCTACGCCAACCAGCGTGGCCGCGACCGTAGGGTATCAACGTTCGCCTCAGTGCCGGTTTGGCGCAGTCCAACCACCAGCGGATCGTTGTGGGATATGCACGGAGGCGATTTTCACACGAATGTCACGTATCCTCAACGGCTTGGCGGCAATCCGGGTACGACAGGCGAGCGATGTTTAATTTCCACGGGCTGCGGCTTCTCCACACTTGTTGCCGCCGCAGGGTGACGGCACAAATATAAGCTGAGTGGTCCGAGGAAGCTGTAGGCCAGAATTCCACATCCTGTGTTCCAGAGAGCGTGAGACATAAATCCGGTCGATACGACTGGAAGAGTGACTCGTGAAGTGTGTGAATCCCGGTCGGTGGCCGTGAAGATGTTCCCAAGTGTCCACCATCTGCAGGTCTCGAATTAGCGTCTCGTGTTCCGAGCACAGATTATGGCGTGGGAGTTGGTCTCTGGGCGCCAGTACGCAATTGTATCACCTCCAAACACCAGATGGTCGTGGCGGCCTTGCAACAGCGGGGCGACGTCTTCCACAAAGAATCGTGAACGTTCGCCACGTTTGTCCGTCCCGGAAGGTGCGTAGATATTGATAAGGCGGGCACCCAGTACTGTGAGTGCCATTCCTCTTGCCCCAGGCAGAAACAGGATATCGTCCGCCACTATCCCTTCCCGAATAAGTACAGCGACACCACTGCTGGAGAGACGCAAGCATCGTAACCGTACATGCCAGGGAAATCGTCGACGTATCCTTCCTGGAGAAGGGCTAAATGGATGGAAGCAGAGTTAAACATATCCTGAAGCAAGGATACTTAGCGCTCGTCCGTATAATGTTGATGTTTATAGTTGCAACGCGACAAGTTTGAGGTCTATCCATAGCACCCGTGTTGGCCATCAATACTCTTGTAAAGCTGTCTCGTCACTGTATCTGATGGCGGGAAAGGATCAACACTGGTAGGGTAAAGTTCCCCCCGTGTCGTCCGACACGATGGGCAAGGAGTGCTCCTCACAGTCGTCCGCCCAGTCTCCATGAAATACCATCGGCTGTTGGTGGCTGTTAGTGGCTGCTGCGGCACTCGGCGCTGACTCCATCGGCTCTATTGGCTGGGAATCGGCAGCGGCTGTCTGCTGGTGATCCTGCTGTTCTGTGGGTTCGGAGGGGCTGAAGCCGTCACCACGGAGATCTCTTGAGTTTGATGTTACAGCGGCCTCTGTACCGTCGTCGGAGTGTCCACAGTCCATGTCAGATGATCGCTGCAAACACTCGTCCGGTGGAGCACGGCGCCGTCTCTTGTGTTTCCGCGGGGAACGCTGTTTACGGACGTGTGTTTCAGTATCCGAATGTGGGTTGATTTCTTCAGCTGCTGCGGTGTCTGGAAGAAAAGCCGCTATCGGCACAACCCGTGGGTCAATGTCCATCCTGGCATCCAACCCTTCTTGCAAGGTCGGTCGGTGATTATCTTCAGGTGGGGGCACCGTTGTAGAGGCCGGATCCGGTACTGCAGAATCCATCATGGTCTCGCTATAGGAGACGGCTATCGGACTAACGTGGTCAGCATCGGAAAGGGTTGCTGCCGGTGCAACTTTGGCGTAATTGAGGGGAGGGGTCGTCACCGTAGAAGGAGTCATAGATTCACCCGTCGGGATTTGAGTAAGCCGTCGGCGGAGACAATCCGACCGGACGTGCCCTTCTTGGCCACAATCAGAGAAAGTGCGTGACTGACCGTCATACATAATAATCGCCCTACGTCCGCCGATGACAAGATATGACGGTACATGTTTGGTCAGTTCAATTTTGATCTGTCGTACCCCGTTAAGAACGGGGTACGTTGTAAAGGTGGTCCATTTTCCGGCCATATGGCTGATTACCCTGCCGTAGGGCTGGAAAGCCGCGGTGACTACGTCCGGTGGTACTTCTAAAGGGAGTTCGAAGACGCGTATCGTACGGAGGCCAAGCCCCGCGTGATCCATAGATACCGCCCCAATATGGCCATCAGAATGTTTGAATTTAAGATCGTTCGCATGTGTGCGCACCATTCTGTTGCACACCTCGCCACTTACTAACTTGACGTAAACAACACTGCTCGTGATAGAGAAATGGATACCAATTATGTCACGCGGTTCAATTTTAACGTCGTCACGTAGAAAACTTTCCTCTTCAAAAGCTCGCGATCGTGCTTGATCGGGTTGAAAACTGATCTTGATGGTGGTTTGTCCGTATGAATGTGCCATGTTGCGTCGGAAGTGATGGACTCTAAACTAGCGACAACGCGGTAGTAAACAACTACCGGCACTCGCGACCGCGCGGACGGGACGTAAACAAGACGTCCTCACCGCAGCACTGCGCGAAGCAGACTGCTATAGGCGCTGTCGGCGAAAAGCATTTACCATGCGGGTACAGAAGCGGCAGTTATAAAAGTTTCTTTTCTCGATTTCTAGAAAAGTTTGCGTTTGCGGACCCCCATGACCCCATACCTGATGGTCAAAAGTCCTCTATTTACAATCCTCTATCGATCCCTCCAATTTTGAGTCGGTTGCTCGTCATAACCTTTAGGGGTGACTTTCTCAAAATTACGGGGGTTGTGACCCAAAATATCTTAGAGTCCTTCGTTTTAGTTTGTACACAAGGGACCTGCCAAATTTGAGCCGAATGGGTTGGCCGTGTCTGAGGCCTTCCCCTTGTCGGTGGAAATGCGCCTTCAGATTAGACAACTTGCACTACATCACTTAACAACACAAAATCTCTGTCCACAGTACGTAACTTTATATAGTATTTTGAATATGACAAAATTTTGTGACTCACTCACACTTTCCAATGATGGCTGTGGAAATTAAGTCACTATTACCAGATCAGTCATTAATACTAGTCAGTTACAAGAACATAGCGAAAATCTTACCGCTTTCGCTCTTGCTTCGCGGAGCAGCTCTCTACTAACATGGTAAATCTTTGCAAAACGGATTACACATAATGACAGCTGGAATATGCCTATTGTCAGTATCCACAGAGAAATCGGCCTGGTATATGAGTGTAGCTGGCCTATTGAAAGCAACCTTACCATATTTGTGGAGACTGAAAAAGCGCAAGAGCCGTTTCCAACCTGTTTGGTTTGACAGCAATCCGAAAGGAAACTTCCGTTAATACATGACGAAGAAGGTATTGGTTTTAATCAGACTATGCAACACTCTGCCCCTGCGCCAGTGTCCAGTGCCAGTGGTCAAGTTGTCACATGCAGGGGTCGCCAGCTGCGGAGGCCCATAGTTAGTAGTGTCCGGTGCACTGTGTGTTCAGACACACTTTTACTATGCCCAGCATTAAATTCTGCTGTTAGTTTTGCCGCAGTTCGCGGCCTGTCCTGTTTTCCAGTCTCCCCAGCCTATGACATAAAAAACCTGCAATGAGGGGTGGGCGGAAAACCACACGATGTCTAGACGTGGCTTCACATTGGTTTTGTCACGTGTTGAAGACACTCTGTCACAGCACTCCTCAAACACCTGATACTCAGGCGCTGCAGTCATGGACTGTGCGGCTGGTCCCCGCGGACGTTCGAGTCTTCCCTCGGGCATGGGTGTGTGTGTTTGTCCTTAGGATAATTTAGCTTAAGTAGGGTGTAAGCTTAGGGACTGATGACTTTAGCAGTTAAGTCCTGTAAGATTTCACACACATTTGAACAAACACTTGATAAGTCAAACAGTTTCCAAAATGCTCGTGCCAAGCCTTCAGTACATCACAATCTGCCCTTTACCAAACTCAGATAGATCGAATGCTTTCCCCATTCTACCACAGACAGTATGCAAAATGATACTAAACGATATCCACATGTGCGTGCATCTGACCAGCAGTCGTTCATCACCAGGTGTCGCTGCTATCGTCTGGATGGGTTTATATAGATAGTAGGGTGGCAGTTAGTGTTCTGGCTGATCAGTGTATTATTGATGTTGAAGTGTGTGTTATGTGTATGTGTTGTATTTAATGAGCTTATGAAGAACCGCAAAGAATTTATGCACTAACCAGTATTTGGTCACTTATAGACTAAACTGAAAATTCTCCAGTTTGTACGTTTCTCTCCCGCCCACTGTTGTGCACCAAGCTGTTTGGTAAAAGAAAAGGAAAGAAACTCGTGTACCCTACCTCTCCGTCGGTGCTCGGCTCGAGAGTCACAGTACCAGACCGCTGATGATGAATGTTAAATAGGAGTGAGGGTGGTGCACGTAATACATGAGACAGGTAAGGCTTTCGGTACAAAAGTTGAGACAAACCACTTGTTCCATTCTTCGCGGCGCCGTAGGAGGGCAGGTGTGAGGACTGGGAGGAAGGGGCTCACGAGGTAAGAGCGTTCGTCCTCCCTGACAGAGAAAGACGGGGCGTGACGCAGGAAGTAATGGCCGTCAGGCGCAGGCGGCCGCTCCCAGGCGGGAGTCGGGGAATCGATGGGCAGCAGGCGGCTCTGGACGCCCCGCTCTGGGCTGGGGGCGGCCGGCCGATTCAATTCGGCGCACGTCGCGCAGGTATCGCCGCCGCGGCCGGCCATCGCTCCAGTGGCAGGCCATCTGCGAAGCGCCTCGGCTGCGCTGCGGCAAACGACGGGCCGTTTGCGCTCATCGCCGGCCAAACGACGGTTGGAGGAGTGGGGGGTCGTCCAGCAGACACCTGCACCGCCTGGAGCCTGCTCATCGAAGGCATTGGGCGTTCTGGTCTCCTCCTCTCTCACCAACACATCGTTTACACACCAGCCTGAGAGAAGAAATGGCACAACGAGCTCGTTCACCTATATGCAAATTTAACAGAATTATATATCTGTGACTCACTCTCTCTCTGCCCCTCTCTCTTTCTGAGCTTCATCGGACGATGTCGTTAACGACCGTGTTCGAACCAAGATCCTTGAGGGAGGGGACGCCAAGCTGTGGCCACTTTACGGCAGTGAACGAATAGCAGGGAGCTCCTGAGTTACCAAGCGTCCAGAGATTTACTAATGATGGATCGTGCTAATCCGTCGTAGCAGTTATTACAGCTTCCGCGTTCCTTTTAAACTCCTCTATTCGTGCTATAAGTAGCCTCATCTCGTCCTTGAGCTTCATATGGGAGCGCCGTATAGCGGGCCGTAGTGTATTCTTAGATTATTCCCTTAAATCTGGTTCTTGAAACTTTGTAAGTCGCCTTCCTAGGGGTATTTTGTGTCCTTCTTCAAGTACGTTCCAGTTGAGTTTTTTCAGTATCACTGTGACACTCTCCCATGGGTCAAGCAAACCTGCAATCAAATTTCCTTTGGGCTTCTGACTCTGGTCCATTGGTCGACGTTTGATTGATGATTTCATACAAACGTCGATCAAACAAACTTCGGCAGAAGAACTAGGAACAGAATCCAACTGGCAATTTGTCAACAACTGCCCACGACAGCCACAACAATTTTGGAACGCTATAACGTTTGATACCGCTCTACACAGTATTCCCTGTTAGTTCTATTCCCCATTCGTCCCCAAACTTCACCAGTACCATGAAATATGTCGACGAGTGATTCTTAAACAGTCTGATTTGTAAACTGACAGCATTTACGTACTCTTCTACCGGCGAATGAAAGTCTGCAGCCTGTCTTACGTAGGACTGGGACTCTCTGATTGTCCCATATCACAGCCCCACAAATTGATACAACAAGGTATTCGTTTGTATGATCTGACAAACCCAGTCCAGACACTAAAATTACAGCCCTAGGATACTACACATTTCCTGTTAGAAAGTGGAAAATTTGACATTTTTAAACATTTAAAGGAAGTTCACAGTATTTGAAAAACTTTGAAGTGAATATTTCTTCACTTTCTTTTAGTCAGTACTTCATTACAGGTAACTGTATTATATGGGCAAGGTCTAGGAGACAGCGCGCATGATATCACATGAAATATCTAATAAAAGAGCTCATCTGCCTAAAGATCTGATGAATCACAGTCTGAACATAAAAAAACCTCCCCGACTCGTATACAGCATATTGGCAAGCATGAGCACACAGGCTTAGTATGCACCTTACTGACCCTGTTAAAACATGTCCTGAAGAACAGACGCCACAAATGTATAATTAAAGCAAAGACTACCATTCATACCTTCAGTGCAGATGCACACGAAGCTCGAACTCTTACGGGAATTGATGAAATGCCGAGAGTAATGAGGATAATGGACAAGGGGCGTTACATCTGTAATGTGTGAATAAATTAAAAATTTGTGTCTGAGGGGGGATGTGCTAAGGTAGTCTGAGCAATAGTGTTTACCACTGGGTCTGGATGGTGTAGTGGTCAGCACATCTGCCTAGTAAACATCACACCCAAGTCTGAATCCTGGTCTGGCATTAATTTTCAACTTTTGTCACTGATATAAATTAATGCTCACTAACAGCTTGAGAGAGGACAAGTTACTCTCTCACCCATTTTTCGTATCCCTTTTGCATTGAATAAATCTTCAGCTGCGTTTATCAGGAGTCTTAGCAAAATATTAAGTGAGGAGTTAAAAGAGAAGATCACGTGTTATGTGGACGATATATTGATAGCAGAAAATACATGGGAGGGACATAATAAACTCTTAGAGGAAGCGTTGGGCAGTTTGAAAAGGTATGGGGTGACTGCAAATATGGTAAGTCTTGTTTTGCGAGCAGTAGGGTTAGCTTTCTGGGACACATGATAACAGGAGAAAGGATTAGTCCCGACCCAGAGAGGATGCCAGCAATTGCAAAGTTTGCCACTCCTACAACCGGAAAACATCTGAGAGGGTTTCTAGGGATAACAAATTTTTATAAAAAGTTTATCTATGTAGAATCATTAGCTGGTCCCCGAATCTGCCAATTCACGGAAAAAAGGACACCCTGAGTGTGGGATGAGTGTGCACAACGAGAATTCAATAACTGGAAGGCGGCACTCGTCAGTGTTCCTATTTTATCGCATCGTGATTTCTGTATGGCCACAGACTCTGGGAAGACCAGTCTGGGACTTATTTTGTTTCAGGAGTTTGAACAAGATAGCAAATTAGTACACAGAACAATCGCCTTTGGTAGCAGGGTACTATCGAAAAGTGAAAGGAATTACTCTGTGACAGAACTTGAAGTCCTTGCAATAGTATGAGAATTAAAAGAGTTTATATACTTCCTGTTCGGTAGAAAAACAAGTCTATATGGACCATAGGGCCCTAGAATTTCTCCTAACCGGCACGCTTCGACATACAAGACTAGCGAGGTGGGTAGGTGTGCTTCAAGAATACCAGTTTTCAACAGTCTATGTGCATGGTCTGACAAATGTCATTGCTGACGCCCTGTCCCGCTTACCTATTGTTATAACAGAAGAGATGTCGGAAGCAGTAGATCACGAGCACTGCATTTCAAAACTTCGTCACTGTAACGATGCGGAATATCCAAAACGAGCAGGACAAGGACCCAGATTTAGCCAAAATAAGGAAACAATTTGAGGATCGGACGCGGCCCCGCATGAGACAGCACTACCTCTTGGGGAAAGGGATTCTGATTTATAGGGCAAACGTTAACGTTTCGTTGTGGGTGGTGTGCATACCAAACGAGTTAACAAATAAACTTGTGTGGTATACACACCTCAGTTACGCACATTTCGGTCCACGGAAATTTTTATAAAAATGAGGAGTGTCTGCTATTTTAAAAACTTGGAGAAACGTATAAGGAGAGTACTAACCATCTGTAGAAACAGCCAAAAGACGAAATCCACAACTGTAGGGACCCAGGATCCTTAATACTCAATTATTTCTGAGAAACTAAGGCATATGGCAGTGACGGATTTAATGGGACCCTCACCCAACACAACGAGGGGCCATCAGTGTATATTGGTAGTACTGGCGCTGACATCCAAATTTGTGACGTTGACACCACTAAAAAGGGCGACTGGTGCAACTGTGGGCAGAGCCTCGAGCCTTACCTCAGGTATGGACCTCAATATAAATCTGAGGCATGGGAAAGAACACTAAGAATGTATAAAATACAGCCCATATTTATTAGTAGATTTCATCCGAGGACGAACCCTGCAGGGAGAACGATGAATAATTTGGGTAATTTCTGTAGACTATACTGTGGAAAGAATCATGCTAGCTGGGAAGTATTACTTAAAGATTTTCGAGATGTGATAAACGAGATCCCCCACAGTACTACACTGATGCCACCTATGATCGATCTGAAGAATAGGGACCCTCCAGATAAAATTCGAGGACTTATCGATTTTCCACAAAGGACGTTCCGACAACATACAGTCATAGTGGAGGAGGCTTTGCGCAATATTCGGGTCGCTCGAGAGAAGCACAAGATGTGCGCAGACCAAAAGGCTCAAGTAAGGGAATTTGTAGATAGACAAAAAGTCTTAGTTAAGTCTTATAGGTTGTCCAATAAACAAATGAAGCTATGTCAAAGTTCTTCAAGAGATACAGCGGCCCTGTATGTATAAGAAGACTAGCGCACGCAAAATCGTTTGAAATTGAGTCTGTGAAATCAGGAAAGTCCTTAGGACTCCATCATGTGAGCCATCTTGAGTCATTTATAGAATAAACAGGAAGAATTAAAATGAGCTTGTGTGGCGTAAGTAAAGTATATTGTATGTAGTTAGCAGTTAGGTTAAGTTATTACACCGAAGGGATATGTAGATTTATCAATATTTTCTGTGCTATTATCATCTTAAAAGAAGTACTACAGTGCGTAAAAAAGTGTAGGATGTCGAGGATGAGAAAGTTAGGGTGTTTTTCTTTGGTAGGTTATAACTAGGTACACAGCGAGACGAGAATACAATTTAAAAGGTGTTTGGAGTTTAAGATGTGCTATCAGTCCATGAAGGAATAAGCTTTAAAATGTTGTAAAGATGTGTGAATATGTAAGTTGGTTACCCAATTGATGTGGGACGTATTAACAGAAAAAGTCAGACTTTTTGAAAAAGTCTTAGAACTACTGTCTATTTTCCATGTTTAGCAATGGGATCACAAATGAGTGACTTGCTAGTAGTGGTTTGTGGTGATACGCAGGTGTATCGTCCGAGTATGATTTGTCTCCATTCAGAGAAACTTGAGTTCACTAGGTGGCCTGCTCCACATGGCTGCGCGAGTGCGCACCGTTATTTGTGTATGGAAACGTTTTATTTCGGCTCTTCAGATTGATGGAACAATTGTGTACATGGTGGCCAGTTCTGCGGAATACTCTATGAGCGCACCGAAATATTGTTTGAGAGTTATAGCGACAGGAAATGGAAGTGCTACAAAGGGATGGATACGAAAAAATTAATAAAGGAAAGTAAGAAATTGTAGGATTATAACATTCTGCGTGGTGTCTGTTTGTTCTAAGTCGTGTCTCCCTACCACTTTCGCGCAACGACGCTCTGAGCGTGTTTTTTAGGGAATTGACTAGTTTGAACCTGGGACCTGTTGCTGGCAAGGAGACGCCAGACCACACATGACATGTAGAGTTCAGAAGAGTTCAGTGAGACTAGCAATGATATAATCAAATACTTAATGATTTCAGCGTCAGCTCCACTGCACTCCCTGTAAAAGAATTTTAATACTAACTAAATACGGGAAGGAGTTCAAGGCTTTCCTATTTTTAGTTAGCTGATAAAATAACGTCGAAAAAGCAGTTAATTTATCATTGGAAATTTTATTCTACTCACAAAACATTGATTATAAATTGCACAATTGATAAAAGGAAGTATTTTAATACATGATGATAAAAACCAACTGCGTTCAACAAAAATGTGAACGAATATTCCCTAAATGGGTTTCCAAGTTCTACAATGGATCGAAGGATGACCTACGCCATATCACATCTATAATCTAGATATAAGTTAAGTTTCACAAAAGAGAAACTATCAAAATGGTCTACAGAGACCCTCAATTATCTTTAATTACTTATCTAACTTGTCGTAAATTACAGTGGCTGATGCGGCTTCTCAATAACTATGTAACAGAAAAATCATCGCGTTTCAGATTTTTACTTCAAGTAGCAAATGTGAACCCCATGAGATTTAATTGACGATCGACACTAGTATTACGTAAAAAGGGGATGTAATAGATGGGACTTCTGCAGTTCTGAGTGAAGCCCTATGCGCTAAAAAATGCGGCTTCGCGTGCGTTCATTACCTTGTCAGTGTTTAGGCAGCGTCAGGAGGCGGCGGGCGACACAGCTCCACTCACCTCGCCGTATCGGAAGCAACTCTCTCCTGACTTCTCCTTACTACAATTTATGGAAGTTGGTTTAAAAAAAGCTATCTGGCTGTGTTTTCAACTGACCAATCAGGGTCTCAGTGTTAACCTTAAGCTCCACCTACAAAATTCTGTCTATCCAATGAGAAACGTTATACTTTTCGTGGTGGGGCAATGTTTTTAACGTTTGCACGTAACAGAGACGCGAAAAAGTCTCACGCTAAAAATTGCAGCTAGTGTGGTCCTTTTAGTGTTATCATAAGATCTATACTGTTCCTCTGGAGGGCTCTATCTTTTAACATGGGCTGGGGGGTGGTTTTGGCGGTCAGCTGGCGACGTGGGTGTCCGTCCCTTATGTGGGGCCTTCGAGCTTAACGCGGTTCTGCTCTCGGCTTCTGTTCTCGTTTCTTCCCTCGGAACTGCGTCTGTTTCACGGTGGGAAGGTATGACATGCATTTAGGCGTTCTTGTGTTAGTCTGTGGTATTCCATTTGCTCACTCGTTAATCGTATTACTTTGGTTAATTTAATGTCAGGATTTATTCGGAGCTATGTGACATACTGCTGGATTTGCTTATCATGTCAGGGTTTTCATGGAAGGTGTTGGACTTGCCTGACACCTTGGAGGATGTGAAGTCTGCCAATTATGTAAGTAAGATATCCTTTTCGTTCAAAGCACATGACATCGTGGTAATACATGAGGGCATGACAGTCGTGTTGATGAACAGCGATTTTATATAATGTACTAAAATCATTATATTTGCGGGTACCGCTAGTAAAATAAAACGTATCTTTAGTAACCTAAATAAGATTTAACGACAGATGAAGGTAATAGCAGCAACGCTGGAGAAAGGACAGCGACAGAGAAGGTATTGCTGAGAAAATCATGAAAGAAGGTATGTGACAGTGTGATCAAAGAAGCTATCAGTAATTTTGCACTAAACTTGCTATGTAGTTTACGATTGTCCACAGGAAGAAAGCCGAAGCATGAAATGAACAAAAGGCCGGTCTAATCATTCATTCACTATATTTTGTGCAGACGTGCACTTTGTTGTTCACAGATGTTCACAAAAACATTCACGATGAAGCCAAGAGCCATGAGATCAGACGATCTTGTGATACCCAGCGACAGTGTAGTACTTTGGAGAGGCATTGTAATTAGACTATTATAAAAATCCTATTGGCCAGTAGCTTAACAAGTGGTATTTGCAATTACTAACATTGGGATCTGGCGATGATCATAATTCTACTGTTATGTGTATTTTTTCATAGGTATACAGGTGCCGACAGATATTTAATAATTAAATTACATAGGTTGAGGAATATTTTCTTTTATAATTGACATTAACTTTGTACATGAAATTTGATCAGAATAATAAGAGTAAATAAGTGAGCGTCTTGGCTTATTGTACAACTAGAACAATAATAAATGTAAAGATAGATGACCTGACTAGTGAATACATTTTTTAAAAAAACTTTTAATTCATAACAGAAACATGTCAATAAAATGGTTCAAATGGCTCTGAGCACTATGGGACTTAACATCTGTGGTCATCAGTCCCCTAGAACTTAGAACTACTTAAACCTAACTAACCTAAGGACATCACACACATCCATGCCCGAGGCAGGATTCGAACCTGCGACCGTAGCAGTCGCACGGTTCCGGACTGCGCGCCTAGAACCGCGAGACCACCGCGGCCGGCCATGTCAATATTTGTGTGTTATATATTTTATAGTATTTGTGTAAACTGGAAACTAATTGTATGTATTAGTGGGCACAGGATGCACAAAAAAACTTTGTGAGGCACGCTGGAAGCAACAACATGATGTGCGGATGGAACGGGAGGCTAACGACACAGCTGCAGAGAAAAGCAAGCAAGGGACGCCATCGGGTATGACAAAGCTATGTTGCGGACGTGGGCAAACATATGGGCTATTCAAACATTGCTAACTAAAGACCTCGCTTGGCAACAACAGAACAGGTAGCCAATGGCTCTGGCTCTGAGCACTATGGGACTTAACATCTGTGGTCATCAGTCCCCTAGAACTTAGAACTACTTAAAGCTAACTAACCTAAGGACATCACACACATCCATGCCCGTGGCAGGATTCGAACCTGTGACCGTAGCGGTCACGCGGTTCCAGACTGAAGTGCCTAGAACCGCACGGCCACACCGGCCGGCTAGCAAATGGCCATCCGCAACATCCCTGTTGGGTCGGGTCAAGATGGGTGTTTAAACGACCCATTAATGACTTGTCTCCACTGTGTACTACACACTGGAGACGACATAAACAAATTGCATACATAATACAGTCAGTTAATCCTACAGCGCAACTGCCAATAGCTGTATGGAACTGTGAACTCTATTTGCTTTTCTTTCTGCTGTTCTCTGCCAGACAGAGACATAAACATTACAGTCTGTAGCAGGCAGTCACCTGACACTGACTTCTGAGGAATCTGAGTCCCACACAATGACTCAAGTTTCACGTATAATTTCACCAAACAGATAACCTACTTGTCCACAATTACCGATATCCATATCCAAAATACAATATTTATATCAAGATCAAGAAGCGATATGAAGAAAAGAAGAGTAGGAATACAAACATAGTAAAAAGAAGAAACATGAAGAACTGAAGACTAGGTACCATTACACTTCTCTTAGCCGATGCAGAAGAATTTTAGGTGACCTCCCTCATACTGTGTGCAAATTCGACGAAAACTTGGCTGTTTCAAAACATACACCCACTTACCTTGCTGTACATTCCGAGGACCCTTCCACATCATCAACTCTGCGAGGGACTTGTAAGCTGATGGGATAAATAATAGGCTGAGGGTCCAAAGAATGATTTGCAAAGCCACCATGACCGCTCTCAACAAACTGATGAACCAATCTCCGCTTCCTAAACTTAGCAAAAAAACTGTAGCTTCCATCCCCATACACAAATGAAGATGAAAGTGTCTTGTCAAATCCGAATCAGTATGCGACTCTTGATAGAAAAAAAACGTGTATAACTGAGTGAACACTGAACACACCCACAAACTAACAGTTGTATCGATCTGATTGGCTGCTGCTGATGTCATCATGCCTATATAAGCGAGAAATCGTAGCAGCCCCGGCAGTCAGTGAACTCCAGACGACGATGGCGGAGATGGTCATCGAAAGCGCGAGGATTTTATTCGAATTGACACGGCTGGAAAACTCAGAACGTTTTATTCATCATTTGATAGGTTGTACATTGTATATGTGAATATTTAAAAGAATACTGACATTGTAAATAGTTGTTTACGCTTATTGCATGAAAGGTGATGGAGTGCGAAATGTTGTTACGCCAGCGGAAATGACACAGCAGGCATAACTCAAGCCCTGGGTGGAACAGCAGGCACAGGCGTGATGGTCCTGCTTAAACAATGAAAGTGGGCAAGACGGAGGATGGTTGGGGCACCTGAACACTGAAGCACAACACAGCGCCCGCATCTCGTGGTCGTGCGGTAGCGTTCTCGCTTCCCACGCCCGGGTTCCCGGGTTCGATTCCCGGCGGGGTCAGGGATTTTCTCTGCCTCGTGATGGCTGGGTGTTGTGTGCTGTCCTTAGGTTAGTTAGGTTTAAGTAGTTCTAAGTTCTAGGGGACTTATGACCATAGCAGTTGAGTCCCATAGTGCTCAGAGCCATTTGAACCATTTGAACCACAACACAGCGGCGGCCGGCTGGTGTTGTACAGGTTCGGGAAACTCTGAAAATCTTGAACTCAGCAGAGAGCAATGAGGAAGCGTCACCTCGCAGATCACGCAGGCTGGGCTATTTCCGAGGATTTTTTCTCCGAGAAGTGTACCACTGTACGAGTATAGGTATTTCCTCGCAAACTTTCCGCTCTCGAAGACAGTAGACTAAATATCGTTGGTAGGCGTTCGGAAGACTCTCTAGAGTGGGAGAATATTCCGCGGTTTCGACTTGCTGTCTTTGCTCTCAGGAAATTTTTTGGTTAGAACGGTAATGTACTGTACTGTTGCGAACTTATACGATTCTGGACTTCACCTCCAGGTTGGGAGTCGTCGTTGCGTATGCAGTGTTCAGAGATTGACAGCACTTCTTCTGCCTATTCTCACGTTGAGACGTAATCTGAACTCTCGTTCTTGTGGCTGGGAGTTCGTGTTTCTCTTCTGTAGAACACAGAGAGGAGAAGACAGAACTATACAGGGCGTTACAAAAAGGTACGGCCTAACTTTCAGGAAACATTCCTCACACACAAAGAAAGAAAACATGTTATGTGGACATGTGTCCGGAAACGCTTACTTTCCATGTTAGAGCTCATTTTATTACTTCTCTTCAAATCACATTAATCATGGAATGGAAACAAGCAGCAACAGAACGTACCAGCGTGACTTCAAACACTTTGTTACAGGAAATGTTCAGATTGTCCTCCGTTAGCGGGGATACATGCATCCACACTCCGTCGCATGGAATCCCTGATGCGCTGATGCAGCCCTGGAGAATGGCGTGTTGTGTCACAGCCGTCCACAATACGAGCACGAACAGTCTCTACATTTGATACCGGGGTTGCGTAGACAAGAGCTTTCAAATGCCCCCATAAATGAAAGTGAAGAGGGTTGAGGTCAGGAGAGCGTGGAGGCCACGGAATTGGTCTGCCTCTACCAATCCATCGGTCACCGAATCTGTTGTTGAGAAGCGTACGAACACTTCGACTGAAATGTGCAGAAGCTCCATCGTGCATGAAGCACATGTTGTGTCGTACTTGTAAAGGCACATGTTCTAGCAGCACAGGTAGAGTATCCCGTATGAAATCATGATAACGTGCTCCATTGAGCGTAGGTGGAAGAACATGGGGCCCAATCAAGACATCACCAACAATGCCTGCCCAAACGTTCACAGAAAATTTGTGTTGATGGCGTGATTGCACAATTGAGTGCGGATTCTCGTCAGCCCACACATGTTGATTATGAAAATTAACAGTACATACTGAAGAAACTAAAATGAGCTCTAACATGGAAATTAAGCGTTTCCGATGTCCACATAACATCTTTTCTTTATTTGTGTGTGAGGAATGTTTCCTGAAAGTTTGGCCGTACCTTTTTGTAACACCCTGTATAATACTAGTCAGAAAACCATCTTGTGCCGTCCTAGGGTGTGAATGAGTTTTTTTATATATATTTTGTGGCTGGAGTTCTTCTGTCGTCGCAGACGTGTACGAGAAACATCACTCCGACGCACCGGAGGCAGTACATAAGGTGATACTGCTAATTGCTTCTGCTTATTAGGCCTATAAGCTGAACAGCTGTGATCAGGCAAATTTTTATACCCACTGAGGTGGCGCACCACTGTAGATCATCTTTGAAAGTAGTGTCTTCTAGTGTCTGGTATGCAGGTGATGTCAGTCGTCTCATGTTATTTATATTAGATTGCGTGGCCACAAAAGGGCAGATTTTGGCAATTGATCAATCGTATTAGTTAGCAATTTAATTTGTATCCCTTTATGTCCATTGGACATTGATATATAAACATTTGTAATATACAGGGTGAGTCACTTAACATTACCGCTGGATATATTTCGTAAACCACATCAAATACTGACGAATCGATTCCACAGACCGAACGTGAGGAGATGGGCTACTGTAATTGGTTAATACAAACCATAAAAAAATGCACGGAAGTATGTTTTTTAAAACAAACCTACGTTTTTTTAAGTGGAACCCCGTTAGTTTTGTTAGCACATCTGAACATATAAACAAATACGTAATCAGTGCCGTTTGTTGCATTGTAAAATGTTAATTACATCCGGAGATATTGTAACCTAATTTGACGCTTGAGTACCACTCCTCCACTGTTCGATCGTGTGTACGGAGAGCACCGAATTACGTAGGGATGCAAAGGGAACGGTGATGGACCTTAGGTACAGAAGAGACTGGAACAGCACATTACGTCCACATGTTAACACCTTTTTATTGGTCTTTTTCACTGACGCACATGTACATTACCATGAGGGGTGAGGTACACGTTCGACGGGCGTTTCATAGGACGTGGAGGACGTATAAATTGGCCAGCCCGTTCTCCTGATCTTACACCTCTGGACTTCTTTCTTTGGGGTACGTTACAGGAGAATGTGTACCGTGATGTGCCTACAACCCCAGAGGATATGAAACAACGTATTGTGGCAGCCTGCGGCGACATTACACCAGATGTACTGCGGCGTGTACGACATTCATTACGCCAGAGATTGCAATTGTGTGCAGCAAATGATGGCCACCACATTGAACATCTATTGGCCTGACATTTCGGGACACACTCTATTCCACTCCGTAATTGGAGTGGAAACCACGTGTATACATGTACCTCACCCCTCATGGTAATGTACATGTGCGTCACGGAAAAAGACCAATAAAAAGGTGTTAGCATGTGGACGTAATGGGCTGTTCCAGTCTCTTCTGTACCTAAGGTCCATCGCCGTTCCCTTTGGATCCCTACGTAATTCGGTGCTCTCCGGTTCACAAGATCGAACAGCGGAGGAGTGGTACTCAAGCGTCAACTTTAGGTTACAATATCTCCGGATGTAATTAACATTTTACAATGCAACAAACGGCACTGATTACGTATTTGTTTATATGTTCAGATGTGCTAACAAAACTAGCAGGGTTCCATTTAAAAAAACCTAGGTTTGTGTTAAAAAACATACTTCCGCGCATTTTTTTATGGTTTGTATTAACCAATTACAGTAGCCCCTCTCTTCACGTTCGGTCTGTGGAATCGATTCGTCAGTATTTGATGTGGTTTACGAAATATATTCAGCGGTAATGTTAGGTGACTCACCCAGTATGTAAGTAAGACAAGAACTGTAAAGTCCCTTTCAGTTCAGCCGGCCGGAGTGGCCGAGCGGTTCTAGGCGCTACAGTCTGGAACCGCACGACTGCTACGGTCGCAGGTTCGAATCCTGCCTCGGGCATGGATGTGTGTGATGTCGTTAGGTTGGTTAGGTTTAAGCAGTTCTAAGCTCTAGGGGACTGATGACCGCAGTGCTCAGAGCCCTTTGAACCATTTGACCCTTTGAGTTCAGGTGCACAACAAGCTCTTACCCTTGAGTGAATAGGTTCAATGTCCTGAGTAATGGTGATAGTGGGCAAGGGGCAATGTATATGTAGTTTGTGGATGAGTGTTTTCGTGTGTTGGGATGTGTATTAGGATAGTCCATGCATTCGTGTTGAGCTTTGTGTCTGGATGGTGTCACCACATCTGCTTCTTAAGCAGCAGACCACAGTTGAAATCCCAGTCTGGCAGAAATGCTCAACTTTTCCTGTTGATACAAATCAATACCCATCAGCAGCTAATGTCTTTAATTCCTTTGTGTCTCGAAGTAACTTCCTTTACTCCTAGTGTCTGGGTTTTCAACTAGCATGCTTAATGGAAATTTCTCCTAAAGTAGTTCCAAACCCCATGTGTATGCTTATCCTCATGTGAATTTTGCTATCCACACCTGTCACACATATCTTTAGGGAATCACCGTAAGATAAGCTCGATGTTTCTATCATAATATAACTTGTGTTAAACTCTGTAATAAACGATCAACAACCAATGCGAATTAGATGCTAGTTATGATCACTTCACGCTTTCCAAGGAGAGCACCCATATTTTCAAGAGCAAATCCCGGAAACGTGCACTGAATATAAATTTGTTCGTTGATGGTGTTGGGACAGCAGCCAGCCACAAATTTACTTTCAGTTCCTTTATTCAAAGGGTACCGTTACGGGTTTCGAATCGTTGTGATTCATCATCAGACGGTTTACACGCTTTCTTTATGACATGTGGTGCGTTTTTTACAAATTAATTGTCCTAAAATATAAATAACACATAATTGTAAACACGCCACACACAGATGGTTGCGTTACAGATTTTCGTCGCATGTGACTTACGTGAAATGTCGGTTTGGAGTGTTTGTTTTCATAACATTCGTCCAACAAATGTGAATACATTCCCACTGCATTCTTACGTGTGCAACAATAAGAATGCAGTGGGAATGTATTTACATCTGTTGGACGAATGTTATGAAAGCAAACACTCCAAGCCGACATATCCAGAAGTCTTTTGACACTGAACCACACAAGCGGCTTGTAGTGAAATTGCGTGCTTATGGAATATAGTCTCAGTTATGATTCGTGTTTTCCTGACAGAGAGGTCGCAGTTCGTAGTGACTGATGGAAAGTCTTCGAGTAAAACAGAAGTGACTTCTGGCGTTCCCCAAGGTAGTATTATAACCCCTCCGCAGTTCCTTATCTATATAATCGAAAAAAAAATGGTTCAAATGGCTCTGAGCACTATGGGACTTAACATCTGAGGTCATCGGTCCCCTAGAACTTAGAACTACTTAAACCCAACTAACCTAAGGACATCACACACATCCATGCCCGAGGCAGGATTCGAACCTGCGACCGTAGCGATCGCGCAGTTCCAGACTGAGGCGCCTTTAACCGCGTGGCCACACTGGCCGGCTATATAATCGATTTCGGAGACAATCTGAGCAGCTGTCTCAGGTTGTTTGAAGATGATGTTTATCGTCCAGCAAAGTCATCAGAAGACGAAAACCAGTTACAAAAGGATTTAGATAAGATATCTGTATGGTGCGAAAATTGGCAATCGACCCTAAATAATGAAAAGTGTGAAGTCATGTACATAAGTTCTAAAAGGAACCCGAGAAACTTCGGTTTCACGATAAATATATCAAATATAGAGTCCGTAATTTCAACTAAGTACCTAGGAATTACATTTACGAACAACTGAAGTTCGTAAGAACACATAAACCTGTTGTGGGAAAGGCGACCAATGCCATGGTAATAAAACAGTACGAATTATTCTTGTTACTGCTGTGGGAAATTTGTGATTAAAGAACATCATAGGGACATTACATGTTTCTAAGTAAATCTTCTGATTCTTTGGAAATAAACTTTGTGATCATAAATGAAATGAAATGGCATGTGACGAGGGACTCCCGTCGGGTAGACCGCCTGCCTGGTGCAAGTCTTTCGATTTGACGCCACTTCGGCGACTTGCGCGTCGATGGGGATGAAATGATGATGACACACAACACAACACAACACCCAGTCCCTGAGCGGAGAAAATCTTCGACCCAGCCGGGAATCGAACCCGGGCACTTAGTATTGACAGTCCGGCGCGCTTACCACTCAGCTACCGGGGGTGGACTGTGTGATCAGAATTAGACCTGGGCTGCGCTTAATGTAGGAAGTGTCATCACTTCTGTCGTAGGTTGTGTTCCAAAAAAGACGAACAGCATAGAGACAGAAGTGATGACAATTTCTGCAGGATGTGACCATCATTTTGCAGTACAACGCTCAAGCACGTACAGTGCAAGCTGTTACTGATTTGTTTGAATGATTGGGCTGTTAAGTGCTATACCACCTAGTGCACTTCCCTGACTTAAGCCCTCGTAAGTTGAACTCGATTTCTAAACTGAAGGAAACACTTCACGGCATTCGCTTCAGAACTGCTACAAAATCGTCGGGCAATAGACCGCGCCGCTCGAACTGTCAACACAACTGACACTGCTAAGAGTATCCTACGACTTCGACGTCGCTGGCAACGGGTTATACACAATGCTGGTGACTACTTTGAAGGTCAGTAAAACTTTGCAAGACGTATCTATTTTGTACAAGATGTAAATAAATAGTTGCAACTATTAAAGTTCCGACCCTCGTATCTGCAGCCACCATGTCTGCCCACGACATGGTTTTCATGGCGTACTCACTAGAATGTCCCATAAACAAACCGTAACTGATTACATAAAGAGGCTTCACATGCAATTGGTTACACTCAATTTGCAACTGAGCTGGAGAACACAGTTTGGGGAACGTGTTCTGTCCCCTTCTCGGATGTAAATGGAAACTTTCATGGATTTATTATGAGACTTACTCAACTATAGTGACAGAAAAAAATCACAACGCCAAGAAGGACATGTACGACATCCATGAAAGTTCATAGCATGTTTCTACATCTGAAAATTGATATGTGTTCAAATTTCGTCTGAGACGCATAAGAGTGGCACTGTTTATTATTATGAGATTTACTCACCTATAGTGACAGAAAAAAATCACAACGCCAAGAAGGAGATGTACGACGTCAATAAAAGTTCATAGCGTGTTTCATCTGAAAATTTATATCTGTTCAAATTTCGTCTGAGTCGCATAAGAGTGGCAGTACTAGGATGCAAACCACGTTTACTTTAAATAATCGTTGTGGCGGCCCTGAGCGTTAGTTACCTTTGCGATAGGACGGGGTGACCTGATGTTAGCCAAGGATGCCTTTGTGGCAACGAATAAACCATTATCAACGTCTCACCGAGTTTGAACTAGGTCGTGTAAGAGGCCTACGAGAGTCTAGATGTTCCTTCTGCGATGTTGCAGAAAGACCTAATAGGAATGTAGCCACTGTGGATAATTATTGGCAGTGGTGGTCACGAGAATGAACGGTCGCAAGGCCTCCAGGGTCCAGACGGCCTTGTGGCACTACCGACCGGCCATGCCATCTTGTTCGGGGTACGGCTCTGTCGCGTCTTATTGCAGCAGCACAACAAGCATTTTGAGCAGTATTTGGCACCACAGTGGCAGAATCAACTCTTACAACTCGGCTGCTTCAAGGATAGCTCCGAGACAGACGCCCTGTAGTGTGCTTTACACTGATCCAAAATAGTCACTGTTTGCGTCTTCAGTGATGTCAAGCGATAATTCATTGAAGGACAGGGTGGTGGTGAGTTGCGTTTCCTGATGGAGGCTGGTCCTGCCTCGGCGCCAGTGATGGCCGTGTGTTGCTTAGAAGGAGGCCAGTTGAGCATCTACACCCAACCCACCTGAGCGTTAGACACCCTGGACTTACACATGGAGTTACGGTCTGTGGTGCCAATTCGTATGACACCAGGAGTACTCTCGTGGTTATCTCAGGCACTCTGACTGCAAAATTGAACGTCAGTCTGGTGATTAAACCTGTTGTGCTGTCATTTGTGAACAGCATTCCAGAGGGTGTTTTGCGGCAGGATAACGTTCGTTCACATACCGCTGTTGTAATCCAGTATGCTCTACAGAGTGTCGACATGTTGTCTTGGCCTGCTCGATCACTAGATATGTCTGCAATCGAGCGCATATGCTACATCAGCGAACGCCAACTCCAGCTTGTCAATAAACAGCATTAACAATCCCTCTACTGACGAAGTGCAACAGGCCCGGAACTCCATCCCACACACTGACATCTGGCACTTGTACAACACAATGCATCTACGTTTGCATGCTTGCGTTCAACATTCTGCAAGTTACATTCGTTAATAAGGTACCAGCCTTTCACATTTGCAATTGCTTATTTCATGCTTCCACTTGTGGTGTCACCGCCAGACACCACACTTGCTAGGTGTTAGCTTTAAACCGGCCGCGGTCCATTAGTACATGTCGGACCCGCGTGTCGCCACTGTCAGTGATCGCAGACCGAGCGCCACCACAAGGCAGGTCTCGAGAGACGGACTAGCACTCGCCCCAGTTGTACGGACGACTTTGCTAGCGACTACACTGACGAAGCCTCGCTCCTTTGCCGAGCAGATAGTTAGAATAGCCTTCAGCTAAGTCCATGGCTACGACCTACCAAGGCGCCATTAGCCTTACATAGCAATTGATACTTATCGTATAAAGCATGTCTCATCAAGAACGATGTATACAACAAGGATGGATTAAAGTTAAGTATTCCAAAAGCTACGTAGTTTTCTTTATAGCATTCATTACGTATCCTGCTTCAGACCTCACGCCATCCTTCGTGTGATTATAGCGTGCATTGCGGTCCCCTCAAATCACACTGTGTCGGCACTTCTGTCGACACATCACCACTAACCTCCGATCTTACAGTATTAATCACTTAAATATACACTCCTGGAAATTGAAGTAAGAACACCGTGAATTCATTGTCCCAGGAAGGGGAAACTTTATTGACACATTCCTGGGGTCAGATACATCACATGATCACACTGACAGAACCACAGGCACGTAGACACAGGCAACAGAGCATGCACAATGTCGGCACTAGTACAGTGTATATCCACCTTTCGCAGCAATGCAGGCTGCTATTCTCCCATGGAGACGATCGTAGAGATGCTGGATGTAGTCCTGTGGAACGGCTTGCCATGCCATTTCCACCTGGCGCCTCAGTTGGACCAGCGTTCGTGCTGGACGTGCAGACCGCGTGAGACGACGCTTCATCCAGTCCCAAACATGCTCGATGGGGGACACATCCGGAGATCTTGCTGGCCAGGGTAGTTCACTTACACCTTCTAGAGCACGTTGGGTGGCACGGGATACATGCGGACGTGCATTGTCCTGTTGGAACAGGAAGTTCCCTTGCCGGTCTAGGAATGGTAGAACGATGGGTTCGATGACGGTTTGGATGTACCGTGCACTATTCAGTGTCCCCTCGATGATCACCAGTGGTGTACGGCCAGTGTAGGAGGTCGCTCCCCAGACCATGATGCCGGGTGTTGGCCCTGTGTGCCTCGGTCGTATGCAGTCCTGATTGTGGCGCTCACCTGCACGGCGCCAAACACGCATACGACCATCATTGGCAGCAAGGCAGAAGCGACTCTCATCGCTGAAGACGACACGTCTCCATTCGTCCCTCCATTCACGCCTGTCGCGACACCACTGGAGGCGGGCTGCACGATGTTGGGGCGTGAGCGGAAGACGGCCTAACGGTGTGCGGGACCGTAGCCCAGCTTCATGGAGACGGTTGCGAATGGTCCTCGCCGATACCCCAGGAGCAACAGTGTCCCTAATTTGCTGGGAAGTGGCGGTGCGGTCCCCTACGGCACTGCGTAGGATCCTACGGTCTTGGCGTGCATCCGTGCGTCGCTGCGGTCCGGTCCCAGGTCGACGGGCACGTGCACCTTCCGCCGACCACTGGCGACAACATCGATGTACTGTGGAGACCTCACGCCCCACGTGTTGAGCAATTCGGCGGTACGTCCACCCAGCCTCCCGCATGCCCACTATACGCCCTCGCTCAAAGTCCGTCAACTGCACATACGGTTCACGTCCACGCTGTCGCGGCATGCTACCAGTGTTAAAGACTGCGATGGAGCTCCGTATGCCACGGCAAACTGGCTGACACTGATGGCGGCGGTGCACAAATGCTGCACAGCTAGCGCCATTCGACGGCCAACACCGCGGTTCCTGGTGTGTCCGCTGTGCCGTGCGTGTGATCATTGCTTGTACAGCCCTCTCGCAGTGTCCGGAGCAAGTATGGTGGGTCTGACACACCGGTGTCAATGTGTTCTTTTTTCCATTTCCAGGAGTGTATTACCTAGACAAATGTGTTCCCGAAATTTCATTACGCTACGTAGTTTTTTTCTATTGCATTTTTTTTTTCTTCAGTGTGTATGACAAACACATTCCCCCACACAGCGGAAAAGTAAGAAGGAAACCAGCACGCTGCGTGACTGAACAACTACAACAGTTCATGGATCTCAGAGTACTGCACGTCGGACATGTAAATCGTGCTCCCAAGGCCTGAAAATCAATCTGCTTGCAAGCAGAAGCGAAATACAAGCAATCAATCTGTGAGAAATATAAAACTCGGGCATACTCATACAATAACCGATAACAGGAGTAGACCGGCTGTCCTATAGTCTTGGTAGAAGCAACGAAAAAGCTGCAGCTGACCCTATTGTCCCAGCCGAAGAACTACACCGGTACTTGACTTTAGTTATAACCACAATTGAATCACAAACGAAACAGAGACTCATTTATTATTTCACTGGGATAAACGACCGTAGCCACGAAAAATTACATCTAAAGCATGTCACTTGCAATAAAAAAGAAACGTCATGCGTATCAAATCAACATCTACTAGACAGAATGGCATCACAGTCCAAATGACCAAGTTTACCGTAGATTCAGTACTACCAGCTATAACGCTTACCTTCAATCTCTGTGTAACCAGAAGTGTTTCTCCTGTGGGCCTAGGTGAGCCAGAACCAAAAATGGACATTGCCACAGCACCCCTGTTATTACCGACCTATTTGCATTCTTCATGCACTGTCGAAGGCGTCAGAATATGTAGTCTACGACCAGCTAAGAGACTACCTAACTACAAACGACGTACGAGATTAATACCGATCAAGTTTCCATAAACACTGCAGCTCAACATCTGTCTTAATAAAGGTAACTGATGACACGAAGCCCGTTCTGGAGGCACAAGAGACACGTGCTACTCAGACACTGTCGACTTGGACGATTTGCATGCCGAACTGCACACAAAGTGCAGTGCAGTTATTTCGCTCATACCTGACGTCTGTCAGAAATGCGTCAATGTAATGCAAAAAGTCGCAATGGAGGCTGGTAGCATCATCCGTTCCCCCAGGTTTCAGTATTAGATCCAGTTCTCCTCTTACTGTATATCAACGATGTGTCTTCAGTTTTGTCCTACTGCAAATGCCACATGTACACTGCTCAACTTCATTCGTATCAAACTGCAAAACCAATAAAACTGAAGATAGCTATCGAGATTCTATGAATGTGTGAACTATCAAATTGACGCAGGATATAAGGATGAAACTAAACCCATCCAAAAAGAAAAGTGGTACTGGTTGATCATTCTAGGCTCATATGCCCAAAATATCGACAGTCCCTAAGTGGGACAAATATCTACAACTCTCTCTCAGTAAAGAGTCTAGGAATAATAATAGATGAGAAAATAAACTGGGCAAACACGAAATCTCAGTGTGTAGGGAGGCGTCGGCGTCCCTCCATGCCCTACAAATATACATAGAGCTCTTTCCTTATGACATGAAGAAGAACTTTTACAGACACTTATACGTGCAATTATAGATAAAGCTATATTATTCTGCAACGTCTTTCTCAAGAAAGTTCACGGCAACTGGTACTAGCTATGAATGCATCTGTCATTGTTTCTGTGATGGTAGACTCTTCCCTCAGGTTTCATCATCACACCCTACTGTCTTACCAGTGGACGCTGTTGCTCACATGTCTGCTCGCACTTAACAGCCTTGTCTCAGCAATATGGCAGAAACATCGGCCACCATTGGAGCAAGATCCACTCCACCGTCCAGCACTTTCTCCAAGTCCTATTGAGTAACAAGAACCCGACTCTGGAATGACGTCACGCATTGTATTAGAGAAGTGAATAGCATATCCAGTCTCGGAAGACAGTTAATGACGGATCTATTAAAGCAACGATAAGTATTACGATTGTCCCCACATGCACTCCTAAACCTTACACATCCTTCTTTCCAACCAGACTTTCCTAATTTCTGCCCATGCTTAACTCTTACAGTCTCTTTAATTTTCCTTTCCTCAGGACTCGTTATACCACAAAACATCTGTTTTGTACACATATAAATTCTTTTTACTTCTGTCACTATCATTATTGTTATTATTTTCATTATTGTTGTTATTATTATACTGTTATCTCCATTAGTGGAAGCAGCAGTAGCGGTAGTAGAATTACTGGCAGTATTCACTTTATTAGTTTTATTAGTATTCACTTTATTAGTTCATGATATTATTTATTCTTATTGTCACTGTAGACACTCAAATAATACTGTTATCTCCATTAGTGGAAGCAGCAGTAGCAGTAGTAGAATTACTGGCAGTATTCACTTTATTAGTTTTATTAGTATTCACTTTATTAGTTCATGATATTATTTATTCTTATTGTCACTGTAGACACTCAAATAATTTTAATACTCTTTACTATATTAACGTTGTTAGGTAGTTTTGATGTAAAAAAGATACTACATGTGTGAAATCCTGGTAGAATGTAAGGGAGGAGCCCAAGCATATCAGACTATGTAAAAGAAATAACATAGGTAAATAACGAAAAAAGAACAATTGAAGTCCATATTGGCTATTCGCTTGATATGAGACTCTTATATATGGAATGTTGACGTTACTGGTTACAACTCAAAATGTAAAAATGTTGGGCGTCCCGTCTGCCATTTGGCCAATGGACGATTGTCATGACCTTCCGCTTGCTAGGACACTAGACATTTTTAGTGACGTTCTCCTGGACATTAGTAGTGAGAATTAGTCTGATGTAAATAAAGAAGCTCATTGCCATTATACTCTGGAAAATATTGGTTATGTTTTTCCGGCTAACGAAGAAAAACGTGAGCTACTTGGTTACATACTCAAGAACAGAAATTGTTGGCACCAAGAACAAAAATTCAGTACATAGTGGTAGAGAGAAGCTCGTTTCTCAGTGTCTGAAAGAAGTTGGTGATGATTGTATTGCACCGATATTGCCAGATTGATCAAAGAATTTGGTGAAAGGAAGACTTTAATTATTCTTCTGGAATTGGAATGAAGGCTATTTTTTATTACACGAAGGTAATACCCATGGATCTGTATATCTTGTGCATTCTTTTGAGATGACAGAATGATAGGAAAAACGGGATATATTTCTAAATAACAAAACTAATACGCTCAGGGTCGGAATATATGGTGTATGGTTAGCTAAAACTATCTTGTAAACTCTTTTATCAGCAAGCTGCTTTTAACAAGTGCCGGCCGGTGTGGCCGTCCGCTTCTAGGCGCTTCAGTCTGGAACCGCGTAACCGCTACGGTCGCCGGTTCGAATCCTGCCTCGGGCATGGATGTGTGTGATGTCCTTAGGTTAGTTAGGTTTAAGTAGTTCTAAGTTCTAGGGGACTGATGACCACAGATGTTAAGTCCCATAGCGCTCAGAGCAATTTGAACCTTTTTTTTAAAATAAGTACCCTTGTTTCTTAAGAGAAAGAGACTGTTAGAAAGGGGCTACTGGTCCGGAATAAACTGACATTGTTGCTAGTGAGAACAATTTTTTTTCTGTCGTCATGCACCCGAAAATACACTCCTGGAAATTGAAATAAGAACACCGTGAATTCATTGTCCCAGGAAGGGGAAACTTTATTGACACATTCCTGGGGTCAGATACGTCACATGATCACACTGACAGAACCACAGGCACATAGACACAGGCAACAGAGCATGCACAATGTCGGCACTAGTACAGTGTATATCCACCTTTCGCAGCAATGCAGGCTGCTATTCTCCCATGGAGACGATCGTAGATATGCTGGATGTAGTCCTGTGGAACGGCTTGCCATGCCATTTCCACCTGGCGCCTCAGTTGGACCAGCGTTCGTGCTGGACGTGCAGACCGCGTGAGACGACGCTTCATCCAGTCCCAAACATGCTCAATGGGGGACAGATCCGGAGATCTTGCTGGTCAGTGTAGTTGACTTACACCTTCTAGAGCACGTTGGGTGGCACGGGATACATGCGGACGTGCATTGTCCTGTTGGAACAGCAAGTTCCCTTGCCGGTCTAGGAATGGTAGAACGATGGGTTCGATGACGGTTTGGATGTACCGTGCACTATTCAGTGTCCCCTCGACGATCACCAGTGGTGTACGGCCAGTGTAAGAGATCGCTCCCCACACCATGATGCCGGGTGTTGGCCCTGTGTGCCTCGGTCGTATGCAGTCCTGACTGTGGCGCTCACCTGCACGGCGCCAAACACGCATACGACCATCATTGGCACCAAGGCAGAAGCGACTCTCATCGCTGAAGACGACACGTCTCCATTCGTCCCTCCATTCACGCCTGTCGCGACACCACTGGAGGCGGGCTGCACGATGTTGGGGCGTGAGCGGAAGACGGCCTAACGGTGTGCGGGACCGTAGCCCAGCTTCATGGAGACGGTTGCGAATGGTCCTCGCCGATACCCCAGGAGCAACAGTGTCCCTAATTTGCTGGGAAGTGGCGGTGCGGTCCCCTATGGCACTGCGTAGGATCCTACGGTCTTGGCGTGCATCCGTGCGTCGCTGCGGTCCGGTCCCAGGTCGACGGGCACGTGCGCCTTCCGCCGACCACTGGCGACAACATCGATGTACTGTGGAGACCTCACGCCCCACGTGTTGAGCAATTCGGCGGTACGTCCACCCGGCCTCCCGCATGCCCACTATACGCCCTCGCTCAAAGTCCGTCAACTGCACATACGGTTCACGTCCACGCTGTCGCGGCATGCTACCAGTGTTAAAGACTGCGATGGAGCTCCGTATGCCACGGCAAACTGGCTGACACTGACGGCGGCGGTGCACAAATGCTGCGCAGCTAGCGCCATTCGACGGCCAACACCGCGGTTCCTGGTGTGTCCGCTGTGCCGTGCGTGTGATCATTGCTTGTACAGCCCTCTCGCAGTGTCCGGAGCAAGTATGGTGGGTCTGACACACCGGTGTCAATGTGTTCTTTTTTCCATTTCCAGGAGTGTAATTCTATTATCATAATTCGAGTGTTGGGTATAGTGAAACAGAACATTGTCGTGCACCCGAAAATAATTCTATTAATATAATTCTAGCGTGTTGGGTATAGTGAAACAGCAACTCATTTTTACATTGTGACGCAAAAAGCAACAACCAGAGTTTCAACTAATACTAAACTCCTTCCCACAGGCCATGAGGGCCCAAAGGTACCGACTGGCCGCCGTGTCATCCTCAACCCCCAGGCATCACCGGATGCGGATATGGAGGGTCATGTGGTCAGCACACCGCTCTCCCAGCCCTATGTCAGTTTCCGAGACCGGAGCCACAACTTCTCAATCAAGTAGCTCCTCAGTTTGCCTCACAAGGTTTGAGTGCACACCGCTTGCCAACAGCGCTCGGCAGCCTGGATGGTCACCCATCCAAGTGCTATCCCAGCCTGACAGCGCTTAACTTCGGTGATCTGGCGGGAATCGGTGTTACCACTGCAGCAAAGCCGTTGGCCAGAGTTTCAACTAAAATAGATATTTATTTATTCGGCGACTAGTTTCGGTTTCTTAACGAACATTAATTGGAACCACGTGCAGCTGTAGCTGTCTGTTTTTGCATCACAATTCTGTTAACACTGTTGAACTTTAATATAGCCGTACTGACAAAGTTTGTGAAAGACAAACACAAAGGTGGAAAGTTTTTAAAATATCTAAGATAGAAATGTCATCATCTTTCAGAACAAAATTGAAAGAAAAGTTGTTTGCTACACCTTCTTTTCCAAAATAAAATGTTCCGTTTGAGTTTTGAATTAATAATTCTAGTGAGTAAGAGGAAGGCTTAGGAAGCGTCCAAGGAGAATGCTTTTAGGCAACAATAGTATCCCACACTACATTTACTTTGGAAAAGTTAGAAGCCTGGCTGCTTGATGAGCCTCTAGATTCGCTTTATGGACCCACTACCTTGATTTTTCCGTGGAAATGAGGGCGATGTTACTGACGAACAAGCAGGGTGCTTTTTTTATTACATCACAGTGATAGAAAAGCGATACGAGGGCAATATGTAGGAGAAAAAGCTGTACTAAAACGCACAAGGAGAAGACAGAAAGCAGATATAATAATTATTCCCATTTAATAAAGAAATCATTCCAGCAAACCTTTGTTCACAGTGAAAATTAAATTACTTTCGATTGCAACTAAGTGTGCGGTGGTTGCTTATTTTCTGTTCCACAGCGAGCTGACGACGTGGTGAATTCGTATCCTATAAAAGAGAGAAAGAGAGGCTGCTGTCAGATATAGATTTAGAATCCGAAAACCGCAGGTTAAGCTACTCCCTTCAAAAATGATGCAAATACGTTTTTCTTCGTTGATCTGCTACAGAATGCCACAGCGGTGATATGAAGTCTTTTCAAATAGTTGTAATTTGTATGGAATATGTAGGTACAATCTGTTAAATGTGGCTGTATACTGGAATGGAGTAAACAAACCGAAGCGATAAGAGGTGAACATCTTAGAGCACATGAGTATTTGATATGGGAAAATATGAAAAATCTTACTAGAGCAGGTGACTATAATTTCGAGTGCTTTCTACCCCGCGTAGTACAGATAATTACCAGTGCAGCGGCATTTATACTGCACTGTATGGAGCGGAGGAGCCCACCCTGATACTGTGGGAACGCAGGTACTGAGACCGTAACCGCCACATTCCATTTGCCGTGTGCCTATGAGGTCCGCCAACATTAAGGCATGTACGTCAACGACTCGGACAGTTTAATGTGAGAGAGCTATTCGGAAACTAAGGAACGGTCAGTCGCGAAATAGAAACCACAGTGAAAATCAGACGTGTCTTAACAGTTGGCTACACCTTCTATCTACTTCTCTACATCTTCGCCGCTCCGACTTAGACACCTGTCAGGGTGTTGTACCAACTTTCCAATACCGTCGTCATAGAAGGCAGCCCCTGAGCTTCCCGACAAATTTCTGCCCTGGACTGCAGCTCGTTGTCTGTGCCAAAATTTGATCTTCGTAGCCAGTGGTTCCTGTGAGAAGAGATGAAAATCAGGGGCAGGCAAGTACGGACTGTATAGTGGATGATCAGTGTCCATCATAAATGCTGCAGGAGAGTCTTACTTGTTGCTGCAGTGTGTGTCGGAGGATTCTGCTGGAGAAGGAACTGCGTGACAGTTACATTATCTGGAGTTGCACCAAATCAGGCGAAATATCTCGGCAGGTAGCCATACTTGGCGCGAGACCATATTTTCTACGCATCTTTGCGTACTCAATGTGTGTTTGGCACTGAGAGGAGCGAGGGGATGCCATCTACGGGCCTACTTGAAACACTGCCCAACACCTCCGTGGTTTCCATTTCGCGGCATTTCTTACGTTCGAGTAGCCCTCGTAAAAATAATTTCGTGTCGCTCACTGCCCGGGTGCAAGTCTTTCAATTGGACCCCCTAGGGAGACTTGCGTGTCCTGAACCTACCCCAGTTGTCCAAGTGGGGAAAGGGTCTAACGTGCACCTGAGCCACGTGTCGTTTCTAAAGAGTCCTCGCACCGTTGAGAGATGGCGGCTGGGTCAAAACGCAGACAGAAAAATCCGAGGCCCGACAGTGATTCGCCGGCCGCTGTGACCGAGCGGTTCTAGACGCTTCAGTCCAGAACCGAGCTGCTGCTACGGCCGCAGGTTCGAATCCTACCTCGGGCATGGATGTGTGTGATGTCCTTAGGTTAGTTAGGTTTAAGTAGTTCTAAGTCTAGGGGACTGATGACCTCAGCAGTTAAGTCCCATAGTGCTCAGAGCCATTTGAACCGACAGTGATTCGATTCCGCGACCTCTCGTTATCCAATAGGGCCCTTTATTGCTAGATCTGCAGGCCCGACACAAACTAGTTAAACATTTGTTGCTGTTTACGAGACACTGGGAAGTGTTCAGCTGATCTTCAGTGTTTAGATTCGTTCTGTCCGGATTTCCTAGATGTTGCAGTTTTCATAATCGACTCGAATGAAAAACAGCCCACACTTGGATTAAATTGTATTTATTTAAACCATGACCATAGTTTCTGCTATAAGGTTTAAATAAATATAAGTTAGTGCAACTGTGTGCTGTTTTTCATTCGAGTCAATGTCATAACGGTTGTTGTTGTCGCTGCCATGATGAAAATAATGTTTTCATAATCGTTAGTGAAGATGTCAAGGGCAAGATGTCTGTCGGAGTTGTTGCCAAATTACAGCGATGCAGTGTCACTTTTTGGAGCCCGTTTAAAATTACTTGATAGTTGACGTGTGTCACTTGGGGCTACAGTACTCCCACATCGGCTACCGCTCTATTAAAAGCGACGTGCAGTCACGGCGGGTCATTTCACAAGCGCTGAAATTCTATTCATGTAAAGCGGAGCGATGTTGAAAGCTGCTGCCATCAGGTATGACAGGAACAGGAGATGCTCTGTTGAAACGTCCCCTTACAAACATTAGTCAATTACTGTGCTGGTAAATCCCTTACGTTATTTGATTTTAAAACAGCTGAGCAGAACTGAACGTACTCAGACATTTCGCTCTTTACCGATTCTGATCAACACTAAACTGACACACAATATTTTTAGCGCAACGCAATCTGACTTTCAAAAATCCCTACAAAAGAATTGCCCTGACTAACATTAATCTATACCTTTCACAAATCACTTACCTCACAAAAATCTTCGTTACTCGGAACTACTGCAATACAGCGAGCGCCACTACTGCCAGCTAAATAAGAGATTCAAACTACTGAAGGCACTAACTACTGATAAGCATAGTTAGCAAATGAAAGATTTTTATAGAGAACAAACAATGTATTTACCTTAATAGTATTCAAAAGTCATAATATATATAGCAGTTCATGACATCCATTCTTACAAATGTACTGTTTCTGATGGACACACGTCCAGACCATCCGTTCTCAAAAGTCCGCCATCTTACTTCCCCACATCCACCACTGCTGGCGGCTCACCTCCAACTGCGCAACGCTATGCGCTGTTAACAGCCAACAGCCCAACACTACAATAGCGAATATTACAACAATGCCACCCAGCCAGAGACTGCACACAGCACAGCCAGTGATTTTCATACAGAGCGCTACGTGGTGGTGGCGTTACCGATATAAAAAACTAAACAGCCTACTTACACTGTCCACGGTTCATTTTAAATGACCAATGACTTAAGCGCGGCAGGGATCGCGTTTCGTAGCCCCGAATTTACACTCGTGTCCCAACCTAACGAGAACCTGTTGATGTGCAATAATTCAAGAAAACGGAGGTCATCAACCTGAGGCAGAACTATTAAACAGTCCCGCTTTCCTCACGGCGATTAAATCTAATTTTACGAGCAAAGCCAAGGGGAAAAAATTCAGATTGAGCGCTAAAAGGATCTGCAACTTCTAGTTTTTGCTACTGAGCTGGCGCGATAGCTACCAGTGAGCAGTCCTGGTTGGAATTTCATTTACGTATTATACGTGACACAAGCATACTGCAGAAGATGAATAATGGGAAGAAAAATAAAACCAAATTAAAAGGTCAGTAGATTGATGAAAATGATGCAACAAAAGATAAAAAATGAAAAATTAGGTTGAAACCAATTAACTGAAAACTATAATAATTTTACTCCATAACCGCGTGTCGATAGACTGCGCTATGGAAGTTGGTTGAGCTTATTTAGTTACATTTATTTATCTGCAGATCCGATAGTAAAAATCATTTTCAGCCTTTAAATAATTCGGTTTTACACGATGTCGTAAGAATTTGAGCTACTGTAGGCCGTTCTCTCTGATGATAACTGCATAAGTGACGCACGAGATGTGAGTATTTCGGTATAATCATTTCGTTTCTCTCTGTCTCTGTTTGTGTGTGTGTAGACTTCAGACATGACGATGAGCGCTCTGATCGGAGGAAGACACATCCAGCGTGTGAAGTGACAACTGTCAAGTAGTTTTAACCAGACTATAGCTGGATGAACGGTTTGGGGCCACGAGTGCGAGTGGGAGATGTGCCGGGGCAGAGACGAGTGGTGGCCGGTTTACGGTTCAGGGGATGAGCAGTCGCTGAAAAGCCACGCCGAGGCGCCTATTTGTTTGCGGATCAGATGCGTATCGCGCGCGGCACAGCCGGTGATCACAGCGGCGCGGCTGGACGCCGGGGTCCGGCGCTGCAAACAGACCGCGCTTCCGCCGCCGCCCACGGCCGCCCCCGCGCCGCTCGCCGGCTAATTACAGACGCCGCGCCGCGCGGCACTAATTGTTTCGGCCGGCTCGAATTTTGTTTGCGCGGTGGGCGGGCCGGCACTGCGCCGCAGCGCGCCGTATCTGCCGCAGCCGGCTGCCGAATCAGTCACTCAGACGGCCGGCTCGCCGCGTTAATTTTGTGTGCAGTTGCGGAATTACGTGGCGCCCGGTCTCACTGCGACCCCGCCGAAAGCGAGAGAATTTTCGCGGCTATCGTCGAGTAATTCTAGGCGAAAGCTTTTCACAGAGGCGGAATCACTGCAACAATACTACACTGTCACTCCACAAAAGCAACTGCTCATTGTCGCCATTTCTGTACGTCCCGTTACGAAACCCACTACGCCGTGAATGTGTGTCGTGTGTAACCCAAACTACAGACACACATGGCTATCAGGAGCCTGCTGTTTCTTTCAAAGACTGCAGCACTAGCTGCGGATCACACCGTGCGGTTGAGAACCTTTAATAAATGTGTACACTGACAAGCCGAAACATTATGACCACTGCCACCGCGGGGTTGCGTGTTGCTCGCTGGCGCTGAGGGGACTTGACACGATAAGAGAAATACGTGAGCGGAGCAGAGAGCAATGGGGAATAATTCTAGCGACGAAAAGTGCCGCAAATGCGGAATACCAAAGCCAGATAGATGTGGCCCAGTGACTGGGAGCGAGCATCTCGGAAGTGGCGAAGCTGGACGGCTGTTGGCGCGCTACTGTGGTCAGCATCAAGGGTTGGAGAACGCTGAAACCACGATTGGGCGACAAGAAGCTGGACGTCCCTACCTCATCACAGAAGATATAGATCGGAAGCTCGCCCACTGTCTAAAGCAGGATAGGCGGTTATCTGTGGCAAGTCTGTCGAGAGAATACATTTCTGGCACAGGCACAAGTGTTTTGGAGCCCATCGTTCAGCGCACAGTGTTGAACATGTTCCGCAGCAGAGGACCGCTACGTCTTCCCATATAGACCCAACAACGCAGTCAGCTACGATAGCAGTGGGCCCAGTATTATCGAGATTGGACTGCGGGTCAGTGGAATCGTGTGGTCGGATGAGTGTCGTTTATTGTTTAGTGTCGACGATCGTGTCGACTGACGCCGCCGTCGAAGCCAGGAAAATCCACGAATTGCGCCCGGCGGGCGCGAGGCAATGTAGTTCAGCGCCCCGTACACGACCGTGTGTCGCTAGCCTCGGCGTAGGAGCGAGAGAGAGAGAGAGAGAGAGAGAGAGAGAGCTGCGGAGCCAGTGAGACCGCACAGCACTGCTCTGCACTGTACTGTCCCGCGGTCAGATCTAACGAAACAAAATATTCTGTTTTAGAAATAATTTTATGTAAGGGATATAGAGTCTCATTCTTACTGTTAGTAGTTACAAGTAAATATTACAAGTAAATATATTTTGTCTTACTTCGTGCGACAGCGTTTCGTATCCCTTTTCACAGTTTAGAAATCGGATCCTTAGTTTGCTGTTTTGTACGTAATAATTTTAACTGAACGAGTTTGAAAACTTATGAAAAATAGAATTAAGGTTATAAAGCTCTTTAATTCTTACAGTCAACATTGTTAAAGAAGACAATTAACATTTTACACGTTTTTCTTTTTCGAAGAAACGATTTTGTCTAGGTTTGGTACAATATTCCGTGAGACAGCTAATCTCAAAGAAGTAGTCAAACATCTATGGCCAAGTAATGAACGGTTCTTAGTTTTAGGAAGCTTTAAAAAAGAGAAAAAGCGCTCACAAATATACGTGGAACCAGACACTGAGAGAACTTCAGCCGCGTGCTTGTCCAAAAGAGGATATGTCTCTCGTGGAAGACGGCTGTAAAAGTAATCCAAAGTTTTACATGTAAGAAAGCGGTCCTTCAGGCGGATGTCGCACTGCAGATCCATCAGCTCTAGTTGAAGCACTTGTGAGATGTCCTCTACCCGAAGGGAAAACGGGCGAACAAATATATCTAAGGCCGGTTGAAGCTCACTTATCTCCAAAAATCTGTTTTCAGTCTGTTCTTGTAATTCGCAAATGATTTGAACATAATCTGAAAAATCCACAAAACAAGTTTTTTTTATGCTTGAATCGTCTGCACTAAATCAACAACAGAGTGATTTTCGCCTTGGAATGAAATGTTCAAAGTATTTAAATGACCAGCAAGGTCACTCAAAAAAGCCAAATTCTCCACCCACTTAGGATCACAAATTGATTCTTCTGGACGTCCTTTCATTTCCAAACAGGTGTTTATTTCACCCCTCAAGGATAAAAAACTATGAAGCACCTTTCCTCTGCTCAGCCATCTTACTTCGGTGTGGTAGGGGATGTCCGGGTATTCCGCTTCGATATCATCCAGAAATTCTTTAAATTGGCGAGTGTGAGTCCATGCGATCGACGATAATTAACAGTTCGAAGAACGGTGTCCATAACATTTTTTATGATGACGGTCTTCGCACAGACAATGGACTGCCGCGAAAAAAGAACAGCCGACTTCAGCCATTTTTGACCTGACGGAACCCAGAAATCCAGTGCGTATCCGTCGTAGCGCAGGGGCACCATCCGTTGTTGCACTGGTCAGGCGTTCCCATTTTAAACCCATTGACTCTAACACGTTTTCCACGGCTAGAAAAATATCCAAACTCCTGGTTGTGTCTTTTAATGGTACAAGGTCGAGAAATGCTTCTGTGACACGCAGATTGTCGTCGACACCTCGGATGAATATGACGCGCTGAGAAATGTCCGCAACGTCCGCGGAGTCGTCAAGAGCGATAGAAAGTGAAATGAAGTTTGCCGCTCTCTCCATTAACTGCTGCTCCATATCTAAGGCCATATCTTCGACTCGGTGAGCAACAGTTTGAGGCGAAAGAGCTATTTTTTCAAACTTTTCTGTGAGGTCTGCAGGACAAATACAAGCCGCTGAGTCGACCAGGCAATCCTTGATGAGATTCCCAGCCGCAAAGGGTTTCCCTGCTTCCGCAATTTTCAACGAGCATTTGTAACTTTCTCGCAGACTTGGCCCACTTGTTTCCTGCTCCTACCACGGCAAAAAAGAACATACAATTAATTTTGTACAATCCTGTTTTTTAAAACACTTTTATCATTTTAACAATTAATTGTTTCATTCATTGAAATTCAAAAAAAAAAAAACTAACTAAGAAAGATTGGTTTTAGGTTCGTTTTCCCCCCAGTTACTCTGAAAAGCGGCCGTAGACGCTAGCAAGGAAAGTGAAATGTGGTCGCAAAATAAATTTTTATCTATTGAAATGTTTGCGTTTTAATTAATTGAAAACATAAATCAAACTACAACATACATTTTCCCATCCATAAAAACACAAATATAGCAAAACAAAGAATGACTCTTAATGAGACTATGCTGCCCGAGAGAGCGTTTGTGACAGCTTTTCAGAAAGTGGCCAAAAATGACCCACAAGGAAATTTTTCTTATGTCTGTGCGACGCGATTTAATACAGCCCAAATATAAAAGTTAACCGAAAAGAAATGTTCCTTGTTGCTGACAATCTGATATTCGATAACTAGCACATTGCTAGGTGACATATCAGATTATAAAATATAGTTTTACTTATCATTTTTATAAATAATTAAGAGTCATACGATAGGAAACACTTAATTCGCTGTAATGCTGCTTGAAATTTTCTTTCAGTTCTTCAAGCTTTGACTGGCGTTCCTCTTGTGACAAATTTTCGAACTGATATTTGTGACAGGTATTAAGATGCTGTTCAATCGAGTAATTTTTTAAATACGTGAGGTTCCGATGAGATACTCAACATGTGGCATGATTTTCGACAGCAGTACAAAGGAAATTAATTTCCCAGTCGGGTTTAAATAGTGCTCCTCTTCCTTTTTGTCTGCTGCTGTTGACCATCCGTCACGATCCACTGCAGCGTTACGTCTGTTGACTAACGGCTTTGTGCCGCTTTTGACTGCTGCTGGCGCGGCAGTCTGTCGTCCGTAAGGAGCGCGCGTACAGCGGCATTGCGAGGCGCGGCGGGCGGTTGGGCTGTCCGCACGGCCATCTGAGCGACACTGCTCGGCCACTGCGACAACACACGAATTCGCCGGGGCGCTGGCCGCGGGCGAGTGTCGTCCAAGGCCGGTACTACACTATCAAATTTCTTTGTCAAATATCTTTGTCAAAAATCTTTGTCAAAGATATTTGATGATATAATAGGAACTTTGTCAAATATCGTCCAATATTTGATCAAATCTAGGGCCTCGCTGTAGATTTGATCAAAGAAATCGCTTGTCTTCTGTTCACTGCAATGTGACATGTTACCACATGGAGCGCTAGCATCGCTGCAGTGTTCTGTCGTCTGTAGTGTTTTTACAAACATTGCCGGTAAATACAATTGGTGTATGATGACAACTACAAAATTAATAGAGATGTATGAAGCTGATGAGACGCTTTACAACGTGAGGCACCCTGAATGCAAAAGTAGATTAAGAAGATTGGAGACCTGACCTGACCTAACCCAACCAAACCTAACATAACCCTCTCCTGTAGCAAGGAATCGGAGTGTTACAGTGAGCCTGTCTCCTGAAGATGTAGCAGTTCTTAAGTGAATATTGTGCTTCGTGATATGACGATACACTCCACTGAGCACATACAGAAATGTGTGCTCACCCATTCTTAAGTAATTGATGTACGACTTGACGTCTTCCACTGTAAGCTCAAGTAAAAAGTTTTGTTGAATGCTTTTATCGTGTCGTCGTAAAACCCACGGCTTCACCCAGATTAGATTAGTTTTTCGTTCCATAGATCCGTGCTGAGGAGATCCTCGTGGATGTGGAATATATCAATTTTTTTAAGCTGAAATAACAATACTAATAGTATGAATAAATACAATACATAATTTTTTTCTATTAAAAATTTCGTCAGTGGAGTAGGAGTTGGCCACTAGTACCCCTTTCAGGCTCCTTTTCAACTGATCTTTATTTGTAACTAAATTTTTTATGTTTGCTGGTAAATTATTGAAGATAAGTGTTCCTGAGTAGTGGACCCCTTTTTGAACTAAAGTAAGTGCTTTTAAATCCGTGTGCAGATCATTTTTTTCCTGCTATTGTATGTATGAACTGAGTTGTTTGTTGGAAAAAGAGATATATTATTTAGGACAAATTTCATTAAGGAGTAAATATACTGAGAGGCAGTAGTTACTATAACCAGTTCTTTGAAGAGGTTTCTGCAGGACGACAGTGAATTTACTCCATAAATAATGCGTATTACACACTTTTGGCCTCTGGAAACTTTTATCTGACTAGAAGATTTACCCCAAAATATTATACCGTTTGACATTATGGAATGAAAGTAGGCATGAAACGTCCCCTTAGAAAAATTAATTAATTACTGTGCTGATAAACCTCTTACATTGTTTGATTTTCAAACAGCTGAGCAGAACTGAACACACTCAGACATTAGCTCTTTACCTATTCTGATTAACACCAAACTGACACACAATGTTTTTAGCGCAACGCAATCTGACTTTCAAAAATCCCTACAAAAGAATGGCCCTGACTAACATTAACTCACCAAAAATCGTCGTTACTCGAACTACTACAATACAGCGAGCGCCACTACTCCCAGAGAAATAAAAGATTCAAACTACTGAAGGCACTAACTACTGATAAGCATGGGTAGCAAATGAAAGATTTTGATAGAGAACAAACAATGTATTTACCTTAATAGTGCTCAAAAGTCGTAATATATATAACAGTTCATGACATCCAGTCTTACAAATTTCAAAACTCCGCATATCTCTCCCCACATCCACCACTGCTGGCGGCTCACCTACAACTGCTCAACGCTACGCGCTGTTAACACCCAGCTGCCCAACACTACAATAGCCAACAACAATGCAAACCAGCCACAGACTGCACACAGCACAGCCAGTCATTTTCAACAGAGCGCTACGTGGCGTTATCATTAAAAAAACCTAAACAGCCTACTTACATGGCCCCCATGCTCCCCACAAAAAATTTTACAAATTGTTTTGGGCAGTGGCCAATACAGATTTGCAAAAATTGTTCATAATTACAATAACACGGAAATCAAATGCACACACTTATCGATACAATCTTGGTCAAAAGCTAAAATTTTCTCACGGTCCATAAAGACAGTCCGGATCTTTCATCACAGTAAAATTGCAGTGTTTTTTTTTCTCAAAATCTAAGCAGTAAACGAAAATGCACACTGAAGTAGTGGATTTCCATGCAGTCTTGAAGAAGTAGTGTTGTCCTTCCAACGGAAAGACAGTGCTGACTCTTGACATGCAGACAGGTAATTGGCCACAACAGAGCCAACCCATAGCAGAGTCAGTCGAAGTTTTGAAGAATGTTGTGTCATCAAAGAGCAGACCCACTGTAGTCTTGGTAGAGATAACGGTATTGGTGGGCCACCAGAGGTGCAGACCCACTACAGTCCTTGTAGAAATTATGGTATTGGTGGGCCATCAAAGGTGCAGACCCACTGTAGTCCTTGTAGAGATGGCTAGCAGCCATCTGTTGTGACTGTGCGGGTGCACAATCACCATTGAAGAGTCTTGCAGATAATATAGCAAGTCCATGAACCACCACTTGTGCACTGACAATTTTTTTTTGAAATGTCCTTAGAACCAGCAATGCTGTTAATCAGTCCCTTGCTGACTTATGAACACACGTCCAAACACTGACAGTCCCTACTTCTCACATATTGTCCATATACTATGACCAACAGAAATGTGTGCAGTGAACTGTAACTTACAAGTTACTTAATTTGATGAACTGGTGTCAATTACAATTTTATAACATAAGAATACAATAACAAAGGTACAAAATTCATCATTAAAACATAATAGTACACATAACATTTGTAGTAATACAGGCTTTACAAAAGAATAGAAATAAACATATAAATCAGTGTTACAGGAATTATGACATAAGTAAATAAATAAAATAATGAGAATAGTTTTTGAAACATTAATTTCACACATAAGCATTGAAACAGAATAGAATTAACAATGTCTATAAACATCTTTACAAAGAAAATAACATATTATTAATGCAGTATTCCTCATCATAGTGAATGTAGCTTAGTACTAGAAAAATTAATGCAGTATTCCTCATCATAGTGAATGTAGCTTAGTACTAGAAAAATTCTACAACATAAATCTTATTAGCTAAACACATGAAGACAGGAAAAACACAAACACATAGCAGAATAACACAGGAGGAAAGGACAGGGTTTGTTTTCAGTGTAACATTTGGTACTGCAGTCCAACCAAAAACTTCATTCCATAAATCTTTCGTCTTATTTCAACATTTGTTTCCACTAAAAAAATCCTATCCAAGCATGCTTTCTGTATTTATATGTTCACATATTTCTTACCTCATTATTTATTTTCCATTATCTTACATCATCATTTATTTCCAAGAAAATCCTACCTAAACCTGTTGTCCCTAAACCCTACTTTTTTGTTCATATCCTCTTTCAAAATACTTTTTTGACCAAACCATTTTCTTATAGCTTCTCAATGCATTTCTACCAATTCATCGCAAGTTGTTCTCTTATATAGCCTACCCCATCTTAAGCTAACTTAAATCTACTGAACTCAGATATATATATACCAAGGGACGAGGCTATGCCACAGCACATAACAAATTAACACAAACAGCAATGACAAAAAAATGGAAATTGGCAAAGCAAGCAGCATAAATTAGCGAAGCAAATGCAATATTACAACTAATATCAGGAATTTTAGTAAATATCATAAATTAAGGGCTGCACAGTGTAATCATATGTTTTCAAGTTTGAGCGTGTCGTATTTGCGATGCTTTCTACAAAGGAATGTCAATAGTGAGGATAATAGCCTCTTTTTTTTCACCTAATGGCTTTTTCTCCAGGCAGGTGGCACAGCTGGGAGTCCACGACGCATTACGTGAAAGTCACTTCACTTTCTTACCCAAATATTTATGACAGCCGTTTGCACTACAGCGACAGTGTCATAAAAAAAATTCACAGGTCAGGAATTTGTGTTACAAATGTGTAGAAACAAAATCCTATGAATATAACAGTGCCCAAAATATTTTTGCAGGCATTGTGATACATTCACGTATTTACACACATTTCATAACTCTTAAAGTACGATTCTTGGTTTCCAACATCCTTTTTCACAAGTCAGAGTCCCTAACTACAACTCATTATTCCTTACCTTATTATACATGTACATGTTCGTCGACACTTCTTCAAGATTTCATCATAAGAAATATGTAGCATAATCAAATTCCTCATATACGGTAGCATCATCTTATTGATCATAAACATACCTCAACAGCGTACTACATATCGTCGTCGTAATAATATCATAACATCTCAGCCAATTCTCAAAATCGTCATAGCTTCCTCGAATAATTTCAAAACCTACAAAAAATTCTCAGCTCATTTCAATAGTGTCACCTACCTCAAATGTACTTTAAAATCATGATCCCATACCAAATATATCATTCAAAGCTCTCATAGTATCACAATGGTTCCAGAAAAATATGAACAGTTCACAAAGTACAGACAAAATACAATTTCATATGTGTGAAGTTAGCCAACGGTGTAATTGCGTAAACATCTGTCACTGATGTAGTAAAATAAATGTTTGTCTCGCTCAGTCAAATGATCAGATAGCTGTGCGATTTATGTGTTACAGAAGTATGGTACCGATGTGTAAAGTTGTATAAGCAAATACCATATTAGCTAGGGCTCCTTGTGCTTGCCAAACACATGGTACTCAAAGTAAACGTGTACCCCCCTGAGGATTAATGTAACTATACCATCAAGTGTTACAAATTACAGCAATGGAATGAAACGTATCACGGAAAACCTTTGTATCTTTGTAATTCAAAAATCTTTAAAAATAAAAGTTTTAAGTACAAAATTAATCACTCAAATACGTGTGCTGTAGCGCTAAACTGTGCGTCTTGTTGTATGATAACCTCTGTGGAAGTGTCGTAGTTATCGTCCTGTGTAAGTAAAGTTCTGCCGAAATCAATGTACTTACCTCATCATAAACGAAAGTGAAATGCTTTGCGTATAGATATCGTAGTTATTACGTACCTTACCGTGATCAAGAAAGTACTATATTGTAACGTATTGTCGTGCTACGAAAAAGGCTGTCTCATTGTAGCTATACCACAAAAGTTACTACTAAAACGTGTTTTACTTTTCAGAAGAATTAAAAAAAAACTGTGCAGATATGAAACAGAAACACCGCAAAAGCAACATTGTAAATTGTCACTCATTAGTAGCGTCGTGATAAAATCGTGTAGCTGTCACATAAACTAACCACTGTGTCATCTGGTACCTCACAGAAAGTACTTTAAATCCAGAATGTAATTTCAAGTAAACCAAAATGTTGCATTAAAATCTCATTAGCAGTGCCGGTATATGTTCTAAGTATGTAAGCCTGATAGTCGTTACGTAATCGTGCAACTAACATGCAAGAATGTACAAATAACAAGACTGTGTCGTCTGTTCACTGTAACAATGCATTCATAATTTCTGTTTAAAAACGTTCCCTAGGTTCTAGACTGGATATTTAACTTCAAACATTGTTGCATGTTGACAGACTCTAAGTCTGACAAAGCATACTAGTAATGTAAAGTGAAAAGTTATATGCCAAAGACAAAGTTAAAAAGCAGATTATCTTTCAACAAACGGTTTTACATGTGAAATGTGGTGCAATCCTTTACTCTTCCTAGTACGCAGAGTTTCAACTTCAACACAATTTTCATGTGGTATACGTCGGATTCTGTAAGGTCCATTGTAAACTAGAAAGAATTTGTGACTCAAGTGTTTCTTCTTATGTGACAATGAATGAGCTTTAATGAGAGCTTTCTGACCAGTATATAATTTCTTTAGATTTTCTTTACCGTGTAGTTTTCTCCATTTGTCTGCTGCAGATTTTATATTTTTAATAGCCAAATCAATTATGTCTTTGTGTCGAAGTTTACATGTATTCGGGAAAGGTACAAGCTCTCTGATTCTGTTCGGTGGTTCTTCATTCTTCAGTACAAGAGTAGGTGGTAAAGCAGTGGAGTCATGAGGCACTTCATTCAGCACGTTTTGAAATAAGTGTAAATATCTGTCCCAATGCTGATGCTTTCTGTGACAATAAAGTCTGCAAAGCTTATTGATTTCTTTCATAATCCGTTCGGAGGGGTTACAATGTGGTGAGTACAATGAAATAAAAACAGGTTAGATTTTATGATTCCGAAGCATGCATGACCAAACAGCAGATCTGAATTGCGGTCCGTTATCTGAAATGACTTTGGCGAAATGGCCCTCTTCACGTAAGAAATTTTTAACAAAGGCATTGGATACAGACCGTCCAGTGGCTTTGCGTAATGGAGTGAAAGAAACAAATTTTGAAGTAAGTTCAACAGCGACTATAACGTACGAAAATCCATTCGATCTTCTGACAAGGGGTCCCAAGAGATCAACAGCAGCAAATTCTTTTAATTTAGAAGGAATGATAGAAAACAACAGAGCACGATATGAGATAGTAGATGGTTTTTGATAAAGTTTACAAATAGACAAGACTCTTCGAATTCTCTTTTCCATATTGTTAAAATAGCAAGTCGTCCGAAGAATATGATAACATTTTCATGGGCCAAAATTTGCATAGCTGAAATGAATGTACCAAATGAGCTTATTGACAAAATCGTCAGGAATGCAAAGTATCTGTAGCTTGTCATAAACTGTGCAGCGTTTGAACAGTATGTTGTTTCTAACCAGATAATAATGCCGAATCTGTGTGTGTGTCTTTTCATGCCATTTGCTTTTGATGTCTTTCCAAATCGGAACTTTATCTTGTTCATGAGCAATGTCCTTTAAAGATGTGGAGATGAAGTTTTCAAATACGACTTTCTGAATGTAAAGAATACTGAAATTTTTCTTGAGGTTGCCTTCTGTGTTACTTTTCTCAAGCCCAGCCAGTGCGCGTGACAGTGCGTCCGCAACAATGTTCCCCTTGCCAGGAATGTAGACTATTGTGAAGTGGAATTCTTGCAGAAGCAATGCCCAACGTTTTAACCTGTCATGATTTAATTTTGAAGACATAAGAAATTGTAATGCACGATAATCACTGTGAAAGGGTACAGTACCGCCCGACATTGAAAATAAGTACAACATTCTTCATTATTTTTGTCAGAACAACACATTTTTTTTTTGTAAAATAACTCAATTTCAATTAATACAGCGAAGCCGGATGCCAGTGTGGGAAAGAATGACAATTTATTTATTTAATTGATCACATGTGCACTCCCACAAAGTAAATCCCTACATCCAGTTTGGTGAGATCTGTGAAATGAATGAATGTATGGTCGTCTGCTAACCGCAGATAGTGAATGTGAATATATGATCATCTTTGAGTCGATCCTTTTGCCACCTTTGGTGGGACCAAAGAGATGAAATTTACCAGAGCTTTGAGGGCCTGAAATGTGGCTGACCAATACGATAGCAAGGTGCTTCCCCCACCTCGACAGAGATGGGAGAGGACCTAGAGAACGGCCATGTTTTAGCACTCTGCCGCTGGATCTTGTGCTGTTAAGACCTATTTTAGTTGTGCTTCGTAATGATGAAAGATTGGAGACATGGTGTGCATGTGGAATATTTAGGAGTAGTGTGAAATAATAATTTCTCTATTTCAGGAACTTTTGTGGGGAGAATTAAATGTCTGGCAGGTAATATTAAAGGGATTGTAGTAATCTTCAGAAGTGACCAATGGTCACAATGAAACCACGTGTAGCTATTAGTTGAAATACTTCCGTGTGCTTAAGTTAAGCTGAATTACTAGAGTGTGTACAATAAGTTGAAATATTTAAGAAATTGCGTGTGTACCATAAGTTGAAATATTTAAGAAATGGCGTGTGCAGGACTTGAAATTAGAGACGAGTACTTCCACATGGTGAGTACTGTGTGAGTGTCAATCTGTGTATGAGACACAGGATAAAGAGTATCTCATGTTGTAGCGTGGTGTATGTCATGTAATTTGGGTATGTGTGGTTTGCATGAGAGAGTAGCGAGGTAGTTTCAAAAGATTAGTGGATTATGCTTGTTCCTTCGGTACCGCTCGGTCTGGAGGAAAGTTTAGTGATGATGATTGTGAGAGTTGAAGTGTGAGGTATAATAAAAGATCCACCATCCTATCCAGAAAGTGCACTGTAGCGTTAAATATAATTACGAGACCATAATATAGAGATTCACTATTGTAAAGCCATGCCCACTGGGCGGAATTTCTCATGTGTTATTGTTGTAGGTTATAGAATTTGTGTGTTTAGGTTAGAGAATTTATCGGAATAAATAAGATAGTGAAAAGAAAAAGATTGGTGGTCTTTTCCTTCGAATTGTATGTTGTCATAATGTCCCGAATTTATAATGTGTGCGCCATTCATATTCAGTGCGGTGGCCACGTGTTGACAAAAGCCGTTAAATAAAAGACAAAAAGAAAATGTGGTATTGCCAGTGCGTAGTGTACAGTCAGAGTTCTGCAAATTACTGATAGTCAGATGCGTGTTTCCGTTGCGTATTGATTAGTGACTTAATTGTGAGAGTCTAGAGTTCATGTTACTCGATAAATAAGAATGAATCCACTCGCTTGGCAGACCACTCATCTTGCAGGCCTGACTGCTTGATGCCACAGTATGAGCAAGGCATGTGGGTGCCTCTCATAATTTCGACCCTGCCAGGATTCCGTTTTTTTTTTTTTTTTTTTGCCAGAATTCCGTTTTCTTTTTGCCAGGTTTTTTTGCTTCCAGGATATTTTGCCAGGATATTTTGCTGTTCGGGTTTGCTGTTAAGATTCTTTTATTTTTTGATGGAATATATTGTGATAGCGCTAAGAAGTAAAATTTTTCCTGTTTGCTATTTCTTTCTGGATTGGTGAGGATCTTTTATTTTTTTATGTAATTAATTGCTATATCGTCCAAGGCTGGAAGATCGTGGTATAATTTTTTTTTGCGTAATGTCCGTAGTAACTAGGTCGCAGTCGAAAAGTGTAGTCACCATGGAGAATAGCGATTCTGGGGTGAACGTAGCAGTGCAGCAGGAAGTAGCTGTTGACTATGGGCTAATGAGCGAGAACGACAAACACTCACAAGGGGCTGAATTGTTCAGTGGACCGCTTCTAGGTGATCCTTTGAGCGGCGGGCTTCGTTCACAAACGGGGGCTTTTCCCGACGACGCGGGCGAGCCGGGACTAGGTCAGGTATGCAGTGAAAGTGCAGCTACCCTTAGTGAGGCTACGGTTTCTCAGGCGAACGAGGTGAGCGCGTCGAAAGTAGCAAATGACAATGTGATACTACAGTTTTTACAGTGGATGGATAGACATAATAAGGAGAGAAATAGGGAGAGAGATAGGGAGAATAAGGAAAGATTGGAAGCAATGCATAGGGAGACTAAGGAAATATTGGAAGCAAATAAGGAAAGATTGGAAGCGATGGATAGAGATAATAAGGAGAGAGATAGGGAGACTAAGGAGAGAGATAAGGAGACTAAGGAAAGGTTGGAAGCAAATTAGGAAAGATTGGAGGCAATGGATAAGGGAAATAAAGAGGCAATGAGGAAACTGCACACAGTTATCGATGAGCGTCAGTCCGTAGTTAATAATCGGTTAGATGAGGGGGAGAAGAAACTGGGTGCGTTGAAGCAAGTATGTGACGCCGTGAAAGAAAAAGCTAATAATTTGGAGGTACAAGTATTTGCAATAGAGAGTGATACTACTGAGTGTAGGGACGTGTTGCCGGATGAGCGAATCAAAGAGGTAGGGGTCAGAATGAATACGATTAGTGCAGATGTAGAAAAGCTCAGTATAAGAGGCGAGACAGGCTCTGACAGTACGCAGCGAGAGGTTTATGCCAACCAGGGTGAGACACAATCACTATTACAACTTAAAGAGGCGCAATTAGAAATAAGTAGGAAACATAGTGAAGAACTAGCACAGTTGCAATTAGCGTGCAGTAGCGAAGGTGACACACCACCAGGTAGATTGCAGAGGGAGAGTGAGATAAACTCAAAAAGCGAAAATAGGCCGAAAGAGGAAGACGAATTCAGAGAGTCAGAAGAACGGTTGTGTCGGATAAAACAGGTGGCAAACCCAACTGGGTATAGTCCAAGGCTGTCTCAATTTTAAGATTCATTACCTTCATCGTGGCGACCGCTCCTCAAAATGAAGTTCGTGTGTAATCATTTGAGGGACGAGGCTAGAGCGAAAATGCAGAAAGTTATTAAAGACTGTAGTAGCTACAAGATATTTTGTGACAAGTTTTTAAATAAATTCTGGTCGAAAAGTAGGCAGGACCAGGTTAAGCAAAGCATATTGATGATGCCAAGTGGTAACGAAGGTGGTATAAGAGATCCAGTGTCGTGCTATCAGGAAATGCTCAGACGAAACAGGTATTTGGATGTGACATACGAACCTGGGGAGCACATTAGGATCTGTATAGCGAAGTTGCCAGTGAAATTGCGCAGAGATACAGCGATAGCAGGCAGAGGCGTAGACGATTCTGCGTCATTTCAGCACTTGTTACAAGGATTGGGTAGTGAGAGCAATATCGTGAACGGAGACACGACTCATAGGTCAGACAGAGTCGAGGATAGGAACGGCAGAAACTATCAGAATGACAGGAGAGCATGGAATACTGGTATTTCTTTCTTGTCGTAATAGATTGATGGATAGGAGAAACAAATCCAACATATCAGCCCTTAGCATCTTGCCTTAAAACACATGCAGCTTGCACTGAAAATTGTCTATGTAGCAGAAATACTCTACTGATATGTAGGAGTGCAAATACTATACTTCTGATCACAGAATAAAACACCAGTAATGGAATCTGTTAGGCTGGTCTCTCAGAGAAAAATTTGAAAATTTTTATTTGGGACAGTAAAGTAAAAGAACTGTTTCCTCAACAAAAAAAAATCAGTTGCTAAGAAAATGTTAGGTTAATGCCAATGAGTCCAGTTTAATTAGTGTGATTTGACTATTGCAGGTACTTAACACGTGGTGTGTGGTGTGTGGTGTGTAACGTTGTGCAGGGGCAAATCGAACATAAGAATTTTCAGGCGGGATGTCAGGAAATATGACGGAATAGACTGGTCGAATGAGTCATGACCAGGAGTCGACAGAGTGGTATATGTATGTATTTTTTGTCATATGAATGAGAATTAAGCAGAAACGACGTGATGATTAATGAGTGGATAAAGATGGTAGACAGAGAAGCGACGTGATAAACAGTAGTGGATATAGGTGATATTTAAGGCGAGAAGCGACGTGAAGCAGTGTGATTAATAAAGAGAGATTCGACATGATGAAACAGTGGTAAATAAAGGTGAGTAGAATTATTAATGTGGAGATGTCTTAGATGTATGTTACAGAGAGGCCTGTGTATGTTGCAATAGAGATTGATGCCAATGGCGAAGGAAGACCAGGAAATGATGGAGTAATGGACGGACAGAGAGCCCAAATACGAATGAAGAGATGAGGACAACTGCACAATGTGAAAGGACATAAAGGGAGTATGAGATCCAGATGGTGAACGTCGTGGAATACTGATGTAAGATGTAATATAAGTGTAGATCTAATTTTTAGCATAACATTTGCGATTTGGCAAAAATAATATTTTTTGTTGTTGTTGAAGCCTGGTACCAGTATAACTAATCAAAACGGTACCAAGAATGTGTACAGTTATTTTGCAGGATGAATAATTTGTGCATTTCTTGTTCTTAGATGAAATGTCGCAATTCTAAGTGATATTTAGCAGGAGGAATAATCGGTGAAGTGAATGCAGAGGTAAGTCGATGGAGAGAGGTGCCAGAGTGAAAGGACGAATTCGGAGACTGGAATGCTATCTCCGAAACAGCTTCATGTGTTATGTGGTTGAGTATAAGGGGGGAAAGGTATGGTATGTTGTCGTGAGTGTGGTGGTGTTATGAGTATATGGGAGCAAAGGTTGGTATGTTGTCGTGAGTGTGGTGGTGTTAAGGTTAGCTGACTTCTAGACCTATTCTGTTAGTGTATTAATGGATTGAATGAGAAGGAAAATGTGATGTCTGGTGAGTGAGAGTCGTAGAGTAGTCTGATCAGTGCTACCGATCCATAACTAACACATTATTGTGTTTTATTGTTTGATTGGGATGAACCTCGATGGCAGGTCAGGATCTGACATGTGGATGGTACATACGTGTCCTAGAAATGTTGTTATATACAGGGTGATTCAAAAAGAATACCACAACTTTAGGATTTTAAAACTCTGCAACGACAAAAGGCAGAGCTAAGCACTATCTGTCGGCGAATTAAGGGAGCTATAAAGTTTCATTTAGTTGTACATTTGTTCGCTTGAGGCGCTGTTGACTAGGCGTCAGCGTCAGTTGATGCTAAGATGGCGATCGCTCAACAGAAAGCTTTTTGTGTTTTTGAGTACGGCAGAAGTGAATCGACGACAGTTGTTCAGCGTGAATTTCGAACGAAGTATGGTGTTAAATCTCCTGATAGGTGGTGTATTAAACGTTGATATAAACAGTTTACAGAGAATGGGTGTTTGTGCAAAGGGAAAAGTTCTGGACGGCCGAGAACGAGTGATGAAAATGTAGCACGCATCCAGCAAGCATTTGTTCGCAGCCCAGGAAAATCGACTCGCAGAGCTAGCAGAGAGCTGCAAATTCCACAATCAACTGTGTGGCGAGTCCTACGAAAAAGGTTAGTTATGAAACCTTATCCCGAGGCGATGGATCGGCCGCCAGGCAGCCCGTGACAGAGCACTTCATCATTGGCCTCCAAGAAGCCCTGATCTTACCCCCTGCGATTTTTTCTTATGGGGGTATGTTAAGGATATGGTGTTTCGGCCACCTCTCCCAGCCACCATTGATGATTTGAAACGAGAAATAACAGCAGCTATCCGAACTGTTACGCCTGATATGCTACAGAGAGAGTGGAACGAGTTGGAGTATCGGGTTGATATTGCTCGAGTGTCTGGAGGGTGCCATATTGAACATCTCTGAACTTGTTTTTGAGTGAAAAAAAAACCTTTTTAAATACTCTTTGTTATGATGTATAACAGAAGGTTATAGTATGTTTCTTTCATTAAATACACATTTTTAAAGTTGTGGTATTCTTTTTGAATCACCTAAAATGTAAAATATATAAAGAGATACTAATTTCAGTCTGTCACGAGCACAAAGGTGCATTGTATGTTGTAGATTTAGAGGCATCAGTTTCTAAAATGTTTATTGTCTTAGTATGTTAAAGTAGTTTACTAGTTAACAGCATGTGGTAGGAAGTTGTGAGCTGTGTAGATTAGTTCTTTTTTTTTTTTTTGTTGGAACACTTTCAAGTGGTATTAATTTCAGTCTGTCACAAGCACAAAGGTTCACTGTATATTGTAGTTTTAGAATAAACAGTCTCTAATATTTTCACTGTGATAGGATGTTAGAGTAGTCTACTATTTTATATTGTAATTATGAGTTGTATAGATTGTTCATTATTCCTTTTTTTTTTTTTTTTACATTTTCATGTTTAGTATGAGGGACGACACGTACAATCAATAGTACAAGTGTGGACTGTATATAGAAAAGGGATAAATGTTGATGTTGTATCTGTAGAAAACTAGGGGGTATGATTTTATGTTTTTTTTTAGAACAAAGATTCTGTTATAACCAATGTATCTAATAGACCATACATGTAATCAATGAGTATTTAAATATATCCTTTTGTCTGTAATGTTGCGAGATGCACGGAAGGGTCTGACTGATTGGGTGTCGTAACGCCCATACTGCTAGCGGCCCGAGCTGAAGTCGCCATGGCGACGGGCGACAGAGCCGCGGCACTCCCCACTCCACTGCCGGTCGGGGTACACTCCACGCGCCCGCTACAGCAGGTCAATGGCCTGGGGCGACACGCACGTACCACTGGCCATTCATAAGTTCCGCCACCCTTACGACTGGGGAAAGTATCCCGCGGAGGCAACAGCGGGTGGTTTCTTCTGCTTAACGGGTCGCACAGCGGCGGCACGGCAGAATGGACGATGCGCGGCAGAGCCCGGCGGGTATTTGTTACCAGCAACTATTAACTAGTACTGGACTGTGGAGCCGTGAAACAAGATGACTGCTCGTTACGTCTCAATAAGGTGGAAAGTGAAGGACTGGTGTTTCCATGTTGTGAGTGGTGGAAAAGATTTTGTCTTTAGCAGACAGGACGATCGTTTTGTTTTGTCTTGACCACTGAACGGTGGGATCCATAAACTGTTGGCAGTGATTTGTTAAATGTGCTTTGTGAATTGCATGTGGGACGCTTGGTATTCTTGAAGAGGACAGTTGTCGTATGGTGACTAATTATTGTATGAACGCAAGAAACTAAAGTGGGACATTGACATTTGCATTTGTAGTAGGAGACATTTCTTTAATTGGTGCAGGAATGAGCGCTGTTTGCTGGAACTTACGACTTTTAATTACACCATGAACTGAAAGGACAGAACCGTGGGTAATAGTAGTTGTAGGGCCATTTTTGGACGACCAGATTCGTGTGGATGGTACTCTGAGAGTGACTATGACATTTGTGTTTTATGTGAGATACAGTTTACTGTTCAGTGCGTGTTCAAAATGCCGATATGAGTGACTTAAAGACTTTCGTCCGGGAAACAATGGGAGAGCTTTGACACCGAGACAGTGTTTCTAGGAAAACTATCAGCAACCTTTTGACCCCAAGAAAATCACAGAATGAAATGTTTCCTGTTTCCGTGTGACTCGCAAGATAGGGAATAATGTATTTGTAATAGTGTAAATGTTTTTTTTATATGGTTCATTCCTGAAGGGACAGCAAGTGTAATTGTATTTCATTAACATTTGTGTTTAGAATAGTTAGTGTTTGTTTTTTGTTTGTTCTGAGTTATCAAGTTCACGTAGCATGTTTATTAGAATATTTGGTACAATGATGCTTTAATTATTAGCCGGTGGAGTAATACTAACGTAGCGGCTCTTGTTGCATTGGTCAGTAAGGTTGTCACAGGGGACAAGAGTTTGCATTGCACAACAAATATCGGAATTAATTGATGCATTTTGATGTCGTGGACAGTAATGATCTTGTTGGTGTGTTGACTGAAGCCACCTATTTTCATTATCACAGTGGTGATATTTCACATTAAAGTGTAACGAAGGCTAGTCGAAATGCAAGTTCTTGTCGTCTAAATGTGTAACAATAGAGAAATAAGCAGTAGAGTAAGATACTAGAGCTACTGGTGGATTCAAGTACTTATTGCCAACTATTTATTGCGTGTATTGATCAAAGTTGATGGACTGACTAGCTCAGCAGCAGGTATTTGTACTGGTGGAGAAGGATAAGGTTAAACTCACAGTCTAGTAGTGGTGGCAATTGCTTAGGTGATGATAGTTAATGAGGTATGACATGATGTCTTAGACGAACTATATTACGTAACCAGTATGTAACTTGCGGTATACTTCATTTTTTTTCTTCTCAGTTTTATTTCTCTGTAGGTTTGATGTATATTTTAGAGTAATGGTATGGACCCTGACATTCTACGTGTAACTAGTGTACGCAATTTTTTTTTCTTTTGTTGATTTTGTTTTGTATTTAGACATTGCCATGTAAAGATTATTACAACGCAATTTATGAATGTCAGATTACTTGTTCTGTGTTTGGATGGTGAGCTATTTGAAATTTCATGAGTACATTTAGTATTTTCTTTTATTTGTCATAGAATTAGTGAAGTTTGGATTACTCATAAAAATAACGGAGATCCCGGTAACTAAGCAATTTTTTATCTCACCATTACTTTTTATTTGTATGATGTAATGTTTTAATTGTCATGTGGATTGTTGTAAATTTGTATGTGTACGTTACTCCGCGCTGTGGAGAGTACAATAATGCAACAACTGTGTCAATAATTTAGTAAAGTATCAACATTTGGTGGTCAATTTGAGGTCACCAGGGGCTAAGGTCTCCTCCTTGTTATTTTGATGACTTGCTAAGTTTGTTCTAATACAACTTTCTTAAAAAAATGTTTGGAACTACCCTCGCATTGCAAGGATAGTACCGTGCCATTTTTTTCTGCATGGGTAGCCGGTGGTGAAAGGGTACAGTACTGCCTGACATTGAAAGTAGGTACAACGTACTTCATTATTTTTGTCAGAACAACACATTTTTTTTGTAAAATAACTCAATTTCAATTAATACAGCGAAGCTGGATACCAGTGTGGGAAACAATGACAATTTATTTATTTAATTGATCACATGTGCACTCCCACAAAGTAAATCCCTACATCCAGTTTGGTGAGATCTGTGAAATGAATGAATGTATGGTCGTCTGCTAACCGCAGATAGTGAATGTGAATATATGATCATCTTTGAGTCGATCCTTTTGCCACCTTTGGTGGGACCAAAGAGATGATATTTACCAGAGCTTTGAGTGCCTGAAATGTGGCTGACCAATAGGGTAGCAAGGTGCTTCCCAAACCTCGACAGAGATGGGAGAGGACCTAGAGATTGGCCATGTTTCGGCACTCTGCCGCTGGATCTTGTGCTGTTAAGACCTGTTTTAGTTGTGCTTCGTAATGATGAAAGAGTGGAGACATGGTATGCATGTGGAATATTTAAGAGTAGTGTGAAATAATAATTTCTCTATTTCAGGAACTTTTGTGGGGAGAATTAAATGTCAGGCAGGTAATATTAAAGGGATTGTAGTAATCTTCAGAAGTGACCAACGGTCACAATGAAACCACGTGTAGCAATTAGTTGAAAAACTTCCATGTGCTTAAGTGAAGCTGAATTACTAGAGTGTGTACAATACGTTGAAATATTTAAGAAATAGCGTGTGTACCATAAGTTGAAATATTTAAGAAATGGCGTGTGCAGGACTTGAAATTAGAGACGAGTACTTCCACATGGTGAGTACTGTGTGAGTCTCAATCTGTGTATGAGACACAGGATAAAGAGAAGTACTCGTCCATGGTATCAGTTGAGGACTCGCGTGTGTGATGAATATGTTCTTAATGTTACTTTGCGTGATATGATTCCGTGTGACGCTAGATTTAAACTCTGAGAGAGAGTCAAGGTGAGTCGGCCGTCTATCCAACAACACCACTTGGCTTGCATTGCACAGGAAGACTTGGAAATATCTCCAGAGTTCATAGTAGGAAAGTGGAATTACGAAGTGGGGTTGTGTCGTGTGAAACTGGGATAAATATTAATTGAAGTGGGAAAGCTGAAAGTGATAATGTTGTGACCATTCTCTGTGTAGTATTTCATGTTGTGGTGTGGTGTATGTCATGTAATTTGAGTATGTGTGGTTTGCATGAGAGAGTAGCGTGGTAGTTTCAAAAGATTAGTGGGTTATGCTTGTTCCTTCAGTACCGCTCGGTCTGGAGGAAAGTTTAGTGATGATGATTGTGAGAGTCGAAGTGTGAGGTATAATAAAAGATTCACCATGCTATCCAGAAAGTGCACTGTAGCGTTAAAAATAATTACGAGACAATAATATAGAGATTCACCATTGTTAAGCCATGCCCACTGGGCGGAATTTCTCATGTGTTATTGTTGTAGGTTATAGAATTTGTGTGTTTAGGTTAGAGAATTTATCGGAATAAATAAGATAGTGGAAAGAAAAAGATTGGTGGACTTTCCCTTCGAATTGTATGTTGTCGTAATGTCCCGAATTTATAATGTGTGCGCCATTCATATTCAGTGTGGTGGCCACGTGTTGACAAAAGCCCTTAAATAAAAGACAAAAAGAAAATGTGGTACTGCCAGTGCGTAGTGTACAGTCAGAGTTCTGTAACATACTGATAGTCAGATGCGTGTTTCCGTTGCGTATTATTCATGCAGGAGGTTGATTAGTGACTTAATTGTGAGAGTACTAGAGTTCATGTTACTCGGTAATTGAGAATGAATCCACTCGTTTGCAGACCATTCATCTTGCAGGCCTGACTGCTTGATGCCACAGTATGAGCAAGGTATGTGGTTGCCTCTCAACTGTATACTTTTACGTGCTTACCAGAAAGAAAGAAACGGAAATTGTTAAATGCCCAAACGATAGCTAAAGCTTCTAATTCAGAATAATTTTTTTCAGATTTTGTTAGCACTCGGCTAGCAAAAGCAATGGTTTTCTGAACAGTAGTGTCATTTTCTGTGGCTTCTTGAAATAAATGGGCACCAAGACCGAATTTAGAAGAATCCGTGCTAAGGCAGAAATCTTGTGACAGATCTGGATGAGCTAGTATTGGCGCATTAAGTAGCGATTCTTTCAAAGAATTGAATTCAAAGTGTGTTTGTTCGTCCCATTTCCAAATACTATTTTTTCCAGTGAGAGAACAAGGTTTTGGTGTAACTAGAATTTGCATATTCAGAAAACGACAGTAAAAATTTACGAGACCTAGAAAACTGCGGACTTGTTTTTTTGCGGATGGAACTGGAATGGCTCTGATTGCTTCTAACTTTTCAGGATCCAGCTGAATGCCTTCAGAAGAAATAATATGTCCCAAATACTTCACCTTTGTCCTACCGAATTCAGACTTTTCCAAGTTAACTGTGATTCCAGATTCTGCAAAAATATGTAACACGCTGTTGAGGATGCGATTGTGTTGTTCCCATGAGGCTTCTGCTATCGGAATATCGTCCACATATAAGGTGATGTGACGTTTTAAGAACTCAGGTAATATGGAATTTAGCCCGCGAATGAATGCTGCCGAAGAAATGTTCAAACCCAAAGGAAGTTTCCGAAATTGATAACAAATGCCGAAACAAAGGAAAGCTGTGTATTTTCTATATTCTGGATGAAGTTCGATCTGATAAAAGCTGGATCTGAGATCAATAGAAGACAACACTTTTACACCATTAAAATTTTGAAGAAGTTCTAACGTTTGCGGCCTGTCTGTTTCGGGAATGATGATAGTATTGATTTGTCTCGAAGCCTGATCGGTCCATTTTTCTTCTCAACAACATGTAATGGATTGTTGTATGAGCTAACTGCAGGCTCAATAATGCCCTCGTCAACCATAGATTGTATTTCTGTTCCAACACGGTCCCTATAATGTGCCGGAATCACGTATGGTCTAACACAAAATTTAGTATGCTCACGAACACGAAATAGGTATTGAAATCCCTTGATTGTTCCTGTTTTGTGAGTAAAAACTGTGGAATGTGCTTGTAAAATCTCAAAAAGGTCTTGCCTACCAGTGGCATTGCAATTCTCAATTGTTTGAATTTTATTCTGAATTAACTTATTAGTATCAAATCCGCCGTCGATATCATCCCAGTCAGTGCTTGCAGAGTGATTGTTAGTGTCAAGTTCCGTCGAAAATTCCGAACTGTTGTCTAACAGCAGGTAAAGCCGATTAATTTCTTCGTCATGGTTTGAGAGCCAATCTTCAAATTTCAGAGCTATTGACTTACCTTCTTTCTCTAAACTTATTTCAGCATCGTGAAAGTTTAAGATTGCTTTGTATTCATTAAAAAGTCTACTCCCAATATAATTTCCGTCGACAACAATGGAACAATTAGAAAGTTCATAGAGAAGCTGTGGCATTCACAAAAGAATTCTAAGTTGGTTTGTTGGCGTACATCTACACTTTTTCCAAAGATTGCACCTTGTAATTTAATCTTACGTAACGGAAGTGTGGGACAATCGTTCGATTTGTTGCATTTGCTAAAGGCTGTTACACTAATTACAGAAATGGGACTGCCAGAGTCAAGTACTGCCGTAAATTTTACATTTACTGTAATGTGAATGACAGGATATGCAATGTTGTTATGTTTTACGTCGTGTTCCTAGAGTAAGGTGTCCCTAATGTCTTCCATTTTTACGTAATTACTAGCTACGGCAGCTGCGTCGTCAGTTTCATACATACGATTTGTGGCTGCCAGTGGTATGAGTCATTGCCTATTGTCTCTTTGTTGGCGCGCTTCGTTATTGGGATTTGGAGACCTAACTTCTACAAATTCACCTTGTCGAGAGGGCCCTGCCCTGTTTGAATCCCACCAGTTCTGATGCAATTCAGGTCTGTCGTTATGATCACATCGTCTGTCGTCATGTCGGTAGATTCCATAATTTCTTTTTTGTCGGTCACGTGGTAGAGAATTTCTCCCTGAATCGTAACTGCGCACTGGACCGTTGCGTCTAAAGTTATTCTGTCTCCCTTGATAATATTTATTTTGGTTCCCATATTGTCTGTTTCCCTGATTGTCTCTGTGATAGTCATTACTGCAGAGAGGTGCTCTTTCCCTGTAATTATTACTACTCTGCCAATGGTTGTCATACGGGTGGTGTCTGTTTTGGTCACGATTTGTGTTGTGAGAATAGCCTTGCCGTGTCCAGTTATTATTTCTTTCATCGCGGAATTGCGACGGATGTGACCTGTAATTGTTGTGTTCCTGTTTTCGCTTTCCACGACTGTCAGTGTGAATTTCTAATTCTTGTAAGAGTCCCTGAAAAGCTTCAATGTCGTCTTTGCAACGTCCTGCCAAAATAATATGTCGTAAATTTTCAGGTAGTTTGATTAAGCAAATGCGGATGTGTTCTGAGGGGCTGTATGGGTTTGACAGGTACTGATTCTTCTTGTGCAACATGTCTTCAAAATATTTCACAAGACTGGAAAATTCAGATTGTTCGAAATGTTTCATCATTATGATGCTATGTTTTACTCGGTCTTGTGTAGCTTGAGACCAATATGCTGAGAGGAAGGCATGATAAAATTCTCCTTCACTGTGACAATCGTGAATGACCGATCGCATTCTTTCAGCTGGTTCATTCTCTAAGTAGCTACACATAAATTCTAATCCGTGCTCTAATCACCAGTTGGGAGGGAAACAATGAGAGAATTGATGGAGCCACGCTTGTGGATGTATGTCGTTGCCAGAATTCTTAAATGTTTTGAATTTATGTGTGGTAATGAACAGCTTATACTCAAAGTCATCGTCTCGGCGAGTAGCATATCGGTCATTGTTACGCCGTGTCGGCGGTTCTATCTCAAAATTCGGTGCACCTTGCCAATTTCTTTCAAAATTTCCGAAATGCCCTGTGTTATTGTTTTGTGGCTTTTCCGTATTTCTATGTCCCTCTTCCCATATTGGAGCGCGAGTGTCCTCTGAAATACGTAATTTTTGTATTACTTGTGCCAACTGATCTTGTACTTCCCGGATTTCTCTTTTGTATTGCGTATTAATTTGTTTCTGATTTTGTTTGAATGTCTTAATTTGTTCATACTCTTCTGTGTCAGTGATGGCTACAATGTCTCGTGTCATTCAGATCATCATCTAACTTTGCAGATAAGTTAGTGAACTGATCCGAAAGTTCGGCTACTTTCTCCGATAGTGTACTTATTTCCTCAGTGTGTTTTTCTGAACCAAGTTTCAGAGTGTCCCTTTGTGTTGAAATCGTATCTACTGTGTCCTTTAAGTTTTCCTGAGTTTTTGCAAGTAGCGTAACCGAATCGGTAGATGCAACTGAGTCAATTTTAGCCCACAACGTCTCATGATTTTCATGAACAATGGTTTGCAGTTTTTTTATGGCTGCTTCGTGATTCTGTAATGCATTTTCATGCTGCGAAAAACTAAGTTGAAAATGCTCACAAATTAGTGTTTTTACGTCATTACAGACTTTTTGTCATTTCGATTCAATGTTATGTAACTCAGTAGTTAAATCTTCACGTGTTTGTTCAAGTGTGGTGTCTAACTTTTGAAGCTTTTGCTGTGTTTGTCTCTGATTTTTTTCCATTGTGTCTAACTTTTGAAGCTTTTGCTGCGTTTGTCTCTGATTTTGTTCCATTATGTCTAACTTTAGAAGTTTTTGCTGTGTTTGTCTCTGATTTTGTTACATTGTATCTAACTGTTGCTGTGTTTGTCTCTGGTGTTGTTCCATTGTGTCTAACTTTTGAAGATTTTGTTCCACTGTGTCTAACTTTTGCAGCTTTTGTCCCATTTGTTGCATTAATTGTAATAGCAATGCACTGGTGTCTGAAACATGTTCCTCAGTGCTACTCGGCAATGCATTTGAACCGGCAATATTCTCATTTTGAAAAGCAGAAAATTTGTCTTGACTTATTTGAGAAAACGGCGAGGACGCAAAACCTGAATCTACAGTATTTGCAAGATTGTGTTCTATCATTTCGGATTCCTGAGGCAAGCTGTTGCCGACCGATCGATCGATAATGCTTCACTGTTCACTACTTGTTTCACTGCCTACACCATTATTTGCAGCTCGCTCCATTTCCCTATGCACAATTACTACTTTGAACATTGGTTAATTCCTCACACAGCGGCGCTAACACACTGCTTTCGTCTTCACTGTCATTTCTCAGTTTACTTTTGAGCCTAGTATTACGTTTTTCACACGCCATTATTGTCACAATATTTCACACGACAGCACAGAAAATCAAAATTTGAAGAGAAAAATAAGAAAACACATTAACATAGCATTGAAAATAATATCTCGTTAATTGCAAGCGCAGCTGCGAAATACTTCGTGCAAATCTACATGCATGCCACAACTGTTTTACTGTACAAGAATGAAAAACTACAACTACAAAGGAAATTCTCTCTACAATTACGCGCTAGCAATAAACAAAGGCTGCACTAATTGCACAAACTACAAGACAAAATAAGAAGATTCCAGTGAGCTACCCTCGGCTAAGGGTCGACGTATGAAACGTCCCCTTTGAACAATTATACATGACTGTGCTTAAACTGACACACAATATTTTTAGCGCATCGCAATCTAACTTTCAAAATTCCCTACAAAAGAATGGCCCTGACTAACATTAACCAATACCTTTCACAAATCACTTACCTCACCAAAAATCTTCGTTACTCGAACTACTGCAATACAGCGAGCGCCACTACTGCCAGATAAACAAGAGATTCAAACTACTGAAGGCACTAACTACTGATAGGCATAGTTAGCAAATGAAAGATTTTGATAGAGAACAAACAATGTATTTACCTTAATAGTGTTCAAAAGTCATAATATATATATTTCAAAACTCCGCCTTTTCTCACCCCACATCCGCCACTGCTGGCGGCTCACCTCCAACTGCGCAACGCTGCGCGCTGTTAACATCCAGCTGCCCAACACTACAATAGCCAACAACAATGCAAACCAGCCACAGGCTGCACACAGCACAGCCAGTAATTTTCATACAGAGCGCTATGTGGCGTTATCATTAAAAAAAACTAAACAGCCTACTTACAGGTAAAGTATGCAAACTTTTTCATTTTTATGTTGCCTATGTCTGCTAACAATGTAATTGCAAATAGATATTTGTTAAGGCGTTTCTGTAGTTCTGTGGTGTGCTCCTCCCAACTGAATTTATAATCAAGTTGTAATCCCAGGAATTTTAGACTGTCAACCTCGTATGTATGGTTCCTTTCTTCCCCCCACTTCTTTTCCGCATGTGCGCACGATGCAATTGCTGTACGTGCAACTGCTGCGGTTAATAACAAGTTGTTGTCAGCCATCTTGAATTTTGACAAAAAATTTGATAACAGTGTAATAGCCCTTATAGTGCCACGTCAAAGATGTTTGTCAAATATATTTGACGGAATATCTGATCACATCTTTGATGAAACCTTTGACAAAGAAATTTGATAGTTAATACCGGCCTAAGCGAAAGGCTATTCGAAACATGCAGCGTGCCACGGACGCGGGCCAGTGCGAGCAGTATTACGTTAAGGGGGACACTCAGCAAGGCTTCCATGGGACATGCCGTGGTAATCGAAGGCACCATGACGGCTGTGGACTACGTGAACATTATTAGGGACAACTTATAACTCCTCATTCTTGATGGCTTCTTGCAGCAGGATAACTGTGCGTGCTACAAGGCCAGAATAGTGCTCCAATGATAGTGAACTCATTTTGATGTCTTGGGCATCGAATTCGGCTTATCTGAATCCGATGAAATCCACCTGGATGCTATTGGGCGCCACCTCCACGACAGCAAACCAAAAGCCCGTAAATTACGGGAAGTGAGTGACCTGTCGTAGGCATCTGGTGCCACAGATCTCTGACAAAGTCTCAAGTACTTGTCTAATCCACGGCACGGAGATTCACTACTGACTTGCGTTCCAGAGGTGCACCAACACGCTTTTAAATACGTAGTCACAATACTTCACTCATCACTGTGTGTCGTGAGATCAGAAATAAACTAGTCGGTCTCTGTAAAATGAAAAGCGCTGAGGATGTAGTAACATCATCGCCTACGGAAGGCCGTATGGTCCCATAAAGAGCTGTGCGCCTCCACACTCGCAACAAGAGCAAGATTTCCCAAACTTCTCCTCTGACCGAGGACATTTTCAGAGTCCTGACGCTTTGATAGTACACCTTTTTTATTCTGAGGGTTAACAAAATTTTAAAAAGTCATGAACTTGTTTTATTTAGTGATTACTCCAATTTACATCATAACTAATAACACAGAAATTGTGGTGCAGTCGAAAGGCGCAGCGCTGGTGCCTCCTACCGACACCACAAAGTCGCTCCTCGCTATCGAGGTACCGCTGGTCACATCAGTGAGACGGCTGTAGCAAGACACTCCCAAAGAGGTTTTCCGCGCTAACGTCGGCGGCATGTCTTGGAACACAGCGGGCACGTGGGCAAGTGGCCAGTGCTACGCCAGGCTGCGCTGCGCCAACACCTAGTCCACAGCATGCAGCGGTAAGAGTACTGTACCGTGTTATTTTTTATTTATTTACACTTCAAGTTCCATAGGGCCAAATTGAGGAGCAAATCTCCAAGGTCATGGAACGTGTCAGTACATGAAATTACAACATAAAAGTAACAACAGATAAAAATAAATGAACCCGAAAAAAGTCAGTCCATAAGTCTAAGTAAACGCAATCAACAATACAATTAGAATCAGCTTAATTTTTGAAGGAACTCCTCGACAGAATATAAGGAGTGACCCACGAGGAAACCCTTCAGTTTCGATTTGGAAGCGCATGGATTACTGCTAAGATTTTTGAATTCGAGTGGTATCTTATTGAAAATAGATGCAGCAGCATACTGCACAACTTTTTGGACAAGAGTTACGGAAGTCGGATCCAAATGCAGGTTAGATTTCTGCCGAGTATTAACCGAGTAAAGCTGCTTATTCTTGGGGATAATCTAATATTGTCAACAAGAAATGACAGTAAGGAATATATATATTGAGAGGCCAATGTCAAAATACCACGACTCGTGAACAGGGGTCGACAAGGGGTTCATGAACTTCCACCACTTATTGTCCGAACTGCCCGTTTCTGAGCCAAAAATATCTTTTTAAAATGGGAAGAGTTACCCTAAAGTATAATACCATACAACATAAGTGAGAGAAAATAAGCAAAGTAGACTAATATTCGTGTCGAACGATCACTCACTTCTGATACCGTTCGAATACTAAAAATGGCTGTGTTAATTCATTGAACAAGATCCTGAACGTGGACTTTCCACGACTGCTTACTATCTATCTCAACACCTAAAAATTTGAACTGTTCAGTTTCACTAATCATATGCCCGTTCTGCGAAGTTAAAACGTCAGGTTTTGCTGAACTGTGTGTTACAAACTGTAAAAACTGAGTCTTACTGTGATTTAGCGTTAGTTTATTTTCTACAAACCATCAACTTAGGTCATGTACTGCACTATTTGAAACCGAGCCAGTGTTGCACACAACATCCTTTACTACGAAGCTAGTCTCATCAGTGAACAGGAATGTTTTAGAGTTACCTGTAATACTAGAGGGCATATCATTTATATAAATAAGGAACAGGAGCGGCCCCAACACTGATCCCTGGGGCACCTCGCCACTCAGACCCCACTCAGACCCCACATCACAGGCATTGTCAACATCATGGATAATGACCTTTTCCTGCCTGTTGCTAAAGTAAGAGATGAACCAAGTGTGGGCTACTGCCCATACTCCGTAATGGTCCAAATTCTGGAGCAATATTTTGTGATCAACACAATCAAATGCCTTAGTTAAATCAAAAAATATGCCAAGCGTTCGAAACCTTTTGTTTAACCCATCCAGTACCTCACAGAGAAAAGAGAATATAGCATTTTCAGTTGTTAAACGACTTCTAAAGCCGAACTGTAAATTTGGTAGCAAATCGTGTGATATAAAATGATCAATTATCCTTACATACACAGGCTTATCAATAACTTTTTCAAACACTGATGGCAGAGAAATAGGTCTAAAGTTATCTACATTATCCCTTTCTCCATTTTCATAAAGCGGCTTTACTACTGAGTTCTTTACTCACTCAGGAAACTAACCATTCCTAAAAGAAAAATTACAAATATGGCTAAATACAGGGCTAACATGTGCAGCACAGTACTTTAATATTCTGCTAGACACTCCATCATCACCGTGAGAGTCATTAGTCTTCAGTGATTTCATTATTGACTCAATCTCCCTCTTGTCTGTATCACAGAGGAGTATTTCAGACATCTGTCTCGGAAAGGCATTTGCGAAGAAAGTTATGTGATTTCCTGTAGAAACTAAATTATTATTCACCAGAAATTCTCAGAAAATGATTGTTAAATACTTTACATATATCTGATTTATCACTAACAGAAATATTTTTACTGCGAACTGACTTCATGTGCTGGTGACCAGACACTCCCTTCACAACTGACCATATGGTTTTAATTTTATTCTGCGAATTAGCTATTCTATTTGCTATACTTTGTACTTTGGTAATCATTGTTGCCACAAACGCGTCATGGTCACTGATACCAGTTTCGATGAGGACACCCACAAAGACGTCAGGTCGATTAGTGGCCATTACATCCAATACACTTTCCTCGTGTGTGGGGCCCCTAACTGTTCTAGGTAGTTTTCAGCGAAGTCATTTACTAAAGTTTCACGGGATGTCTTAACAGGCTCACCACTAACAAAACTGTAATTTCCCAACTAATAATGGGATGATTAAAGTCTCCACCACTGATTACAGTACGATTGTGTAACTTACGTACAAGTGAACTGATGTTTTCTCTAAAGTGTTCGGTTACATCAGACGATGAGTCTGTTGGCGATAGAAGGCTCCAGTTATCATTTTGTGCCCACACCTGATACTGAGTTTTGCACAAACGATCTTACATGCAGCTTTTATTTCTACCTTGGTGGATTTTAATTTCCTGTCTACTGCGACAAATACACCGACTCCATTTCCTATATGCCTATCCTTTTGATATACACTTAAATTTTCCCCAAAAACCTCACTGCTATAAATTTCAGTTTTCAACCAGCTTTCTGTACATAGTATTATGTGAGCTTCACAGCTTTTCATGAGCGCTTCAAACTCTTATCACTTTCTTCCGAATGCTTCCGCAGTTTACCATTAGGAATTTAACACTCTCACATGTGGAAGGCATTTCTTTCGATCTTACACTTATATGTGGATTGGATGGAGAGTCGCCCAATCTATATATATATAAAAAGAAAGAAAAAAACCTTGCGTGCACCCCACTCAAAATCAGTTACCGGAGTTGCAGTCTCTGACGTGCAGTGCACAGCTGACTTATTTAAGGGGGCACTACAGTTCTCAACCGTAAGGAGCAAGTCACAGCCTAGCTTGTCACAGAACTTTCGAAGTCTCTGGTTCATGGTTCAGTCCTTCCACTTGACTCAGAACCAAAGGGCCACAATTAGTCCTGGGAACAATGCAGCAAATTAAAACTGCATGTGTAAGGCTGGTCTTCTCAGCCTTCTCTGCCAGTCGCTGGAGCGGCCCAAGTTTGACCACAGAGCCCAGACGACAGGCATCATTTGTTCCAATGTGGGCTACAGTCCGTAACTGGTTTCACCCTGTGCCCTCAATGGCTGCTGGAACAGCCTCTTCAACGTGTCGAATGAGGCCCCCAGGCATAAGGGCTGAGTGCACCTGGTGTCCTATCCTGTTCCTTACTCCCATTTTCATAAGGGGTACCATCATTCGCAGTAGTTGTGAACTGCCGAAGACGAATGGACCCCTACCCTTTTGCGTTTGCCTCCTTCTGGCACCGGACAAAACAAGTTTCCCCAGAGCAGGTGAAAGACAGCACGTAGGAGTTGTTGGTTAGGGAGATCGGTACAACACTCTAAGTCCTCCCTTTCCCCTGTCCACCCTGTACAAGACGCCTGTATCTACTACTGACACCCGACTCGCAGTCTCGAGGACGTGTAATGACAGATCCCGTCCTTCCTAAAGAGTAAACATGACCCACGAGAGAGGATAGTAGTTGAGGTGAATCTGATACAGGTATCACGGGTACACGACTCTCTGGAGCTCTTCCCACACACCGGTTCCCAGTATCTGCCAATCGTTTGGCAGTAGTCAGGGCATTTTCAGCTTCACGTCAACCAACTAATCCTGTGTTCGAGAACAACATTCACAGTGGGGCTGCATTTTCGCTAGGGTAATATATTACAAGGCAGTGAACAAATAACTTTAAACTAAGTCCGCTGATTATCTTTTAATTTGTTGTCTAAATAGTTTCTAATTTCTTATTATAATTGAAGCAAACATACAAAACGAGGTTTCTATTAAGGCAACACAAAAACCTGTGGTAAAAACTACTAGTTTCCAGAAACATTTGAGGTTAATTATACCTGCTAGCAAACTCCAAAACAGACTAATTTACGATAAATGCGGATAATAGGTAGGGCTACACCTCTTTAAGGGAGAACCATAAGTAGCACAATATGTTAGTTAGAAAATCTGCTACAGTAACTAAATCACAAACGCCGATTTCTACAATGGGCTCGTAAATTATACACAGGACAATAGTAAATTCCGAAAATTCTCAAAAGTGCGTTGATATACAATGAAGTTCAGAGACACGTATACTTTGGCGGAACCGTGAAACACAAACGTTGATCTACTACGAAATAAGTTACATATCTAAAACATCCGTGCCGGTAACTTACGAACATATAGTTTTGTATGTGAGAATTCTCAAAGCAACGCATTTCTCACGTAACTGTACAATGAAATTACGGAACGATTGTTTTCAACGAGGATAGGCCTACTGTTCACAAAAATTTTAAAAGAGCACAATCCTGACTGTGATTCTTGTAGATGACTATTTCCCTTCCTTGTTTAATGGTACAACAAAACAGACCTTTCTGTTAAACCGTTTTTGCTTCAAATTCGGCATTCGTTAACTCCTAACTTCGGTGCAGTTGGTTCCCAGTGAGGTATAGTAAGGATACAGGTGAGTTGGTACCATGATGCTAGCAGTGTGGTTCGTTGCCTTTTATACTGTGTAGCTGTTAGTAAAGCGTTACAGTTCACCATAACGAAAAGACGAAGGTTCACGCAAATTGCGTCCCCGACTACGCAAGCTTTCGGTTTCGCCAAAGGTACACACATGAAGATACAGGAAATAAAACTGCAAGCTTTAAAATGAAAGTCAGAAATACTTAACTTTAAATGCGAACATGTTAGGTTACATTTTACCGTGAGTGTTGCTGCTATCGAATGAAACAACAAGGTTACTGTTACCAGTCACTTAAAACTTACTGCTAAACAATAATTTTGTTATGATGTCTTTGTACTTCGAGATAATGTTTGTGTTTTTGCTATATCTTCTTTGCAGCTAGCAGTTTCCAGACACCACCATCGTTTACAAAATGTGACAGTTACAGTGACTGTGAGAGGAGCCTGTGACCACTTTAGGTACTCTACACTGAAGAGCCAAAGAAACTGGTACACGTATCTAATATCGTGTAGGGTCCCCGCGAACATGCAGAAGTGCCGCAACACGTGGCATGGACTCGACTAATGTCTGAAGTAGTGCTGGGAGGCACTGACATCATGAATCCTGCAGGATTGTCCATAATTCTATAAGAGTACGAAGGGGTGGAGATCTCTTTCTTCTGAAGAGCACGTTGCAGGGCATCCCAGATATGCTCATATCTGAGGAGTTTGGTAGCCAGCGGAAGTGTTTAAGCTCAGAAGAGTGTTCCTGGAGGCACACTGTAGCAATTTGGGACGTGTGGGGTGTCGCATTGTCCTCCTAGAATTGTCCAAGTCCGTCGGAATGCACAATGGACAATAATGGATGCAGCTGATCAGATAGAATGCTTACGTACGTCTCACCTGTCGGAGTCGTCTCTAGACGTAACAGGGGTCCCGTATCACTCCAGATGCACACATCCCACACCATTACAGGGCCTCCACCAGCTTCAACAGTCCCGTCCTGACATGCAGAGTCGATAGATTCATGAGGTTGTCTCCATACCAGTACACGTCCATCCGTTCGATACAATTTTAAACGAGACTCGTCCGACCAGGCAACATTTATCCAGCCGTCAACAGTCCAATGTCGGTGTTGACTGGCCCAGGCGAGGCGTAGGGCTTTGTGTAGTGCAGTCATCAACGGTACACGAGTGGGCCTTCGGCTCTGAAAGCCTATATAGATGAAGTTTCGTTGATTGATCCGCATGCTGAAACTTGTTGATGGCCCAGTACTGAATTCTGCAAGTTCCGGCCACAGCGACGTCGGAGTTTAGATGTTTTACCGTATTCCTGATATTCACGGTACACTCGTGAAATGGTCGTACGGGAAAACCCCACTTCTTCGCTAACCCGTATATGCTTTGTTCATCGCTCGTGCGCCGACTGCAAAACCACGTTCAAACTCACTCAGACTTGATAACCTGCCATTGTAGCAGCAGTAACCGATCTAACAACTGCGGCAGACACTTGTCTTGTATAGGCGTTGCTGACCGCAGTGCCATGTTCTGACTGTTTGCATGTCTCTGTATTGGAGTACACGTACGTATTACAGTTTCTTTGGCACTGTATTTTACTTGCTTATTTTCACCTTTAGATATACGTTTAGTTTTTAGTTATAAAGCCCCCCCAAAATCATATTCTGAAATAGTGTTTCTGCCAGACAGCGCCACAAGTTAACCCCAAAATCGTAACACAATACACACACATATGTAATACTAGCACATGCAAATCCCCCTGATGACGGAGATTTAAACCTTCGAAACGCGCTGTGGATATAAATAAACAGTGACTCGTAGCAGCAAATTTGTTGTTTCATTCGAGACTTACTTAACCACATACTTAAACATTTGTTTACAGAGGAAGGTACAGAAGGAAGTTCCAGTTTTATTCTTGCAGTATTGCAAAGATAAGCGATACAGCAGTAGCAATGAGTAACACCCGAAAATGCTAAAATTGAGCATAGCTACAGTACTCAGACAGCATCATCACATTATACTCATAATTTGCGGCTGAGATGTTCCCGTCATAACCATAACCTACCTTATACACCTCAATATTTTCGAGAAGGCAAAGATCACACTCGTCTACAAGATGGGTAGTTGAAGTGCTACACGTAACTAAGGCCTTGTTTAATTAGCATCAGTCTGATGTTAAATTTTACGAAATGTTCAGATCTCGGACGTAATAGCGTATTTGAGAAGAATTACCTCCTCCGTGGAAGTGAGCTTAACCTCCGCAGGCAGCGGTCATGCGGAGTCATCTTTCGTTTTCCTCATTTTCCTCATGTGCCATCCGGAAAGCCATGGGCCTAGGCAGTCGAGTGACTGCAGTACTTCTTGTCTTGAAAAGAGCAGCTGACTCAGTATCACACCCTCTGTTATTAATTTAAGTGCAATCACGTGGGGTATTAAACGAAAGTTTAGACTGGAGTGACGGTTTCGTGGTGAGGAATATGCAGCACATCACCGCAAATGCAGAGATTTCGGCAGACGTTGCACATGCCTCTGGGAAGTGTGTTATGGCGCTTGCTATTCATTTTGTGTATTGTTGATCTGGCAGAAAACAGTAACAGGAGCCTCAGACTTCCCGATGGTGCTGCAATTACGTACAGCGAAGTATTGTCTCTGAAGAACCTGTAAAAGTCCAGTCAGTTTTTGATAATGTTAATGTTATTTTATCCTTTCTGTTCAACTCCATGGCTGGTATTCAGTTGAAAATATTTTATTATGTGGGTTCACCATCAGCCATTCTTCCTTCATACGATTTAAATACTGTGAAAAGTATCAGGACTAGCCTTACGAGCACAGGAATGAAGAACTCTGCTGTAATCAGCGGTAAGGTACGGTCAATGAGAACCAGTTATGACATGTAAAACATAGTGCATGGTGTGCTTTACTCATATTAACTGACAGTTCTACTATAAACCGAGGAATGGCTGACCCATCTCGAATTTAAAATTCTGTGTAATGTCAGATTTCTCGGGATGTGTGCAGCTGTAACTACCACAAACTTGACTGCCAGTATTAGTAACGTGCTTGTTTTTCGTGTCAGGAAAATGCTTTTCAGGGGCAAATTATACAAATCCAAGGATAATGCGGATAACTGAGACTCAGATAAAGATCCTGAGTATGTTTCTTATCGCAAATGTGCTCGAAAATTGTTTCTAGTCACATAAATGTGAATAGTCATTGAAGTAACTAAACAATATTTTGCCTATTTACAGAGCCAACGTGAATTTGTGTGAAAGTGTAATGACAGAAATATTAAGGGCCATCCTCACCATTATTTAGGGACTAAACGTAAGCGACGTAAAACATTAATTTTATATTACGCTCCTTAATACTTCAATTTGTATGGCCGCTATCAGTATTTCAAGCTAACGGAAATCTTAATACCATAAACTGAAACAACCTTTTACATTTGTTCTTTTGAGAGGTTTCACAGTATTATTTCTTTAGATTGCCCAGCAAGTAAACAGCGGTAAGTCAATGCTAAACGACGTCAATAGCAAGCAGAAAACGTTTTGTACCCATTGACGAAATTTTAAGAATATTATTTTGCTTAGAATTTACGAATCTAAAAATACGTATGACTTTAGTCTGGAAATACGGAAAAACATGACTTATCTGAATTAAAATACCATAATGGATATGCTTGAAATGTGTTATTTATGGGATTTTATTGAAATGTTAATGCGTAATTTCTCAAAACAACCAACTTTTCGCTTATCATTGACGCGGTCGAGGTCTTAGAATGTAAAATTCTGCACTTCACGAAACGAAAAAAATGTCCTAGTATCCCATTACCATAATATTAAATAGCAACCGGGTTCTCTCTACTCATACAAATTTGGGTGTAACAATTTGTGGAGGAACAGAATGAAATGAACACAATCATGGGTTAAGCAAGTGGTACAGACTACGATTCTTTAACAGGATACTGGGAATACGTAGTCAGTCAACAAATGAGACTGCTTATTAAACACCTGAGCGTCCCATCTTACAATATGTTCTAGTCTAGTGTGTGCGTGAGTAACGGGGGATAATGAAAGCATAACAAAGAGGCTAGCACGGGTGGTCACAGGTCTCTCTGACCTAATGGGGTGCGCCACGTAAACGATGAAGACCTCGACTCGGTTGCCGCTTGAAATAAGTGCCAACTACCCAGTACAGCCTTATGTGACAGGTGATGAATGTAGGAATATAATGCCACCGCGACATGTCGCTCTCGTAGAGACCACGGGGAGAAGTTACAGTAATTACAGGGCGCACACAAGAGCTTAAGCTGTCGTTCTTTCCACACTACGAGCCCAAATGGAATGGGAACAATCCCTGACATTTGATACAACGATCAAGATTAAAACATTTGCTATAGTTATACAGTTATTTATCAGCTAAAGTCTTTGCACTGTGAGGTTTCAAGGGCTCATTCTCATCTTCCGGTATGTCTGTATATAGTAATTCGAAGCCTCAATGTCAAAGATAACTTAAAAGGCAACGCATTTTCAGTGCATTGCTCATCAGATTTAATACCCAAATGTGCCTATACAACAAGCACCTTTCACTTGCAAATGATATTAAGTCACCGTTATCCTGAAAATGGCAGCTAGACGGCGCTGACTGAAAGGACCAAACGCTATGTTATTTGATACAGTTCTAATTATTCTCTGCTACGCGCTTCACAGTACTTGGCGGAATACATATGTTGACACAGTTTTAGACGCTATGCCATCGCATAAGGTCGTCAACATGCTCCATTGATACTGACCTGTGTATGTGTCTGTAATTCGTTTACAGAATACACTGATGTACAGTAAATGATTAAAAACTGTGAATACCTATGATCAGGGTATAATAATTCCAATTCCGAAAAAAGTGGGTGCTGGCAAATTTCATATTACGGAACTATCAGTTTAATGTGCCATGGTTGCAAAATAATTTCAGGAATTCTTTACAGAAGAACAGAAAAACTGACTAGAAACCGACTACGGGGATGATCAGTTTGGATTCTAGGGAAACACAGGAAATCGCGAGGCAATACTGACCACACGACTTCTTTTAGGAGATGAGGTTAAGGAAAGGCAAAACTACGTTTATAGCATTTGTAGGCAAAGAGAAAGCGTTTGACAATGTTGTCTGGAATAGTCTCTTGGAATTAGTCAAGGTAGCAGAGGTAAAATGCAACGAGCGAAAGGCAATTTACAACTTGTAGAGAAACCATACAGAAGTTATAATAGTCGACGGGTATGAAAGGGAAGCAGTGTTTTAGAAGGATATGAGATAGGGTTGTAGCCCATCCCCGACGTTATTCAATCTGTAATTTGAGAAAACTGTAAAGAAAACCAAATAAATATTTGGAGCAGGAACTAAAGCCCATGGAAAAGAAATAAAACTTTGAGGTTTGCCGATGACATTGTAGTTCTGTCAAAGAGAACAGAGGACTTGGGAAAGCAGTTTAATGGAACGGACATTGTCTTCAAAGAAGGGTATAAAATGAACATAAAAAAGAAAAAGAAGCATAAGGTAAAGTAGTCAAAGAAAATCAGGTTACGCTAAGGGAAATAGATTAGGAAACGAGACACTTAGAGTAGTATATGAGTTTTCGAATTTAGGCAGAAAAATATCTGATGATGACCGAAGTAAAGAGGATATAAAATGCATAGTGGCGATGAAAAGAAACTCGTTTCTGAAGAAGAGAAATTTGTTAACATCAATATAGGTGTAAGTGTCAGGAAGTCTTTTCTGAAAGTATATGTGTGAAGTGTAGCCATGTATAAAAGTGAAACGTGGACGATGAAAAATTTAGACCTGAATTGAACAGAAGCTTTTGAAATGTGGTGCTTCAGAAGAATACTGAAGATTAACGTAACTAACGAGGAGGTCTAGATAGCTCGTTAAGAATTCAGTAATGTGTTCTGATATGCTCATGGCCCATCATTGCGAGGCGTTGTTATACACGAAATTCCTGGGACATCTTTTCTTCGACGTTTACAGAACACATTACTTTCATTTAATTCTTCACTGCTCTGTATTCTGTGTACCGTTATATCTCTCCCTAAACAGTTTCTTGTGATTTTCTTGGTTTGCCGAATGCTTTTACCGTTCTCAAGAATGCCATTTCAGGCATTTATATTAGCTTTTGTCTTACCACTCTCTTGAATCTGAACACACAAAATATGGAAAATCATAATTTCCCATGGTTTCTTTTCTGTCTCTCTTCTTTATTTTCCTTTTGGCAACCTTGTCGTAATGACTATGATAGGCGCTTGTCTTTTCAATTGTTACTTAGTGCTCCTCATGAACAGTAATACATCCAAGATGCAGTAAATCTCGAACTTGCCACGAAGTTAACTTCTTGATGACTACGTTAAGTAGATCTGGATCATTCTCAAGAAGTGATCTTGATTTTATATGGCAGAAACTTTCAACAGGCCGTTGATCCACACGTACTTGTAGTGTATCTCAATATCCCACATAACGTAAGTCGTACATCTAGATTACAGGTGTTGCAGACAAAGGAGCGTCATCTTCCATTGTTCTCAGTAAGTCATCTGTAAATAAATAGCGTTGGGAATCTTCTTAGCCACTACTCAGCCCACTGGTATGTACATCATTCAGATTTTAGTTTTCTGCCATTCATTAGAAATATTTTTGTGTAGTACTTTCAGTGGATGTTCTAGTATAAAACAAAAAAATAAGTTAAATGTACTTCAAATTTTTTTTCAATTTTAATGTGACAGTTATATATATATTGTGTTTAATACTAGAATGTCGTGTTCCCAGTTTGGCACAGCTTTGCCACAGGAGACACGAAAGCGGTCGAAGACGTCCGTCTTCTGGTCGGCTCCTGATCGTTGTCAGAAGGAGGCTAGTTTTTGAATACGTAAAGGCTTCTATTATTTGCAAAAGAACAACCCGGATTTCTTTACGTAATCAGTACGAATTTTATAATTGCCTAAGGGACCTTTAACAACGAATAATAAAAAAATTGCATTTTCAAATGAAATCATTAATAAATGGGGCAGCTATGAGTTGTATAGATGACACGGAGCAGCCTTCTGTCTACGACCAGGATGCCGCAGTATTCTCTGTTGTAGTAAAGGCTGTTTGACATTTATAAAAATAATATGACATGGAGGTAAAAAAATAAAGGAAAAGAATAGAATAAGACATCTGGTAAACACTAAATATATTCAAACAATTCTCACAAGCAATTAGGGCTTATTTAGAAACAGTATAACTTACATAAGTAATTTTCTAACTGTATGGTGCGATCAGATGTCAGCCTGTTTTTCTCACAAATTACAGTCATTACTTTTCTCCTTCCTTCGAGACAATTCTTGCACCGTTCAACATCTTCATAACAATACCTTGCCGGTTTACAGTATCGAACAAAAATTACTTGAATTTTATTAAGTTGTTGTCTGCACGCTGGCAAGACCGCTCACTTTTATGGCTTAAAGACGACGTTCTTTACGCTTTCACATTATAAGCAGAAGTACGATAAAATATGAAGATCAAAAGAGGTTTTTACTGTCATCTTTTATTTAGATCGAAGCGGAACGTTCAGTTCAGCTTCTGCTAAAATGTTTCTTTGACTGCGCAAGCGATGTATTAGCGTCCGTGCTAGATGCGCATCCTTACAGTTACGTAGATTATATAAAACAAATGTCTTTCAAAGAATAGGTCTCATCTCATAAGTTGATCATTTAATATACAGATAGTTGCATGCCTTTCCAGGGGTACTCACAGCTTTCATACGACGAAATCCCAATAATATTACACTGTCTTCAATCAAATATTTCGACTGCCCTTTTTTCCATGTTTCCTTCCGGGTTGTACATACGTCAGCACAATCTGATCGTTACCCACATCTCTGAACCTTGGATACGCCTGCATCCTTTTTTGTTATTTGCTTGTTACTGCTGTATTCGTCAAACGCACTTTATTGTTACGTAATTTTTTGGTTTGTTAGCACGTACCTTTCGGTTCAGCATTTTGGTGTATTGTTTCGGGGAAGGAGACCAAACAGTGAGGTCATCGGTCCCGTCGGACTAGGGAAGGATGTTGACGGAAGTCGGCCTTGCCCTTTCAAAGGAGCCATCCGAGAATTTGCCTGAAGCGATTTAAGGATATCACGGAAAATCTAAATGAGGATGGCCGGACGTGGGTTTGAAGCGTCGTCCTCCCGAATGCAAGTCCAGTGTGCTAACCACTGCGCCACCTCGCGTTTTATTGAACTACCTATTGGCGGTTGTAGTCGACACACTTCCAGCTCGTTGTATCGTAGTTTTTCCCGTGCTTTACAGAGAATAATAAAAAACAACTGACGTCCTACCGAGATCGTCTGCACTGAAAGCGAAATATCATTTAGGTAAAAGGACAGAGACGCAGGTAAACTGTGTACCTTCTATAAAGAGGGGGAAGCTTTTCATTTTAGCCAGTTGATAGTAAAAATGTTGTCATTTCATTTTTATGAATAATTACGCTATAAACAAAAACTTAGATAGCTGGGAAGGATAATATTTTGATTTAATTTTAGCTCTGGAGGCCACTTACTGCTCGGTTTATCTTCTTCCAGACGACTTTGCTGTTCTTCTTTGAGCAAGGAGATGCACTCCGCAGTCGTGTTTTTTCTCTCTTGTCTGTACACAACAGTGCGAAAACGTTGTTTCCGCAGATAACATTTAAATATTGAATCATGTTTCTCTCCATCGTACAGACCTTCTACATACTCCTCCCACCTTTCCACTCTCCCTTCATTACATACGGCACTTTTTCTATCTCAGCTATTGATATTCGTACAGCTCCTTCTCGTTTCTCCGGACGCCTCTTTAATTTTCCAGTAGGCGCTATCTATCTTTCCCCCGTGTTTAGCCATTTCGTCAGTCTAATTTTTTATATGTTTGTATTCCGTTTCCCCCCTTCATTTGCTGTATTTCTACATTTCCTCCTTTAATAAATTAAATTCAGTATCTCCTGTGTCATCGAACTATTTCCACTATGGCTTGTCTTTTTTCCTCTATTTGATCCGCTGCTGTCTTCACTTTTTGGTTTCTTACAGCTATCTATTCTTCTTTTACTGTATTCCCGTCTACTCTTCAAGTCAACAGTTGTCTAATGCTCCCTCTGAAACTCTCAACAACCTGTAGTTCTTTAAATTTATCCAGGTCCCATTTCCTACCTCTTTACAATTTCTTCAGTTTTAATCTACATTCCACAACCAATAAATTGTTTGAACCCTAACTCCGAAATCTCTTTCTTACTATTAGATGGAGACAGAAAAGAATCGTAACATCAAAAATTAATTAATGTCGAGTCGTGATATTTCGGGTCCTGGTAACACTGCAAAATCGCAGTTTAATGTAAGCACGAGACAACCCACTTATTATTATCGTATGCATCAATTACAGTAATACACATTTACCAAAACAAAGAAATATGTATAAAAATGAACATGTGAAATTATAAAATGTACACAAGTTTTAAAACGGCTCAGACTACGCTCGGATGTTGATGGACTCGATCCAGCGGAGTGCCTCGTGGGATGCTTGATGGAGCTTCTCAATGCCACCAGGAAAGCGTCTGATTGGACATTCATTCACAATGTGACTCATTGTTTTGGTGTCACCACAGTCACACACACTGTCACTTGAAAAGCCCCACTTGTGCATGTTGTATTTGCACCCACCCTCTTCGGTCCGATAACTGTTTAACTGCACCCACACCTCCATTGGTTGGTGGAAGCCTGGAACTGGAGCTGTTGGATAGTCTACAAGTTAGTGGTTTCGGGTTCTTTTAGCTTGCCACTCACGTTTCCACTCTGCATCCTGGTCAAATCCTGTGGATAGCATTTGGACTCCCATTTCATATGCTGGTCTTATAGATTTGAGGCGTTTCCTGGCAGTGATAGCAAATCGTCATGAAGAGGGATCGAGTTGTTTTCAGAAACTTGTTGACAGAGATTGTTCAAGCACCCTTTCGACGGAGGTTTGGTGGACAGATGTTTGAAAGCACTGGTAGCCAGCAAGTAAGTGTAGACCGGACTGTACCACTAATTACTCTCATAACTGAGTTCAATTGGACGTCTACTTTCGCTACGTGGGTGCTTCGGAGCCAAACAGGTGCACAGTATTCTGCTGCAGAGTATACCAGTGCAAGGGATACTCCTCTGAGAACCGATGTGGTTGCTCCCCATATACTGCCTGCAACCTTTCTCACAAGGTTCACTCGTGTTTATATCTTCTTGGCCAAGTTGGAAAGGTGTTTTTTGTATGTTAAAGTTCTGTCCAGAGTCACTCCCAGGTATTTTGGGCTTTCTTTGTATCTGACTGTGCCAAGAGGGCAGACCTGTGGATTGATCTTTGCTGATGAATGGCGATTAGATAGGTGGAACAGGCTTACCTCGGTTTTAGAAACATTTGGTCTCAGTCGCCATGTCTCAGAATACTCATAAAGTTTAGTAAGGCTCTTCGATAGGTGTTCTTTACATTCAGAAAGGTCATCAGTCTGATATGAAATTGCCAGGTCATCTGCATACTGAAATTTTTGGCAGGTCAAATAACTGAAATGCTCAAAATTTAATAACCAGTGTAACATCCAGAATTTCAAATGCAAGCATCCAAAGGTGGATGCATTGTGTTGTAAACGTGCTGGACGTCAGTTTGTGGGATGGAGTTCCATACCTCTTGCAATTGGTTGCCCAGTACAGGGACGGTTAATGCTGGTTGCATACGATGCTGGAGTTGTCCAGTGATTCCCACGTCTGGTTGATTGGAGAACGATCTGGTGACTGAAGGCCAACGCAACGTCTTGATACTGAGTAGAGCAAGCAGGGTTAGAGCAGCGGTATGTGGACGAGTTTTATCCTGTTGGAAAACTACCCTTGGAATGCTGTTCATAGTAGTACACCCTTTCTGGTTCTGGTTCAGATAACTGAAAAGCAAATTTTTAATAATTTTATCATACAAAATACTAATATAAGTGTTACTGTTTTCAAACCAAAAAATTTCTTGATGTTATAGTAGAAGCAGTTAACATGAAGTGAGAAAATATTTAAGAACTGACCAGTGAATTACCTTATAAGAGTTACCTTCCTTTTCCCCAAAATAACAGATAAATCATTTATGTCAAAATTAAAATATTAATTGATGTCCATTTAACTGATTAAAAATATAATAATGGCAGTTTATTAGATAAATCACTTAAATAACTAAAGAATTAAAAAATTGAAAACAAAAAATATAAGTACTAAATCGAAAATGTTAAATTTGTTATGTGATATTTTTTATATGTAACTGTATTTATTTAAACATCACAATTTTTATTTAAAAATCTAAATAGATTAATATTTTTAAAAATATATAATAAATTTTTTCTTTATAAAAACCAAAAAGTTAATGAGATTGTATTGTACTTTTAAGAGATGTGAGACTTTAGTTTTTACACAAGAAACCAAGTTTTACTAAGAACAACAGATTTAAATGATTATTTACAATGATCAACAAATGAAATATTAACTGAAATGGAAGAACTGCAAAGACAGACATCAACTTGGTCTTTATAATAAAATTGAATTTTGTGTTAATTGACACAACCCAATTGTTGGTTCCTGATAACTATTTACCAAAAGTAATCAAAGATAAAAAAGGTATGACTCATTTTAAAAATAATCAGAAATGTTTCCCCTATGCACTGAAATGGGCTTTACACCCTGTAAGTTGTAATGAGGAATGAATTAGTAAATATAAAAATATTGGCCAAGAAGTGATAAAGTTTTTGAGAAAAAAAATATTAATTTGCCTGTAGGATTAATACAGATTGAAATATTTGAAGGGAAATAAACTATGTTGATTAATGTTTATGTTTGTAATGAAAAATTTATTTTATATCCTCTTTACTATACCAAAAGAAAAAGAAAAAAACATGTTAATCATGCTTTAATTAAAAAAGACGGTAGTATGTATTATCACTGGCTAAGAGATTCATCTAGAGTAATTAGTTCACAAACTACTAAACATCTACCAGAAATTTGTATTTGTGACAGATCTTTAAGATCTGTAACAACTGTTGTACCTAAAAAGGGAGAAAAAATTAAACTGAAAAACTATAATAATTAAATAAGCGTACCCTCCTAAATACATGCCGTTTTTCTAAAATTTTTTGTCCTTGGCAACTAAATACTCTTAAAGCTTGTATTAATAAATATCGAAAACTAATACCAATATCTTTTAGTTGTTATAAAAAACACTCTTAAACCAGCCATAACATATGCAGTAAAGACGATGTGCAAATTTTTGTAGAATGTTATAACAATGATCTACAGAAATTAAAGCATTAGATGAAGAAAATGTTTCTTGTCGTATTTGCTAATCAGTGTTTTCAGGTGGGCGTTGCAGAAATTTTCTCTGCTTTTGTCCTTATTTCGCTTGCTTGCCTTGTCTGTTTGTTGTATCTGTCTCTTCCAACATGCCCTCCCCACCAGTCCGCCCCCTGCTCAAACACCTCAGCCGCAAGCGTTAGATGCGACGCAGCTAATGCAGATGTTTCAGTTCCAGACGCGGCAAATCCGACGTTACTCAACACTGTGCAGCAGATACTGGCCAACGCTGCACCCGGCGGAACAAGCACCGCCTGCTACAGCCGCTGTACGACCTTTTAACCAGTTTTGTGAACAAGAGGAGGAATGGATCGAGTGGTTGTCCCATTTCGAGGCCCACCTACTACTTCACAACGTACCAGGTACTGTTAAACTTCCATATCCATCCACGGTCAGAAGTGCAGTGTACCGTTTAACTCAGAAGTTGTTTCGTAACGACAGTAAGAGTGAACAGTTTTATGAACAACCGGTAGACTCGCTAACCAACTATTATGACGAACAAGTGAATGTGGTAGCAGCTAGGTGTCAATTCTTTAATTGCCAAAAACGCTCAAAACAAACTTATCGCGAGTGGTTCAGATGGATCTAAGCACTATGGGACTTAACATTTGAGGTCATCAGTCCCCTAGACTTAGAACTACTCGAACCTGACTAACCTAAGGACATCATACACATCCATGCCCGAGGCAGGATTCGAACCTGCGACCGTAGCAGCAGCGCGGTTTCGGACTGAAGCGCCTAGGACCGTTCGGTCACAGCGGCCGGCTATCGCGAGTGGATAACATTTTTTCAGGGTAGGAAAAGGAAATGCAAATTCAAATGTCCTTCCGGTGCTTTCTATTCAGATGTTACAGTATGTTGCATGATGCGATCGTGTACAATGTGCCTAATGTCAAACTCAGAGAACAGATTTTGTAGCAGTCCGATCCATCATTTCAGCAGGTAGTGCAAATACTAGGTCAGTACAATTCAGGTGCCCTGTCAATCGACAAATTTGAGCAGCCAGCTATTTGTCGCATTGAGCCCTTGTTTCCGATCGGCCCAGACGGCGGTAGCTTGCGCTAGCCAAGCCGAGTAAACACCTTTCCACACTGCCTAAGCAGATCGCTAAACAGGTGGCTACACAGGTGAACAGAATTAAGTCTCGCCCTCTGTGTTATTCACGGCACAAACGCCAAGACTACCCCTCCCAACAGGCTCAGAGTAACGCTTGTGGTAGGAAAGGACACGCGCAGTCCGTATGTTTGCAACGGAGCTGACATAGGAATTCGGATAACTCACAAAAATCTAGTCACAAGGCCCATTCCATCAATGAAGTTTATTCTAAGTCTGCTACAGGCATTAGCAAACCTAGCAAGCGTGCCGTTTCTTCAGTGATACGCCAGTCCTACAAGCTTTTTATTCATTTACTTCTTTGTGAGAAACGTGGGAAATTTCAGGTGGACACTGGTGCCTCTGTCACATTGCTGAATCGTCACACATATCAACTGTTACGCTCCTCACGCCTGTCTAAAACTAGCACGCAAGTGACGGCTTGTAATGGACAAGACATTCCCGATCTCGGAAAGTGTACTTTGGCTGCTATGTATCCCTCGCATACGCGAACAGTGACGTATTTGGTCTTGATTCATTTGATTTGTTTGGCTTTAACATTCAGGACAATGTGTTGTCAGTGTCAATACAGAAGACAGTGTAGCTAGCTTGCTAAAAGAATTCCCAGAACTCTTTTCTGAAGGCTTAGGCAAGGCTAACAATTTTGTTGCACGTATTACTCTCAAAGACAATGCCAGACCTGTTCCCATTGCATTACCCGACAAAATCGCTGCTGAACTTAAAGAACTGCAAGATAGCGGACTAGTTCTCCCGTACAAGGTAGTCAGTGTGCAAGTCCACTGGTTTTGCTCCCCAAACCTTCAGGCCGCATTCATCTCTGTGTTGACTTTAAGTCTACAGCCAACCCACTAACTGTTATTGATACTTATCTGTTACCACGCCCAGAGGATCTTCTAGACAAATTAGGCTCTGGACGCTACTTTTCTAAAATCGATTTGCACGAGGCGTATCTCCAAATACCACCCGATGAAAATTCACCAAAAAGTGTGCATCATAAACAGTCATTTGGGTTCGTTTAAATATTTGTGTTTACCTTTTGGCAGTGCTTCCGCATCCACCATTTTCCGACGGTATTTGGAACAACTGTCTGCACAAGTGCCAAACCGTTCAATATATTCTGACGGTATTGTCGCAGCAGGCCGTACACCTGAAGAGCATGTTGCAAATTTACGTGCTTTCTTTCGTGTGTTATGTGATGCAGGACTTAAGCGTAAACTGGCCCAGTCTGATTTTTTAAAACTTGAGTTGCAGTATCTTGGCCATGTCATAAACAGTCAAGGTGTACATTTTTTTGGACAGATGAGTTACAACAAGTAGCTTTTCAAAAAGTTAAAGATGTATTGCTCAGTGATCGATGCTTAGTTCACTGTGATCCTGACAAACCACTTGTATTGCAAGTTGACGCTTCCTCTTATGGGAACGGTGCAGTGCTTTCGCACAGAATTGGTGATAAAGACATGCCTATCACTTTCGCATCGAAAGTGTTGTTCAAAGGACTGTAACTATTCACAAATTGAGAAAGAGGATTTGGGTATTGTGTATGGTGTCACCAAATTTCACCACTATCTGTAAGGCACAAAATTCTTCGAGTACTTAGTAACGGATCACAAGCCTTTGGAGTTCTTGTTTCATCCGATGAAACCGGTTCCTGTACGAACTGCCCAAAAACTGCAAAGATGAGCTTTGTTGTTGTCTCAATACTAGTACGTAATTGTGTATCGTTCGACGGCTAACATGGTAATGCTGACACATTTTCACGTTTTCCGATTGGCCCTGACACAGACTTTGACGCTTCTGCTGTCACATCGATGCTCGGGATTCTGAATAGCTTCAATCTTTTCCGCTGAACTCCCTTGTGAGCCAAACTGAGGAGCTACTTGACTGAGAAGTAGCGGCTCCGGTCTCGTAAACTAAAATATGGCCAGGAGAGCGGTGTGCTGACTACATGCCCCTCCATATCCGCATCCAGTGACGCCTGTGGGCTGAGAATGACACGGCAGCCGGTCGGTGCCATTGGGTCATCCATGCCCTGTTCATACGGAATTTAGTTTAGTTTTTCCGCCGAACTGTAGGAAAAGTGCACAGGCCACGGAAACTGATTCAGATTTGAACATCTTGGCTTCGTTTCTTGCATTGCACAAAGAACTCTATAGTGCGCTGGCATAGCCTCGCTGTACAGAAAGGTGTGATTCTTGTTCAGAATGACAGTGGACAGTCACGTGTGTTAATCCCTAAAGCTCTGCAAAAAAAAAAAAAAAAAATAAAAAAAAATGTTGCAATTTCTTCACCAAGTATACTGGGGGATTGTTCGTACGAAACAGTTAGCTCATCGACACTGTACTTGGCAGGGTATGGACACTTTCAGTTTTCTTCTTTTTCACTTTATTGATACATACATAACCCACTTTCTAACACTTTTGAGTGGGTTTGTTAACACTAAACTTTGCTATTGGTTTATTAATATGACCACACTTCCAAGCAAATAAACAAACTAATAGTATGTATCAATGAACGGCCTCTTGGCCTCTCTGGAATCCTCCCAGAGACTTGCCCCTCTCTAGCCACGTGGAGGCGCGCCGCTACTACAAGAGAAACCACTCCATTTATACCATTCTTTTATTCCCTCCACCACCATATGGAACGAACTACAACTACAAGCTACTACAAGTCAGAGACTTAAACGAACAATATATTTACATTTGCGCAGTAGATCTTGAGCGCTCACACGCTATTTAACCTCTCCCAAGGTAGGCTCGCTGAGCCTCCTTTGAGATTTTGTTTATCAGTTTTCCGAAATTGTTAAACAATTCGCCATTCCTCAATATTTCCTCAACATTCCTTGTTTGTAGAAGCTGCCTCTCAACTGAGACAGCCTGTTCGTATATCGGACAGTGAGACACTGTGTGTTCAGGCGATCCCTCATGCGCACCACAGTCACACTCTTTTCCCTACTCGGTATAGGTACGTGGGATAGGGACCGTGACTTGTAAGGAAGTGAACTAGTGCCTGCGAGGGCTTCATTACCTTGCTCTTCTCTCTTTCCCTTACCGTAGGTAGAAAGCTATGGACCCTACGGCAAGTATTAGTCCTATTCCATTCTCCCTGCCAAATATCAAGCATTATTTCTTTAATATCTTAATAACACTTATCAGAGGAGTGCCCATAATATTTTGCACTTTGTCAATGTTTTGTTTATACAGCCAGTACAAGGCTGCGTGCTGCCTTATTATCAGGTCTAGTGAGCATAGACCCATGATTACCAATAGTGCATCTGTCGGACTTGTGTTGAATGCCGCAATATATCTCATCAAAATATTCCTCTGTATTCGCCTGACAGCAGCGGCAGGCTGCACCAGAACTAACCTGTGGGCCCACACACTGGATGCGTGCCCTACTATTGGAGCCAATATACTGTTATGATAAATATTGATTACCTTTGACGGTAAATGGGACCTTCTTTGTCCGATTGATATTAATTTGTTGAACAAAGCTAAGGACTTAGTCGTCATTTGCTCGATATGCGGAAGGAAACTCAATGTCTCATCTAGATATACCCCCAATAACGGGCATACTATCTGGCCATTAATTCTATTGGGTCCCTATTTAACTTGCCTTTCAAGAGCGTATATAGTGATTTCTGTGGCGCAATAGACATTTTAGTCTTCTGACACCAGTCTGTTAACAGACCATTAGCCAGCCGCGAGCGATCCTCAATCACATTACGAGTGTTATGTTCTACTAGAATTACGAGATCATCCGCATATGCGACGACGCCCAGAACTGCAGTATCTCCCTGCAAGACGTTCAGCAGTGTTTCTATGTTGATATCCCAAAAAATGGGACTACACACAGATCCCTGGGGACAACCCAGGGATATTCTTTTAGTTACAACGGCTCCAGGAGCCGTTATCTTAGCAGTTCTTCCCTCAGAGTAGACCTCCAGGCAATGACGTAGCAACTGCGGGCACTCGATCTCTCTAAGGCGAGAGAAGGGTTATCGAAGGCCACTGAGATGTCTATCATTATACCTAGAACACACCTTGATGTGACTGAGTGAACAATCCGACAAACCTCATTGATCGCATCCTGAGTGGAGCGACCCTTTCGGAAGCCGAACTGCCTATCACTCATACCATGCAGAGCTCGGTGACTCAGGAGTCGGTCAGCCACCAACTTCTCAAAGGCCTTGCCCATCACATCCAGGAGGCAAATAGGCCGATAAAATTTCGGCATCGTTGGATCATTGTCAGAGCCCTTCTTGATAATTACTACTTCAGGAGTTTTCCATTTAAGTGGATAGTAGCTCTTCCGTAGACAGATGTTGTAAATACCACATAGTGCTGGGGTGACCAAGTGTGCAAGTCCCTGTAAGATCTTCGCAGGGATCCCGTCAGGATCAGGTGCCTTCTTTCTTGAGAAGGTGTGTCCACCCAAATCACGTCACAGCGTCACGTATGTGCGGAAGATCAGTCCGCTCCGCCACATAAATTCTCTGCTTAGCCTAAGTGTCAATCTCCATGGCACATAGACTTTGAGGGACCTTTCTGGAGCTCCCGTTGGTTGACTGTGGCTGACTCGTATAGCAAATTTCCTTTTGCTGTATCAATGAACTGGACAACGCCTCGTTGCACAATTCAGGTGTTGTTCTCTATTTTTTACCTCGAGGGTTTACCTGAAGTAATACTGTCAGTTCAAATCAAATGAATTTGAAACAATCTGTGAACGCAATGGCATACAACACCTGACTAGTACACCGTTCCATCCATGGCCAAACGACGACGCGGAACGTTTTGTCAGAACTGTCAACCAGCACCTGGCCAAATTTCCCTCCGCACAGACCAAGGATCAAGCATTGCAGCTGTTTCTCGCCTCATATCGTTCGCACCCACGAGATGGACCATCGCGGGTGGAATTGCTTCAAGGCCGCCGCCCTCGGACACTGCTCCGCCCGCTCCACCCTCCTCAGCATCCACCACCGAAGGAAGGCCACAACTACCTTCGCGCCACATGATACTGCTTTTTACAGGGTTTTTAGTGGCAGCAGAGGGTGGGCGCGAGGCGAGATCGTCCGTCGACTTGGCGTTTGCCTGTATCTTGTTTCAGAACCAGATGGCTTGCAGCACCGCCACCGAAATCAACTGTGTCACTGTCATGTGCACAACGATCGTTCAGTGTCCCTTCCCTGTCATCCACGGATCCAGAGGACAGCGCGGCCACAACAGCTGCCAGAGGGTGTCATCACGACAACGCGGGACGACCCTATGGAGACGAAGCCTTCGCCTCCTCCGCCTCCTCGTCCTACCAATGGAGCTGGAGACGCCCACACTGCAGCAGTCACCGCCTTCTTCATCTGGTTCATGACAGCAGGAGGTGGACGCGTGCCCTTCTGGTCGTTTTCCGGGGGACGTTTCCGCCAGAGCGAAGGCCGGATTGTTGGGTACATCCGGAAGCTTCACGTCGCCTGCAGCCTCAGCTTCCGGTCCCGCGATGCGCCCACACTCATGCCTACCTCGCCGTGGTCGTACTCTGACGGTCCGTCATGTAGGGGGGGGGGGGGGGGGGAGGGGAGAATGTTCCGGCGTATCGACAAGCGACGGCCCGTAGTTAAAGAACGCAAGATTAGAGAAGGCTGTGAGACGACGTCAGCCAATAGCCCGCTGACTAGGACGGCACCACGACAGGGGCGGTCTCTGCAAGAAGAGAATATAAGCGCCGCTCCGGGCAGCCTCGGCCGGAGAGTAAGGGGAGAGAAGAACACGGACACTAGTATAAACCACGCCTTACAAGAGAGCACTACGATAGCCGTTATTTGTGACCCACAAACTGTACGACAAACTTGCATGAACATTGTATATTGTGAAGGAAACTGACTGTTTTCTGGTCGCCCATCGCTTCCGACAAGTCGTGATGATTCCAAAGTTAGGTATTGTCAATCTTCTTTATTGTAATAAAAACTATTAATGTGATTTGCTTGAATTATTGTATAGCTATCCGTGAAAGCAGCATGTACCCTGTAAGAGACGAGTGGGCAGGATCCCGCAGTTCTTTTACGTAAACAAACCGGCCACTAGGCTTTGTGAGTAGAAAAAGGCCTGCTTGAGCCATTATGTCAATTTAAACACGCCGCCCACTTGTGCTCTTATAGATTACGTATTTAAGACCCGCAAGTTTCTTTGGGAGTTCTTTCAAGTTACCATCTCACCCAGGAGCCCTCTTGCGCCCTTCAGTTTCTTTCACTTCTTTCACGAAAGTCTGACGTATGACCTACTATAATAACATTGCTGTGAGTAGCTTTACCTTTAGTTCTGGATGACATATAAGTCGGCAGCAAGACACACCATTTGTGTGCCAGCTCCTCCCCCTTCCCTCGTCTGAGGACGACACTCATGATCATCAAATGGACTCAGTACTCGTACTTTCTACGTCTGTCGATCAGTATCATGTAACGTCGTTGGAGACCTGATACCACACTCAGGAAGAATAAAAAGAGCAAGAAGACTATGTAATACTTCTGACTTTATAGTCATCATATTCAGCTACAAGAAGCTCTACTTGGAGCAGCTGAGAAGGTAGCAGTGGAAAGACGACGTAATGGAGTGTGACGTACCGGTCACAGATGGTTTAATCGGTACGAGTAACGTTAGGAAGACCGCTAAAATTGTGGTCCCTCTCCCCGATTAGCTGATGTGTTCGGAAGTAGCGCGCCAAAATGGCAAAATTTCTGTTATTAGTATTAATAAAACTAAACAGAGCATTTACTTGAATTTCATGTAAAAAGTATCCTCTATCTCAAAAATGTTAATCGTCAGTAGAATATTAAATAGTTGTTAAACTAAAAGGTAGCCGAAGTACTTAAAAGATCTTCGGGTCTCGCTTAACTTGGCTGGCGGACAAGGTGGTTCGACTACAAGATCAGAGCTGGTCAGGCAGCCTCGGAGGACAGACATGAAGTCTGCCGCTGTCGATATCGGTTAAGAACTTAATTAGCAATCTCTGTTTTTTTAACATGTAGTTGAAAACTACTTCGATAGCACTTACGCATAGACGCAAGTCACTATTTTCTTTATTTTCTTGGCAGTGTGAAGAAAGAAAAGTGTTTGTGTTTCATATAGTGGACTACAATTGTGCAGTTTCTCGTAATCTGATAATAAAAAGTGAGTTGCGTCTCTTTTAAACAAACCAATTTAAAATTTAATTATACAATACCAGCTCCTCGTTAACAATCTATTACAGCCTCAAGCTAAAGAACTCGCGATCGACGTGCTGTTGTTTGCGCAGACGATAACAACTGTAGAAGACTGCAGGTCATAGCGAACAGAGGTTTGTAATCACACTAGTGTACCATACAGAAGTTGAAACTAGATTCTGTGGAAGAAATGAAGCAGCATTCCCAGACGATCCTTGTGTCCTTAGAGGAATAGTAGTGACAAACCTGATCTGTAATACCCGCATTAATGATATCACAGGCCGGCCGGTGTGGCCGTGCGGTTAAAGGCGCTTCAGTCTGGAACCGCGTGACAGCTACGGTCGCAGGTTCGAATCCTGCTTCGGGCATGGATGTGTGTGATGTCCTTAGGTTAGTTAGGTTTAAGTAGTTCTAAGTTCTAGGGGACTGATGACCACAGAAGTTAAGTCCCATAGTGCTCAGAGCCAGCCAATGATATCACAATCTTCGCTGAATGCATTTTTGAATGCAAATCAACCCCATAGCGTTTTGCGAGAAATACGTCGTCATTTTCCTGTGAATTCCCTGAGCTTTTCATGTTATGTATTCAAATGGAGCATACTGACCTAATACAATCCTAACAGCCACATAATGCGTCACAACCAATCATGTAACGCCGATTTATCAATAGTAGTGTTTGAGAAATGACATCTTTCATGGATGAATTACATTTCCTTAAGACTCCTCTCAGCTCGGCCTCCGTTCTACTAATCTACACATTCCACTTTAAGTCGATTACTCCTACGCATTTTACAGTAACCCCTGTTTCCAGCGATGGTGTACGAGTGCTGGATTTCTTGTTCTATATGTGCACAGTGTGTTACATCCAGCGTCTCTCCATCTATCTTCGATGCTCTGCAATTCGATAGTCTTCTGTCACTGGTATCTTCTTCTTCTTATACACTGCTGCTCCATCTGCGACCAGCCTTTCCGTATTACGATAAGAAATGAATACTATATTTTGCCCTTTCCTTATAATTGTTGAAATAAATCACGTCCATTTCGTTACGGAAGTGGCATTGCCACTCTCCCACTCTCTCTCTGCCTTGCTTATAAAAGCAGTGCATGACCAACTTTCAAATCTTACTTTTAGTCTGTGATCCACTTGTTCCAGTGACACGATATGCAAACAGGAAATTAAAAACAGATCCTCTCGGCAACATTCCATCCAACCTGTTCACTTTGAACTGACTTAGGAAAAATTTTGCAGATACGTGGTTAAGAGTTTTTTGAAGGAGTAAACAGAGATTTGAAGTAATGTATATAGTGGCGAATGGTGGTAGTAATTAGTAGTAATGGTAGAATATTACTATTGTATTAAGGGTGACTTCGGTGATTTGGACTGAAGGTGGATAAAAGTTTAGGTATCTACCTAACTGAACTTTATGCGTCATGGTAAGGGTAACACAAAACGCCGTGAAAAGTTTTGTAAGTCATATTTACGTTGGTGTTTGTATAGTGCACTTTTGTTTAGCCCAGTGATTACAAACATGATCTGTAGACCTTTTGATTAAATTTTCCTCGAGAAATTTGAGACTCATCTTTATCTACTATAATGTAATTAAAATTTGTACCGCAGCTGGGACTTCAACCAGGGTCTCCTTGCGTACTTGGCAGGAATGCTAGCCATTTTACCACTGCAGCACTGTAGCTGAATTGCTGCATGGACTACCCGCCTCCAATGCCGTCCACAAGAAGGAGAAAATAAGCTGAAGATGTGAAGTTTGTACTGGGGAGGGCACTGGACTTGGGTAGTCCATGCAGCAGTGTGAGCTGTGGTGGTGAAACAGCTAACATTGGTGCCAAGTAAGCAAGGAGACATGGGTTCAAGTCAGAGCCATAGCACAAATTTTAATTCAGTTTTTTCAGTTTCATCACTATTGTAAACATGAAGATGTTTGAGAAACAATGTTGTCTGTCTAACCACTTACACTAACAGAAAAAAACCGCTAAACCAAATAAAGTAATTACTGTAGAGTGATGAAATTTTGAGAATACATTTGTCTGTGGAACATCTGTAAGCGATTAACATTGTAAGATCACAGGTTAATGTAAGGGCGAGATAACCCAATGAAAATAAGATATGCTGGTAAATTAATAACTGGTGTAACTGCCAGAATGTTGAATGCAAGCATGCAAAACGTGCAAACACTGAGTTGTGCAAGAGCCGGTTGTGAGTTTATGGGCTGGAGCTCGACGCTTGTTGCACTAGGTCAGTCAATCCTGGGATGGTTAATGCTGTTTGTGAATGACGTAGGAGATGATGTCCAACGATGTCTCATATGGGCTCGATTGGAGACAGATCTGGTGATCGAGTAGGTCAAGGGGACATGTCGACACGCCGTAGAGCTTGTTGCGTTACAACAGCGGTATGTGGCCGAGCGTTAACCAGTTGGAAAACACCACCCGAAATGGTGTTCATGAATGGTAACACAAAAGGTCGAATCAGGAGACTGACGTAGAAATCTGCGGTAAAGTGCTCCTGCTGTCACACGACTCCGCATCCCTGGCCATAGACCTAGGTGTAGCTCCATTGTGGCTAGCACGCACACAGGTTGGCTGCAGGCACTCAGCTGGCCTCCTCCTAACCAGTGCACAGCCAGCACTGCTGCCATCACTGGCACCTAGGCAGAACTGTCTTTCATCATAAAACACAACAGACCTTCACCCTGCCCTCCAATGAACTCTCACCCGACATCGATGAAGTCACAAATGGCGGTGGTTTACGGTCAGTGGAATGTACGAAATGGGGTGTCTAGCTTGGAGCTGTTCTTGAAGTCACCGGTTCGTAGGACTTCTTTGTGTCTCTGTGGTGCCAACTGCTGCTCAGATTGCTGTTGCAGATGCAATACGATGCGACAGAGCCAAACGCCGGCCACGGTGGTTTTCCTTCTCGGTAGTGCAACGTGGCCGACCAGAGCCGGGTGTTCTTGCGACCTTACTTTCTAGTGAGTACCAATGGCTTCCTTTCTGGCAAGTCTTTCTGAAGAATCGCGGATGGTTTTGTAAGCCGTCGTCGCCAGTTTTGAGTTAAGGCCTCGTCGCTACCATTGTGGAGGTCGTGTTGCCACTGTTGTTACGGTAGGCCGAGTTCGTGAGTTCGTGAGACGCCTTCTGGAGCAGTACACCACTAAGACAATTTGTCCTTGCCACTGTCACACAGCTATGCTCGAGTGTCAGGTAACAGGATAGGTAAACGAAAGTTCTACGACAGTCCAACAAATCAGTATAAAAGTCACACAAACAGGTTAAAAGGTTTACTTATGTTTGTCACTAATTGAATAATAAAGTCCGCAACACTGCATGTAATATAACACAAAAGGGTTCTCAATGGCTAAGTGCAAATAATCGTAGGTAAACATTACGGTACATAGCAAATGCAATTTATAGCTGTGTGTTCACCACTAGGAGTTCACTAAACGACGTTCCCTGCCTAAGTCAGCCCTGGACGATGGTCTGTAGCAAACTGAGCGACTGCTACTCTCCTATCAGTCCGTTGTCGTCCTGTCATTGGCGCACTGAACATGACCGGCTGCAGACGGAGGCCAAGTATGCATCCTCATCCTCAGCGCTGACCATGGCGCCGGTGGACCTCGCGCAAGTGGCGAGTCCCCATGGCCCTGGCACCAACTCCCCTGCGGTGCGTTTGCCTGTCTGTGTCTTATTCGGACGACACAGCTTTTCGTAGCCCAATTACACGACCTCGTTCAGACTCAGTGACATGTTGATAAAGGCGTCTTCACCGTCTTAAAGGCATTCTTGACTAACATCAGCTCGTGATGTCCTATCTCAAAGGTAACTAATGCCCACGACCGTCACAGCGTGCATTTAGAGCAAACCTCGTTTGCGTTCTCATAGTGGCGCTACTAGCGCCACACTTATGCGACTGGTGTGAAATTTTAATAGAAGTTATCTTTCAGAAGCAGAAACTGGCCTATCAACTTTCGTTTATGTCGCACAATTCGCACAGTTCCTTATTAACGCCGAAAGTAATTACGGAAAGAAACAGGTAAGCAGCGGTGACTATGTCATACCTTCGTTACGGAAATGTTGGTATTTTTTGTGTTAGGTTTTTGCGCAGAATTTTATATTTAGATTGTCTCTCTCAGTTTCCCTTCCCAGATTTTCTGGCTTACTTGTCATATTCAGACTTACAATATTCCAAAATCGACCCAAAAATTGTTGCTCTTTCCTAATTCTGCCTCTCTCTCAAGGCCGCCGGAATATTCTCCCAGTGGAGAGACAATCTTGATAATTTCTTCAAATACAACGCACAAGTCCTGTAGGTACACATTCTGTGTCTCCATTGCCTTCTGCTTTTCTGAGGTGCGTGTTTTCCTTTCTTGGTTGAATGTTAGAAGGGGCCGAGCACAGACTCTGTGTAAAGGATTACAAAGACATTGCATCCAGAACCATCCAAATAGATGGAAGTATGTATAGAGACCGCAGAGAGGAATGGTTGCCTTGGAAAGAAAGGCATTGTTTAAAGATCGGCTTCTGAATATTTGGATCCACTGCCAATGTACCAAAGCAAGATGAGAAAGATTCGAACATTTATGGATGTTACGGGTAAAGCATACGGCTAGCTGTAAAAAACCTCACGTTGATTTCACTTGTGTTTAAGTGGTCAGGGACGTGATCATTAACTGAAGAAAAGCGCCACGAACTAAACAGATTCTGCATCGAATAATTTTCCCCGTGTGTTGGTCCTCAGAGTAAAATAACCTTCATGGACAATATGGTGATTAGTATATCCACGGTAGTCACTGGAAAATACCTTCGAAGTGCTTCCACCGTTCTTTTTTGCTAAAAAGATGTTTGTCGTTTTCGTAGTGTTGCACATGGCACTGGTCATGCACCACAGCCTAAAACAGAATGCCTCACAACGCTTAGTGACTGCCTCTCACTGACAAGGATATACATTAGGCAGGCATAGTCAACCGTATGATTTATTTTATTATTCAGAGACTGTACCTCATTAAAAACACGTATCAATCTGACTGCCTCAACAAACATCTATAAAAATTACACTATTGTACAGTTTTCGTAGGTATTATTATTCTTGAGTTAACATTGGCAACATTACCGTTAGTTGTATGGCAAGTAACAGTCGTTCCATGTAACGCAAGTTGTCCAGTAACACTGCGAGACGAATTTATAAAACACGTTTATTGCGCACCAAGAATATTCTGTGATAGATTTTATTAGATGTCTGAAAGAAGTGCGACTTGAATCTGCATTTACATGTGCTTCTACACCTATTCTCTGCCAACATTCTTACAATGTGTCGAAGAGTGTATTTTGTGACCCACACGTCACTTCAGTCCTCTTCTCTTCGTGTCGCCAATGGTGCAATTGAAGGTAGTTGCTCAATTGCCTCCTCGTGAGCTCGACACTCTCTGATTTTATGCACACGCGCTTTGACGTTTACTGAAAGAGTGTGTGACGAAACGCAATAATCTTCTTTGAACCTCGTCTATTTCATCTATCATTACCATCACGTACGTGTCTTAGAAGAAAGATTAAGGAAAGACAAACCTACGTTTCTAGCATTTGTAGACTTAGAGAAAGCTTTTGACAATGATGACTGTAATACTCTCTTTTAAATTCTAAAGGTGGCAGGGGTAAAATAAAGGGAGCGAAAGACTATTTACAATTTGTGCAGAAGCCTGATGGCAGTTATAAGAGTCGAGGGGTATGAAAGGGAAGCAGTGGTTGGAAAGGGAGTGAGACAGGGTTGTAGCCTCTCCCCGATGTTATTCAATCTGTATATTGAGCAAGCAGTAAAGGAAACAAAAGAAAAATTCAGAGTAGGAATTAAAATCCATGGAGAAGAAATAAAAACTTTGAGGTTCGCCGATGATATTGTAATTTTGTTAGAGACAGCAAAGGACTTGGAGGAGCAGTTGAGCGGAATGGACAGTGTCTTGAAAGAAGGATATAAGATGAACATCAACAGAAGCAAAACGAGGGTAATGGAATGTAGTGGAATTAAGTTGTGTGATGCCGAGGGAATTAGATTAGGAAATGAGACATTTAAAGTAGTAAAGGATTTTTGCTATTTGGGGAGCAAAATAACTGATGATGGTCGAGGTAGAGAGGATATAAAATGTAGACTGGCAATGGGAAGGAAAGCGTTTCTGAAGAAGAGAAATTTGTTAACATCGAGTATAGATTTAAGACTCAGGAAGTCGTCTCTGAAAGTATTTGTATGGAATGTAGCCAAGTGTGGAAGTGAAACGTGGACGATAAATAGTTTGGACAAGAAGAGAATAGAAGCTTTCGAAATGTGGTGCTACAGAAGAATGCTGAAGATTAGATGGGTAGATCACATAACTAATGAGGAGGTATTGAATAGAATTGTGGCACAACTTGACTAGAAGAAGGGACCGATCGGTAGGACATGTTCTGAGGCATCAGGGGATCACAAATTTAGCATTGGTGGGCAGCTTGGAGGGTAAAAATCGTAGAGAGAGACCAAGAGATGAATACACAAAGCAGATTCAGAAGGATGTAGGTTGCAGTGAGTACTGGGCGATGGAGAAGCTTGCACAGGATAGAGTAGCATGGAGAACTGGATCCAACCAGTCTCAGGACTGAAGACCACAACAACAACAACAACAACGTGTCCTGCACTCACTAATAGTACTGAAATATAGGTCAGCTGGTGGTTTTGTAAGGTTCTACACTACATACACTCTCCTGAACCCACCGTGCCGCGCGTGGTGAAGGGTGCTCTGCTCTGTCTGTTTCACCCGCAAACTGGGCGAAGGAAAAACAACTATCTATACGCCTCCGTCCGAGCCCTAATACCTCTAGTCTTATCTGTATGGTCCTTAGGCGAAATGGACGTTGGCAGCAGTAGAATCGTTCTGCAGTCTGCCTCAAATGACGGTTCTCTAAATTTTCTCAATAGTGCTCCTCCGAAAGAACATCGTCTTCCCTCTAGCGATTCCCAGGCCAGATCGCGAAGCATCTCGCACAGCCTACTTGTTGTTTGAACGTACCGGTAACAAACCTAGCAGCCCGCCTCTAAATTTCTTCGATTTCTCCCTTTATAAAGACCTTATGAGCATCCCAAATACTCGAACAGTACTCAAAAACGGGTCTCACTAGTCCCCTAAGCGGTCTCCACTCTCCTTTACAGATGAAGCACTCTTTCCTAAAATTTTCCCAATACACCGAAGCCGACCACTTGTCTTCCCTACTTCAATCCTGACATGCTCTTTCCATGTAATACTGCTTTTCAGCGTTACGCCTGGATGATTAATCCATGGGAATACGTCAAGCAGGATGCTATGAATACTGTACCCAAAGATTATGGGTTCGTTGTTCCTACTCATCTGCATTAACTTATATTTTTCTACGCTTAGAAGAAGCTACCATTGGTTCAACAGCATATAAAAAGTTTGCCTAAGTCATATTGTATGCTACTACAGTCAGTCAACGACGGAACCCTCCCATACACCGTAGCGTCGTCCGCAAACAGCTGAAGACTGCTTCATACGGTGTCAAATGTTTCAAATGGCTCTGAACACTATGGGACTTAACATCTGAGGTAATCAGTCCCATAGAATTAGAACTAGTTAAACCTAACTAACCTAAGGACGTCACACACATCCACGCCCGATGCAGGATTCGGACCTGCTACCGTAGCAGCCGCATGGTTTGGATTCGTTACTGGTAGGTTTGATCATCACGCGAGTGTTGCGGAAATGCTTCAGGAACTCGGGTGGGAGTCTCTGGAGAAAAGGAGGCGCTCTTTTCGTGAACGGCTACTGAGGAAATTTAGAGAACCAGCATTTGAGGCTGACTGCAGCACAATTTACTGCCGCCAACTTACATTTCGCGGAAAGACCACAAAGATAAGATAAGCGAGATTTGGGCTCGTACAGAGGCATATAGGCAGTCATTTTTCCCTCGTTCTGTATGGGAGTGGAACAGGGAGAGAAGATGCTAGTTGTGGTACCAGGTACCCTCCGCCACGCACCGTATGGTGGATTGTGGAGTATGTATGAAGAAGTAGATGGTTCCGGACCGAAGCGCCTAGAACCGCTCAGTCACAGCGGCCGGCATACCGTGTCCGCCAGATCATATACGTATATGGAAAATCACACTTCGCTGGGGCACTCCTGACGATACCCTCATCTCTGATGAATACTCGTTGTCGAGGACCACATACTGGGTTCTGTTACTTAATATATCTTAGAACCAGCCACATACCTGAGAGCCTATTCCGTATGCTTGTACCTCCGTTAACAGTCGACAGCTTTACTGAAATCTAGATATTTGGAATTTGCGGGATGCCCTTCATCCATGGTTGGCAGGATCTCAACAGAGAAAAGGGCTAGCTGAGTTTCACACGAGCGATGCTTTCTAGAACCACGCTCATTTCGGGACAGAAGCTTTCCCCTCTTGAGGCAATTTATGATATTCGAACTGAGAATATGTCCAAGGAAGCTGCAGCAAACCGATGTTTAAGATATTGGCCTGTAATTTTGTGGGTCCGTTATTTTATCCTTCTTATATACAGGAGTCAGCTGCGCTTTTGTCCAGTCGCGCTGGGCTGGAGATTCGCGATAAATGCAGGCTAAGCAAGGGGCCAATGCCATACAGTACTCTTTGTAAAGCCGAACTGCGATTCCATCCGGACCTGGCGACTTCACTGTTTCTCTACACCAGGTATGGTTAATCCTGTGTCCTGCATATGGGAGTCTGTGCGATGGTCAAACGACGGTAAGTTCGTACCATTCTACTGGGTGAACAATTTCTTAAATGCGAAATTTGGAATTTTGGCTTTCTTTTTGGTATCTTCTACTGCCACACCAAACTGGTCTAGCGATTTTACATACGGCCATAATTTTCTCGGCAAGATCTGTTTCTGACGTATGACAGTGGTAGTTGTTCTAAACATCGCGCACCGATCTTTTTACAGACGCACGAATTTATATATCTTTTGCCGGTCATCATTTGGGCGTTTCCATTTGAACACAGACTGCTACAGCCAGATTATCAGTGTTTTTCGAATTTCATGCCGCGCGGAGTGGTCGCGCAGTTAGAGGCGCCTTGTCGCTAACTGCACGGCCTCTCCCGCCGGAGGTTCGGGCATGTATGTGTGTGTTGTTCTTACCGTAAGTTAGTTTAAGATAGTTTAAGTAGTGTGTAAGTCCAACTACAGAGGACCTCAGCAGTCTGGTCCCTTAGAAATTCACACAGATTTGAATATTTTCGAATTTCATTGTTAAGGTTCCTCCTTTGTGGACAGAGTACTCTTCCTGGGCATTCTTCCGATGTACGTAAGTGTGGCATCCGCCTTTCCGGGGATTAGTTTTATGCGGTTGTTCCACTTTAACTCGCTCCGTACGTACAGATGTGAATGGTTCCAATGTAGGCGTCTAAACATGTAAAAAAGAGTCTTTCCGCCTGTATTGCGCAGTCCGTTACATCAGTGTAGTTGTGGTCCTTAGCATCCGTGTGTCTTAGCATCTGTTTAAAGTCGGTAACACCACGGAACAGCTCCACTCGAACAACGGATGCTGCCCACGCCAACTCGCCATGCTGACATTCTTCAGCAATGGAGTAAGTTAATACTTAACACTCGTCTCCCATTCTTTTGGGCTTCATGTGTCCGTCTCGATAGCGATAGTCAGCGCAGACGAATGCTGTTCAAAGGGGTCCGGTTTCGATTGCCGGCTGGTTTTGAGATTTCCCCGCTCAGGGACTGTGTGTTGTGTTGTCTTCATCATCCTGTCATCCCCATCGACACGCATGTCGCCGAAGTTGCCTCAACACTGAGTCTTTTGACTTGCAGCAGGCGAACGGTCTACCCGACGGGAGGCCGTAGCCGCACGACATTTCATTTCATTTTTGGCTTCCTGCTAAGGTTGAACGTCATGAGTAAAGACCTTGCGCAATCACACACTTACCCCCGATATAAGTAAAGTCTCTTGCGTTCCTGTTGAACGCGTTATAGTAAATTCTTGCGTCACTGCAACAGCTAATCTACGAACCATCGACACAAATACTAAAGAAACATTGGACTTGCAAAAAGAAACTGTACCGCTCGGGGCGGGGGGGCGAGGGGGGAGGGGGGGGGGGGGTAGCCGCCGTGATGGAGTTGTTAAAATACAATGTTCTATGGTTGCTTAAAGTAATCTGAAGCGGGTGTCAGTACGGGTGACATTAAAATGACACACACTGCATTGTCCTTTCCAAATTTGTCCGTCGTTGGCATGACTTGATTTGATCCCTGGTCTGCTAATGTCCCAAAGTGAGACTGCCGCTTCAGCCCGTAAACACGCCCGACCTGCCTGCAACCATCCGCAGGTTCTGCCTGGCGCGAGTTTGCCCGCCCGGCGTGTTCGGCAGCAGGGAGGGGCCAACAGCTGCCGTAATCCCGTTGTCTGGCGGACGCGTCAGCCCGGCGGCGGTAACAAGGTTTGCCGCACTGCCAGCACCTGCTACCTGCTACCTGATACCTGCTACACACTGGCTGCGACGCGTCCCCGTAACCCAGTTTGTGTCTCCGGCCCTCCCCGGTTAATCGGATGAGGTCCAAACAAGCGTTAAGACGGCGATCGAGTTCAGCGCTCTGCTAAGCGTTAAGGGAGAGCAGCCAGCCACAACCGTATTGTTCAACGACACTGAGCGGCTTTTTGAGACACGATAAAAAGTAATGAAGAAACTCCAGGAGACACAAAACAAACGAATAAATCTCAGCTTCGCACTGTATGAAGTTTTTACAAAGCATTCCACCGTCTCATCAACAATATACTTTTGTCTACTACCAAAACTGCTCTCTCCCAGATAGCGTGAATAAATCTTACCATCATTCACTCTACTTCCCTGAGAAATTCGAGTTCCGGGTGGCTTATCTGGAATACCATTTCCATAAACGGTTACGCTTTACTGCATGCTGTTTCATTCTCCACATCCCGTCTCCTGTGCTCGGGTAACTTTCACAAACAGAACAGAATACTCTAACTGGAGTTCTTCTTCTTTCGTTTCACTCTCTTTGGGGTACGCTGGATCAATCATATCTTTGTGCGTTGTTCTTTTCTTAGGGCGCAGTATTTCTTCATTCTTTCTGACCTTCTTCTCCTCTCATCTTCCGAGATGAAGGCTTTGGACTTTTGTGTGGATTTGTCTTGGAACCTTATGTTTTCATATTTAGTAATTAATTTAGCAGTTCGATCAATAAGTGAATTTTCTGAAATATTTGATTCCACTAGGTCTTTCTCAGTTTCTTTAAACCAGTTGGGCTTCGTTTTTCGGTTACGGAAGAAGTCAAAGATTTGTTTAGTTAATCTGTTGGAATCCATTCTGAGAAGATGACCATAAAAATTTATTCTCCTTTTTCGCATAGAATCTGAAAGTTTTTCAATTTTCTTGTAGAGAGTTTCATTTTTGATGTATATAATCTTATTGTCTTGAAATTTTGGCCCAATGATTTTTCTTAAAATTTTTCTTTCCTTTATCTCAAGTTTCTCCATTTGGTCTTTGAAATTCATGTTAAGTGTTTCTGCTGCATACAGTGCTTCTGGCTTAATCACTGTCTTGTAATGTGTAATTTTGGACCCCCATGAAAGGGATTTTTTGTTGTATGTATTTTTTGTTAGTTGGAAGGCCAATTCAAGTTTATTTTATCTGGATTCCATTGCTTTGCTTTCCCCAGCATTCCAAGTAATCCATTCTCCGAGATATTTGAATTCTTTTACTATTTCAATCTTCTGTTCTTGAACTTTGAGGCATTTACATGAGTGCTTGATGTTTGTCAATATCTTAGTTTTTTCAGAGGAGATGTGAAGACCAATTTCAGCTGCTTGTTTCTTTAGTTCAAGGATTTGCTCCCGTGCTTCTTCCATTGTTTCAGCAAACAGGGCCATATCATCTGCAAAAGCAATGCAATTTACTTTAAGGTTCTTCTTTTTGCAACCCAGTCTTATACCACTCTTAATATTTGTGTTCCATTGTCTGACTACTTTCTCAAGAGCACAATTGAACAGCAACGGTGAGAGCCCATCGCCCTGTCGCACTCCCGTTTTTATTTCAAAGGGTTCCGACAGTTCGCCCATAAATTTAACTTTCGAAAATGTATTTGTAAGGGTCGCTTTTATAATATTAGTTGTTTTCTTATCCAAACCCATTTTTTCCAGGACTGATAACAGAGATTCTCTATCAATCGAATCATATGCTTTTTTGAAATCAATGAAGGAGATTACGTATGTCTGTGCCCTTGATTTTTGGTAAGCCATGATGTTTTTGAGGTTTAGTATTTGTTCCGAACATGATCTACCCTTTCTAAAACCTCCCTGGTATTCCCCGATTTGCGGATCCAATTGCGGCTCTGTCCTGTTCAAAAGGACTTTAGAAAGAATCTTGTACGTTATATCCAGCAGTGATATTCCTCTGTAATTGTTGGGGTCTGTCTTCAAACCTTTCTTGTGGATAGGGTGGATGAGAGCTGTTCTCCATTCTTCGGGGATCTCTTCTTCTTTCCAGATTTGATCGACAACACACTTTAGGGATGTAACTGCATTTTTGTCAGCCTTTTACCATAGTTCGGCCACTATTTGATTTTCTCCGGACGCCTTGTTGTTTTTAAGTTCTGAGATGACCTTCTGTAGTTCTTCAGTCGTCGGTGGTTCTGAATCCGGCTTCTCACGGTTGTTTGGAATGGATTCAAATTTTTCAAGGATGGGTTCACAATTCAAGAGTTTCTCAAAGTAGCCTGCTAGTATTTTGCAGTTTTTCGTGTTGTTGTGAGCGATGGTCCCATTTACATCTCGAAATTGGAGGGTGGGTGCTTTGTATCTTGATAACCTTTGTTTGAAAGTTCTGTAAAAGCTCCTTGTGTTGTTTTTAGCAAATTCTTCATCAATTTGGAGGAGAGTTTTGTTTTCATGTGTCTTCTTAATCCTTTTTATATTTTTATCTGTAATGAAATTCAGTCTACTTTCTTCTGTTTTCTGTGATTGCCAATTTTGCCATGCCTGTTTTCTCGTTTCAATGAGGGCATCACATTCCAGCGACCGCCAGGCATGTTTTTTACTTTTTTTGTTAGGTGCTATCCGTTCAGCTGTAGTAATGAGGTTTTCCTTGATATCCCCCCAGCTTTGTGTCTGAATGGTTTCTGTTGCTTTTGTGAATTCATCTGATTTTAATATCTTTTCTGTGCTATACTTCCGACCCTTAATTTGTTTCATGCTCCGTTTCCTGTTTGGGATGACTTTGAACTTAATTTTAGAAAGGCAATGGTCTGAATCCAAGTTTGCACCCCTGAGTACCCTAACGTTCATGATTTCTTTGCTAGAAATCTTCTTAATTGCCACATGATCAAGATGAAATTCCCCAAGGCTAGGATTTGGGGATACCCATGTTTTTTGTCTTCGTGGTAGTTTCTTGAAAGCTGTGGATTTAAGAATTAAATTGTGTGCTTGGCAAAGTTCTATTAGTCGCACACCATTTCTCTTTGTTCTCTTGTGTGCAGGATAGTTTCCAACTATTTTCTTATATCTTTTTTCTTTACCAATCTGTGCATTAAAATCTCCAAGGAGAATGATGATGTTTTTATCTGGAATTTTCTGAGTAATGTCATCTAGATGATTTCAAAAGGCCTCCACTTTTTCTTCGTTTTTCCTGTTATCCTCGTTTATAGGGGCATGTGCATTGATAATTGTGTAGATTTTGTTTGTGCTTGTGAATGTAAGACTTGAGATTCTTTCTGATTGGGAATCAAAGCCAACTATTGAGTTCAAGATTTGATTGTTGATTATAAAGGCTGTACCAAGATGTGGTACATTTTTCATTACTCTCGGCCCCACTTTCCCTTTGTATATCCTAAAACCTTCGGAATCGAAGGTATCTGTATCCATGTATCGTGTTTCTTGAATGGCTGTTATGAGTATGTTGTGGTTCTTTAGCGTATCTGTTAGATGTTTTAGTTTTACGGTTTTCAACAATGAGTTTGCATTGAAAGTTGCTAGGTACGTTGATTGCCTATATTGAAATTTGGATGAGATTCCAAGACACTCCGACTTGTCTTTGTGCAATGTTGCAGACTCCCCAGAATCCGAATGTCTGCTGACGTACTGGCGTACGGTGAATCGTCCACCTGGGGTAAAATAGTTTACATCACACACTTCCATGATTGATGAAAGTTATTTTGGGTGTTGCCCAAAATTCCACAAAATGTACAACCAAGATTGTGAGTCCTGGAGGTAGTTCTTCCGTTCTCTCCGCCGTTGGGAATCTGAACTTCCTCTGCCGCTCTTGAGACAGTTGACCGGGTTTCGTCCAGTAACCCTAGGCAGGGGCCCTTACAGGGCGCTACTATCCGGAGCCAGATGGACCCAGGTTTTTTTTTTTTTTTTTTTTTTTTTTTTTTTTTTTTTTTTTTTTTTTTTTTTTTTTTTTTTTAACGAGGTGTTACTCCTCCCCCTCCTCCTTCCTCATCACTTGCGAAATGAGGCCCCGGGCTTGGGACCGGCAGTGGTGGAGTTTAACTGGAGTTCAATTTATAAATATGCTTAACTCCACAGATAGCTGAACATCATTCCCAGTAGCAATAACCTAAATAGTTTTCGCTTCCATCCAAGTACACCCTGTCTTCTAAAAGACTATCGAACACACTAGTAACATCTGAGAATAGTTGCAAGCCACCAGGCTTCTGTTCTTAATCAAGGCATACACCTTCCGTGCAACTTCCTCCATGAGACTTACCTCCAGTACAAGGTGGTAAGTCAAGGAATATTTAGGGATAAAAAGGTTATTCGAAGACACCAGACAAGTCTTTTATGCAAGTTTTCTCTCAGAGTAACTTCGGCTGTTTCCTTCGGAACTGGACACGAACACATCTGAACATGAACCGCCTCCCTTGTCCTCTTTCTGTAGTTTATTCGACCTCGTTGGCTGGCCTACACCTCGTAACTTACTTCCATAAATGCGTCCCGCATATCACGTACGCTGAAATGTACAGTCTTCCAGAAAAATGTAGACACTCTTTGACAGTTACTGTCTTTGAAACAAAATGAAATGACGTTGCAAGTTTGCTCGGTGGCGTAGTCCATCGTTTTCTCAACAGATCAGGGCTCTCGATTTTCAGCTAATGGCAGTGCACCAACGAATGTAGTAAGATCGTCGTTTGAGCAGCGCAACGCCGTACTGAAGCGGTACTGGAATACTAAAACATGATGGACGTGCAACGGAAATGGAGTAATGTGTACGGAACTCATCCGCCAACAGGCAGAACGATTTACAGTATTCGAGATAAATTTGAAGCCGACGGAACTGTGCAGGATGTGCATAAACAAAGGTCTGGCCGATCAAAAACACCAACAAGTCCAGCTTCCAACTGTGTAGCAACATTTTATTAGGTCACCTCAAAAATCTGTAAAGCAGTGTGCACGTCAAAGCAGGTTAAGCCGATGAAGCGTACGCAGACTTCTGAAGGGTGCAAAGTGGAATGTGTACATTCCAATATCGCTGCACGCTATGAACGAAGACGAACCGGATTGGAGTACTGCGAGTGATTTGAAGTCATGAACGGTTTACATGATTTTTTTTTACCTGACGAGGCGCATTTTGAACTGAACGGTACAGTAAACTTCCGTAACTGCATGTATTTGGCTCCTGAAAATCCTCACGGTCACGTGGGCAAGCATTTTAATTCACCAGGTGTTGATGTTTGGTTAGGAGTGTCATCGCGCTGTTTTATTGGTCCATCCTTCTTTGAAGGCACCGCACCTGGTGAGGTGTATCTACGTACGCTGGAAATATCGATTTTACCTGCCATCCGAGAGGTGTTTGGAAGTGTAAGATTTTACCTATAGCAAGATGGCGCTCCGCCTCACCACCACAGAGATGTCAGAGCCTACTGCCATGAAAGTCCACCTGGACGATGGATGGGTCGAAGAGGAGCTGCTGAATATCCATCACGGTCTCCAGACCATACACCTGTTGGCTTTTACCCATGCGGGCCTTGAAAAATGAAGTTCACCAACAGAAGCGAGATGCACTGAAAGAGCTACAAGAAACCATCGAGGCGTTTTGTGCAGATCTCACACCGGCAACACCGATAGCCGTAGTTCGATCAATAGTTTAGCGGCATCGAAGTTGTTTGGTTGCTAATGGGGTCTCTTTAAACACATAAAATAACCCTTCCCTTTACGATACGTCATTTTCTTCCATTAACATTGCCTACCAAAGTGTGTCTACAGTTTTCTGAACCCCTTCTTCTCTTTATGTGACCTAATTTCCGGTTCTGACATTTAACTTCAGCCCTGGATGCCTTCCGTTGCACAGGGCGGCCTCTCACTTTAGGTTCATGTTTGATGTCTGGGGGTGCTGTACTCGCGCCAGCCACTGTGGCCAAGCGGTTCTAGGCGCTTCAGTCCGGAACCGCGCGGCTACAACGGTTCGAATCCTGCCTCGGGCATGGATGTGTGTGATGTCCTTAGGTTAGTTGGGTTTAAGTAGTTCTAAATCTAGGGGACTGATGACCTCAGAAGTTAAGCCCCATAGTGCTCAGAACCATTTGAACCATTTGCTGTATTCTCCCCTGTAACTGTGGTGCGAGCAGAGCTTGACTGCCACAGCGCGTCCGCTATGCTGCATCCCAGATAGACACTCCGGGGCGCCAGGGCAAAGCTAAGCAGAGCAGCATGGCCGCTTGCAGGGAGAATCCAGACGTGCTTACCAGCAAGCAGCGCGTCACACCTGCGCTTATGAATGCACGCGTTGTAGAGATGGGCAAACTGAAACACACAGCTGTTTCGAAACAAATGAAGCAGTACAATGTAATGTTTAGAAATAGTGAAACAGTTTGTGCTTTGAAATCGTATAGGCCTACGTATTATATTATCTTGAGTGTCCACTGTACAAATATTTCCATATAAGCACAAATGAGGTGCGAGAGCTCCAATTATATCGCAGAAAGTATGAAGCTTTCACTTGAGTGTCTCGACAGTTTCGTATTTCCTGCAGCAAATGCGATGATTTCGTGTCTTGTGACTTTTGTTCTTCCTAATTGGCTGAGGACAGAGTTTGTATACATAACATAACAGATTTGGCCAAACTTCTTTCCCTGTATTCTAGCTCCTAATTTTGATAGGTGTTATTGAAAGGGTACAGTATCGCCCGACATTGAAAATAGGTACGAAATACTTCATTAATTTTGTCAGAACAATACATTTTTTTGTAAAATAACTCAATTTCAATTAATACAGTGAAGCCGGATACCAGTGTGGGAAAGAATGACAATTTATTTATTTAATTGATCACATGTGCACTCCCACAAAGTAAATCCCTACATCCAGTTTGGTGAGATCTGTGAAATGAATGAATGTATGGTCGTCTGCTAACCGCAGATAATGAATGTGAATATATGATCATCTTTGAGTCGATCCTTTGGCCACCTTTGGTGGGACCAAAGAGATGAAATTTACCAGAGCTTTGAGCGCCTGAAATGTGGCTGACCAATACGATAGCAAGGTGCTTCCCCCACCTCGACAGAGATGGGAATGGACCTAGAGAACGGCCATGTTTCAGCACTCTGCCGCTGGATCTTGTGCTGTTAAGACCTGTTTTAGTTGTGCTCCGTAATGACGAAAGAGTGGAGACATGGTATGCATGTGGAATATTTAAGAGTAGTTTGAAACATTAATTTCTCTATTTCAGGAACCTTTGTGGGGAGAATTAAATGTCAGGCAGGTAGTAATAATGGGATTGTAGTAATCTTCGGAAGTGACCAACGGTCACAATGAAACCACGTGTAGCAATAAGTTGAAATAATTCCGTGTGCTTAAGTTAAGCTGAATTACTAGCATGTGTACAATAAGTTGAAATATTTAAGAAATAGCGTGTGTACCATAAGTTGAAATATTTAAGAAATGGCGTGTGCAGGACTTGAAATTAGAGACGAGTACTTCCACGTGGTGAGTACTGTGTGAGTCTCAATCTGTGTATGAGACAAAGGATAAAGAGAAGCACTCGTCCATGGTATCAGTTGAGGACTCGCGTGTGCGCTTAATATTACTTTGTGTGATATGATTCCGTGTGACGCTAGATTCAAACTCTGAGAGAGAAGCAAGGTGAGCCGGCCGTCTATCCAGCAACGCCACTTGGCTTGCATTGCACAGGAAGACGTGCAAATATCTCCAGAGTTCATAGTAGGAAAGTAGAATTACAAAGTGGGGCAGTGTCGTGTGAAACTGGGATAAATATTAATTGGAGTGGGAAAGCTGAAAGTGATAGTGTTGTGACTATTTAGTGTAGTATTTCATGTTGCAGTGTGATGTATGTCATGTAATTTGGGTATGTGTGGTTTGCATGGGAGAGTACCAAGGTAGTTTCGAAAGATTAGTGGGTTATGCTTGTTCCTTCTGTGTTGCTCGATCTGGAGGAAAGTTTCGTGATGATGATTGTGAGAGTCGAAGTGTGAGATATAATAAAAGATCCACCATCCTATCCAGAAAGTGCACTGTAGCGTTAAAAGTAATTACGAGACCATAATATAGAGATTCACCATTGTAAAGCCATGCCCACTGGGCGGAATTTCTTATGTGTTATTGTTGTAGGTTATAGAAATTGTGTGTTTAGGTTAGAGAATTTATCGGAATAAATAAGATAGTGGAAAGAAAAATATTGGTGACTTTTCCTTCGAATTGTATGTTGTGGTAGTGTCCTGAATTTATAATGTGTGCGCCATTCATATTCAGTGCGGTGGCCATGTGTTGACAATAGCCGTTAAATAAATGACAAAAAGAAAATGTGGTATTGCCAGTGCGTAGTGTACAGTCAGAGTTCTGTAAATTACTGATAGTCAGATGCGTGTTTCCGTTGCGTATTAATCATATAGGAGGATAACTTGTAACTTAAGTGTGAGTACTAGAGTTCAAGTTACTCGATAAATAAGAATGAATCCACTCGCTTGGCAGACCACTCATCTTGCAGGCCTGACTGCTTGATGCCACAGTATGAGCAAGGCATGTGGGTGCCTCTCATAATTTCGACCCTGCCAGGATAATTTGGCCAGTATACATTTTGCCAGGATATTTTGCTGTTAGAGTTTGCTGTTAAGATTTTTTTTATGGAATGTATTGTGATAGTGCTTAGAAGAAAAATTTTTTCTGTTTGTAAATTCTTTCTGTATTGGTGAGGATCTTTTATTCTTTTATGTAATTGATTGCTATATCGTCCAAGGCTGGAAGATCGTTGCATAATTTTTTTTGCGTAATGTCCGTAGTAACTAGGTCGCAGTCGAAAAGTGTAGCCACCATGGAGAATAGCGATTCTGGGGTGAACGTAGCAGTGCAGCAGGAAGTACCTGTTGACCATGGGTTAATGAGCGGGGACGGCAAACACTCGGAAGGGGTTGAATTGTTCACTGGACCGCTGCAAGGTGATACTTTATGCGGCGGGCTTTGTCCACAAACGGGGGTTTTTCCCGACGACGCGGGCGAGCCGGGACTAGGTCAGGTATGCAGTGAAAGTGCAGCTACCCTTAGCGAAGCTACGGTTTCTCAGGCGAACGAGGTGAGCGCACCGAAAGTAGCAAATGACAGTGTGCTACTGCAGTTTTTACAGAGGATGGATAGATACATTAAGGAGAGAGATAGGGAGAATAAGGAAAGATTTGATAGAGATAATAAGGAGAGAGATAGGGAGAATAAGGAAAGATTTGAAGCAAGTAACGAACGATTAGAAGCAATGAATAGAGATAATAAGGAGAGAGATAGGGAGAATAAGGGAAGATTTGAAGCAAGTAAGGAAAGATTGGAAGCAAATAAGCAAAGATTGGAGGCAATGCATAAGGGAAATAAAGAGGCAATGAGGAAGCTACGCAAAGTCATCGATGAGCGTCTGCCCGCAGTTAATAATCGGTTAGATGAGGGGGAGAAGAATCTGGGTGCGTTGAAGGAAGTATGTGACGCCGTGAAAGGAAAAGCTAATAATTTGGAGGTACAAGTATTTGCAATAGAGAGTGATACTACTGAGCGTAGGGACGTGTTGCTGGATGAGCGAATCAAAGAGGTAGTGGTCAGAATGAATACGATTAGGGCAGAGGTAGAAAAGATCAGTATAAGAGGCGAGACAGGCTCTGACAGTACGCAGCGAGAGGTTTATGCCGACCAGGAGGAGGTACAATCACTATTACAGTTTAAAGAGGCACAATTAGAAACAAATAGGAAACATAGGGAAGAACTAGCACAGTTGCAATTAGCGTGCAGTAGCGAGGATGACACACCACCAGGTACATTGCAGAGGGAGAGTGAGATAAATTCAAAAAACGAAAATAGGCAGAAAGAGGAAGACGAATTCAGAGAGTCAGAAGAACGGTTGTGTCGGATAAAACAAGTGGCAGACCCAACTGGGTATAGTCCAAGGCTGTCTCAATTTTAAGATTCATTACCTTCATCGTGGGGACCGCTCCTCAAAATGAAGTTTGTGTGTAACCATTTGAGGGACGAGGCTAAAGCGAAAATGCAGGGAGTTATTAGAGACTGTAGTAGCTATTTAAATGAATTCTGCTCGAAAAGTAAGCAGGACCAGGTTACGCAAAGCACATTGATGATGCCAAATTGTAACGAAGGTGGTATAAGAGATCCAGTGTCGTGCTATCAGGAAATGCTCAGACGAAACAGGTATTTGGATGTGACATACGAACCTGGGGAGCTCATTGGGATCTGTATAGCGAAGTTTCCAGTGAAATTGCGCAGTGATATAGCGGTAGCAGGCAGAGGCGTAGACGATTCTGCGTCATTTCAGCACTTGTTACAAGGATTGGGTAATGAGAGCAATATCGTGAACGGAGACACGACTCATAGATCAGACAGAGTCGAGGATAGGAACGGCAGAAACTATCAGAATGACAGGAGATCATGGAATCCTGGTATTTCTTTCTTGTCGTAATAGATTGATGGATAGGAGAAACAAATCCAACATATCAGCCCTTAGCATCTTGCCATAAAACACATGCAGCTGGCACTGAAAATTGTCTATGTTACAGACATACTCTACTGACATGTAGGAATGCAAATACCATACTTCTGATCAGAGAATAAAACACCAGTAATGGAATCTGTTAGGCTGGTATCTCAGAGCAAAATTTGCAAATTTTTATTTGGAACACTAAAGTAAAAGGACTGTTTCCTCAAAGAAACCAGTTGCTAAAATGTCATGTAATAATGCCAATGAGTCCAGTTTAATTAGTGTGACTTGACTATTGCAAGTACTTAACACATAATGTAAAAAGTCAGCATGTGATCGAAGTTTTTTTAAATTAGATGCCATCTGATGTCATTGTCGTGGTGACAGTTATAATGAAGTGCTGTGTATGGTTGTATGGTGTTAGGGAAAGAGGCCACTAGCACCAAAGTTTCTAACACTTGGGCTGTCCCATCTCTCCCAGCTTGTATATTCTCTGCACTCATGTAATTTTCATGTAAGCTTAGATTCCTAACTATCAAATTCTTTACTGTGTATAGTGGACCATTAAGAGTGAGACGGATTGTCCATGAAAATGCTGTACTGATTGAGACGATCAAGGGAAATTAATCTCGTGGGCTTCATCACATTTCTAACATCAAATTATGGAAAAGTTAAGGATAGATCTAAAGTAGGCAATTTATGGTAGATAGTCAGTGTATTTATTTGTGGTGTGTAACGTTGTGCAGGGTCAAATCGAACATAAGAATTTTCAGGCGGGATGTCAGGAAGTATGACGGAATAGACTGGTTGAATGAGTCGTGAACAGGAGTCGACAGAGTGGTGTATGTACGTATTTTTTGTCATACGAATAAGGATCAAGTAGAAACGACGTGATGATTAATGAGTGGATAAAGATGGTAGATAGTGAAGTGACGTGATAAACAGTAGTGGATAAAGGTGATATTTAAGGAGAGAAGCGACGTGAAGCAGTGTGATTAATAAAGAGAGATTCGACGTGATGAAACAGTGGTAAATAAAGGTGAGTAGAATTAATAATGTGGAGATGTCTTAGATGTATGTTACAGAGAGGCCTGTGTATGCTGCTATAGAGATTGATGCCAATGGCGAAGGAAGACCAGGAAATGATGGAGTAATGGACGGACGGAGAGCCGAAATACGAATGAAGAGATGAGGACAACTGCACAATGTGAAAGGACATGAAGGGAGTATGAGATCCAGATGGTGAACGTTGTGGAATACTGGCGTAAGATGTAATATAAGTGTAGATCTAATTCTTAGCATAACATTTGCGATTTGGCAAATATAATATTTGTTGTTGTTGTTGTTGAAGCCTGGTACCAGTATAACTAATCAAAACGGTAACAAGAATGTGTACAGTTATTTTGTAGGTTGAATAATTTGTGTATTTTTGTTCTTAGATGAAATGTCGCAATTCTAAAGTGATATTTAGCAGGAGGAATAGTCGGTAAAGCGAATGCAGAGGTAAGCCGATGGAGAGAGGTGCCAGAGTGAAAGGACGAATTCGGAGACTGGAATGCTACAGGGTGTTTCAAAAATGACCGGTATATTTGAAACGGCAATAAAAACTAAACGAGCAGCGATAGAAATACACCGTTTGTTGCAATATGCTTGGGACAACAGTACATTTTCAGGCAGACAAACTTTCGAAATTACAGTAGTTATAATTTTCTACAACAGATGGCGCTGCGGTCTGGGAAACTCTATAGTACGATATTTTCCACATATCCACCATGCGTAGCAATAATTTGGCGTAGTAGTCTCTGAATGAAATTACCCGAAACCTTTGACAACGTGTCTGGCGGAATGGCTTCACATGCAGATGAGATGTACTGCTTCAGCTGTTCAATTGTTTCTGGATTCTGGCGGTACACCTGATCTTTCAAGTGTCCCCACTGAAAGAAGTCACAGGGGTTCATGTCTGGCGAATAGGGAGGCCAATCCACGCCGCCTCCTGTATGTTTCGGATAGCCCAAAGCAATCACACGATCATCGAAATATTCATTCAGGAAATTAAAGACGTCGGCCGTGCGATGTGGCCGGGCACCATCTTGCATAAACCACGAGGTGTTCGCAGTGTGGTCTAAGGCAGTTTGTACCGCCACAAATTCACGAAGAATGTCCAGATAGCGTGATGCAGTAATCGTTTAGGATCTGAAAAATGGGCCAATGATTCCTTTGGAAGAAATGGCGGCCCCGACCAGTACTGTTTGAGGATGCAGGGACGATGGGACAGCAACATGGGGCTTTTCGGTTCCCCATATGAGCCAGTTCTGTTTATTGACGAAGCCGTCCAGGTAAAAATAAGCTTCGTCAGTAAACCAAATGCTGCCCACATGCAATCGCCGTCATCAATCCTTTGCACTGTATTGTTAGCGAATGTCTCTCATGCAGCAATGGCAGCGGCGCTGAGGGGTTGCCGCATTTGAATTTTGTATGGATAGAGGTGTAAACTCTGGCGCATGAGACAATATGTGGACGTTGGCGTCATTTGGACCGCAGCTGCAACACGGTGAACGGAAACCCGAGGCTGCTGTTGGATCTCCTGCTGCACTAGCTGCGCGTTGTCCTCTGTGGTTGCCGTACGTGGTCGCCCTACCTTTCCAGCACGTTCATCCGTCACGTTCCCAGTCCGTTGAAATTTTTCAAACAGATCCTTTATTGTATCGCTTTTCGGTCCTTTGGTTACATTAAACCTCCATTGAAAACTTCGTCTTGTTGCAACAACACTGTGTTCTAGGTGGTGGAATTCCAACACCAGAAAAATCCTCTGTTCTAAGGAATAAACAATGTTGTCTACAGCACACTTGCACGTTGTGAACAGCACACGCTTACAGCAGAAAGACGAAGTACAGAATGGCGCACCCACAGACTGCGTTGTCTTCTATATCTTTCACATCACTTGCAGCGCCATCTGTTGTTGAAAATTGTAACTACTGTAATTTCGAAAGTTTGTCCGCCTGAAAATGTACTGTTGTCCCAAGCATATTGCAACAAACGGTGTATTTCTATCGCTGCTCGTTTAGTTTTTATTGCCGTTTCAAATATACCGGTCATTTTTGAAACACCCTGTATCTCCGAAACAGCTTCATGTGTTATGTGGTTGAGTATAAGGGAGCAAAGGTATGGTATGTTGTCGTGAGTGTGGTGGTGTTATGAGTATAAGGGAGCAAAGGTATGGAATGTTGTCGTGAGTGTGGTGGTGTTAAGGTTAGCTGACATCTAGACCTATTCTGTTAGTGTATTAATGGATTGAATGAGAAGGAAAATGTGATGTCTGGTGAGTGAGAGTCGTAGAGTAGTGTGATCAATGCGCACACTCCTGTAAAGGGAATGCTACCGATCCATAACTAAAACATTATTGTGTTTTATTGTTTGATTGGGATGAACCTTGATGGCAGGTCAGGATCTGACATGTGGATGGTTCATACATGTCCTAGAAATGTTGTTGTATATAATAAAGGTAAAATATATAAAGAGATACGAATTTCAGTCTGTCACTAGCACAAAGGTGTATTGTATGTTGTAGATTTAGAGTCATCAGTTTCTAAAATGTTTATTGTCTTAGTATGTTAAAGTAGTTTACTAGTTAATAACATGTGGTAGGAAGTTGTGAGCTGTGTAGATCATTTCTTATTTTTTGTTAGAACACTTTCAAGTGGTATTAATTTCAGTCTGTCACAAGCACAAAGGTTCACTGTATATTGTAGTTTTAGAATAAACAGTTTCTAATATTTTCACTGTGATAGGATGTTAGAGTAGTCTACTATTTTATATTGTAATTATGAGTTGTATAGATTGTCTATTATTCCTTTTTTTTTTTTTTTACACTTTCATGTTTTGTATGAGGGACGACAGGTACAATCAATAGCGCAAGTGTGGGCTGTATATAGAAAAGGGATAAATGTTGATGCATGTGTAGAAAACTAGGGTGTATAGTTTTATGTTTTTTAGAGCAAAGATTCTTTTATTACCAATGTATCTAATAGATCATACATGTAATCAATGAGTATTTAAATATATACTTTTGTCTGTAATGTTGCGAGATGCACGGAAGGGTCTGACTGATTGGGTGTCTTAACGCCCATACCGCTAGCAGGCCGAGCTGACATAGCCATGGCGACGGGCGACAGAGCCGCGGCACTCCCCACTCCACTGCCGGACGGGGTACACTCCACGCGCCCACTACAGAAGGTCAACGGCCTGGGGCGACATGCACGTACCACTGGCCATTCATAAGTTCCGCCACCCTTACGACTGGGGAAAGTATCCCGCGGAGGCAACAGCGGGTGGTTTCTTCTGCTCAACGGCGCGCGCAGCGGCGACACGGCAGAAAGGACGACGCGCGGCAGAGCCCGGCAGGCATTTGTTACCAGCAACTATTAACTAGTACTGGACTGTGGAGCGGTGAAACAAGATGACTGCTACTTTCCATAAGGTGGAAAGTTAAGGACAGGTGTTTCTACCTTGTGAGTGGTGGAAAAGATTTTGTCCTTAGCAGACAGGACGATTGTTTTGTTTTGTCTTGACCACTCGACGGTGGGATCCATAAACTTTTGGCAGTGACTTGTTAAGTGTGCTTTGTGAATTGCATGTGGGACGCTTGGTATTCTTGAAGAGGACAGTTGTCGTTTGGTGACAAATTATTGTATGAACGCAAGAAACTAAAGTGGGACATTGACATTTGCGTCTGTAGTAGGAGACATTTCTTTAATTGGTGCGGGAATAAGTGCTGTGTGTTGGAACTTACCACTTTTAATTACACCATGAACTGAAAGGACAGAACCGTGGGTAATAGCAGTTGTAGGGCCATTTCTGGACGACCAGATTCTTGTAGATGGTACGCTGAGAGTGACTATGACATTTGTGTTTAATGTGAGATACAGTTTACTGTTCAGTGCGTGTTCAAAAATGTCGATTTGAGTGACTTAAAGACTTTCGTAGGGGAAACCATGGGAGAGCTTTGACACCGAGGCAGTGTTTCTAGGAAAACTATCAGCAACCTTTTGACCCCAAGAAAATCACAGAATGAAATGTTTCCGTGTGACTCGCAAGATAGGGAATAGTGTATTTGTAATTGTGTAAATGTTTTTTTTAGATGTTTCATTCCTGAAGGGACAGCAAGTGTAATTGTATTTCATTAACATTTGTGTTTAGAATAGTTAGTGTTTGTTTTTTGGTTATTCTGAGTTATCAAGTTCACGTAGCATGTTTATTAGAATATTTGGTACAATGATGCTTTAATTATTAGCCGGTGGCGTAATACTAACGTAGCGGCTCTTGTTGCATTGGTCAGTAAGGTTGTCACAGGGGACAAGAGTTTGCATTGCACAACAAATATCGTAATTAATTGATGCATTTTGATGTCGTGAACAGTAATGATCTTGTTGGTGTGTTGACTGAAGCCACTTAATTTCATTATCACTGTGGTGATATTTCACATTAAAGTGTAACGAATGCTAGTCGAAATGCAAGTTCTTGTCGTCTAATTGTGTGACAACAGAGAAATGAGCAGTAGAGTAAGATACGAGAGCTACTGGTGGATTCAAACACTTATTGCTAACTATTTATTGCGTGTATTGATATGGAGCCTGACTTCTACGTGTAACTAGTGTACGCAATTTTTTTTTCTTTTGTTGATTTTGTTTTGTTTTTAGACATTGCCGTGTAAAGATTATTACAACGCAATTTATGAATGTCAGATTACTTGTTCTGTGTTTGGACGGGGAGCTATTTAGAATTTCACGAGTGCAATAAGTATTTTTTTTATTTGTTTTAGAATTATTGAAGTTTGGATTACTCCTAAAAATAACAGAGATCGCGGTAACTAAGCCAATTTTTATCTCAACATTATTTTTATTTGTATGATTTAATGTTTTATTTGTCATTTGGATTGATGTAAATTTGTATGTGTACGTTACTCCGGATTGTGGAGAGTACAATAATGCAACAACTGTGTCAATAATTTGGTAAAGTAACAACATTTGGTCGTCTTTTTGAGGTCACCAGGGCTAAGGTCTCCTCCTGGTTATTTTGATGACGTGCTACGTTTGTTCTACTACAGTTTTCTTAAAAAAATGTTCGGAACTACCCTCGCATTGCAAACTCTGAGAGAGAAGCAAGGTGAGCCGGCCGTCTATCCAGCAACGCCACTTGGCTTGCATTGCATAGGAAGACGTGCAAATATCTCCAGAGTTCATAGTAGGAAAGTAGAATTACAAAGTGGGGCAGTGTCGTGTGAAACTGGGATAAATATTAATTGGAGTGGGAAAGCTGAAAGTGATAGTGTTGTGACTATTTAGTGTAGTATTTCAAGTTGCAGTGTGATGTATGTCATGTAATTTGGGTACGTGTGGTTTGCATGGGAGAGTAGCAAGGTAGTTTCGAAAGATTAGTGGGTTATGCTTGTTCCTTCTGTGTTGCTCGATCTGGAGGAAAGTTTCGTGATGATGATTGTGAGAGTCGAAGTGTGAGATATAATAAAAGATCCACCATCCTATCCAGAAAGTGCACTGTAGCGTTAAAAGTAATTACGAGACCATAATATAGAGATTCACCATTGTAAAGCCATGCCCACTGGGCGGAATTTCTTATGTGTTATTGTTGTAGGCTATAGAAATTGTGTGTTTAGGTTAGAGAATTTATCGGAATAAATAAGATAGTGGAAAGAAAAATATTGGTGACTTTTCCTTCGAATTGTATGTTGTGGTAATGTCCTGAATTTATAATGTGTGCGCCATTCATATTCAGTGCGGTGGCCACGTGTTGACAATAGCCGTTAAATAAATGACAAAAAGAAAATGTGGTATTGCCAATGCGTAGTGTACAGTCGGAGTTCTGTAAATTACTGATAGTCAGATGCGTGTTTCCGTTGCGTATTAATCATATAGGAGGATAGCTTGTAACTTAAGTGTGAGTACTAGAGTTCAAGTTACTCGATAAATAAGAATGAATCCACTCGCTTGGCAGACCACTCATCTTGCAGGCCTGACTGCTTGATGCCACAGTATGAGCAAGGCATGTGGGTGCCTCTCATTATGACTGATAATCTGTTTGTGCTCTTGAAAAGGCATATCATGAGATACAATTTATTGAGACAGCATTATGGGAAGCGAGGCACTGAATTAACGTTTATGTGTGTGCCACTCACATTTTTCTTACTCGCAGTTAAATTTTCCATTGTTTGTCACAGAGCAGCACTGCAAAGTGATTGATGCACACAGATCAAAAACGTACCATAACAGACTGGACCATATAATACAATGGTCAAGTAGGGCAGTTTTTCACCAAACATTCACAAGTCAGCTGCCTACAGCTCATAATATGAACACTTGATACAAATGGAAAAAATGTTAAAACATTTCAAGGTAACTGAAATGCCGAGATCGGTATGTTTCCTTGAACTATAAAATCCAGCCTAAAATTTTAAACAATTCATACAGTGATACGCACATCATGTCAGATCTGGCTCCACAGCACTTAAAATTCTTGCTAAAGAAGATAATTATTCTCAAAACACATAACTAAATAAACATACTCAAAAAATTAAACTCACTGAATGGTGAGCAACAAACTTGAAAAAAAAAAGTTCTTGTAACATAGCTACATGTAAGATTTATTCGACTAAACAAAATACAGACAAATACAAATTTAGCGCAGATCGTCCAGAGGAGAACAAAATCAACTGAAGTTTTACTGTTTCATTTCTGGGTAGATCTACTGTACATATTCTACGTTGTAGTTAAGAAATATCATTTTTTATACTTTTTCTCTTGAAAGATGCGATCGTTTGTCTGTTACTGTTTGCCCCTGCAATGAAAATATGCACTCACATGGAACAGGCGTCGTTTCATTGTTTCAAACAGCGTAGGAAACAGCACATGATTTACTTTCCACCACAGCAATGGATTTTGTGATCTGTGTATCAGTGGCGTCTTCATAGACGTGTCAAACTCGACTATACTTCCAGCATGTGGATTTTGTACACTTTCGATCAACCCTCCTACAGCTTGACCAAAACCTTGCCAAATGATGCCACTGCTAAGAGTTGAAAGTGCTCACGACAACTGGTTTGGCTTGTGGTAGATTGTCTGTTGAACAACGAGTGGGTTTATGTCGGATTGCACAGCACTTGTTAATTACTACACTTTTTGTTTCTTTTAATCGATGGACGGTGGAAGGAGTATACAGAGGGACTATACAAGGGCGATGTACTTGAGGGCAATGTAATAGAAAGGGAAGTGATTGTAGATGAAGATGAAATGGGAGATACGATACTGCGTGAAGAGTTTGACAGAGCACTGAAAGACCTGAGCCGGAACAAGGTCCCAGGAGTAGACAACATTCCATTAGAACTACTGACGGCGTTGGGAGAGACACTTCTAACAGCCGGCCGAAGTGGCCGTGCGGTTAAAGGCGCTGCAGTCTGGAACCGCAAGACCACTACGGTCGCAGGTTCGAATCCTGCCTCGGGCATGGATATTTGTGATGTCCTTAGGTTAGTTAGGTTTAACTAGTTCTAAGTTCTAGGGGACTAATGACCTCAGCAGTTGAGTCCCATAGTGCTCAGAGCCATTTGAACCATTTGAACACTTCTAACAAAACTCTACCATCTGGTGAACAAAATGTATGAGACAGGCGAAATACCCTCAGACTTGAAGAAGAATATAACAATTCCAATCCCAAAGAAAGCAGGCGTTGACAGATGTGAAAATTACAGAACTATCAGTTTAATAAGTCACGACTGCAAAATACTAACGCGAATTCTTTACAGACGAATGGAAAAACTGGTAGAAGCCGACCTCGGGGAAGATGAGTTTGGATTCCGTAGAAATATCGGAACACGTGAGGCAATACTGACCCTACGACTTATCTTAGAAGCTAGACTAAGAAAACGCAAACCCACGTCACTAGCATTTGTAGATTTGGAGAAAGCTTTTGACAATGTTGACTGGAATGCTCTCTTTCAAATTCTGAAGGTGGCAGGGGTAAAATAAAGGGAGCGAATGGCTATTTACAATTTGTACAGAAACCAGATGGCAGTTATAAGAGTCGAGGGATATGAAAGGGAAGCAGTGCTTGGGAAGGGAGTGAGACAGGGTTGTAGCCTCTCCCCGATGTTATTCAATCTGTATATTGAGCAAGCAGTAAAGAAAACAAAAGAAATATTCGGAGTAGGTATTAAAATCCATGGAGAAGAAATAAAAACATTGAGGTTCGCCGATGACATTGGAATTCAGTCAGAGACAGCAAAGGACTTGGAAGAGCAGTTGAACGGAATGGACAGTGTCTTGAAGGGAGGATATAAGATGAACATCATCAGAAGCAAAACGAGGATAATGTAATGTAGTCGAATTAAGTCGGATGATGCTGAGGGAATTAGATTAGGAAATGAGACACTTAAAGTAGTAAAGGAGCTTTGCTATTTGGGGAGCAAAATAACTGATGTTGGACGAAGTAGAGAGAATATAAAATGTAGACTGGCAATGGCAAGGAAAGCGTTTCTGAAGAAGAGAAATTTGCTAACAACGAGTATAGATTTAAATGTCAGGAAGTCGTTTCTGAAAGTATTTGTATGGAGTGTAGCCATGTATGGAAGTGAAACATGGACGATAAATAGATTGGCCAAGAAGAGAATAGAAGCTTTCGAAATGTGGTGCTACAGAGGAATGCTGAAGATTAGATGGGTAGATCACATAACTAATGAGGAGGTACTGAATAGAATTGTGGCACAACTTGACTAGAAGAAGGGGCCGGGCGGTAGGACATGTTCTGAGGCATCAGGGGATCACAAATTTAGCATTTGAGGGCAACTTTGAGGGTAAAAATCGTAGAGGGTGACCAAGAGATGAATACACTCAGCAGATTCAGAAGGATGTAAGCTGCAGTATGTATTGGGAGATGAAGAAGCTTGCACAGGATAGAGTAACATCGACAGCTGCATAAAACCAGTCTCAGGACTGAAGACCACAACAACAACAATCGATGCCTAGTTTTCGGAAATGGCCTGCTCCTTGAAGTGAGGATCCAATAATGTTGCTTCACAAGTTATTGCTCTACCTGTAAACTTTTGAACGAGGTGGGTACAGATTCCATCTTCAAGTTTAGCAGTTACTGTATTAATGGCTTCATTGCTTAAATCTGTGTTTTTTAGTCTCAGACAATGACATTGTAAACCTTAGCTTAATAAGACAACTTTTGACTAGGTTACATTTCTTTCGCTGCAAATTTCTGTTGTGATTTGCTCAAAAGGAGATAGTATTTCAGAAAATATTTCAATAACTTACCAGCCTTCATTGGACAGTTTTCTTTGTGAATCCACACTGAGGATGGCGGGGGTGCTTTGCAAAGGCTCTTTGATTTTGAAATACTTGTCAAACATTTCACACATGGAATTCCATTTCGTTGGGTAATCTTGTTTTGGTGTTAAAATAGGGAAGCCCATTTACTTCTGAATATTGTGTAAGCTGGCAAGTGCTTGAGGACTTCTTTTGAAGAATTCCACTATTGACTCCACTTTTGCCCATGTGTCTGTAATTGGTTCAAGGCTTGCTTGCACAGTTAAATTCAGTGTACGTGCAAAACAAGGTACATGCCACCATTTGCTCGTCATCACTGCCTTCACCATATTACGTGAATTATCTGTAGTGCAAGCTACAATTTTGTTGGTAATACCCGAAGTTCAAGTCACATTTTGTAATTCACTGGAAATGTTTTCAGCTGTATGCTTGTCAGTGAATTTAAAATCAGATAGCAAATATGATTTCAGATTGCAGTTTTCCTCAATGAAGTGAGCAGTCACTGCAATATAATTCTCATTTTTCACTGATGTCCATCCATCAGTCGCAATGCAGATGTAGGATGCAGCTTGCCCTGCACACCTTACTCGCACTAGTGTGTTGTCGAACACTTGAGAGAGTAAACTGTTGGATAGTGTTTTTCTGCTGGGGGGGGAGGGGGGGGGTTTACATAGTTTTCGTTTAATAAATAAGTCGTTTTTCTAAACTCTACACTCACAACTACATTAAACGGTTGATGGTCTCGATGCAAATCCAGTAATCTTTGATTGTCTACCACGCCTACCCAGAACTGAACCCGTGGAAGTGCTGGGTATTTCTTGCACGGATTGTTCATCTTGACGCACAGGCACTGAAATGGCAGGTTCCCGAACAGTTGCAGTGGAAGATGAACTGGCTTCGTCACTGTCAGATTTATAAAAACTCGTTTCGAACAGGTTTCACATAAATTAACTGTTGGAAGGTTATGTCGCAAATGCCTGTTTAAGCAAGAGGTTGAACTATTGTTAAGCGACAACACTGCCGAGCATAAGTTACACTTAATTTTCTCAGGATTGATCTTCGTAGAATAATCTCACACCAGGCTTCGTAACTCCATAGCTGAAGCCAGAAGAACCACCACAAATGGAACTGGAGGCGGGAGCAAATTGCAGAAACAACGGATGCACTACTGGGATTCGCACATTCCATTAGCATGAGTAATACATCTATCCTGCCAATTTCTATGGACACAAAAGGAATCATTGCAGGGAATAGGCATATTGATTCTAGATTCACAAATCACGCCACATAATTCGAATAAATAACAAAATATAAGGGAAAAGACTTTTGTCCCTCAAGGTGTTTCGAACCATTACTATAAATCCACCACGCTTCTCAGCCCTTCCCATTCACCATTACACCATCAGTGATCCGTCAATCAGACTGCTTGCAATTATACCAGGTACACTCGTATGTCTAAAAACTGCTACTCTACACCTTTTTTTTATTCCAAATGTTGTAGGTTTGCTTAGGTTCTCTCTTTTTTTTTTTTTTTTTTTTTTTTTTTTTTTTTTTTTTTTTTTTGTTGTACGTGAACAGAGAAGTGTCTTTATAAAAGATGTGTACTTTAACTGAATGTTTTTTGTACTTTTATTATTTTGAATGCTAATAGTGTGCGTTATTTTATTGTTTGCTTAGAGTTTTAAAGCAGATATTATGCCATTTCGGAATAGGGCAGTCAATTAGAAACGAAGCTTTATTTTCGAAAATCTTAAACGTCATGCTGTTGTACGTCAAATAGATCTCTTTTCTTGAAAGTGTTTCATGAAGCGGTATGTTAAATGTGTTTCAGTATCTGTGCCGAATCTCGCCCGAGACAGAGCGGAATGAAACATCACCGTTTCGATACAATTAGTCCGTCCCAAGCACAAGTGGACTGAAACAGCGTTATTTTGAAACAACGTAACAGTTTCTGTGTTTGGCTCGAGATCAAATCTGGTGCCGTTATCCGAAACAGGTAGGAATCAAACACCACTGTTTCGAAACAGTGAACCATCGCCGTTTCGAAACTCTTAAACAGTTCCACGTATCGAAACATAGAAACAGTGGCCAAGTCTAACGCGTTGCGTGCATTCCGTTCCCGCGGTCAGCCAAGCAATTAATTGCATGTGTGCTGTGGTATGTAGGTCTGTCCGGCTCCCCTTTGTTACTGGCGCTGACGAGCTGCCAGTTGCGGCGCGACAAAGCGACGCCTCAGCGCCGTGGTTGCCATGGAAACGCCCTCAGCAGCGCGGCACAGCCATTCTCCGTCGCGGTTTCCCCGTGTCGTAGTGCTGCGGCGTGCCGCGCTCCGAGGCAGCTCCGCCTATCACAGAACGCGTCGAGCGTGACGTCAGGTAAGGTACTGAACCACCAGCCACCAACTTTCGCCGAACCCCTGGCACGAACGCGACAGCATCTATTTAGTAATTGCCACCCTATGTCAAGGAAACTGGTGAAAAAATTTGATTCTTTCGCATCTTATAGTCTGTTATCTTCGCTCGATTAAGGACCGAATTTCTTTCCGTTTTTCGTCACGGTTACTTGCTGTATCACTTTCCAGTGAACCACTACACGAAATTTTGTTCAGTGTGCGGAGGAAAAACGCACTGTGTAGACTTTGCATGTAGTTCATTTTGGGTAATACGTTAGTGAGTGTGAAATTCAGTGAACATATCGAAATTGTTTTCGAAGTTGAGAGCACCGTTCTCGAGGTATTGCAAGATACGTCGGCGGACGGGCCGCGCGATCACAGCTTGCAGGTCGCCCTGCTCGTCGTAAATAATGTGGCTGAACAACATCAAATTTTGTGAGCTGTCAAGATATCGACACGTGGTTTTTCTCTAATGATAGCTCGCAAAGAGTCGCTTATTTTGTCGTACGGTAAATATGCGAGAATTTTTATCTGTTGAGACATGAAAATAACTACAGTTTCTTTACAATTTGTCGATGTACTTTTTAAACGGCATTTAACAGCATGAGAAATGACAAGCACAGTGACATGGAACACGTTACTATTTATAATGTTCTGTATACATCTACATAGCTTAAACACAAACCAATTTGCTGGTATGTCATAAGGAATAGTTGCCATGAATGAGCAAGTATCAATTATTTCATTTTGCCTTAACAAACATTGTTTGTTTACAACATTTATAATAATTTTGTACTACATCTAATAACAACAGTTTGCCAGTTATTCCTTACAGCATCGCTAAAGTAGTCAAAATGACTTAAATGGCTCTGAGCACTATGGGACTTAACATCTGAGGTCATCAGTCCCCTAGCACTGGCTCTGAGCGCTATGGGACTTAACTTCTGCGCCGGCCGAAGTGGCCGTGCGGTTAAAGGCGCTGCAGTCTGGAACCGCAAGACCGCTACGGTCACAGGTTCGAATCCTGCCTCGGGCATGGATGTTTGTGATGTCCTTAGGTTAGTTAGGTTTAACTAGTTCTAAGTTCTAGGGGATTAATGACCTCAGCAGTTGAGTCCCATAGTGCTCAGAGCCATTTGAACCATTTGAACTTAACTTCTAAGGTCATCAGTCCCCTAGAACTTAGAACTACTTAAACCTAACTAACCTAAGGGCATCACACACATCCATGCCCAAGGCAGGATTCGAACCTGCGACCGTAGTGGTCGCGCGGTTCCAGACTGTGGCGCCTAGAACCGCTCGGCCACATCGGCCGACGCTAAAACAGTCATTACAGGCAGAGCGCTGATAAGTCAGTTTCTTTCACCAAAAGACTGTGCATCCCTGATCGCATCCTTGCGAAACACATTGGGATAAAGTATCAAATACAATATTTTGTGCACCATCTTTAGTATCCGCAGACTCTGGTACATTTTTTTAAATGTTAGACTGTCTGCAGTAAGAGGAAAGTACACACATATGCTTCACAATTTCGTAAGTGATACGTACTAGCTGCTAGAAGAAAAAGCTCTGGAAATAAATGCACGACTGACCTAGTAATCAAAGGTACTGCTAGTTGCTGCAGGAATGCGTAAACAAGATTACAATTCGTCTGTTTGTTTGTTGTGGTCTTCAGCCCGAAGGCTGCCTTAATACAATGTTCCACTGAAGTCTGTCCTGTGTCTCTTCATCTCTACCCAACTACAGCATCCTATATCCATTCGAATCTGATAACAGTTGTCTGTACAATTTTCCTTCCATTACAAAACTGATGATTCCTGGGTGCCTCAGAATACGTCCTGTCAGCCAACCGCTTCTTTTACACAACTTTTGCCATAATTTCGTTTTTCTCCTCAGTTTAATGCAGTGCCTGTTCATTACAGATCTACATATTAATATACAGTATTATTCTTAGCACCACATTTCGAAAGCACCCATTGTCTTCTCGACAGAACTGTTTATAGTCCACATTTCACTCACATAAAAGTGTACTCTCCACACTTAACCTTCATAAAATGTTTAACAAAATTTTAATGTACAGCCGGTGTCGATAAATTTTCTTTTTCAGGAATGCTGTTCTTGCTATTACCAGTCTACATTTAAATCTTCTCTACTTCTGTCTTCTCAACTACCGCTTCTCTTTCAATCACTCAAGTTTTATAACTATAGTCTAGTTTCTGTACAAGCTATAGATAATTTTGTGTTCGTGTGTTTTATCGCTGATAGCTCCAGAGCTTCAAAGAGTGTATTTCAGACAAGATTCTCAAAAGCTTTCTCTAAATCTAGAAATTCCATAAAGGTAGGTTTGCCTTTCTTCAGTCTATCTGTTAAGAAAAGTTGTAGGATCAGTATTGCGTCGCGTGTCCACACATGTCACAGAATTCTTATATTCTGCTCAGTTTAGTTTGTAAAGTGTCCCCCCCCCCCTCCCACTCATACACAAATCCCTTCCACCTTCCAGACTTCTTTCCTCTTCTTAGTTCTGGTTTGGCATCTGAGCAGTTGATATTTGTACAGTTGCTGTACTTTCCTCCAAAGATTTTTTTTTATTTACTTGTCCTACATGCAGCGTCTATCTTTTCGAACTGCAACTGCAAAACCTATGTTGATTTACGATTTTGCACTTTCTGTCAGAGTAATTCTTTAGACATCTGTTTTCTCCCGCTGTCAATTGAAGCAAATGTGTCGTGCGTTATGCCAGGACTTCTACTGTACCTTTTTTCCATTTTTATCTTCCGCTACTCTCACTACTTACTCTCTCAAAGGTGCCCGTTTATATTGTTGTGTATTCCTTCTTCTATTTCAGTCAATCGTTGCCTAATAATCACTTTAAGGTTATCGACAACCTATGGGTCTTATCTTACTCAGGTTTCACCTCATAATTCGCTACATTAGCTATTTCTTTCGTTGTAAACTGCAATAAATTACCGTCAGTCTTCATCTGCACCTGTAAATGTCTTTCAATTTAAAATACGGTTTTCGATGGTTCCATGTAAACATCTTTCTTTCATGTTCCTTGAACAAAGTGTTAGCGGTGATTAAATTACGCTCTGTGCAAAATTTTACAATTCGGCTCCCCTTTTATTCCTTCCCCCTAGCTTATGTTCTCCTACTACTTCATCTTCCTATCCCTGCCACCGAATTCCAGTCTTTCGTTAAATTTCAAATTTTTGTCTACTTTAACAATCTTAATACTTTTCTTTATATTATCGCACATCCTTCCAAACTGTTCATCATTTGTGATGTTGTTGGACATATAAACTTGTACCACTATAGTAGGTGGGCCGGTTTTATGTCTCTCTTTTTTATGATAATATTAATGGCAGTTTAGAGATGGAGTTCAGACTTGTGACACTATTTCATTGACTGTTCCGCAAATAAACAAACGCAAAGTGGTTGAAATACGTGATCTTAATAGAGCAAATACTGAGGATCAACTGACAGACATTCAGTTACAAATAAATGCCTACCACATTAAATGTAATGTACTATCATTATAGAAAACTGAATGTAGGTACTGGAAACTGTAATATTAAGAACTGTTGTGAGGATCGTAAGAAGTTGTTATCCTGGAGTGACCAGTTTTCTAAACGTTTTCGACTACATTAGGGAATACGAATGACCTGTGATTTATTGAGTGTGGCTGAGCTTGACTTCAAGTGTGGCCAAGCGCTCTAGCTGGCGCGCCCGCTGCTATGAAAAACATGTCATCCGATTGTAAGAAAACTATTGCGTGGAAAAAGTTAGACCGTTTTCCATCTTAGAGCCTGATATCCTAGCTCGATAAAGGGTTGCATTTCATTTCGTTACTCGTCATTGTATCTACAGGGGAAAGATAATGGATGGAGGTCATTCTCCAATACTGTCGGGATGACAGGATGTACTCACTACGTTGATAGAATGCTATCCATTGTTACAAGATCTCGTCACCTTAGATGCTTAATCCTATTCACGGCCAATAACATGGAAAATATTTGTGGCCACCAAGTTAGTTTCGCGTCATACGTGCTTAAGAATTATTACTTACGTACAAATACACAAAAAAGTCGTAAAAGTTAATTGTTGGGAAGCTGATATTGAGGTACGACTCTTTCCCGAATTATTCTCGTTGTTATTTTCACTTTGATACTTTGGTGGTTTAAGCTCCCCTGTGTAACCAAACAATCCAGCACTGATCAGCATAAAACGCACCTCATCGTAAAAGTTGAGAAATAATTTTTGCGTCATTCTTCTTGACACGTAGCACGTTGTCAATTTTGTTGGTTTCTAATTGCCATGTAACAGACACAGCGGACGAAAACTGAGTAACTCGCAGCAGACATCACGTTAATAGCGCCTTATTATGGACACACCTCGCAGACAACTGGAGACCACGCCTCTGTTGAGGTATGTTACACAAATCACAAGCTGGACATTGATGATCAGATCCCTTAGGGCTACCAGAGTGTGCAGATGCTGGTTATTACGTTGTTCCAAATAATCCAACAGATTTTCTGTGGGATCTAGAAGGAAGTATCTAGCGGAACAGGTGAGGTGCGAGATCCTTCCAGAATGTTCATTAAATCTGTAAGCATGCTTGCACACACCAATGTGAAAGGGTCTGGTTTCATCGTGGAAGCTGACAGTGTCCTCAGCACGCTCATCATGACTATGTGGGAGAAAGGATAGCAATTGTTCAGTGGGAATGTTAAAAAAATCTTGATTAATGTGCTCACGTCATCTGTAAGGTTCTCATATGTTTTCTGCTATTGTAACCAATGTAGCCTGTGCTCTGTACTGGGACAAAGATGAGTAAGCGCACCTTACGCCATATGCAGCAACAGATTGTTTCCGACAAGCAAAATAATTTAGAGTAGGTTGTTTTCCTTTATCTGCTGCATCTGCAGATTTGTATTTTTCTTTCGAGACCGTCAGTTCCCCGAACGAAAAGGAGAATGCTGAGCAAGGAGTAATCCCTTTTATTTCAGGGCATATTTTACCTTGCATTCTTGAGAAAATAGTGTGTAGTAGGGTTTGTAAGGTAAAGTGCTCGCAAGCAGATTAATTTTCATTGAAAAGTGTTGGAAATTTCAAATTGTTATTTTCTTCCAAATAGAGCAGTAATTTATTTTTGTGGATATTCCAAGTCAAACATTACACTTCATGTCACACAAAGTTAATAATGTAGTTCGGTACTGGTTCTAGTAATATAGTTTTCATTGTGGTGACAGATAGTTCTTTTTGGCATTTATTTGTACTTATTTTTTAATTGCAGACTTTGCATTTCATGAAGTGGCACTGTTCACGTGCGCAACACAGGGCCAACGAACAGTCAGTCTTTTCCTGGAGTTGAAAACGATACCTATTAGTACGCGTAACATGAGGGGAAGGTTTTTGCAGTCGATATATTCAGTTATCGCAAAGGCAGCTTTCCAGTGAAAGCGTACACATGTTACGGAAAACAGCCTCAAAACATCACAGAACCGCCTTCGGCCTGAACTTCGTACACTCTCTCTGGATTGATGGTTTAACGCTTCATCGGGCCGTCGGAGCTTTGCACCACTTGAAAAGGCACAAGATTACGACTCCTCTGAAGACACTAGGCGACTCAAAGTCTCTGGCCGACAAGTCGGTGTGTTACCCACTGAAGACGCGAAGCGATAGGTGGCGCTGTGGGCAGTGGCGTTGTGCGACGTATCCGACTCCCAACGTCATCTGCTTGCAGTTTCCTTCCCAGCGTTCTGTCGGGAACAGGTTCGATGCATCTCCATTCACTGAAAGCAAGAATTCCTCTGGCATTTGAAAGCGACAGTCATCTTCTATCGCTGTTGGTTAGGATCTTTTTACGAGCGCTGTTCTTACTGTGTGATACAAGGCTCGGAGGTGTACACCATCCCTTGTACAGACGTCTGCCCAGTCTGCTTTGATATACGAAAAAATCGGGCATCTTCCTTGGCGTGGTGCAACACGGTAGCTCCTTTCCACAGTTCTGCTACGCCTACAGGTCGATCCATGTAACTGCGCTGATTCCGTTCAAACGACTGGCACTTGAGCTACGTCAGCAATGGACGGTCACATGACTTCATGGTGCCAGTTCTACAGTCTACACCACAGGCAGCGCTCTGAAGTGATCAGTTTGTTTATGTAAGAGGTTTAGCTGCTTGGAGGATCACTGAAATGTTTGTAATTCTAATACGATTAAGTGGGCTGACCCTGTTGCTTCCCGTAATTTGAAGAGGTGTTTGCGAACAAGCTGTTGACTTACTGAGTGTGTGTAGAGTATGAGTGACTGACTTAAGCCGTTTGCACTGCTGTTGGTCCGGAATTGTTTCATAAAGCCAAGTGCTCTTATCTGCATTGGTCCAAAAGCTACTTCGTACCCGAAGTGTCTGGAAGTCATTCAAATCGTTGGTTTGCTAAGTTGGTATGACAGGGAGCAATCATCTATTAGCTTAATTCAAAAAATGGCTCTGAGCACTATGGGACTCAACTGCTGAGGTTATTAGTCCCCTAGAACTTAGAACTAGTTAAACCTAACTAACCTAAGGACATCACAAACATCCATGCCCGAGGCAGGATTCGAACCTGCGACCGTAGCAGTCTTGCGGTTCCAGACTGCAGCGCCTTTAACCGCACGGCCACTTCGGCCGGCATTAGCTTAATTCACAGACAGCTACATTAAAAGTTTAAAATTAAATCGGTTTGTAGTGTTAAATACCAAGGCATAATTCTAATACTTGTGAGTGCTTTTCTTTGCAAATTCTCTGTGTGTGTATGGGATTACGTATGTTTGTTACCTATAATAAACATCTTAATTAACCGCTGTGAATGCCAACTATTGTAAAGAAAAAGGCTAGCAAGTGCACTGAAAGACGTACCATTTGTAAAGCTAACACCAATTTTGTGAGTCATAACACTCCCCCCCCCCCCCCCCCTCCACCCCTCACAAATTAAGTGCTGTTGTTTAACACTTGTTTGTCAATGAATTCACAAGGACTGTATCTGTTATGTAACTGACTGTCTTGAGTGATTTATCGAGTCAGTCGTCTGTGAAATTATGAGCTGTTACTATTTTTTTAAGGTGAAAGGACGTACTTGAAGATTTTTAGAATTCTTTATACACATTGTTGTTTGTCAACATTATTTTACTGCCAGCAGCCAGAGTTGTAACGTTAATATTGTTCTTTAATGCTCATAATCAGAGTTTGTTTAATGTTTTCTGAATTAACCATCTGCGTTTAAGTGTTTAATGTTTTGAAGGGACGAAAAATATATCTCTTTTTGAGGTATGTTTTTAAAGAGGGTTGGCACCTTATCACTCTCCTCACGCTTATACCACTTCAGTATGTTTTTCTATATACTATTAGTTGTTATTTTCTATAGCTTTAACTATGAGCGTTCTTCAGAGCATGTAGTTCAATTTATTCTCCTACAGTGAAAAATCTTTTCTCATTTCGTAGTTTGAATTGTAATCCATTTGTAATCTGCTTATTCACGTCCCGAGATTCGTTCAGGTTTTAATTAAATCCAGAGCAGTTATCAGTGGAGTTCGTCATATTATTTGTTGATTAGAGACTATGTAATATTTTCTGTTGAATTTGCAGTCCTCCAGATATCGTATTTAATTTAACAGATTTTAGCAGACCCTTAAATTTTTTAAGTGTTTCATCAAATTGCTCATGTACAACTGTACATTCATTAAAGGGTTTCAGTACTTCATATATTGCAAGAAATTCAGTACTTCACAGTAAATAAAACAAGCCTCAACAGAAATGTGTACGATCAGTAGGATGTCTTGATTCTGCCAGAGAGAGACCACGAGTGTTCAGTTTAAAATCCAAGTTTCCATATTTTTTGTTAATTTATTGTTCGAAATAACGGAAATGAGACTGCGAGATGTTTCAGCAGGTATCTCGCGGTTGCTGGCTGCCGTGACTTGAAAGAGTCATCTGCCCTGCAAGAATACGCCACGAGGATGAATCTTCCTCCAATCAGCCACGTCTTCTTTTTGCTCGAGAGAAAACATAAAAAAGAATAGAAAAGCAAACGATCATATAGCAAAATGCAAAATTGTATAAAATAGAATGATAGGCACTTGACAATGTTCCACAACTCTGAAATACCTGCAGCTTAATAACTATATTGGCTAAGCGGTATCACACTTGAAGGAAGGTCGGTGGCATGGTAATCCGTAGGATGTTTAGTTTAACAGAGATTTGTGGCTGATTCCTGACTAGCGCATGTTGTCAGGTTGCTTGCTGAGACGGACTACGAGCGTTCCGTGCCAGCACGTTGCCTGATGACAGGGTGGGGGTGGCTCAGGGTCCACCACCAGCAGCCGCTCCGGGTGGCCCGCTGTGCGCATCTGTGTCCGTGGCCGAGGGTGTTTTGCTACATGCTGACTTAACCACTGGATGGCCTATCTTACATTCACCTACAAACCTATGTAGACTTGCTGGTTTACAACTCATCTGTCAGAATCGGAAACACTTAACCTACAAAAATTCTTAGGCGAAGGTTTCGTAACTCAGAAATGAAGTCGGGTCCATATAAATATAAACTGTCTTCTTATTTCTTACGAATACAATGAGGATGTGATTTGTGTTACCTACAGTATCAATAAACTCTCTGCAAAACATTTCCGAGATTATTCTGAAAAATTGGCACAGCATCAGAAAAACAGAGCTTATTCGAAATGGTATTGGAGACAAGTAACAGGCGCCGCCGGCACACGATTGATTTCAATTGTAACCCACCATTTACTCGACACGAGGCAGCACGCTGTGATGCGTTTGAGCCCACTAATTAAAACGAGACTCGCAAACGACCGCCATAAAGTCGGCGTTGTGAATTACGCGTGTATTTGACGTGAGATTGGATCTGCCCGATTAAATTGCTGTTTCCGATTGGTAAATTTCCAAACGAGGATGAACACAATGAGCAAGAACTATTCATCTGTTTTTACTCCACTCCTTACGAAGCACATTTACGCCCACATTACAGGGTTATTGCACTTCGACAGATGCGAACTGCTCGGTGAGGATTTGTCTCTTTCGTTTAGACCCATTGCGCTACCCCTCAACATTAAGACCTGCGTCCGTCCCTCACACTTGCAGAAACTATGGGCATCTTGAAGACAGCTTCTGTGTCTGTGACTCCAAGGGCTTTGGTTTCGATAGATTACAAAATGTACGCAGACACTTCACAAAAGGAGGTCAGAGGGGAGCACTGGAAGTGCGCCTGACGTAGGACCTAGTTGAGGACAACTGTGCGACATACGCAGAGGCAAATAAATCAGAAATCAATAGCACTGAACAACTGACTTCGGCTCCCCCCCCCCCCTCCCCCCACCGAAATGGTGACTCCATATCGTTGGAGTGGTGAGAAGTTAGAACCTAACGACAGACATACACAGTTATTGACGTATTTTTAGCAAAAAAAAAAAGCGTTTCTTTGAGTTCTTCCCATCGCATCTTCCTTGCGGAACATTTTCTCGATTCAGAACGTCACAGAGCGACGCTTGCTGTTAGCGATGTGGCCCAGTGCAACACGGACAGCTGTTGTCAGATTGTGGCACCTAGAACGACTTTCATCTCAGCTGACCTAACACTTACAATGTCAACGATAAGAAACTCTTAGATCTCCATGCTAATACACCAACGCTGGAAATGTCCTGTTGCATGGACATCTGTCAGAGAAACAAAGCGATAGAGACACATTTTTTATTAGTACGACATACGTGATCAGAATATATATATATATATATATATATATATTGTTGCCATTTTTATGTGGCTTTCCCAGTTTCTGTGACAAATGCTAAGTCGACGTCATGCGTTGTACAATACTCGCATTTAGCATTACATGCATATGATGACCAGTCGACCTGCTACGATTAAATGTCGCTATAATAACATCACAATCTCAGGACGGCAAATAACATAACATATCTTCTATAACGACACTAATCGGAAGCACAGGTTTGGCTGAATACTTTCCTACGCAGTGCAGCAGTCTACGACCCCTAAAACACATCTTATACAGCCTCATATTATTCCTAGGTGAAATATCAGAACCATTCCAAATAAAACTTCCTAGTGAGTGAGAGCGGATTTGAACAGCACGATACACCAGTACGCGAAGTCGTGCTGCATCGTTCACGATCTCGTCTCTCTGCGACCACTGACTGGTCTGGCAGACAATTACGCGACTCTATAACCCATTGCGGAGTCGAAATTAAGAGGACAAGCAGTCCGAACTAATGTGTTTTTTTCTTGTGATATCTTTATGTGTATCTTGTGGAGCATTCAGTTTCTTCGCCAAATCCTCGGTACTATATTTCATGCTCCTTCACAATGGTTCCTAAACTTGTCAGTCGATCACATCAAACGCTCTTCATCATTAATACGTGATTGTACCTCATTATCACACTGCAATTACTACAGCTGCAGCCCAAAGTGTGTAAACAAAAACAACGCTCTTTTAACACGTTGTTACTATGTACCGAACACGTATAACCTATGGATAGCGTGAAGACTCATAAACCTCATAGCCCTGTAATGAAAGACAGGGTTGACTGGCCCTCTGTACTTCAGATCACAGTAATTTACCCCACGACATACTCACATTTCTGTCGCATAAAAACGTGAAATATCTGCGCGAATTCGAGTGCACTCTTATTCTACTTGCTGTGTTCTAATTGTGTTTACGGATGGCAACACGGAGGTACACTGGCGTACGTCATTTCTCACCTTCCAGTGACTGTCAAAGGGGGACTCGTCATCATCATCATCATCATGAAACCAATACCATACGCACTGCCCGGTCACATTAATGTGAGCACCTAGCAAAAGCCTGAACTGTGGAACATGGAGGAAGAGAGTTACCGACGTACTGGAATAAGGAAGAGGAACCATGCCGACTCCATCCCATGGCCAGGTGCACCAGGTTTCCCGGTTGAGTATCCATGGTGAGAACAGCTCGATTGAGATGGTCCCGCAAATTCTCGACTGAGCTTACATCCGAGGAGTGTGGTGGCCGGAGGTGTACGGTAAACTCATTCTCGTGCTCTTCGAACCTCGCACATACTCTGCATTGTCCTGCTGGTAGATTCCATCGTCCCGAGGAGAAACAAGCATCCTGTACTGATGGACACGTCACCAACGATAGATGCATAGTTTTGTTGGTACTTAAGGGCCTGTAGAATGACGAGGTCATCCAGGGAATGCCACGAAAACCTCCTCTAAAGATCCTTCCTCCGGGCTGGACCTTTCGGTGATTGTTGCAGAATGTTTTCGTTCATACTTTTAGCGCTGACGGTGCGTTCATCTGTAAAAGGCCACGTGTTACCGCTCAGCACAGGTTCAGTTTCTGTACTGGTGTACAAATTCCAGCCCTCGTCGCCGATGAATAGCAGCCAGCACGGGTGCATGATCCGGGCGCCCGCTGCAGAGCGCCATACGCAGCAACGTTTGCTGAACGCTCGTGGAGGAGACACTGTTGGTAGCGCCTCGGTTCATGTGGACCGTCAGATGCTCAACAGTTGCACGTCTTTTAGCCCGTACACATTTTTGCAGCCGTCGTTCATCGCTGTCATGTCTGGTCCACGGTGCATCACAGCCGCCTCAGCACCACTTTGCCAAGCACGGTATAGTTTAACGGTGGCGACACACGAACTGGTTACAAACTTAGCCACTTCCGCCTGAAAGCCCTAAAAGCTGATGTTCGAGCCCTTTTGGATGTCAGATAAATCGCTCTAGTTCCGCATTACGACAATGCTTGCACTGTTTTCCGCGTCCCTCCGAGATGCTTCATATACCCTCCGTTGCTTGTGCTGCTGCCTTCCTTCTGTGGGTGACGTCCAACATTGGCAGTGGAGACATAAATGTGACTGGACTGTGGTGCAGTTAAGTAAGATGTGAAGGTATGGAATTTCATCCATGAGTGACGATGGCTGGGGGACATTAAACACCCTGCAGCAATCTGCCATACAGAAGCTTTGACGAGCAGAGGCTATCGGGCGTACGATGCCAATACTCTTCCTGGCGGTTCAAGGTGATCGGTGCCCCTAAGCTTGGCAGGCTGCCGTAACCGCATGGCGTCCCGGCTAGCTTGCTCTGACGCTAGGACATGTGCAGAATTCGTTTTGAGTGAGAGTAGAGTGGACGGGCTACGAAGAGATAACCAAGAAAATGTTTGCTCGGCTTCACACGCCACACTGCTATGTCGGAAGCATCTCTCCACGGAGACTGAGCCTGGAAGCTTACCGAGTAACGTACGGCACTGACTAACTGATGTGTCTGGTTGGTATATAAATTCGTTGCTTTCTTAATTTGTGTCTTGGTATTTCTGTTACTATGGGTTTATTTATGAATTGTCAATTTTGATTTGTAGTTCACCGTTACTAATTGAGTATACATTTTGTCATCTGGGGATAGGATGTGCAAAACAGACAGCCAAGTGGAGAAACTGGAACATTTCAAACATATTGTTCTGTTCGAGTTCAATAGAGGGATGACAGTAAGGAGGGCAGCCAGAGATACTCGCGCCGTGTGTGGCCAAAATGCCGGCTGGTACTGACGTCACTTGAAACTTCCAGACTATTAGGCCATCGTCGATGTACCGAACTTTCCCCTAACGAATAACGGCCAACTGAATTTCTTGAATGTGTCTGTTTGCAAAAAAGGTGTCGGGATGTTGGGACATAGGATATACAGGAAGGCCACGAATACTGACCTTTACCTGCACAAAGATTCTAAACATAAACACAGACAAAAAGAGGTGTGTTTAAAACCTTGATGGACAGGGCGCATAAAATTCGTGAATCAACCTATTTGAAAGATGAGTCTGAACATCTATAATCGACATTCAAGACGAATGATTATTCTTACATGGTGACAGATCGAGCACTTTGCCCTAGGAAGAGAATCAAGATCGACGAGGATCGTCGGCCGCCCAAAGGGGAAGTTTTCCTTCTGTTAGTCAGTAAGTTTACAGATTTCACTGGGAAAAGTGTTGAGCAGGTATGGTGTGGAAACTGTCTTCCGACCCACCAGGAAGATAAAAAATACAAGACATCCTTTGCCTACATCGGGTATATATAAAATCCCTTGTAGTTGTGGACGGGTTACTATAGATACCACAATAAGAAGTGTTAACACCGGTCTAGTTCAACACAAGAGCAACTGCCGCCAGGGAGATACGGATAAATCGGCCGCAGCGGAACATCTTTACCGAGAGGGTGATCATGAAATAAAATTGACTAAGACGAGAGTCATATCGAAAACATCACATTGTCGTGCTCGTATGAATAGAGAAGCTATTGATATTTGCAAACACCGTAATAATTTCAACAGAAAAGAAGGAGGCGTTAAATAAAATGAAATTTGTGTATCAGCACTGCAACGTAATAATGACGATTGAATACTTTCAATCTGGAATCTTGGCACTACCAGAGATAATCTCGTAGCCGAAGTCACGTAATTGGCTGTGTGCCCTCTACAATTCCCTTGTATTCGGCGCTCCCTCGAGTTCTGGTTGTAGTCAGCCGCTTTACCCCTGAAGATGTCTCCCGCAGTCGGGGAGGAAACGTTAGGAGAAAGTTGTACACATCGTCCACGGCCTATTAGCTCGGAAGTTTTAAGAGAGCTGTGATCATTCCACCATCGTCTGACATCTGCATGTAACGGAAAAGGTTCAAAAATCGGGTGTGAGGGGACCGCCAGATTCACAACAGACAGCGGGTGGCCATACGTGCATTTCTGCTTGCACGTCATCAATTGGCTCGTAATCAACATCGACCATTCTTATCCCGTATCGTTACTGGTGACAAGAAATGGTGTCTTTATGCACGTAACCACAAAGACAATGTTATGCATGAGGTGGATCACCGACGGTGTGGTGCACTACGAATTGCTTTCCCGAGGTGTAACCACCGCTGCTGACATTCACTGGCGACAGCTGAGACGTCTTGCAGACACAGTGCTGTAACAACTGCCAAGAAGGCTGCACTATAACGCCAGTCCGAATTCTGCTAGACTCACAGAAAACACTATATAGGAGTCGGGTCGGGAAGTCATTGCGCACGCACCTTATTCACCTGACGCCTTACGCCCTCACATTTTTATCTTTACTGCTCTCTATCAACAACCCTTAAGGAACTTCTTTTCCGGATGAAAATGCTTTCCGAACATGACTGGACGAGTTCTTCGCCTAAAGACAACGTGATATCAATAGTCGTGCCACCGTAAAATTGCCCCAGCTCGGGCAGACGTAAACAGTGAAGGAGAGTAGATTACTGATGACTTAAGTATCTGTTGTGTTCACTAAACTCAGCGAAAATCGGCTACAAGCTTATGGACCAACGTAATACATACTGTTTCCCCATGTCAGTACTGCAAATTTCTAACCTACACAGAATTATACGGCGGTAGATAATGAACATAGTTTATATCATCCGACACGCCATCACTACCATCTCATGTTGGTAAATAGGAAGCTGTGACATTCCCATCGTTTTCTGCCGCTGGACCTGATGGTATACCAGTTCGATTTTACACAGAGTACGCGAAGGAACTTGCCCCCTTCTTGCAGCGGTGTACCGTAGGTCTCTAGAAGAGCGTAGCATTCCATAGCATTGGAAAAGGGCACAGGGCATCCCCGTTTTCAAGAAGGGGCGTCGAACAGATGTGCAGAACTATAGACCTAAATCTCTAACGTCGATCAGTTGTAGAATTTGGAACACGTATTATGTTCCAGTATGACTTTTCTGGAGACTAGGAATCTACTCTGGAGGAATAAGCATAGGTTTCGAAAAAGACGGCCGTGTGAAACCCAGCTCGTGCTATTCGTCCACGAGACTCAGAGGGCCATAGACACGGGTTCACAGGTAGATGCCGTGTTTCTTGACTTCCGCAAGGCGTTCGATACAGTTCCCCACAGACGTTTAATGAACAAATTAAGAGCTTATGGACTATCAGACCAATTGTAAGATTGGATTGAAGAGTTCCTAGGTAACAGAACGTAGCATGTCATTCTCAATGGAGAGAAGTCTTCCGAAGTAAGAGTGACTTCAGGTGTGCCGCAGGGGAGTGTCGTAGGACCGTTGCTATTCACAATATACATAAATGACCTTGTGGATGACATCGGAAGTTCACTGAGGATTTTTGCAGATGATGCTGTGGTGTATCGAGAGATTGCAACAATGGAAAATTGTACTGAAATGCAGGAGGATCTGCAGCGAATTGACGCATGGCGCAGGGAATGGCAATTGAATCTCAATGTAGACAAGTGTAATGTGCTGCGAATACATAGAAAGAAAGATCCCTTATCATTTAGCTACAAAATAGCAGGTCAGCATCTGGAAGCAGTTAATTCTATACATTATCTGGGAGTAGGCATTAGGAGTGATTTAAAATGGAACGCCCATATAAAATTAATAGTCGGTAAAGCAGATGCCAGACTGAGATTCATTGGAAGAATCCTAAGGAAATGCAGTCCGAAAACAAAGGAAGTAGGTTACAATACTTTTGTTCGCTCACTGCTTGAATACTGCTCAACAGTGTGGGATCTATACCAGATAAGGTTGATAGAAGAGATAGAGAAGATCCAACGGAGAGCACAGCGCTTCGTTACAGGATCACTTAGTAATCGCGAAAGCGTTACGGAGATGATAGATGAACTCCAGTGGAAGACCCTACAGGAGAGACGCTCAGTAGCTCGGTACGGGCTTTTGTTGAAGCTTCGAGAACATACCTTCACCGAGGAGCCAAGCAGTATATTGCTCCCTCCTACGTATATCTCGCGAAGAGAGCATGAGGATAAAATCAGAGAGATTAAAGCCCACACAGAAGCATACCGACAATCCTTCTTTCCAGGAACAATACGAGACTGGAATATAAGGGAGAACCGATAGAGGTACTCAAGGTACCCTCCGCCACACATCGCCAGGTGGCTTGCAGAGTATGGATGTAAATGTAGATGTAGATGCCCCAGTGCTGTGATTATATCGTCAATGGTAACCACTCGGTTACAACAATGGGCTGAGAATATTTTTTTGTCTTGGACAATATCGGGTTAGTGACTTATAGAAAATGCTAAAGTGTCCTGCCGTTGTGGTTTTAAGTCCCAAGTGGCAGTGAGCACAGAATGTATGCCAAATTACAACAGAGAGTGGCGGCAGCTGGGCACTATAAATTCATACGAATGTAACTTTTCTTTCAGAGCAGTGGTGTCGTGCTGATCCGAAGGAGATACCGTCACGTGAATTCTAATAAACGCACTTTTAACTCCGTGCAACTGAAGTAACGAATATACAGCCACAAAACTGGACGACACTGGGCGTGAACTGTATATTTGCAGGTAAGTTTCATCAGATTTGTATACGATTCATTTACAAGTGTACCGATCTTTCATAGAGTATTGTAGCCTTAGAGTAATTTATCATTCATTTGATAGAGCAAAAAGTACTATCAGCTGCATTCCAGATAAGTTTAACACGTCGATGATGTGTGGATGGACCACGAAGACGCAGCACCAACATAATATATGTCTGAGAGTCAGCTGAGTCATGTGCTCAGCCGGCCGCGGTGGTCTAGCGGTTCTAGGCGGTCAGTCCGGAACCGCGCGACTCCTACGGTCGCAGGTTCGAATCCTGCCTCGGGCATGGATGTGTGTGATGTCCTTAGGTTAGTTAGGTTTAAGTAATTCTAAGCTCTAGGGGACTGATGACCACAGATGTTAAGTCCAATAGTGCTCAGAGCCATTTGAACCACTTTTTCATGTGCTCAAGTTATGCTTCCGCTTCACGGTACAGGCAGATGGTTCATGATACGTTATTGGTTAGGGTTTGGACAGTTATGACTCGGTGTAAAACTGAAACATGTGGGGAAGCAATGGAAATGTTTCAAACTCACTGAACTATCGATGTTCTGCGAATGCTAACAATTTTTGTCAATAGCCACTGCTTAATGTGAAATCCGAATTGCGGTGTGCTCTTACAGAACCAGAGCACTAAACTGAAACTCCCTTTTATATAAAAACTGTGTGCCGAACTGGGACTCTAAAACGGGGACTCTAAACCTATGTGTGCACCTGATTATCCGAGCGGTCTAAGGCGCTGTAGTCATGGAGTGTGCGGCTGGTCCCGGCGCAGGTTCGAGTCCTCCCTCGGGCATGAGTGTGTGTGTTTGTCCTTGGGATAATTTAGGTTAAGTAGTGTGTAAGCTTAGGGACTGATGACCTAAGTACTTAAGTCCCATAGGATTTCACACAAATTTGAACATTTTTGATGAAATCCGAGGCGCAAAATTGAAGGTTAATAAACGAGATGAACTGCTTCGTCGCATCATGGACGCTGCTGAATTGATTAGGAACCAAACTCAGGAAATTGAAGAAGCAACACAACATGTTATTGGACGAACATGGTGGGATATGCGAACCTGTTGTGTGAACTGTACATTATCTGTACGATAAGTGTTAAATCCTTTTTGTAAAAGACGTGGTACGTCTTTTTCAATTGAATACATGTAACATGCATGTTGTAATGCATTATGTACTAAGCACAAAGTAAATAAACATTATGTACAAATGTGTAACAAAACTGTACATCTCTGTAACATTGGTTCCAAGAAAATCACGTTACGGTCCAGTTCTGTTGCGTATACGTTCACACTGTGCACATCAGTTTTGTAGAATTAAAGTACCTTTCAATACCCATACCTCCCTATCGAAGCATTTGTGGACCTATGTTCGTGTAACATTTTTTGTTCGGAAATACTTACCATCTCTGTGTAGTGTAGCCGTCGTCTCACTTGTTTCAAAGTTATTTCCTCTATCTGTTCACCCTCCTGGTTCCCTCCAATCTCCCACCTTATTTCCTTCTATCCTTTCTTGTGTTAGAGGGCCTTTGAAATGCTTCTTCCACTACACCGGTCTGATAAATGGCGGGTTTGCTCCTTCTCTTACTTCTTTCCTCAGCTCTGCAATCTTTTCCATATTGAGCCTACTTTTGTTGCCCCCCCCCCCCCCTGCATCGGTAGACTTCTTCGTATTTATTCCCCCTCCCCCCCCCCTCCCACCCCTTTGCAGTTAAGTTCCATAAGATTTCGCACACACATAAAACTATGTGCTTTGCCTTTCGTGACCAAGAGCTCTATCCACAGAGCTACCCAAACATGCCACACGACCAGAACGCTTCGACAACTTTGGCTGTCTTCATACTGCTAAGATAACGTGAGCTGCATACTGTTCACAGCGCTACATCGTTGCCGCAGTACCAGGAGCGCAGCGCTGGCGTACGGTCGTAGCGCTCAGTGTGAGTAAGGGCTGTGGTGTCCCTGATGGAGTACTGGATATTCTTCGACTTTTACTGTCCCTGTTAATACATATCGATGAAACGAATATTGCAGTGTACTTATCTGGCATTGCTCCAGCCTATGCAGAAGTAAAATTTCGTTCTAAAACTCATTTTGTTTGTAACGGGAATCGAACCAACGCTTTCTGTCGACACTGTGTGACACATAAAAGAAGTGATGAGCAGTATTTGTTTAGGCTGGCTCCAACTACATACCGCAAAAATGCAACTGCAAATATCTGCCGATGCGCCTGAAGACTCGTAGGAGGGGGTTCCAGCAAATTGTACGTTTGTCTCGGATTTTGCACGGAAACCGTCTGACACACTCGTGTTTCCAGCCTCAATGGTGTTTGTCTATTGCGGAGGGAATTACGGTGCCAGATTCCTTCTTACATGTTTTCTGCCTCTTTCCAACCCTGTCATTTGCACTGGCCATTCGCGCAGGTTTGTGATATGGAACACCTCCCACCCCCTACCCGATTACGTCAGTGCTGGCGTAGCCAACTCATGCAGCCAGTCAAGTGCGGCCGCTACTGCAGTGTGCTGTCCCGTTGTAAGTGCACGGACCACACAGGTGGACATTTCCACATCGCAGGAGGCAACTGAAAGAAAAATGTGCTCTCTTACTGACGTAGATTGTCAGATTAATGAACTACAAAATAACTGATCCATCTACCAATGGCATATTTCTCGAAAACAGTGCGGAAGCAGTAACAGAGGGGAACTGAAGACGGATTATATGACATTAAAAAATGTCACAAAGGAAAACAGAAAACTAAACGGAACGGGAAATTCAGTCAACAGGAATCAGATCAGGACAATGAATGGTAGTCAAATACACATACCTGTACATCTCCATCACATCGCAAAACAGAATATTGACATTTCGTGTAACATTAAACCCACAAAAAGAAGTTAGCACAATCGAAGTGATACCAAAAATTTCTTTAATAATGTACAAAACTTCGTCATTGCAAATTCAAGTGGTAAAGTTCGCACGGTCATTTCCCGTCATTAAATCGGTGGTGAATTGTACTGATACTTGCAATATCATCCATTCTACAACATGTTCACAGTATTTAATAATGCGTTCCTCTTCCGTCAAATTGCTGTTATCTTCCATGAGCAATTTTGGCGTCTTTCTTTCTCAAGTTCCATTAACCATTCGTGATTATGGTCAGATAGTTTAACATTATTAAATTAACTATTTAGAAATAATAAAAACATTCATTGTGCCTAAAACTAACGAAAACGTGTTTAATAGGTCTTAAAAAATACATACAGAATAAAAAATAGCTTTTATTTATCTGTAGTAACATTATGGTCTTAAAGTTTTGATAAGTTTTGCTGTTTTCAGTTGTAATGGTCACATTTCGGTCAACAAATGGAAGAATAAGTTTGTTTCGATTGTCCTAATTTTAGGAGTAATGTATAATGTTTGATTTACACCTGCTATCAGAGGGACACAGTGTTCACTCCATGACTTCTTAATTGCTGAAACAGCTTTCACATGTTGGAACAATGTATTCTGAGCACAAAATTTCACTCCATGTACGATACGGTTGTTAAGTCTTCCTGTCTTTGGATCTAAGACAAGCTGTGCACATGCTCTGTGATTATATTTTCTCAGGGACAATTTCATTGGAAATTTCTGACTTTTCTTTTGCAACCACCGTTGAAGATTTCTTTGCAATCTACTTGATTTCTCTGCTTTCCGTTGATGTAAATGTCTACTATCTGAAGTCCAAGATTCTTCAGAAAATCTCTTCTCTTCATTTTAGACCCAGTGTTTGAAAACGATACTGCCTGTGCATTAATTGCAGCAATATTGACTACTGAAAAGAAGACTGTTAATGACCAGCGCCTTGAATTCCTTGAAACATCGCAGCTGGAACAAAAACATTTCTCCTTCAGCCAAATTATGGAAGGTTACGATTTCTTAATTCCTTTTTCGTTTTATCATTTTCTTATGGCCTGGTCCGTCGTCTATCTCTATGTCATCGTGCACTGTTGATAATACCAGGACAACAGTACCCGTTTTTGCGACGTACGAAACTAGTGTGATGTTGCCTTTGAATCCAAACAAAGAAGAAGATATTTGTTTCCTCTCTGTTTCAACAAATTCTTTCGGAATTTCTGGATTGTTTTTCACTACGTTGCAACATTTTTCATCTTACGCTGCTGCAGAAGGTGAGCGGAGAACAGAATACCGGAAAACCAGCTATCCACAGTTATATGTATTTCGTCCTGTAGCATAAATTATAGGAACCATTCTTTCGACTACATGACTAGGAGAGCTGAGAGAGTTTCTAACTTCCAAGGGGCGTTCAGGTTGTTTCCCTGCATATATTTCCAAATTTTCTGTGTAAAATGGGCTGGAATCTACCAGAGCAAATATTTTTATTCCTTCTTTGTCTGGCTTATTAGGCACATTCTGCCTAAATGTACATCAACCATTCAATTTAACGAGTTGTTCATCTAATGACACATTTTCGGACATGGAGTAATGATTTTGACTGTTAGACACAAAAGTTTCAAAGTTGTGCTTTATAGGCGCCAGTTTGTCGCGTTCTAGTTTCCTTATCGTCTAAACGCAGACACTGAAGTAGGGGGACAAAACGGAAGGAGGACATGGCCATCCTGAAAATTCCTGTGCCAGTTCCATGGATCTTCAAAGTTCAGCCTATTTGATTCATAAAGCCAGTAAGGTACAAAAAACCTGACAGAGCTCATGTTTCCTCATAGTCAATTTTTTTCACAGCATATTGGTGAGCTGAATCACATATCGGAGCATCTTGCTCAATAAACTTCTTTTCGTCTACATTTTTCAGCATAGGTTGGATGGTTAGATAATAAATAATAATAATGATTCCAAAATTGTTTTCACATTTTTCGCATTTCATTTGACGCCAGGCGAATGGGAAACCATATTATGAGCTGTAGTTGTCGCAGCCGTATTTGAAGGTTCTTTCAACCATTTCGTGAAGTTATCTTTACCTAAAAAAGGAAAAAAGATGTGACACTGGTTACCTCCTTCGCGATCAATTTCATCTGCAGCTTCCTCTTCTGTATCATTGTCAATGCTAATTGTGCTCGAATCATCATGCCATTCACTTGCTCCAAGCTCTTCTCCTAATTCCAGTCCTTCCTCCTCGACTTCCAGCCTGGGTAACGGCAACCGAAAAACTGCCCGGTTGACTGAGGGTTGGATCGTTGGGCCAGCTCTGTAGCATTTGTAAAAATTAGTTTTCTGTTCGAGATCTCAGCCAAAAGCCTCGAAAAGATTGCGGTAGCGGGATTGGATCATCACGGAGACGAAAATGGCTACGGAAAAAGACTTTGTTTATAACGACATGGAATGTGCGCCTTTTAGGTACGAAGAAAAGGGAAGTCTTCCGGGAACTATGGAAGCTGAAAGTAGAGGTCAAGGAAACAAACGTCAAGGGAAAGGGTAATGAAAATACAGCAAATTGCATTAATTTTTACAGAGGCGTTAAAAAGGAGGAACTGCTCAAGAGATGAATTTGAATAGCTGTTCACGAGAAGCACAGAAGAGGCATCTCAAACTATGGCCACCAACTGATCACTGTCAGAGCTTATGCACCGGCACGTAACGCTGACAACAAAGTCAAAGATGACATTTATGAGAAATTAAGAAGTGTGCTAGACAGCATAACTGCCCAAAAATTTTAATCGAAAAGTAGACATGTCCATTGATAGCGGAGATGACATAGTAATTGGTAATGGAGATAGGTTCGTGGATGTGTGTCCTTGAAGATTTTAAACGGTTTCTCTCTTCAAAAGCATATCCACAAATATACGTGGGAAAGTCAATAACAGACCATATTACACAAAACAAAAATTCCGGAATAAGAACAAACGATGTTAGAGCCTACAGAGTTGCAGAATGTCGCTCAAACCACTTCCTGTAAGGTACAAAGATAATAGTAACATCCAACTGCCAAAGACAAATTAAAGAGGCAAATATTCCAACGAGGACAGTGGATATTATGAAATACAACTTAGATACTTTCAAGCAAGAGTCTGTAAAATTTCATTAGAAATTACGTTTGTCAAAGAGACTGAGGCACTTTTACGAAGAAACGGCACAGCATATGTGCCAAGGAATTGAAAAAAATGTGTGCGTGAAGCAGTATTAAAAGCACTGGGCAACAAGAGGAAGAAAGAAAGCGGCGCCCACAGTGGTGGACTAAAGGCAATAAAGAAACAGCAAACCAAAATGATGTTTTTTGTATCATAACTGGCTGAGAACTTGGAACAAACATGATAGAGCCTTGTATGTGAGAATGAACAGAGAAGTATAAATACACATCTGCAAAAGGAAACTGAAACTTGGAGGGGTGGGGGGGGGGGGGAATAAATACCAAGAAGTCCACCGATGCAGGGGGGGGGGGGGGGCAACAAAAGTAGGCTCAATATGGAAAAGATTGCAGAGCTGAGGAAAGAAGTAAGAGAAGGAGCAAACCCGCCATTTATCAGACCGGTGTAGTGGAAGAAGCATTTCAAAGGCCCTCTAACACAAGAAAGGATAGAAGGAAATAAGGTGGGAGATTGGAGGGAACCAGGAGGGTGAACAGATAGAGGAAATAACTGTGAAAGAAGTGAGACGACGGCTACACTACACAGAGATGGTAAGTATTTCCGAACAAAAAATGTTACACGAACATAGGTCCACAAATGCTTCGATAGGGAGGTATGGGTATTGAAAGGTACTTTAATTCTACAAAACTGATGTGCACAGTGTGAACGTATACGCAACAGAACTGGACCGTAACGTGATTTTCTTGGAACCAATGTTACAGAGATGTACAGTTTTGTTACACATTTGTACATAATGTTTATTTACTTTGTGCTTAGTACATAATGCATTACAACATGCATGTTACATGTATTCAATTGAAAAAGACGTACCACGTCTTTTACAAAAAGGATTTAACACTTATCGTACAGATAATGTACAGTTCACACAACAGGTTCGCATATCCCACCATGTACGTCCAATAACATGTTGTGTTGCTTCTTCAATTTCCTGAGTTTGGTTCCTAATCAATTCAGCAGCGTCCATGATGCGACGAAGCAGTTCATCTCGTTTATTAACCTTCACTTTTGCGCCGCGGATTTCATCAAAAATGTTCAAATTTGTGTGAAATCCTATGGGACTTAAGTACTAAGCTTACACACTACTTAACCTAAATTATCCTAAGGACAAACACACACACCCATGCCCGAGGGAGCACTCGAACCTCCGCCGGGACCAGCCGCACAGTCCATGACTTCGGATTTCATCCAAACCCATTAACAGAAATCTGAAGGCGTAAGGTCAGGTGATCTTGGAGGCCAGTTAATAGCACCGCCTCGGCCAATCAAGCGATTACAGCAGGTGCGGTTGAGATGGTCGCTCACACGTAAGGTAACATGTGGAGGGCCACCGTCGTGTTGAAAGTACATTCCAGTTCGCTTGGCTAAAAGATCGTCTTCCAGTAGCTTCACAAATGAATTTTACAAAAAGTACAGGTACCTCTCTCCCGTCAGTCACTGATTGATAATAATTGGATCTATCAAAAGTTTACCGATCATGTCGCACTAAACATTTATGGCAAAACGAACTTGGAAATTGCTATCCACTGAAGCGTATGTATTTTCCTTGACCATCGATGATTATTCCCGCGAAAACAGGGCTTCGTCAGTTAACAGTATGTATGGAAGCAAATGATTATTCTCATATACCTAGTGACAGTATTGAAGTCGTTGTGCATTGTCGCCAACATGGAGACTTTGAACACGCAGTGTGTGAAATGGATACAGGTTTTCCGCTTGTAATGTTTCCCATACACGTGTCTGTGGGACATACATACGCAGGGAAATTCTTCGTATGCTCGTACTGAAAATTCGCTCAAGACTTGCGATAATTTCTTCCTGTTCTTGCAAAGTTTGTTGCCGAGCACACTCGGACAAAAAATGTCTACTTGGGAGAGAGCCTGTTGCACGCAAAGTGATAAACACTTGCAGCTGTAGCACTACCGTCGCAGAAGCCATAAACATACACCATATCTGAGTATTCCACTTTACTGTAGACGTGTGGCATTGTTAGCAGCGCTTGTACGAACACAGTTAACACCATACACTACACAGCTAACCGACCCGTTGCCGGCACACTACACAATGCTGCTTACACAGCACAACTGCGCAAACAACGGGTGATTGTTCTACGTACGTCACATGACCATATTACGTGGTAGGTTGCATAGTGTAAACATGGCATGTACCCGTGCATTGCTTTCAAGAAAGTCACGTTAAGGTCCAGTTGCGTTGCGTATACGTTCACGTTATGCACATTAATTTTGCTGAATTAAAGTCCCTTTCAATACTCATACCTCCCTAACGAAGCATTTGCGGACATATGTTCATATAACAGTTTTTGTTCAGAATTACTTATACTATCACAGTTTAAAATATTGACCTTTCCTCCTCACACACCCTGTATAAAAAAGGAAGCAAGAAAGTGTGTAGCAATTACTGCGGCATTAGTGTCTGAAATATCAATTAATAGAATGTATGGGTGGATTTTAAAATCAAGAATGGAGATGTCTGTAAATGAAGTGGAAGAACAAATTGGCTTTAGACAAGACAGGTCATATGTGGATAACATCTTTAACTTAAAACGGATCATGTAGAAGTGATTGTAAAGGAATCTAAGCAGTCATTTGGTTTTCATAGGTCTTGACGAAACATGTGACACAGTGCCGCTGAAGCTATTGTTCGGGGAATTGCCAAAACTTTATGTAAGAAGCATGATAAACATCTACACGTTAGCAGGATTTGTCATGGAATTAGGGAAAGAAATCTCTAGAGAGGCTTTCAGAATAATTGCAGGACTGAAGCGAGAATGCTGTCTGTCCTCCACATGTTCAGAATTGTTACATTACTTACTGAAAGCCCCTGGTAGATCCAAACACCAGCGAAAGGGAAACATTCTACGAGTCGGATCGAGGAATGTCGTATCTAAGAAGGTAGAAAAGTTCAAAAGGGAAATGCGAAGCCTCAGTCTAAATGTTGCAGGAGCCACTTAAGTGAAACGGAAAGAAGATAAGGATACGCGGTCGGATAAATATGAGACAGTATCAAATATAGGAGAAGAAAGTGCGTGAGCATGGGGGCTGAAGTAGGGAAGAAGTGAACGTAGATACTTTTCTATGCTGATAATCAGGTCGTTGAAGCAAACGATGAAGAAGATATATCTTACATGGCCAGGACGTTGTTGGAAAAGTATTATTAAAAGTGGGGTTGAAAATAAATTTTGAGAAGACGGAATATCTATGGGAAGTAACCTAGAAATTGATGCACATCTTATTTAAGTGTGTAAAGAGTTTAAGCACACGGACAGTATCCTATCAGGCGATGAAAGATATGACAGAGATATCCAAGAACGGATCAGGCATGGAAGGGCGGTTATCCAAAAATTAATCATTGTACTTTGGCCCACAAAAATTAGTTTAAAGATTAAAATTCATTTATACAAATCCATCGTGGAACCAATAGCAGCTTATGGAAGCCAGTGCTTGGAACTCACAGAAAGAAATAAAAATAGGCTTAGAGCTTTCGAAATAGACCACTGGAGAAGAGCCTGTAGAATTTCCCGACTTGACCACTTAAGAAATGAGAAAATAAGAAATAGTATTACAGATGAAATACAGGAAATACATGTAGGATAGTTTCTGCATGTCAAAAGAATGGATGAAGGTAGATGACCCAAGAGAGTAATTTAATGGCAACCTCCTAGAAAGAAAAGGAGAGATGCGGAAAGTGTGCCTAAGTGACATCCAGGCAACGATGGAGATAAGAAGCAGGGAAGAGGATGAGGGAGAAAGACTAGATAGAAACATTTGCTGACAGAAATGCGCGATGCGGCGATAGCTGTACAACCTCCGTAACAATGAAGGAATGTTTGCAGTAAGTGTCTTAAAATTATTACTAAATTCGAGTCTTTCTCCTCTCACATTCCGACTGACGACGCCATAGTCTATTACAACTTCGCTTTCCATTCCTTCAACAAATATGATGTTTCATTCCTCCATGATTCGTACATTTTTGTGTCTTTACATACAGAATTATGCATTTTAGTGTTGTTATATAACATCTCTGTCTGTTTATCTCCTGCTTGTCAGCATAAATACCTGAACCACTGTAGTTGGTGCAAGTTTGTTGTCGACTCTGATGAGAATAACTCATTCTCTGCCGTACCTTTCCATAACAAATCCTCCTTTTGTTATATATTCTTCTCCTACATTTGATACTGTCCTACATTTATCTGGCAGCATATCTGTATCTTCTTTTCGTTTCACTTAACTGGCTCCTGCAATATCTAGACTGAGGCTTCACATTTCCCTTTTGAGCTTTTCTACATTCTTAGATTCCTCGATTGGACTGGTAGAATGTTTCCCTTTCGCTGGTGTTTGGATCTACCAGGGGCGTTCAGCAAGTAATGCAACAATTTTTTTTATCAAATTAGATTGGTTTTATTCAGGATGGCAGTATACGATATTATTCCCCACTCTCTTGTCTGCAAAACCCTATTTTTCAACATAATATCCGTTAAATGCGACGCCTTACGCCATCTCACTAGGAAGGCCTTTATGATCGTATGGTATCACTTTACTGGCCGACATCAGAGCCAGTGTCTTGCTGCATAAATACCCTTCCCATCATCCGCATATTGATTTCCGCGGAGTTCATCCTTCGTTGGGCCAAACAGATAGAAGTCGGAAGGTACGAGGTCCGGGCTGTATGTATGACGAGTGAAAAGTTTTGTGAGCTTCTCTCGCGTCCGCAGACTTGTGTTGTCATGGAGAAAGAGAAGTTCGTGTGCATCCTTGCGGCGACGAGCACGCTGATGTCGTTTGTCCAGTTTGCGGCCGGCCGGCACGCGGGACATCCAACACTTTTGTGCGAACTTGCTGGGATGATGGCAGACGCCTCGTCCAACGATCCACCGTGTTTTTATGAACTTGCGGCGCGCTGCAGGTGAAAAATGGCCCACGACTTGCCTCGTAATTGAAATAAATGGTTGTAGCTCTGTCATAAGTTGCATTGAGAAGTATCTACTTTATTTCTTGATGGTGTGTAGCTTCGGACACCTGTGTCCTCCTCCAAACCATCCTAGGAAGAAGATTGACATGACAATTTTATACAAATGAACCACATATTCTTAATATAATTGTAGGGTATTAAAATACTTGTAATGTATACAATATTGTCATGGTTCAATTTTTCAAGTTGCCTTAGTGGTTACGTAGGGTGCTGTAGGTGTGGCAAATACAGGCGATAGCCCATGAGCAGAAACTGCCCCTGCGTATGGCCGACTTAAATACACCACATAGAACGGACGTTAGAGAACTGGTGTGCAGAGACACCAGTGCTTATCAGGTAAAACTCCAGAGGCCGCTGACATACAACAGATTTTTTCCTTTCTATTTATTAACTTAATATAGCTTTTAAAATCCTCCAATGATTGCAATTCTGTTTCTAAGATCACTCTGTGGTCTCCGGTGGGTCGAGTTACGCCAAACTGAAATGCGTTATGTTATTACATGACGTCAACTCTAGAAGACGCTGCAGCTGCATGAGATACGCTCACACATAGTATGTCCAGTGCATAAAAAATTATACGTTTGTACTACAACTCAAAATCAAAGACTGCGGCAGCCTCCACTCCAAATGTAAATACATTAACCTACCAATTTACAAGAATATTGCCCATTACGCAGGTCATCTCCATAGTAAATTATCAGTTTATGTCCAGTCCTCTAACGGCGAAGAAAAGTGTCGTTTTGATTATAAGCTGAACCCACAACGTGCGCAACGACCAACATACATTAAATATATGGGTGTTTTACTGTGTGCTGGTCGTTTGCGTTACTCTGGTTTTCCGCCAAGGAAAACTCAACGGTCCGCAGCTCGTGGTCTTGCGGTAGCGTTCTCGCTTCCCGCGCCCAGGTTCCCGGGTTAGATTCCCGGCGGGGTCAGGTATTTTCTCTGCCTCTTGATAACTGGTTTAAGTAGTTCTAAGTTCCAGGGGACTGATGACTATGGATGTTAAGTCCCATAGTGCTCAGAGCCATTTGAACCAAAACTCAATGACAGCTCTCTCACTGGAACGCAACCCCCTTACAGACGCCATTTTCAAGGCTTTGTACAGCATTGCAACTTATCGGCGATTCATGGAACAACAGGGGCTGAAGCGAGAATATTCCCCGATGCCCACAACAAATTCCGCATTTTCTTCAGCCGAAGCTGGCTGAGAAAAAGAATGTGTTGCATTACTTACTGAACGCTCCTCCGTATTTCTTGTGGTCCCATCCAACTTTGCAGTTTCCTCCATGAATCAGAATGGGGCATGTTCCGTAGTCTTTTACCACTGGAGAGTGAAGCATGACATTTTCTTGAATTCCAAGTTATTTCTTCTGGATACACATTATGTGACCTGACTCCGGTAGATTATTACATTCTGCATGCACATTATACCAATGAGTGCTAAGTTTTCCTACTTTAGCAGCAGTTTTGCACCCCTTGGGCTTTGAACCACTGTATGCTTCTTCGCGCCCTGTTATTAGGGCGTTGGCAGAAGGGCGTGTTGTCTGTTTATGCTGGAAATCTTCAGCCCACATTACTGATGACAGTCATTTTAACATAGTGGTTGCAATCCAGGCAAAGATACAGTAGGTTGATTAGAACGGTACTTACAGATCAAATCTAGTTTTTCTCGTTTCGAATAGTTGTGCTACCCGTCACACAGTCCCAGTAACAAGCCGCAGCATTACACGGTGGAAGCGTACTCCACCCTCCGTCTGCCTCTTTTTTTTCTCTCTTTCTACTCCCAGGTCACCCATTCCAGCATAACTTACGAGAAGCCCCACCAAACCGTTCTTTCTTCTGGTGAAAGTCTTCCACAATTTTCTTTGTTCACCTCTTCTGTTTCCAACTTCTTCATTCCATACTTCATCTGTTCACAAAGCTTTTAACATTTTTCCACGGCACCGCCTTTCAAAATGCTTCCAAAACCTTTTCGTTTTTCTCTTTGCTGTTAATCGACTGCAGTGAATCTACAGCATATGTTACCCTTCTATACTTGCAATTGATAGACAGGCCACAGGTTTGTTTATTTGTTGGCGATATACGACTAACAATACAGCGGCATCAGATGAGCTGTTGTGAATGACAGAAATTGAAGGGAAAGATGTAATACACCCCATATCAAAACACCGTGACATTCATCTAATAATATCTTCTTGCTCTCCCTGACAAATAAAACTTAATCAAGTGTTTTATATTCAACAAGACGGGAGAAAAGGAAAACTTGAAAACTAACCCCCTAGACAACGAAGCTAACCATCGTATACTGAGAAGGCAGAAGATAGCACCGGAAAATAAGTAAACAGGATATGTATGGTACACTCATGCTCACAAATTAAGGATAATGCTGATACATGGTGAAACAACGCTCTGTTGGGTGGTTTGCGGGTTTAAATCACCTCGGGGTATGACCATGCGGTGCACGGTGGCGTTGGCAGCAGTCAACATACGCAGTGGTGTGTTGGTGCATGTCAGGGTACGGTGCAGCGAGTAAATGTGCAGAAGTTTTCAGCCTTGCTAATGGTGACTGTGCGTTGAAAATGGCTCAAAGAACCCATACTGATGACGTTACGAGAGGTAGAATACTAGGGCGGCTGGAGGCTGGTCAAAAACAGCAGGTCCTAGCACGGGCCCCTCTGTGTGCCACAAAGTGTGATCTCAAGATTATGGTAACGATTCCAGCAGACAGGAAACGTGTCCAGGCGCTACAGTACGGGACGTCTACAGTGTACAACACAACACCACAAGAAGACCGATATCTCACCATCAGTGCCCGCAGCGGCCACGGAGTACTGCAGGTAGCCTTGCTCGGGACCTTACCGCAGCCACTGGAAAAGTTGTCTCCAGGCACACAGTCTACAGACGACTGAACAGACATGATTTACTCGCCCGGAGACTTCCAAGGTGCTTTCCACTGACCCCTGGTCACAGGAGAGCCCGTAAAGACTGGTGTCAAAAACACCGTACATTGTCATTGGAGCAGTGGTCCCAGGTTATGTTCACGAACGAGTCCAGGAATAGTCTGTACAGTGATTCTCGCCGGGTTTTCATCTGGCGTGAACCACGGACCATATACCAACTCCTTAATGTCCTTGAAAGGGACCTGTATGGAGGTCGTGGTTTGATGGTGTGAGGTGGGACTATGACTGGTGCATGTCTTTGATAAAGGAACCGTAACAGGTCAGGTGTATCGCAACGTCATTTTGCACCAGTAAGTCTGCCTTTTAAGGGGTGCAGTGGGTACTACCTTCCCCCTGGTGGATGAAAGCGCACGGCCCCACCGAGCTGCCATCGTGGAGAAGTATCTTGAAACAGAAGATATCAGGCGAATAGAGTGGCCTGCCTGTTCTGCAGACCTAAACCTCATGGAGCACGTCTGGGATGCTCTTGGTCGACGTATCGCTGCACGTCTTCAAACCCCTACGACACTTCAGGAGCTCCGACAGGCAGTGGTGCAAGAATGGGAGGCTATACCCCAGCAGCTGCTCGACCACTTGATCCAGAGTATGCCAACCCGTTGTGCGGTCTGTGTACGTGTGTATGGTGATCATATCGCATATTGATGTCGGGGTACACGTGCAGGAAACAGCGGCGTTTTGTAGCACATGTGTTTCGGGACGGTTTTCTCAACTCATCACAAACACTGTGGACTTACAGATCTGCGTCGTGTGTGTTTCCTATGTGCCTATGCTATTAGCGCCAGTTTTGTATAGTGCCACGTTGTGTGGCAACAGATTCTGCAATTATCCTTAATTTATGAGCATGAGTGTAGTTTGCAACGTACGAGTTTTAGCTACGATCATATAAATTTCTAGAAGATGAAGAGCGTATTGAACACCAATATATTTCCAGTCAGTGTCACCTTTCTGAACTGTTGACAGGTTGAGTACTTCGGTGACGGATGTTGTTTGTTAGATAGTAAGGAGCTGCACCACACATGCGATTATTACGGCGCAGTAAGCTTTTCTTTCACATAAAAGCACTCATTTACTATAATGTATTTTAAGGCAAAACGCTCAATTTGGATTCAAAGTAAAATATGAGGGTTAAGTACTCAAATACTCGAGTATCTACATCTACATCCATACTCCGCAAGCCACCTAATGGTGTGCGGTGGAGGGTACCTTGAGTACCTCTAACGGTTGTCCCTTCTATCCCAGTCTCGTATTGTTCCTGGAAAGAAAGATTGTCGGTATGCCTCTGTGTGGGCTCTAATCTCTCTGATTTTATCCTCATGGTCTCTTCGAGAGATATACGTAGGAGGGGGCAATATACTGCTTGACTCCTCCGTAAAGGTATGTTCTCGAAGCTTCAACAAGAGCCCGTACCGAGCTACTGAGCGTCTCTCTTTCAGAGTCTTCCACTGAAGTTTATCTATCATGTCCGTAACGCTTTCGCGATTACTAAATGATCCTGTAACGAAGCGCGCTTCTCTATCTCTCTTATCAACCTTATCTGGTATAGATCCCACACTGTTGAGCAGTTTTCAAGTAGTGAGCGAACAAGTGTACTGTAACCTACTTCCTTTGTTTTCGGACTGCATTTCCTTAGGATTCTTCCAATGAATCTCAGTCTGGCATCTGCTTTACAGACTATTAATTTTATATGGGCATTCCATTTTAAATCACTCCTAATGCCTACTCCCAGATAATTTATGGAATTAACTGCTTCCAGTTGTTGACCTGCTATATTGTAGCTAAATGATAAAGGATCTTTCTTTCTATGTATTCGCAGCACATTACACTTGTCTACATTGAGATTCAATTGCCATTCCCTGCACCATACGTCAATTCGTTGCAGATCCTCCTGCATTTAAGTACAATTTCCTCTCGATATACTACAGCATCATCCGCAAAAAGCCTCAGTGAACTTACGATGTTATCCACAAGGTCATTTATGTATATTGTGAATAGCAACGGTCCTACGACACTCCCCTGCGGCACAACTGAAATCACTCTTGCTTGGAAGACATCTCTCCATTGAGAATAACCTGCTGCGTTCTGTTACCTGGGAACTCTTCAATCCAATCACACAATTGGTTTGATAGTCCATACGCTCTTACTTTGTACATTAAACGACTGTGGGGAACTGTATCAAACGGCTTGCGGACGTCAAGAAACACGGCATCTACCTGGGAACCCGTGTCTATGGCCCTCTGAGTCTCGTGGACGAATAGCGCGAGCTGGGTTTTACACGATCGTCGTTTTCGAAACCCATGCTGATTCCTACAGAGTAGATTTTTAGTCTCCAGAAAAGTCATTATACTCGAACACAATTCGTGCTCCAAAACTCTACAACTGATCGACGTTAGAGATATAGGTCTATAGTTCTGTATATTTGTTCGACGTCCCTTCCCGAGAACGAGGATGACCTGTGCCCTTTTCCAATCCTTTGGAGCGCTACGCTCTTCTAGAGACCTACGGTACACCGCTGCAAGAAGGGGGCAAGTTCCTTCGCGTACTCTGTATAAAATCGAACTCGTATCCCATCAGGTCCAGTGGCCTTTCCTCTTTTGAGCGATTTTAATTGTTTTTCTGTCCCTCTGTCATCTATTTCGATATCTACCATTTTGTCATCTGTGCGCCAATCTAGAGAAGGAACTACAGTGCAGTCTTCCTCTGTGAAACAGCTTTGGAAAAAGACATTTAGTATTTCGGCCTTTAGTCTGTCATCCTCTGTTTCACTACCATTTTGGTCACAGAGTGTCTGTACAATTTGTTTTGATCCACCTACCGCTTTGACATAAAACCAAATTTTCTTAGGATTTTCTGCCAAGTCAGTACATAGAACTTTACTTTCGAATTCATTGAACGCCTCTTGCATAGCCCTCCTCATGTTGATTCCCTGTTCTGCGTTAACTATTCCAAATACTTCGGGTCTGTTTGTCACCAGAAGGTCTAATATGTTATCACCACGAGTCGGTTCTGTGTTTAACTGCTCAAGGTAGTTTTAAGACAAAGCACTTAAAAAAATTCACTGGATTCTTTGTCCCTGCCACACGTTATAAGCGTTTGAGTCTCCCAGTCTATATCCGGCAAATTAAAATCTGCACTATAACATGGTCGGGGAATCTACTCGAAATATTTTCCAAAATTTCCTTTAGGTGCTCTGCCACAACAGATGCTGAGCCAGGCGGCCTATAGAGACATCCAATTACCATGTTTGAGCCTGCTTTAACCGTGACCTTCACCCAAATTATTTCACATTTCGTATCTCCGTGACTTTCCTTCGATACTATTGCACTTTTTATCGCTATAAACACGCCCCCCCCTAGACTGTCCAGCCTGTCTCTGCGGTATACATTCCAATCTGCTTTTAGAATTTCATTACTGTTTACATCTGGTCTCAGCCAACTTTGTGCCCTAGTACTATGTGGGCATTGTCACCGTTTATTAATGAGAGCAGTTCTGGGACCTTTCTATAGACGCTCCTGCAGTTTATTATTTCCACATTAATATTGTTATTCCCTGTTGCGTTTTGCCTACTACTACCTTGCCGCGTCTCAGGAGGCGTCTTGTCGGGCCTAGGGATTGAATTCTCTAACCTAAAAAAACTCACATGTGCACTCCACACGTATTCTGCTAACCTTGTAGCCGCTTCCTGCGTGTAATGCACGCCTGACGTATTCAGGGGAACCCTACATTTCTCCACCCGATAGCGGAGTTCGAGAAATTTGCGCCCCAGATCTCCGCAGAATCGTCTGAGCCTCTGGTTTAAGCTTTCCACTCGGCTCCAAACCAGAGGACCGCGATCGTTTCTGGGAACGATACTACAAATAGTTTGCTCAGATTCCACCCCACGAGCGAGACATTCTGCCTTCACCAACTCCGTCAACCGCCTGTATGAACTGAGGATGACCTCTGAACCCAGACGGCAGGAGTCATTGGTGCCGACATGCAGTTGGGTGTACCCCGTGCTCTCTATCGCCGCCGGCAGGGCCTCCTCCACATCTCCGGTGAGACCCCCCGGCAAGCAGACAGAGTGAACACTGACCTTCTTCCCTGACCTTTCCGCTATTTCCCTAAGGGGCGCCATGATGTGCCTAACGTTGGAGCTCCCAATAACTAATAAACCCCTCCCCCCGTGTGCCTGAACGGACCTTGCTGAAGGAGCGGCCACATGTCCACTCACAGGCAGTGCGGGCGACGCCACACGGCCAGCCTCCACATTGACCCTCCGCCTCGTGCGCTGCGAACGCCGCTGAACCCGCCACTCCGCTTGGGGAGAGGGCGGCCCAACCGCGCTCGGTACCCGCGAAGATGTCTCGACAGCAGGGACAGTGGGTGAAGGATGTAACACCTGGGGTGTACCATGCGACGCACCAGACTCCCCACTACCGCTACACTCCGAGGCAGCAGCCTGAAGACGGCTGACCGCAGCCATCAACACGCTCAGCTGTTCGCGAACAGTGGCCAGCTCCTCCTGCGTCCGTACACAGCAGTCACACATCCTATCCATCCTAAGAAATCAATTTACTGTAGAGAGTTAATCAACTTTTAACTAGACTGCCAATTCACTAAAGGCGGCTGATAGCTGACTAAACTGTGGCGACTAGACATTTCTTGCTGGAAACAATGAAAATAAACACTACCTGTCTTTGAAATGTATTCAAAACAAACACTAGCACTACTGGCACTACAGCTGACTAAAGGGACTCTCTCTGACTGTATTCAAAACAAACACGAAATCTATGGAACACTATTACTAGTGCTCGAAAATTAAAGCTTCCTAAAAACAAAAACACACGGAAAAAGAAGTGACAAGCAAGAAAAATACAGGTAATACATAAATTAACGTAGCTCGCTGCACAGCAGATATGAAGCAGACGGCAGTTACGACGACACTGACACTACTGCCACTATGGCTGACTAAAGAGACTCTCTCTGTATTGAAAACAAACACGAAATCTATGGAACACTATTACTAGTACTCGAAAATTGAAGGGAAAAAAGAAGCGGCAAGCAAGAAAAATACAGTTAATACTTAAATTAACGTAGCTCGCTGCACAGCAGATATGAAGCAGACGGCAGTTACGACGACACTGACACTACTGGCGCTATGGCTGACTAATACCGCGACCTCTTTCTCAGGAAGTCGGTATATGATAACACTGTGACACAACTTTATAAATGAAGAACCGCAACGGCTGTTAGATGATGCTGTGTTGAAAGGAACAGTTTCAGAGCTTATAGCATGATCCTTAGGTAGACATCTGAGTTGAAATGATATAGTAAACAACGGATAAGAGTGTTCACAGTCATTTAATAAAAAAATCTAAACCGACGTTCAATGGGCAACCCAATTTCTCAGTAAAATTAAAATAAAACGTCCGTCAAAGGAAAGGTAGTCAGGTAATAAAGTCCGCAGAGCGATGGAGTCGACCACCCCGGATAGCAAGGGATCCTCAAATAAGAATCATTGAAAGAACTGCTTCGGTCTAAAATTCAAAGTTTAAGGTGTGGAATTAAAATGAAGGCAATAAATAAAGCGCGAATTTTATTAAATAAACTTATCTTTGGGAGAGCTAGCTAATGCGCCGTACACTCGTGTGGCAGTAGCGTATGCAGGTTGAAAAACAGATCAGATAAAAACCATGGTATAGTCGGAAAACTAAAGGAAAAAGTAAAGAGAAAGATGTGTGCAGAGAAAGATGCTGAAAATCTGAAGCAGTGCGGTATTAAAGAACGAATCTACCAGATTGTGAAACCTAGTCGTCGCGTTCCCGGAACGAGCAGGAGACAGCTGGTGGAACAATGTGTACGCGGAGGTAGGGAGCCGACCGGGAAGACCGGCGCACTCGCGGCCGTGGCGGGAGCAGTAAATGCTACGGATTAGCGGAACAAGGAAGGCTGTGTGGCGGCCTTATACAGCTGATCAGTACAAAGATGGGAAAATGTCATAGAACATGGAACATGAAACAATCTTGGCGAAAAACAGAAGATATGGATTACAGCGATATACCATCGGCTTGAAATAGTGACGAAAACTTTTTGTCTCAGAGGGTCAGAGATTTCATGTGAATCTAATGAGGAGAAGGGGTTAAAGAATACAAAAATATGATTGAGTGATAGAAATGAGGAGTGAAACAAAAGTAAGCCGGAGAGGAGAGGGCAGAGAGGGAACATAGGGAAATCTGTCGAAAATATTTAACACCAAAAAGCAGAGGAGCTTCTGTAAAGTTTGGAAGGTAGGGGGCGAGGTACTGGCAGAAGTAAAGCTGTGAGGAGGGGGCGTGAGTCGTTTGATGATGCCACAGTTGGTGTCGATGTACAATGAGGCGATGCGTCCGGACATGCGCCTACCGTCGGATTTTGTGACGGGCTTTCTTCTCCCCATCCCGAAGATGGCGGGGAGTCGCAGTGTTAATCAATATCGGCCTCTCACTATGCTAAACACCGACTGTAAAATCTTTGCACGACTATTAGCGTCTCGTCTCAAGCTGGCGATATCCAGGACAATATCCCCTGATCAGGCTTGCCTAGGGTTGCGAAGCAACATCTCGACGTTAAGTGAATACCGTGACGTTATCGCCCTTGCGGAAACGTGTAAAATGCGAGCAGCGATGATATCTGTGGACTTCGATCGGGCGTTCGACAGGATAAACCATGACTTCTTGGCGTCAGTCATGTGCCGAATGGCGATTCCACCTGTTTTCATCTCCATCGTTATGAGGCTAATCTGAGGGGCTACATCGAAGGTGATTGTAAACGGTCGGGAAGCGGGCTCGATTTCTATTAACAGCTCAGTCCGACAAGGGTGCCCACTCTCCATGATGCTGTTTGCGATAGCGCTTGAGCCACTGATGTGTGTTATGAGGCGCTCACTTGCTGGGATAGCGCTTAATGAGAACTCTTTCGTTTGTCGCGCATATGCGGACGACCTGATCCTTCTTGTCAGATCAGGACATGAAGTGCGTCAGGCTGTTGAACATCTGGACTCTTACGGGACGGCGACAGGCAGTGTCGTTAACATGACGAAATCCAAAATTATGCACATTGGCCGGGGTCTGGAAGACGGTGGAATCGCTGAGATGTCTTGGGATTACATTTACCCGTTCGCTACGGCGGTCAGCGGCGGCGAGTTCTCGGCGGCTTCTGCAGAATGTTCGTCTGACGATACGCAACAACCCACTGAGAGCCTTTGACATGATCCAAAGTGTGGCATACACCAATGTTCACATTGCGTCATGACTGCCCCATTTAGCGCAGATCCTACTAATACCGAAGGGTATTGCAGACCGCCTCATGGCTGCCTTTGGTTACTATGTTAGTACTGGGATGTTATTTAAGATCAAATATGATACGTTAACGCTACAGTTCCGGAACGGTGGCCTCAACCTCACAAACGTGCGAAACAAAGCTCTGGCGCTTTACATGCGAGCGATGATACGAAATTGGCAGCAAAGAAAGCATACCATAACGTCAGCTCTGATAGAAGTACTTGTTCCGCCTTCGTACGAACCCCCTATTGCGGTGGGCAATATTTCGCCTTCTCTTGCACACATTGCCTCATTTCTTGTTGATTACAGTAATGTTGGTCTGAAAGTACCTTCGACGAGAATACCCACGACTCGGGAGATCTATAGATGCTTGATGGATCACCATGGCCACAACATAATGGAATTCAAATACCCGTCGAGAACGTGGAACCACATTTGGTGTGCAGTGCATACTCCATTACTGTCAACAGCAGCGAGATCGATGTGGTATATTCTTATAAACCGTAAACTTGTGACCAGGAGTCGATTACATATAATTCACATGGTCTATTCTCCTCTTTGCACAAACTGTGGACTGTTAGCAACGGAAGAACATGGTTTAGTGTGTGGCGCAGCGAGGGACGTCTGGGTGCTGACACGTCGAATACTGGCCTTCCTTCGGCGTTAACTACACAGAAATCACATCGGATGTACTTTTTCTACCGGACAAGACATTTTTTCCCAAACAAAAGACGTAGGCGGTCAACTGGATAGCTGGACATGCAACGAAATATTTGTATTCGTACTATATTAAGTCCGTGATGGATTATTGGATGTATTTACAAGAACAACACGAGCTCATACGGAGTCATACGAAATACAGGACCTACTTTTCCAATTTTTTAGGAAGTGTTTTACACAACCCGCCCGACAGCTGGGGTGTCCCAGAACTGAGAAGACTCCTGCAGCAGAAAGACTAGAGACAGTACTGCGCGGTTCAATTATGTTGGCATATAGCACAATGAGAAGAAAACTGGCCCCTACCTGTTGGCGCCAGTTATGACTGCATTATGCTAACGTGAAAAAAAAAAAAAAACACACACACACACACACACACAACGATGGTAAACACCGAAACCGCCTCAGATAATGGTCCTCGAATGGTCGACGCAGGTTAATACATACCGCCCACAATGGCAGAAATGGTCAAGATTATATGGCTTTCTGCCAGGTTTATGATGCGACACCACGTGCTGCAGGGATTGTGATGCGGATGATAACTTCATTTTCACTCCCGCCCGTGACTAGGATTGTCATTTACTTTCTTCCTGTTAAAAAAAAAAGAGAGAGAGAGAGAGAGAGAGCGGCCTTTGCGTTGATTTTAAGGTTTCCAAATTGTTTTTGCTGTCTCGCTACTTTTCTTATCCCTAAGACAGCACAATTGTACGAATAAAGATTGTTTGTTTACCCTGCCTTCCTGTCCCCCCCCCCCAAAAAAAAAGAAGTGGTCGCGTTGTTGGACCATAAAGCGGAGGAACCGCGTTTTTATTTTTATTAAAAAAAAAAGTCGGTAGAGCACTTGCCCGCGAAAGGCAAAGGTCACGAGTTCGAGTCTCGGTCCGGCACACAGTTTTAATCTGCCAGGAAGTTTCATCAAAAATAGTATTGGAATAGTAAAAATAGGAATAAAACTAACCCTATTTAGACAGCCGAAGTTTGCGAAAAGATTGCAATGTCTCAGTTCAGCTTGAGCATTTAACGTGTTCTCTTGACGGTTTCATTCTAGGGCTCCTGGCTATCTGGGTTGGTCGACTGCATCGATCTGCCGATTTTATTGCCTGGCTATCTGTCCTCCTTTGGACGTTTTATTTTCATCTGACACAATTCTGTGTCGTACATTTAACCCTGGTCTGGATTTTGCGTATACTGACTTTTTTTCAACTCAGATGTGTACCTGAGGATGCAGCTTTGAGCTGCGAAACCGGTCGTTTCAAACAGCATCATTTAACAGCTATTGCGGTTATTCATTTTTCAAGATGTATTTCCACAGCTGTGGCTACCGGAGTATAAAGTGTTTTATAAATCTGATACAAGTAGTTGGAATCTGACGTTCGTTACAGACTAAACATGGTACGTAATTTTCACTAGTGCACTCATGGTTACTTCTGTACTACATATGAAGTTGCTGTTTACTGCAAAATCACTCGAAACCTCAGATACCGAAGTACAGAGCTTCTCGTAAGACACTATGACATTACCGACTACTTGTAACCGATACCGATATCTTAACTATCGACACCAGAACATCTAAACCCTGTGGTACCGGCGACTTCGTGAGGCGGCGGTTGCGGCTGGCTTGGTGCCTGCTCCCTCTGCACAGGATTCGGCCGGCCTACTACCTGCCGCTCCTCTCGCTTTCCCTTTCTTCTCCTCCTTTTGTGTGCGCAGCTGATTGGCAGTCTGCTGCAGAATATTTGGCTGCCGAAGAGGCTGGCTTCTCAATGTGGGCTTACGAAAGGGGCCGAGGCTCTTTTGTTCTCAGCCGTTCCGGGCCGATGTTAATATTCCTCCCTCTTGCTCTGGAATTGTACTGTGACAGAAGTCATTTTCCTGCATGAACATGCTTTGTTTTGAAAAACAATTGGGCATAATCAAGGAACATCACACAAGAAATTTAACGCGTAATCGCGTCTCGTCAACGTCTCAGAACGCACAATAAATGACGTTACAGTACACAAATATATCTTTGGAAACAAAATCATACTTCTGGAAACACCACATTTCTATTCATTTAATACTGTTCTAGGCCTGAGAGCAAAAACGGCAGTGAAAATATGTCTATACAAAAGAGATTCCCATTCGTGGCGTACCGAGCATTTAAGCAATCGGTAAATTCGATAATGTTAATGAAAATGCTACGCTTAAATGTCTCTAAGTGAAACAATATTTGGACAACATCTATGTGTAATAGACCATAGGACTTTCCTTCAAACTTCTTCACTTGTCTATACCTCACCTATATTCTCACTGCGCCGCTTTGTACCTGTTAATGTAAAACATTTCTATACCCTTCTCTCGATCCCATAGTCGATTACAGTAGAGCTTCCCGTACCTACTGGTGCTGCTTATTATACAGTCATCAAAAGAATCGTTAGATTCATCCGGTTGGTTACATTTTGTTTAGCGCACGACAGCAATTACTGATTACTGCAGAAAGTCTTTTAACATCAGTTACAGACGTTAAAGTAACCTCTGGCGTGCCACAGGGGGATGTTATGGGACCATTGCTTTTCACAATATATATCAATGACCTAGTAGATAGTGTCGGAAGTTTTCATGCGGCTTTTCTCGGATGATGCTGTAGTATACAGAGAAGTAGCAGCATTAGAAAACTGCAGCGAAGTGTAGGAAGATCTGCAGCGGATAGGCACTTGGTGCAGGGAGTGGCTACTGACCCTTAACACAGACAAATGTAATGTATTGCGAATACATAGAAAGAAGTGCCCTCCGCCACACATCGTTGGGTGACTTGCGTAGTATATATGTAGATGTAGATGTAGTTTCGTAACATACCATCACGGGAAGTGCTTCCTTGGTGATACTTAAAACTCTATGACCTTCCATCGTAAATGTCTCATCTGCTACAACTGACTGGCAGAATCTTTGACTAACAACGAACTTAAACATGTGCGTCTGTTTGCTGCTCTAAAAATGTTTCAAATAGTGGTTTAAAGCAACTGTTACAGCTCTTGAAGTTAGTTGTGTTGTAGCTTAATTCACAAGAGTCACTGTAGCCTCTTCCGTTTTAACGCAGAGAATATGATTCCGTGTAGCCGAGTTGTATAAATAGGGCAGCTCCGTCAGTACGGCAAGCTACTTAAACGTTTACACGGCGGCGCTGCAGTCAGCTGTTGTCAACACCGAATCTACCGAAAGCGCGCGGAAATGGGTGCGCTATTGAAATCTCCACGACTGAATTGCGTCAACAAAGATCGATCGGCTGCTCCAGCAAAACAGATGTCTTCTGTTTCTACCGAAAATGTGATCTCACCAGAAAAAGCCGTCATCATCCACATTGCTCCCAATATCGTAATAGATGACTACCGAAAATCGGCAAGAGACAATTTGTGCCATCAATATTGCGCACTGCTCAAGCGTATTTCGAGGCAATATTTCCATTTTTTTTTATTTTTAAGAACTGCTGAAAACGTAGAGCGATTAGTACAGAAGGCTTATTTGTCTGTTAAATTAATAATGACGCCAGTAAGACGTTTTAAAAGTGCCAGTACACGCGTTGCTTTTCCTAGTTTGTTTCCACTTATTAGTAATGCAGTAATGGTTAACGAAATGTCTAAATGGGGACGCATACTGGGGTCCGTCAAAGATTTTAGAACCAGCTCCAGGGTTCAAGGATGCTCTCATATAAATTCGATTCGTCGCACTGGTCAACACACATTAGACAATATCAGAAAAGTACCATGCGCCGCACAAATACCCTATGACAGATATCATTTCAGTGTGTATATTACCATGGATGACGTTGTATATCATGATTGGAAAGGCGTTGTCATATCAAGCTACTAAAGTTGCTCACAGCTACTAAATATTCAAACGGTGAAATGGAATTTCCTGCTCTTGTACATAATGTTGCTGTACCATTTGTACAAGAAGCAGCTCCGAAAATTCCGCAGCCACCCACACAGTCCGGAAAGAGCAACATGCATGTGACTGTTCTACTACATTACCAGAAATATGACCGTCGCTACAAGAAGTAATTCCTTAAATTTCTCTTCTCCCTACACGGTCGGGAAAACAGCGACACACATCTGATTTAGACGTTACCGTTCCAGAAATATCATCCTAGCACACTAAAAGACGTCGATCTGATTTCAGTTTTAGTAAGGATACTGCCAACAGCTCATTCGTGACTGGTAATACGTCTTGCAGTGAACACCATATTAAAAACCTGTCAAATGAAACCGTCAGTGTCCTTCCTGTGGACACTAACGAGTTATATGATTTTAGCGAGATTGAGGAATCTGATACTATATCTCACATGGCGTCTGGCGCAGCAACTGCCTACTGACACACTACCTGCATCTGATGCTACATAACAAAACAATGACATGATAGCTGCGGGATCCGAGTGTAGTTGGTCAGTATCAGATTCCTCAACGAGAGGTGCACCACTTGTGGACGATGTCCATAAATATTACCTCATGTCCTCAAGAGAATACAAAGCCATTTTGAAAGTGACAAGAAATCAGAAAGTGCTTCCTATTGCGAAACAGTGCACTAAATATTTTGTGGCTTTGCAACAATTAATTGATAAGCAACTTAGAAAACTACAACAATCGACGAACTTCGTTATCTACAGCGATTGTTAAGTACGATTAAAAAGGAAACGGCCGGAAAATGAGATACTTGTTCGTCACCTCTGTGCTGGGAAAGAACAATGCAGGAGTATGGATACGTCCAAAGTAAATAGTGCAGAACGCACACACAACGCCGTTTATCACTATGGCAACACCAAATACAAGCCAAACAACTTGGGCTCTTCAAAAAGAAACGAAGTGCATAAAAATTAACCTACAGCACTCCAGAACTGCAACAGCTAACGTGATGCAGCTTATTGCGCAATATCTTATTGACATTGCATTCACACAAGAACCATATTTTTATCAACAGAACGTAGGTGGAATCACTAGAGGCTACAGGACATTTTGCACAGGTGACACATGGAAAACGGCAGCAGTGCTCATATTCAACAAATATATTGATTCCGTAATGATCAGCCATTTGTTCGAAGAAGATTCAGTATTTGTAGAAATACTAAAAGAAAAACTGCCATTTCTCATATGCAGCGTTTACTTACAAATCACAAAACCCGTGAAAGATGACCTGAGAAAAATTGACGAAATGATAACTAACAATAAAGGAGTTGGTTTAGTAACTGCTATGGACAGCAATGCATGTGGTGTAATACAGTAACCAACTACATGATACTGTAACAAATTCCAGAGGAAAAGAGACAGAAGAATTTCTGGTTTTCACTAATCTGTGCCTACTGAACGAGGGAATCAAGGACCAACTTGTGAAAATAGTAAAGGAAAGAGCAATGTTGACTTGACTACGACCACCTCTCATCTACTGCCAACGTTAAGCCAGTGTACGTGTGGTGAGGAAGAGGGTTACTTCGACAACATAATTATTAGTTTTATCATGGGAGTGTTCCCAACGCTGCATACTGGGAGAATACTTTAAACTTAAGATTTATTGTTAGAGATGAAAACCCGAGAGACTTTGCATGTAGGAAGAACTTACGTACAAATACGTACCAGACAAGGATTTACACAGCTTAAAAGAAATAGACCAGAATTTGGCAGTAAAAGTTCGAGCGGGAACACGTACTGAAAAACGTATAACAGAATTTGAAGAGGTCCTAAATATCTCATGCAATAAAGCGTTCAAGATACAAAATCAGCTGAAATACAGAACTTGGAGAAAATCTTTCCCTGGTGGCAACCTGAATTAACTGCTATGTGAAAAAAAAATTCAACTCATTAAGGCGAATTTGTCAAAGGACAAAGAATAGCCAGCATCTGAGGGAGGTAGGAAGGCAACAATATTGTAAAGAGAAGAAGGAATACATACAGCTGTACAGAAAGCAGAAACACAGTCCTGAAAGCAATACTGCAGTTTGACCCCAACAAATAAACCTTGAAACGCAGTATGTCAAAATGCATCGGGGTACAAAATACTCCGTTGATAAGTGATAAGGGAAAGTGATAACACAACAACCACGGATTTAACCGAAACTGCCACCTATATACTCAAGAGAAGGAATACGATAAACTAATAAGATCTCAAACGCTACGACCCAACAAACGGTAGATGGTGCAGCTTTTACACAGATAAATAAAGGAAATAATAATGAGCTTAACTGCAAACAAGACTTCTGGTGAAAAAGGAGTTACTAGCAAGATCCTTCTTCGATTTTATAACGTTTTTCTCAACTATCTTGCCGCTTTATGTAACAGTTGCGTAAAGAACAGTTGCTTTCGGAGACGGCGGAAAAGAGCCAAAATAGTACCCGTTCTCGAAGAGGGTAAAGGAAACGGGGTAGAAGTATCCAGATTTCGTCCCATCAGCCTTGTGTATACGGAGGAAGAAATATTGTAAAACCTTTCAATTAACGGAATTGTGCACAATTTCTTCTCTCAGGATCTTCTAAGCAACTATCAGTATGGATTTACTACACTGAGAGGGGCAGTCGATGCACTGTTGACCATTAAGAGCTTCGTAGAGCAAAGTATATCACAAGGACAGTAGGTAATAAAGGTCAGTCTCGATGTTCAGGGAGCTTTTGACACAGCTTGGTGGTCCAGCATCGTTAAATCACTGTACTGAGAACTTACATAACCTAGAAAACGATATTTCAGTGCGAGACAGCAGTATTGGTGTCTGATATCATCAGACTAGAAAAGAATGTGACAAAAGGTTCCACAGGGGTCTTACTGTGACCTAGGGTTTTGGAATATAATTTCCTGCTGAATTTCGATTGCACAGCAAACACAAAAATGAAAGGATCCGCAGATGACTTGATCGCGTTGACCAAAGCAGATACTGCTGAGGGGCGCTGCAGTAGAGGCGTGGAAAAAATCAAAGCTTGGCCCAGAACAACACAAACTGTTTTAATGAGCAAGAATTGAAAGCACGGCTAGTAGCAACGAGAAGGCGTGAATACAAAGCAACAGTTACTATCTCTCTAAGCAGTAATGTTTTGTAAACAAGTAGAACGATTAAAATACTTGGGTATAACTATTTATTTCAACTTTTTGTTTAATGAATTTACCACTAAATAAAGAAGCAATCGATAAAGAACTTGAAATACACCAATATGTAGCTTACAAAAACATCTTTCACTCTAAAATTGTAACAAAATTGTATAACAAACCAATAAAACCAAAACAAGACACACTACACCAAGACATTCACGTAGTTAGAGAAAAAAGGACACAACTAAATTTAAATGCATGTCAACAGTTTATTTAGGTAATATTTCTAACAAAAGTAATGCTCTTTTCAAAAACACAGTAAACAAATTCGCTTTTCACGCTAACAGCAAGAAAGAAATTACACTTCGCAACCCCAGAAATTCCCACTAGAACTAGGAATTTACAAAATCACGTGCGATAAGTGCAATAACTTCTACATCGGTCTGACAGGACGTAATTTCATCACACTGTTATGCGAACACGTAAGAGTCAGTGAAAGCAGCCAATCAAGATTTTGTTTAATCATCATCATCATCACTTCATCATTTAAGACTGATTATGCCTTTCAGCGCTCAGTCTGGAGCTTAGCACCCTTATAAAATTCCTCCATGATCCCCTATTCAGTGCTAACATTGGTGCCTCTTCTGATGTTATACCTATTACCTCAAAATCATTCTTAACCAAATCCAGGTACCTTCTCCTTGGTCTGCCCCGACTCCTCCTACCCTCTACTGCTGAACCCATGAGTCCCTTGGGCAACCTTGCTTCTCCCATGCGTGTAACATGACCCCACCATCTAAGCCTGTTCGCCCTGACTGCTACATCTATAGAGTTCATTCCCAGTTTTTCTTTGATTTCCTCATTGTGGACACCCTCCTGCCATTGTTCCCATCTACTAGTACCTACAATCATCCTAGCTACTTTCATATCCGTAACCTCAACCTTGTTGATAAGGTAACCTGAATCCACCCAGCTTTCGCTCCCATACAACAAAGTTGGTCGAAAGATTGAACGGTGCACAGATAACTTGCTCTTGGTACTGACTTCCTTCATGCAGAAGAGAGTGACGGCCGCGGTGGTCTCGCGGTTCTAGGCGCGCAGTCCGGAACCGCGCGACTGCTACGGTCGCTGGTTCGAATCCTGCCTCGGGCATGGATGCGTGTGATGTCCTTAAGTTAGTTAGGTTTAAGTAGTTCTAAGTTCTATGGGACTGATGACCACAGCTGTTAAGTCCTATAGTGCTCAGAGCCATTTGAACCATTTTTTTGCAGAAGAGAGTAGATCGTAGCTGAGCGCTCACTGTATTAGCTTTGCTACACCTCGCTTCCAGTTCTTTCACTATGTTGCCATCCTGTGAGAATATGCATCCTAAGTACTTGAAACCGTCCACCTGTTCTAACTTTGTTCCTCCTATTTGGCACTCAATCCGTTTATATTTCTTTCCCACTGACATTACTTTCGTTTCGGAGATGCTAATCTTCGTACCATAGTCCTTGCATTTCTGATCTAGCTCCGAAATATTACTTTGCAAACTTTCAATCGAATCTGCCATCACAACTAAGTCATCCGCATATGCAAGACTGCTTATTTTGTGTTCACATATCTTAATCTCACCCAGCCAGTCTATTGTTTTCAACATATGATCCATAAATACTATGAACAACAGTGGAGACAGGTTGCAGCCGTGTCTTACCCCTGAAACTACTCTGAACCATGAACTCAATTTCCCGTCAACTCTTAACTGCTGCCTGACTATCCATGTAAAGACTTTTAATTGCTTGCAAAAATTTGCCTCCTATTCCATAGTCTCATAGAACAGACAACAACTTCCTCCTAGGAACCCGGTCATATGCCTTTTCTAGATCTATAAAGCATAGATACAATTCCCTGTTCCACTCATAACACTTCTCCATTATTTGCCGTAAGCTAAAGATCTGGTCCTGACAACCTCTAAGAGGCCTAAACCCACGCTAATTTTCATCCAATTGGTCCTCAACTAATACTCGCACTTTCCTTTCAACAATACCTGCGAAGATTTTACCCACAACGGTGATTAAAGAGATACCTCTGTAGTTGTTACAATCTTTTCTGTTTCCATGTTTAAAGATTGGTGTGATTACTGCTTTTGTCCAGTCTGATGGAACCTGTCCCGACTCCCAGGCCATTTCAATTATCCTGTGTAGCCATTTAAGACCTGACATTCCACTGTATTTGATGAGTTCCGACTTAATTTCATCCACCCCAGCTGCTTTATTGCACTGCAGTCTATTGACCATTTTCTCCACTTCCTCAAATGTGATCCTGTTTCCATCGTCATTCCTATCCCATTGTACCTCGAAATCTGAAACATTACTGATCGTATTTTCACCAACATTGAGCAACTCTTCAATATATTCCCTCCATCTGCCCAAGGAATCCACAGGATTCACCAGCAGTTTTCCTGACCTGTCCAAAATACTTGTCATTTCCTTCTTACCTCCCTGTGATTACTAAGCCCATACTGGCACAGAAATCCAAGAGTTGTTTCCCGTTCCTGTTGGCCTCCATATCCTCTCCAAATTTACCCATAACCTTTTCATACCCTTCTGTTCGATTTCCAATCCTGGAATTAAAATCACCCATGAGCAGAACACTGTCCTTGTCCTTTACTCTAACAACTACATCACTGAGTGCGTCATAAAAACTATCCATCTTATCTTGATCTGTCCCTTCACAATGCGAATATACTGACACAATCCTAATTTTCTTGCTAGACACTGTCAAATCTACCCACATCATTCGTTCGTTTACATACCTTATTGCAACTACGCTGGGTTCCATTTCTTTCCTGATGTAAAGCCCTACACCCTATTGTGCTATTCCTGTTTAATCTAAAAAAACAAAAACCACTCATCAAAAAACATCGAAACCGGTCTAACAATATTACGTAAAACACTAAAAGGATTAGAAATGAATATTTTGGAACAACTTGAGATGTATATTCACACAAAAAATATACAAAGGAAATTCTTAATGAACACACCGATTTCAAACAAAAAAAAAATTATTTAGAGAACTTTATTGACTTAATCGATAAGAATTGAGAGCGAAACGGTAGATACAGACGCCAGAGGTGCCTAAAGACATTGTCATCTCTGACCAAAGGCTGTAACTACACTATGTGATCAGAAGTATCCGGACACTTGGCTGAAAATGGCTTACAAGTTCATGGTGCCCTCCCTCGGTAGTGCTGGAATTCAGTATGGTGTTGGCCCACCGTTAGCCATGATGGCGGCTTCCACTCTCGCAGCCATATGTTGTCAGGTGCTGGAAGGTTTCTTGGGGAATGGCAGTCCATTCTTCACGGAGAGCTGCACTGAGGAGAGGTATCGATGTCGGTCGATGAGGCCTGGCACTAAGTCGCCGTTCCAAAACATCCCAGAGGTGTTCTATAGGATTCAGGTCAGGACTCTATGCAGGCCTGTCCATTACAGGGATGTTGTTGTCGTGTAACCACTCCGCCACAGGCCGTGCATTATCAACAGGTAGTCGATCGAGTTGAAAGATGTATTCGCCATCCCCGAATTGCTCGTCAACAAAGGGAATTAAGAAGGTGCGTAAGACATCAACGCAGGCCTGTGATGTGATAGTGGTACGCAAAACAAGGGTTGCAAGCGCCCTCCATGAAAAACACGACCACACCGTAACACCACTGTCTCTGAATTTTACTGTTGGCGCTACACGCCCTGTAAGACGACGTTCATCGGACATTCGTGATACCCACACCCTGCCATCGGATCGCCAAATTGTGTACCGTGATTCGTCACCCCACACAACGTTTTTCCACTGTTCAATCGTGCAATGTTTGCGCTCATTACACCAAGCGAAGCGTCGTTTGGCATTTACGGGCATGATGTGTGGCTTATTAGCAGGCACTCGACCAAGAAATCCAAGTTTTCTCACCTCTCGCCAAACTTTCATTATACTTGCAGTGGATACTGGTGCAGTTTGGAATTCCTGTGTGACGCGGTGGATAGATGTCTGCCTATTACACATTACGACGCTCTTCAACAGTTGGCGGTCTCTGTTAGTTAACAGAGGAGGTCGGTCTGTACGCTTTTGTGCTGCACGTGTACCTTCACGTTTCAACTTCACTATCACATCGGAAAGAATGTATATTTTGGAGTGTAGAAGTCCTGGGTACAGACATATGTCATGTGACACCCAATCACCTGACCACGTTCGAAGTCTGTGAGTTCCGTGGAGCACCCAATTCTGCTCTCTCACTACGTCTAAAGACTACTAAGGTCTGTGATATGGCGTACCAGGCAGTAGGCGGCAGCACAATGCACCTAAAACATATGTTTTTGGGCGTATCTGGATACTTTTGATCACATAGTGTATGTAAATATAAAACAGAACAGACTACGGACCGAAGTCGCAAGATCGAGGGACAATTTCCTTAAATAGAACTTCCAACTGCCAAATGCCAACACAATTCTGTGCGAATGCGATGAATTGCAGACAACCCGGCATCCGACACGAGTAAAGAAAGAATCTATGGTGTGAACTGTCAAAACATTACAGAAAATATTTAGACTATTATATTAAATATTACGCCACACTATAAAACAGCACAAAATCGACCTGAAATAGATAATTTAGAAATTCACGTGAAATGTAACAAAAAAAAAAAAAACACCGGATACAGTCAAACCAGATGTTATATATACGCCGGGACAACGTAGACGTACGTGTCGCTCTTACTGATTTGGAAACATAAAAATTAAGTACAACATAGTTGTTTACGTAATTAGTGGTAATGAAAATTACGACTGCAGTTTCAGTTATTCCTGCATAATTAATGAAATTATTCAGTTATAAGTAGACCACGGGTTTTTAGGTCGTAAAAAAGTGTATTTTAAGCACCTGAAATAGGGTCCTTCAGTAGTTCATTTAGGCTATATAAAACCTAGAATAGGCTCTCATATAAGTGATGAAGAGAAAATAAAAACAAATTAAAATACACAGTGTTGACAGTATGAACATCTTATTAGTCATTAAAACAAGGAGACTGAATATTTACACAGCTATACAGCACAGCAATCTACAACATTAATGTTGAACAAAACTCCAAATATTTTTGAGTTCCTGCAAGATGAAGATCTCTGTAAAAAAGATGTGGCAATGGTTTAATTAATACATTCGTAGTTTCACATATTCCGATCATAGTTGGCTTCGCAATAAATAACCAAAATCTTTTCTAGGTTTTCTAGTGAAAAACTGTGGCGCTTGTCAGTCAGAATCAATTTATACGCTGAAAAAAAAACGTTCTACATCAACAGATGTGACTGGGGCGTAATTCATTTTCGGTACATGTTGGACAGGAATGTTGCATTCAGGAGTGCTGGATTTTCCACTAAGTATGTCGGCAGCTGCACACAACTCCTTCAGGCCAGTGTTCTTCTGCAAAACCGTTGGCGTTTTTGCCCGTACTTTTTCCCATCTTCACCTGGCGCTTCATTAATTTTCATTTTGACTTCTTCAAGCAAAGAAATATAGTCGTAGATAGGTCTCCCTGAGCCTTGTAACTGTGAAATTATTCTTTCCATAAATGTTTAGTGGGCCCTAATGTAAGATAAGTCCCGTTTTAAAGAAGAATCTTTGAGTAACTCCATTGCTGCAGTTACGGATGCAGCATTCTCCGGTATGTTTTCAACCACCTTCTGGACAGCTGAGAGATGCGTACTATAGTATTCTGCTGCTATCAGCCACGTGCCCCAGCGGGTGACAACAGGCTCTGGCGGCAATGGGACATCTGGAAGCTGTTCTTTGAATGACTGTATTCTTGATGGTGCCTTAACAAAAATTTTCTTCACCATAGATATTACTTTATTCACTTTAGGAAATTGTAGCCTTACTTGCTCTGCTATGCGGTTGATCCCATGCACCACACAAGTTACGCACAGCATCAATGGGTAGAATACTTTTAATAGTTGAAACGTTGCTATCATATATGCAGCAGCATCAGTGACGGCGAGAAGTACTTTATTCTCATCCACTCCGTTTGGGTATAGCATCTTAAGCCCATTGTTCACAAACTGTGCTATTGTTTGTTGGTTAGTTTTTGCAAGCTGTCTTGAGTAAATCAAATGAGCCCTGGATGGAGCATCTGGATCTAGCTTGCCAATAATCTGGTTTGCAATGTAACGGCCAAGACTGTCAGTAGTTTCATCCACAGAAATCCATATACAAGATTCTCCAACATCTTCTCGGATTCTGTGCACTGCAGCATTGTAAGCTGAATCCACGTAACTCTTGTGTAAAGTTGACTCTGCAGGAATAGACTGGTGGCAGTACTTCTCAAGAAAACCTCTGAAAATAGTGTTTTCTAGTTTCCGAAAGGGGATGTTTGCTGCCACAAGTGCATGACACAAATCACTGCAGAACTTGTTTTTTTTCGGAAGATTCACCAGATTTATTGGTTAAAAGAGTTTGCTCCAATTTTGACTTTCGTTCAACATTAGCTTTATGTGCGATTCCATCTGCATGCTGAGTTAAGTGAGATTTCTTAACACTCGAAATCTAATACGAGAGAAAAGGGATATGTAGTTTAGAATCGCATATAAAGAGTATTTCGTATTACTAAAGGATAGCGATAAAAAAGAATCCTAAGTGACAGGAAAATAATAAGTCTAAGAAAAACATCAACTAACCTCCTTGTTGCATACTTGGCAGAAAATAATTTTCCCATCTGTTGTATAATGCGGAAAATCTTGCAGCCACTGCCCATAGAGTAGACTTTGAGCTAGCTGTTTTCGGCATGGCGTAGTATTCTCACACAGAAACTAGAATTTATTTTGCACTTAGAACGTCAGTAACACTTCACACGTCGGTCGCTACTTTTTTTTGTTGCTGTGGTGCATGGGAGGGGTAGGGGAAGTATCTTACTCGTTGCTGGATATATGGCACCTGATAGATAGCCGTCCTTTCTGAACAAGTGAATGGAATCTACCGGTGCTTCAGATGAAAACATCTCATTACTGGCAAATTATTTTTCGAACCGGAAAATTGACGTCTAATACCTTTCACGAAAGAGAGTAGTTTGATAGGACTGCCTGTAGACAGCAGCGAGAAAATGCGCGAAGGGCAGTAATTTAGCTATAGAGGACGTCTACGATTAACATTGTGATTTTTTAATCCGTGCTCAGCTTAAGGCCTATGAAACCGTTTCTTTGCGAAAATACACAGCTGGCCAGAATCCTACAAATGAAATATTTTCAAATATAACATTTAGTACTCCCACGTTCGATTCTAATGTGTAACTAAAATCTTTGACCGGTTCCCATTCGCTCACCGAAGTTAAGCACTGTCGCGCTCGGCGCGTACTTGGATGGATGACCATACAAACGTGCCGAGAGTACTGTTGGTTGTAAGGCAAGCAAAGGAATTGTAAACAGTCTCTAATGACCTTCGCCTTTGACGAGACGTAAAGCCCTAAGTTTACTTCTTTTTTCTAATCTTTGAAAACACAAGAACTCTATGTCAGATTAACGAAATAGGTACTTTTTAGGATTTTGATGCCAAAATAGGCAAAATTAGGCGTCAACATCTAATTACGCAATTTTAGGTCCTATAGAACTAACTGTATTCAGTTTAGTTAGTCATGAAATGCGTAAGTACCAACTTATATGCAAATTGGAGCTTAGGAAAAAAAATAGGTTTTAACCTAAAGATCCGTGATCTATTTTTTACATATGAATAATAAAACACCTATAAAGAGTATTTGGTATTAACAGGGATAGCGATATGAAAAAATTAAAAAAGACCGAAGTGTTAGGCAAATACGAAGCATGAGCGCGTATCAACTAGCCACCTTGTTGCACGCTGGGCAGAAAATATTTTTTTCCATTTGTCGTATAGTGTGGAAAAACTTGGAGCCACTGTCTTATGATGAAATCGGCACTTTTTAAGATATTAAAGCCGAAATAGGCAAAAATAGGCACTAACGTCGAAATAGACTTTTTTAGGTCCTATAGAATTAACGCTATTAAGTGTAAATAGTAATGAAACGCATAACTACACATTTTTATGCAAATAGGAACTCGGGAACAAAATAGGTTTTTACCTAAAATCCGCGGTCTAGTTATAAGATTACTAAGTATAAAATTCCTATAGGACTATAGCAAATTGTAATTCTCAAACACTGTGTACGTATATTGTTGAAAATGGGACCTTCCGAAATAATTGACGTAATAATCAATAAGTGACTTTAAGCTGTGGTACTGGAGCCTTACTTACAATTATTCCGTGGCGATTTCCTCTTTAGGATTTATAGCTAGGGCTGTAAATTCTTCGCGTTATCGGTTCCTTCATAGAAAACAACTACAGCTTGGGTCTTAAAGACGTGTCCGGCTCGTAATTACGTTTCGGGACCAAGGCAAACATTTTTACCTGCAAGGAATTTTGCACGGCAACCAGCCTTCTTGAGTACTTATTTACCGAAGTACTTACTACAGAGAGTGAAGTATCACTGTTAGTTATCGATAGTAGTTTACGCGGATCACCTTGGAGCGAGCATTGCATCGTCCTACGCTCTGCGGTTCAAGTGGAGATGCGGTGAGATTGCCGAGCCGGAAATGGCCTCAGCTGGTCACAGCGCGTGCAGACTCTGCCGTCGCGCCCCCATTTCGCTGTAGAGGAGCGGGAGCTCTGCTGCCTCACTAACAGCACGAAGTCTCCCTTCTACCTAACTGTGGCCAGCGTGTCTCTCGGTGTGAGTGATACCTGTGACTGCGTAACTCAGTGACGACCTATATCAAAGTTCTTGAAAACTCCAAGAATGACACATTGACAGTCCTTAACTACACGCCTCAGATTTGCAATTTACACATTTTATATAACTACAAACAGTTCATTCTGGGATAATAATTGACATATCATGTAACTAAAAAAAAGGACACAAACATGATTACGTACAGAGCTAGATGAGGGAGGGGAGGGGGGGTTGGGAGAAGCAGTACATCCCACGTACCACGTACAAATTCCCGTGTTTATCAGAATGCCTCCGACGTTTCTCTCACTATCTACGAGTCAAGGTCACTTGTTAAACCCAGTGGTACCTCATTCTTTCATACTTAGCGGGTAACATATCACCCGTGCAGGAGACATGGGAAGTTGGATTCACACCAAAACACGCTGCTCAACCATCCTCTACAGTTAGAGGTTTCTGGAAAATGGAAGCCCGTGCCGTAACACGAGAGCTGTCACACATTAACCAGCAACTGAGAAATCTATCCTTGCTGACCTACACTGTCATAAGGGTGCACCATGTCGTGTGTGAGGCACTGAGTGAGGTGACACTCATCCTGTTCATTGGTTACGTTGTGTGGTGCAATATCCGATTGTTATTCTTGTCTGTACAATACGGTGGGTAGATGGTAGAGAAAACACACGTTCATTGTAAGTATGATACAGTTTATAAAGATTAACAGCATAAAACAGAAGGTGATAGTTTTGGTTTTTTAATCTGTTGAGATATAGCAGTCGGTTTGAAGCCCGATCAGCTTGGAAAAGTGCTTTACAAGAGAGAACAGATAAAGGAGTATATATTAGTTCATGCTTGTTATTTTGCGTTTAAGATAAGGAACATGCTGGACGTCACAGCTGCGATCATCTGGCACAGTTGTTTGCTCTCCAGACACTACACAGCATGGGGAGTGAGGTCTAAATATTAGCCAGTAATTTGCACATTGCCAGACTGGGAGACGTGGACGTACATGAGCGATTGCGGCTGTGAATCAGGCTGCGACCACGAAACTGCTAGCGAGAGAGCGATATACGAGCAAACGAGGTGAAAGCAAAGCTTCACAGTGGAAAATGTTTTTGCAAAATAAATTTTTTCTCTGGTACAGACCCGCAACTAGAATTCTCCGTCATAAATCATGGATAAGACCATGACAATTCGTGAAGTTTTGTAAGTGAGCATTCGTTAGGTAGTTGATGTATATTGGCCAGCATCTGCTATTTTAGTACGTCGTCGTTTGTTACCGACAGATAATGCAACACCGGTGGCTAAGGGGTGACTGACCACGGGTTTTTGAGGCAAGGGTGGGAAGGTGCTGTTACCGAGATCGTTGTCCTCTGACACAGATGCACTCGGTTGGGAGTCACTCACAGAAGGCGTCTGATTTTGAGTTAGGACATCAGCCAATGTTAATCTCTGTCGTTGTTGCAGATTGTTTCGAAGTACGACAACGCGCCGTGGGCAATCATCTCGTAAATGGCCACTCGTGTTACAGATAAAACAAGTGCCTACTTGTCCCTCGTAGATGACATGAGCCTTATAACCACAAACCATTATATATGATGGGATATTGCCTTTAAGGGCCATGTCAACTGAGCGAACCCCACTATAACATTGGATTTTGTGACGGCTCGACCATTTTTCGTTTCTAATCTGTCGGATGTCACCGTATTTGGCGAGGACATCTCTAAGAAAACAATTCTCAACCTCAGGGGGGAAACTGAACACTCGCACTTGTCTGTACTCAATGTCAGCGTTAGTTATTGAAACTGTACTCACCGACTGATCACGTTTTCGGAACTCTGCTTTCCCACCAGTATTCACCAAAATGTTCTCCAGTTGTATCTGGTCTAAAAACTTCACAAAGAAACAGTGTTTCGCCATGTCATAATATGCTGTGAAGACCTGATCGGATGTGATGTCAATAATATCTACTATCCAGTCATGGATTTCTACAGAACTCGGTTGCACATTCCTGGAAGATTTCTCAAATGCAAAACACAGGGTATTCTTACGAGGTACACTGGGAGCCATAACTGCACTATACGCGCCGTCGAGACCGCTGTGAGTGAATTAAGAAGCTTGTGTACGACGGTAGTGAAGAAGCACTGAGAATATCCCAGGTTACAATCCTAGAATTATTATAAACACGGCTTGCGGCGCTACGACTACGCGGAAGTACCGACGCGTCTGATCGCTGTCGCGTCCCAAGCGGAACTGCGTCTTTATCCATAGCACCAATTGTACAGCATTTTGAAACCACATCGGCGACTCGTGAGTCAGTGATGATGAAAGACACACAACACCCAGTCCCCTGCCGGGTATCGAACCCGGGGCCCCTGCGTGGTAGGAAGTAACGCTACCGCTACGCTACGGAGGCGGACATCTGGTATTATAGGATGCATTCTTTATCTTGTCGGGAAGCATTGCCAGACATTATCATCATTACTGTTATATTTGATTAAATGTGTACGAATAGCAAAATCTATAACACTAGATGAGGTACCAACAATCTCTTTTATATCCAACACTTATGTAGTAAATTTCAGTTTCTCGGTCTCTATACCTACAGAATATTCTATATTCCCATTCCATACACATATTTTACATATTTTCACTATTTTTATATATTTTCCATATTTTCAATATTCCTCCATATTTACCATACTTTTATCCATATTTTCCATATTTTTATCCATTACACATGTGTAGATACACAAGGACATTTACGCCTTTATTACACACCCGGCCCAGTTTAAAATTCAATAGTCACCTGTATCCCATCTGTCAAGCCAGAGAGGTTGTAGAAAGTATCTGACATCTTACTCCTCTTCTTCTTCCACATGGAAACTGCGAAAGAAAACCGCAGCCAACATACAATGTTAATTGCGAAAGGTTGTCCTTGCATACGCTAAAAGAAACATACACTGATTTCTAACTTTCGATATATTAACAACAGCTTTACACCTGCTGACTGTTACAAAAACAGCACTTCGTGACGACGCAACAACGACGACAGCCGTTAGAACTTCCTTGTATGATAATAACATTGAATAGGCGTCAAGTAGAGCTGACAAAACATCGTACATATGTTCAAATGTGTGTGAAATCTTATGAGACTTAACTGCTAACGTCATCAGTTCCTAAGCTTACACAGTACTTAACCTAAATTATCCTAAGGACAAACACACACACACCCATGCCCGAGGGAGGACTCGAACCTCTCATGGGACCAGCCGCACAGTCCATGACTGCAGCGCCTCACACCGCTCGGCTAATCCCGCGCCATCGTACATATACTCCAAAGTTACAAGAATTATATGGTATGTAGAAATAATGATCACGTTCAGGGAACTGATTTTACCCGACGTAAACAAACATAACTGGAGTGTGCTATTGTCTGTACTGGTTGCTCCTGGATATAGGCAGTGAGTGACTGGTTCCCGTTAAAGTGGATAATTACGGTGCTCGGGGAGAAAGGAAATAATCAATATCTTTTAGTTTCAAGTTAAAATTATGTAATTTTTATTACAGATCAGACGGATTAGTTTCATACTACGTTCTGATAGGTTGGAGGTAGAGAGGATGGGTACGGGGTATAAATCACACAATTGGTCACTACGTAAATAATTGAAACTGAGACCATTTTTTACGCCAGAAATACTGAATATACATGATTTTCTAGGAAGTAAAGAGATTTTCCAGTGTAGTTTACGTAATTTTTTATTATATATCAGACGGCGTTTTTAACACTACAGTCTCTTTGGTACCAATCTTGGATATTTAATACTGCGCTATGATTGGTTGGAGAGATAAGTAGGGGAGGACTAGAGGATTTTAATATCCTAGGCTGTATAATTAGGGTTTCGCCTGTTCAACAATAAAATATTCGTAATATTGTCGTAGTACATTTAACACATCAACCCTTCCATAAAGTAATCAGACGTGTGAATCTGATTTACACACGAAAGTTCCATTCGTTATATAATAGACTGTGGGGATCGCTGGTGATAGTAGACCCTTTCAGTTAAGTAAAAATAGGAAAAAAACCGGTCTCGATCGCAGAGTCATTTATTATAAATATGACCGTTTTCGGGTCTTACAAGGGAACCTCCCCATCGCACTCCCCTCAGATGTAGTTGTAAGTTGGCACAGTCGATAGGCCTTGAAAAACTGAACACAGATCAATTGAGAAAACAGGAAGAAGTTGTGTGGAACTGTGAAAAGATAAGCAAAATATACAAACTGAGTAGTTCAAGGGAAGATAGGCAACATTAAGGACAATAGTAACGCAGGAGCGCTGTGGTCTCGTGGTACCGTGAGCAGCTGCGGAACGAAAGGTCCTAGGTTAAAACCTTACATCGAGTTAGAAGTTTAATTTTTTATTTTCAGTTTATGTGACAAACTCTTATGTTTTCATCACTTTTTTGGGAGTGATCATCACATCCACAAGAAAACCTAAATCAGGCAAGGTAGAAGAATCTTTTTACCCATTCGCCAAGTGTACAAGTTAGGTGGGTCGACAATATATTCCTGTCATGTGACGCACATGCCGTCACCGGTGTCGTATAGAATATATCGGATGTGTTTTCCTGTGGAGGAATCGGTTGACCTATAACCTTGCGACAAATGTTTTCTGTTCCCATTGGAGAGGCACGTCCTTTCTTCTACTAATCGCACGGTTTTGTGATGCGGTCGCAAAACACAGACACTAAACTTATTACAGTGAACAGAGATGTCAATGAACGAACGGACAGATAATAACTATGCAAAAATAAAGAAAGTAAAATTTTCAGTCGAGGGAAGAATTGAACCAAAGACGTCTCGCTCTGCAGCTGCTCACGCTACCACGGGACCACGGCGCTCCTGATCTCACATACTCCATTATGGTGCTTATGTGGCCTATTGACTACTCAAATTGTATATTTTGCTTATTTCTTCACAGTTCCACACAACTTCTTCCTGTTTTCTCGATTGATCTGTGTTCAGTTTATCAAGGCCTATCTACTGTGCCAACTTATAACTAAATCCGAGGGGCGTGCGATGGGGATGTTCCCTTGTTAGTAATAGGCTACCTTCAGGTGATGCACCATCCGGCTGGCGATGTTGACGCTTGGCACAGTTGTGTTGACCTCAGTCACAACTGCGGAGTCAGCACGACTGTTGCAAGCGTCAACATCGCCAGCCGGATGGTGCACCATCTGAAGGTGGCCGGCTACTAGAGGCCGACACTGGCCATATTTTAATAAACGACAGTGCTACCGAAACCGCTTTTACTCATTTTACTTCACAGAAAGATCGCTGTTAAATCCGAATGATGGTGTCTAAAAATGTGAACCCTTTCAGTTGTTGTCCTCTCTTGTGCTGCTTATCGGCCAATATGAGTAAATTTTAGGAAATCACCTCTCGGATTACTTCTACGGAAAAATTTCTCTGGGTTCTATAAGGAAGTTTGCCCATCGCAGTGGCCCAACTACACGAATTTTGGCACCAAAGAGGGTGATGTGTGCAGCAACCATATAGCCCCGCGCTGCGTGAAAATTGGTGCGATCTGTGGAGTTCACGTCCTCTTCCCACATGATGCGCGCCTCCAACGTGTGAAACCCAAACTGAGATTGTATCCCACGTGACCAGTTACCACTCAGGCAATATCCGGTACGTCACGCGAAAAGCTGCCCCCAGTCCTCTTCAGTGCTCTTTAACACCATTTATGGGTAATATATGACACTCGAGAGCTATTGCAATTCAGTCATCGACACAGACACACACGGAGCACCTGCGCTTACAGTGCAAGTGGTTAATCAAATGTCCAAAAGGAGAGGACAGTGGACACGTTCATGGACTGAGTGACGCTTTATGGGAACAAGACGCTAAAAAATTAAAATACGGCAGAAATCGTATTTAACATACAAGATCATCTCCTTCGGGCAGAAAGTCTGTTCCATGGGAATTACTGCAGCGATCGTGTGAAACCCAGCTAGCTCTGTTCGTGCACGAGACATAGAAAACAGTAGATTAAGGAGCCCAAGCAGATGCCGTATTCCTGGATTTGCGGAAGGCTTTCCGTATAGCTCCGTACTGCCACCTAATAAACTGAATATGAGGTCGCGGTATATCAGACGAACTGTGTGACTGGACTGAAGAGTTTCTAGCAAGCAGAACGCAACATGTTATTCTTAAGGGAGAATAATCTTCAGACTTAACTTCAGAAGTAACGTTGGGTCTGTCCTAAAGGAATTTCATAAAACCATTACGTTTCATCATAGATACGCAAATGACATAGTAGATAGAAGACCCATGAGTCATTTCGCTGATGTTGCGCTGTATACAGAGAAGCCGCAACGCTTGAAAATTGAGGCGAAATGCAGGAAGGTTTCCAGAGGATTGGCGTTTGGTGCAGGGAGTGGTAGCTGATCCGCAACGTAAACAAATGTGATGTATTGCCAATACACAGGGGGAAAGACCCTTTATTGTATGCTTCACTGGAAGCAGCTGCTTCTATGAAACTCTAGGAGTAGGCCTACGGAGTGATTTAAAGTGGAATTACGACATAAAACCAATCGTAGGAAACGCATATGAAGTGTAGTTCCTCAGCAGAGGAAGTTGCACACAAAACACTCGCTCCATAAATACCTGAATATCGTTCGTCTTTTTGGGATCTACACCAGATATGATTGATAAAGGAAACAGGGAAAATCCAAAGAAGAGAAGCATGTTTCCCTACAGATGCAGTTAACTGGAGTGGAAGTGTCACACGAAAATACTCAGCCAGCTCCATTGGCAGACACTGCAAGAGAGGCGTTCTGCATCACGATGTGATCCACTGTTAAAGTTCCGAAAATATACGTTCCTAGAAGAGTCCGCCAATTGCGGCTACGTATATCTTGCGAATTGGCAGTGAAGATAAAATTAGAGCGATTCGAACCGACACAAGGGTTTAGATGATTACCAGCAATCGTTATTCCTGCGACCCACTCGTAACTCTTACAAACAAGGGGAAATTGATACTGATGCATAAAGTACCCTCCACCACACACCGGAAGGTGGCTTGCTGAGGATAGATCTAGATGTAGATATCAACAGAATTGAATACTGAAATTTTTATTTATACCTTATATTCTGTTTTATGTTACAAATATTATGTGGAATATGTGAAGCAGTGAATATATTTCTGGATTTGCTGTAGTTATTATACGCAAGAGGAACATTTGATGAAATTAACTGATTTACCATCTGGCTTGTGATTGAGATCTTTCTTTTCTGGCTTTTCGTGGTGCATAACATTTTTCCAGCTTCCCCATTATATCGATTGCATGTAACTTTCAAACGTGGTAAACAACCTTAACATGTTTTTCTGTGTTTTCGAACTGATATTCAGTGTATCTTTAGTAGGTTCCTATGGCTGCTTTTGTCAGCTCGTTATGTGTGTTACAGCTGGTACGTTGAATATATCTGCTGAAAGTTCCAACTAGTCTATCCTATGTAGTAGCTTGGGGATGCTTTACAAGGGAATTTATACAGGGTTACTCAAGAAGTTTTCTCCCTGTTGTTGGAGGTTATTCCTTATATTATTTGGAACAAAAAATGTAAATACAGTAATGTGATCAGATCCATAATTAAGGAGCTGCAACAGAGTTCCGAAACACGCCGCGGTGTACGGAGCGCTACACTTGTGTTGACAGAACACACGACCAGTCTCAGGTAGACAGGAGCGGCGATTCGTACGTTTGCATAACGACCACGCTGTTGACACTGCAGTCACTGTTTGCTGTTATTGTTTCCTGTGTAGGGCTTGTGTGATGGTTATGCGAAAGCTGCTGTTGCCGAATATCACCATCGGTATCCTAATCGTAGGATTCCGAGTGCCTAAACGTTTAGTGGAACATATCGAACATTGCCAGAAACTGGTACTCTTCCCAGTATTCGTATTCACTACGAAAGACATGACATTCAAGAGGAGGAAAACATTCTCAGTTCAGTAGAGCGCAGTCTTCGTTCAAGTACGGGACGTCTAGCAACCCGATTGAGCGTTTCACAACACAATCTAAGGTATGTAGGATTCTTCATGAGAATGGACTGTATTCATTTCATGTGCAGAAAGTTCACAATTTAGAGCCACATGATTGTGCCAGCCGTTTGCACATTTGTAACTGGTTAAATGGAAACCTGGAGCTCTACCACTTCATAACGTTCAGTGATGAGGCAACCTTTGCAAGAGATGGCATCAACACCATGCATAATGTGTATGTCTGGGCCGACGAAAATCCCTATGCAATGGTAGTATCTCAATTTCAACGCAGCTTCAGTGTCAATGTCTGGTGTGGTGTTGTGTGAGACCAGTTACTGGGGCCGTACATTCTCCCGGGAAATTTAAACCGGGGTAGAACCTCGTTACTCACTCCATATATTTCTAAATATGAGAATTTAACTTTTTTGTTGTCTACGATGTGAGCTAGTTTCTGATGTATTTATTTGAGAAAACTATTCCACTTTTTGTGATGTACTGTAACTAGGTTTTCTGTTTCTTGCGACATTTTATCTGCAGAATGTATGTTCACCTCCGATTTTATTCTATTATTAGTCCTTTACATTGAGGTAGTAATTATTTGCTATTTTTTCTAGTTTTGGTGTATCATTGGTTCGTCACTGTGGTACTGGAAAATGCCTTTACCTCTTCGTATTTCAACTGTGCCTGCAGTTTCCATTTTATATGCATGAATCTAAGATATTAAAGCTATTACTTGTGTGGTATTCAGAAGTGTACGTTATTAAACATATTTACGACATTACCTGTGTCATTGGTGTCGCTTTTGACTAACTTGAAGTTAGCATCTACATATTTTTTATATGAATGCGTGGTGTCTGTTCTTCTGGACATGTTTGAAAGAACAGGCACCATGCATTCGTGTAACAGATTCGTTTCGAAATTCTATGAATGCACCAGCTTCAGTGCGACCTGCTGCGGGAATCTGATAGTAGTTGGCAAGCGGCCATGGAGTGCTGGTAGGTGGGGCCATTTGGGAAAGTGGGTCAGCCGGGTGGTGCTCGGAGGGAGGCCGCGCGGTTGTGGCAAACTCTGTGTCCGGGTGGCGCCGTCAGCAACGTAACTGCCTGGTAAGCAGGAGCTCCTGGGTTCAAATCCCAGTACAGCAGACATTTCGATTCGTCGGCGCTAACTCCGGTCAAGTTCCACTACAACTGACATCAGGATTTCCTTCTCTTCTCTTTCCTTTCTCACTTCCACCCTCCCCCACCTGCACGTTCAGTTTACATAATCCACTTTCATTTTGTACTACACTGTCGGTTACCAAACTCTGAGTTTCCATTTATGCATTACGACAGGACCATGTGTCATTTGAGACATCTGTGCGACAACATAAGGAACTTCGAACTTGTGGTAAGGTCTTACGGGACCAAACTGCTGAGGTCATCGGTTCCTGAGCTTAAACACTACTTAATCTAACTGAAACTAACTAACGCTAAGGACGACACATACGCCCATGCTTGAGGGAGGACTCGAACCTCTGACGGGGCGAGGGGGAAGGGGGGGGGGGGGGTGAGCCGGAGGAGCTGCTCTGACAGTGACAAGGCGCCTCAGACAGCGCGGCTACCGCGCTCGGCGACCACGTGAGGGGTCCAGGCTCTCAGTTAGCCGGCAAACAGTACCCTCTCAGTAATCCCTGAAGACTGGAACACCGCCGTGTGGTCCGGACAAGCACCGCTGCTGACCACCATCTGCCGGTGCAGTCATCAACGTCAGTCAGTGCCGTTCTGTGAGACTGCTAGCCCTACAGCCCTGTACCTAGCGACGAGAGTCGTACTAAGCGTCCAGAAGACTCTGAAAGCGTATGGTTGCATTTTGCAGAACGATGCATGTCCGTAGGTATCCTGGCTTCTTCTCTTGATACGCTCTGCTTCAGATTAGCGCATTTGAGAATCTTCCCGTGGTAAACCCTGTCCTTTAGGTAGCCCGACAATCAGAAATCACAAGGAGTTGCATCTTCCATGGAACCATTTGAGAATAGTTCAAAACACCTTCCGTTCAGTGGTCAACGGAACGTTCAACTGTCACAACACGGCACGCGCGCTACCTGACGATCGGAAATTGCGCTCAGCGTTGTCTACCATAGCAACCGCGACTTCATCAACCGTCTGTGGTGCAACCGGTCGTCGGCCTCTTCCCGTAGCGACGCCCAATTCTGCAGTAGATTCGAACTTCTACGTCACGTTTCGCACGGCAGGTGGAGAAAGAGGTCCCTTTCGTAATCCTTTTAGCCGGTGATATTCTCCAGGTGCAGCTGCAGCATTACTGTTGCTTTGGTGGTTCAAATGGCTCTGAGCACTATGGGACTTAACATCTATGGTCATCAGTCCCCTAGAACTTAGAAGTACTTAAACCCAACTAACCTAAGGACATCACACAACACCCAGTCATCACGAGGCAGAGAAAATCCCTGACCCCGTCGGGAACCGAACCCGGGAACCCGGGCGCGGGAAGCGAGAACGCTACCGAGCGACCACGAGCTGCGGATTGTTGCTTTGATAATAGAGCTTCACCAATAATGCTCTGCTCCTCTTGTCCAGGCTCATGTTGACACGACAACAAATACAATGCAGCTGGTCATCTGTGTGAGACTATGAATCACGATGACTAATCACGGCATTGGTGGCCATAATTGGAACTGGACGGTCGCGCTGTGACGCGTAGAAATCGTACACCCCGTACTCTGGACATTAATGCTACGACGTTTGGTACTAGTGCAGTAATTAGTTTCCGTGTTGTAACGTTTTAAATAGGGAAAATTTAATTATAAACGCCGTGTGCACTGTTCATACAACATTTTGTCACAGATACGTGTCCGTAATTTTTCTTAAAAATGACAACTTGCCACTCAGTCTGTGTGTGTGTTTGTTTTATTTTCCGTTTAATTTTTGGTCAAATAAACGAAAAAATTCAAACCAATATCTTGTTGAATACAATGACGAAAACAAAAGTTTAGAATCACTCTTTCACTCTGCAGCAGGATGTGCAGTGTGTTCAAACTTTCTAGCAGATCAATACTGCGTGGTGAAATGCAACTAGACACCAGAATCTTGACAGGACAGGTTCTGGGTTCGATTTGTGGTAATATCCGCAGTGTTAACGTAGCACCAAGCTTAAAAAATACCCAGATGGGCCCCTGAGAAACAAACGGAACACCAGTCTGGGCACACGGGGGCTCGTTCGTTGTGCGCGAGGCTCTCTCGAATGAGAGGCGATTATCGGGTCCATCACTCACACGGGGTGCGCGCTGGCGCTCCAACTTGTATTCCGTAAATTCTGCTGCCTCTGCCGGAGGATGGCAGGAGGATGGCGGAGGGGGGGGGGGAGGGGAAGGAGCTGCGAAATGGAAACCCATACCTCGCCTGCCTGCTCGGGCACTCTTCCCTGCTGTGACGTAGGCGATCCGGCTGATCACGCACACCACCTGCTGAGAGGGAAACGCAACAACTCAGCACCTGGCAGAAACGCGGGTGGCAGCTGGCGGTGAAGTATTGGCTATGGACGTCTGAGTGGCTGGGCCGCACGTCCTCTCGTCAGAAACTGAAACTTTTTAACTGTAACTGCCGAAGTGTCCCGTCCGAACAGTGAAACATTATACAGCTTATTTATAAAAAGGAACTGTTTATAACCCCCTTTTGGTTCAGCGCTACACCGGGATCGATAGTGTATATACACTGCCTGACCCAATAAGATAATCACCCACAAGACGTCGTCGAATGTCATTTTGATTTCGTATACACACAAACACACACACACACTATTAGCGGGTCTGAAATGTTTAGAGCTGTGGTTCTTTACGACAGGTTGAATGGCCACCAGAGAGCATTAATGTTGTTCGTGCTGAGTAATGTTACCATGTCTGGTAGAGTGAACACCGCCCAACGTGATGGACACGGAGAGGCCATGTACACGTGTGAGACAATAGTATCAGCAATGACAGGGTTTTAAAGTGGCCTCATTGTGGTTCTCCATTTTGCCGCTCGTCAAAACTTGCAAGATCCAAATCTGCGGGCGTTTGGATGTGCAATGACGTGACGTTTGACACCATTGGAATGGTCGGTGGGCACACTCATCGTCAAGGTTCCGGTCAGCCACTTTGAACTATCATAACCGAGAATGCTTGGGGATCCCTTCTCATCTGCGCATCTCGTCCGGGAAGAAGTATTGCACTGTTCTACGTCATCCCGCGCCATTGGTTAGAGACCAGCAGCACCCGGACTAGGGAACTGCTGTCTCATATATAGCCTGACGTTGAAACAACCACACGAGCGATAGCATTAGAAGTGGTGCCATGGCTGGAAAGCATGGACTACTGGCTGCCACGATTCGCCGTTCTCCATTAGCCCGGATGACCATAGTTGGTGACGGAGGCGACAACCTCGCGAGACGTCCCATTCGTGCAGTATGTTGAACAGGAACAGCGGTCTTACTCCTCGAGTCACGGTTCTGAGAAGCCTTCACGTATGACTTCGGATCACAGCTGGCAGTGCTTTGGGCAACTCTAACATCGCAACGGTACGTCACGGACATCCCGTGTCGTCGAGAGTTTCCTATCACGCACCGCTATTGTGGTGTCTTTTCCACGGGGCAATGCTCGTGCACGTGTGGAAACTGTCTGTATGGACTGTGTGAGTGATGTTGAGGTACTTCTGTGCCTAGCAGCATCTAAAGATCTGTCCCCGATAAAACATTTGTGGGACCAGCCCGGACCTCAATTCCGCTGCAGTGCCAGTATGCGGAATATCAAGGATTAGTTACAACAGCTGTGGGCCACCTTGCCTTAGAAGAGGATAAAACAGCTTCGTGACAACCTTCCCAACAAAATCACTGCTTTCATTTAGGCAAGACAGGGTAAAATGTCGTATTGGTAAGTGGACTCATTTTGCCAAGTTTTTTGTGAACTTGAATCGATATTGTTATTTCAGAAGTAACATCAGGTATCCTCTCAATCCAGGAGATTTTATTTCGTTTTTCTCAATCATTGTGAGCGCTTTACTTTTTTTTGTCAGTCAGTGAAATGTAGTATTAGTTTTGAGCCTTACCTGGATCCAATAATCTACACGTGCTAATAACAACGTCACTGTCATTACAGAAGAAGGAAAAACAGACTCATTTACAAAATAAGCAGTGTGATTGTCTTAAAGTGATTTACATGCACAATTTGCAACGCTAATAGCTACTTATAGACGACATGCCCGCATTTAAATGTCCTTCGTCGAAACGACCGTACAACTTCTATCACACAAACTCGTTCTTTACAAGGATCGTATTCACCTTAAAGTTATCTTATAACATACGTCAGCATTATATTTGGTGAGCGCATAAAAGTGGTCTACTGCAGACAACAACAACAAACACATGATCGGCCAACCCATACACTCTATTATCGTCAAGCACTTGAAAAAAAATTACAGCGGACCATCTAAACTTCCAATATGCCCACCAAATGAGTTGGTGACAGACACCAAATGCACGAAGAAAAATATTTTGCAGAATGCTTGTCTGATACCCTGATATGTGAAATCCAGTATGTGAAATACAGAGAGCATTTATTCGTTTTTTCTGAGCTATGCCACATTTTGTATTGGTCTAGAAAAAAATGGACTCTTGTAAACAGGTCTGCATAGGGCTAAAAAACACTCCAAACAAATCTCATCTGGGATTCCACGTTCTTCCCAGCAGAGCAATATAATTCATTTGCTTGGTTTCTTAGGAACTTGGCGGCCTACAATTGAAAGGCCACAACTACAGTCGTTAGTGAACAGAAGGAAACCCAGTTAGTACAACTAATAATATTATGCATTTTTTCGCGGCAAGTAAGAGTCTTTCTGTTTCCAAGGAAGTTTCACTTCAAAGGAAGGTTTCTATTTGTTCTAAGAAAAGCTGTTAATTGTGTCTGAAGAAGAGTTTTCCAGTTGTTTCCCACAAACTAGTTTCTAGCCTTCTAAGAGGAGTATTAATTATTTTCGAAGAAGAAATTTGGTTTCGCGAATGAATTTTCCCTGTGCAGTGGTGGGTGAGCTGATATGAAACTTCCTGGCAGATTAAAGCAGTGTGCCGGACCGAGACTCGAACTCGGGACCTTAATATTTCACGGGCAAGTGCTCTGCCGACATTTTTCTTCCTTCTTTTGAAGGGCCTCCTTCCTTTCCTCACAGCCCCGCCTTGCGCTCGCCAGTGTGTGCCTGCTCGGCCTGGTTTTATCGGCTTTAAAACTGTATAATTACTAATGATGAATTAAAAGTTGTTACTTCCTATCGAAATAAAACTGCGCCTCTTCTTTAGGCAATGTCCGCCCCAAATGCTTAATGGTCAGCGCGTTGGTCTGTCACAGCAAGTGGTTCGCCATCGACCCAGCTGCGTCAGAGGTTTTCTCCGCTCAGGGACTCGGTGTTGTGTTGTCCTCATTATTATTTCTTCATCATCATCAGTGGAAGGCATTGGGAAACCACTACTGGAATCACTTCCCTAGACGCTCCTGCGGTGGACCTCTGACGAGGCTTCCCCCATGACCAGACCTGTCATAAGGCTGACCACAAAGTTAAGTTTTTAGGCAGTTTCAGAAGATTCATGCGTTGAAGATTAAAACATTCTTAAAAAAACGATTCAATATTCTTGCTTCAAAACTTCTTTGGTTAGTTCAAATAGAATTATATCTTTTTGTGATGTAACTACTGTAAAATAAAAGTAAACGGAATCAGCTTCTTGACTTTGTAGGAAAAAGTTGTCCCTTGTCTTGATATGAAAATAGTAAATAAAATGAAATGACACCACGAAAATAGAAATTAAAAGTTGCTACTTTATAGGCTAATTTTTATAAGTATTTGTATTCGAAACCGTAGAATTTTAGTTTCACAGTCCAGTCAGAGCTAACAGTGAGAGCTCTGAACTGGCCTTCGCGGGTGCCGTAGCGGCCTCGGGCCGCACTGAGTCCCCACCGTACTTCACCCTCCACAGTCATACCCTACTTGTTCCCATCACCTCCATATTATCTAGCAACAAAAAGTTTTTGCGCTACATATGTCATATTCTGCCCCTGTCTTTTGGAGAAGCGCTTAGCATATTCCCAAAATGTGCTTTGTGGTCATTTAGTGACCATTCGTTTCCATATACCTTTGCAATTCTTCCAAACGGTCACGTCTTTGCTTGTTAACTATGCAGTTGAAGTAATTCCCGTAAAGCCACACAATGACGTTTTTCCCGTGTTTCTATAATCTACTTGATCGGGGATCAACAATTCCAAGATTACTGTATATTTCCTAACAGTCTTTCTAATGGAATTTTTCTTTGGATCCCCTTCTAGATAAATAGATGGCCACCACGTGTGAAACTGTGTCTCAGCGTGTCTAGAAGATAGCATTTTCGACATAAGTTTGTGTTGCATAATCCAAGTGAATGACTTTTGTCAATCGTACTGATAACTTTGTCTACAACGATGTACCAGGATTCCTTTATGTCGGTTGACAAGGTGTTTGTGTAGAGATTACTTCAGACCATATTCCACTTTCTTTCTGGGTATTTCTGTTCCATTCCGTATTCCGCAACACTCCGCCCACGATCGAATTATTGTTTGTATTTGACTGGTTTATTCGCATGATTCGGATGTAATTAAGTTCGATGTAGAATTCCCTAACATGTTTTAATTTGTGATTAGTCAGTGCAACATTAGTCGACACTCCCAGGTTCTGTCACTTTTAGTAAGGCTGCTGTGATTATGTCTGGATAACATCGTCTTGTGTACAATGTTGTTGTTTTTTTCTGTGTGTCTGTCAGAGCTAGGCCCTTCCTTTAATATTAAAACAATCGACGCGACTCGGAATATGAGCCCGTGCCATACATAATTGCATACTTCGGTCATCATTGATTTGCTATTCATTTGGGAATTGGCAAGTATTGTCCTAAATAAAGAACTTTTGTCAGTAAACAACCGTTGACAGTAGAAGTTTTATCAGTACGTTGATTGCCCTGCATCTGTTTTCCCTTGTTGCATTATTGAGCATTGCTTTCCAATTGATGGCATTCATTTTGAATGGATACCTATGGAAGACGATGGCGGGGGATTAATGTCGCTCCGCATTTTTGGTCCAGTATGACTTCACCTCTGTGAACCCTCTTAACTTAAAGTTACAGTATTGGCCCATTGCAGTCTGCAGCGCTGGCAAATCTTCTCGGCTTCTGATGATCGCAACTAAGTCGCCACCATAAACTTTTGTAACTTTTTTTAGTATCCATTGTAGTAATTCCTTCCAATTCACTGTTTAACCTCATCACCATGGTGTCTAACGCTATCACATACAGTAACATCGATAGTTGGTTTCCTTGCAGAACAAGTCTTTTAATATCGTTTTGTTTTCTACACTGACCATTTACCTTTCCTCTCACCATGTTCTTTAACGCTTGCCTGAATCTATGCATTGTTTTGAGCAGATAATTGTGGCCATTATGGTCAAATACTTTGTCGAATGCGATAAATGACATACCTCCTTTCAAGTTGATCGTAGAGAAAATGACGATAGTTTCCCTGTACTCACGGTTGCGACAATGCTGCGACCTGGTGGGCGGGTTCGGTCTGTACGTACTAAGCGCTTCAATATCGTCGTGTTGCGTGATTTTATCATACGGGCTGCCAGAGTGTAGTCCGTACTCAGCAGGCAGATTGCACGTATTTTGTTGATATCTGTAGTTACCTGTACTTTGTGAGTGAGAATTGTACGACTTTCTTTGAATTCTTCTGGTATCAGCTCGCCACTGGTTATTTCACTAGCAATATCTGTTAATTTGTGACCGATATCGCCGAACGGTTTCTATAAAATTGTGCCTGTAAGCCTTGAGGATCAGGCGTTTTCTTCGATGATAGCTCAAATGCTATTTCGAACGTATCATTACTTACGAAACCTGTCAGGAAAGATGTTTTCTCCGGATGATAAGGTCATGTTGATCCCAGCAAGCATTTCGTCAACTGGGGTTTTCAACAGTAGTATTTTCACTGTGCAGTTGGGAGAAGAACGGGTGTACCCCAATGAATACGTCCTTTTTCTCCTCAAGTAGCACACTGTTTGCAAATCGCATTTTTCCAATGAAATTCTTCCTCTTGTTCCGAGTGAGCCGTAGCAAGTGGTATAACGAGGCATTCTCTTCTTCAAGTGTCGTTCTCGGCTTAGACCCATTTTGAGATCTTAGAGTTATTTCCTTATTAAATGTGTTAGTTTCGCTTTGATCTTTTTGCTTTCCATGTAGTGCTCAGTAGAAACCTGAGGTTGGCCGTAGAGCTCCATGAGGCACGAATAATAAAATTCTATATAATTTTTTGCTATTTTGTCCCTCTGATTCTCGTGCTGTACCACTATATGGTGTATTTTCTTTTTAGCGTGCAAATCTACCAGTCGATATGAGAAACATACTTAGGACGCGGTGTAAGACATGCTCTCCGAGTAATCTGAATACTTTTTTCTAACTCTTTGTCGTCGAGGGGATGCTTTTACTCATCTTCCAATGATCTCGCCGCCAGCACACATCCTGGTGTGTCAGTTTAACAAAACATTTCACTGCGCAGTGACCGGTAAAAGTAGCCAGAATTACTTCTGTAGAAGTTACACAGCTGTCTAAATTGTGTGATATGTATAATCTCCCCGGACAGCAGACTGACGCTTTTGACAGTTGTTCGATACAATATTCTGATAGCACACGCGAAAAATTGCAGCTGGGTGCCTGGTCCTTAGTAAAGTTCCAGTCTCCAACGATTACCAGGTTTCTCGGTTAGCATTCAGGAGGTATAAAACCATATCTATGAAAAACGCAGCCCTTTCCTGTGAAGACGTATTCTCCGACAGAGCATAAGTATTAATGAAAGTCATGTTAAAAACCTTACAGCTACTCCCTCTCCCCGATTCTAAATATTTTATGTGTTCTACATTCTTCGTTAGATTAGATCAGATTTACTTTCATTCCAATTGATCCGTTGTGAGGAGGTCCTCCAGGTTGCAGAACACCTCAGAAAAACAATAATACTTTACAAATATTTACAACTAAAACAAATAAGCTGATGTACCTTCCACGGCTTCCAAGTGGAATGATTATCTTTTTTTTTTTAATGATCACTAATGAAATGATCATTTTACAACACTCATTTACTAAGATCGCATTAATGCACTCAATTTAAAATTAAATAAATGTTTTGCTTTATTTATAAGGTAGTAAACATATAATAGAACTATTACAATATTTATTTACAATGAACACAAAGAAATAACCACCAATAAATCCATTAATCTTTTCTTAAAATGAATTTCATTGGTTGTTAAACTTTTTATGGCTGCTGGCAAATTATTGAAAAAGTGTGTTCCTGAATAATTGTTCAAATGGCTCTGAGCACTATGGGGCTCAACTGCTGAGGTCATAAGTCCCCTAGAACTTAGAACTACTTGAACCTAACTAACCTAAGGACATCACACACATCCATGCCCGAGGCAGGTTTCGAACCCGCGACCGTAGCGGTCGCGCGGTTCCGGACTGTAGCGCCTAGAACCGCTTGGCCACTCATGCCGGCGTTCCTGAATAATGCACACCTTTTGTACAAGGGTAAGTGACTTCAAATCCTTGTGAATATTATTTTTATATCTAGTATTTAGCCCATGAACTGAGCTTTTGGTTTGGAGAAGTGATATATTTTTAATGACAAATTCTATTAAAGAATAAATATATTGCTGAGCAGTAGTTAGCATTCCTAGTTCCCTATACAGGCCTCTGCAGGGTGTTCCTAAGTTCACACCATATATAACTCTTATTGCACGTTTTTGTGCCCGGAAAACTTTATCTTGGCTTGATGAATTACCCCAAAAAACAATCCCATATGACATTATGGAGTGAAAGTAAGCATAGTATGCCAATTTTTTCATTCTATATCCCCTATGTCTGACAGGATTCTCATTGCAAATAGAGATTTGTATAGACACTTCACCAGTTCTGTGGTGTGCTCCTCCCAGCTGAATTTATTATCAAGCTCTAATCCAAAGAATTTAACACTGTCCACTTCTTCTATCTGCTTGTCATCATATGTTAGGCATATACTCGTGGGACATCCCGTATAAGTTCTGAACTGCCTGAAGTGTGTTTTTTCAAACTGTAGTGACAAAGAATTGGCTATGAACCAGATATACACAAGAAAAAGTAAGGGCCATAAGATGGAACCTTGTGAGATGCCACACACAATTATTTCCGAGTTGGATGATGCCTGATTGCTTATTAACACCCTTTGTTTGCTGCCAGAGATATAATATTTGAACCATTTTGCAGCATTTCCTGTTAGACCATAATATTCTAATTTACTTATAAGGATATTGCGATTTACACAATCAAATGCTTTTGACATATCAAAAAATATACCATCTGCCGCCAATTTTTGGTCTAATGAATTCAGTACACTTTCACTGCATGTGTAGATAGCCTTCCCAATATCAGAACACTTTAGAAATCCGAACTGCGAATTTGACAGTGTATTATTTGTGATAAGATGGTTATAAAGCCGATTGTACATTACCTTTTCTAGAATTTTTGGGAATGCTGGTAAAAGTGAAACTGGATGGAAATTTGACGCTATTTCTTTTTCTCCCTCCAAAACAATGGCTTAACTTTAGCATATTTCAACCATTCAGGAAATATTCCACTGATAAATGACTGGTTACACGGATAGCTTAATATGTTACTTAACTCAGAGTCACATTCTATAATTAACGTTCTTGATATTTCATCAGAACCACTAGAAGCCTTTGATTTTAAAGGTTTTATGATGTTCTTTACGTCTGCTGGGGTGGTGAGTGTCAAATTCATATTTTTCACAATAAAGGATGGCAGCCAAAAACAGTTGCAGGATAGAATTTTTTTTTATTAAAATTCTTGACCAAGGTTTCGGTACATATAAATATACCTTCATCAGAAGTACATTTCCTGAATAGAAAGACACATTCATTAGAAAAGCCATATCAACGAAAGTGAGAAACAGAAGCTTAAATAACGGTGAAATTGCTAAAGTAATACAGGCACACAATCTTTAGTACATACTAAATTTACATCATGCACTGGAGAATAATGAAACAATTATGCCAAAAGGCGTCGTCAGTGATTAAAATATCATCTCCATTTGTACAACATGTGTAATGGGTACAGGATCAAAGCGAACAGTTTAACAATGTTACTTCGCCTATGAACTGTTGAGACACGAGTGTGAAGGCACTAAGGTAGATTGTTTCGCCGAGAGAGGGCACTTGCATGTGCCAGACTCGCGCATATTACAATCCATAAATACATACATAGCGCATCAAAATTATTAAAGGTTGTGTTAATTCAAACTTTGTCTTAATAAATAAAGCGTATCACGCCAATTAAAGACATATATGTAACTAGAAATATAGAACCAAATTCACTTGTGTCCTAGTGTCAAACGGATAAAGCTTGCGCTTGGAACATCTACCGAGAGAGGGCACTACTGTAATGCGCGAGAGTCTCGCGTAAAGTAGGCAGTGAAATACATACTAGCGAAACAACCAAAATGTTATAATAAAACAAACCATCTGTCTGTATGAATAAAACATAGTAGTCATTTAACCACACATACACATTGAAATTCATAATTAACAAACATCACAATATGTAGATCCCAACAAGATAGGAAAAGCGCATTTCACCGGCATCAACAAGCAAGAAAATAACTCCTAGTCAGCCAGACTATATTACATTAAGGCAATGAGGGGTTTGAAACTGTCTAAAAAAATTTTGTTTCGAAGCTGCACCTGTTCATTAAGAACAAAACCATCTTTTAGAGACAGATGCTTGAAAATCTCTAATTCTTCGAGCAAGTGTAGTTTGTCACCTTTATCAGCTTCATGAAGCAGCTCTACGTCGTCCAGTTCTCTTGGCGTGTGCTGTAAGAGCCATAGATGTTCAGCAATGGTGGAATTATATACGTTTTCCCCATTTTTACCTAACTTGTGTTCTTTATACCTAACTTTAATGGGTCTACCTGTCTGCCCTATGTAATAGTTTGGGCAGTCGTTACAAGTAATTTTGTATACACCGGACTTAGTGCTGAGTTCTTCTCGTGCTCCAATATTATGAATAACTCTACGTTTGAGGCTATTATTTACGGAAAAAGCAATTAATTAGAGATACGTTAAGGAGAAGTAAACATCTTATGAAAGAGTTTCAAAAGAAAACCTTAATTAACATGAACCCTAGAGCACCTTCGCTTAGAAGTCAGTTTAAGGTACACAAAAGTCAATACCCAGTTCGTCCCATTGTTAATGGAATAAAGAGCCCACATCACAAATTAGCGAGATTTTTACACACTAAAATTAAAGAAGCCTTTGTTTTTGAAAACAATTACTCTGTTAAAAACAGTGCTGAGGTAATAAACAAGATAAAATCAATAGAGATCACTTCTTCCTCTCGTTTGGTTTCTTTTGACGTCGTAAGTTTATACACTAATGTTCCAGTGGATATCACTCTTAAGATTATTGAAGGTAACATTCGACAACATAAAACTTTAAGTGAGCCACAGTTGTCGGAACTTATGTCACTACTGCAGGTTGTACTAGATTACAATTACTTTCAGTTTAATGGTAAAATGTATGAGCAACCATTCGGCTTAGCCATGGGTTGCCCGTTAGCTGGCATCTTTGCTGACATCTTTATGAATGCACTAGAAGAAAATTTCTTCAAAAACAACCCTACGTTAGGCAATAAGATTTCTTTTTATGCTCGTTATGTTGATGATATACTCATACTATTTCAAGGTTGTGACCAAGATCTACAACAACTGTTTCATGTTTTCAACAGTTTCCATGAGAAACTGAAATTTACAAAAGAGATACAAAATAATGAGAGAGAACTCAATTTTCTTGATTTGAAACTTAAATTATCGGGTAACACCATTAGCTTCGACATTTTCCGTAAAGAAACTTTTTCTGATAATATTATTCCAGCAGATTCCTGTCATCCCCAAACTCACAAGATCGCCTTTTTTCATTCTGCAGTTCATCGCGCTGTGAGCACACCTTTAGCACAGAATTGTTTTGAAAATGAAATATTTTTATTAAAATCAATAGCCACTAACAATGGATACGACCCTAAATTAATTGACCAAATTGCTAAGAAAAAAACAGCTGTAAAAATTTTCTACTTTAGGAGATAACAGGGCAAAAAACTATGAAAGTAATAACTTTATTTCTATTCCATTTTTAGGGAACGTTTCATATAAGATTAAAAGACTTTTACAGAAACAATACGGTTATAGAGTTGCTTTTTCCGTAAATAATAGCCTCAAACGTAGAGTTATTCATAATATTGGAGCACGAGAAGAACTCAGCACTAAGTCCGGTGTATACAAAATTACTTGTAACGACTGCCCAAACTATTACATAGGGCAGACAGGTAGACCCATTAAAGTTAGGTATAAAGAACACAAGTTAGGTAAAAATGGGGAAAACGTATATAATTCCACCTTTGCTGAACATCTATGGCTCTTACAGCACACGCCAAGAGAACTGGACGACGTAGAGCTGCTTCATGAAGCTGATAAAGGTGACAAACTAGACTTGCTCGAAGAATTAGAGATTTTCAAGCATCTGTCTCTAAAAGATGGTTTTGTTCTTAATGAACAGGTGCAGCTTCGAAACAAAAATTTTTTAGACAGTTTCAAACCCCTCATTGCCTTAATGTAATATAGTCTGGCTGACTAGGAGTTATTTTCTTGCTTGTTGATGCCGGTGAAATGCGCTTTTCCTATCTTGTTGGGATCTACATATTGTGATGTTTGTTAATTATGAATTTCAATGTGTATGTGTGGTTAAATGACTACTATGTTTTATTCATACAGACAGATGGTTTGTTTTATTATAACATTTTGGTTGTTTCGCTAGTATGTATTTCACTGCCTACTTTACGCGAGACTCTCGCGCATTACAGTAGTGCCCTCTCTCGGTAGATGTTCCAAGCGCAAGCTTTATCCGTTTGACACTAGGACACAAGTAAATTTGGTTCTATATTTCTAGTTACATATATGTCTTTAATTGGCGTGATACGCTTTATTTATTAAGACAAAGTTTGAATTAACACAACCTTTAATAATTTTGATGCGCTATGTATGTATTTATGGATTGTAATATGCGCGAGTCTGGCACATGCAAGTGCCCTCTCTCGGCGAAACAATCTACCTTAATGCCTTCACACTCGTGTCTCAACAGTTCATAGGCGAAGTAACATTGTTAAACTGTTCGCTTTGATCCTGTACCCATTACACATGTTGTACAAATGGAGATGATATTTTAATCACTGACGACGCCTTTTGGCATAATTGTTTCATTATTCTCCAGTGCATGATGTAAATTTAGTAAGTACTAAAGATTGTGTGCCTGTATTACTTTAGCAATTTCACCGTTATTTAAGCTTCTGTTTCACACTTTCGTTGATATGGCTTTTCTAATGAATGTGTCTTTCTATTCAGGAAATGTACTTCTGATGAAGGTATATTTATATGTACCGAAACCTTGGTCAAGAATTTTAATAAAAAAAAATTCTATCCTGCAACTGTTTTTGGCTGCCATCCTTTATTGTGAAGAATTTTAACAGTTGCTGCTGCAGCCATGTTTAAAATCTTCAAATTCATATAATGGAAGTTACTTGCAATGTCTAGTCCGAGGTATTCCATGGCGGCATCTACAGACCTGACAACCCCATCCTTTCAGTAACAGTTATAAAATATTTGTTAAAAAGTTCAGCAACACTATACACATCTGCCACCGGTGTATCATTTGCTCTTAATGCTATTTGCTCCTCCTCATGTCTGGTTCTGTCGGTCTCCTCCTTCACTATATCCCATATTGTCTTTATTTTGTTGTCTAATATGACTATCTTTTCCTTGTAATATAATTGCTTTCATGACCGTATTACAGTCTTTAATATTTTGCAGTATTTCTTGTAATGTGCTATAAAATCAACATCTGAACTGTTTCGGACTGACAGGTATAGTTTTCTTTTTCTTTTACAAGATACCTCTATTCCTTGAGTAATCCATAGCTTCTTTGTGGACTTTTCTCTGAGCTTGGTTAGATTTGGGGGGCAATAGTGTTCAAATAAGGTAAGCACCTTATTAGAAAAAGTGTTATATTATTCATTCATCCCATTGGCACTGTAAACATCACTCCAGTGAATTTCTCTGAAGAGTGTCCTAAAATAATCACTTTTTTGCTTATTCATTTCCCTCATGAGTTCAGATTTAACAGAGTTTATGTCCTGTCCTGTATTAACATTTAACAGAAGGAACTGCATGTCATGGTCTGAGAGGCCATTGACTGTTGGTTTTATAATACAATTTTGTTCATTGGACTTTTCTAAAAAGATATTATCAATGGCTGTTTGTGAGCAATTTGCTACACTATTTGGGAAATTTACAGTGGGAATTAAGTTGAATGACAGTGTTAGTAACTTAAATAACTTCTTATTGGGAGAGTCTTTAAGGAAATCTACATTGAAGTCACCACCAAACACCATCTCTTTGTTTTTGGTTGTTATATGGGCCAGTACAGCTTCAAGGTGGTTTATGAACAGATTAAAGTTACCTGCAGGTGCTCGATATACTCTTAATATTATAAAGGATTTTTCATGAAATCCTACTTCTGTTGCACATGCTTCTATATGCTGTTCAAGGCAAAATTTATGAATGTCTATGTTCTTAAATTGATGACAGCACCTAATGAATGTGGTAGCTCTTCCTTTCTCCATTTCTGCTCTACAAAAGTGAGATGCTAACCTAAATCCTCTAACACTTAAAAGGTCTGTACCAGTGATCATATGATGTTCAGAGGCAGATTATGTCAGCTGGCTTTGAGGACTCTGATTCATCAATGCAGATAATTAATTCATTAATTTTATTTCTCAGTTCTGGAATATTTTGATGTAACAAAGATAGCTGACATTTCACATTGACTGAGTAAAATGGTTGCGGGTGCCACATTTAAGATCTCTTAATACTTGTAACGCTAACTTGTTGTAACATTGCCATGTCTGTGCCTTATTCAAGTGGGAACTATTTTCAAGCAGTTACTTTCACTGGTGATGTCTTTCTTTTTATGTTTAATGTTATTACACTACTATTCTGCTCCAGTATTGAAAAGGGTGAGTGATACAACGGACGTATTTAACCACACTAGTATCTACTTATCAGGGGTTGTTTCAATAATCGTCAGAGTGGACTCTAAACTGATATTCGCACATCGGAGTCAGTTATAGGGAGCTGAGATCTGTTCTGAAGTGACTGCCGACGCCACGTAACCTCGCTCTCCGACGTCAACTGGCGCCGTTGTTGTCGCCGCGGCCTGCACTGTACCTGCGTCTCTTTCAGAGTAACTTGTCCGCGATACAGTCCACTTTCAGTTTTTCTAGACTCCCGTTTAGCTGGGATAACCGTTTTCGTGACTGCTCTGTCGTTCGTTATTGCTCCTACTATTGTTGCACCATCAGAGGCACTGTCACTGACCCTGCTCGTAGGTTGTTTTGTAATTCTGTATTACGTTTCTACATTACGTTTTTATACTGTTTGGGCACTGGGACTGATAATGTAACATCAAAAGCAACATCAGTATTCATCGGTTTACGTGTCTCTACAGAGAGGACATCATGAGTGGCATCCGGCAGTGGGAGTTGCTTTTCGGCTTGCAGCATAGCAGGAAAGGGCATCGCGTCTGTATCAGGCTTCTCTGAATGCATCGACTGGTCGACGAATGGAGAAGACGAACATGTGTTCGTGGTCGACGCCAATGAGATGACAAACACACGGGCTACTTGTGGTGGCTATTCGACGTGAGGGGTTTCTAGCGTGGCAGTCGATCTTCTTTGGGCCGAGGTCACGGCAGAGTACACTAAGGAGCCAAAACAATATGGCCACTACCTAGCGGGATGCTGAATGCCGTGGTATTGCGGGCACGTGACGCAGTAAGGAAAGCATGTACTTGAAAGAGAGACGAATGGGCAGTCGTGGTAGCGAAGATACGGGCCACAAATGTGGAAGCCCATTGATATATGCCGTTTCACAAAGGGGACATTGTTGGGGTGTTGCGTCTGGAAATAAGAATCTCCGAAACGGCATGTGGTCGGCTGTTGACGGACTACCGTCGTGAGCACCTATGGAAAGTGGTTGAAGGATGATGAAACAACGAGTATGCCGTACAGTACTGGACTACCACGTCTCATCACAAAATGCAGAATTTGGACGATCCCCCACAGTGTAATCCAGGACAGGCAGCGATCTGTGGCAGATTTGACGACTGAGTACAGTGCGGGTGCAGGCTCAAGAGTTTTGGAGCACACCGTTCAAAGTCCGTTGTTGAACACTGGACTGCACATCACACGATCCCTATGCGTTTCTGTGTTGACCCAACGACATCGTCAGTTATGGTTGCAGTGGGCACAGCATCACTTAGTTTTCGCCGTGGATCCATAGAAATGTGTCGCATGTCCAATGAATCGCATTTCTTGTGACACCAGGTCGATGGTTGGGACCTGACACGCCGTCATTCCGGCGAAAGGCTACTTGAAACGTGCACTGCGCCACAGATGCAAGTCGGTGAGGGCGGAGTTATGAGGTGGGTGTATCTCAACTTGGGCTTCCATGGGCTCTGTGGTGGTTATCGAAGCTATCATGACACCAGTGAACTACATCAACATTACTGCATCGCTCCGTGCTTTAAGTGTCCCTCCAACGAAGATGACATCTTTCAGCAGGATAACTATCCATTTTGCAAGGTCAGAATCGTGCTAAAGTTGTCTGAGGGGCTTTACAGTGAACTCACGATGATCTACATCTACATCTACATCTACATCTACATTTATACTCCGCAAGCCACCCAACAGTGTGTGGCGGAGGGCACTTTACGTGCCACTGTCATTACCTCCCTTTCCTGTTCCAGTCGCGTATGGTTCGCGGGAAGAACGACTGTCTGAAAGCCTCCGTGCGCGCTCTAGTCTCTCTAATTTTACATTCGTGATCTCCTCGGGAGGTATAAGTAGGGGGAAGCAATATATTCGATACGTCATCCAGAAACGCAACCTCTCGAAACCTGGCGAGCAAGCTACACCGCGATGCAGAGCGCCTCTCTTGCAGAGTCTGCCACTTGAGTTTATTAAACATCTCCGTAACGCTATCACGGTTACCAAATAACCCTGTGACGAAACGCGCCGCTCTTCTTTGGATCTTCTCTATCTCCTCCGTCAGACCGATCTGGTACGGATCCCACACTGATGAGCAATACTCAAGTATAGGTCGAACGAGTGTTTTGTAAGCCACCTCCTTTGTTGATGGACTACATTTTCTAAGCACTCTCCCAACGAATCTCAACCTGGTACCCGCCTTACCAACAATTAATTTTATATGATCATTCCACTTCAAATCGTTCCGCACGCATACTCACAGATATCTTACAGAAGTAACTGCTACCAGTGTTTGTTCCGCTATCATATAATCATACAATAAAGGATCCTTCTTTCTATGTATTCGCAATACATTACATTTGTCTATGTTAAGGGTCAGTTGCCACTCCCTGCACCAAGTGCCTATCCGCTGCAGATCTTCCTGCATTTCGCTACAGTTTTCTAATGCTGCTACTTCTCTGTATACTACAGCATCATCCGCGAAAAGCCGCATGGAACTTCCGACACTATCTACTAGGTCATTTATATATATTGTGAAAAGCAATGGTGCCATAACACTCCCCTGTGGCACGCCAGAGGTTACTTTAACGTCTGTAGACGTCTCTCCATGGATAACAACATGCTGTGTTCTGTTTGCTAAAAACTCTTCAATCCAGCCACACAGCTGGTCTGATATTCCGTAGGCTCTTACTTTGTTTATCAGGCGACAGTGCGGAACTGTATCGAACGCCTTCCGGAAGTCAAGAAAAATAGCATCTACCTGGGAGCCTGTATCTAATATTTTCTGGGTCTTAGTCAGCAAGTGTGCCTCATCTGTACCCACTGGAAGACATATCGGGTGCCAGCTGCGTGCCCATAAACCACCATCCCGCAATTTGCGGGAATTGCTTGACCTGTGCGTAGACATTTGGTGCCGCATACTTCTGGAATCCTGTCAGGGACTCGTAGAATCCATGCCGAGCAGAATCTCTGTTGCACTGTGTTTGAAAAGTGGAGCAACACGCTACTAAACAGCTGCTGATAATGGCTCTCAGGTGTACGTGTGACGCATGTTTACCGAGGCCCACGAGAACACAGGCCGCGGTCTGAACGTCACGTCGAGTGATACTGTAAGTCTTTATGAGGGACAGCAGACGTTTCCAGCAGGGAGTCATCAGCTATTTTAGACGAGTTTAATACTTCTTATGTGCGCGCTTAAATGCATAGAAGCTCTCGATAGCACACGGCAGAGTAAACACCTTCAGTGGGTGCCTTTTCATTGATATGTTGATTTTCCGTGGGCTCTACACGGAGACGAGCGTTCGCGAAGCATGGTGAACAAAGCTACACAGGGCACACCAGAAACAGAACCCCACAATCAACTTGTGATGTCCAACTAGTCACCTTGTTCGCCGTACCTCGGGTACGCTCGGCTCCGCAAAGGGCCCACGGGAAATCACTACGTCATCGAAAAGGTTCCCACTAAAAGTCAGCTTGCCGCGTGCTGTCGAGAGCTTGTACGCATTTAAAAGTGCAAGTAAGAACTATGAAACTCCTCTGAAATAGTTACTATCTCCCCGTCCAAGATGAGTGCCGGCACTCGTAAGACCTGCGGTGTCACGTGCTGGGACGTAGCCCTGGAGGAGATTAGTGTGACGTCACAAGTTCGCCGCGGGGCCCTTACTGGTGATGGGCCGCAACGTTTTGGACGGGACTGGCTGCGTGAGCCTAGCCGTAGCCGGGCGGGGGCTGGGTCACGTGGCGGCGCCGCAACTTGTCACGTGCGTGCACTGGCGAGTCGCAGCCTGATTGTCCATCATAGATTACAAGCGCTCTATAGGCCGACGCCGTGGTGGACGACGGAGCGTTTGTTGTCAAATCAGTTTTCACCTGGAGAACAGCGTTAAGCACTGACAGTGGAAGATCGCTACATCATTTCTCCTCAAAAACTGAAAATGTGATGGGCAGGAATCTCCAAAGGCATTTCGAATAGTCGTACACTACGAAACCTCATTCCTCCATGCAGCACTTTCATTTCCCTAATGGTTCTACAATTCGATTGCACAATTCGTTATCCTGTAATTTCACGTAACTGACAGCAATCTGCGGGAGTACAATTCAAAGGATATGGCCTAAGGAGATAACTACCATTTCACTGACCAACTCAGGGGCGGGCAGGAATCCTGCATGTGTGACGTGCACACAGGGGCAAGTTGGCTACTCGCTTCTCTCCACTCCTTCCTCTGTAATGCGGTTTGTTCCCTAGATTGCTTTATTGAATGAAGGAATAAGGTTAGTGAGAGTGCTTGGAAGAAATGATGGTTTGAAAGAGTGCCTTTTACCTACGATACGTTTTATTTAATTATCACAAGTGGAGTTTACAATACGTTTAATGTCTGGAACAAAATTTCTACATACAGACAAATTCAAACAGTTACGTCAATTTTCATCACTGATGTTTGCTCATAACCGAGACTTATTAATTTTCATAACAGAAAAAAATCTCTCACAAACATATGTCGAGCCAAAATGGTTCAAATGGCTCTGAGCACTATGGGACTCAACTGCTGAGGTCATTAGTCCCCTAGAACTTAGAACTAGTTAAACCTAACTAACCTAAGGACATCACAAATATCCATGCCCGAGGCAGGATTCGAACCTGCGACCGTAGCCGTCTTGCGGTTCCAGACTGCAGCGCCTTTAACCGCACGGCCACTTCGGCCGGCTATGTCGAGCCAAACACTGACATTATCTTCGCGGCTTCACGATGGAGACGAGGAAACTCTTGCTGTGGAAAGTCGTGATACAGGTCTATTACACGTCTTTCCAAAACGAACTTGTCTCTCAGACGAGTAGATCTATTAATTCCATTTGCCAATTGGGATGAATATCATCTACAGAAGCAGCAAATGGTCTCGACAATCATCCAAACGTTTGGGATAAATATGATATATCCCCAAATCGCTTGAAAAATTCCTCTTTTGTTGCACTAACTGCGGAAACATATTCTTTGCAATTCTGTTCTCGCACAGTAGACAGAGTAGGGAAATGGACTGCGTTCCCTGACGAGAGCTGTCTTTCTCACAGCTCAAGCTTGCTAATGAATGCTTGCACCTTTTCAGCCATTTCAGAAATTAGCTGATTTTCTCCTTGTAAACTTGTATTCAATGCATTCATGTGTCCGGTAATGTCCACTAAAAATGCAAGGGCGTCAACCCATTCTGGATCTTCTAACTTGGGGTCGTACCTTCCTTTGTCCTTTAAAAACTGATTTATTGGTATTCTCAGCTCAAAAAATCTTCTGAGTACATTACCGCGGCTAAGCCAGTGGACTTCACTGTGGTAAGACGTGTCACAGTACTCTTCCCCAGTTTCAGCTAAGTATGTGTGAGACTGTCTATGTGTAAGCCCGTGGCATCTCATATATTTAACTGCCCGAATAACCACTTGCATGACGTCCCCCAGTTTTGTTGCTTTTGCACAGAGTACTTCTTGGTGCAAAATGCAGTGGATGCTGTACAATGATTTTTCTGTACGCTGTAGCTTTTTTCTTAGCAGTCCAACAAACCCATTGTTCCCCTTTCATTGCAGATGCTCCGTATGTTGTCACTGACACCAAACGTTCCCAGTTTAAGCCAGCTGAATCGACAGCTTCTTCAACGGCTTTTAGGATTTCCGCGGCGGAGTTTATGCTTTTTAAAGATATCATATCTAAAAAATCCTCTGTTATGCGCAAAGTAGTGTTCACACCGCGGACATAAATCACTAATTGCGCGGTGTCTGAATATCTGTGGACTGCAATAAACTCCTCCATTGCACGGTAAACGTCACCTGCCATGGCACTTATACGACGACTTACAGTCCGCCAAGAACGAGTGATAGCTCGAAACTGATTTGAATTCAGTGTGAAAAGTAAATCAGCAGCGTCATTGATGCACTCCTTTATAAACTCACCTTCAACAACTGGTTTTCCAGCTCTCGCTATATTAGGCGCAATATTATAACTTGCTCGTACCGCTGGGCTATCATTGTTGTCGTCCTGAAAAATTAAAAACAGTGCTCTATAAAATGTAAAATCAGTCAGATGAGAGACATGACGAAAGAAAGTCGCAGATCTCTCGTGACAACAGCAACTTACGTCAGATTCTTCTAGTATCGTCAGATCGCTCGTCTTAAGCTCAGTAAATTCCCCATCCGCTCAGAATCCGACAATAAATTGTACTCGTCATTGCGAAATTTATTATAATGGCCTTCAATACTAAACCTCCGCTGACCAGCGAGAATACTGCCACATATTAAACATTTAGAATTTTCACGTTTTTGTACAAAGAAAAATTGATTCTCCCATTCCCTTTTAAAAGATACCAAATCTCCACTTCTCCGTTTCCTTGATTCACTCTGCATTTTCCGGTACTTCCAATACAACGTTTACTATGCAGTGGTCGCTTTGCACCAACGTCCGCAGCTTAGGCTGGTACTACGCTTCCGCAACCTGCCGTCTGTCGCCTCTGCCCCATTCGACGACTGCACGCGAGCAGCACACGTGCAGCGCTGTGGGCTCATGAGCCGCGTGCATCGTTTGCCCACCCCTGGACTAACTTATTAATTTAGGGTCAACTAGGCTAAGACATTCGCAACTGCACGATGCCTTAATATTATCTGTACGAGAATTCGTATCCATCCTCATAAATAATACATAAAATTTTCAATCATCAACCTTCAAACTGCACTCAGTACCAGAATTTAAAAATAGTACTACACTTACAATGTACATGTACAAACTCCAGCCAGCGAAGTAAACAAGCTTGCTTTGCGAGGAAGAACCATAGAGAACTCATCTGAGCGACCGTTCGCCACGACGGCTCGAAGCAGACTGTACCTATTGAGGTTCCCAAGCACCAACCGAGACCCTCCCTCACTGCTTTACTTCTCGAGATATCCGCCAGGCTATGGCTAAGCTGCTGCAGTATCCTTTCTTCCAGGAGCGCTAGCTACCCTGCAAGTTTAGCAGGATAGATTCTGTAAAGTGTAGACGTCAGCACAAGAGGTACTAGCGGTAGTAGAGCTGCAAGTTTATCAGGATAGATTCTGTAAAGTGTAGACGTCAGCACAAGAGGTACTAGCGGTAGTATTGCTGTGAGGCTGGGTCGTGTTTAGGTAGCTCTGTCGGTAGAGCGTCTACTTCCGAAAGGTAAAGGTTTCAAATTCCGGGCTTCATCTTGTACGCTGTTTTACCTGCCAGTATGTTCCAAGAGCTTTAGTTTTCACCAAAGAAGGTTCTCTAGCATCTTACGAAGAGAAGTAAACTTCTTCTCTGAAGAAGATGGGAGTTTATTTACAAACTAGAGATTTTGTTTTTCTGAAGAAGCTTTAACACTTTTATAGGTGAAATTTTAATTTTTATGTATATAAGTTTTAATTTTTTTAAAGAAGAACCTTCGCTTTTTACGAAGGAAAGTCCGCAAGCTACATTAAGAACTTATATTAGTAAAAACAGTTCATTTTGCTTTTCAAGAAAAGAGTTTAATAGTTTTTAATAAGCTATGCAGTTGTTATTAACACAATTGTTTCAGTTTTCAAAATAATAAGAATGTCTAAAGAATGGTACGTTGTGGTACAGTAGCCCGGTTGGAGACTGAACACTTGGAGAGTGTAACGCCGAACTACGAAATGATGGAGCAAGCGCCAAAAAACGGAAAAATCAGTCGAGGCCGCTAATGTACCCCTGCGTCACGCCGCAATGCTCAGGAGTCACTGTTTCGAGTCCTCTTGGAGGAAGAAATTCTACCCGCCAGTATTTGGCCAGCAAGGTGGTATAAAGTCACTGATCAGCAGCCATTGTTGCGGAACAAATTAACGCGTTTTTGATCAAAAACAAGCCTATTTCAGCCAAGCAGTAGTTTTAAAAGAGGAATGCGAAAGTAAAAATAATGCACTCAACAGTCTCCCAGAGGAAGACCAGTTACCAATAACTGCTGATAATAACGAAATGAGAAACTAACTCAAAACACCTGTCTTTCCATATTCGTTTGTACAAGAAGCATAACTGCCAAGGACTACCTCTCACAAATAGTCACAAAATGGTCAGGTCTATTCAGTGGTTTGTTCTCCAGTGCGTACACACGTATACCGCAACACTGCGGCGTAAATGGGGCACGAGTTGATACAAAAAGACTGAGAAAGCCAGCATTACAGTTTTGTTGTACTTTAGTGAAAATGTAAACATAAGACGTTTCTGCGTGTTGCTATTCCTTTTACTGCAAGTTTATTTTTCGATTTTAATGTTTTGTTTGTAGTTCACTGTTGCTATTCGGGTTTACATATTGTCATTTTGTCATTTGGAGATAGTGAGTCGATCTGTGGAAGCCTACAAACAATGATCTCCTTTATATGTGTTTTGGAGTAGCCCCACGCCCCCCTCCCCAGATCAGACGACAAACATTGGCTATGGCCGAACGAAGCAGTCAGCGCGGAGGTAGAAGACATCCCCTGCACGCACATCAGCCGGCTGTGGCAAGACACTTAAATCGAAGGAAGATTTCATAAAAGTTGAATGTCCACTAAGCGAAAGTCAATCTACAACCAGAGAATCAATGTGGAAACAGAAATTGGAGAAAGGCAGCCTGAAAAGTTGGAACATTAAAGAAAAACTTCCTGATGGATCAGAGTAGGAATGGACAGTCTGGAAAAGCGTAAAGAGACTTATGTGTCAAATGGGAAGATCAAAGGATAACCTGTCCAAGTGGGGATACGCCGAAGAAGAGCCCTGCCAATGTGGAGGAAAACAAACGATGACACACCTGTTGACCTGTCCATCCTTGCTGGCCCCATGCACTTTCCAAGACATATGAATGGCCAACGACATTGCAGTGAAGTGTGCCGAACACTAGAGAGAGATATGAGCCTTGCTAGAGACAATAAGACATGTGAAGATCATGAATGTGTATGTCCGCCCCAGTAGCTGAGTGGTCAGCGTGACGGATTGCCGTCCTCTGGGCCCGGGTTCGATTCCCGGCTGGGTCGGAGATTTTCTCCGCTCAGGGACTGGGTGTTGTGTTGTGTTCATCATCATTTCATCCCCATCCGGCGTGCGGGTCGCCCAATGTGGCGCCGAATGTAATAAGACCTGCGATATGGCGGCCGGACCTGCCCCGCGAGGGGCCTCCCGGAAAATGACGCCAAACGCTCATCATCATCATCATCATGAATGTGTATGTTGTTGATGTTGTGGTCTTCAGTCCTGAGGCTGGTTTGATGCAGCTCACCATGCTACTCTATCCTGTGCAAGCTTCTTCATCTCCCACTACGTACTGCAGCCTACATCCCTCTGAATCTGCTTAGTGTATTCATCCCTTGGTCTCCTCTACGATTTTTACCCTCCACGCTCCCCTCCAATACTAAATTGGTGATCCCTTGATGCCTCAGAACATGTCCTACCAACCGGTACCTTCTTCTAGTCAAGTTGTGCCACAAACTCCTCTTCTCCCCAATCCTGTTCAGTACCTCCTCATTAGTTATGTGATCTACCCATCTAAATCTTCAGCATTCTTCTGTAGCACCACATTTCGAAAGCTTCTATTCTCTTCTTGTCCAAACTAGTTATCGTCCATGTTTCACTTCCATACATGGCTACACTCCATATAAATACTTTCAGAAACGACTTCCTGACACTTAAAACTATACTCGATGTTAACAAATTTCTCTTCTTCAGAAACGCTTTCCTAGCCATTGCCAGTCTACATTTTATATCCTCTCTGCTTCGACCATCATAAGTTATTTTGCTCCCCAAATAGCAAAACTCCTTTACTACTTTAAGTGTCTCATTTCCTAATCTAATTCCGTCAGCATCACCCGACTTAATTCGACTACATTCCATTATCCTCGTTTTGCTTTTGTTGATGTTCATCTTATATCCTCCTTTCAAGACACTATCCATTCCGTTCAACTGCTCCTCCATGTCCTTTTCTGGCTCTGACAGGATTACAATGTCATCGGCGAACCTCAAAGTTTTTATTTCTTCTCCATCGATTTTAATACCTACTCCGAATTTTTCTTTTGTTTCCTTTACTGCTTGCTCAATACACAGATTGAACAACATCGGGGAGACGCTACAAACCTGTCTCACTTCCTTCCCAACCACTGCTTCCCTTTCATGTCCCTCGACTCTTATAACTGCCATCTGGTTTCTGTACAAATTGTAAATAGCCTTTCGCTCCCTGTGTCTTACCCCTGCCACCTTCAGAATTTGAGAGAGAGTATTCCAGTCAACATTGTCAAAAGCTTTCTCCAAGTCTACAAACGCTAGAAATGTTGGTTTGCCTTTTCTTAGTCTAGCTTCTAAGATAAGACGTAGGGTCAGTATTGCCTCACATGTCCACATATTTCTACGGAATCCAAACTGATCTTCGCCGAGGTCGGCTTCTACCAGTTTTTCCATTCGTCTGTAAAGAATTCGTGTTAGTATTTTGCAGCCATGACTTATTAAACTGATAGTTCTGCAATTTTCACGTCTGTCAACGCTTGCTTTCTTTGGGATTGGAATTATTATATTCTTCTTGAAGTCTGAGAGTATTTCGCTGTCTCATACATTTTGCTCACCAGATGGTAGAGTTTTGTCAGGACTGGATCTCTCGAGACTGTCAGTAGTTCTGATGGAATGTTGTCTACTCCCGGAGCCTTGTTTCGACTCAGATCCTTCAGTGCTCTATCAAACTCTTCACGCAGTATCGTATCTCCCATTTCATCTTCATCTACATCCTCTTCCATTTCTATAACATTGCCCTCAAGTACACCGCCCTTGTATAGACCTTCCACCTATCTGCTTTCCCTTCTTTGCTTAGAACTGGGTTCCCTTCTGACCTCTTGATATTCATACAAGTCGTTCTCTTTTCTCCATAGGTCTCTTTAATTTTCCTGTAGGCAGTATCTGTCTTACCCCTAGTGAGATAAGCCTCCACATCCTTACATTTGTCCTCCAGCAATCCCTGATTAGCCATTTTGAACTTCCTATCGATCTCATTTTTGAGACGTTTGTATTCCTTTTTGCCTGCCTCATTTACTGCGTTTTTATATTTTCTCCTTTCATCAATTAAATTCAATATTTCCTCTGTTACCCAAGGATTTCTACTAGCCCTCGTCTGTTTACCTACTTGATCCTCTGCTGCCTTCACTACTTCATCGCTCAGACCTACCCATTCTTCTTCTACCGTATTTCTTTCCCCCGTTCTTGTCAATTGTTCCCTTATGCTCTCCCTGAAACTCTGTACAACCTCTGGCATAGTCAGTTTATCCAGGTCCCATCTCCTTAAATTCCCCCCTATTTGCAGTTTCTTCAGTTTACTCTACAGTTCATAACCAATAAATTGTGGTCAGAGTCCACATCTGCTCCTGGAAATGTCTTACAATTTAAAACCTGGTTCCTAAATCTCTGTCTTACCATTATATAAACTATCTGATACCTTTGAGTATCTTCAGGCTTCTTCCATGTATACAACCTTCTTTTATGATTCTTGAACCAAGTGTTAGCTATGATTAGGTTGTGCTCTGTGCAAAATTCCACCAGGCGGCTTCCTCTTTCATTTCTTACCCCCAATCCATATTCACCTACTACGTTTCCTTCTCTCCCTTTTCCTACTACCGAATTCCAGTCACCCATGACTATTAAATTTTCGTCTCCCTTCACTATCTGAATCATTTCTTTTATTTCATCATACACTTCAATTTCTTCGTCATCTGCAGAGCTAGTTCGCATATAGACTTGTACTACTGTAGTAGGCGTGGGCTTCGTGTCTATTTTGGCCACAATAATGCGTTCACTACGCTGTTTTTAGTAGCTTACCCGTACTTCTATTTTTTAATTCATTATTAAACCTACTCCTGCATTACCCCTATTTGATTTTGTATTTATAACCCTGTATTCACCTGACCAAAAGTCTTGTTCCTCCTGCCACCGAACTTCACTAATTCCTACTATATCCAACTTTAACCTATCCATTTCCCTTTTTAAATTTTCTAACCTACCTGCCCGATTAAGGGATCTGACACTCCACGCTCCGATCCGTAGAACGCCTGTTTTCTTCCTCCTGATAACGACGTCCTACTGAGTAGTCCCCGCCCGGAGATCCGAATGGGGGACTATTTTACCTCCGGAATATTTTACCCAAGAGGACGCCATCATCATTTATCCATACAGTAGAGCTGCATGCCCTCGGGAATAATTACGGCCATAGTTTCCCCTTGCTTTCAGCCGTTCGCAGTACCAGCACAGCAAGGCCGTTTTACTTAGTGTTACAAGGCCAGATCAGTCAGTCATCCAGACTGTTGCCCTTGCAACTACTGAAAAGGCTGCTGCCCCTCTTCAGGAACCATACGTTTGTCTGGCCTCTCAACAGATACCCCTCCGTTGTGGTTGCACCTACGGTACGGCTATCTGTATCGCTGAGGCACGCAAGCCTCCCCACCAACTGCAAGGTCTATGGTTCATAGGGGGGATGAATGTATATATAAATGTATAATTGTTACATAGTTGCATTTGTAACCTAGCATATATAACCTATTAGTTAATTGCAGATGTAGCTCAGAAATGAGTAAATAAATAAATGAAACAAGGACAGAGCACGACAAGAAATTGATTTCGATTTCTCGTTTTAAGAAGGATTGTTTTGACATAAATTATTAATTCATTTAAACGCATTAATCCACAGTCAACATACTCCATAATTGGCAAATGTGACGAACTGTGATCATTCCACCACTGTGCGACCTTTGCATGCAATGAGGAAGGTTCAAAAATCGGGTGTATGGATAGTGCACGCTCTAAGCCAAAATCACAAAATTCAGCAGGTGGCCATAGGAGTATTTCTGGTTTCTCATCATCAGTTGCCTCATGAACAAGAACGATCATTTCCATCCTGTATCGTTGCTGATGACGAGAAGTGAAGTCCTTACCCTGACCTTAGGAAAATAACTTCCCCGTAACAAGATCGGCGCGCTTTCATAATGTTATGCATTTTGTGGAACAGCGACGCTGTGATGTACTATGAATTTCTTCCCCGAGGTTAACCATCACTGCTGGTTTTATCGTCCACAATTCAGACGTCCTGCAGACGCAGTTTAAGAACGGCGGCCAGGAAGGCTGCGGAAGTGATGCTAGTCCACGATAACGCCCTCCTGAATTTCGCTGAACTGACAACAAACGCTATACAGGAGCTGAGTTTGGAAGTCATTCCACACCCACCTTATTCGCCTGATCTTGCGCGCTGCGGTTTTCTTCTTTTCCGCTCTCCGTTGAACCACTTTCAAGGAACTTCCTTTCCTGATGAAAATGCTCTCCGAACGTGCCTCAACGACTCCCACGACTCAATACCACGTGATTTCTACAGTCGCGGAGTTGAAAAGTTGCCCCAGCGTTGGCAAATTGTTGTAAATAGTGCAAGGTAGTATATTATTTACGACTAAAACCCCTGTTAAGTTTATGTGTGGTGCTTACAAAAATACGGAAAAATGCTGTGAACTCATGGACCAAAACAATATAACACACGTGCAGAAGTCTTAGTAACGGTGCAGTCCATTCCTGTACAAAGAAAAAATATTTCAACCTGTAACATTCATGATTCGGGTCACAGATTAATACTGCGTACTTAATTTCGTTTCCAGTGTCAGTAATCATGGAACTAATGCGTACTTAATTGGCAAATCGATGAAGTTCATCGGCAAATCTATACATTATCAGTATTCCTCATCCAATTGGGCCAGCCAATGAGAGGACTAGGTAATCAACCATGGGACGGATCATTTTCGATAAGTTAAATTGAGATAGCAAGAAGGCAGAGTAAATCATTTCGAATCGTTCAGTTGAAATTTGCCAGCAGTCACTTCGACGCATACGGAAACAATTTTCTCCCATAAACACCACGACAGATCAGCCAAACTCCAACAGTTTCCAGCCACCATGGGGCCACAAGCCACTGGAGATGTCTTCGATGCGTCTACACCGCAGCCCTGGTAAAACTGGCTGTGGTGGACTTCGTTCTCTCGGAATAGACAGACTGCTGTACCATGGCCAGACACTCTCCAACCACATTCCGCTATGGACTGTGTCGGTCTACCATTCTGTTGAAGACCTTATAAAGTAACATTTCCTTAAAGATCGTAGTGCTAAAGTTGCCGACGTAAGTACTTGACATGAACTGACTCCCATCACCTTGGTAGTAGTCCTGTGTAAATTCAGATCAGTTGCATTTAGGTCGGTTCTCGACTTTATTATACGATTACTTGGGTGCAGGTATAACGCAGTCAACAATGATGACGTAGTAAGGAGTTTCACGTTTACATTCTCCCTCTCCCCCTCTTTTGGGTCAACGTACGATACTTCTCATGAGCAACTACGTACTGTCTTGCTACAGTATTTACTTCTAGTAGCTCGTTTCACTGAGTTCCATTGTATATGGACTGGACGGTGTATCATTCAAGTTTCACAGTACATCTGTGTTATTAACTTCACCCACAGAAAGCGTCTTACAGATGAATAATACAGAATCGTGGGTTCGTTTCATTCAATAGTGTAACAAGCCCGTCTAGCATTTAACCTGTTTTTAATGATCAATATGCATTGAATCCTATAAACGCTTGACTGTTACTTGTCTGTAGCTTCCCCTCTGTCCTGTTTTAATGGTATTTGTTCTGGCAACAGAAGCACCTACAGTGCGAAAAGGAGGCCCATTGGGACATAACTGAACATATATCAGTTCGTAGTTCCCCGATGGCAGCAATCACACCCAAGAAATTCGCTGTAAATGTGGGTGGGTTCACCCATGTTTGCATCCAATAATATGGTCGACACACACACATTTGGTTTCACAGGCATTACTTCCATGCACATCAGACACCCCCCGCCCCCCTCACCTCTCAATTATTTATGACCAGTCTGTGGCTTGAGTACGTAATAAACCAGATATGAACATACTGCACCTACTAATTATACGGCAATACGACAATAGTCTTCCTACTGCGCCACCTAACCAACCAACAACAGCCTTAATCATAGACTATGTATAATGCTTGTGGCATTTTTACATTGAAGTTAATCAGCAGTCATTGTTAATTATCCTACTGCACTGTACGTCTTCTCATTCGTAACAACACATCATTGCACCATCACATAATTATGGTTCAGACGGTCATGGGTTCCACACTTGAAATTTAGGCACTGTCTTTCTTCTCTATTCAAGTTAATCCACGTATGTTATTAACAGTTCTAGTTCACAGTCCGGTTTCATATCAAGTTAAGGACATTATTGCACAATATTAATGACTGATACGGGTTCTATTCTCGAAATATCGGAACAGATTAACTTAAAATGGCTCCAGCCACAGTGCTTACATAAATTCACAAAAATGGCTACTTAAGTTTCACATAAGTAAGTATGTACCTTCGATAATTTACAATTAGATTTTTACGTCTCAAATTAATTGCATATTGCAGTAAAATTCTTTTTGGTCTGAACTTTATGTCACAATAAGAGTTTCAAGTAAAATAAGCCTCTCTGATGACGAAACCTGCAAAATAGCTAAATAAAGAATAACATACATAGAAGTGTTAATTACCTAGAAACTAGTTAAGAGCCGATATTCCTACTATGTCTTGGAAATTAGCTACATGAATACTTTAAGGCCTCCACTGGGCTATTTTTGTAACTTTATTTGTAATATATTAATTACATCTCTTTACATGCCAACAATTTGTCTAGAGTAGGAAATAATTATTGTTAGCTAACTGAACTGAGCTTCAGGTAAACTAGTTACTTGAAATGGTTCAAATTAATTCTGACTGATGTAATTTAGCAAAGTTTGGCCTGGTATAAAGGTTGGAATTACAGAATGACAATTGTATCTTGTGGGACATCTTTGACTAACAATAACGATAATGAAGAAAGCAAAAAAGTTGTCATTTAAGCAGGCAAAGAACAAAAAGAAAAGAAAGAATGGGAATGGGTCCCAGATGCCATGCTACACCACGTCCCCAGGGTGAGGAGACAGGAGATTTGCAGATAGTAACTCTTCTGCCTGTTGGGTGAGAAACAGTAACAATCAGGACGGTTCATTATATGCTCAAATTGTTCAAATGGCTGTGAGCACTATGGGACTCAACTTCTGAGGTCATTAGTCCCCTAGAACTTAGAACTAGTTAAACCTAACTAACCTAAGGACATCACACACATCCATGCCCGAGGCAGAATTCGAACCTGCGACCGTAGTGGTCACGCGGTTCCAGACTGAAGCGCCTGGAACCGCACGGCCACACCGGCCGGCTTATATGCTCAATTCGCGTCTGTACGAAATATTGAGAGCGCTACAAAGTATATCCTCATTCACCAATTTTACATCACCTTTACACAGATCTTTTTGATGTCACAATTTGCACCATTTCAGGAGTATCACTGTAAATTTAAGATACAACGACAAAATTTATAGAACTGACACGATTAGATTCCCCTTTGTAAATGAAGCTACATTAATTTTCATAGTTCCAGGAGATGCAATCATTCGGAAGTACTTAGTCTTTGGGATGTTTCAACGAAGATGAAATCTTCTTAGTTATGGCATCCATTGCGGTAACAAACATGAACCTTGGTGGGCGCTGGCTGCCATTGGGAAACCGTCGATCAGTCCAGCAGAGCATCGCGTCCAGCTGCAGGTGTTTCTGTACAGCACTTTTACTCAGTTTTGTATTTCAGCAACTTGATAGCAGCTCATAGCGTATCAAATCATCTGACGCCGTTCTCGATCAAACGCCTTCCTGAGGTTAGGAAAGACAAGAAGTAGTGTCTTCCTTTTCTCTCGGAGTCGGCCGTGGTGGCCGAGCGGTCCCAGGAGCTTGAGTCTGGAACGGCGTGACCGCTACGGTCGCAGGTTGGAATCCTGCCTCGGACATGGATGTGTGTGATGTCCTTAGGTTAGTTAGGTTTAAGTAGTTGTAAGTTCTAGGGGACTGATGACCTCAGATGTTAAGTCCCATAGTGCTCAGAACCATTTGAACCCTTTGTTATTGGCTGTGGTGCAGAAATATAAACATTTCAGTTATGCTGCGTTCAGGGTATGTTTTGTATGATTTACCGTATAAAATGCCAAGATATAGTGGTAAATTGTTTAAGAAAGTGGTTAAAGCTCGCCATTTAAGTGTGAATAAACAGTTTCTACAAGTGAGTCAACACAATTCAGCGGAAGATAATTGTGAAGCTAAGACGAGGAGCAGTTCAAGAATGTGTGAATTCCTAAGGGACGAAACTGCTAAGGTCATCGGTCCCTAGACTTACATACTACTTAAACTAACTTATACTAAGAACAACACACACACCCATACCCGAGGGAGGACTCGAACCGCCGACGGGAGGAGTCGCGCAATCCGTGACATGGTGCCTCTAACGGCGCGGCCACCCCGTAGCGTGTAACATTATGTGATTGCCTTATCATTTTAAATCATTCACTAATCGAGCAGTCGCTCGGCAACAGCTGCAGTTAGCAAATAATGTTGCGAGAATGTAAAAGGTGAACCACCTGTGACGTAACTTGTTTGTTGTCGAAGCGCCGTCTGAGATGCAGTGAGTTATTGACATTGAAAACCGCGGCGCGAAAAACGGACAGAAGAAGAACACTTTTACACATTTTTTTTGATGTACGAGATATTCTCGATGTACAGTTACTCATTCATCTCTTGTCTCTTGTAACTTGTGTCGGACGCGCATGTCTTGCCGTCGTATTATTATCGTTAAAAATAATGTTTATTTTAGTGTAAAGTAAATGTGCAATACTGAAAGTGCAATACTGCACAGCAGTAGATTTATTGTGCGACGTGTATGTGAAAACGTCAAAGGAATTATTTTCACTATGAGAAGTGCCAGTCAAAACGGCATCCATGTTAAATCCTCCATTGCAGTGTAAGTTCATCTATTAATTGCCATAAATTCAGAGTTAAATGGAACTGGTGTATGGACTATTTATTTAATATAGAATCTATGTCTCACTCCTTCATGAAGTCACTTAATTTTCTTTATGTTTCTGCCAAATAGAGAGTTCACAGTCACGAATTCTTTCGTCGAAATCGGACGGAAGTTGCATGCGGCGAAATATTTTCTCCGCGCCATATTCTACTGGTAAATGCATGATAAACTACGGTCCCTTAGGAAATTCATGTTGAACTATCCAAAAATAATTATATTTTGAATAGGCATTTACTCTCCTCTGCAATGCAACTTCTGACTGATCAGACGCTCCAACAAGAAACAGCCGCACACGGTCGGCGTTCGCAAATATATTTCCACCGCTGATTATAGCCATATGTTACAGCACAAAAGTAAACATATTGTTATAATTAGCGACTACGAACGGGGACATTTATAACTGTATGTTTATGTATACACATTACGTAAACATATCGTTATAAGCGCCAAAGGAACTTGGAACCGATGTAGGGTTTCAGTCCACTAAAGACGAAGAGACTAGTGGTTTTAGGATAACTGATTTATAAATTATTTGTTCTGTTATTAAAAATTCGGGTGCATGTGGTAACTGTGGCAATAAATTTTTATGATTATGTGACAGGAATGACAGAGATGGTATTGTGTGTAATATGCACTTATTTTGTGACAGCTGTCAAACTGACATTCGATGCAAAACTTTAACTGCAAACAATTGGGTGTATAAAGCCAACGTAATAAAGGGTGAGATATGTTGGTGTTGGAAGGGAAGTTAGCAATTTATTTTGAGCAATAATGAATGTGCCACCTCCATCTGCCTTGCATTCAACACTAAACAATCATATTCTCAAAACCTTGTAAACAGATTTCAATAGCAGTTTGTCGGCAGTAGTGAAAGAGGCAGTCTAATTTAATAAAATCATTCAGACAGAAGAAAATAATCCTTTGCCTTCTACAGATCTATTTGTTTCATAGGACAGCATATGGATGAAAAGGGGCCACACCTCCCTACACGGTGTTTCATCAGTTATAAGTGTTGACACAGAAAAAGTTTTGGAGTTGTAGGTGATGTCCAGATATTGCTCTATTTGTGCACAGAGGAAGACGTTAGACAATAAGGAAGAAGAGAGACAATGGCAAATAAAACACAAAATAATTTCCAGCAAGAATTATGATGGTTCTAGTGGTGGCATGGAGCAAGCAGGGATGAAATTAATATTCCATCATAGCGAAATGAGGCATGGAGTTAGATATCTGAAATATATTGGTGATGGAGATTATAGTGCTTTCAAATCTGTTGTAGAAAGCAAGCCTTATGGAAATGGACGCTACACTGAAAAGCTATAGTGTATGAGCCACATTCAGAAGAGGATGGACGGGAGACTTCTGAAACAGGAACGAGAACAAAAAGGTGTAAAACTCAAAGATGGAAAGCCACTGAGTGGGCCACAACGCGTGACTGACAAACAGATCCACAATTTGCAAATATATTATGGCGAAGCAGTAAGACAAAACAACTTCAGATTTGAAGGCAATACAGAAGGCACTGTGGGTAATACTTTTTTACGAGTTCTCAACTGATGAGAAGCCAACACATTAATTGTGTGATATATCCTGGTACCAATAAAAGCAGGCAAAAGCAGAAAACAAAACCTATTCATATAAACATAGTCTTCCTGATGCAGTCTTAAACACCATAAAGCCAACATTCCACAGATAAAAGACAAACAGGTACACGAAGAGCTACAAGACCAGATGTATGGTTATGATCAACATTAAGGTACTAGTTTATGGTGTAAATCCTTATAAAATATTTTATATGGATTTCTCGGAACTTTCATTTTTCAGTGTTTGAGGAACATTTTACCTTGAACCATTGGAGATAGAAAAGTTAAATCTTCTGCAGACATTTTTCATAGTATAACACAACTTCCTGTGTTAAAAATTTTTTCTACGTGTAATTCTGTCAAAATTATTTCTGTGAAGTTCAAATTGCTTTGTTTCATGCGAATAATTTTTTAAAATAAATTATAAGAGCTCTAAAACTGATATTAGACAATTGTTCCACATGTTTTCTTATCTGATTACTAAGAATTACCGACCACAATATGAAAGCTGTGAGTAAAGTAATTTTTGTGAAAACGTTCCTTGTGTGATTGCATGTGTTGCGATAATTTACAACAATGACATGATCAAATTTGTTGAGAAAATTTTTTTAAAGTACTCTAGAAGGTTGCCCATAACATAATTACCTCACGTGCAAAATTTGGTTCTATTATCTTTCAAACACCAAAATCCGTTTTAGATTACGTAAACAAGTCCATTTTCTCCTACGTCCCCCTTAAGAATAGGCACTGGGGCACTACATGCCCAGTCGATTTGCAAACGACCGTCGGAAGACGATGTCAGTGAATAATGTAGTTGAAGAATCGTGCGAGCCAGGTGGTTGATTTGTCGTTAAGTTCCTCTGTTTTCCCTCTTTCTGCAGCAAGGTTGTCGGTTGGTGGAGCCTTTCCAGTTCTCACGTAACGAACGGCAACTTTGATCGCATTTGTTGTGACGCAGGGGCCAAATGGCCGAAGACAGTCGACGACAACAGGCCGGTCTATACATACATGTCGCAACTCATGCGTCAGTGGCTCAATCTAAATCATTATGAAAAGAAGTAGATCACTTTCCGTGTGTTAAGATCTTCTATTGATCTTCTTATAATAACTATAAGGTAAATAAATTTATATCAGTCATCTAAAATACAGTTAACTTTCATACTTTGTTTCAGAAGCTTTATGTTGCATATTGCTCTCTATCTCAGACTTGTTAACAAACTCGAAAGTTTTATTAAAATTTGCAACTAGCTGAAACAATTGCACGGGGAAAATAGTTTCATTTCAGTGTAAGATGTAAATTTCAGATGTAAGATTACGATGTTAGTTTAAAAAGCCAGTCTAAGAAGTTAGTTAGTTTAAAAAGCCAGTCTAAGGAGTTAGTTTAAGATGCCAGTTAAAGTGTGATTTTGAGACGTCATTTTCAAATGGCAGTTTCAGATGTTAGTTTAAGACGACAGCTAAAAACAAATCTTAATGTTGAAACTGGATATACTGTTACATTTAGCACTACATGTATGCAATATTCGTGTTTGTGTATATTTATGTTTAGTATTTACGTTTAACGTTAAACGTTTCGGAATTGTAAAAACTATTGTGACAGGATCTGTGTTTAATCAAAGAAAACTTCCGGCAACGCTGCCGTCTTTCATCTTCCACAACCGCCGAGATTTCACGAGGCGCACAACCCGACGTAGTCAACGTACAAAGGCAACGACAGAACCCAACACCACGTAATTTAAGCCCTCGCTCTGCGGGGCTGTGGAGGTCAGGAACCATGATGCGACACACAAGAACACACACACACACACACACACACACACACACACACACACTATGCACAACTAGCGGTATCAAGCATCCAAATATAACCTGCTTCAGAAATTATCTACAGGGGATATCAATAACAAACACGTGAGCAAGAAGAACATATCTTTGTTGTTTGATCCGGGAGAAAGTAGGATTCTGAGGAGAAATCAAGAAAAAAACCGTGTACATTTAAAAGATTCTTTTATAGTTTAATCTCAAATGTATCCTATTGCTATATCCCATAGTTACACCGGTACGAAGGCAATATTCCGCACTGGCACATTTGTTCGGTTGTTGTCAACGTCTGTGACACGTGTTCCCTGTACACCGGTCCTCCACGGTCCTGATGGTCTGACCATTGTATGAAATGCCTCAAGTGCATGGTGTGCGGTAGATTGCCGCCCTACGCAATGCAGTATCATATATTTATTTATTTACTATGAACTGGTTACTACCATCAGGCCCTTTCATACATCGGACCAGGTTTGAGTTACCTAAGAAATAACAATTTTAGTGTGACAAGTAGTCTTAAAATGATCAGAATGATTGAAGTGACAGTGTGAGGAAATTATGCTGACTGTCAACCGATAAAATTAATACTGACAGTGCCTGTACTACTGGAGATGCTGCTACGAATAGCGAAAATAGTAACAATAAAAATAACGAGAAAAGCTATGAAAATAACAACAATAATGACAGTGGCAGATATAAAAGAATTTACAGTTGGACATTGCAGGTGCTTTCTAATATAGCAAGGTCCATGGAAAGGAAACTTAGACTGAATCGGCTAAGGAATGAGGAAGATCAGGTTGGAAACAGGGATGTATGAGTTTAACGACTATGTACAGGGATAATGGTAATCCTCACTGTTGATTTAATAGACATGTCGTTAATAGTTTTCTGAAAGTGGGCATCTTACTGAGTTCTCGAGTATAAGGCAGGAGCCTATCCAGAGTGGGTTTTTTGTGCTACTCAGAAAGACTTAGAGAAGGTGGATGGACGATGGGAGTGAGTGTTTCTGCCATGTTGTTCAGACAAGAGCATCAAGGTCGATGAGAGATATGAGGGCAGTATACGTTGATAAGAGAAGGCAGAGGGTACGGAAATCTCTGCGCTTGTCTGCACGCAGCCAGGATAGCTGTGCATATGGTGGCGAAATGTGGGCAAAGAGTCGAACATCACCGACATAACGAACTCAGCTGCCGGGAACTTTCCTGAGAAAAACATTGAAGGATAACATTGCTGTAATCGATATATGAGAAGTATATGTGTTTGTACAATTTTCCTTTCCAGCTCAGTCGAATTTAGATTTTCATATATTATTACTCCTAGACTCCGTATTGAGGGAGAAAATTAATTACCGACATTTCGGGCTTACTACCCTGGAAGACCAACCTGTAACACTTGGATTTTGGTTGGACTGACTTTAACCCAGTTTGACAGCGCACACAGGTAGCTAAAGAGAGAATCGGGTACTGTCTACAAATTTATTGGTTTTGCATTTACGTACCAATAAAGGCCCTCAGCGTTCATGTGGCGTTTTCAGTATAACTAAACTGATGACATATCATTTACGTACAAAAGAAACGACTATAGGACCTAATACCGTACACTGGGGACGCCTGATACTACCTGTTTCAATTGTGACTTTATGATACCGGAGAGGACGCATAGCTGGAGAGATGTCAGATATCAGCGAAACCACAATGCACTGTACTAGGCGAGAAATTCGCACTGCTAGGGTCCACCCGTGGGCTAGGGGTAGCGTCTTTGATTCATAGTCAAAAACGTCTTCGGTCCCGGCATCGATCCCCGCCACTGCCTAAATTTTGGTAAATAATCAGCATTGGCGGCCGAAGACTTCCGGCATAAGAAGTCAGCCTCATACTGCCAACGGCCTTGTCAAAGAGGGCGGAAGAGCGGATAGAGGTTCAGGGCACTCTCTTGTCCTAGGGGTGGGAAATTGCCCCTAAAGGCGGAAGAATCAGCTATGAACAACGACATGAGGATGCAGAAGGCAATGGAAACCACTGCATTAAAGACACGTAACGTGTATCCACAGGACATGTGGCCTGTAATTGAAGAAGTGTCATGATGATGTCTCCATTGGCAAAAGATTCCGGAATAGTCCCCCATTCGGATCTCCGGGAGGGGACTGCCAAGGGGGAGGTTACCATGAGAAAAAGATTGAATAATCAACGAATGGATGACGTTCTACGAGTCGGGGCGTGGAATGTCAGAATCTTGAACGTGGTAAGGAAGCTATAAAATCTGAAAAGGGAAATGCAAAGGCTCAATCTAGATATAGTAGGGGTCAGTGAAGTAAAGTGGAAGGAAGACAAGGATTTCTGATCAGATGAGTATCGGGTAATATCAACAGCAGCAGAAAGTGGTATAAAAGGCGTTGGATTCGTTATGAATAGGAAGGTAGGGCAGAGGGTTTGTTACTGTGACCAGTTCAGTGACCGGGTTGTTCTAATCAGAATCGACAGCAGACCAACACCGACAACGATAGTTCAGGTATACATGCCGACGTCGCAAGCTGAAGATGAACAGATAGAGAAAGTGTATGAAGATATTGAAAGGGTAATGCAGTATGTAAAGGGGGACGAAAATCTAATAGTCATGGGCGACTGGAATGCAGTTGTAGGGGAAGGAGTAGAATAAAATGTTACAGGAGAATATGAGCTTGGGACAAGGAATGGAAGAGGAGAACGACTAATTGAGTTCTGTAACAAGTTTCAGCTAGTAATAGCGAATACCCTCTTCAATAATCACAAGAAGAGGAGGTATACTTGGAAAAGGCCGGGAGATACGGGAAGATTTTGAAGTGTTGGCAGAAGAGCCAACACTGTGTTGCTAGAGGAGGTCGAAATGCACGCGTTTAATTACACGCTGACTGGCGTGAGGTCTGGAACAGTTAAGGGAATTAATAGTAGCAACGAAAGTACGTAGTTGATATAATACTTAACTTTAATCCACAATTGTAGAACATCTCTCGTTACGGTACATGCTTCAAAATATTGATTATCAAATGCTATGGCGGCTTGCTAGGTCGTAGAAAATGGCGTAGCTGAAGGCTATGCTAACTATCGTCTCGGCAAATGAGAGCGTATTTGTCAGTGATCCATCTCTGGCTAAGTCGTCTGTACAACTGGGGCGAGTGCTAGGACGACTCTTTAGACCTGCCGTATGGTGGCGCTCGGTCTGCAATCACTGACAGTGGCGACACGCGGGTCCGACGTATACTAATGGACCGCGGCCGATTTAAAGGCTACCACCTAGCAAGTGTGGTGTCTGGCGGTGACACCACATATTTCAATTAGATTACATCATGGTCAGACAGTGATTCCGAAATCAGATACTGGATTGTAAGGCGTACCCAGGAGCAGATATAGACTCAGATCACAATATAGTAGTGATGAAAAGTAGGCTGAAGTTCAAGACATTAGTTAGGAAGAATCAATACGCAAAGAAGTGGGATACGGATGTACTAAGGAATGACGAGATACGTTTGAAGTTCTCTAACGCTATAGATACAGCAATAAGGAATAGCGCAGTAGGCAGTACAGTTTAAGAGGAATGGACATCTCTAAAAAGGGCCATCACCTGAAGTTGGGAAGGAAAACATAGGTACAAAGAAGGCAGCCGCGAAGAAACCATGGGTGACAGAATAAGTACTTCAGTTGATTGATGAAAGGAGGAAGTACAAACATGTTCCGGGAAAATCAGGAATACAGACATACAAGTCGCTGGGGAATGAAATAAATAGGAAGTGCAGGGAAGCTAAGACGAAATGGCTGCAGGAAAAATGTGAAGACATCGAAAAAGATATGATAGTCGGAAGGACAGACTCAGCATACAGGAAAGTCAAAACAACCTTTAGTGACATTAAAAACAACGGTGGTAACATTAAGAGTGCAACGGGAATTCCACTGTTAAATGCAGAGGAGAGAGCAGATAGGTGGAAAGAATACATTGAAAGCCGCTATGAGGGTGAAGATTTGTCTGATGTGATAGAAGAAGAAACAGGAGTCGAGTTAGAAGAGATAGGGGATCCAGTATTAGAATCGGAATTTAAAAGAGCTTTGGAGGACTTACGGTCAAATAAGGCAGAAGGGATAGATAACATTCCATCAGAATTTCTAAAATCATTGGGGGAAGTGGCAACAAAACGACTATTCACGGTCCGCAGCTCGTGGTCGTGCGGTAACGTTCTCGCTTCCCACGCCGGGGTTCCCAGGTTCGATTCCCGGCGGGGTTAGGGATTTTCTCTGATTCGTGATGACTGGGTGTTGTGTGATGTCCTTAGGTTAGTTAGGTTTAAGTAGTTCTAAGTTCTAGGGGACTGATGACCATAGATGTTAAGTCCCATAGTTCTCAGAGACATTTGAACCATTTTTGACTATTCACGTTGGTGTGTAGAATATATGAGTCTGGCGACATACCATCTGACTTTCGAAAAAGCATCATCCACACAATTCCGAAAGCGGCAAGAGCTGGCAAGTACGAGAATTATCGCACAATCAGCTTAACAGCTCATGCATCGAAGCTGCTTACAAGAATAATATACAGAAGAACGGAAAAGAAAATTGAGAATGCGCTAGGTGACGATCAGTTTGGCTTCAGGAAAAGTAAAGGGGCGAGAGAGGCGATTCTGACGTTACGGCTAATAGTGGAAGCAAGGCTAAAGAAAAATGAAGACACTTTCATAGGATTTGTCGACCACGAAAAACCGTTCGACAGTATAAAATGGTGCAAGCTGTTCGAGATTCTGAAAAAAGTAGGGGTAAGCTATAGGGAGAGACGGGTCATAAACAATATGTACAACAACCAAGAGGGAATAATAAGAGTGGACGATCAAGAACGAAGTGCTCGTATTAAGAAGGGTATAAGACAAGGCTGTAGGCTTTCGCCCCTACTCTTCAATCTGTACACCGAGGAAGCAATGATAGAAATAAAAGAAAGGTTCAGGAGTGGAATGAAAATACAAGGTGAAAGGATATCAATGATACGATTCGCTGATGACATTGCTATCCTGAGTGAAAGTGAAGAAGAATTAAATGATCTGCTGAACGGAATGAACAGTCTAATGAGTAGAAGTATGGTTTGAGAGTAAATCGGAGAATGACGAAGGTAATGAGAGGTAGTAGAAATGAGAACAGCGAGAAACTTAACATCAGGATTGATGGTCACGTAGTCAATGAAGTTAAGGAATTCTGCTACCTAGGCAGTAAAATAACCAATGACGGACGGAGCAAGGAGGACATCAAAAGCAGACTCGCTATGGCAAAAAAGGCATTTCTGGCCAAGAGAAGTCTACTAATATCAAATATCGCCCTTAATTTGAGGAAGAAATTTCTGAGGATGTACGTCTGGAGTACAGCATTGTACGGTAGTGAAACATGGACTGTGGGAAACCGGAAGAGAAGAGAATCGAAGCATTTGAGATGTGGTGCTATAGACGAATGTTGAAAATTAGGTGGACTGATAAGGTAAGGAATGAGGAGGTTCTACGCAGAATCGGACAGGAGAGGAATATGTGGAAAACACTAATAAGGAGAAGGGACAGGATGATAGGACATCTGCTAAGACATGAGGGAATTACTTCCATGGTACTAGAGGGAGCTGTAGAGGGCAAAAACTGTAGAGGAAGACAGAGATTGGAATACGTCAATCAAATAATTGAGGACGTAGGTTGCTATTGCTACTCTGAGATGAAGAGGTTAGCACAGGAAAGGAATTCGTGGCGGGCAGCATCAGACCAGTCAGTAGACTGATGACAAAAAAAAAAAAAAAAAAAAAAAAAAGGTCTGGCAAGTAAAATTTCATAGTCGGCAGTGTGAAAGGCCCTGATAAAATCTAAAAAGCAACAGTCGTGTAAAACACAGCTGGAACTTTATTCATATGATGTACTGCATACAGGGGTCTCAAGTCGATTTTGTATTTATAGAGTTCCAAAAAGGCTTTTGCTGTCATTCCCCATAAGCGACTTCCAACCACATTGCTTTCCTATGGAGTATCGTCTCAGATGAACTGTTGGATTCGGTAGTTCCTGTCTGAAAGGTCACAGTTTGCAGTTACTGACAGGACGGCACCTATTGAAACAGAAGTGATGAGTGTGATTCCGCAGCTAAAGTGATGTAGCTTGAGTTATTTTTAATATATATTAACTGTTTAGTAGATAGTCAGAACATTTCTCTTAGATTTGTCGCAGGTAATGCTGCCGGTTAGTAAACTTCTCAGAAGAACAAAGCAAATTGCAAAATGATGTTGGAAATATATCTTCGCTGTGCAAAACATGACAATTTACCCTAAACAATAAAATGTGTGAGGTTCTCCACATGATTACTAAGAAGGTTTCATCAAACTTGGAGCAATCGATAGGTAAAACAAATTTGAGGGTTACAGATCTATGGAAATTACTAGGAGTTACAGATATAAAAACGTAACTGGGAAATGTCACACGTTGTCACGAAGGTGAAAGGAATGTTAGGTTGTTGTCACAACGCGTACAAGACCGAAGAAGTCTACCAAGGAGTCTGCTGGCACTACAGTTGTTCGACCTCTTCTGGAATATTTAGTCTCGCTATGACAACCCTGTGATCACTGATCCTTGTATCCGATTTGATGCTCATTAATAACTCAGGACTATTTGTTGCTAAGAGGTCAAGTGTGTTTCCACAACCGTTTACTATTCGCGTGGTCTCATGAACTAACTGCTCGAAACAATTTCAAAGAACGCGTTTAGCACAACTTCGGATGATATTTTATGCGTACCTGCAAATAAAACGTGTATTTTTGCGAACATATCGAGGTTAAATTAAAGTCACCACCAACTATAATCGCATGAGTCAGATACGTGTTTGAAATCAAACTCAAGTTTCTTTGAACCATCTGAATTGTGAGGTCGGTAAAAGGAACCAATTATTACTTAAATCTGGTTGCCAACAATGACCTTTGCCCTTACTAACTCACTCGAACTATCTGCTACAATTTCGCGACAAGATAAACTGCCTCTAACAGCAACAAACACACCACCGCCAATCATGTGTAGTTTATCTTTTTGGAACACCCTTATGTTCTTCGCAAAAATGTCGGCTGAGCTTATCTCCGGTTTTAGGCAGTTTTCAGTGCCTATTACGATTTGAGCTTCAGTGCCTTCTGTTACTGCTTACAGCTCTGGTACATTTCCAACACACCTAAGGCAATTTAAACTGTTATACAGATGGCTCCTGTATATACGTTTTTCGTGTGTTCGGCCTGCACCCTTTGTGACTGAAGCCCTTTTTATGTTTTCCTAAAATCCTTTAACCGAAAATACCACCCACCCCCTGCTACACATTTAGCTGTCTCCTGCATATAGTGGACTCCTGACTTATGCAGTGGAACCCAAAACCCAACCACCATTTGCCACAAGTCGAGGAGTCTGCAACCTACACAATTGTAGAACTGTCTGAGTCTGTGATTTAGACCCTCCATTGGACTCTGCAGCAAAGGTTGTAAGGGGGCAGAATAAATGATGGTCAAATTCGCACCTTACACGAGAACTTTATATATCGCAATAGGAAGGTGAATATGACACCTAACTTAATTCAGCGGTAATGTGCAAATTCGCCTAGCAGTATGTAATGCAAAAAGGTATGACACCCATTCGACGATAATTAACACAACGTTCTTCTAATGCATCTTTGAGCGGAAGGTGAATCAAGGAGCGAGAGGCAGTTTGGTTTGGAATTCAGAGGGATGAGGGCAGAGGCAGGGCTGCACTACAGGGAATGCCACGGAAACCACTTAAAGGGGTGTGCCAGGCGGAAAGTCAACGACCAACCAGGTGACTCATATGGGGAGAGCGAGTATAATGGCCCATCTGAGGGAGGACAGGAAAAAAAAGCTTTTAGAAAACTGTGTTTCAGAGTTCCAAATGGATACGAAATAAGACCAGTGACACATTTTCGATCACATCTCCAGCGAGTGGTACACACATGAGAGACTCAATGTATGTATTTAGGCGTCTGGAAGGGGCACAAATCGTCCAGTTGCCGGAAACGCGCTAGCAAGGAAAAAAGAGCCAAAGTTTGGATGCAGTTTAATGATAGGGACTTTGTGATTGGTAGAAAGAGTTTCCACAAAACAAAAGGAATGCTCCTATTGGTCGAAAAAAGCTGTGACGTGAAGAGCGAAAGCACCCAGGTGGGGAGACAGTTCAGCCATGAGTAAGACAAGACAGAAATTTTTGGGGACCTCTTCTCTGAACTGGTGTCGAGTGCAGAACAGAGCTCCATACGACGCAGATGACTAATTTGTGTGAACACTGCGTTCACAGCGGCTGATTTTCATCTAGAAATTAGTTGTAGCATTGTTTAGCTCCAACTGAAGAGAAACGAACCACCCAGTTAGTTAATTTACGGTCGCAGGTTGGAATCCTGCCTCGGGCATGGATGTGTGTGATGTCCTTAGGTTAGTTAGGTTTAAGTAGTTCTAAGTTCTAGGGGACTGATGACCACAGATGTTAAGTCCCATAGTGCACAGAGCCAGCCCAGTTAGTTAATTGTTTTTGTGAGAACTGAGAGGGCATTATAATATGCACACTGCTCCAACTATGTGCGTGTATATCGCCACATTCTAAGACTAGGGATGAATACATGTTCTCTTGCATAATGAGAAACATAGGGAAAGTTTCTGCTGGATAATTCAGTAAAAGTGTAATTAGTTTTATAAGAATTTCAGTGGAAGAGGGTGACCTCGCAGACAATATTTCATTGCGGCTTAAGGTAAATACCGTGTTTAGAGGTGTAAACTTGTTGCTCCACCAGCTTGTTTCCACTGCAAACTCGAGCGACCTTGAGTAACCTTTTGCTCAGTTCCTCACATAACTAACAATCCACCCTAGACTTGACTTTCATCTTGGAAATACTACCGAACACTGAACCAGAATCGGACGATTTTCATAGTACTGAACAACATCATAACGTATGTGTGGAAATAATTTTGTAAAGAATCTTCTTGTGAAACTTTAATATTGTTGTGTTTAGGTTAATTTAACCTTCTGAGAGTTAATATTTAATATTGTTGTGTTTAGGATTATTTCACTTTTTGATGTTGACAAGATGCGTTGTCCTGGCAACTGTTTTTTATTGTCACATTGAAAACTGTGTAAAAGTGTGTATTTTTGTGCTAATATTGCGACATTAAACATGTCATTTCATCTTACACAGTTGTCTTCAATCCTAGGATAAGTAAACCACAAATATTGCACCTTACAAATGGCGACCCTGCCAGGATGGCAACTGGTCTGCCTTGATAGAAATTAGACAAATTAGTAAGAAAAATAAAAATTTTTGAGTTTTGAAAAGAAAAATTTTTTTGATGTTTTGTGACGAGGTTACCCAATGCTTGTAAATGTATAGTGGACAGAATACAGTATATCTGTGATCCAAAGTGTAGAAAAGTTGTATTATCAAGTTGAAGAACATTTGTCATTGTGTGGAAGTAACTTGTGCATGACCTTGTTGGCGCTCGCGAAATTGTTCATGGCGTTTTTGGCGTGGGTGTGAAAATCCAGAAACGGTGAACGGTGTTGCTAATGATGTGTACATAATCTAAGAAACCGTCTATGAGTTTTGGAAACGTGTAAGATCATATAACTTGATGTTGACGAGAGCGCAGGCTCGCGCAGTTCGAGAAAGACAGAGGTTATCGAGACGATTAGAGATGGCGGAAGAATGGAGAGTGTCGCAGATTGGTCAAACTGAAGATCTTGACAAGATAGAGATAGACGTAGAACAAAAATTATCGAGTGCGAGTCACGGAACGGAACGTAGTGATAGTGCAGTGGGAATGGTAGCAGATTCACGATTGGTATCACAGTCTGAGAATACAAAAAACAATCAAATGGCGGATGTAGTGGGTCAGAAACAGAATTAGAGGACTTCAATGTGTTGAACCAAATATAGTAATTTTGAACCAAACGGGACAGTTTCCAACACAAAGAATGTGTGTAAGTGCGTCCGTACTGTGCACGAAAGTCGGTGAGACGACACGTGAAAGAAGCGAACGCCAAAATTTTCACCAAATGGTGACAGATGACCATGGCGAAGAATCAGACAGCGTATTCACAATATTGAAGCAACTCACTATGGTCGTAAAGCAGACAAATACAGGGCTAGCAGATTTAAAAACGGAAACAACAAATCTGAAAACAGCAACAGATACAGGGCTATCGGTAAGCAATGCTACCTTAAGTAGTCTCCAATTTTAAACCTATGCTGGGTTCGAAAAACTCCGTGCAGATGAGCAAAAATTACGAACGGAGGTTAATGAACAGTTTACTGAAATCCGGAGAGAGGCGAGAGACTCACGCGAGCTTATACAACCGTTAATGGTTGACCAGAAAAAATATGCGTTCTGACGTTGACCAGGTGCAGGATGCAGTGTCTGGAAAATATGCGTTCTGACGTTGACCAGGTGCAGGATGCAGTGTCTAACGTAAATCAAAGAGTGGATGAGTTAGCACGTAAGCGTCTAGTAAGGCGCAACAAATCGTGGAAGTACTCAATGTCAGAAAACGTGTTACGCGAGCCGCGTTAAAGATATTCGACACACGCATTGAAAAATCTGTCTCGAAAAATCAGAAACAGTATGAAGACCTCCGTAAGGAATTGAAACAGTGTATCGAGAATCGTACAGAAAACAGTAGCGAGGTGACGGAACATCCGACATAGTGATGGACAGAAATCCAGAAATAAACAAGTCAGTTGTGCAGTCTTCTGTAGCAGTAGCGGAAGCAAAAAAAAGTCTTGAAATTCTAGTCGTGTATCCACAAGAGGTTGCGTCTATAATTACGGAAGCGAAACGAAAGCTGATAGGAAAAGAACAGTTAACACAGCTGAGCGAAGCAGGTGATGTGCGGTCACGGCAGACAAGGGAGCGAGAAACGGTAAAAGCACGCATTCCAACAGAGCGGCAGCCGACCCTCCGAACGTACGCGAGTGACGCGAGAACACAGCAAGTTGCGGCAACACATGTACCAATTGCGGAATTTCCAAGTTACAGTACAACAGTTTATAGACCCCAAGACAATATGAATATAACAGAAAGGCGAAACACTGGACCATTAACGGGAAATGTAAACGAATCTTTCAGTCCGATGCACGAGGAACGGTACGGTTTAGATAACTGCACACCACTGCGTTGATACGATGCTAGATGGAACATAAATATGTCAGCTCAAGACCCAAATGTGGTAGGACAAATACAAGAAAACATGACACAGTCGAAGGGAATGAGTAATGTTGTGAAAGCACAAACGTCGTATGGTGAAAGAGAAAAATTTGACAATGATCACTTTTTGACAGTCAGAAAATTCCAACATTAAAAATAGAGCGGGAACGGCTTACATCCATGCACATTTCTAAATCAACTTCAGATCGGTTTGTCGGAGCATTGGCCACTTAGCCATAAAGTTGACGTCATTTGTGGGCATATGGGCGGCGCAATAGCGGAATCTATACAAAGAGTAGCTGTAAACTCTCAATCGTATGAGCAGTTTAAATCCGCATTCTTCGAGTGATACTGGCTCACAGAAACACAAAATAGAATAAAGTATGAGTTATTACAGAAAGATTTGTTCGACTATTCAGGAGAAAAGAAACCCTTTAGATTTTTCGAGGAAATGACAAAAAAGAATCAGTGTTTAGGTAATCCATACAGTGATGGGCAACTGATACGGATGTGCACAATGAAGTTACCGTTACGTTATCAGCACTCATTAGTTGGTAGGGCAGGAGATAATATACAAGCAGTTAAAGGAATGTTAAGGGAACTTGAATTCATATTCAGTGACTATGATGCAAAGGAACTACGTACAATCAGAGAGAACAATATTATGGGGCACAACAGAAACCGATCAGGTTTTAATAATAATAATTCCAACGGCAATAATAACGTAAGAAAAGTTAATGGGTTTGGAAGGCGTGGTAATCGCCCATGGGATAACAATAATAATTATGGTTTTGGAAACGCACAGAGGCCAAATAACAATCATGGTTTTGGTGGGTTGCGGAACTACCGTGGTTGATCAGGTCCTAGAAACTATGGTGGTAACCATGATTCGAGACACAATCCCCGTGCGAACAAAGGCGGAAAGTTTACAGGTTTTCAGCAGCAATATCCAGGTTATTCAGGTGGTAATGGAATGACCAGACCGCAGAAAGGCTGGGAAACTCAAGCTTCAGTGGGACAAAACACGCGAAATGAACCGGTAAAAGAAGACGAGTTGAGGCCACCAAACCCAGGTAAAAGACAGAACTGACGATATGAACGGTACGAAGACCTATAGTAATACCCAAGTTAGAAGTGAAGTCGCTCCAGTACCTAAAGTAAAACATCGACATTTTGTAAAATTAGCACCAAGCAATAGGAAGGTTACAGCGCTGAAAACAAATTCTTTTTCATATACAATGGCCCCAAGGAAGTAAGTAAAGTAGTCCTTAACAATGCAGTCGAATTGATGAATACGAAAACAGGAAAATCATTGGTTTTGCAACACCTGAGTCATTTAAAGAGTATATAAAGTTTAAACAAAAGAAAAAAAGAGTAACTCCACACAAGAATTTAGTTGTATTAAATGTCCAGAAATCAAAGAGTATGAAAGACAGGATAATGCACCCAGATAAAACTTTTAACTTGTACTTATTTCAGTTAACTATGCAAATAAAATAAATTTCGTTGGAAGGTAAAAGAATATTGATGATGAAAAGACAGAAAAATAAGAACTAAAGTAACTCTTCTACAAACGAAATGTGTTCTGGGGAAAGAGTTGAAAGTAAGGAGAAAAATAGAGATCAGCTTGCGGAAAGTTTGACGAAATAGTAGTAGATTCTCGCTAAAAGATGTAGTGTGAAGGAAGAGGAAGTTGATTTTTGTAGACGAAAGGAAGTGAAGAAGTAGGAAGGAAATAGATAGTTAGGTGGGAAGGAGATAGGCATTTTTAATTTGTTCCGCCGAGGACGGTGAACAAATAATTGAGGAGATAGTTTGGGGGAATATGTGAAGCACATATGATTGGGGAGAAGAGGAGTTTGTGGCACAACTTGAGAAGAAGAAGGGACCGGTTGGTAGGACATGTTCTGAGGCATCAAGGGATCACAAATTTAGCATTGGAGGGCAGCGTGGAGGGTAAAAATCGTAGAGGGAGACCAAGAGATGAATACACAAAGCAGATTCAGAAGGATGTAGGTTGCAGTAAGTACTGGGCGATGAAGAAACTTGCACAGGATAGGGTAGCATGGAGAGCTGCATCAAACCAGTCTCAGGACTGAAGACCACAACAACAACAACATATGATTTGTGCAAAGTACCACAATCTGATATTGAACGAGAGATATGAGGTAATAAATATGAGAAGTCGTTAGGAGATAATATTTAGGAAAGAGAATTGAAGTATTCAGTTAGGCAAGAAACATGTTATTTCGTGGAAGGAGGTAAACAGTGGGAAGAAAAACTAAGCCGGGAATGATTTCAATAAGGAAGAGTATGATGAGGGAAGAAAGCAATATAAAAGTTTACTATCGAGAAGAAAGGAGAAAGGGAAAAGTACTACTGAGAAAAAGAAATTTTAATCTTTGTATACAAAGCGGTAGATCAATAGAGAGGATTTTTCAAAGGCGAAAGAACAATAGCAGAGATAAAGTGTATTTTGAAGTTCTGTTACAGCTAAGGACAAAAAGAAGAGATTGCAGAGAAAAAGACGCTGGAGTCGGAGTCAAGGCGCGAAGTTTTCAAAATAATATAATATGCTTGTAGTCAGAAAACTGAAAAGGATGTAAAATTTGAAAGTCACTAACTTACTAACCGTCATCGCCATCAATTTCATTCTTACTAAATATCGTGATGAAAATGACGAAACCATGACCTTTATATTAAGAAAAGAAAATAGGGAAAGAATGGAAAAAATACAGATGGAAAAGAAAAACTGTTTTGGATAGAGTAATAATACTTTTTGTAAAGTCATGAAAAGAAGTTTAATGTTTATAAAGTTTCAGCGTAATTTAAGAGAGAAACATTGTATTAGATATGAAGTCAGCAGACAAGGTGCGGCATCATTGCGGCCAGATCGACGACAAGACTGAGGAGAGCGGTTAGGCGTGGGAGGAAGGGACGCTGAGAGTGAGTGCATGGTACGTCAGCTAAGGGATGACGGAAGAAGGGGCCTTGGTGGAAACGACGTTCCCAGAGGATAACTCCTCTGTGGAAAAGTTTGGACAGCTACAACGCATCCTGGGTACAATCAACATGTACCCTCACATGAGCTTTATTCATATGAAAGCCACACATAAGCGTTGTAACAATTGTTTTGCGATAGTGTTCGATACGTGACACTCTTATCGCGAACTATTCGAAGCAGCATATGAAGAGATAGTGGATGTCCACCGAGACGGACATACAGTATTACGGTGAGGGCGATCGGAGGCTTAGATTCACCACAGGAAGCAGAAGAAACGCATTTCTGTAACTCAATGTGCAGAATAGCAAAAACGTATCAGACCATACGAAATTTGACAACTGCGGAACAATCCCTGAACACTCATGGGACGGAACAAGAAAACGATGGAAGGCTGTTCAACTTATCTAGATGCACAACCGATTACAATAAATAATACACAACAATTGCAAAGAAGACACCATAAGAACGGATTAAACGATAACGAGGTTATACAGGTCTTCAGTTCTAATTCCCGGTCCAGAGAAGAGCGAAGATACAAGTAAGAAGACAGCAAGATGCACCAAGAACATAAGATGCAACACAGAAGATTTGGAAGATTGAAGAGCCTGGACCAGAACAGATCAAGAAACCTTTTCAAATCTTTTCCCATACAAGACTATTACTGCATTTAATTACCAACAAGAATCCAATTTAACAGTTCTGTCGATATAAACATCCGATATTCCTTATGGCAAATTACAACACCTTCAGATATCATACAGAAAAATAGGAGATAACAACTCGTATGGAAACCTAGAGACGAAGTTAACAACGATGAACCGAAATAAAGACTTGTTGAAACACGAAGAAAAGTTTATGCTGTGAAAAAGGGATCTCCAATACAACGGCACCATGGGCATATGCAAAATGAAAAAAAGGCAACCATGCACTCACGACACGCTCAGACCTTCAGCATCTTTTCTCTCTGCCGACCGTCATTCCATACTCAACGGAAACGCGGCGAGACGCATACCAAGCGCCGTTCCATGCTCAACAGAGACACGGTGATGGACACGACCGACCGCCATTCCATGTTCGACAGACACGCGTCGAGACACTCGAAGGAAAAAAATGACAATTTTTAATAAACCATGTTAAAGATGTAGGAGAAAGAACTGTCTGTGACAGACTATTATCCGAAAAAAAAGTAAATATTTTTGTGTTCAAAAATATGTGAAACTGAAGATCTTCAGATGTTAGCAATAAATATTTCCTAATGATGTTTCTTTTATATGAAGGGGTTTAGCTATTCCATGATGTCAGATTAAATTCTGTAAAGTAATTAGTAGGATTAGAAATTTAATATGTTTGTAAAACTCAAATTTGAAAATTTTTGTAGTCATAATGTGTAGAGTTAAGACTTTCAGGGAATATAACCATGTTAATGTATACAATTATGACTGTAAAGTCATGGATATGGTTGAGTTATAGATCATAAAGCTTAACTGTAAGAAATGAACATGTCTTCAATTAGGATTAATATGAAAGCTAGAGAACAGTAACATTTATTACAAAAGGGAAGCATAATATTAAATAAAGGTTTCCTCATCTTCAATACATATCCATTGTCATTTAACAAAAATTATAAATTAGCTAAAAAAATACGATCGGTCTGCAAAAAGAATATTTCTGAGATTATATATATACCCAATTATTTCATTATTTGAATTAAAATTAAAATTAAAAATGTAGTCAACTATTTTAAAAGAAAAAATCCTTAGATTGGTTAAATAGAATTGTATAAAAACCAGAAAATTAGAGTCAATGTAAGAAAATCGCTTACGAGGTCCAATCTGCAGACATGGAATCAAGTACAATGTAAAATAATGAGACTGAATCGAGCCACTGTTTAAGTTATACAAAATATTAAAATAGGAAATTTGGTCAGTTAATATGTCAATTGCCATAGTCAGCAGTTGCAACCAATTTTGCACTGACTTCAGTCAATTTTCAACCATTGATTGACCCAACACAAAACTGAACACGGAACGAGTAGGATATGTAAGGTGGCAGAATAAATGAAGGTCAAATTCGTACCTTACATAAGAGCTTTATATATCACAACAGGATGGTGAATATGACACCTAACTTAATTTGGCGGTAATGACCAAATTTGCCCAGCTGTATGTAATGCAAGAAGGTATGACACTCAATTGACAGTAATTAACACACCGTTCCCATAACGCATGTTTGCGCAGAAGGTGAAACAAGCAGCAAAAGGGGTTTTAGTTTGGAACTCAGAGGGACGAGGGCAGAGGCAAGGCCTCACTACAGGGGGTACCATGGAAACCACTTAGAGGGGTGTCCCAGGTGGGAAGACAATGACTGACTAGGTGACTCAGACAGAGAGAACGAGTATACTGGCCCATCTGAGGGAGGACAGGAAAAAAAGCTTTTAGAAAACTGTGTTTTGGAATTCCAAATGGATACAAAACAAGACCAGTGACGCATTTTTGATCACTTGTCCAGTGAGTGGTACACACATGAGAGAGTCAATGTATGCACTTAGGCATCTGGAATGGGCACGCAATGTCCGGTTGGCAGAAACGCGCTAGAAAGGAGAAAAGAGCCAAAGTTTCGACGCAGTTTAATGGTAGGGACCTTGCGATTGGTAGAGAGAGTTTCCACAAAATAAGAGAAAAGCTCCTATTGGTCGTAAAATCTGTGATGTGAAGAATGAAAGAACCCAGGTGGGAAAACAGTTCGGCTATGAGTAGGACAACATGGAAATTTTTGGGGGACTCTTCTCTGAACTGGTGTCAAGTGCAGAACAGAGCACATAACGCTCTATACGACGCCGACAAGTAATGTGTGTAAATAATGCGTTCAGAGGCGGCTGATATCCATCTAGAAATTAGCTGTAGCATCGTTTAGCTCCAATTGTGGAGAAACGAACCAGCCAGTTAGTTAATTGTTCTTGTGAGGACTGAGAAGGCATTATAATATGCAAGCTGCTCCAACCATGTGTGTGTATATCGCCACATTCGAAGACTGGGGATGAGTACATGTTCTCTTGCATAACGAGAAACATAGGGAAAGTTTCTTTTGGTAAATTCAGCAAAGGAGTAATTCGTTTTATAGAAATTTCAGCGGAAGTGATCGGCCTTGCAGACAACAGCTCATTGCAGCTTAAGGAAAATACCGCGTCCAGTGGCGTAAACCTGTTGGTTCACCAGCTTGTGTCTACTGTAAACTCGAGCGACCTTGGATGATCTGCTCAATTTGTCACATAACTAACCATCCACCATAGACTTGATTGTCATCTTAGAAATAATACCGAACTTTGAACCGGAATTGGACGAGTTTCGTAGTACTGACCAACATCGTAACATAAGTGCAGGAACAATCTTCTAAAGAAACTTCTAGTTAAACTTTAATGTTGTCATGTTTAGGGTAATTTAACCTTCTGAGAGTAAATATTTAATATTGTTTTGTTTCGGATTATTTCACTTTTTGATGTTGACAATATGCGTTATTCTCTCAACTGTTTGTTGTCACATTGAAAACAGTGTAAAAGGGTGTATTTTTGTGCGAATATTGCGACATTAAACATGTCATTTCAACTTACACAGTTGTCTTCAATCCAAACCACAAATACTGCACCTTACAAGGTCCATAATCGGTCCTGTCGACTATGCTGCAAATGGTCAGCTCTGCTTTCATCTCGCAAGCAAGACTGACACCCTTTACCACTTCTGTTAGCCACTCAAAACCAGAGAGAATCTCTTCCGATCCACAGTGACACACATCATTGGTTCTGACGTGAGCCACAACCTGCAGTTGGCTGCACACTGTGCTCTTCATGGCATCTGGGAAGACCTGTTTCACATCTTGAATGACTCCTACCAGTATGAACATACATTTTGGGTTTCTTCCCCTTCTTGACAGCCATATCACTAAGGGGTCCTATAACACACATAACACTGGAGCTCCCAATTATCAATGTCTCCACCCTCTGTGATTGTCTATATCTTGAGGCTGAGAGGTTTCCTCTGAAACACTATAGGCGATGGCATCTGGCTCACCAACAGTGTCAGTGACAGACAGCACCTGGAACCTCTTTGTCACATTACCTGGGGACGCCCTACGTATGGCCCCCTGGGAAGTCTTGCGCTGCCTGCTACGCCCTGGGGCTACCTCCCACTCAACCACAGGTGAGGGGTCAATCTCAGTGAGAGCAGTAACTGGGCTGGACACTGGTGAGGACCTGTCAGAGGACTCGGACATGCTGGATGTGTGTTGGATCCCCACAGTCGGCCCACAACAGTGGTGCCCATGCACTCCAGCTTCAATCTGTGTAACTGAAGCCATCACAGCCTGGAGCTGAGAGCGAAGTGCCACCAACTCGGCTCACATCCACACACCAAGAAAAACATGACCTATGCATACTAAAGACCGTGGAAAATTAAACTACCCACATAAATGGACTATTGGCATGTGCTGCAAAGCTATACTGCAGACACTGACGAAAACACAAAAACTGTGTCTAATAAATTAGATTAATATGTAGAGATTCAAAAACCTAACTACCAAAGCACTCAGGTCAAACTAAATAATTCGCTCCGATTAGGAACTTGTATTATGTCGCAAAATCGGTTTACTTTCCGACACAAACGAAAACGCAAGAACTGCAGCTATTAGACGTTAAATTAACATGCAGAAACTCATGGAACTAATGTATTAAAGCACACAGTTGATATAAATTTCGCTCCTGGTTAGGAAGTCGTGAAAGTCACAAAATCGGTTACTTCCCTGTTGCTGCATATGTCTTGGCTGGTTGCTGCTGCCCGATTGGCTGACTAACATCAACAAGCGATCACTAGCTTCCAATAAGTGTAAGCATTTTTACTGGAGAAAGATCAATTGACTCTCACAGATTTGTGTCTACCGACCACAATCGTCCACGAAATGACAGCATTATCAAAACCTAGCAATTTCATCAACTGAATTTTGGCTTCGTTGATGTGTGCACCAGATACAAGGCAAATGGCATCCAACATAGCCCTGAGAAATGAAATCTCGGCAGGAGAATGGAGTAGCATTATCACATCGCCTGCGCATGCACGTGCAGAGGTCGTCTCTCCCAAGCGTGTCTATCCATGTCACTGAGCAATGATCCTTCAAAGTAGGCGCTCAAGTGATACAATAAGCAAACATACTGTTGAAAACCCCTACGTTTGGTAACAGGTGTTGACAATTGACCATCGACAGTCATCGAAGCTTGGATACCAGTAGACAAATTAGTCAAGGCAATGTGCGCATCAAATTGTGAACCTAACGGATTCCAGCACCTGCGTCAGGAACCCATGGCTGGACTGGTCGAACGCCTTGTCTAAACACATAAATGCTAGAGCACCAGGAACAGAAGTAACTGCAGCAATCGATATGAAAGTACGACATTCAGCTACCGGGATCAGAATAGTATGAGCAAGAACACAGCTCTGATTGTCAGCAGCAACTTTCCCGAACAATGCAAACGCCTAGCTATCCACAGCCCTTGTCACAGTCTTGTAATTAAAATTTAATAAGGTAATCGGACGATATTTATAAGCTGCTGCCTCAACAAAACATTTTACAACTAACACAGTCCTTCCACATTTGAACGTGTCGGGCGCAAACCGCTCTCTCAACACTTTGTTCAAATGCAACGTAAAAGAAGTGCCCATACAGGGACAATAACGCACTTAGAACTCGTTAGGCAGGCCAACGAACCTTGGCCACTTACGAGAAGGCGATCTGACAAGAAAGTCATAAACACCGTCACACTGAAAAGCATATTAAAGTGGGGCGTGATCCAAAGCCCGAAAAAACAAATCCGATGATAAGAAATGTTGATGGTGTTGATACAGCAATCAGCCACAAATTTATTTTAAGTTCTTTCATTCAAAAGGTACCATTACTCGTTTAGAGTCATTACAATTTGTCGTCAAACGGCTTTCATGCTTTCATTAGAAATGTAGTGCGTTTTCTATTGATTAGTTGTCGTGAAATGTCACTACGACTACTCAATAAAAAGTGCACCACATGTTCTAATGAAAGCATGAAAGCAGTCTGACCATGAATCGTAATGATTCCAAATGAGTAATGGTGCCTTTCGAGTAAAGGAACTCAAAATTAATTTGTGGCTGGTTGCTGTCTCAACACCATCAACATTTGTTTTCAAATAGCAGCCACGGTTTCCAACCGTGTCATCATATGACAAAATTGCAAATCCGATGATATATCGACATGAACGGACACATCATGGAGCCCAACATAGAGCTGATGTTCAACATACAACACGGGCTCCGTGCCGTCACAACACTGCCATCCTCGGTCTTGACAGACGTGATGTACGTTTGTTGATGACGAGTCTGATGTCGAATCAAGTGCCAGTTCATTAGCTACCAAGGAACATGATTTGAGTCGCATCCTTAACCCTTCCATTTCATGCTGCTTCAATCTCCACAATTACGCGTTTACTCGGCTGACGTCTGTAACACATAGCAGAGCATGATGAGCCCTTTCACAAAAGTTACAGAAGAGACAGTAGCGAAATTCCCCCTGTGTACCGGCGCAGAATCCCATCGAAGTTTGTCGGAGCCTCGGCTTTGCCAGTTGAACCCACCATTCCAAAATGAAGGTGTATCGCTCAGTTGAATGGAGACTATGGTCCCACACTTTCAGGATCACCTCATTTAGAGAGGGATATTCCAACGCCACATTCATCAACCAAGACGATAGAAGCAATTTCAGCTACTATCATGTCCGTTTGTAAGTAAAAGCCACTGCGAAGTGCTCCGTGACGATGTCGGAGTTGACGTTGACAACCAAAATCCGGTTGAAAGAACTATGCACGATATTTCAACTGGGCACCTGCCAGTCATCTTCAGGTGAGCCGTCGCAGACTGGCGAAAACTTTTTTCTATAATGTCATTTTGATACCTTACAAACAACATAGGCCGGCAGCGGGCTATTTACGCCGCTCTTCGGTCATAGGAAAGACACACAGTAAAACAGGAATACAGAACAACAAACATACATGGAGGACAAAAACGGGAGACAAACATAGTAAAAATAAGCGAGCTCGTACACTGACGTACTGCTCGGATAAAACACAAAAAAAAACTTTCAACCCTGCACACAACGGAGAATATAGAATGTCACGCGTGAACGGAGGAGCTCGGACGGAGAGACACTGATGCAGTGATGGGACGGTAAACACGAGCACTGCGGCGATGATCTCCTGTGCATGAAGACACACTGTTAACACAAAAAATCCAGGGGCCTTCCAGAGGGGAGAGCGTAGGAGGGAGAAGGGGAGGGGATTGATGCCAGTGGGAGAAGAGAAGGGAGGGGGGAGAGGGTAGGGTGGTGTGGAAGCCTGGAGAGGGGGGAGGGAAGGAAGGGAGGAAGAGAGGAGGAATAGAGGGTGCCCTGGACACAGGGAGCGGAAGGGGAGAATCAAAGTTGGTAGGAGGAGTAGATGGGGGGGTTGAGGGGATGAGTTCATCATCAGGGAGGGGGAACTGGCGGAAGCCACCATGGGCAACGGTGTGGAGTGTGGAGAGATGGAGAGCGGGTGGGATGTGGGAGTACAGGCGCGACAGTGGACAGGAGTGGGAGAGGACGGGAGAGACAAGTGCGTGAGGGGGATCAAATTTACAGGAGGTGTGAAGCATCCATATCTCTTAGAGGAAAAGGAGGAGGTGTGGGAATGGAATTAAGTCATAGAGGATCCACATGGGGGAGGGGAGGCAGACGTGATAGGCGAGGCAGTGAGCGTGGCATTCCAGGATTTGAAGGGATTTGTAGAAGGTAGGAGGGGCGGCCATCCAGATGGGATGGATATAACAGAGGCTAGGGTAGATGAGGGATGGACGGTGGAGGGATCCAGACCCCATGTGCAGCCAGAAAGGAGCTCGAAGAGGTGAAGTCGGAAGGGTGTCTTGGCTTGGATTGTCTGGAGATGGGGGGTCCAAGAGATGTGACAGTCAAAAGTGACGCCAAGGTACTTGAGGGTGGGGGTGAGGTTGATAGGATGGCTGTAGATAGTGAGATAGAAATCTAGGACATGGGAGGAAGTGGTGATTTTGCCTACAATGATCGCCTTGGTCTTGGAAGGATTGAGCAGCCACTGGTTACACCAAGTGGTGAACCAATAAAGATTGGATTGGAGAAGGTGCTGGGAGCGTTGCAGGGTGGGAGCAAGGGCAAGGAAGGCAGTGTAATAAGTGTACTGGAGAAGGTGTAAGGGGGGTGAAGGTGGCGGCATATCCGCCATGTAAAGAAGGTAGAGATGAGAGAAGAGAGGATGGAACCTTGGGGCACACCAGTGGAGGGGTAGAAGGTGTAGGAATCCGTGTTATGGATGGTGACACAGGAAGGACGGTGGGAAAGAAAGGACCCATCAGACGGACGTAGTTAATAGGAAGGTTTGGACCTTGAAGAGGAGACCGGAATGCCATATACTGTCGTAGGCACGATCAAGGTTGAGGTCGAGGAAGATGGCGGAGCGACGGGAGTTGAGTTGTTCGGAGAGCAGGAGAGTGAGGTAAAGGAGAAGGTCATCGGCAGAGAAGGACGGCCGAAAGTCACACTGGGTAGCGGGAATGAGGCGGTACTGATGGAGATGCTGGTGCATGTGTTGAGTGAGGATGCATTTCAGGACCTTGCTGAAAACCGAGGTAAGGCTCATGGGACGGTAGGAGGAGACAAATCTCCACGATTTGCTCTAATCGAAGACGACAGAGTGCGCTGATGGCCGCGGCAAACAGCAATGCAGAGGGCGACTGTGTTCTGCTATTCCACCAGCGAGAGCGTTGCTGGCGGACTTTGTGGTCTATCTATCAGTTTTCGACGCATGTGCAAAATAGTTACAGCGCGCTATATATTGCGGAACAGAGGACATTTTCGCCAGTCTGCGACGGCTCACCTGAAGATGACTGGCAGGTGCCCAGTTGAAATATCGTGTGAGGTATTGAACAACGACTGGCTGCAAGCCCGAAATTTCTTTGAACGGTCAATTCGCTGGGAAAATTTTAAAATTCACAACCAATCTCCTATCACTCATCCACTTTAGATTTAACAGTAAAATTATTTGGTAAGAGTCGAATATTTAGAGACTCAAAAATCTTGCAGTCTTAGGAAATGAACTAAATGTTGCAATCCCTGACAGAATTTAGAATTGGGAGACTGGTCCATAGGATGCATCACACAGTTGAAATCACCTTCCGCCATAACACTTTTCTGTAAGTAGTTAACCACATCTTCCATGTAAAATTGGGGACGGTCCGAAGTTACTCCGGTACCGGACGGCGCATAAATGAGAATAGTGGTCAGGTGAAGAAAAGTTCATCTTGTTCCTCTACCATTATCAAGAAATTAAATCCCTACAAAAGTAATGGCCACCCAAAAAAAAAAAAAAAAAAAAAACGAGACAGTCCGTGTAGAACATTTGGGAGACACGTGAAGATGGTGCAAAAAACAGGGATGGAGTAGAGACTGAACTGTACTTCCACACAGCACAAAGTAGTATGTCGCGAGCCGCAGGTCGAATTAACATTCAAAGAAAGAAACGCATAAGCCTGCATACCTTAACAACAAGAAACGAAATTAGATCTGCTGACCAACTGAGTTACGGCATCAGTGTGTGCCAAGATCCATTGCTGAGTCCATTGATGAGTCAGATGCTGTGAGGCTTGCACTCTTGTCTTTGGAATCTTTGTTTCTATGAGTAACCACGCGCTCTGGTTGGACACTTTTTTACAGTCACAGTTCCTTCCAGTGGTCGTGTGATTTTAATAGGCACCACAAAAAGATGTGTTAACACCCGTCTGATTGAACGCAGGAGTAAAGCATATGGATAAATCGGTCGTAGCGGAACATCTTTACCAAGACGGTGATCATGAAACAAAAATCACAGAGGTGACTGTCATATCGGAAACGTCACATTATCACGCTCATATGTATAGGGAGTCTATTGAGATTTATAAACATCATAATAATTTTATCAGAAAAGAGGAAGGTGTAAAATTAGATAAAATTTAGATGTCAACATAGCAACGTAAGATTGATGCTCGACTACTTTTAGGCGAGAATATTGGCACTACCAGAGATACTTTCGTAGCCAATGTGACGTGGTGGCCTGTGGCGTCCTCTGCACTGCCCATATATTCGGCGGTCCCTCGAGTTCTGGTTGCATTTCGCCACTTAACCTGTGAAGATGTCTCCCCGGAGAGGAAACGTTGGGAGAGTTTTATACACTAACCATGGGCTATTAGCCCGTACGTTTTAAGTGATGTCAGCACCAGCCGTGAAAGCTTACACTGCATGCTCTCACATAGTCAGTTACGTCTGATAATGAGATGAGATTGTGAAACTTACTCCTTTAACTCACAATTTAAGTTCACATCTCATAAGGATATCAAATAATAGCAGTAATAATGAATAAGGGAATGGGAATGTGGATAACGTAGGATGAACGAAATAGTGAATGCATTGTCATAGTCAACATAGACACTAAGTCATAACCCACCATAGCAGTATAATTTTCTATTCCAACTACCATGTATGTGATGAAGAGAGTGAAAGGTAAAATAAATTCTTCAGATAGTTCAGGCAGATAAAAATCGTTTGTAGCAAAATGAAAGAAATAAAAATAGCAGAAAAAGACAAACTGGCAGAAAAGACTGAAAGGGTTGCCCATCTGGTAGAAGCTTTGATGGAGACGAAAAGTAAATAGCTTTTGCAGGTGAAACAGTGAAGACAGCACAGGATCAAATAACTAAATACGATAAGGTCCAGTAGGAACGTTTAGATAACACAGGTGATATTGAAGTTATTTTATGAAAGGAATAATATAAAAATGTATCAAATCAAGCAAGCAAAATGGAATACAGGCAGAAAAAAGAAATGACAATGGCATAAAATACGAAATGGCTAAGCAAGAATGGATGGAGGACAAGTGAAGGGCTGTAGAAACGTGAATGACTAGGGAAAAGACTGACGCTGCCTACAACAAAACAAAAGATAAATATAGAGGAAACAGCAGCAGCTATGAGAATATCGAGACCTCAGACAGCAAGTCAGTACTAAACAAAGAATCTAAACCTGAAATGTGGAAGAAATACTGAGAAGGGCTAAACGAGGGAAATGAACTTGAGGACAAAACTATTGAAAGGGATGAGGAATGAGATAAAGACGAGATGTGAGATACGATACAGCGAGATTTTGAGACGGTGTTGAAAGACGTAAATGGATTTGAGGCCCCTGGAGTAGACGACATTCCCTTAAAATTACTGAGATCCCACGGAGAGCAAGCCACTACAAAAATACACTCCTGGAAATTGAAATAAGAACACCGTGAACTCATTGTCCCAGGAAGGGGAAACTTTATTGACACATTCCTGGGGTCAGATACATCACATGATCACACTGACAGAACCACAGGCACATAGACACAGGCAACAGAGCATGCACAATGTCGGCACTAGTACAGTGTATATCCACCTTTCGCAGCAATGCAGGCTGCTATTCTCCCATGGAGACGATGGTAGAGATGCTGGATGTAGTCCTGTGGAACAGCTTGCCATGCCATTTCCACCTGGCGCCTCAGTTGGACCAGCGTTCGTGTTGGACGTGCAGACCGCGTGAGACGACGCTTCATCCAGTCCCAAACATGCTCAATGGGGGACAGATCCGGAGATCTTGCTGGCCAGGGTAGTTGACTTACACCTTCTAGAGCACGTTGGGTGGCACGGGATACATGCGGGCGTGCATTGTCCTGTTGGAACAGCAAGTTCCCTTGCCGGTCTAGGAATGGTAGAACGATGGGTTCGATGACGGTTTGGATGTACCGTGCACTATTCAGTGTCCCCTCGACGATCACCAGTGGTGTACGGCCAGTGTAGGAGATCGCTCCCCACACCATGATGCCGGGTGTTGGCCCTGTGTGCCTCGGTCGTATGCAGTCCTGATTGTGGAGCTCACCTGCACGGCGCCAAACACGCATACGACCATCATTGGCACCAAGGCAGAAGCGACTCTCATCGCTGAAGACGACACGTCTCCATTCATCCCTCCATTCACGCCTGTCGCGACACCACTAGAGGCGGGCTGCACGATGTTGGGGCGTGAGCGGAAGACGGCCTAACGGTGTGCGGGACCGTAGCCCAGCTTCATGGAGACGGTTGCTAATGGTCCTCACCGATACCCCAGGAGCAACAGTGTCCCTAATTTGCTGGGAAGTGGCGGTGCGGTCCCCTACGGCACTGCGTAGGATCCTACGGTCTTGGCGTGCATCCGTGCGTCGCTGCGGTCCGGTCCCAGGTCGACGGGCACGTGCACCTTCCGCCGACCACTGGCGACAACATCGATGTACTGTGGAGACCTCACGCCCCACGTGTTGAGCAATTCGGCGGTACGTCCACCCGGCCTCCCGCATGCCCACTATACGCCCTCGCTCAAAGTCCGTCAACTGCACATACGGTTCACGTCCACGCTGTTGCGGCATGCTACCAGTGTTAAAGACTGCGATGGAGCTCCGTATGCCACGGCAAACCGGCTGACACTGACGGCGGCGGTGCACAAATGCTGCGCAGCTAGCGCCATTCGACGGCCAACACCGCGGTTCCTGGTGTGTCCGCTGTGCCGTGCGTGTGATCATTGCTTGTACAGCCATCTCGCAGTGTCCGGAGCAAGTATGGTGGGTCTGACACACCGGTGTCAGTGTGTTCTTTTTTCCATTTCCAGGTGTGTATTCCACCTTGTGTATCAGACAGGAGAAATAACTGAAGGCTTCATGATGAATGTAATGATTCAGATGCTAAAGAAGGCAAGTGATGATAGGTTTGAATATTACCAAATGGTCACTGTAATAAATACCGATATTCCTTCCCTATGCGCCTGTTTTCAGGGTGCCTATTCTGTATCTTTCCGTCCTTGTGCCGATCGTTTCAGTACTCAATAGCACCGAAAGGTCTAGCACTCGAATTAGAGTCTCTGCGTTATTCAGTATGCATTTCGGTAGCGACACCATTCGGGTCTAGAGAACCGAAGCACTGTTGTCGGTTCGTGTCGCGGAAGCCAATCAAAAGCAAGCGGCCGCAGATCCGCGCATGCGCACTGCAGCGCGAACAGCGCCACGAACCCAAAGCGGCTAGCAGACGACACAGGCATGCTATTCTTCCAAGTGCCGAAAATTGCGTTTACATTGCCATAACGCATGACGCCGCATTCCATCGAGCTGACGTGCCCGTCTTCATAGCCCTTGGCTCCTCCCTAACAGTATGATGCGCAGTACATCCATTTCCATGAATCTCAGCTGAAATGCAAAAGCAGTTTTACAGGTTCTCTGACCGCATGTTTCCATGCGTGCATAATAACGATAGCATATTTGACTGTATTCTGCAGATTGGCGTAAATGCCACATTATGTCATCTTATTCTCATTCTCACTGACATCGTGTTTCGGATGTTACGTTTCAGAAAATGAGTTAGGAATAGTGTGTAGTACCACATTGTACTAATACATCTATGAAAACACCAGAAAAATTGATTCCGAGAGTTTCAAATAGTAATGAGATAAATAGAATGTGGTTATAACACTCTCCTAGAGATCCAAATGATTAAGTAGGCCATTTCCCTATATGATGCGTCAACGAGTTGGGTCTTAAAAACAAAAATTGAAAAAAAAGGCATTTTCGAGAGCTTCTGCAGTTCGTCGAAGTTTATAACATGCATCTAATGAATGTAAATGTTTTGTATGTGGTGCTGCACTCTAAAGATATTACAGCAGAGATCTTTCATCTCTGTCAACTGTGGTTGAGGATCCAATCACAGATAAATACTCGTGTCAAGCAAGATTATGAAGATGGCTGCTGCTAGTTACATTCCTAGTAGTTTAAGTTGTGCTCATAGATTTCTTTCTAACCGCGTACTTCGAAATCGCTAAATATTCGGAAAAATGGTGAACTATTTCTGACAAGAAAGAAATATAAAGGTCACTGTCGGTTGTTTCACTCGCAGCAATTTCGTCTCCAACGATTTCATATTTATTATTTTAAACACACAGCAATCACGAAATCGCTACTAAGGAAATGGGCTCTTACATGTAAATTATAACGAATATTGGAGAAAAATCTTAACTTAAACGAATAACAATGTTTTATAAAGTGTTGCACATATGCAGAGGATCCTTTTTTTTTTTTTTTTTAGCATGCACCCATGCGCGAACACATGACCATTGGTATCGCATTCCCGCGAACCAACCACTTAGCCACGCCACACAACGGACACGCAGAGCTCATTTGTTATAGTACTGTGTAGAGGAACATAGGCTGACTTTGGTGCCAAACAGTGCTGCGTAAGTTTGGAAGGTTTCCAATATCAGGCTTCGCATAATTGCTTTCCATTATTACTTAAAAGCTGTAAGCACGTTTCGATAATTACTAAGTAACCCATTTGTGGGAAAAAAGTACACAAAGGTACTAGTAACGTCAATTAACACTCATGTAATATACGTAAGCAGAGCCAATGTCTTGATATTTAATGATCTTTAAACACTTATTTGATAAAATTAAAACACGTATTTTGAGACAATATTGATCGGAAACTTTTTTTTATGTAATCATTCACAGTAACAACCCAAACTAACCGTATTTGTAATAAAGGAAAATAGTCTATTAGGGACTCACTTTTGAACTGGATGCGTCCTCTGGTGATTCTTTAATAACACAATCACTAAATCCAAAGCTAAAACCGTCAAATGTGTTTAAAATAACAGATTATAGGTGTACATAAACCACAGCTCGCCGATCGACAGGGCCAGACCGAAATCCAAAACCTCTCGGTACAATTGTCGTAAAATCGGTGGGAGGACCGTTCGGTAACAAGTCTCAGAAGCTTACTGAATAGGATATTTCGCTAAAGAACTGAAAATGACGTCACAACCGAGACTAACCTGCTACACCGATCGGTATAAACGATACAGAACAGGGCCCCAGGGCAGTATTCAGACATTATTTCGCTCTTACGGACGACAACTCACGGCCGCATTGTACAGCGCAGTGCGGCAGCTGTCGGAACGAGAGGGCATCCGGCGAGTGGTGCGAGTGGCGTGGCCTGCCCGTCCTGTTGACGTAAATCCCGTCGATCACGCGCAGGCGCGATGGAGAGACGCACTCCAGCACGCTCATATTCCACAGCGACCGTCCAGTTCCAGTCAACCGCGGTGATGGAGCAAGGGAACCCGCAGCATCCGGAACTTCTTACCGCCATTGTGAGCAGCATAGATACACGCTGCGGAGAACGCATTGCCGTCCGTGCTGATCACACACCACGATGAGGAACATGTGCCACCTTTTTATAATAGTTAGGGGACCGTCATAAATTGCGTTAATTTCAGCGTAATTATTGTCTGAGAATAAAAGTGTGATTCCCGTTACCTTCTGTAGTATTCTGTACCAGTTGCTTTTTGGGTTTGATCCAAGAGTCATCGAGTTGTGTTGCTTGATAATACCACAGCATGCGAAAGTTAATTCCGTCCTTAAATGTTGCGCACGAGTGTATTTCAGATGACTGACCAAAAGTTGTTGTTGTTGTTGTGGTCTTCAGTCCTGAGACTGGTTTGATGCAGCTCTCCATGCTACTCTATCCCGTGCAAGCTTCTTCATCTCTCAGTACGTACTGCAGCTTACATCCTTCTGAATCTGCTTAGTGGATTCATCTCTTGGTCTCTCCATACGATTTTTACCCACCACGCTGCCCTCCAATGCTAAATTTGTGATCCCTTGATGCCTCAGAACATGTCCTACCAACCGGTCCCTTCTTCTTGTCAAGTTGTGCCACAAATTCCTCTTCTCCCCAATTCTACTCAATACCTCCTCATTAGTTATGTGATCTACCCATGTCATCTTCAGCATTCTTCTGTAGCACCACATTTCGAAAGCTTCTATTCTCTTCTTGTCTAAACAACTTATCGTCCACGTTTCATTTCCGTACATGGCTACACTGCATACAAATTCTTTCAGAAGCGACTTCCTGACACTTAAATCTATACTCGATGTAACAAATTTCATTTCTTCAGAAACGCTTTTCTTGCCATTGCCAGTCTACATTTTATATCCTCTCTACTTCGACCATCATCAGTTCTTTTGCTCCCCAAACAGCAAACCTCCCTTACTACTTTGTCTCATTTCCTAATCTAATTCCCTCAGCATCACCAGACTTAATTCGACTACATTCCATTAGCCTCGTTTTGCTTTTATTGATGTTCATCTTATATCCTCCTTTCAAGACACTATCCATTCCGTTCAACTGCTCATCCAAGTCATTTGCTGTCTCTGACAGAATTACAATGTCATCGGTGAACCTGAAAGTTTTTATTTCTTCTCCACGGATTTTAATACCTACTCCGAATTTTTCTTTTGTTTCCTTTACTGCTTGCTCAATATACAGATTGAATAACATTGGGGAGAGGCTACAACCCTATCTCACTACCTTCCCAACCACTGCTTCCCTTTCATGCCCCTCGACTCTTATAACTTCCATCTGCTTCCTGTTAAATTGTAAATAGCCTTTCGCCTACTGTATTTTACCCCTGCCACCTTTAGAATTTGAAAGAGAGTATTCCAGTCAATATTGTCAAAAGCTTTCTCTAAGTCTACAAATGCTAGGAACGTAGATTTGCCTTTCCTTAATCTTTCTTCTAAGATAAGTCGTAAGGTCAGCATTGCCTCACGTGTTCCAACATTTCTACGAAATCCAAACTGGTCTTCCCCGAGGTCGGCTTCTATCAGTTTTTCGATTCGTCTGTAAAGAATTCGCGTTAGTATTAGCAGCTGTGACTTATTAAACCGATAGTTCGGTTATTTTCACATCTGTCAACGCCTGCTTTCTTTGGGATTGGAATTATTATATTCTTCTTGCAGTCTGTGGGTATTTCGCCTGTCTCGTACATCTTGCTCACCAGATGGTAAACTTTTGTCGGGACTGGCTCTCCCAAGGCCGTCAGTAGTTCTAATGGAATGTTGTCTATTCCCGGGGCTTTGTTTCGACTCAGGTCTTTCAGTGCTCTGTCAAACGCTTCAAGCAGTATTGTATCTCCCATTTCATCTTCATCTACATCCTCTTCCATTTCCATAATATTGTCCTCAAGTATATCGTCCTTGTATAGATCTTCTATATACTCCTTCCACCTTTCGGCTTTGCCTTCTTTGCTTAGAACTGGGTTTCCAACTGAGCTCTTGATATTCATCTAAGTGGCTCTCCTTTCTCCAAAGGTCTCTTTAATATTCCTGTAGGCAGCATCTGTCTTACCCCTCATGAGATAGGTCTCTACATACTTACATTTATCCTCTAGCCATCCCTACTTAGCCATTTCGCACTTCCTGTTGATCTCATTTTTGAGTCCTTTGTATTCCTTTTTGCCTGCTTCATTTATTGCATTTTTATATTTTCTCCTTTTATCAATTAAATTTACTATTTCTTCTATTACGCAATGATTTCTACTATCCCTCGACTTTTTACCTACTTGATCCTCTGCTGCCTTCACTACTTCATCGCTCAGACCTACCCATTCTCCTTCTACAGTATTTCTTTCCGCCATTCCTGTCAATTGTTCCCTTATGCTCTCCCTGAAACTCTGTACAACCTGTGGGATAGTCAGTTTCTCGAGGTTCCATCTCCTTAAATTACCACCTTTTTGCAGTTTCTTCAGTTTTAATCTACAGTTCATAACCAATAGATTGTGATCAGAGTCCACATCTGCCCCTGGAAATATCTCACAATTTAAAACCTGGTTCCTAAATCTGTCTTACCATCATATAATCTGTCTGATTCCTTCCAGTATCTGCAGGATTCTTCCATGTATACAACCTTCTTTTATGATTCTTGAACCAAGTGATAGCTATGATTAAGTTATGCTCTGCGCAAAATTCTACCAGGCGGCTTCCTCTTTCATTTCTCTCCCCCAATCCATATTCACCCACTATGTTTCCTTCTCTCCCTTTTCCTACTCTCGAATTCCAGTCACCCACGACTATTAAATTTTCGTCTCCCTTCACTACTTGAATAATTTCCTTTATCTCATCATATATTTCATCAATTTCTTCATCATCTGCAGAGCTAGTTGGCATATAAACTTGTACAACTGTAGAAGGCATGGGCTTAGTGTCTATCTTGGCCACAATAATGTGTTCACTATGCTGTTTGTAGTAGCTTTTTTATTCATTATTAAATCTACTCCTGCATCACCCCTATTTTATTTTGTAAATATAAGCCTGTATTCACCTGACCAAAAATCTTTTTCCTCCTGCCACCGAACTTCACTAATTCCCACTATATCCAACTTTAACCTATCCATTTCCCTTTTTAAATTTTGTAAGCTACCTGCCCGATTAAGGGATCTGACATTCCAGGCTCTGATCCGTAGAAAGCCAGTTTGCTTTCTTTTGATAACGACGTCGTCTTGAGTAGTCCCCACCCGGAGATCCGAATGGGGGACTATTTTACCTCCGGAATATTGTACCCAAGAGGACGCCATCATCATTTAACCATACAGTAAAGCTGCATGCCCTCGGGAAAAATTACGGCTGTAGTTTCCACTTGCTTTCAGCCGTTAGCAGTACCAGCACAGCAAAGTCGTTTTGGTTAGTGTTACAAGGCCAGATCAGTCAATCATCCAGACTGCCGGCCCTGCAACTACTGAATAGGCTGCTGCCCCTCTTCAGGAACCACACATATGTCTGGCCTCGCAACAGATACCCCTCCGTTGTGGTAGCACCTACGGTACGGCTATTTGTATCGCTGAGGCACGCAAGGTCCATGGTTCATGGGGGGGGGGACCAAAAGTTATGATTTCTCAAATATATGACAGGTAGATTGATAATGGTTGAAATGGCTCTGAGCACTATGGGACTTAACTTCTGGGGTCATCAGTCCACTAGAACTTAGAACTACTTAAACCTAACTAACCTAAGGGCATCACACAGTTCCATGCCCTAGGCAGGATTCGAACCTGGGACCGTAGCGGTCGCGCAATTCCAAACTGTAACGCCTAGAACAGCTCGGCCACCCCGGCCGGCACAGGTAGATAGAGAAACGTCCTTTAAAGAAATAGATAATGACAAACCATAATATGAAGCGTTGAAGGAATATGTAGAAAGCATGAAACTAAAAGCTCTTAGTGTATTTATTTTATTTTATTTGGGGCTTTTTCTGAAGATTTTGAAACTTTTCTCGAAATTACAGTCAAGCATGACACATTTTGTTTTGTTTACCTTAAATTTAGCGTGTTACAAGTAGCACGTAGGAAACCATAAAGGGAGAAAAATATGATTTCGTAAAGAGGAAGGTGCAGTAGACAGAGAAGGGAGGAAGCTTATACTTCTCTGTGAACTGAAATCTGCACTCGCTGTCTCATCTGGCGTCTCCTGAAACTAACGCAGACAGATGTCCAGATGTCACAGGCAGTCGCACAGCAAGACGGCTGCAATTCACGAAGGTCGATGCATTCATTACAAGAGGGTGGGCGCGTCGAGTTCGTGGCGACGTGCGTGCAGGTGCTCCGTCGATCCTCGATGCTGGCGGCTGACGCTCTCTGCGCTGGGGGCGCCACGCGGCCACATCGCGGTGTCGCCTGTTGCCTCCACGCACGCTCGGAGCAGCGTTGGCGCAATGCTGACCGCTGTTACCTCTTCCAAGGTACCAGGACCGAAGCGTTTTCAGTGACCGTCGGTGGAATCCCGATGGTCCCGTACCCAACGCAATGGCAACTGACGATGTCGTTGGGTCAACACGTGAACACATAGGGGTGGTCAGCTGCAGAGCTCCATGTCCCACAATGTACGACGGATGGTGTGCTCTGGGACCCTTGCGCGTGCAGCAACATTGTACTCTTTCGGCAGAGACGCCACAGATTACCGTTCATCCTACTTTACAGAGCAGACAACCCAATGAAGAGTCGTGGACGTTTCACCATTTAGTGCCTAGTGGTAGTTTTACTGTTCTTCTACCTCTACCCGTCGATGCTCACGACAGTAGCGAGTGAACATTCGTCAAGGTTCGCTGATTTCTAGATACTGTTTCACAGGCTCTGCGTGATAATATCCTGCCCTTTATCAAAGTCGTTTGTCTCAGTGGGTTTTCCCATTTGCTGCCCACAACTTCGCCAGGGTTCCCACTTCACGTGCCCGCTGCACCAGCAGGCCTTACGCGACGTCGCGGTGGGCAGTGGTGACACAGTACTTCGACCTATTACAGTATCATTCTTGGACAGTCGAAATGTTTAAAACCATCGCCCTCGATAAACGGGATATCCGGGTTCAAATCAGGGCCCAGCATAAATTCTCATATGTTGCAGCTCGCCTCGTGAAATTCGCATTCAGCTCACAATTCCGAATAAATCTAGTGAGATTTCTGAAAACTAAAACAACACAAAAACCAGAGTTATCTTCTTCCACAGTGAACGAAACTCGTCAACGATGAAGTAAAATCTGTTCCTCATCTCGATACTGACTGTATGCAAGGCACAACAGGTCCGATTCGTATACCTCCCCGTATTCGTCTAAATGCGTGCGAGGTTCTTGGAAAGGAGTTTGCATCCGGGTATCGGATTTCGGCGTATCGCGAGCATTGCCAGGAGACGAATGTGAAGCGACCTGTGAGCCAGAAAGAGAGAATCCAGCACGTTCCGCGCAAAGCTGTCCTCGGCGCGGGAATTAGATTCGGGTCGCCGGCGGCTATGCCGAACACGTCCTTCCCTGTAATTCGGTTTCGGCCGTGTTCGCCACTGATTCGGTCTGCGGTTGCGGCGATTTTGCCTGCCCAGGGACTGTCTCAGTGCAGCGGACCATCTGACGTTCCCTTATTTTATTCCGCCAGCAACCGACGAAATGCAAACCAATATTTCCTGTCCACCTGCTGCGTTTAAGTTTGTGAAAGCTGTGCGCTCTCTGGGGGCATTCGTCCGTGTGGTGCGTCGCGGCGCCACGGGCGAAGACGTCTTAATCCATGAAGTACTGTACGAATTTCCTTGTTCTCGTCGTGCACTGTCTGGCACAGTGACCGATACGCCACGAAAAAAAGCTATCTTGGTAAAATGAAAGCATTCACACACTTCTGTGCTCTTCATCCACGCGAAACTGAGAAATGAAATCGTTTTTCCTGCATCAGTGGAAGATGTAGTAAAGTACAAAACATAATTAATTCGTCTTTTCTTGTATTCTTTTCATGGTATCGCAGTTCAGCTCAGTAAAACATAAAGGTAAAAGAATTACAACATTAAAGGTATAATTCATATCATAAACCCTTACTATGGATTATCTCTTCTACTTCAGTAACTGCTGACACTATAGTGGTACCTTTTAGTCACCCTATGCACAAATGAATGTAATGTCAGTCCAGTGTGTGAACCGGTGCACCAACTACCTCAATCAGTCAGCACCTGTGGCATAACATCTGTACTCATTTCCATGCACTACATTTCACTTTTCGTTTGTAGGTATCAAAAATTTGTATCACCTTCCGGATTTCGTCTATGACCTGAAATGGTCTTACAGACTAGTTTTAGTATGTCCCATAAAGTTTTAGTAAATCAATTTTTTAATCCGCATTACATGTGTAGAGTGATTCAAGCAATCAAATTTTGATAACATCCTACACTACGGGCCGGCCGTGGTAGTCGAGCGGTTCTAGACGCTACAGTCTGGAACCACGCGATCGCTACGGTCGCAGGTTCGAATCCTGTCTCGGTCATGGATGTGTGTGATGTCCTTAGGTTAGTTCTAGGGGACTGATGACCTCAGATGTTAAGTCCCATAGTGCTCAGAGCCATTTGAACCATTTTTTTTGTGTGACAGAATTACAATGTCGTCGCCAACCCTCATAATTTTTATCTCTTTTCTATGAACCTTAATTCTTACTCCAAATTTTTCTTTGCTTTCCTTTAACGCTTGTTCTGTGTAAAGATCGAATAACATCGAGTATAGGCTACAAAACTGTTCCTCTCCTTTGTCAATTACTGCTACCCTTTCATGCCCTTGACTCTTATAACTGCTACCTGGTCTCCACACAAGTTGTAAATAGGCTTTCACTCCCTGTGTTTTACCTCTACTAACTTCGGAATTTTTAGAGAGTATTTCAGCCAACATTCTCAAAAGCTTTCTCTAAGTCTGCATATCTTACAAACCTAAGTTTGCCTTTTCTCCGCCTATATTCCATGGTACGTCGTGAGGTCAGTGTCATCTCGCGTGTTCCTACAGATCTCTGGAATCAAAACTCACCTACCCCGAGGTCTACTTCTACCAGTTTTTCCTTTTTTCTGTCAAGAATTCGTGGTAGTATTTTGCAACGGTGACTTATTAAAGTGACAGTTCGGTTCTTTTCACAGCTGTCAGCTTTTTTTTTTTTTTTTTTTTTTTTTTTTTTTTTTTTTTTTTTTTTGGAATTAGAATTATTACATTATTCTTGAGGTCTGAGGGTATTTCTCCTCTGTCATACATCTTGCACACGGCTATCAGTAGTTCTGGCAGAATGTCAAGTACTCCCCGCGCATTTTTTCGGCTTAGGTCTTTCAGTGCTCTGTCAAATTCTTCTCGCAGTATCGTATGGCCAATCTCATCTTCATCTACGCCTTCTTCCATTTCAACAACACTTCTCTCAAGTTCGTCTCTCTTATAGAGGCCTTCTATACATTCCTTCCGCCTTTTTAGAGTTTGCTTCTTTGCTAAGGACTGGTTTTTCATGTCAACTCTCGATATTCATACAAGTGCTTGTCTGTCCTCCAAAGTCCTCTCTAATTATCTTGTAGGCTGTATCTATCGTTTTCCTAGTGACATTTGCTTCCAAATCCTTACATACGTCCTTTAGCCATTCCTGCTTAACAACGTTATATTTCCCGTCATCTCATTTTTTAGACGTTTATATTCCCCTTCGCCTGGTTAATTTGCTGCATTTGCATGTCTTCTCCTTTCAACAGCTAAATTCGTTATCTCACGTTTTATCCAAGAATTTCAACTAGGTCTTGTCTATTTGCATATTTGATTACCTGCTGTCTTCAATGTTTCATCTCTCAAAGCTACCCATTCATTTTCTACTGTGTTTGTTTCTCCTGATCTAGTTAATCGTTGCCTCTGAAACTCTCAACAACCTCTGATTCTTTCAAATTATAGAGGATAAAATCTGGATCCGAAACCTCCGACTTAACATTATACAGTCAGTCTGAAACCTTATGTTGTGTGCAGGTCTGTTTCATGTGTATAAACTTCTTTCATTACTCTTAAACCAAGTGTTAGCCATGGCTAAAATTTATAACGCTCTGTGCTAAATTCTGTCAGATAGCTTCCTCTTTCATTCCTTGCTCCCAGTCCATCTTCAGCTGTAGTTTTTCATTCTTTTCCTTTTCCTACAATTGAATTCTAGTCCTCCATCATAATTGAGATTTCTTCTCCCTTAACTATCTGAATAATTTCTTCTAATTCTATCAAGTGGCGTCCTCTTTCAATTCCCCCCCCCCCCCCCTCCCCCGCCAAATGATGCGCTACCGTAATTTGAGACGACAACGCTCTGTTAAAGTGTCGGGATTGGCGAGGAAGGGAAAGCAGTGGGCACCCGTTGAGATGAAGTAGTTAAACATTTTGTAAGGGCATGGTGACTTAATGCAGTAAAAAAGGCAGACCTAGGGAAGCCGCCGAAACTGAATGGGCTGGTGCCTAAGAGAGCAGGAGAGAAGAGCGTCTAACTCGGTAGGGAGCTGCCAGCGGAAGAGAGCGGACGGCGTGTCCGCTCCCGGCGGCTGGCCGCGGCTCCACCACCACGTGACCACCTCCCCAACCTCCCTATTGGTCGGACAAATTGTAGAAGCGCGGTTCGCTAGCGTAACCTCGTCAGCAACACGTGAGTTTAGCTGCTGATGGTTCAACACTTGAGTTTGCAACGTGACTTACACGCTGAAACTAGCCGCCAGGCAGAAGGCACTGACGAACATCAAGTGAAAAATAAGAAATCGAATTTTTATAATATTAAATCCACTCAGTAACGGCCCCCACTGTACACCTCTTTGCTGTGACAACGACGCTCTTTACTGTGGGGAAAAAAAGAATATATGCTTTTTGTAATTGTTGGAGATAAGAAATGCCGATTGGACATTGGGCCTTTTTGAGGTGAGATAAGTTTGCATATAGAAGTAATTTGAAGCACAGAGGTCAACTTGTAATCGCAGTTATCGAGAATAAGAATTTAAGTTTTGAAGAAGATGGTAAATATCGCTTTTTTTAGAAGAAAATTCTTTATTCACTATCTTTATAATATACATTACATAATTAGTGTATCCTACGATGTTGCAATGTCATTATTGTTAGCAGCTATTGCAAGTGGGCTACAGTACAGTGTAACAATGGGCAGTTTCTCTTCTATTAGTTCTAATGGCTACTTATGACTAAGAAAACCTTTACTGCCTGCAGCGTCACAGGTGTGTCAGTGACTGTACAAACCTTCTGTGCTGCCTTTCTCACCGAGCTAACACAATCAGCATGCCCCTGACACTAGGCAGGCCGAGGATGACTTGAATCACTGCAGGTTCCTATTTGTATTTCCTGTTTCTAAGTCCTACTAACTAAAATCCTATCCTACGTCAAGTCCGGTGCATGTCTCAGTTATGTTTGTTGTACCCTATCCTCCTCGTCCTGCACGTGGCGCATTCCAACTGTACTGTGAGTCGACCTATCCACGCACAGGCGGTACTGGATCAGGGTACTGGGACACATTTAGTTATTTGCTGCTATTTCCGATTTTCCCTCAGATATTCTGTTAAGACTTTCCATGATACCTTGTTGGCTAGGTTATTCAGAGTTCGGAATGTCTCTTCACGTCTTAGTAGAAAGTATGTGTCATTGTCGGGTAGTTGAAGTCGTAATGCGGCAGCTACATCATTGAAAAGGGATCACTAGTAAACCACATGGTCAGGAGTACCCCCCAGTGCACCACAGTCACACACACAGGGGTAGCCCTCCTCCCAAACCGACATAGATATGTCGGGTAGGGTCCATGAGCAGTGGGAAAATGGAAGTACCCGAGTTGGCTCTAAATACTTCATTCCTAACCTTTCTTTCACATCTGGCAGAAGTTGAAACGTTCTGCGACCAGTATCATCAGCCTCCCACGATTCCTGCCACAGTTTCTCAACTCTTCTCCTAATCGCACCATTCTCCCGAGCTTGAAAACCCAGAATATCCTCTGTTTCCTAAATATTCCCTTTCTTGGCCCAGAACTATGCTGCGTAGCACCTGTAGATTCCTATAGGCCCGCACTAACCTTAATATCATATTACTCTGCACTCTTCTCACTGTACAGGATGGGCGTATGGGCAGGCGGTGGGCGTTATGGAATGAATAGGATAATTTTTAGATAAAGGCCATTTATTGGCGAAAGCATGTTAAAAAGGGGTCACATAGGCCTAGGGAGGTGAGGGTAAGCCAGAGCGTAGAGTTTGGCGAAACATAGTTCGCGAAGCTACCGAAGGTCATTGTCTGCCAAAACGAACCGGGAGAAGCGGGAGATGTTCAATGCTACAGGACGCGCATCCGACTCGCCGGTGAGCAAGAATACAAGAGAGCGGCCCCGGCGACGGGCGGCCGGGTATGTTCGAGGCACCACGCCGCTTCCTCCGCCCTGATGGGTCAGGACCGAGAAAACCGTGCGGGCCGCATGGAATTTTCCAGAGCGTCGCCAGCTAAGTGACGACTGGGGCGGCGTTACCTGGTAAGCCCATTGAGGGAGGCGCGTGATCAAGGTGCCCTTCCTCGGTGCTGACTTCCTGTTGCTTCCTGTTGCTAACGCTGCCGGCCGTGGCTTGGCGTTAATGGAAAAATGAAAAAAAAGTGGTTAAAATGGCTCTGAGCACCATGGGACTTAACTGCTGAGGTCATCAGTCCCCTAGAACTTAGAATTACTTAAACCCAACCAACCTAAGGACATCACACACATCCATGCCCGAGGCACGATTCGAACCTGCGAACGTAGCGGTCGCGCAGTTCCAGACTGTAGCGCCTAGAACCGCGCGGTCACTCCGGCCGGCGGAAAAATGAGGTTACCGTTTGAAAATTCGTATAATAAAGTAAAATCTCCTACTGTCTGGCTCATCCTTTACACTCCCCCCCCTTCCATGGGAGCGGAGAACATACGTGAATTCACTCAATGTAATTATTATTTAAATGTAAACAATTTTAGTGTTCAAAACAAAGTAAACGTCACTTGATTAAGAATGGCCCTCACGGCAGATGGCAGGGGTCTTAACCTATGGGAGGATGTAGAGACTCTGAAGACCGCCTACGGTTAGCAAAGGGATTTACACATGTCAACAACGTTATGTTATGAAACTTCCCCTCAGAAAAATTATACATGACTGTACTTAATGCTACGGTCGCAGGTTCGAATCCTGCCTCGGGCATGGGTGTGTGTGATGTCCTTAGGTTAGTTAGGTTTAAGTAGTTCTAAGTTCTAGGGGACTGATGACCACAGCTGTTAAGTCCCATAGTGCTCAGAGCCATTTGAACCATTTTTGAACTGTACTTAAACTGACACACAATATTTTTAGCGCAACGCAGTCTGACTTTCAATAATCCCTACAAAAGAATGACCTTGACTAACATTAACCTATACGTTTCTCAAATCACTTACCTCACAAAAATCTTCCTTACTCGAACTACTGCAATACAGCGAGCGCCACTACTGCCAGCTAAATAAAAGATTCAAACTACGGAAGGCACTAACTACTGATAGGCATAGTTAGCAAATGAAAGATTTTAATAGAGAACAAACAATGTATTTACCTTAATAGTGTTGAAAAATCATAATATACATAGCAGTTCATGACATCCAGTCTTACAAATTTCAAAACTCCGCCATTTCTCTCCCCACATCCACCACTGCTGGCGGCTCACCTCCAACTGCGCAACGCTACGCGCTGTTAACAGCCAACTGCCGCTGCCCAACACTACAATGGCAGACAACAATCCAAACTAGCCACAGACTGCACACAGCACAGCCAGTGATTTTCATACAGAGCACTACGTAACGTTGCCAAAAAGAAAACATAAACAGCCTACTTACATAGCCCCCATCCACCCCACAAAAAATTTTACAAATTTTTTTGGGCAGTGGCCAATAATGATTTGATAAAATTTTTCATAATTAAAATAACAAAGATATCAAATGCACACGCTTATTGATACAATGTTGGTCAGAAGCTAAAATTTTCTCACAGTCCATCATAAAGACAGTCCTGATCATTCATCACAGTAAAATTGCAGTGTTTTTCACAAAGTCTGAGCAGTAAAAGAAAATGCACACGGAAGTAGTGGATTTCCATGCAGTCTTGAAGAAGTAGTGTTGTCCTTCCAACGGAAAGACAGTGCTGACTCTCGACATGCAGACAAGTAATGGGTCACAACAGAGCAAACCCACAGCAGAGTCATTCGAAGTTTTGAAGAATATTGGTAGGCAGGTCATCACAGAGTAGACCCACTGTAGTCCTGGTAGAGAATACGGTATTGGTGGGCCACCAGAGGTGCAGACCCATTGTAGTCCTGGTAGAGATTGTGGTATAGGTGGGCCACAAGAGGTGCAGACCCACTGCAGTCCTTGAACAAATAATGGTATTGGTGGGTCATCAAAGATACAGACCCACTTTAGTCTTTGTAGAGATGGCCAGCAGCCATCTGTTGTGACTGTGCAGGTGCACAATCACCATTGAAGAGTCTTGCGGATAATATAGCAAGTCCATAACCACCACTTATGCACTCACAAAGTTTTTGGAATTGTCCTTAGAACCAGCAATGCTGTTATCCAATCCCTTGCTGAATTATTAACACATGTGCAAACACTAACAGTCCCTATACTGTCCATATACAGAACAACAGAAACTTGTGCAGTGAAATGGAACTTACAAGTTAATAATATGATGAACTGGTGTCAATTACAATTTTATAACACAAGAATACAATTACAAAGGTACAAAATACATCATTAAAAAACATAACAGTACAGATAACATCTGTATTACAGGCTTTACAAAAGAATCGAAATAACATATACATCAGTGTTACAGGAATTATGACATGAGTACATACATAAAAGATCAGAATAAATTTCGAAACATCAACTTCACACATGAGCATTAAAACAAAACGGAACAAATAATGTTTAAACATCTTTACAAAGTAAATAACATAGTATTAGAAAAATTCTACAACATAACAACATCAGCTAAACACATAAAGACAGGAAAAATACAAATACACAAGGGAACACAAACACATAGTGGGATAACACAAGGAAAGGACAGGGTTTCTTTTACTACAGTATTTTGCAAACAAAACTTTCTTTACTTCTCGGAGATCTCCCTTCGTTCTTCATTATTTCCAAAAAGTCCTATCTATACCTGCTTTCTGTACTTTTTTCATATGACTTCTCAATGCATTTCTTCTAATTCATCGCAACTTATTCTCTTATATAGTCTACCCCCTCTTAAGCTAACTTAAATCTACTGAGCTCAGATGCTAAACTAAGGGATGAGGCAATGCAGCAGCACAGAACAATTAACACAAACAGCAATGACAAAAAAATGGAAATTGGCAAAGCAAGCAGCAGTAAATGTAATAAGTTATATCTATACATGACAAACCCACAAGCAGGAAAAATGGTACATTAAAGATAAACAATGCAGATAAGGGAAACGTATATTCACATTTTAGTGTCTATGTAATTAAAGTGGTGCACCACAAAAACTAATCCTACGAAAAATTACCAAGTACCTGAAAAGAAAATTATATATCCAGTTACTGTTATTTGTCCCTTCTTATTGTTCTTTCCATTCCAAGAGGTCCTTTTTCGAAGAATTTGGATCATAAAATAATTATTTAATAGATCCGTTTACAGAAAGTGTTCACATCAGCAAATGCATTTAATTTTATTTTATAAAACCAATGCTGCAACACAGCTGGAAAACATATCAAATGAAATAAGCAACTATGTACAAAGCATAAAAATATCATTCAATAGTCATGCGACATTTCATAAGTTAGTAGAAATTCTCTCAACTCTCGTAGAAAGACACTTGTCATAATCAGGTGTGCAGATGTACGAATATTTCCCATCAATTTATAAGCATTTCAGTAAGTAGCACAAAGTATGAGTAATCATGTTTCCAAGTATTGAGCATGTCGTATCTGTGATGTTTTCTACAAAGAAATGTCAATAGCAAGGATAATGACCTCTTTTTTTTCTCCACCTGTGCCTCTGAAAGGCACACACTAATGCTTTTTTCCAGGAGATTGTTGCTCAGCTGGGTGCCCACGACGCATTACTTGCAGGTGGTCACTTAACTTTCTTACCGAAATATTTACGACACCAGTTTACTTACAGTGACAGTCTCATATAAAAATTTCCCAGGTCGAGAATTTGCATATCAAATCTGTATAAACAAAATCCTGTAAATGTAACAGTGTCCAAAAAATTTTCGCCAGCATAGTGATACATTCACGCATATACACACATTTCATAACTCTTAAAGTACGATTCTTGGTTTCCAACATCCTTTTTCACAAACCAGAGTCCCTAACCACTACTCCTTATTCCTTACCCTATTACACTTGTACATATTCGTCGACACATCAATCTTACGTCGAGACTTCAATATTTCATCATAATAAATACGTAGCACAATCAAATTTATCATATAGCATCAGCTTATTGATCATAAACATACCTCAAAAGCATAAATACACATCGTCGTCGTAAAAATAACGTCATAACACCTCAGTCAAATCTCAGAATCGTCGCAGCTTCTTTCAATAATTTCAAGACCTTCAATAAAGTCATCTACCTCAAACGTACTTCATAAATCATGATCCCTTACCAAATACATCATTCAAAACTCTCATATTATCACAATGGTTCCGAAAAAATATGAACAGTTCACAAAGTACAGACAAAATAAAATTTCATAAGTGTGAAATTATCCATCTGTGTAATTGCGTAAACATGTGTCACTGATGTAGTAAAAAAATGTTTGTTTCTCTGTTAAATAATCAGATAGCTGTGTAATTTATGTGTTGGAGAAATATGGTACCGATGTGTAAAGTTGTATAAGCAAATACCATATTAGCTAGGGCTCCTTGTGCTTGCCAAACACATGGTACACAAAGTAGGCGTGTACCCCCTGAGGATTAATGTAATTATACACTCAGGTGTTACAGATTACAGCAATGGAATGAAATGTTTCACAGAAAACTTTCTTTGTAATTCAAAAATCTTGAAAAATAAATGGTTCAAGTACAAAATTAATCACTCAAATGTGTGTCCTGTAGCGCTAAATGTGCGTCTTGCTGTAGGATAATCTCTGTCGAACTGTTGTAGTTATTGTCCTCCGAAAGCTAAGTTCTGCAGAAGCCAATGTACTTACCCCAAGATAAACAAAAGTGAAATGCTTTGCGTATAGGTATCTTAGTTATTACACTTATTGCCGTGATGAAGAAAGTACTGTGCTGTAACGTATTGTTGTGCTACGGAAAAGCAGTCTCATTGTAGCTATACCACAAAAGTTACTACTAAAACATGTTTTACTTTCCAGAATAATACAGAAAAACTGTGCAGATATAAAACAGAAACACTGCAAAAGTAACATTGTAAATTGTCACTCATAAGTAGCATCGTGATAAAATTGTGTAGCTGTCACATAATCTAACCACTATGTCATCTGGTATCTCACAGAAATTACTTTAAATCCAGAATGTATTTTCAAGTAAACCAAAATGTTGCATTAAAGTCTCATTAGCAGTACTGGTAAATGTTCTAAGTATGTGAGCCTTATAGTCGTTACGTAATCGTGCAACTAACGAGCAAGAATGTACACATACAATAACACTGTGACGTCTGTTCACTATAACAATGCATTCGTAATTTCTGTTTGAATAAGTTCTCTTGGTTCTTGATTGGATATTTAACTTCAAACATTGTTGCATGGTAACAGTTTCTAAGTCTGACAATGCATACTAGAAATGTGAAGTGAAAAGTTTTATAGCAAAGACTAAGTTAAAAAGCAGATTATCTCTCAATAAGCGGTTTTACATGTGAAATGTGGTGCAGTCTTTTACTCTTCATAGTACTCAGAGTTTCAAGTTGAACGCAATTATCATGCGGTATACGTCGGTAAAGAATACAGGAATTTTTCTCAAGGTTAGCGTCTATGTTATTTTTCTCTGAGCCAGCCGGCGCAAGCGGCTGCCTGCGGTGCGAGTCATTGTCTGTCTCTTTGTTGGCGCGCGTCGTTATTGGGATTAGGAAACCTAACTTCTACAAATTCACCTTGCCGAGAAGGCCCTGCCCTGTTTAAATCCCGCCTGTTCTGATGCAATTCAGGTCTGACGTTACGAATATATCGTCTATCGTCATGTCGGTAGATTCCGTAGTTTCTTCCTTGTCTGTCACGTGGTGGAGAATTTCTCCCTGAATCGTAACTGTGCGCCGAACTGTTGTGTCTGAAGTTATTCTGTCTCCCTTGATAATAATTATTTTGTTTCCCATAATGTCTGTTTCTCTGATTGTCTCTGTGATATTCACTACTGCGGAGAGATGATCTTTCCCTGTAACTATTACTGTGCCAGTGGTTGTCATACGGGTGGTATCTGTTTTGGTCACGATTTGTGTTGTGAGAATAGCCTTGTCGTGTCCAGTTACTATTTCTGTCATCGCGGAATTGAGACGAATGTGACCTGTAATTGTTGTGTTCCTGTTTTCGCGTTCCGCGATTATCAGTGTCAATTTCTAATTCTTGTAAGAGTCCCTGAAAAGCTTCAATGTCGTCTTTGTAACGTCCTGCTAAAATAATATGTCGTAAATGTTCAGGTAATTTGATTAAGCAAATGCGGATGAGTTCTGAGGGGCTGTATGGGTTTGACAGGTACTGATTCTTGTGCAACATGTCTTCAAAATATTTCACAAGACTGGAGAATTCAGATTGTTCGAAATGTTTCATCATTATGATGCTATGTTTTACTTGGTCTTGTGTAGCTTGAGACCAATATGCTGAGAGGAAGGCATGGTAAAATTCTCCTTCACTGTGACAATCGTGAATGACCGATCGCATACTTACAGCTGGTTCATTCTCTAAATAGCCACACATAAATTCTAATCTGTGCTCTAATGACCAGTTGGGAGGAAAACATTGAGAGAATTGATGGAGCCACGCTTGTGGATGAATGTCGTTGACAGAATTCTTAAATGTTTTAAATTTACGTGTAGTAATGAACAGCTTATAGTCAAAATCATCATGACGGCGAGTCGCATATCGGTCATTGTTACGTCGTTTCGGCGGTTCCATTTCAAAATTCGGTGCACCTTGCCAGTTTCTTTCATTTCCGAAATGCGCTGTGTTATTATTTTGTGGCTGTTCCGTATTTCTATGTCCCTCTTCCCGTATTGGGGCGCGAGTGTCCTCTGAAATACGTAATTTTTGTATTACCTATGTCAGCTGATGTTGTACTTCCCGGATTTCTCTTTGGTGTTGCGTATTAATTTGATTCCGATTTTGTTTGAATTTCCTAATTTGTTCACACTCTTCTGTGTCATTAAAGACTACGGATTTTGTGTCATTCAGATTATCATCTACCTTCGTAGATAAATTATTTAGCTGATACGAAAGTTCAACTACTTTCTCTGATAATGAACTAATTTCCTCCATGTGTCTTTCTGAAGCAATTTTCAGAGTATCTACTGTGTCCTTTAAGTTTTCCTGAGTTTTTGCAAGTTGCGTAACTGAATCCGTAGATGCAACAGAGTCAGTTTTAGCTTGCAAGGTCTCACGATTTTCATGAACAATAGTTTGCAGTTCTTTATGGCTGCTTCGTAATTCTGTAATATATTTTCATGCCGCGAAAAAATAGGTTGGAAATGCTCACAAATTCGTGTTTTTACGTCATTACCGACTTTTTGACATTTCGATTCAATGTTATGTTACTCAGTAGTTAAGTCTTCACGTGTTTGTTCAAGCATATGTTCCACTGAGTCTAACTTTTGAAGCTTTTGTTCCATTGCGTCTAACTGTTGCTGCGTTTGTATCTGGTGTTGTTCCATTGTGTCTAACTTTTGAAGCTTTTGCTGTGTTTGTCTCTGATTTTGTTCCACTGTGTCTAACTTTCGAAGATTTTGTTCCATTGTGTCTAACTTTTGAAGCTTTTGTTGTGTTTGTCCCATTTGTTGTATTAATTGTAATGACAATGCACTGGTGTCTGAAACATGTTCCCCATTGCTTTTCGGCAGTGAATTTGCACCGGCAACATTCACATTTTGACAAGCAGAAAATATGTTTTGACTTATTTGAGAAAACGGTGAGGACCCAAAACCTGAATCTACAGTATTTGCGAGATTGTGTCCTGTGGACTTCGGATTCCTGAGGCAAGCTGTTGCCAACCGATCGATCGATAATGCTTCCCTGTTCACTAATTGTTTTACTGTCTACGCCATTATTTGCCGCCTGTTCCATTTCCCTATGCACAATTTCCAAATCACTAGTTTGAACATTAGTTAATTCATTACACGATGGCGCTAACACACTGCTTTCGTCTTCACTGTCAATTCTCAGTTTACTTTGGAGCCTAGTATTACATTTTTCACACGCCATTATTGTCACAATATTTCACACGACAACACAGAAAAGCACAATTTGAAGAGCAAAATAAGAAAAACACATTAACATAGCATTGAAAATAATATCTCGTTAATTGCAAGCGCAGCTGCGAAATACTTGGTGCAAATCTACATGCACGCCACAACTGTTTTACTGTACAAGAATGAAAAACTACAACTACAAAGGAAATTCTCTCTACAATTACGTGCTAGCAATAAACAAAGGCTGCACTAATTGCACAAACTACAAGACAAAATAAGAAGATTCCAGTGAGGTATCCTGGCAGGGTCGCCATATGAAACTTCCCACTTAGAAAAATTATACATGACTGTGCTTAAACTGACACACAATATTTTTAGCGCAACACAATCTGACTTTCAATAATCCCTACAAAAGAATGGCCCTGACTAACATTAACCTATACATTTCACAAATCACTTACCTCACAAAAATCTTCGTTACTCGAACTACTGCAATACAGCAAGCACCACTACTGCCAGCTAAAGAAAAGATTCAAACTAAGGAAGGCACTAACTACTGATAGGCATAGTTAGCAAATGAAAGATTTTAATAGAGAACAAACAATGTATTTACCTTAATAGTGTTGAAAAATCATAATATACATAGCAGTTCATGACATCCAGTCTTACAAATTTCAAAACTCCGCCATTTCTCTCCCCACATCCACCACCGCTGGCGGCTCGCATCCAACTGTGCAACGCCACTCGCTGTTAACAGCCAACTGCCGCTGTCCAACACTACAATGGCAGACAACAATGCAAACTAGCCACAGACTGCACACAGCACAGCCTGTGATTTTCATACAGAGCGCTACATAATGTTGCCAATAAGAAAACATAAACAGCCTACTTACAATGTGTATACAGTAATCATCATAAAATACCAAAACATCATAAAACATGGAAACAAAGTTAGAACAAAACGTAACAATGTGAATGTGGTAAACATGCCAAGAGTTCTTGTTGCTAGAATGCAGTAAACGTGCCTTCTTTTTCTGCTGAAGTAAGATGAGAATGTAAACATATCACCACTGATGTCATAAGTGAAAAACACAAAAAAATAATTGTTGGAATGTAGCATTTATGCAAAAAATGTTTTTGTTTCTCCCTTTTGGAATGAGATACATATCACCACTAGTGAGTCACTGCAAAGGCCAGTGGCGTGAGGCGGCGTGATGTGTTGTCCTCAGCGGGCGTGCAGACTGCCAGCTGGAATGGGCCGTTGGTTTTTTTTTTTTTTTTTTTTGTGTCGTGAGCCCCTCCACGCTCGCACAAGCATGGTGACCAACTCAAAAGGTCTCCTGTCACCTCTGCATTGTTAGTATGTAGAATCGATGAGATGGCAGGAGCGAGGAAATGCGATGTTAGCCGTACGTATGGGTAGGGTTAGCCATTAATACGGGCGCATCTGGGTGATAGAAGTGGTCGAAGAAGCTCGACAGAGTCAAGCTTGAAAGAAGAGCGGTTTTAAGGGCAGAGGGAAAAAGTGCCAAGGGAAAAAAACGTCTGCGACAGTGTCAGGTTGGGTTGTAAGGGCAGTAGCGGTTTCTTGCTATCTGCTCAGATCGTGCAAGTTAAGGTTATGTTAGCGGTTGGGTATCATGCATCAGTACCATAGAAGTAATGCCAGATTTTCATAGAATGATCAGTCCCGTCGAGGAGGTGAGCGGTGCTGCTGCTGGGCCGACGATGTCTCCTGGGCCAGCTGCTGCTGCTGCTGCTCCTGTAACATAGCCATGTCGCTGTAGGTTTGCCAGTTCGATGGTCCTCAAAGGAACTGGCAGTGTGCGATGTGTTGGGAGTTTGTTTGTGTGTCGTGTGTGGCTTCCCTGCGGTTGCCAGTTCTCGTGGCAGAGGCTCAGCTAGCAAGCTAGTCAGTGGCTGAAGTGCAGGGGCTCGCCTCATTGTGTCTTTTGCGTAGTTACGAAGTTACCATGGATGGCTAGTCTCTAAGGAGTGTCTTTGCGCGCTTGCGTTTCCATCTATGGTTGTGAGCGTAGTTGCCCGGGTGTAGGGTGTGAGGATTGTTCGAGTGACTTGATTTCTTGTACAGTCGTGTGGCGAGTTTTTTGAATACCTCCTGGAGAGTCTCCTATCGGTATTCTCGGTGAATATCTGCTGTCCGTGTGTATCGGGGAGCATTGCTTATGATACGTAATACCTTGTTCTGTATTGTCTGGAGGCGGTCCAGGTGTGTGGACACTGCGTATCCCCAGACAGGATCTGCGTATGTCATCAGCGGTCTAATCAGTATCATGTATAATGTCCTAGACACCCTCCTATTCAGTGTACTGTTCCTGTTGAGCATAGGATAGAGTTGTTTGAGCCTCGCGTTTGCCCTGTTGGTCATGTATTGTATGTGGTCCCCCCAGTGAGCGAGATTCCGGTCTAGCCAAACACCGAGGTATCTGAATTTCGCAGCGAAGCGTATTGGACTTGCGTGTGGTGTTATTGGTTTGCAATTTTGGTGTTTGCGCAGTAATTTCGCCCTGCGAGTGAACAGAACTGCCTCGCACTTGTCGAAGTTTACTTTAATACGCCACTTCTCCAGCCAAGGCTTGACAGTTCTGAGTGCTGTCTGTAGTCTCTTATTAATGTTTGACGGTTTCCAATCTTGCGCGCGGATGGCTGTGTCATCTGCATAGATGGCAACCGTCGTGTTTTGTGTCGTTGGAATATCATTAATGTAGAGATTAACCAAGAGGGGCCCTAAGATGCTTCCTTGGGGTACCCCTGCTTGGATAACATGTGTCGATTGTTTACCCTGAATGTCAGTGTTGAAACTTCTGTTGGTGAGGTATGAGTGTGGGAGACATACGAGTCCGTCGGGGAACCCTGCGTCCGTGGGTTTGCGGATGAGGCCATTGTGCCAGAGACGATCGAAAGCTTTCTCGATGTCAAGGAACACTGGCCCAGTTGCTTTTTTCGTGTTCTAGCCGTGTGTTACGTACTCTACGACTCTCAGTAGTTGTTGTGTTGTCGAGTGGTGGTTCCTGAATCCGAATTGCTCCGGGCGCAGGGTGTCATTGTCAATGCAAAACCGAGTGAATCGTTTTAGAATCACCTTCTCAGCGGCCTTACTGAGCGCGCTCAAGCAGGCTGATGGGTCGGTAATTTTGTCGGAGGGAGTGGTCTTTCCCTGGCTTCCTGAACATCAGGACTTTGGTTCAAATGGTTCAAATGGCTCTGAGCACTATGGGACTTAACTACTGTGGTCATCAGTCCCCTAGAACTTAGAACTACTTAAACCGAACTAACCTAAAGACATCACACACATCCATGCCCGAGGCAGGATTCGAACCTGCGACCGTAGCAGTCGCGCGGTTCCGGACTGCGCGCCTAGAACCGCTAGACCACCGCGGCCGGCATCATCAGGACTTTGGCCGCCTTCCAACAGGCGGGGAAGTGTTGGTGTTTGAGGATGGCATTCGTAATGTAGGTGCAATATTCTATGGCTTTGACCGTGAGCTCCTGGAGAACGTGGTTCTGAATGCCATCGTGACTAGGGGCTTTCCTAGGTGAGGAGTGCATAATAATAGCCCATGTGATTTCAATTGTTGTTGTGCGTCTGATTTCGGTGCGCGCTGGCTGGGCTACGAGGTGTGCAACCAGCTGGTCAGTTTCAAGTGTGAACGCTGGGTCGGAGGGAGCCAGGTTCGGTGTGAAATACGGTGCTAGTGTGGTGGCCATTATCTCCGCCTTCTGCTCCGCGGAGTAGGCGGGGCCGTCCGGTCCCTGTAGCGCTGGGGTGTAGTGTTTTCCCCTGGTGAAGTGTCGGGCTAGCTGCCACACTCCAGGACGTGTGATATCCATCCCAGCGAGTTTTTGATCCCACTGTGTGTTCTTAAATTTCGTATTTTTTCCCGTATGATTCCCTGGAGCCTGTTAACGTGCCGTTTGTACAACGGGTGGCGGGTCCTCTGCCAATATCTCATGAGACGGTTTCTCAATGAGATGGTGTTCAGTGTCTCCTGACGCAGCGCCGCTGAATGATGTTGTGGTGGTCGAATTGGTATGGCGTCAGCCATTGCGTCTTGGACAGCAGTGGTAACAGCTACAACAGCCGCATCGATTTGTTCTGTTTGTGTAATCTCGTGAGTTTCAGGAATACGACTATCAAGCGTTTCCTTGAACAGAGTCCAATTCGCGCGCTTATATTTCAGTATCCTGTGTGGTTGTTGTTCTGCAGTGTTTCTTCCGTGTGCAGTATTACAGACGTGTGGTTTGAGGGCAGATCGTTTACAACCTCAAGGTTGAGGGTTACTGTTATGCCCTTGATGAGGGCCATGTCTAGCACGTCTGCCCTATGATTCCTTTGGTAAGGAATATAAGTCGGTTCAACCGGTGCAAGTGTGATGTAGTTTCTATCTAGTGCATGTTCGTATAGATTTTTGCCGTTGGCGTTTCGTATACGTGAATTCCATTCAGAGTGTTTGGCGTTTAGATCGCCAGCGGCGATTACTCGCGGTGCTATGTTGAGTGGTGAGCTGATATCTCGTGTGCTGATGTTCCTAGGTGTGTTGTAGACCGACATCAGCACTGTGTAAGCTCCGTTGAACTTGACCCTAACGGCCATAGCCTAGAGTGACCAAATTATTTTCGGTGAAAACCGGGACACACTCACCCGGTTGCCAATGGACAGTTCATTCCACATGTACCCAGGTTTCTTAATTTTAAATATTAATGTTTCGTTGATACATTTTGTTAACCCGATTATTATAACTAATAAGAGGATACAAAAGACTGATATAATCTAGATTATCTGTATAATTAATGACATTTAATAAACGTACACAGTAATAAAGAAATGTATTACGATTTTACAAAGTTTTACAGCCATTCAACTTTTAATCAATTAATATTAACATGAGCTTTAATACTACTGAGCACTTGTAGATGGAATTGACTGTCCTTGAAGAAAAGGGTATTTTTCACTGCCTCCAGCCTTCTTGATCGTGTCTTTGTTCTTTGAGACACAGTGATAAAACTCGGCACAATCCATTTTGTAGTTGTACAGGATCTACAGGATTGCTTCAAAAGAGTCCACCTCCATTCTGTTTCTTTCATCAATCCACTGGATATTCATGAACGAAAATATTCTTTCCACATTGGCATTATGGGCTGGGATTGCAAATAAACACCTTGCAATTATTACCAACTCAGAGTAATGCTGAAGACAGACACAGCTTTTAAAAAAACTCACCCACTTCTCAAGACATTCCAATGGTGGTTTTTTTTTTTTTAATCATTCCACTTGTGAAGACTTTCTTCAACAAAATTTGTCAGTATGCCGAACTGATCAAAGAGAATGTAATCATCGATTTCAATCTCTTTACTCTTGAAATAAGAAACTGTCTGTTCAACACTTTCCCATTTTGGCACTCTCTTCAGTAACATCCAATCAAACACCGGCGATGAGGGTAAATATGAGGTGCTCCACTTGGTGAGATATTCTACACAAGTGTCATAAAACTTGTTAACTTCTTCTCTAAAACTCTTTTCCGCTGCTTCTGATACTTTTGCTCTTTTAAGGACAGATTTAACATTAAAGGAAATGAACTGCTGTTCTCTCCTCTTAGTTACAGTTTTCAGAGTATTTTTCAAAACATCATTTACTTCTATTACACTTTTCGTGCTTCCTTCAATTTCCTTTATCCCATGCTGCAAAGTGCTAAGCTGACTGTGAATGAACCATAATTATGCTTCACTTAAACGGTTACTGAAGAACTGAACCAATATTTTGGGGGCTTTGTCTTCATTTAGGAAAAAAATCTTTTAACGGTTCAAACAGGCGGATTACTCTTTCAGCTGCTGGAAACAGAGATAAACAGCGAGTTTTCGAGTGACACTTTACATTCATATATTCAGTTCCCACATAATCACAGAACTCCTTAAGCCTCTCCGTTCTAACAGTATATATGTAAAAGTGTGAGTATACCCTCATGACGATAGTTTCAACATCACAGCTTAAACTGTCAGCAGATGTCTGCACGCTACTGCGTAAAACATGTGCAGGGCACCCTATGCCTTCAATGTTTTCATGCAATGTTGCCTTCAATTTGGTAATTACGTTTTATTTGCCTTGTCTTCTTAAACCACCAAAGTTTTTGTTGGTGTTGTCTCCACAAAATGCCACACGTTTATTTTTCTCAAGATTAAACATTTCCAAAGTATTCATACAAAAACTAGAAATTTCGTCAGATGTTTCATTAGGTAGGGAACTCACCTTCAAAAGTTTGGTCTGAATTCCCTGATTAATATCGAAAAACTGAACAACAAACGGGAATATTTTAGTGGCCTTGATTGCTGGCATCAGTGGATATCCCGTAGAAAGAAGACTTTTTGATGTATTCAAGGCTTTCCTTTACACTCTGGGGAGCAATAACTCCTTTCACTAAGGCTGATACTTTAGTTCTTGCTGAACTAAACTTTTTTGCAATGGAAGAATCATCAAACATAATGCTGTTAAGCTTATTAGCTTATTAGTACAATCACTAGGTCTATAAGTTTGGTGATGTTTTATCGTGTGGTAGGCTAGTGTAAGCTCGGCTGCTCGAACTTTCGTTTCTTCACTTGACTGATGTTTCACAAAATAATTTTGTAGAGTTTTACTGCAGCTCGGTGCACTTTATCTGTTAATGTGTTTCTTTGACCAGATGTGACTAACTATGTCGGAACGTCGACCATGACTTATACTAATAAAACAGTTACATACGGAACACTCTGCTTCGTAATCAAAACGAGCTTTCTTAATGAAATTGCATTCCTTGGAATAACAGTCACTGAACTTGCAGGCACGTTTCGGCATTGCGTTTCACAGTAGTGCAGCAATAATACCACTAATATGAAAAAAAACTATTGCAGTTTGTCTGACAAAACATCAACTACTACACTGTTCTGACAATGAGTGTGTGAGTAAGTGGCGAGACAATCGGACGGTTTCATAGCTCTGTTACAATAATACAACTTACTACTTGTTGGCCAAAGTACCGCTCAAAGTAAATTATTGCCTGGGTGTATCAGTACTGATACTGTGATTACTAGTATGGGACAATGGAGGTTTTAGACGAATAAGCTAAAATATGTTAATTTCTTGTGTTGTATTTCCTTTAATATAGCGAAATCCCAAAAATTTGAGAAAGTTTCACAAAATGTATTTAAAAACTGAATTCCTGGACTTTTGAGCGTCCCGAAACAAATTTTCGGGACACCGGAACACAGGGATGAAAACCGGGACAATCCCGGTTTTCCGGGACGTTTGGTCACCCTACCGAAGCCTCTAGTTTTTCTAGTACAGGGAGCTCAATGTTCGTGTGCTCTATGTTTCTGTGTACGATGATGGCCGTTCCGCCACCACCGCTGCCGTCCATTCGGTCGGTACGATAGACGCAATGACCGGTGAAGTTTAAGTTGTTGTGAGGTTTCAGTTGAGTTTCACTTATGAGAACGATGGGGATACCCCTCCTCTCCATTAGCGCCGCCAGTTCGGCTCTTTTGTTTTCGATCCCGTCTGCGTTCCAGAACAGGATCTGTGATAGTATTTGGTTGTTAGCGTGAAGGGGCGGTGGTGGTTTGTTACAGAGTTTGTTTTGTGAGTCTTACGCTGGCCCGGTTGGGCTAACATAAGCTGTGAGATGAGTGTAGTGATGATCGGGATCGCTCTTACGAGGTAGCCGACGATCGGGTTTTGGGGGAATATTGTTTCCAACATTCTCCCAATGTCGGTGAGGGTACTGTTTGCCCCTGCCTGTGCGTTTGGTGCTGTGTTGGCGGCCGCTGGTAAGCGTCTTGGCGCTGGGGATTGGCCGGCTTGGGTGTTGCTTGTTTGTGTGGCTGTTACTGGCGCCTGTGCTGCATTTGTGGTGAGTGGGTGTGTTGTGGGTGTACTGGTCTGTCTGTCCGGGTTGTGTTCCCTTGTGTTGGTGTTCTGTTGAGGTCCATCCACTGGAACTCAGCGCAGGAGGGGGATCCACACGATTCAAACACATTTAAAAATGGAGTTAACACCAAGGGAACACTTCACTACACTACACTAGTTATTCCACCTTAGGTGATATCAGAATTGCACTCTTAAAACTAAGGGAGGGCACATGCCTGATAGGTTTTTGTTTTCTCTCTTTTTTAGGTCCATATCAGTACAATAATAAGAATAACAGTGACTGAGGTTATCATGGCACTGGGTATAAAGGTAAATGGTTTATTAGTTTAGTGGCGGTTTACCATTCATTTAAATGTGCCAACACTCGAACGTAAGAAATTTGTCCTTTTTCATGTTTTAGCAGGTCATCAATAGCCGATCATTTGATTTATTAAAAAAAAAACAGGCAAATTAGTTGACAAGGGATTCATGAATGAGCTTTCAGATATAAAAAAACATTGGTAGATCAGCGCGAACATTCAGTGAGAAAGCCGTAGTGACATGAAAGGTTGTTAGCGGCGGGATATTATCACAATAAGATTGTAACAGGGTAAGTCTAGTGTGTAACGTCTTGGTAGTATTAATAACGCGGGTGGGAGAGCGGAAGCTACGACAGAGCGGCACGCTACAGGTGACTTCAAGGCTGCGCCAAATCAGGGCGGCGATCTGGAGCTACGCTGGAGCGGCAGCTGGCAGCAAGACCGAATCTCGCGCAAACTCAGTAAGGTGCGCGGCAGATAACTTCAGGCACGTTGCGTCAGGGCAGCACGTGGTAGCTGAGTAGCTGAGCCGAGGCGGCCACGGCTGTCAAATGCCGCACGCAGGCAGGGCCCACGTGCGCTGCGGAGGAAGCAAGCGTCAGGTGAGAGCGAGAGGGAGATGAAGCCTACCGCGCCGTTCACTGCGCTGTCGTAATTCGCACTCTCTGCACTTGATCTTGGGCTCCTGCGCCCGATAAGCGTATTTATGTGCTTCAAAGGGAGACGTGACGAATATTAATGTCACAAAAGGGGTGTAGTATTACTGAATAAAGTGGAATAGGTGTGCTTAATCGATATGGTTCATTCACCGATGACCAAAAAAACAGAAGTGGGATTACGCCTCACGTCAAGCTAGATGAATTGTTACAGTGGGTTCTGTTTGAACTTACTTTATGCATTAGTAAATTGGTTCATAAAAAAGTTCCTATGAAATCCATTTGAGCCCAAACATAATTGTTACATTAACATGGAAATATAAAAGTAAGATTCACAAGTATCATATTAAATTAACTGCATATTCCATATCACTAAACAAACGAAGTTAAATGCCTCTTTGGGCTGACCATCCAAGTGTGAGAAAAAGTTTCTCATGCATCAATATTTTTGCTGAACATGTCAAGTAAAATTGACAAAGAAAAGTGACACCAGTTTTGTGCAGGTGGGGCGTAGTTTGTGTCGTTGGATGTCAACGCTGTTGCTAACAAGGTGAGAATAAGAAAACTCGACGAGAATCTAAAGATTTCCATAGTGGAAACCGAAAGCGTAAGGATTTCAATTAGAAAAGCGTAATCTCTGAAGGAATTTTCTTTATGAAGATATAGTGCACGGCGCCATCGTTGACACAACGGTATCGCCTACTTAACTGTGTATATGACAATTCTGCGATTCCAAGGTAGCGGCGACGTAGTTCTTCCTAAAACGCGACACCTCTTACATAAGAAAAGAAAACTTTACTGTGCGACCAAATTCGCCGTCTTTATTCTCTCAACATTTTGCGACTAACTCACCGTCTCCATAACTCCGTAGTGCTGGCCTCATCGGTTCCAGCTAGTTGCTTAAAACTCCGTCTAACCTTGGGTACATCGCAGTGACCTGGGACACGTCATATAGTTAAATGCTGCTGCTTCAGTAGTCGGTATACCTTCGGAAAATACGACGGGAAAACAGTGTCAATGAAGGCTCAAGGTTTTGAGCAGAGATTTCCGCTTACTAGTGGTTTAGCTGCGGGCTAGAGGCAGTTCCCTCCTCCCATGAACCATGGACCTTGCCGTTGATGGGGAGGCTTGCGTGCCTCAACGATACAGATAGCCGTACCGTAGGTGCAACCACAACGGAGGGGTATCTGTTGAGAGGCCAGACAAACGTGTGGTTCCTGAAGAGGGGCAGCAGCCTTTTCAGTAGTTGCAGGGGCAACAGCCTGGATGATTGACTGCCTTGCTGTTCTGGTACTGCGAACGGCTGAAAGCAAGGGGAAACTACAGCCGTAATTTTTCCCGAGGGCATGCAGCTTTACTGTATGGTTAAAGTGATGATGGCGTCCTCTTGGGTAAAATATTCCGGAGGTAAAATAGTCCCCCATTCGGATCTCCGGGCGGGGACTACTCAAGAGGACGTCGTTATCAGGAGAGAGAAAACTGGCATTCTACGGATCGGAGCGTGGAATGTCAGATCACTTAATCGGGCAGGTAGGTTAGAAAATTTAAAAAGGAAATGGATAGGTTAACTTTAGATATAGTGGGAATTAGTGGAGTTAAGTGGCAGGAGGAACAAGACTTCTGGTCAGGTGAATACAGGATTATAAATACAAAATCAAATAGGGGTAATGCAGGAGTAGGTTTAATAACGAATAAAAAAATAGGAGTGCGGGTAAGCTACTAATACAGCATAGTGAACGTATTACAGTGGCCAAGATAGAAACGAAGCACATGCCTACTACAGTAGTACAAGTTTATATGCCAACTAGCTCTGCAGATGATGATGAAATTGAAGAAATGTATGATGAGATAAAAGAAATTATTCAGGTAGTGAAGGGAGACGAAAATTTAATAGTCATGGGTGACTGGAATTCGACAGTAGGAAAAGGGAGAGAAGGAAACATATTAGGTGAATATGGATTGGGGCTAAAAAATGAAAGAGGAAGCCGTCTGTTAGAATTGTGCACAGAGCATAACCTAATCATAGCTAACACTTGGTTCAAGGATCATAAAAGAAGGTTGTATACATGGAAGAATCCTGGAGATACTAAAAGGTATCAGATAGATTATATAATGGTAAGACAGAGATTTAGGAACCAGGTTTTAAATTGTAGGACATTTCCTGGGGCAGATGTGGCCTCTGACCACAATCTATTGGTTATGAACTGTAGATTAAAACTGAAGAAATTGCAAAAAGGTGGGAATTTAAGGAGATGGGACCTGGATAAACTGACTAAACCAGAGGTTGTACAGAGTTTCAGGGAGAGCATAAGGGAACAATTGACAGGAATGGGGGAAAGTAATACAGTAGAAGACGAATGGGTAGCTCTGAGGGATGAAGTAGTGAAGGCAGCAGAGGATCAAGTAGGTAAAAAGACGAGGGCTAGTAGAAATCCTTGGGTAACAGATGAATTATTGAATTTAATTGATGAAAGGAGAAAATATAAAAACGCAGTAAATGAAGCAGGCAAAAAGGAATACAAACGTCTCAAAAATGAGATCGACAGGAAGTGCAAAATGGCTAAGCAGGCATGGCTAGAGGACAAATGTAAGGATGTGGAGGCTTATCTCACTAGGGGTAAGATAGATACAGCCTACAGGAAAATTAAAGAGACCTTTTGGAGAAAAGAGAGCCACTAGTATGAATATCAAGAGCTCAGATGGAAACCCAGTTCTAAGCAAAGAGGGGAAAGCAGAATGGTGGAAGGAGTATATAAAGGGTCTATACAAGGGCATTGTACTTGAGGACAACATTATGGAAATGGAAGAGGATGTAGATGAAGATGAAATGGGAGATATGATACTGCGTGAAGAGTTTGAGAGAGCACTGAAAGACCTGAGTCGAAACAAGGCCCCGGGAGTAGACAACATTCCATTAGAACTACTGACGGCCTTGGGAGCGCCAGTCCTAACAAAACTCTACCATCTGGTGAGCAAGATGTATGAGACAGGCGAAATACCCTCAGACTTCAAGAAGAATTTAATAATTCCAATCCCAAAGAAAGCAGGTGTTGACAGATGTGAAAATTACCAAACTATTAGTTTAATAAGTCACAGCTTCAAAATTCTAACACGAATTATTTACAGACGAATGGAAAAACTGGTAGAAGCCGACCTTGGGGAAGATCAGTTTGGATTCCGTAGAAATGTTGGAACACGTGAGGCAATACTGACCTTACGACTTATCTTAGAAGAAAGATTAAGGAAAGGCAAACCTACGTTTCTAGCATTTGTAGACTTAGAGAAAGCTTTTGACAATGTTGACTGGAATACTCTCTTTCAAATTCTAAAGGTGGCAGGGGTAAAATACAGGGAGCGAAAGGCTATTTACAATTTGTACAGAAACCAGATGGCAGTTATAAGAGTCGAGGGGCATGAAAGGGGGGGCAGTGGTTGGGAAGGGAGTGAGACGGGGTTGTAGCCTCTCCCCAATTTTATTCAATCTGTATATTGAGCAAGCAGTAAAGGAAACAAAAGAAAAATTTGGAGTACGTATTAAAATCCAGGGGGAAGAAATAAAGACTTTGAGGTTCGCCGATGACATTGTAATTCTGTCAGAGACAGAAAGGGACTTGGAAGAGCAGTTGAATGGAATGGACAGTGTCTTGAAAGGAGGATATAAGATGAACATCAACAAAAGCAAAACGAGGATAATGGAATGTAGTCGAATTCAGTCGGGTTATGCTGAGGGAATTAGATTAGGAAATGAGGCACTTAAAGTAGTAAAGGAGTTTTGCTATTTGGGGAGCAAAATAACTGATGATGGTCGAAGTTGAGAGGATATAAAATGTAGACTGGCAATGGCAAGGAAAGCGTTTCTGAAGAAGAGAAATTTTTTAACATCGAGTATAGATTTAAGTGTCAGGAAGTCATTTCTGAAAGTATTTGTATGGAGTGTAGCCATGTATGGAAGTGAAACATGGACGATAAATAGTTCTGACAAGAAGAGAATAGAAGCTTTTGAAATGTGGTGCTACAGAAGAATGTTGAAGATTAGGTGGGTAGATCACGTAACTAATGAGGAGGTATTGAATAGGATTGGGGAGAAGAGAAGTTTGTGGCACAACTTGACTAGAAGAAGGGATCGGTTGGTAGGACATGTCCTGAGGCATCAAGGGATTACAAATTTAGCATTGGAGGGCAGCGTGGGGGGTAAAAATCGTAGAGGGAGACCAAGAGATGAATACGCTAAGAAGATTCAGAAGGATGTAGGTTGCAGTAGGTACTGGGAGATGAAGAAGGTTGCACAGGATAGATTAGCATGGAGAGCTGCATCAAACCAGTCTCAGGACTGAAGACAACGACAGCAAAAACAGAGGCAGTTCCCGTCTGATGGTGTCTGATCAGCTGTCGTCAGGGAGCACGGAACGCTGTTCCCGTGAACTCTTCTTCGACATGGAAGATCAAAGTCTAACTGTGTTAATACACATGAACTGAATAGTTTTGCGTTAGGATACGCCGGGATAATAAACTCCAAAGGACGCTGTTCTGTTGAAAGTTGACAGATGAAAGTGGTTACGATGGACTATGTTGCGAAACGGAAAAGTGCAGAAACGACACAGACAACTAGGGTTCCGCGCGATCGCCATTCGCGTCACGTAAGGTACGTGCACCTGCGGGTGTGGTTCTCTTGTTCATCCAAGAAAGAAAAATGTTTGTGAAATCTTATGGGACTTAACTGCTAAGGTCATCAGTTCCTAAGCTTACACAGTACTTAATCTAAATTATCCTACGAACAAACACACACACCCATGCCTGAGGGAGGACTCGAACCTCCGCCGGAACCAGCCGGTTCATCTAACAGACTAGGTATATGGCCAAAGCTTGCTCGTTCTGTGGGCGTGATTCACTCTGTTTACGTTACGTAACAGGGGGTAGGCATGTGGTATGTCCCTCCAGATAAACATTCAAATACAAATGAAAATAAAAATGGTTACATCTTAAATTACCCTTCCAAAATAATTTCTTACCTAAAACATCGTTATTACTAAACACTTAAATAATTGGCAATACTCGGGAACTTATTCTAGCATACTTGAAATCCTACAAAACTATTATCCTCATCAGTCTAGTAACACAGTGACACATGGAAACACTAGGTTGATAGAAATACTAAATTACTGGTGCTGGCTCTAGCTAAAACTCTCTACGCATTTGTTAATAGCATAAATGAGACATGGACAAAATGATCAATATTAAAAATAATGCATCGACATAAGTAATTGGACACAAGTAATTGGCAACTCGTCATAGCGATATAAGCGGTGGCAAAACCGCAACAAAAGCAAAAGTTCAAAATATTTCTTTTATATAAAACTCCCTTATCCTCCAGTTACAATTGGTAGCAAAATGAATGCAAGTATCTCCTGGTATTCCTTTATGCTCTCTTTTATATTTTCATACCAACTGATAGTCTTTGGTACTTTTACCTACAAGAAAACTGTGGTTAAGTCATGGCAATGTTGCGTGTATTGCTGTGGAATAGTGTAATGTCACGTTAATACTTCTTTTAACAGGATTCAGACGAAAAGTGGTTTTATGTCTCCTTCAATGAACAGACCAATAATTATTAAACGTGTGATATGCTGTTTCCTGTATTGATTTGTATTTGCAAATATTGGTGATTATCAGTCACCCAGTCAATCGAACAAGGATATGATTGTTGTTCCTTTTGTTAATTCTTGCACCTTCCTGCTTCCATATATTCATTATTGGCGGCTCGACGAAGCTAGTTGCATCTCGAAGACGTCGATATAACTTAGCTGTCGACGCTTCTGTTTTTAATAAAATTAGAGTTCATTTGTGTAGGGAGAAAAGTAAGTTCCTTAGTATTGAAACTGTGCGTAAAGTTATTCGGAGGGTTCGTTATATTCGGTTTAAGTATTTCTGTGTTGAGATTCAGTGCAGCTTGAGGTGCTAAGGTGCGACACGGGTCGCGCTCGAGAGATTGTAAGTTGCTGACAACACGGCTGACAGTACGGCTGCGTCCGGTTACACTGGCTCGGCGGCAGAACTGGCGTTCACGCTGGGTCGATCCTCTTGCTACGCGTGGAGTTTGGTTCCTCGGTACCGTCACAAAACTTCCTTCCAGAGTTAGCTTATGTTGTTCACGACAATTATTCATGGAGGATGTTTTCAAGGAACTCAGATAACTCAATCGTTGAAATTCGTGAAATGATCATGACTCATTTATTCGTTTAGATACCTTGTCCTAAGATTTAGGTAACTGGTAGGTTTTAGGCTTCTAAATAAACTGTATTTTGCGATGGCATTCCAAACCCAAATCCTTGGCTAACGCGTTTTGCACACAGCGGTCGTTTACAGGACAGAGATAGCGGCAAGTGCCGGGTTCCTTGACGCCATATAGATCCGTTTCTTAACCGTGGTGGTGATACAACATAGCCGGAGATCGATCTGAAATTCCGACGTTTACTAATCGTGATGGTTTTGACCAGGATAAAGTACTCCCTCACGATTTTGTCCCTTACTGAAAACTCAGAAAACACAAATAGATTCCTTAGATCAGACTAGTAAAATCTGTAGGGCAATATTAAGCTGGTGAATTTATTTCTATAACTGCCCCTTTAGGTTTGCTGTTTAAACTCCAACGTACGAATGTAGGAAGGTGTAGGGTGGCTGAGGCACGTGGCCTGCAGTGAGAAGGGCGGCTGGTGAGGAGGGGCGAGGGGAAAGGTGCAGCTGCTGCACGCGCCAAAGACAGAGCCATCGGGCAGGGGAAGGGGGAACTGCAATGGCCGCGCCGCATGTGAACACCTCTAGACAACAGCGGCGGTATTTACGCGACTCCTTCCGTGGCATTTAATATATATAAATACGTGCTATCGAAAAAGAAAAACTTAACCTTATTGTCTGTTCAACATCGCGTCATGAAAACAAAATAGCACTTGAGGAAGGCTCCTTTTACTTTAGAGTAACATATTTGTTGTTTAATCCTGGTATGTTACACAAGAATTTTTGACGATCACTGCTACCCATTGGTCGATTCGACGAACAGCACCACTTTTCATGTGTATAATCAACAATAACAGCAGTTCATGTAGATTTGAGCCTTCGAATGTATGTAATACTCGTTTACAATCAATAACATATGAAAATTTCAAAATAAGTAGGGTTCAAACGAGGACTAGTATGGCGATATAGGTAAAGAACTACGTAGGTTTGGTTCGATGTTTATTAATGTAAGAGCAAACAATTAAATTCCTTCTCTCTTCTGGGCAACAATCACTTGAAAATCTGTAAGAAAAGAACAATATAACTATGTAACAATAAGCATTACAATAGATTCCAGTGTAAAAATAAGAGTAATACTGTAAGAATAAAAGTAACACATTATTATATAGAGATTTAGAAACAAAAAGAAATACCTATTCTTCAGGAGCTCCTCACCATGCACGCTCGTGAATTGAAGGCTAATAAATAAAGTAAATAAAGTGCCAAGGTTCCGTAGACTACTAATCAACTCGAAGCATAGCTGAGCGCACACGACGCTAGGCAGCGGTAATGTGGCTCAGTACAGTAAACATCCTTGCATGTTCGTCACATTAACGAAGGGTGCCATTCCAGGGTTAACTGGGACGTACTTATTCTTGTTATTATCGTTGTGTCATCATTTAGCAAAACATACATGTAATAGGGCGTATTTCAAAGAACAGGTAGATAGCAGCATGTAGTCACTGACCTACTGCCAGTTACGAATTCATGTTCCTAACTTGTTCTTATGGTAACGTTTTAATATCTATGTTTGTGCACTAATCACTAAATTAACAGGTGAAGTGTCAATCCCTTTGACATATACACGATTAACCGATTCTTAACTCAGCGCGTTCTTTTGACAAGGACAACTTTCCCCTTAAATCCATGATTAAAGAATATTTGTGTTTTTAATTCTCGACTGCTACGATAACATTACTGGAGACGTTAAATGACACAAGACGAAATGATTACAAAATTTCAATCACTTACATTAACATGTGACACCATAAATCGTATTACCAATCGTTGCCAATTCTTATGTCTACTTATAACTAACATACACAACTTAATTAAATGCATAGTAACGACGGTGTTTTCCGTCAATTACTTCTCTTGCTGCATGCAGGACTTTTTCCAACTGTTTACATACCATCTCAGATCTACTTTCTGGAACGTAAATCATAGGGGTTTGACATTATAGCATATCTATGTTGCTGTCTAGGCTGTTGTATCACCTTCTTTCTTGCTTTTTTGGGTGGAACTACTGGCGTTATAGGCCCGGCTTCACTGTTCGGTGGGGGTGGCTCGGACCTTTATACAGTTTCAATCTGTCAAAATGAAGCATCACTGTGCGCTCCGCTAACTGAATTTCCGCATTTACTGGCGAAGTAAGCCGGATGATACGGTACGTTCCTTCATAAGTAGGTGCAAACTTTTTGGTTCTTCCCTTTTTTACTACTGGATTGCTCAACATAACTAGGTCTCCTACCTTATACTCGGGCAATTTTGCTTTTTCATTACGTTTCTTTAACTGTTGGGCGGTGGCTTGGGTATTGTTCCCTCATACTTTTTACCAAATGGCTTTTAGACGTCGTGCTACACCTTCCACATCTTTGGCTTTAATTCCAGGGGGCAGTTTGTCAATTTCAAAAGGCGAATTCATAGGGTGGCCATATACTGCTTCATGAGGTGAGTACCCTGTAGCTTGATGGACACGGCTGTTATATGCTGACGTGAGGTATTGAACATACCTGTCCCAGTCAGAGTGATGTTTACTAACATAGTAAGACAGCATACGCATAACGGTGAGGTGGACTCGCTCCAGGCGACCGCTCGCTTTTGGGTGGAACGGCGTCGTTCGCCACTTTTTAATTCGCAATAACCGACAAACTTCGGTAAACACTGCAGACATGAAATTCGTACCTAGGTCTGTGAGTACAGCTTCAGGGCTTCCCTATGGTAACACCAAATTGGTGACAATAGCACGCGCTACTGTTTCAGCGGACATATCTGGTATAGGAATGAGAATCAAGAACCTAGAGAAATGATCTATAAGGGACAGAATATACCGATAATTTTGGGGGATCACAGGGAATGGACCGACAATATCTGCTGCGACTACTGCCCAGGGATAATGGGCTTCTGGTACCTGCTGTAAAGGCACTTTCGTTCGAGGTGGCAATGACCTCTTAACGCATGGAAGACAATTTTGAATATACTTTTGCACGTCTTTTCGTCTTCCTGCCCAGAAATAACGTGTGGCTATTCGGCAATTTGTGGCGCGAAGGCCGTTATGACATGCTTGCAGGCTATCGTGACACTGGAACCTAATTCTCTAGGGATTACTGCCTGTTTATCCAAGTGGGTCTTTCGATGTAAAATTCCATCTTCAACGGAAAATTCAGGCAAAGCAACGTATTTCTGACATTCGACGTCTCTTTGCTGTGCTTCCCTTAATTCTTCAATAGAAACGTCATTGGCTAGGATCACTCCGACTTTTCGGCATAATGCGTCGGCGTTTTGATGTAACTTGCCCGGCTTGTGTTTTACCTCATACTCAAATTCGCTCAGTTTCAAAGCCCAACGAGTTAGCCTGCTACTTGGGTCTTTTAAGCTCAACATCCACTGCAACGCGGCGTGATCAGTGATGACAGTGGATTTTCTCCCATATAAATAACATCGGAAATAAGTTACACCAAACATAAGTGTTAGAAGCTCCTTCTCAGTTGTGCTGTAGTTTGACTCTGCTTTATTAAGCTGTCGAGACGCATAACCAGTTGGTCGTTCTTCGCCATCTCTGTCTTGTGATAGAATGGCTCCTACGACGTAATCTGAGGCGTCTACTGACAGTATGAATGGTTTTTCAAAATCCGGCTACGCTAGTACAGGGGCTCTAGTTGAAAAATGTTGAATTTATTACATAGCTTATCACATTCTTTCGTCCAAATAAAACTAACTCCTTTTTTCAATACATTAGTCAGGGGCTTAGCAAGGGTAGCATAATTATTCACAAAACGTCTGTAGTAGTTTGCAAGGCCTAAAAGTGACTGTAGTTCCTTGACATTTGTCGCTGTTGGAACTCTCTTACTGCGGTGGTCAAACGGGGGTCCGGTTTGACACCTACTCCACTTATTTTTTTTTTGATGTGGTCTTCAGTCCTGAGACTGGTTTGATGCAGCTCTCCATGCTACTCTATCCTGTGCAAGCTTTTTCATCTCCCAGTACCTATTGCAACCTACATCCTTCTGAATCTGCTTAGTGTATTCATCTCTTGGTCTCCCTCTACGATTTTTACCCTCCACGCTGCCCTCCAATACTAAATTGGTGATCCCTTGATGCCTCAGAACATGTCCTACCAACCGATCCCTTCTTCTGGTCAAGTTGTGCCACAAACGTCTCTTCTCCCCAATCCTATTCAATACTTCCTCATTAGTTATGTGATCTACCCATCTAATCTTCAGCATTCTTCTGTAGCACCACATTTCGAAAGCTTCTATTCTCTTCTTGTCCAAACTATTTATCGTCCATGTTTCACTTCCATACATGGCTACACTCCATACAAATACTTTCAGAAATGACTTCCTGACACTTAAATCAATACTGGATGTTAACAAGTTTCTCTTCTTCAGAAACGCTTTCCTTGCCATTGCCAGCCTACATTTTATATCCTCTCTACTTCGACCATCATCAGTTATTTTGCTCCCCAAATAGCAAAACTCCTTTACTACTTTAAGTGCCTCATTTCCTAATCTAATTCCCTCAGCATCACCCGACTTAATTAGACTACATTCCATTATCCTTGTTTTGCTTTTGTTGATGTTCATCTTATATCCTCCTTTCAAGACACTGTCGATTCCATTCAACTGCTCTTCCAAGTCCTTTGCTGTCTCTGACAGAATTACAATGTCATCGGCGAACCTCAAAGTTTTTATTTCTTCTCCATGAATTTTAATACCTACCCCGAATTTTATATGACCTAAATATTGTACTTGTGATTGGGCGAAAGCACACTTTTCTAATTTTACACTCAAATTTCTTTTATCGTTTTAGAAAAGATAATGATGTCATCTAAATACACAAAGCATGTTGTAGGTTTCAACCTACGCAGCAGTAAATCTGCAAATCTTTGAAAAGTGGCGGGGGCGTTTCTCAAACCTAATGGCATTCTTACAAATTCATACAATCCTTTAGGTACAACAAATGCAGTTTTATGGCGGTCTTGGGGTGCAACAGGGATTTGATGGTACCCAGAACGCAAATCGAGGGTGGTAAAATACTTAGAGTTGCCCAATCGGTCCAATGTTCCATCAATACGCGGTGACGGATATGTATCTCGTGTCGTGACCCGATTTACTGCCCGCATATCGACACATAGGCGATAGGCTTTCTCCCCATTTACTGATTTCTTTGGAACAACGACTACGGGGGACGCCCACGCACTCGAGGAGGGTTGTATGATTCCTGCTGGTAATTGCTGCTGAATCGTATCTTCAGCTACAGACTGCAAATGATATGGTATACGGTAAGGTTTTTGTGCAACTGGCCGAGCTTCTCCGGTCGGAATTTCGTGCTGAACCAAATCCGTAGCCGGTAGAAACTGCCTCTCTTCAAACAACCACGAAAATTCCTCCAATGCTTTTCTCCTCACTGTTTAAATGACCTGACTTCTCTGCTAACTGACTCCTTGAAACGTCCCCTTAGAACAATTATACATGACTGTCCTTAAACTGACACACAATATTTTTTAGCGCAACGCAATCTGACTTTCAAAAATCCCTACAAAAGAATGGCCCTGACTAACATTAACCTATACGTTTCAAAAATCACTTACCTCACCAAAAATCTTCGTTACTCGAACTACTGCAATACAGCAAGCGCCACTACTGCCAGCTAAATAAAAGATTAAAACTACGGAAGGCACTGACTACTGATAGGCATAGTTGGCAAATGAAAGATTTTGATAGAGAACAAACAATGTATTTACCTTAATAGTCATAATATATATAGCACTTCGTGACATCCAGTCTTACAAATTTCAAAACTCCGCCATCTCTGAAGGTAGATGATAATCTTAATGACACAAAACCGGTAGTCTTTAATGACACAGAAGAGTGCGAACAAGTTAGGAAATTCAAACAAAATCGGAATCAAATTAATACGCAACACCAAAGAGAAATCCGTGAAGTACAAGATCAGCTGACACAGGTAATACAAGAATTACGTATTTCAGAGGCCACTCTCGCTCCAATATGGGAAGAGGGACATAGAAATACGGAACAGCCAAAAAATAATAACTCAGGACACTTCGGAAATTATGAAAGAAATTGGCAAGGTACACCGAATTTTGAGATGGAACCGCCGAAACGACGTAACAGTGACCGATGTGCGACTCGCCGACATGATGATTTTGACTATAAGCTGTTCATTACTACACGTAAATTTAAAACATTTAAGAATTCTGGCAACGACATTCATCCACAAGCATGGCTCCATCAATTCTCTCATTGTTTTCCTCCCAACTGGTCATTAGAGCACTGATTAGAATTTATGTGTGGCTACTTAGAGAATGAACCAGCTGTAAGAATGCGATGGGTCATTCACGATTGTCACAGTGAAGGAGAATTTTATCATGCTTTCCTCTCAGCATATTGGTCTCAAGCTACACAAGACCAAGTAAAACATAGCGTCATGATGATGAAACACTTTGAACAATCTGAATTTTCCAGTTTTGTCAAATATTTTGAAGACATTTTGCACAAGAATCAATACCTGTCAAATCCAGCCGACCGAAGTGGCCGTGCGGTTAAAGGCGCTGCAGTCTGGAACCGCAAGACCGCTACGGTCGCAGGTTCGAATCCTGCCTCGGGCATGGATGTTTGTGATGTCCTTAGGTTAGTTAGGTTTAACTAGTTCTAAGTTCTAGGGGACTAATGACCTCAGCAGTTGAGTCCCATAGTGCTCAGAGCCATTTGAACCTGTCAAATCCATACAGCCCTTCAGAATTCATCCGCATTAGCTTAATGAAATTGCCTGAACATTTAAGAAATATTATTTTTGCAGGACGTTGCAAAGACGACATTGAAGCTTTTCAGGGACTCTTACAAGAATTAGAAATTGACACAGACAGTCGCGGGATGCGAAAACAGGAAAACAATCACTACAGGTCACACCCATCACAATTCCGTGACGACAGAAACAATAACTGGACACAACAAGTCTATTCTTACAACGCAAACCGTGACCAAACCAGACACCACCCATATGACAATCACTGGCAGAGTAATAATAGTTACAGAGAAAGATCGCATTTCCGTAGTAATGAATATGACAGAGATTACCATAGAAACAGACAATATGGGAACAAAAACAATTATTATCGCGGGAGACAGAATAACTTCAGACGCAACAGTTCAGCGCGCAGTTACGATTCCGGGAGAAATTCTCCACCACATGACCGACAAACAAGAAACTATGTAAACTACCGACAAAACGACAGACCTGAATTCCATCAGAACTGGCGGGATTCAAACAGAGCAGGGCACTCTCGACAAGGTGAATTTGTAGAAGTTAGGTCTCCAAATCCCAATAACGACGCGCGCCAACAAAGAGACAATAGGCAATGACTCATACCGCTGCCAGCCACAATACGTACGTATGAAACTGACGACGCAGCTGCCGTAGCTAGTAATTACGTAAAAATGGAAGACATTAGGGACATCTTACTCCAGGAACACGACATAAAACATAACAACATTGCATATCCTGTGGTTCCACATTACAGTAAGTGACGTAAAATTTACTGCAGTACTTGACTCTGGCAGTCCCATTTCAGTAATTAGTGAATCAGCCTTTAGCAAATGCAAGAAATCGAACGATTGCCCTACACTTCCGTTACGTAAGATTAAATTACAAGGTGCAATCGTTGGAAAAAGTGTAGATGTACGCCAACAAACAAACTTAGAATTCTTTTGTCATAGCCACAGCTTCTCTATGAACTTTCTCATTGTTCCATTATTGTCGACGGAAATTATATTGGGAGCAGACTTTTTGAATGAATACAAAGCAATCTTAAACTTTCACGATGCTGAAATAAGTTTAGAGAAAGAAGGTAAGTCAATAGCTTTGAAATTTGAAGATTGGCTCTCAAACCATGACGAGGAAATTAATCGGCTTTACCTTCTGTTAGACAACAGTTCGGAATTTTCTACGGAACTAGACACTAACAATCACTGCAAGTACTGACAGGGATGATATCGACGATATATTTGATACTAATGAGTTAATTCAGAATAAAATTCGAACAATTGAGAATTGTAATGACACTGATAGGCAAGACCTTTTTGAGATTTTACAAGCACATTCCACAGTTTTTACTCACAAAACAGGAACAATCAAGGGATTTTTGAAAGTCAGATTGCGTTGCGCTAAAAATATTGTTTGTCAGTTTAAGGACAGTCTTGTATAATTGTTCTAAGGGGACGTTTCATCCTTAACATCGACGCGACATCGCGCACTTCTCCAACTGAAGATTTCTTTCTTCTCCTTCCTTTCTCATCTTTATCTCGCTGCTTTTCAGCTCCTCTTATTTCCTCAAAAATTTCCTGTTCACTTGCAACAATAGTACCCTTCGGTATCACAACATCTTTTACACCAAAATTATCTATACTTACTGGTACCGCAAAACCCTTCTGTCTCCTTTCCGGTCGCCTGATACTTCTCTTTATATGTACTGACTGACGATCTAAGATATCATTCTGGGTGAGCGGGTCAACCAGAATGTCTGTCTTAGGCTGTTCTTGATTTTTGACATCTATCCAGAGAATCTTTCCACTTCCGCCTTTTATCCTCACAGGGTCTGTGGTTCTTATCGCGGTTTGTCGACGGTTTTATGGGAGACTGTGAACGGCGTTGTTCACAGCTCCCCCGCGTCTGACGGGGGTGCGGAACGCCAAATCGTTGAATTGTTTCGCCGAACTGCACGGTTCGGGTTCGTTAATGTACTATCCCCTGATAACGATGCAGGAACTCATTCCCTAGTATGATATGAAATTCACCCTTTTATAGCCTTACTACTTTCATCCTCTGACTGTATTTACCCTCGTCTATTTCCAGATTCGCTACACACGAACCTGCGGGGACAATTACTTCCTCTCCCAGGCCACTGATATGGAATCGATGTGGCTGTAATACCCTTCGATCATTTTTCTCCACAAACAATACACTAACTTGAGCACCAGTATCAACTAAAATTCTAACTATTTTGTTCACGAGTACGCCAACGAGACTAACGTGTTTCACTTCTTTACATTTTTCGGTCCTAACGGGGTGTATTATCTTTGCCGGGGGTCGGGTGGGTGGCGTAAGCTGCCCCCCACGCGTTTCCCTGAATCGACCCCACGTTGCGGCGGTGGCCGCGCGTCTGATTTGAAAATGCTGATTTTGTGGGGCAAACAATATTAGCATGACCTGCTGTCTGGCAAATGGTGCAATACGGCAAGCGTCAGCGCATTGCCGTATGGTTGTGCCTCCCACAATGCTGACAGAACACTTTTTTTGTTGGGACAGGTACTGGGTCAGACGGGCGCCGTGCGGCAGCGCAAAAGCACAACACCTCTTCGCGTAACATTGCCAAACGAACAGCTTCACGTAGATAGGTGGGGGAGGCTGCTTTGACTTCTTCTCCGATGCGGGGGTCAATACCGCGAACGAATGCATCAATTGCACGCGCTTCCGCTTCCGAGCGCAAAATTGGCATTTTCGCCTAGCTTATAGGAACGATAAGATACTGCTCGTATGCGAACTGCAAAGGCATCAAAATCCTCATTAGGCTTCTGCATAAGGGTTTATAATTGGAGCCTGTAATATCTGGTACCTCCGGTATCGTGAGCCAACACATCAAAATCATGCGTGTCACGCAATTCGTCCACCGTCTCTATAAACATTCGGGCTTCCCCTGCCAACTTCAGTCTGGCTACATTGACCAATAGATCATCCGGCCAGGCACACCTGCGACCCACATCACGAATATTTTGTAGGAACATTGCCAGATTTTCGAGGGACTTCCCAGAAAAGGTGGAGAGAAATCAGCGGCAGGAAAATTTCTTACGGTCGCCATGTTAGCAGAAATTGTGGCATTTACATTAGAGAGAGAATTGGTGTTAGTTGCCACTGTTTGAGCGTTTGTTACAGGGGTGGAACTAGCCACGGATACGGAAGTTCACGCACTAGCTTCCAGCGTCTGTTTCAAGACGCGGTTTTGTTCAAGTAGCTCCCGATTTTGTGCGAATAACTGGCGCATTTGTGCATTTATGGTCTCGAGTGGGTCTTGCGAGGCGGGTGCCTCTGCGGCAGTATCCCGTTCCGTCGCTCCTGTTCCTATCGGCATGTTTACAAATGTATGGGACGCTAGCGAGCAAAAATAAGTATTAATTGTTACAAAAAAAGGACGGCCACAGATTTTCCGAATCCAACGGCGGACGATCGAAGAAGCTATTGTTGAAAGCATCGCGGCGACTTAAGTGGCGGTGGAGGCGGTACGACGCATTGGTGGCGGCGGCGGCGTGACGTGGCGGCGGCGGCGTGACGCCGCGGCGGCGACAGGTGGTGGGCGGCGCGGCGGTGGATGACGGAGGCCCGGCCGGTCGCGCAGCACAGCGCAGGCCCCTCCAACTCGGGCAGCGAGCAGCGCGGCGGCGTCCGGCTCACGCGGCTGACTAGCGTAGCGTGGGCTGCCTCGCTGCAGCGCGAGCTCTGTGCGTTTTTACTGGAGCAGCCACGGCCCGCTTGGAGCAAACGTGGCGGCCGGTTGGCGCATTCCGTGCGCGAAGTGTACGGCGTCTTGCCGGAAAGCTTTTTTGTGTAGCGACAAAGTCGCTACGGGAACGGATCAACACTTCTGCACCAGTTGTACAGGATGGGCGTATGGGCAGGCGGTGGGCGTTATAGAATGAATAGGATAACTTTTAGATAAAGGCCATTTATTGGCGAAAGCACGTTAAGGCCTAGGGAGGTGACGCTGAGCCGGAGCGGAGAGTTTGGCGAAACATAGTTCGCGAAGCTACCGTAACTGGTTGTCTGTCAAAACTAAGACCACAGCGCCGCAGCACCGAAATAGCGGGAGATGTTCCATGCTACAGGACGCGCATCCGACTCGTGGGTGAGCAAGAATACAAGAGAGCGGGCCCGGCGACGGGCGGCCGGGTATGTTCGACGCACCACGCGGCTTCCTCCGCCCTGATTGGTCAGGACCGAGAAAAACGTGCGGGTGGCATGGAATGTTCCAGAGCGTCGCCTGCTAAGCGACGCCTAGGGCGGCGTTACCTCGTCAGCACATGAGGGAGGCGCGTGAACAAGGTGCCCTTCCTCGGTGCTGACTTCCTGTTGCTAGACCGTGGGACGAAAGAATTTACAGGCAGCTAACGCTGCCGGCCGTGGCTTGGCCGTAATGGAAAAATGAAGTTACCGTTTGAAAGTTCGTATAATAAAGTAAAATCTCCTACTGTCTGGCTCATCCTTTACATCACTGACATGGCAGACACCAACCTCGTGAGCCTGTGCTCCCAGACTCCTGAGCCATAACCCACTATTGTCGTTAGTGTGCTGTTGTGATACAGTTTTATCAAATGAGGGGAAAGATGAAATCTTTTGTAACCAATGGAGATGATGTTATTGAGTACTTGTAGGGCTCTTTGGGTTATAGTTTCAATGTGCTTTCCAAAGTTCCACCTTCCATCAATGATGATCCCCAAGTAGCAGGCCTCGCATTGCCGAAGAACTGGTGACCCCTCAATTTTTACTGTGGGGTTCCTTACAAGTTGTCCTTTTTCACAGAAGATATGTACACGTTTTCAGTGAGATTGTCATTTTTGTGTTCATGCACAAAAGTTGCAATTTTTCCATAGTCCTTTCTGTTTTCGGTTCTGTATCTTCGTGGCTACAGCCACCAACCAACAGGAGGAGGTCATCTGCATAGTCACCTCTAGCACCTCTTCGCTCTACTGTAGATTATCCAGTAGTTGTTCCACATGGATGTCCCAGAACAGGAGGCCTAACATGGAACTCTGGGGGCAGACCTTTGTTAAATCTCGTCCTCAACTGCAAGGTCGTAATTACGGGCGATAGTCGATGCGGAATGTACGACACGTAGACAAGCCTCCACGACGATAGAGTACAGCGTTTTTCTAATGACTTACAGAGATAGCACCCGCTGGTTACTTCAATCCAAGAATTCACTGATAATACTGAAGTTGTCAATTGGAGCTAGGTGCGTGGGCTGGAAGTTAAGGCCAGTTCCTGCTGCAGGCAGTCCAGCCCAGAGGGGGTAAGAAAAAGCAACCTATTTATGTTCACTGAAGAGAAAGTGATAACTGCAAATTGCTATGTGTGTTACTACTCACTATAAAGGTGCGAAATTTTCCGCAAAGTTTAATATATTCTTATCCGAGAGAGGAGAAGGAATATGACAGCAAATTCAGCTTGTTTAGGGGAATGTCTTGGTAAACTTCTGAAGATGCTAACTGATCCTCCTATAAATACAAGAGTTTATGCTAATATCACAGTATTTTCATATTCCACGAAGCCGAAGCCGTTAGTCTGATTGTAAGACTACTACACTGCCAATCAGAGCAGTGTGGCCATCTACCTAACCACTGGTATGTTCACTTCTAGCGTGAATAAAAGCGGTGACGCATTGTGACATGGAAGCAATGAGGTCTTCGTAGGTCGCTGGAGGGAGTTGGCACCACATTAGCATAAACAAGTCACCTAATTCCCGTAAATTCCGCGGAGATGGTGATGAGCTCAGACACCACCTTCAATCATATCCCAAATGCGTTCCATCGGTTTCAGATCTCGCAAATTGGGGGGACTGTACATCAGTTTGAACTTGCCCCTGTGTTTCTCAAACCAGTCCATTACAGTCCTGGCCTTGTGACGATGCATATTATCTTGCTGAAAAACGCCAGGGCCGTCAGGAAACATGATTGTCGTGAAGAGGTGTAAGTGGTCTGCAACCAGTGTGCGACATTCCTAGACTATCATGGTTGTCTCCCACGAGCACCACTGGACCCAGGAATGCCCACCTAAATGTTCCCCAGAGCATAGTGTCGCCACCACATGCTTGTGTCCATCCTGTAGTACAAGTGTCAAGGAGTTGTTCGGCTGGAAGACGACGGATTCGCGAACTCCCAATGGTATGACGAAGAAGCTATCAGGAGTCATCAGACTATACAATGCTCAATCAATGCGCCAGTATCCTGTGCCCAAGGTGGCGTATCCATTTTAGTTGCTGTAAACTTTGGCACATACGTGGGTCATCGGATGGGGAGGTCCATCGTTAGGAGTGTTCGGTGCACAGTGTGTTCAGACACATTTCTACTCTGCGCACCATTAAGGTATGATCTTGTGACTTCATAGGCTTTCCCAGCATAATAAGTTTTGAAAGTCTCTTCGGGTTTGCTGCCAGATCCTAAAATCAACTTGACTCGATATTTCGGCGATCCAATTGGTGGCCATCTTTAGGAGACTGCTGCTTCTGCTGTTAAGTCCCGCTGAAAAGTTACGCCAGGCTGCAAATCGACGTCCTATATAGGCCACCGTTCAATACATGGAGCGCCGGCCGCCCATCACGGTTGCTGCCCTCCAAGACTGGTTGGTGGCGCCGCCCTTAGGAGAACACTGGAGGCAATGATATACTGCCCTCAGGGCCGCACCGAAGAACCTTCAATTTTGATGCAGGGTAGTACAGTATTCCACGTCCTGCTAAAAGGAAACCCATTGTCTCTGTTAATTAAATTAATTCCACGTCCTGCTAAAAGGAAACCCATTGTCTCTGTTAATTAAATTATCCGCGAACCTAATTTGAATAGCCTTTTTATAGACACTGTTCCAAAAACAGGAAATGTTGGCAACTACCACAGTTTCGCCAAATTTCATACCGTCTCCCTCATTTAAGCAGTGTTCTGCTACTGCCAATTTTTCTGGCTGATTTTAAGGAAAATGGCTTTGCCATGTCGGCACCTGTCCCATTTGCCTCCCTCCCCCACTCCTGGAAATGTTGGCCAATTGAAATTTTGGCAGGAAATTCAAAAAATTGAGAGAAATACAAATATATTGGTGGGACTATCAAATTCTGTGTATTCACCTTGAGGATCAACTGTTCTAGTTCACAACACCACCACTACAGGGTGCTGTTGGACCTCCCCCTATACCTTCTCCCCACTCCTCTCTCACCTCTTACCTGTCCCCTCTGTCCCCCCACCCAATCTCCTTTCTCTTTCTTCCCCTCCCCTCGCCTTCCTTCCCCCTCTACGCCTCCCTTCCCAACCCCTCATCCTTCCCCCTACCTCACCTCTCTATATGGAAGCTGCCAGGAACAGGACAGTCTGCACTGGTCTGCTGGGTAAGATGGACATAAATCTTTATTACATCATACACAGCGTAGATATTGTTTCTTTAAACAATTCATGTTGTCATTGATTGAGCACTAGACAATAGCTCTCTCCAATTTCGTCGATATCTGATAGATGTAGAGCTGATATTTTCGCTATCAGTCTAAAACCAGAGAGTTGTTCCAGCCAATCTAGCCAATTGATAGGACAGCAAACTATTGCTTTAGTACAGCAAGTATCCTGCTGCCAGCCTACAAATGAATAGCTGTTTCTGGAAGGCACACAAAGATAAGTAATAATAATGGAAGAACAGAAACACCATGTCCTTTTTTTTCCTTTATTGGATTTCGATTCCCCCCAGAGTGGGGGCGGGCTGACAGCAGTGTAATATGCCGCTCTGCAGCCTACAGAAAAGTTATACACAAAATTAGGATATGTCATAAAAATAAAAACAGGCGATAAAACGGTGACTGGTAGAACTGGAACAAGGCCCAAAATTGCGAAGAGAATATAAAAACAAAAGGTTGGTGATGCTGATTAAATACACAGTAAACGGACAGGCACAATAGAAAACAGGGCGACAGTCTGGTTTCCGTTCGCAACAGTTTAAAAACACACCTAGCGACAGTATTGTGTCCATTCACAGCACTGACAGTGATGCACAACATTGAACAAGCATATAAAACAGCACTATAGAGGAGGAATGGCGATAGATGGGGGGGAAGCCCCGACCGATGAGTGGAAGAAAAGGAGAGGAGGAGGGGAAAGGAAAAAAGGGGGTAGGAGGGATAAACAGTTGGAGAGAGGGCTTCATCCGAGAGGGGGAGTTGATGGAAGCCACCTCGGGAAAGGAGATGAAGGGTGTTGAGTATGAGGCGGGACACAACGGTGAAGGTGCAGCAGTGGGTATGGGTTGGAGAGGAGAGGAGCAACCAGGGGATGAGTTGGATCAATTCGGCAGGAGGTATAGAGGACATGGACAGATTCGAGGAAGGGTACAGATGGAATCAGGTCATAGAGGATCTGTGTGGGGGACTGGAGACATATACGGAAGGCTAGGTGGAGTGCCTGGCGATCCAGGATCTAGAGGGGCTTATAGAATTTGGGAGGGGGGGGTGTGGATATCCAGGTCGGACTGGCATAACATAGAATGGGATGGGTTAAGGATTTGTAGGAGTGGAGGACAGTAGATGGATTCAACCACCATGTCTGCCCAGAGAGGAGTTTAAGGAGGTGGAGGTGGTTGTGGGCTTTGCATTGGATAGAGCAGAGATGAGAGGTCCAGGTGAGCTGACAGTCGATGGTGAGTCCAACATAGGTGAAGGTGGGGGAAGAGGTGGACAGAACGAGTGCAGATGATAAGGGAAAATCAAGGAGCCAGAAGGATCAAGTGGTACGACCTATGATGATTGTCTGGGTCTTGCAAAGATTGTTTTGAGGAGCAATTGGTTACACCATGTGTCCAAAAGGTCAAGGTCATTCTGGAGAAGGTGTTGGGACCATTGAAGGGTAAGAGCAGGGGAAAGGAAGGCAGTGTCATCGGCATATGCAGGAGGTGGACTGTAGGGGGGGTTTGGGGCATATCTGTCATATACAGGAGGGACAAAACGACTATTCACGTTGGTGTGTAGGAGAATATATGAGTCTGGCGATATACCATCTGACTTTCGAAAAAGCATCATCCACACAATTCCGAAGACGGCAAGAGCTGACAAGTGCGAGAATTATCGCACAATCAGCTTAACAGCTCATGCATCGAAGCTGCTTACAAGAATAATATACAGAAGAATGGAAAAGAAAATTGAGAATGCGCTAGGTGACGATCAGTCTGGCTTTAGGAAAAGTAAAGGGACGAGAGAGGCAATTCTGACGTTACGGCTAATAATGGAAGCAAGGCTAAAGAAAAATGAAGACACTTTCATAGGATTTGTCGACCTGGAAAAAGCGTTCGACAGTATAAAATGGTGCAAGCTGTTCGAGATTCTGAAAAAAAGTAGGGGTAAGTTATAAGGAGAGACGGGTCATATACAATATGTACAACAACCAAGAGGGAATAATAAGAGTGGACGATCAAGAACGAAGTGCTCGTATTAAGAAGGGTGTAAGACAAGGCTGTAGCCTTTCGCCCCTACTCTTCAATCTGTACATCGAGGAAGCAATGATGGAAGTAAAAGAAAGGTTCAGTAGTGGAATTAAAATACAATGTGAAAGGATATCAATGATACGATTCGCTGATGACATTGCTATCCTGAGTGAAAGTGAAGAAGAATTAAATGATCTGCTGAACGGAATGAACAGTCTAATGAGTACACAGTATGGTTTGAGAGTAAATCGGAGAAAGACGAAGGTAATGAGAGGTAGTAGAAATGAGAACAGCGAGAAACTTAACATCAGGATTGATGGTCACGAAGTCAGTGAAGTTAAGGAATTCTGCTACCTAAGCAGTAAAATAACCAATGACGGACGGAGCAAGGAGGACATCAAAAGCGGACTCGCTATGGCAAAAAAGGCATTTCTGGTCAAGAGAATCTTACTAATATGAAATACCGGCCTTAATTTGAGGAAGAAATTTCTGAGGATGAATGTCTCGAGTACAGCATTGTATGGTAGTGAAACATGGACTGTGGGAAAACCGGAACAGAAGAGAATCGAAGCATTTGAGATGTGGTGCTATAGACGAATGTTGAAAATTAGGTGGACTGATAAGGTAAGGAATGAGGAGGTTCTACGCAGAATCGTAGAGGAAAGGAATATGTGGAAAACACTGATAAGGAGAAGGGACAGGATGATAGGACATCTGCTAAGACATGAGGTAATGACTTCCATGGTACTAGAGGGAGCTGTAGAGGGCAAAAACTGTAGAGGAAGACAGAGATTGGAATACGTCAAGCAAATAATTGAGGACTTAGGTTGCAAGTGCTACTCTGAGATGAAGAGGTTAGCACAGGAAAGGAATTCGTGGCGGGCCACATCAAACCAGTCAGTAGACTGGGGCACACTTGCAGAGAGATAGATGGTGCAGGAATCGGCATTATGGGTAGAAGGGGCAGTGGGAGAGGAAGGAGGCAATCAGAAAGACAGAGTAGGCAGGAAGGGGATAAGTCAGGAGTTTAAACAATAGACTGTGATGCCATACATGGTCGTAGGCCTTTTCGAGGTCTAGGGAGACAAAAATAGCAGGATAACTGGAGTTAAGTTGGAGGGAGAGGAGATGAGTGACATGGAGAAGTTGGTCATTGGCAGCAAAGGAAGATTGGAAGCCACATTTGGTGTTGGGGAGGAGGTGGTGTCGGTGGAGTTGGTGATGAATGCGCCAGGTTCAAAAAATGGGGGGGAGGGGGCTGGGGGATGGGGGATGGGTTGCAGGGGGAGGTGGAGGGGGCAGGTTCTCCCTGCGAGGCGCGTGATGCAGGGGCTGGGGGCACGGGTGTCACAGAGACTGTCGCCCGGCAGGCGGAAATACGGGCTGGCTAGGAGCCTGTTGTAGGATGTGCAGTAAGTGGTGGAATGTCTGAAGGTGGGGATGAGGTGACAGCTAAGGGTAAGGGAGGTGATGATGAAGGCGGTCTAGCGAATCCCTCTGGGCAGCAGTTGGACGACGATGGCAAAATGGGGTCGGCCAGGATCCTCGGCCGGCGGCGGCGGGACGACAGTAACCGACAGGCAGGCAGGCGTTTCGAAACCGTAGATTAGACCCTAAGAGTAGCCCATTCCGTATAATCTGTAGGCGTCAAAGGATGGCTTTCTCCAGTGGCCTGCCTCCTATATAAAAGACTCCTGTAGCAACTTCATTCTAGAATGAATCACTTTTATAATGATTTACAAGTCGGAAGTCGCATCCTAGTCAACAGAAACGTGGGAAGAATATCGTACGATAGTTTTTACGAATGTAGCGCTCATTATCTCATTGTCTTACCTGAACACAGTGTCTCAAAAGAATACTGACCAGTCACTTCTGGTCTAGTCCAGCACAATCTACAGGGTGTATTGTATACCTGAAAGCCGGATAGCTGAGAAACCGCCGGTCGGCGGAAGCCAGGCTAATGGTGTACTTCCTTCTGCCCAGCCATTCCCGCTGACAGCTGCGGCACAAATCGGCGCGTGTCGGACTAACTGCAGTCCCACCTGTGACATAGATCCCTCAGTTTAAAAAATTCGAAATGATGATGTTGTTTTATCAACGCATCTAGAATTTCCCAAGCGAAATGCGGATTTCTCCCTTTTATATGTTATTTCCAAAGACAGAAAAAATCGGACCATGTAGCATATTTATTTCTTTTATTTTACTCTGTGCGAAAATTCAAGTACTGACATCATTTCGGCAGTTTAAAATCATGAAGGGACGTTACTTGCAGTGTGTCCTCATTGAAGTGTTGCGCTTATCTGGTTAGTCCACGATTTTACCACTATCGAGCCACGCAAAGCAACCATTCTCACAGGTTTTCCCCATGATGCTGTGATCCTATGGTTCTTGGTGGGAAAAACCGTTGATCAAACTATCTGAGGTCGCCGAGGGTATATAAATCCTACCCCTCCCCTATCGACCTCAGTCTGATCTACTCAGTGCTAGTGGCCAGTAGTGTGTCTCAGGCTACTTTCGTTTTTTTGTTCTGTTGCTGTTCTGTTTAGTGTGCTCCTGTTCGGTTTGGACTATGACGAAGCGAGCAGTATCATACCTTCATTAGCAGATGATAGTGGCAATGCTAAACGAGCTGGTCCAGACACACTGCCACGTAAGTTGTTTTACCTCTGTGTTCTGTAAATTTAGTGCTCTCCCTCAGTAAAGGTTTATGCCGTAGATGGCAGAAGCACTCTCCTCTCTACTATCGAGCTTCGAATGGTTTCCTGAAGTAATTTATTTTAGTATCTCATCCCCTCCCAGAAATTGTTTTAGGCCGTAGTTGGCATAGGTACTCCTCTGTCCTGTCTAGCTTCCATCTACATCTACATCTACTTCGATACTCTGCAAATCACACTGAAGTACCTGAGAGAGGGTTTATTGAACTACCTTCACAATAATTTTCTATTATCTCGAACAGCGTAAGGAAAAAACCGAATACCTGTATCTTTCCGTCCAAACTCAGATTTCCTTTACTTTATTATGATGATCATTTCTCCCTATATAGGTCAGCTTCAACAAAATATTTTCTGAGAGGAGAAAGCTGGTGACTGAAATTTCGTGAGAAGATTCTCCCGCAATGAGAAACGCCTTTGTTTTAATTATGTCCACCCCGATTCCTGTATCATGTTGGTAACATTCTTTCCTCTGTTTCGCGATAATACAAGAAGCGCTGCTCTTCTTTAAATTTTCTCAATGTACTCCGTTAATCCTATCTGGTAAGGATCACAGACCGCGCTGCAGTAATCCAAGAGAGGATGGACAAGAGTAGTGTAGGCAGTCTCTTTAGTAGATCTGTTGCATTTTTTAAATTTTCTGCCAGCAAAATCGCTGTCTTTGGTTTGGCTTTCCCTGAACATTTTCTACAAAGTTTAAGTTTGTCGTAATTGTAATTACTAGGCATTTAGTTGAATTTACAGCCTGCAGATTTGACCGATTTGTCGTGTATCCGAAGTGTAACGGATTCCTTTTAGTATTCATGTGGATGTCCTCACACTTTTCATTATTTAGGATCAACTGCCAATTTTCAAACTATGCAGATATCTCTTCTAAATCGTTTTGCAATTTCTTTTGATCTTCTGATGACTTTATTAATCGAAAAACGACAGCGTCGTCTGGAAACAACCTCAGACGGCTGCTCAGATTGTCTCCCAAATCGTTTATATAGATGGGGAACAGCAAGGGGCCTATAACACTACCTTGGAGAACGCCAGACATCACTTCTGTTTTGCTCGATGACTTTCCTTCAATTACTACGAACTGTGACCTCTCTGACAGGAAGTCACAAATCCAGTCACATAAGTGAGACGATATTCCATAAGCACGCAATTTCACTACAAGCCGCTTGTGTGGTACAGTGTCAAAAGTCATCTGGACATCTAAAAATTCGGAATCAATTTGAAATCCCTTGTCAGTAGCACTCTGCACTTGGTTTGTGAAGAGCTAGTTACGTTTCACAAGAAATATGCTTTCTAAATCCGTATTGACTATGTGTCAATAGACCGTTCTCTTCGAGGTAGTTCATAATATTCGAACACAATACATGCTACAAAATCCTGCTACATATCGACGTTAATTATATGTCCCTGTAAATCAGTGGATTACTGCTACTGCTCTATTTGAATATGGTGTGACTTGTGCAACTTTCCGGTCTTTGGGTACGGATTTTTCGTCGAGCGAGCGACTGTTAATGATATTTAAGTGTGGAGCTAATGCATCAGCGTACTCTGAAATGAGTCTAATTAATATACAATCCGGGCCGGGACGACCTGCTTTTATTAAGTGTCTGAAGATTCTTTATTACTTCGAGAATATCTACTTGCAAGCTATTCATGTTGGCATCTGATCTGGTTTCGAATCCTGGAATATTTACTACGTCTTATTTGGTGAAGGAATTTTCGAAGACTGTGTTAAGTAATTCTGCATTGGTAGCACTGTCCTCGATAGTATTTGCGTTCGTTTAAATTTGGCATACTTGTTTCGTTGTTTACTGCTGTAATTTTAGTGTGTGACGTCTTTTTATTCCATAACGAGTTGGCGCAGTAAGAAAGTGAGGGCATTATTTTTTATTTTTTTGTAACGTTAGCTGTTAGAGAAAGTCTTCCTTTTTGTTCATGTAATGTACTAGGGTGTTAATGATGAGGGCTGGGGAATATATGTACATTTATTTTTCGTAATATGTTGCACTGAGTTCTCTCAGACATATTTGCTTTTTGTGTGTGTGTATGTGTGTGTGTGATATATAAGTAATTTTAGTGAGCGAGACAATACGATTTTCTGTTTATATTTCAGTGAGCTAAAGTATATGCTTTCCTGTTTACGTTTCAGTGAGCTAAAGAATACAATTTTTCGGACGATCATCTGTGTGTATATCTCTTCCATTTTCCAGAAATAATTACAGTCAGTATTTTATTCTTGTAGCACGATAGATGGCTTCAAAGCGAGGGTGAAATATAAGAGTGGATGCCTGAAATGGCACCTGTTGAAGAAGCTGCAAAGCAACGCCACATCGCCCCTTTGGAGGAGGATGAGGAAGTACTGGGTTGGGTGGGAGAGCTGCTGAAGGCCCGGCAGAACTGCTCAGAGTAGAAAAAGTTATTATAATGTAACCGTCGTCGTTATAGCATATACGAGGACAAGTCAAAAATTATCTGCAATTTTTCCATAGCGTTTGTTACAGTTCTCACGTTATCATCTGTCAAAAATGGTTCAAATGGCTCTGAGCACTATGGGACTTAACTTCTGAGGTCATCAGTCCCTAGAACTTAGAACTACTTAAACCTAACTAACCTAAGGACATCACACACACTTATGCACGAGGCAGGATTCGAACCTGCGACGGTAGCGGTCTCGCGGTTCCAGACTGTAGCGCCTAGAACCGCTCGGCCACTCCGTCCGGCACTGTAATCTGTCCTCGCACATGTCATTGTTATATTGTTGTGGTAATGCTGTGACACTTTTATCTTATTTACGCCATTGTTCTTCCTTCTGTTGGAGATATAGCATGGCAGCTCCATTACAAGTGTGCACCAAAGAGGAACAACGACCGGTGATACGATTCCTCCGGTCGGAGGGTGTGAAAGGGACAGAAATTCGTCACAAACTATCATCGCTGAAACCTGGTAGTCAAGGGAAGGCAGGATGCGGTTATGATTGTGGACGGGGCCGAAATCAATTACTACTGATTGCGTATTACAGTCACACACATTTATTTTTAAAACAGTAGTTCCAGACACAACAATAAATAAAAAATACCACACATTATTAATGAAGGAATAATCAACTCTGTAAGTAATAGTGTTTTCAGTGCGTTACAATTTAGCAAATCACCATGAAACCTGGTACCCAAGGAAAGCAGGATTCGGTTACGATTGTGGACGGGGGACGGGGCGGTAATCAGTTACTATTTTTCAATTACACACCTTTATTTTAAAACGGTTATTCCAGACTCAGCAATAAATAAAGATACCACGCGTTATTAGTGAAAGAATAAACAACTGTGTAATTAATAGCGCTTTCAGTGCGTTACAATTTACCAAATGAGCATAAAATACAGACACAGCAAATAATGTTTTAAAAACAAGCCAATGTGATCCACAATTAGTATTTTAAGGCCAGTAATTATAGTGACGGCTGAAGGCCTTCAACGCCAAGAACGGCAATTATAAAAGAAATTAACAAATACACTGTAAAACAGCAATGCAACAGCAAAGGTTAATTTAAAAACAGGCAACTGATCACCAATGATGATAAACTTGGTAGCACAATCATTTAAACCTGCCGTAACGCCAAAAATGGCAATTATATAAAAAATTTAAAAAAGCCATGCAGTAAAACAGCAAATACGACAGCAACGATTAACTTAAAGGGGAAGCAACTGATCACCAAACAGGTGAGACAAAATTATGGTAAACTTGGTAGCACATTCATTTGAACCTGCTGTAATGCCAAGAATGGCAATTATATAAAAATAATTAGAAACATACAATAAAACAGCAAATACAATCATAAAACCGAAGGGCCAGTCACAGATGGTGCACCAGTAATCGACCTCTGAGTTGGTCTGGCAAAAAACACTTTCGCGAGCGATGAGATCGACAGCCAAGAGTTGCATTCACTCCACAAGATGGTAACTCAGACTAGTGGCAGTCTAACGAATGACTAACGATAATCTTGCTGAGGATACCTGACGTTCAATAAACCAAATGCAAGATGTAAAAATACGTCAAAGCCGGAACCGGTGGTCTGGACTCCGCCCGCAGAATACTGTGTTTAGAGCGCCCGGAATGAGAAAGGAACCACTACCATCTGAGTAGAAAAATCGCCAACCAACCTACAATCAAGAAGGCTGTCAAAACTACAGGACTCACCGGACAGCAGCGCCAAGACGAGGAAACGCACACCGCCGTTACATACACTAACCAGAAGGACAGGTAATAGGGTCGTAGGCGGCCGCAAGGCAGGAAAAATACTGCTGGTTGAACTTAACAAACAGTAACAAATTTAACGCAATAAACAGTAATTAGTAGTCCAGGAAAGCTAATGAGATCCGCCTTCCCCAAGCACTCCACTCGCTGCTCTTCGCCTTGGCAACAGGACAAGCAGCAACACAAACCCAAGTCACTGGAGAGTCGCAAGATCTCACAATGGTGACGGTTTCTCTACTTTAATCCAAATGCACTCAACTTGAAACTTGCACCCTCGTGACCACAGGCCTTCGGTCCAGCAGTCCATGCGCGCCGCCGGTGGTCCCAGCATGTTCTGGCACTGCGCGAACCTGGCTCCTCCTGAGTCCCCAACCGAACTACACACTGACACGACCCGGAAGTACCACGACGTCGCCCCAAAGATAGGGACACAGTTACTACATACCGATAACCGCCGCTGCTGCCACTAGCAGACAGGACACGCTTACGAAACCAAGTGGCGGCAGTCAACTTGAGAAGAAGACAAACAACCGCAACCATGTCAACTAAACAATACTGTCTGGCCTCCAACAGAGAACAGAAACCTACAAACAGCGCCAACGCGAGCCGCAGCATGGCTCACTACATGAAATACAGATACAAACAATGCTTTAAAAATTTTAAATAAAAAATTAAAAAAACCAATCCACTGTGATCACGGCTGAATGTCTTAAACGCCAAGAAAGGCAATAAATTAAGAATGTTTAATAACTCGCTGCAGTTATAACTTACAGGTATTGAAATACTAAAAGAAAAGTGGCCACGAACACAGCAGAAGGTATCAGAGACCAGGGATGGGAGTAAATAAGGTTTTAAGGCTTACTGCTAAAACACAAATATCGAATTATTTTTTCAAAGTAAGTGACCACAATCACAGCTGAAGGCCTTAACCGCCAGGAACGGCAATTATACAGAAAATTTAGAAACCAGCTGTAAATCAGCAAATAGAAGCAATGGTTAATTAAAAGAAACAAGCTAGTTTTACGCGCCCTAGCTAGCACCCAGCTCAGGGCATGATTGTCAGTCTCTAGCTGAAGTACTCTATGTTCGAGATAAAACTGGTACTTATCCAGCGTGAACAAGACGACCAATGCCTAACATTCGTAAACAGAATATTTAAACTTGATGCTGGTTAACCGACGAGATGCGTATGCTAATGGTTGCCTTTGACCTTCGAACTCCTGCAGGACGACTGCTGAAATTCCCGCATTAGATGCGTTAGTTTGAACAGCAAATTTCTTATTAAAATCAGGCACTCTGTGAACGGAGGACTGGCCATAGCAGCCTTAATGTGCTCAAACGCGGCCACTTGAGCAGGTCCCCACTCAAAACGCACCCCTTTTTGGCGCAGTTCATTTAAAGGAGCCGCCAACTGAGCAAAATTAGGGACAAAACGCCGAAAATAATTCGTCTTCCTCATGGACTTTTGGCAATCCATCGCTTATCAGTGGGCGGCGGTAGGGCTCTCAAGGCGCTAGTCCGCTCCTGATCGATGCGAATACTAGGAAGGATACCTGCTGCCTGGCTAATGTCACCTTATTGTGTTTAACTGTCAAACCGGCCCCCTGCGACCTAGCGGAAACTTGCTGGATATGTTACAAATGCTCTTGAAACGAACGACTGTAAATTACCAAATTGTTTAGGTAACTGTAAACACAGACTAATTTCAAGTCTCCGAGAATATTATTCAGCAAACGAGTGAGGACGGCTGCGCCAGTAGCCAAACCAAAGGGAACCCTATTAAACTCAAACAAATTCCACTCAGTACAAAATACTGTAACGTGTTTACATTCTTCAGCTAAAGGAATCTGATAACAGGCTTGACACAGGTGGAGCACAGTAAACCAATTAGCCCCAGCAAACCAAGTATAAGAGTTATGAAGAACAGGTAAAGGAACCGATTCGAGGACAACCTTCTTATTTAGGCGACGGTAGTCTCCCGGATGAAAAAATTCCCGGGTTTTTCCCGGATCTCCCGGTTGTCCCGGGTCGTATACACCCTGGTTGGGGACATTCCTGCGGCTTGGTTGCTAACTGAACTTCAAAAACTCTCATGGGATGTTGACAGTCCTTACAGAAACAACATCCCCCTGACTGAATAGGAGAAGTATAAAGAATTATATAGTGTTGCGGTTAAATATCATACACACATCAAAAAATGTTTTGCATCACCTCGTTTCCGAGACTTCCGGAACCTGTACAGAAAATTGGAATAGAGGTCAACATAAACATCATTTCCATCCTTTGTATTGCTCATGAAAACCAAACACCGCGTGTTGTACCACCATACAGCGACACCTTCAGGGGTGATGGTCCAGAATGCTGTACACACCGGTACGTCAAATACCCAGTAGAACGTCCTCTTGCATTGATGCATGCCTGTATTCATCGTGGCATACTATCCACATGTTCATCGAGGCACAGTTGGTCCAGACTGTCCCACTCCTCAACAGCGATTCGGCGTAGTTCCCTCCGAATGGATGGTGGTTTACGTCGTCTATAAACAGCCGTTTTCAATCTATCCCTGGCATGTTCGATAGGGTTCATGTCTGGAGATTATGCTAGCCACTCTAGTCACGCGATGCCGTTATCACTAGTCATTCACTAGATGTCCACGATGGTGGCGTGAATTGTCGTCCATGAAGACAAATGCCTCACCAATATGCTGCCGATGTGGTTGCACTATCAGTCGGAGGATGGCATTCACGTATCGTACAGCCGTTACGGCGCCTCTCATGACCGCCAGCGGCGTACGTCGGCTCCACATAATGCCACCACAAAACAGCAGGGAACCTCCACCTTGTTGAACTCGCTGGACAGTGTGTCTAAGGGGTTCACCCTGACTGGGTTACCTCCAAACACATCTTCGACGATTATCTGGTTGAAGGCACATGCGATACTCATCGGTGAAGAGAATGTGATGTCAATCCTAAGAAGTCCATTCGGCATGTTATTGAGCCCATCAGTACCGGGCTGCATGGTGTCGTGGTTGCAAACATGGACCTTACCATGGACGTCAGGAGTGACGTTGCGCACCGTGCAGCCTATTGCTTATAGTTTGAGTCGTAACACGACGTTCTGTTGCTGCACGAAAAGCATTTTTGAACATGGTGGCTTCGCTGTCAAGGTTCCTCCGAGCCATAATCCGCAGGTAGAGGTCATCGACTCCAATAGTAGCCCTCTGGCGGCCTGAGCGAGGCATGTCATTGACAGTATTTCTGTATTTCCTGCATGTTCGGACAGCATCGCTTTGGGTCACTCCTTGACGCCTGGACACTCCCCTTGTTGAGTGCCATTCCTGGAACAAACTAACAATGTGGACGAGATCGAATCGCGGTATTGACCATTTAGGCATGGTTGAACTACAGACGAAACGAGCCGTGTACCTCCTTCCTGGTGGAATGCCTGGAACTGATCGACTGTCGATCCCCCTCCGTCAAATAGGCGCTGCTCATGCATGGTTGTTTACATCTTTGGGCAGGTTTAGTGACATCGCTGAGTAGTCGGAGGGATTATGTCTCTGATACAATATCCACAGTCAACGTCTATCTTCAGGAGTTCTGAGAACCGGGCTGAGGCAAAACGTTTTTTGATGTGTGTATTAATCGGCTGCCGTTAGATGGAAAAGTTGAAACTGTCCATAGACATCATTGTCATCTTACGGGGAAGTTTCGCTGTGCGTCTCACAACATATGCAATCTGAAGTACAAGTTACCACGAAACACACCCGTTTTCTTCCATAATTTAAAGGGGTGTGCTACTGAGTTTCTAGCTGAGCAATTGGCTAATTTCGGCATAAAGAAAGAACAGGTGAGTGTCCTGCATGAGGACGTTTCCTACCTGAAAAGAATGACGCCCAAAAATTACGCTCCTCTTGCTTGTCTCTTTACGTTTCATGCAGACTTCACTCCAGAAACTTGTCGACATTTTCCTCAGGAGGATATACATGTCACCCAATCTGCATACCCCGACGAGGAGAGGTTTCAACTTGTGAGGAGAGAAGGACTTTTCCCTTATGAGTATCTGGATAGTAATGCGAAACTCTACGAAACCACGCTATCAGTCATATCTGCGTTTAGCATTACTCCCACAGGTAGATTATGAGCATACCTTGAATTTCTATCGGGAATTAAACGTTCCCAACTGGGTCAATGCGCAAGACTCCACACGGGCACTGACGTGCGCTGGCTTGCGGATATTTTTGAAATGTTTCGGGGTGTACGCATGGCAACGTACTCTCAGCCCTCCCCCCCTCCACACATTTTATTACACGGCACCTGGGCTGTCCTGGGACGCAATGCACAAGAAAACGAGGCGCAGCATCGAACTTTTGACTGATGCCGATATGCTTCTTTTCTTTGAGTGCGGTATTCGTGGGGGACTTTCACAGTGTGTCCACAGACACGCCAAGGTGTATGGGGTTCAACGCATCCCTCGATTCAAGTTATATTCTATATTTGGGCATGAATAATTTATACAGGCACGCCGCAATGCAGCCGCTGCCGGTTGTTGGGTTTCAATGGGTGCCTGAAAACGGATTACAGAGAATAGGTGAAAAATACTGGGTCGGGCGACTAATTCTGACGTAGGGTACATGGTGGAAGCAGACATACATTCCGTTAGTATGAATGAAATGGCAAGAGCCTTGCCGTTATGTCTAGAGCAAGTTCCGTGAAGAAACACTGTCCCTAAACCGATGACTACTGTTGGACGCAGGAGCTATGTCCTTCAAGCAGTTCCCCTGGTTGAGGGAATATGTTGAATTAAATATCGAAAAGAGGGCCGTCGCGACTAGTGATTCCGAAAAAGAGCTTTATGAATTAATGAATAATTCCATTTTAGGTAAAGCCATGCAGAATATAAGAAATGAACACGATATTTTGATTTGGACCAAATAGAAGGCGCCGTGATGCTTAAGGAAGTGCATCTCCAGACCAAATTTTAAGCAAATCACTATTTTCAGTGAGAATTTTGTTGCTGTCGAGACGTCGAAGGTTTCAGTAGAGTTCAGGAAACCTATCTATTTGTGGATGTGTGTACTGGACATCTTCAAACTCCTGATGTACCGGTTCCACTATGAGTTTGCTAAGACTAATTTCCTGGAACAAAAGTTGCTTTATATGGACACAGATAGCTTCACCCATCGCGTGAAGCACTGTGATCCATATGAAGTAGTGAGCAGCACGGTAATGAATTTGACTATTATGGATACACAGCCGACAATCTTTACGGTATTGTTCCTCAGAACATGTGGGTTATTGCTTAATGACTGCCGATTGTGGAGTTTGTTTGTCTCACATCCAAAATGCATGCATATCGTATAGATAGATGGGGCAGGCTGATGGTGTGCGACGTGTAGCATCACGTGTCATCATCATCGAAGTCTACCGGCAGTGCCAGTATGGTGGTGTTCGCAGTGCTCCACCGCAACTAGTATTCGACCGAGAGGTCGTGAGGTGTACACTGGAGTGCAGTCTAAACTCGGACTGTCATTTTGGATGCTTTTGTATGTCTCCAGTCCAATCAATGCAATACTCCATTCACCAACGTTTCAATCAATTGCCGGGAAGTAATTTTGACGTAACACAGATGACCATTTTTTTAAAGTCCAAGTATACGATATTGCATCTGAGCCTCAACTCATAAAGGAATGTTTGAAGGTCTTCCGTATATATATTGTTCTTTTTTGTAAACGTCAAGAGAAACATGATGCATAGATGCCTGCAGAGGCGTGTTTAAAGTCCTGATAGTGTCGAAAATTGTAGAACACACGACTTCTGCGAGTGAAGTATCGTTGTAGGTCTTCTGGCGTTTTCACGTCACCAAATGAGTCGAAATGGTAGATGGTGTTTGCATTTTTCATATATTTATACCAAGTGGGTGTCTGGACCTCCTGTGACATCTAAATTCACAATACCACATTCATCTGTTTCCCACATAGTCGCCGGTAATGTATACAACACAAACACACCATGGAATCTGGGAATGCTGAATATTTTTCTAACAAACATGAGTGCATCAGTATTTGCGAGTACCCGTTCTGGTAGGACTGATAATGCGTTTTTTTTATGAATAGACTGAGTCCTTTCCTGTACGTATTCAAGTATAGTCCATTTCTGATGGCTGAGGCTTCCATCATGCTGTTATGTCTTCTAGCTTCTTCTAACTGCGATAGGAGTTTTCCGCATTCTTGACTGATCGAGCAATAGTTGCAGCACCACCAGCGAGGAGACCCACCGCCGAGAGAGCGGAGTGGGCTGGGGTGACGAATGGATGAAAACCATCAGGCGCCCTGGGCGCTAGTAGAACTCGAGGTGCTATAACCGATCTTCTTTTTCTTTCCCCTCCTTTCTGCTTTGGAGCGTTTTTAGCTGTATACATTGCTGCCAGGATACATTTCTTCAAACACCTTTGCTTCCCATTTTCTGCTTCTTCTTTTTTAGTGCATGATGTGGGGCGTTCACAACTCGGTTGAAATTCATCACTCCTAAAGACAAATTTATTTTTCGACGCATGGTTTCATCAAGCGAAAATGCTCAGTGCGTTGACCTGTACCAGTACCCTCCCTTCTGCGTAACGCCTCAGCTGTATCAGCTACCGAGCGAGGTGGCGCAGTGGCTAGCACACTGGACTTGCATTCGTGAGGACTACCGTTCAGTCCCGCTTGCGGTCATCCTGATTTAGGTTTTCCGTGATTTCCCTAAATCCCTCCAGGCAAATGCCGGGATGGTTCCTTCGAAAGGGCACGGCTGACTTCCTTCCCCATCCTTCCCTAATCCGATGAGACTGATGACCTCGCTGTCTGGTCTCCCTACCAAACAACCCAACCAACCCCATTATCAGCTAAAATACGGTCATGCTTCGTCGAACAAATTAATCTCCTTACCCCTCGTGACAAGCGTTTTCGAAGCTTTGTTCCAGATCCACACTAGTTATATCCCGGAATGTGCTTCGACTTTAGTTTGTGCTTTTTTTTCACGATCTGTTGTGGGATAGGAAATATGTCATGAACCTTTAGATATGTAATTGTTCTCCTTTCCCTGGCTGTGTTCAGATACCAGCGTGCTTCGAGAAGTGAGGAAAATGACATCTCTGACTCCAGCAGCAAATATAAACTGAGCCCACTTAGCGTTTCAGAAAAGTGATGAAGATCACAGCAGCTGTAGGACTCAGAAATTTTTTTCTGTCCCAGGCAGAGACATCAAACAAGCAGTTAAAACTCCAAAAGCGGTGAGCGTCCTGTTTAGAGTTACAGAGATATTTATTTCAACTTCCAAATATCGTCGTTTCCGCGTGTAAAATAGGATATTGTCCAAGATGCTACGTCAAACGGGTGAAAATGAATGTGCGAGCCGGAAATACTGAACGCGAGATTTGTCCCTATTTGACTACCCCCTGAAGCAGATCTTAGGATCTCTTAATGGTGATTATCCCCTTCTTCTTGTACTTTAACACATAAATTACAACATAAACATAAATGTATGGTTAAAAGTACTAGTAACTACCAAAGATAACTGCTATTTCTGCTTATACATTTATTCTAGATTAAAAGCACTTTATACTACAAATGTTTATATATAAATGTTAAGTGGACATAAAGGGATATAAATGAATTTCCTAACTAATACGATTGATCAATTGTCCAAATCTGCACTTTTCATGGCCACGCGGTCTTATATAAATAACGCGAGACGACTAACATCGGGCACGGCCGACTTTCTTCCCCATCCTTCCCTAATCTGATGAGACGATGACCTCGCTGTCTGGTCTCCTTCCCCCAACAAACCAACCAACCAACCAACCAACGACTAACATCATCTACTTACCAAACACTACAAGAAACTTCTTTCTAAGATGATCTACAGTGGTGTGCAACGCGATGGAAATAAAATTTGCATGATCACAGCTGTTTAGCTTTATACGCCTAATAAGCCGAAGCAGTTAGCAATATCACCGCATGTATTGCGTCCTGTGCGTCGGAGTGATGTTTCTCGTACACGTTTCCGACAACGGAAGAACTCCAGCCACAAAACATATTAAAAAACTCAATCAAATACTAGGACGGCATAAGACGGTCCTCTGACTAGTATAATCTGATTTTATCCTCTCCTCTCTGTGTTTTACAGACGAGAAACGCGAACTCCCAGCCACAAGGACAGAGCTCAGATGACGTCTCAAAGAGTATAGGCAGAAGAAGTGCTCTCAGTCACTCTACGCTGCCTACTCGACGACGACTCTCAATACAGAGGCGAACTCCAGAATCGTGTAACTACGCAACAGTACAGTGCCTAACCGTTCTAACTATAAAATCTCCTGAGAGCAAAGACAGCAAATCCGTGTGTACCAACAAAAGCTGATACTGAGCGACCGTCTAACATGGGCGTTCAAAAAGGAGGACCTCTTCTCTGTACCGCTGTCTTCCCAGCAAAACTCGGCTCCCCTCCCTCGTAACTTCAGAAGGCGAATTATATTCTCGAAACCACGGAATATTCTCGCTCTCACAGATTCTTCCGAACGCGGCCGAACCATATTTAGTCTTTTGTCGACCAGTATGGAAAGTTTGCGAGGAAATACCTATACTCATACAATGCTATGCTACTCAGAGAAAACTTCCTCGGAAATAACCCAGCCTGCGTGATTTACGAGGTGACGCTTCCTCATTCACTTCTGCTGCATCCAAGACTTTCAGAGTTTCCAACGTATTATCCAGTTATCCTTCCGTCCCCAGTACACCGTTTTGGTCTCCACCACCTTTCATGCAATAAGCGTTAACAACTATCTACAAGGTGCACGTGACACTGTCAGTCTTCTTTAAATATTCATATATACGATGTACAACCTATCACATAATCATGGAAAATTTGCGAGTTGCCGGGGCTAGCAGTGTATTTAACACTAAATTCTTCTAGAATCTTCATATGTAAATGATGCTCTAAGCCCCCCCTGTTCTAACACCGATTTTTGCTGTTGCACGTGGATTAAAAAGAAACGCCAACTGACTGTAATCGACCCTGCAATTGGAGCAGAAAAGAGTTTGGCACCTGCAATAGTTTAATTTGATAAATACGTTAAAAAAGGAAAGTTCATTAACGTAGTGAGAAATGATAGGGTTGCTCTACCGATTAACAGAATGAAATTTCTGTCCAAACTAACAATATGATTAATTATGACTAAACTCAAAATAATAAACAAACCACATGAAACATTTACAATACATCAAATTGGCTCAAATTGGATACTCAAACAAATGCTGTGAAGGTGAAGTTGTCCCTAAACTGGATAGTGACATTTATGACGAAGTGGTATGTGGAGCCAATTCCTTGCAACTCAAATCTTAAGAGAAACACACAGCCAATGCAACATTAATTGCTGCTACAGTAGTGAGAACTCAGACAGTGAACACCAAGACAGAACAAAGTTAGAAAAAAGACGAACAGGCGCGCTCTGCTTAGCTCTGATTATCACCTAGGAAAATCCCTAGTCTGCCGGTGCTGCGGACATACATTACCAAGCTGTCTTCTTAACTGCAAGAACACGATCTGACGTACCGGAGGCGATGGCTGGTTGCTTCGACGTCCCGTCGTGGTGATGATAATGTCGCGAGTATAGCCTGAAACAAATTATCCTCGTCTGGTTGTTCCAGACTAATGACTTCCTAGCAATACAAACGCGCCTCTGAAGGAGGCGAAGAAGGCTCGCCACACAATCACTGACGGTACAGTGATTGAGTTTAACAAGCGAAGTCACACAGTAACTCCGATGCAGTCAACTGTAGCCAGAACTGCTCAAGACAGACAACATAGGCCGCTTGTACGCAGAACACTCAATTGCCAACAGTACTCGGAAAGTTACGTTGAAGTCGAAACTTCAGCAACTTTGTCAAACAGTTACAATTAAATAAAAGTATATTAGACAGCAGGCTGTCCAGATCAGCGAGAGCTCAATCTTGTAACCTACTCCGACCGAAAGGCGAGAGCCGACTCTCTCAAGAGCACCCGTACAAACCGAACACAGAACATTCCCGCCTCCACGACAGTGACCGTGGTTAAACGTTCCAATCAGCAACTCGAAAACCGGCAGAAAATTCCACTCTATTGCCGAAGCACTACCATTCCATCAGTGGAGATTCTTGGCGCCAAATTCTGCGCCGATTTTGCTACGTCACGTAGCTATGCCCTGAGCAAGCCAATCACAATTACGATTTTGCATAAAACGCGGGAATTTGCCCGCCAAGACTGACTGGGAACACAAGTCATTCCCACGCCTCGCTGGTAGCCCGCCAGAAACGGTTTTCACTAAGTTTCTGCGAAGTAAATGAATCTCTAGCCCAGCCGCCCCTTCTGGCGCATCTGGGCGTGTCGTGGAACTCACCTGTCACCGGACCACCCGGGTGACGAGAGACGCTGCGTGGAAAGTCCGCGTGGGAAGGAATAGCAACTTTTCACCACATGCAATTAGAGAGGAAAATCGAATTACTCAGAATAAGATAGAAATATGAGAGGGGGCTTCTGCCACCTCTCACAGCCCCTACGCCATTTTAGATTGTAATTGGTGAGCAGTTGACTCACTTAGGAGAAAGGTAGTGAGTCAATCGCACAAGAACAATCTTGCAAACTGACTCCACATGCCACACTCTAAAAAAAAAAAATCACTGCAAGTGAAAAATGCAGCTCACAGAGGGAGGATTATTTATGATGTAGCCAACTTCACCTTCTTAATATGGAAATCTAACACTCACATCACACATCCATGCTCATGGAGCCCCTTCCAAACACCGATTCACACAGACATTCACGCTCTAAATATGGCCTGGGCACGTGAGCCAAATATGGAGCTGTTTATTCTTTACAATCAGAGTTGGAGTGCTCTGCAATTAAATGCCCAAGATGTTACAAAAATTTCAATCATTAAACTAACCTTAACTCAATCACACATGATAATATTTAAGTTAACAATCTCTTTGTGAGCATTCAGAATCTAATTACAACCTCCGATTCATTCCCTCTCGCTGCAGCAAGAATAACCTTTACAAAATGTTCTCTGAACTGATGGTCCATTCACAATGACAGTGATGGTATCTGCTTCAGTTTATGGAGACTTCAGGCACACTGTTTGCAGACACACAACAAAAAATACAGAATACACAAAAAAACATGGTGTAGAGAACAATATAGTAATTTGTAATTTGTGTGCCCTACTCTATCACTTACATAAGAATTACAGTGCAAATTCACAAACACATACAAGGTATAACATACATTACAAAAACAACACTAGAGAAAGAAATTGAAGAAAAAAAAAAGGTTCATGGGGTGCCAAGTTGTGCTTGCACATTGCACAATGTTCACGACTGTGCTGAGAATGAGGCACTAAATCTCATTGTTCGAAATATTCGAAGCACTTCACAAATTCGTTGGTTTCTCTGAGGGGGTTGGTATGTTGAGTTATATGTATTGATGCACGTGGTTCCATGTCTTGAGCATCGGAGGGGTGCTTTTGGGATGGGGTCACAGTACTGACATCACATAGGGTTAAACGTTGGATGTTGTTGCTACGTTGTTGCAACAGCAATAGGGTGTGCTGGAGCATCTGCAGTGCGCTGGTGAGATTGCAGCGATACCCACGCATATGATCACAGCAGTACGGTAGGAAGACATAGTGATAGGCTCTTCTCACGTCGATTAAATGTCTCTGAGGTATACTAGTAGGGATGCATCACTAGTCCAGATGTCATCTCTCCCTGGACAGTACTTTACGTTTCCCAATATTGAAGTTCATCGAGGGATGATGGCACGTGGAGTGACTCCACAAGTGTGTGAGGTCATCCATACAGGAGCAAACTAGGAGTGACGATTGCTACAACTGCTCTCTAATAGAGAGGAGAAGTTACAAATGAGACAATTCATTTGTAAGAGTTTGTCGCACGATGCTGCTTTGTGTATGCAGATCGGCCAATGCTAGTGAGTTGTAAAAACTCAAACAGGTGAGTATATAGCGTCCCTTTCTGTCCTGAGGCACATGAGGCGCAGGTTCTGACACCATACGTGATCTTCGTGTACTCACGACAACGTGGTCTGCCGCAGGGAATCCCTCCAAACGGCTGCCGCATCCGGAGAGCTAGCTGGCTGTTGCGTGTGGGTCGCGTGTCAGTGTCAACGGCCAGCCTCACTTTCGCTTGTGGCCTGGCGAGGATCCCGTCTAATCCCGCAGGTATACGGCCCGGTGACTGTCAGCTTGTAGGACCGGACGCTCCCGCACCCTTCTCGTTAGGTGGCGCTCTGAAACTCACCTTCTTGCAGGTAGCCGAAGACCTCTTGTTTTTGCTCCGGCTGGCCTCTGCATTGCCACGATACCCGTCATCTGCACAATTCTGACAAAAATCTTATGCCTAACTTTTTCCCATGACCTTCTATGCTATAATAAATTAACATAACGATACATTGATGGTCTGCCATTTCAGACACTTTTATTTTTATTTTATAGTTATTAATCTATGGCTTGGTGGTTCTAATCCAGACATGGAAATAATCTATCTTGATATTTGTGTAGAGACCGATCTCACTACTGTACATGGTGTGTGACGCTATATTGGATGAACAACAAAATGTGCGGGCCCGCACTAATATTACTATTACTTATATAGATTGACAGTAGACATGCTCAAGAATTAACTACCGTATGCAAACGATCTACATTCTATGTCTTTTGAATAAATTATGTTATTATGCAGGTTGAAGTTTTACTGAGCTATAAAGAACATGCAACTATTCTGCGTTCGCTCGCCCGTCGTCCCTCCATCTCTGGTCTTTGGTTTGGTGACCTGAAAAATAGCACCCCAACAGGCGCGCGCCGAACATTCCTACTTGTGTTTGAAAACCCCAACAATATTGATCTAGTTATTGTTAAATCCAACAGTTTAACTTATCCAAGTATATGGTCCTTTTTCTATTTTTTTACGTTATACAATACTCTTACATAATTCCTGTTACGCCGAGATGTCTCGCTGCTCGCCGCTATTGACGACGACGGTGATGTGCGCGCCTTACGACATGGCCTCCGAGTTCTCACTACGCCTCACTGAAACTCCAGAGACTGGGTTAGCCATGGTTATACAAGACAATAAATTTATAGTTGCAACTTCTTTTTTCTATGTGATGCGGTTTTCGCGATCAAAGCACACTTTTCCAGAGACAATGTAATATGACCAAGTCAGGACTGGTTCCTGTTGAGGATTCCGTCGCCCACCACACACCAGCTAAACAGTATGTCACGAATGTCCAAGTATAATTCCTTGGTTATTCATCTGTGACAGTCACGAGCAGCACGCTAAATCCCCAAGCAGCACATTGGCATGATAGGCTTTATGCTTGCATTTCTACCGTCTAGAGCACCATTGGAGTCAAACGCTCATGGGTTCATCCCAACTTGCAAGACAACGATGCTGGCGCATCTCTGCAAAAACTATACTGTCCATATTCATCCTCGAAATCACGCAATGTACCACAATCTTCCAGTGCACTGACGCGTGCCTGCAAGCATTGGTATGAACGTCTCACGAACTGGTTATGGCCGCTAAGGAGCGTATCACGACATCCCAGAACGCTTCTAGGAGCACGTTCTTGTATGCGCCCGTTTCTGCGACATCTCCTCACTCATCATTATCCCTCAACATGGACACCAGACAGGAAAGGACAAAAACATTGCTCATGGAAAGGTAGTGTCTCCTACTCCATTGACATTGGAAGTCGCAAAAAAAAAAAAAAAAAAAAAAAAAAAAAAAAAAAAAAAAAAAAAAAAAAGAGACTAGCAGCAGTAAATTCTTTTACAAGACAGCGCAGCGTGTTAATTCTTTAACAATTACTGCAACGATTATTGTTCCCCGAAGAAAGGTTCATATATTTGTCTATTCTACTATGTACACCACTTAAACTATTAATATAGCAAGGTTCATGTATTTGCCCATTCTACTATGTACACCACTTACCCTACTACTATTCCACGAACTCGTTTATGTGAGAGATGTGGTGGAGTCCTATGGACTTCTTTCCTTTCAGCGTCTCCAATTCATAAGCATTGGGGCGAGCTGCTCTCCTTATACGGTACGGGCCGTTGTAAACAGAATAGAATTTTTGGCCTTTCATTTTTTTGTTTGTTCGAGAGTCGGAAAGACTTCACGAGCACCTTTTGTCCAATTTGGAAGTGTCGTAGACGAGCTCCCCTGTCGGCACGTCTCTTCCTGACCTCTGCTGCAGCCCGTATCCTCTTGAGAGCCAAATCCACTATGGCTCGGTGCTGCGTTCGCGCCCTTGGTGGGAAGTTAACGATCTCGGTTATCAAGTCCTTAGGAATCCGGTTTTTCAGTACTGTAATGGGTGCCAATTTTGCTATCCCATGGGGTGCCTCATTGATCACCTCCTGGAAGTCTTTAAGGAAAACGTCCCATGTCGTGTGCTGTTTGTTACAGTACAACCGGCACAAGTTTCCGAGTTCCTTAATAACCCGTTCTGCAGCATTCGAGCTCGGATGGTGTGACGATATAAAAATGGGATCAATTTTACATCGACGAAACGTCTCCTTCCACGTTTTTGACTTAAACTGTGGCCCGTTATCAGAAATAATTTTACTCACATGACCAACCTGTGGTAGGAAATCCCGGATTAGGGCTCGTGATACAGTTCGTCCTGTCGCCCTCTTCAGTGACGTAAAGGTAACGTATTTAGACGTTAGTTCAACAAAGATTAATACTTAAGTATATATATATCCTCTTCTTGTTCTTGGCAAAGGCCCCATCAAATCTGTTGCTGCTAATTGTCTTAATTTGGTCTGTACGATTGGGTATAATGGTGCCTGCATGCTCAGAGTGGCGTGCTTAGCCCTTTGGCAGTTTTTACACACCGATAGTACCCTCCGAATTCGAGGCTCCATGTTTCGAAAGTAACACATGGTCCTTAGCTTGAGGTTGCACTTGCGTGGTCCGAAGTGTCCATAGCTGAGGTGAGTATGCCATATAACCTTGTTTATAAGGTGTTCAGGGATGCATACCCCCCATTCAGTGTCATTGGCATAATTTCGGTGGAAGATTATGCCTTTCCGCAAGAGGTAGAACTGCCTGATGGTGGCGTGTCTTCTGTCTATCCATCTCTGTTTCACTAACACTAGGGCAGGGTCCTTGTCTTGCTCCTTCTTGATTTTCAAATGCTACTTTTTGCATATAGAAAAGGCAGTAGTGATTTTCCTCCAGGTCTGCTTCCATGTTGTGGTCAAATCCTATCGGTGAAAGTGATAAAGCCTCTGCAATAATGTTCTGACTGCCGGGGATATATTCTATCGAAAAATTGTACTGCAGCAGATATGATGCCCACCTAATGAGCCGCCTGTGATTAAGCTTTGCAGTCATCAGGAAGTCGAGTGCCTTGTGGTCTGTGTAGACCCTCGTCTTGCTACCAGACAGAAGGTACCTGAATTTTTCAAATGCCCATACAATATCCAGCGCCTCTAACTCGGTTACAGAGTAATTCCTCTCACTCTTGGCTAGTACTCTGCTACCAAACGCAATTGTCCTCCACACCCTGTTTCTTTCATGAACATAGACTTGGAACACCATGACACCCAGACCTGAGTATGAACTGTCCGTTACTGTGCAAAGCTCTTCTGCTAAATTAGGGTGTGAGAAGATGGGTGCTTGTCATAATGCGAATTGTAATACTTTCCATTCGGATTCGGCCGCCTCATCCCAATCCCAAGGAATCTTCTTTCCTGTAAGTTGATGCAACCTAGGACTGCTCTGAGTTTTGACATGTATGAAGCGATTGTAAAAATTTATGATCCCTAAGAACCCCCTTAACTGCTTCTTTGTCGTAGGAATGGGAAACTTTTCAATCGCTTCGATCTTTTCGGGATTTGGCGCAATGCCCTCACCCGTGATGATATGTCCTAGAAATTTGACAGAAGACGTCCCAAAATTCGATTTCTTGATATTGATAGTCACTCCGTATTCCTAGAACGTCGCTAGGAGTTCACCGAGGACCGCATTGTGCTCTCCCCAAGATATTCTCCGCGATCAACAAATCGTCCACATAGGTGGTGACATGACGTTTCAAATTATCGCTTAGTATGCCGTCCAGCCCCCGAATGAATGCGGCAGACGAAATGTTCAAACCAAATGGTAGACGAGGAAACCGGTAACATCTTCCAAATGCTAAAAAGGCTGTGTACTGTCTGCAATTTGGGTGGAGCTCAATTTGCCAGAAACTCGATTTTAGATCAACTGATGAGAAGATTGATATTCCGTGGAAGTTTTGTAAGAGTTCCTCTAATCGTTCCGGTCTGTCTGTTTCGGGATCTATTATGGTATTAATTTGTCGCGAGTCCAAGACTGAACGAATACTACCATCTGCCTTCTCGACTACTATTAACGGGTTATTATAGGATGAAGCCGCAGGTTCTATTATTCCTTCATTCAGCATTCGCGTAATTTCAGCTGATACTTTCTGTCGATATGCCAAGGGGATTGGGTAGGGTGGCACACGAAACTGGTGGTGCGGACGTACACGGAATTCATATTGGAAGTTCTTTATTGATCCTGTCTTGGGAATGAAAACCTCCGCATGTTCTACTAGTAATTTATGAAGTTCTTTGCGGTGGTCGCACCTTATATTCTTTATTGCTTCCACTTTTTCTCCTATTTTCTCCTTTATTTCTCCCATTATTCCGACTTCATTCTCATCCGTGTCCTCTCCTCTACCCGCAACGTCGACCTGTTCTTCCTTTCTGTCTATCAGACACGCACAGTTTATCAGCACACAGTTAGACGGTAGTTGAGCTGGGATCAGCTGCTCGTCGAACTTAATGTGGACGGGATTCCCTTTCCTCAAAACCACTTCACCTCGTCCTAGATCAACTACCGCTTCATGCACATTTAGAAAGTCCGTTCCTATTATCACGTCGATCGCCAGATTTGGCACGATCTAGAAGTTAGACTCTATTTTGTGTCCTTGGCAGGAGAATTCCAGTCTTGTTTGTTTGGTCACCTCCGTACATTTACCCGCTAATGCCCATTTTATTTTGGTTTTCTTAACCGATAGGACAGGCCAGTCCACCTCCTGAGAGCACCTCTTGTATGCTGCCTCAGATATTGCTGTTATGTAGCTTCCACTATCTATTATCGCATTCATACTCTTTTCAGCTACTGCTACTTTGATAAGAGGCTGCCGATCCTGTCGAGGAGTTGTTTTATGTTCTTCGAGCAGGATTTCTGATAAATCTTCGTAATTTATCATCCGTAGCTGGCCAGGTCCGAGATTACGTGCGAAATTCTGGCAGCCTGTGTTCGCACTAGTCTGGCGTCAATCCCTTGTTAAGCTCCCCCTCCTCTGACGTGCATTAGGATTTGCGGGTCTAGTTTCAATCTCCTGGCTCCACTGTTGTCCTTGGTTTCGCTCTCTCCAATTACGGTCGCTTTGCCGTTCGTTATTCCTCCTATCCCAGATTCCTTGTCTAGATTGACCCTGTTCCCTGACGTTCTGGTTTCCGTGTCTCTGGGTTCCATGATCTGGAATAGCGTAACCTTGACTTCCGTAACCCTGGTTTCCTAACTGACCAGTTATGCGATCTGTTGTCGTCTTCCCTTCCTGGCCCGTGGTATTTATTACTTTGCCCCTTGTCCTTTGCGTCTTGTATATCAAAGACTACTTTGAGTTCGCGCAATAGACTCTTGAATGCTTCTATGTCAGATCCACACTTCCCGACAAGTGTCTGTTGGTACCTAACTGGCAGTTTGGAAAAGCAAAATTTAATGATTTCTCCGTTGCTATATGAACTATCTAAAAATTGATTCTTCTTGAGTAAATCATCAAGAAATTTGGTTACGCTCCTATGCCCGGACATTTCCAGTTCAGGACAAAATATTATTTCCTCTTTAATCCTTTCTTGCGTTTCCTTTGACGAGTAGGTCCGCAGGAATGCACCAACAAATTCCCGATAAGTCCGACACGTCGCTGCCACACCCCGCATCTTTTCCGCGGCTTGGCCTTCGATGTGTCCACACATCAATTCTAATTTTGCCTGGGTTGGCCATGATGCCGTTAATGAATTTGTAAACTGCATCACCCAGTTCTTCGGATGCATCGACCCTCCATTTTCTTTGAACTTCTGGAATTTTAGTATCGACAGGAAGTGATTGTGATCAAAACCCTGTCTGATCCTCGCACTGGTGTTGTCACTCGTTTCCGATACTTGCACATCTGCTGAGTGTCCTGATCTATCTTGCTGATAACTGTGATGTGCTACCTCTGTATCACAGTGGAAGTGGCACTCAGAATTCACTCTCCTAAGTGGGCTACAATTATTAGACCTATTACTCGCTGTTGCTGCGTGTGCATTGTTAGTTCCGCACTCGTTCATTGGGCTAGAGAACTGCGGGCTTTTCCTCGGAGACACAGTTCTGTGTACTCCATCATTGGTATCCGAACGCGCAGTGCTAGTGTGCCCGTTTCGCTCTAGTTTTGCTATCCGACCCTCTACTTCTTCTATTCGTTTCGTGGTGTTCGTAACCGCGACATTACATTGAGTTTTTAAGAACGCTAGGGATTTTGAGTGGGCTTGTGCTGTACGTCGCAAGCGCCTTGCGAGTTTAGAAGTTGATTCCGCGACTTTCATTGCCTCTATTGCTGCCGTTCTGGCCAGGCCTGCTACTTTTAGTGCAGCCATTGTCATTTGTTTTACTTCTTCACATTTTTTCTTTATTATTAGTAATTCCCCACGAATTTCCACTATATGCGAAATTATTGCCTCAGTCTCCTTCTTACACTGTTCGTCAGCTTCTTCCTTCTCCTTCTTACGTTGTTTCTCATCTTCTTCCTTCTCCTTCTTGCGTTGTTCTGCCACCGTCTCGACCTGTGTGCCTGTCTCTGTTTCATCCTCTACCTCACTATCATAATCACGGCCGCGACGTTGCTCTAAGATCGCGTCCAAATCACCTTCCTCATCAATGACCCTGTCGTCCTGTCCTGCTAAAAATGTGCCCACTCATCTCTGAACCCCTCCCCGTCAGTAAACTGCGCCTTATCCAATATGCTATTTTCTTTTGTTTCAGCTTCGCTCGATAATAGTCGTGCCTTACTACTCGTGATCATTCATGAAAAACAATTTTATCTAAAATGCACAATAAAAATAATCTACTCCATATATTTTTCCACATAGACATAAAATTTCAACAAAGTCGTTCGAACACTGTAATTAGATGCACAGAAATTGCCCAAAAACCCGACAAAGTGTGATGTGGTGCGGACACCACATCAAAGAAACACATAAAACAATGAACAAACAAACAAATATATACGCTGGAAACAAAAACAGTAATCATGCGTCGCTACTTTAAACTACTCACGGAAATACAAGAAAAAGAAGTTGGGTATTAATCACTAAAAAAAAATAGAGAAAATAATTTGAATGTTCCTACTGTGAATACTGTTTGCTTATCAGTGATTTACAGGAAAGATCCGAGGCTAAGGGTCCTCATTTTATGCGAGGTGCCGGGGCTAGCAGTGTATTTAACACTAAATTCTTCTAGAATCTACATATGTAAATGATGCTCTAAGCCCCCCCCCCCCCCCCTCTTCTAACTCCGACCTTTGTTGCTGCACATGGATTAAAAAGAAACGCCAACTGACTGTAATCGACCCTGCAAGTGGAGTAGAAAAGAGTTTGGCACCTGCAATAATTTAATTTGATAAATAAGTTAAATAAAGGAAAGTTCATTAACGTAGTGAGAGATGATAGGGTTGCTCTCCCGATTAATAGAATGAAAAATCTGTCCAAAATAACAATATGATTTATTATGACTAAACTGAAAATAGTAAACAAAACACATGAAACATTTACAATACATCAAATTGGCTCAAATTGGATACTCAAACAAATGCTGTGAATGTGAAGTTGTCCCTAAACTAGATAGTGACATTTATGACGAAGTGGTATGTGGAGCCAATTCCTTGCAACTCAAATCTTAAGAGAAACACACAGCCAACGCAACATTAATTGCTGCTACAGTAGTGAGAACTCAGACAGTGAACACCCAAGACAGAACAAAGTTAGAAAAAAGACGAACAGGCGCGCCCTGCTGAACTCTGATTATCACCTAGGAAAACCCCTAATCTGCCGGTGCTGCAGACATACATTACCAAGCTGTCTTATTAACTGCAAGAACACGATCTAGCGTACCGGAGGCGATGGCTGGTTGCTTCGACGTCCCGTCGTGGTGATGATAATGTCGCGAGTATAGCCCGAATCAAATTATCCTCGTCTGGTTGTTCCAGACTAAAAACTTCCTAGCAATACAAACGCGCCTCTGAGGGAGACGAAGAAGGCTTGCCACACAATCACTGACAGTACAGTGATTGATTTTAACAAACGAAGTCACACAGTAACTCCGATACAGTCAACTGTAGCCAAAACTGCTCAAGACAGACAACATAGGCCGCTTGTACGCAGAACGCTCAATTGCCAACAGTACTCGGAAAGTTACGTTGAAGTCGAAACTTCAGCAACTTCGTCAAACAGTTACAATTAAATAAAAGCTGTCCAGATCAGCGAGAGCTCAATCTTGTAACCTACTCCGACCGAAAGGCGAGAGCCGAGTCTCTCAAGAGCACCTGTACAAGCCGAACACAGAACATTTCCGCCCCCACGACAGTGGCCGTGGTTAAACGTTCCAATCAGCAACTCGAAAACCTGCGGAAAATTCCATTCTATTGCCGAAGCACTGCCATTCCACCAATGGAGATTCTTGGCGCCAAATTCTGCGCCGAATTTGCTACGTCACGGAGCTGAGCAAGCCAATCACAGTTACGACTTTGCAGAAAACGCGGAAATTTGCCCGCCTAGAATGCCTGGGAACACAAGTCATTCCCACGCCTCGCTGGTAGCCCGCCAAAAACGGTTTTCACTAAGTTTCTGCGAAGTAACGGAATCTGTACCCTTGCCGCCCCTTCTGGTGCATCTGGGCGTGTCGCTCCCACTCTTATGACTGTCGGCTTCTGGAAAGTGTCCACTCGACTCCCTCGCACCCGTCGGCTTAACTCTTTCAAGCTCAGCAGAACTCTCCTGTCTCCGGACCACCCAGGTGACGAGAGACGCTGCGTGGAAACTCCGCGTGTGAAGGAATAGCAACTTTTCAGCGCATGCAATTAGAGAGAAAACTCGAATTACTCAGAGTAAGATCGAAATATGAGACGGGGCTTCTGCCACCTCTCAAATTATGTAGATGAGTGCTTTTAAGGTACGAAATTACAGCCACCTTAAAATCGTAGCTGATATCGGTTTGGGGCTCTATTTCCCACAAAAGCGTGTGAAGTGTTTGATGGAGGTTTCACAAGTGTGCAGCAATCTTTTAGAGTCTGTGTTCAAGTGTGGTGGTATACATCGCAAACTGTAGCAAACTACTGTTCATCGATCTTTTTGAAAGTGTACTTAGAGACTATCCAACTGGATTTAATAACTCCTGATGCAGTCCGTGCTCGAAGACAAGGGAAGGCTGTGGCATTTCCCACAAAAGCGCAGCAAGTGTCTGTGGACGGTACCACGCGTGTGTCGCGATGGTTTTAGAGTCTGTGTTCAAGTATGGAGGCATACACCGCAAAATTGTGGCAACCAAGCGTGCAGCGATCTTTCGAAGGTACATTTAGAGACATATTCAGCTGGATTTAGTAACACCCGAAGCAGGTCATGCTCAAAGAAGGAAAGGATGTAGTATTTCTCACAAAAGCAAGCGAATTGTATCAGGGGTGGTGCCACAAGTGTGCCGCGATTTTTCTTTTATAGTCTGTGTTCAAGTGCGGTGGTGGTATTCCTCGGCATAAAATGTGTATTTACTTCGCATATGGTCTAAATCCTCTTTCATCATCTAGAAAGCTCCCTCACTCTCTTTGTGCAGTGGTACATTTACTTCCTGTGACATCTTCAAATTACGTGTGTGACAATATTCCGCACATTGCTTGGACAGCAGCTTTAGTAACTCCCAAAGCAGTTTGTGTTCAGCGACGAAGCGTATCCGTGCGCCGGGGATGGGAAGAATGAAGGCTACGGTTGTTTCCAACGTGGCAGGAAGTACTGGGCGCGCGACCGCCCCTGCGGCTCGCTCGTGGCGCTTCCGTGAGCCCAGCTCTCCTCCAGCTCTGTGGCGCACGTCTTGGCCCTCGCGCTTCGGAAGACTGGCTGGATTTTTATCGAGTGAGCTACAGTTACAGCACAAGCATTTCCAGCATGATATCCGATGTGTAACTTAGCCGTATCCTCCTACATCTTCATTATTTGGTAAAGGGCAGTCTTCTTCATACATTCACCAAATATCATTGTTTTCCAAACGTATTGCAGGTGGCTATCGACACAGTCCTCGGCTGCACGATTACAGCTGATATATCCATTGAACACGCAGTACACACAGTAAACAACTACGTCCGTCTTCCCAGTCCAGCAGCTAGACACAGACTGAGCGAACTTTCCTGTTCGACGATCAGTTATCTCAATACCTTCCATTTCGACGCTCGTACGATGGTTGAAAGGAGGGTCATATAACGATCTTCCGTGGTCGCAAAAATTTCGGAATAATGAATTCAGTATTTCACCATTCTTATCATTATCTTCCGGTTCGAAGCGATATGGTCACTGAATGAATGAAGCGCTTACTGAATTTTCGGAAGATCAAAGTCTCTTAGGGTTTTCACTCGGACATGCTGACCAAATTTTATTTTTAATGTCGTTGAGAGCTTCTCTCATTGCTCATCTTAGGCTCATTTCCCTTTGTTTAGAATTTGTTAGTCAGCTAGATGTCTTTAATCTGTGATGAATCATTCTTCGGTTATTGAAACACAGTAGTCCTTTACTGTCCCTTAAGACCTTGCTCGCATCATACTTTTCTAGGGAATATTAAACGATCGGTTTGAATTTTTTCCCATTTGTGGTACACATCTTCGTCCTCAGAACTGAATGTTTGATGACTACTCAGATACTTTGCAATTCGTATCCTGTCTGTTGCTAAGCAAACATATTTTCCTAGCTTTCTTCACATTCTGTAGAGCAAGCAATACGCCACCACCATTGGGTACTAACCTATCCTTACGATAAATATTCCGTTATGAATTTGGTTTCAACTAATTGTCTGTTCCTAATGCTATCTGGGCATTATACTTTCAACAAGCAATATTATTTCTGGGACTTTTCCTTGGATGCTGTATCCCAACTGAGAGGACAAGCATTCTCAGAGAATGAACTTCGATTTTCGCAGGCAGTTCGTCTCTGGTTTCGAGGGGGAAGGGTTTCTCTAACATGGAATAAAGCTCATGTGGACACCAAATCTACTCCGCTACTTTAGTACTCACTTCGTGCGTTTAGTGCGCGCCTGACCTATTAACGCGAACCGTTCCATTATCCACTCTGGAGGCAGCTGTAATGGGATTAGTGTCCTTCGCGCCAACAAACGTAGGTTTCCGAATGTGTTGAGAAAGGTATATTGGCAGATAATGGTCTTACGTCCACCTACTTCTACTTGGGTTTGTTGATACCTGCTCACACTAAGAACAACTGCAATAGCATAAGGCATGCAGCGGATGTTTTGGACTGTCCTGTAAATTACGGGATTCATGAGTGGCCTACAAAGGCTCCTTCATGGCTAATTATTGCATGAGTGACTTATCGAATGAGTTGTAGGGAAGTTTTTACGGCTGTCTAGCAATAATCAGTCTTCGTACACCAAGGCAAGATCGACAGTCTGGAATTTTGTACATGTTCACTGTGTACGACATTTTATTAACCCATTATTGACAGTTAGTCCATAATATTTAAATGATGTTTTTCATATCAGCGGTAACAAGAAGTTGATGTGTCTTGAATGTCGAATGGTATTTGCAATAATTCTAAAACTTACTTCTTTAAGTGTTTCGAGTAGAACTGTCATATTAGAATTATTTGGCGAGAAAAGCTGCAGGTTCTATCACGCTCCAAGAAAGAGACGCATAGTAACAACAGAACTGAAAATACAGAAGCGGAATAAAACCACAAAACCAAGAAAGAATTCTGCGACAGAAATGAAACATAATAGGCGTGTTTCTACATCTAAAAGATGATTCCTATTCAACTTTCCCGCCAATCGCATAAGAATGGCAACAGTAGCCCTACTATGAAGATGAAAATCAGGTTTGCTTTAAATATACCCATAACTTTGAGATTAGATGTGGAGAGTTGATGTTAGTCAAGAACGTGCTTTAGGTGACAAACGCGCCATTATCAACACCTCACTGACTTGGAATGAGGTCATGAGATAGGGCTGCAAGAAGATGGATGTTCCTTATGAGATTATGCAAAAAAATTTGGCAGGAATGTAGCCATCGTCCATGACTGGCGGCAGCGTTCGTCGCGGGAATACACGGTCGCAAACAGACTGGGCTACAGATGGCCACGTGGCACTATTGACAGGGAAGACCATCGTGTTGGTGTCTGGGTCTGGCGCCTTACACTGCATTTGCAGCAGCAATCTGAGGAGCAGCTGGCACCATAGTGACACAAGAACTTTACAAATCGGTTACTTCGAGGCCAGCTCCAAGTCAGCATCTTGTAGTGTGCATACCACTAACCCAAAACCGCCAGCATTTGCGAGTTCAGTGGTGTGAAACGAGAGCTCATTGGAGGGCAGGGTGGATGCGTGTTGTGTTTTCTTATGAAAGCTGGTTCTGCCTCGGAGCCAATGATTGCCATGAATTGGTTATAAGGAGGTCAGCTGAGGACCTGCAACCGACCTGCCTGTATGCTGGATACACTGGACATACTCATACACCTTGACCTATTACCTGTGGTGCAATTTCGTATGACAGCAGAAGCACTCTCGTCGTTATCCCACTCACCCTGACTCCAAATCTGTACGTCAGTCTGATGTTTCCACCTGTTGTACTGACTTTCATTAACTGCATTGCAGGGGTGTTTTCCAACAGGATAACGATCGCCCACATACCGTTGTTGTAATGTAACATGCTCTACAAAATTTCCTTGGCCTACTCAATTACGAGATCTGCGTCCAATCAATCACATATGGGACACCAATGGACAACTATTAGCGTCATTCACATACAGCATTAAGCATGCCTGTAGTCACTGACCAAGTGCAACAGGAATGGAACTCCATCCCACAAACTGAAATCCGGCATCTGTACAATGTATTGCGCTCACGTTTGCATGCTTGCATTCAACATTCTGGGGGTGCTGGTGGTGGTAAGTTACTGTGGGACCAAACTTCTGGGGTCCCTAGGCTTACACACTAATTAATCTAACTTTAACTAACTTACTCTAAGGACGACACACACACACCCATTCCCGAGGGAGGACTCGAAACTCCGATGGGGGGAGCCGCGTAAACAGTAGCAAGGTGCCTTAGTTCGCACAGCTATCCCGTGTGGCATTCTGGGCGTTACACTGGTCATTAGTGTATCACAGCATTTGACAGTTGCGAAAGCTTATCTCACACCTGTATTAACTTGTGATCTTGCAATGTCAATGATTTAAATACGTTACCTAGTCAAATCTGTTTCCAAAATTTCATTTCTTTATATTAATTATTTTTGGTATTGCCGTTTTTCTTTCCATCAGTGTATTTTTAAGTGTTTCGAAACGAGTTGCCACATTAAAACTATATACCGAGAGGAACAGAAAAAGGTGGGGTGCAGTGTGACAACAAAACTGAAAACGGAGTGAAATATTTACTGTCGGTACCATAAAGGTATGGAAATATGTACTGTTTAAAGCTCAAGAGACTTGTGTGTGTGTGTGTGTGTGTGTGTGTGTGGTTGCGTGTGTGTTTTGTGTGAGGACTGCAGGCGCCGTGTGTGGCCAGCTGATGATTTACGGCGCGCGCCGGCCGCCGCCAGCAAGTGCGTCCCGACCTTTTATGGCGCCACTTGTCACACCCAGCGCGATCGCGGCACAATGGCGTGGAAGTGTCTGGGGACGCAGGGGCAGGGCCCGGGGCACGTCAGCACGCTCAAAGCCGCCGACTTCCGGCTCTGCACCGACTGCCGTAATTTATCACTGCACCCTGTGGAGTCTCACCACCCGACCACTCGGTCTATTCCTTTCCTCATAAGCTGAAAGCCCTCAGTAAGCTTCACCATTTCCCCAGACAGTGTTTGGAATCGTCAGTAGAGTCGCAAATATCATCTCACATGTCAACACCAACGACTACAACTAACAACGAAGAAGTATGAATAGTATTTCTGAGTGAGTTCAGTAACTTGTGTAGCGCTCACAAGTCGAATGTCACTTTATATTACTGTCATGTCATGCATAACAGTTCATCAGCAGGCTAAGACGGTGTCAGTGCACGTAACACAACCTATAAGAAATAATTTTATTCTGTATGTAATTCTTTGTGGCATCGTAATTGACACAACAGGGGAATTGAAATTGTGGATTTTAGAACATTTGACATATATTTTTACTGCGATAATTCTATTTCAACAGGCATGTTTGTAGAGATTAATACCAGAAATGACAACGTATTTTCGGGGCAATACGTTCATAGGTGTAGTTCTCAAGTACATTAAATTAAAGTAAGAAATAAATGTTAAAATATGACAACCTTTTGTGAATGTATCATGACTGCAGAGACACGCAGCTCCACAGGTGGTGAGCTACTCATAAAGTCCATACAAATTATTTAGTAAAATAGGTGTTTGTTAATGTAATGTATTTAAGACCAGGCAACATGGATAGGTGTTTGCATTAAGGTGCCGCTTCCGGGATGGGAAAGGGGGTGTCAGGCGCAGGACGAATCTGAACGTCGTATTAATTACGAATGTCATTCCTCAGGGCACTGTAGATGGATTTTAGGCAGTTTCCCGCATCCTATTGGTGATCTGCAAAACTTACACTCATCTACATAGCTAATACAGACGGACGGTTGGAGTACAAGTATTCAGTCACGGGTAATAAGGTGTAAACAGAAATGGTTTCGAGCAGCCCATTAAAATTATCCATTTCAAACCTGTTAATAATCATGCCAGCCCAGCACCAATGTGGCACTATGGAACAAGAGAAATAAGAAAAGAAGGAAGTATATTTGTCGCTGGAAATTTTAAATTGTTCAGTTTCCTAGGCTTCTCGTTGAACAATAAGCCTTTTAAACATACTAGTGGTCTGGTTAAAAATTCCCTAATTGTCTCTGCAGTATAGATTTACCAAAACATGGCTTGTGTTTTACGAGGTGCATTCAGTTCTAAGGCCTCCGATTTTTTTTCTCCAGACTGGAAAGAGATAGAAACACGCACATTGTTTTAAAAGTGGGCCGCGTTCATTGTCAATACGTCCCAGAGATGGCAGCACTGTACGGAAGATGGAATTTTACCGCCAGTGGTGAGAATGAGAACTGTTTTAAATACCTAAAATGGCAAAGTTTTCCTTACTTGAACAGCGTGCAATCATCCGTTTTCTGAATTTGCGTGGTGTGAAACCAATTGAAATTCATCGACAGTTGAAGGAGACATGTGGTGATGGAGTTATGGACGTGTCGAAAGTGCGTTCGTGGGTGCGAGAGTTTAATGAAGGCAAAACATCGTGTGACAACAGACTGAAACAACCTTGGGCTCGCACAAGCCGATCTGACGACATGATCGAAAAGGTGGACAGAATTGTTTTGGGGGATCGCCGAATGACTGTTCAACAGATCACCTACAGAGTTGGCATTTCTGTGGGTTCTGTGCACACAATCCTGCATGACGACCTGAAAATGCGAAAAGTGTCATCCAGGTGGGTGCCACGAATGCTGACGGACAACCACATGGCTGCCCGTGTGGCATGTTGCCAAGCAATATTGACGCGCAACGACAGCATTAATGGGACTTTCTTTTCGTCGGTTGTGACAATGGATGAGGCGTGGATACCATTTTTCAGTCCAGAAACAAAGCTCCAGTCAGCTCAATGGAAGCACACAGATTCACCGCCACCAAAAAAATTTCGGGTAACCGCCAGTGCTGAAAATACGATGGTGCCCATGTTCTGGGACAGCGAGGGCGTAATCCTTACCCACTGCGTTCCAAAGGGCACTACGGTAACAGGTGCGTCCTACGAAATTGTTTTGAAGAACAAATTCCTTCCTGCACTGCAACAAAAACGTCCGGGAAGGGCTGCGCGTGTGCTGTTTCACCAAGACAACGCACCCGCACATCGAGTTAACGTTACACAACAGTTTCTTCGTGATAACAACTTTGAAGTGATTCCTCATGCTCCCTACTCACCTGACCTGGGTCCTAGTGACTTTTGGCTCTTTCCAACAACGAAAGACACTCTCCGTGGCCGCACATTCACCATCTGATTTTCCAGTGGTCAAAACGGACTCCTAAAGAAGCCTTCGCCGCTGCCATGGAATCATGGCGTCAGCGTTGTGAAAAATGTGTACGTCTGCAGGGCGATTACGTCGAGAAGTAACGCCAGTTTCATCGATTTCGGGTGAGTAGTTAATTAGAAAAAAAAAATTGGAGGCCTCAGAACTTGAATGCACCTCGTAACAGCCACATGGGAGATCCAAACTTCGATATGCATTATTATGCAACTTGTATGTATCTGTTAACAGCAATATATCATACTGAACTGTTACAGTAACGAACAAGTTGAAACGCAGCGTGCAGGGTCATGAATTTAATATTTTGAGCATTAAAGAGTACATACAGCCATGCCACTTGACCATTGCCAGTTAGCAGTCCAAAGCGCAGGGCCATTTCTCACAAGTGATTGGGGAAGAGAAGTGAATGATCGACTAATAAAAAACTATGCTGCTCCTGGCCCTGGGTGGTACCACCCAATATGGACCTCAACTACAGTGACAGTGGAAGTTCGCCCAATGGCTTTAGAGGTGAAAGAAAAATTTGACTTCCCAGTAGCTGAGAGAGCTGAAGATCCACTGAAATGTACCAGTTAGCATCTGAACTGTTTGTTAGTTGCTGCTACCAAAGCTGTCTGATTCCCCGTGTCAGGAATAGCCTCGGTTCAACAAACTCACATGCATAACTGGGTAGACACAGGCAGTCCTAACAGACATAGTCAAATGGAGATTACCACAAATCGAAAATTCTAATTCGATGCAAATAGACGTTCAGATTGTGGGGTACCTACCAAGAATATGTTACACAGAATTCTAGCACACATCTTTATTTTTACTTTATTTTAATATAATTTTGGATTTTACGTTTGTTAACTGCACTGGTTGTCAAAAGCAACTTTAACAGTCTAGCTAATTAATCTAGTTACATTCATGATATAATGTAATATAGTAGAGTTGCAGTTTATGCAGGGCTGGGTTGCCGTGTATTCAGCCACCACACCTCAGGCCATTGCAACTCAGGAATGGCATCTGCCTCACCTTGGAGGTCAAGTTAGGTGCAGCCACCATAGCATCTGTGGGTGCCAGCCCCAACACTATGTGGCTTGAAAGTGGGAGCACACATCACTACACTCATAGGTCCTGCTTACATCTGAACAGGCATATGTCCATGTGACACATCTGATGTACCCTTGTGCACGCATTTATTTAGGTTGGCGCTCCACACTTGGAAAGCCACCTATGCTGTAGTCTCTGACTGACCCAGAGCCAGTGCAGGTCTCTCCTACGGCCCCCACCTGCCACTGCTGCCCGCCATGTTGTCGCCTTGTCCTTGCAATGAACGACGTCCACTGCTGCGCCACCATCAGCCGCTCCTGAGAGCACTGCTTCGCCATGTTCACATGAAACTGCCTACGAACTTATTGCCTAGTAAGATCTTGTCATTACGGCACCCTGCTGCTAATCCGTAGACGGCCTACCAGCTATCGGTCTCTTATGTTTGTTCCGTTATTAACCTTCCCTGTTCCTTGAGTCGTTGCCATTCTCAAACTGTGTAGACATTCATTCACAGACAGAAGTGGTAGTTGCTTTACTTCTTGTAATAAACAGTTGTTATTTCAAAGGTTGCTTTTCGATACTGCCAGCCAACCACTCAGATAAAGATTGTTACTTCGGCGATGAGTCTCTTTCTCATACGCGGTAAAGCACTTACGTGGCTACAGCCCTGTGTTTGTTTTCTCTTGTCCGCCATATTACATTGACAACAAAGTGAAAAATGTTTTGAGCATTCTTCAAGCGTGTTTTAATGTTCCTTGCTGTGGCCGCGAGGGGTAGCCGCGCGTCTTAGGGCGTCTTGTCACAATCCCACGGCTCGCCCGTCGGAGGTTTGCGTCCTCCCTCGGGAATGGGTGTGTGTCCTTAGCGTAAGTTAGTTACATTAAGTAGTGTGTAAGTTTAGATACCGATAACCTAAGCAGTTTGGTCCCATAAGACCTTACCACAAATTTCCAAATTTCCTTGCTGTGTATTAGTTTGCTGGAGCAGGCATTTAGTTTTTCAACTTAGTTTTAGTGATTTCCAAGCAGCTGGATTTTTGCTTTTGCCGACCATGATATTAAATTGCGTGCTGTAGTGACTCTTATTTAACTATTTAATACTTGCTTATATTTGGCAATTCCATAATACTCCGTAACGCACAGTTTACTAACGCCACGTGCTGTGACACATGGACACTTGCGGCCGTATGGCTCAGTGTGTTCACATGTCCAGTACTATGGGCATTGCTCGGATATGAACAATACACCTCTGACATATATGCATGGTGACAGATCTAAATAGGTTTGATGGTGTTTTGCATTCACTGGACGAGGTCTCATGCTTCTGCAGGATAATCTAGCCTCTCCTTTTTCTTCTTCTAGTGGCTAGCATTGCTACCTCTGGATCACGGGGTACCGGGTTCGATTCCCGGCAGGATTGGGGATTTTATCTGCCTGGGGACTGGATGTATGTTTTGTCGTCACATTTCTTTATCATCATCATCATTCTTGACTGTGGCTGGACTGGATTGTGTAATAATTGGACTGTGTAAAAATGGTGACTTTGTACGGGCGCTGACGACTGAGCAGTTGAGTTCCCCACAAACCAAACTCATCTTCTTCTTCTGTTTCATGCTGTGCCAAATATATATGGTTACTGGGTATGATTTTTGCGGCTGTATTCAGTTCTGTTGATTTATAGGACACCACGCAATGTTCCCAAATATTTGACAAGGTAAATTATTTGCTGGATGGTTCGTCGGTCGCTATCCCACATACATAACACGATCTAATATTTAATAAGCCGCGTCACAGTTACTTGCTAGTAACTCCAATTTTGCACTTCTAACGAAATGAATATTTTTTGTGTAGGCCAATCTAAAGATGTGATGAAAGGGTCCTGTAGCCTCCTTTCATTAGTCCGTAGCCCATTTTCACTACCATTTCTCTTTCTTTTCTTGTTTATCTTGTCTCATAACTCTCGTAGTGGTGTGATTGGATGAATGTGGTTGTGTGTCACGTTGCTAGACGGTGGCGTAGTCTGCTGCAGAAAGTCTGCGATAGTCATACAGATTCAGCAGCAGTTGTACAGAATAGCCAACTCTCGTAGTGGTCAAGTAGGCAAAGACGTTTGCGCTACTTGTGAGAAATCCACCTGCGTTAGGTCGGTGGCGGAAATGGCATCTTTGGGTTTTCCGGGACACGAGGAGCGTGGAGGAGGCTGGAGAAGAAGCGGGAGGCAGTCTGCCGCCGGTACGGGAAGCGTCCACAGCTGTACTCCAGTCGAAGAAGGGTGAGTTAGACTGATCGCGTGGCGCGTTGTTATTTGGCGAGAGGAGAGCTGTTAGCTTTTGGTCTCGCTTTTCAACTCTGATATATTGCTTTGCCTTGTCGCAGCAAGGAATGCAAAACTTCGGCAGATTTTTCTTTTAGTAAATTTCTGTAGCAGACTTGGATCCGCCGGAAGAGCGTCACGCAAAGGTGTCGATAAGAAGCGAGCACTCGCTTCTGTATGAATGTCTGTTTGCCTTGAGCTGTGCCTGTATACGCTTTTATTTTTCTAAATATTAATAGCTTTGCCTTCTCGTAAATTTTCCTTGCTTTATGTGTCTTTCGTCCGTGGGGGCCAACCACGTGGTAGAACACTAGAGTTTGTTGGGCTATCGTCATCACTAACTGTCCGATCTCATGTTTGTTTTAAAGAATGTTATCTGTCCATGATTGTGTGATGTGATATTGTTGGAACTAGGCCACAATACCTAGAAACTGCGTCTCCACAAACCACGTGGGCACGCGGGTGTACTGCGAAACGTGTACCGTTTCACGAGTTATTGCGATCAGTTATCAAGCAACAGCAGTTGTATGTATGATTCACATAAATGATTTTAGGTGTAGATTATAACGGTGAATGTATCTGTGCTTTTCTTTAATGTTTTAGGAACTAATGTTATCAGGAATTGTGTACATGCCTCACATCCATATCTTAGGAATAAATGGTTTTATCCACAATTTTGTCTTGTATTCCGAGGTTACGTTTTTGCACCTAAGCCACTCACCTCGTAGCTTTCCCGGTACCAAATTCAACGCGTTTCCTTACGCACTGGTCCAGTGATTAGTTTCCCCTTTCATTTTAAAACAAACGCTTTAGATTAAGTCTTACATTCAGGTGTGCTGCTGGGAGCTGATCTTCTGCACAGTGTCCATTCATGTGCTATTTTATTTTAAATGGTTGATTCTCGTGAACAGTGCACGGGAAATACTATTAATTACATAGCATCCCCTTTGAGCGACATCACAACGCATGCATTTTATGAGTTTTTGGTCTGTGATCAAATTAATTTATTTTCCGACGCGGCCAAACCTTTGATTAGTTGTGTGGTTAGAGTCGGTGGTGACCCTAATCTTCTCACGTTAATTTCACAAGCAATAAGTATTTCCATTCCCAATAATAACGTAATAACGCACAGAAACAGGTTAGTTACAGTGTCAATCATGCGAAATGCATCATTGGTGAACAAATAATAAATACATCCCTCTAACCGATACTAGCTGTTCCTCTCTTGATTGTATATTACTGGTTGCTGTACCGTCCCTACCATGTATTGGAAAATGTTTTACCATGTCAGTTCTCCATCTGAAAACTTTCTGCTCGCTAAAATGTTCCCCATTCTGAAGACCGAAATTGTGAACTGTTTTCTTATTGTTACTCTTATCCATTAAAAGGGGGAAATATGAAGTATTTAGACGAAATAATAAATCAAGCAAACATCATTACTGACATTATTCAATGACAAATATGAGAATTTGCAACCTTTAGCAGTATTGTTCGTAATTAAACGAAAAAGATAAGCAAAGCGACAGTTCCAATACATAAGCAAAATTTTTGCATGTCGTTAAACTGTCATCGATTTTGTTGCTGTTCAGCATCAAAGTAATAACAGTTTGCATTAATAAATTAAATGACAGTTTTACTATACGTCCAAGATATATTTTAAAGTTTCTGTTGCCTAATATTAACGTCACTGTTCACACGTCTGAAATGCGTAGACTTACTCTCCAATTAACAAGTTTCTTTAGAAAAATATATAGGAAAAAAACGGAGAAATCAGCTGTATAGTTGTGAAACAAAATCTAAAAAAAGAATAAATGCTCTCATTTTTATCACCTTACTACATGTATTCGTCGCTTGTGACAAACTGCAGGTGGACAGTAGTCAAGTGAGGTACAGGCTGCTCGTAACTTTGCCAACAGAAATGAAAGAGCTGTAGTCGCTCTTGCTTTTTGATAGGCCGTTTCATGACTGTTGCCACTGCCCTTTAGTTTTTACTTGAGCCTTAAAGTCATTATGTGTGGTAAATAATTTCAAAATTTTGTAATAAAGTCATTAATATAGATCCTATTCCACAAGATACGGCTGAGTAACACTTTGCTAAATTTGTTTTCCTGTGTTGGAATCCAAAACTGTAAGTTCCATTCTGCATCGTATTTGTTCAAGCAATGTATGTTATCGAGTTTGTAGTCAGATAGATCACTCATCGCTAAATTTACTCTAATGTTGCATTGCCTGAAACGTTACGTTTGCGAAATAATATTTTCAGAGTGTAAGATTAACACATTTAAACCTGCGTTCGTAAGAGATCTGCTGAGTGACGAACAGCATCCAGTTTTATATATCCCGAAACTCCGTCTGACAGACGCTGCACAACGGTTGCATTTCAGAAGTTGCAGAAGATGATTTCCTTAGGCGATCGCAGAAGAGTGTTTGTTGCAGCAAGTAGTGTGTGTGTGTGTGTGTGTGTGTGTGTGTGTGTTTCATTGTAGCCCCTGCAGTGTGGTCGGACGGCGGCTTCCCGGTTGAGCGTTACGTTGTTGAGGAGGGGTGGGGGAGGGGGAGGGGTGCAGACGGCACCTTCACGGTTGTGTGTGTGTGTGTGGGGGGGGGGGGGGGGTTCCCTCGCGACATCAAAATACGGATTCCGCGGATGAAGTAGAAATGCACCACGAGGATGGCAGAGTTGGAACAGCGACAGAGAGGAGTTCAAGGCAGCCGTCTCGCAAGAGCAACACGAACCAGAGTGCTTGGAAATAAAACAGTTTGGGGAATTACATAGAAATATAAGAAACTGATAGTGGGAGAGCGCTGCCTGAGGAGTTCCCAGAACGTCTTGCTCCCGATTAGCTGCAGCTGGGGCATCTCGTGGAAAGCCGTGTGTCTGCAGTTCCCAGGACATCGAGCTACACGAGACCCCTCTGTGCTGCAAACTACAGGGTGGAAATTATTGAACTACATGAAATAAAATCGTCGTAATTTCTGAGCGGTTTGCGCTAGGACGTTGAAACCGTACGGTTGGTCACAGGGCATGATGGGAATTAGTATGCGTGATACAATTTGATTTAGCGACGAAGCCGACTTTCATTTGGATGCGTTCGTCAATAAGCAAAATTGGCGCATTTGGGGGAGAGAGAATCTGCATTTCGCGATCGAGAAGTCCCTGCAGCCTCACTGGGTGACTGTGTGGTGTGCAGTGTTCAGACACTGAATAATTGGTGCGGCATTCCTTGATGACACGGTAACTACTGAACGGTACGTGAAGGCCTTGGAAAATGATTTCATCCTCATTATCCAAAGTGATCCTGATTTCGGCAAGATGTGGTTAATGCAAGACGGAGCTCGATCCGTCGAAGCAGGAGACTGCTTGATGTCCTGGAGGAGCACTTTGGGGACGGCATTATAGTTCTGGTGTACCCAGAGGTCACTGGTATGGGCCTCGATTGGCCGCCATATTCTCAGGATCCAGACACATGTGACCCCTTTTTGTGGGGCTCTATTAAAGACAAGGTATACAGATATAACCTCAAAACCATTGCTGAGCTGAAAACAGCCATTCAGCATCTCATGCTGTCGATATTCCGCCACTTTAGTCGGTCATGGAGAATTTCGCTATTCGTCTGCACCACACATATCGAACATGTAATAACATGAATCCGAATATGTGCAGTGACGTTTACATGTTGAGTAAAGTGTGGGCAGAGAGTTGTTTGTAACTAATTTACGTTTCTTTTCCGTATAGTTCCTTAATTGTCGTCCTGTATCAATGGAGAGCGCTACCAGGTTCATCCAGAGGAGTGATTCGCTTTCGCAGTTCCACAGAAATCTACTCTCTTTACAGTTGTACTGCCGAGAATTACTGTTTACACTCGGTACGAGCGAGCCAGGTGGCGCAGTGATTAGCACACTGGACTCGCGTTCGGGAGGACGACTGTTCAAACCCGCATTCGGCCATCCTAATTTAGGTTCCCCGTGATTTCCCTAAATCGCTTGATGCAAGTGCCGGGGAGGCTTCTTTGAAAGGGCGTGGCCGACTTTCATCTCCCATCCTTCCCTAATACGATGGGACCGATGAACTCGCCGTTTGGTCCCCTCCTCCAAATCAACCAATCAACTTGGTAAGATGCAAGTGTAGTAACCGACTGCTGAGTCGGATGGTGACACAATGTTTGATCAGTTTGGGTCTTTGTCTCTCTACATCAACATCTACGCCGATTCTCTACAAATCACCCTTAAGTGCCTGGCAGAGTATTTATGGAACCACATTCACCATAATTCTCTCTATTATTCCACTCTCGCAAGGTTCACCGAAGAAACGAACACCTGTGTCTTTCTGTGGGAGCTCTGATTTTCCTTTGTTTTATTATGATGATCGTTTCCTTCAATGTAGGTCGGTGTCAACAAGGTATACGCAATCAAAGGTGAAGAAAGCTGGTGATTGAAATTTCGTGAGAAGATCCCACCGAGGCGAGAAACGCCTTTCTTTTAGTAATGCCCACTCCAAGTCCTTTATGATGTCAGCGACACTCTCTCCCCTGTTTCTCGATTACATGAAACGTGCTCTCCAGTCTCTCAGCTTCGTCGATGTAGTCCGTTAATCGTATGTGGTATGGATGCCACACCGCGCAGCAGTATTCCTAAAGAGGACGGACAAGCGAGCGTCGTGTCGGCAGTCTCCTTAGCAACTCTGTCGCATCTCATAAGAGCTAAGTGTTCTACCAAGATAACGTAGTCCTTGGCTCAACTTTCCCACAACATTTTCTATGCGTTCTTTCCCATATGATTTGTTCGTATTTGTAATTCCTAAATATTTAGGTGCATTTCCGGTCTTTAAATTTGATTGATTTATCATGTAACCGGAATTGAGCGCATTCATCTCAGCACTCACGTGGATGACCTCACACTTCTCATTATTTAGGGTCAATTGCCAATTTTCGCACCATACAGATACGAGGGTTGCCCTGAAAGTAACGCAGCACATTTTTTTCTCAGTTGAAAAAAGTACTACCAATTAGAAACGTTGCGTATGTATTATTTGCCTGAGTGAGCGCGCAAATGTTTCTGTCACTTTTGACAGACAGCGTAGCTGCAGGACAGTTTCAAAACTGCGTCTGTAGGTGATGTACCTACTTTACAAGCAATGTGCCGTCGTTGAATTTCTCACTGCAGAGAAAGAAACTGTGAAGAACATTCACTAAGTCTATGGAGCATCTGCTGTCGACAGAAGTACAGTTAGTCGCTGGGCCCAGGGAGTGAGGTCATCAGAAGGCCGTTCGGTGGAGCTCCACGATTTGCTGCGTGACCATCCACCTGACATGTTGAAACGAGCTGATGTCACTCGCGAGGACAGAGGCATTACGACTCGGCAACGGGTGCTGCATCTGTCAATCAGCAAAGAAGTGTGGATGCAGTTATCCGTACTCTTGGATATTCATAAGTGTGTGTAAGATGGGTCCTGTGGCGTCTAACGGTGGATGACAAATCCCACAGAAAAACCATTTGTCTTGATTTGTTGCAACGTTTTGAAGATGAGGGGGAGGCCTTCTTGTCCCATATTGCGACAGGAGATGAAATCTGAGTTCAGTATTTTGAGCCTGAAACAAAACGACAGTCGATGGAATGGCGCCATTCCCCCACCTCATAGAAGAAAGAATTCAAAGCAACTGCTTCTGCCGGTAAGGCCATGATCATCGTGTTCTGGGACTGTGACGATGTAATTCTCATTGATGTGATGCCAACTGATTCAGAAGCATACGTCAACACATTAACATAAGTCAAGATGCGCTTCCAGCGACTTCGGCACCACAGCAACTCTGGAGATGTTTTGCTGCAACACAACAACGCTCAGCCTTACACAGGTCTGAGGACTGCTGAACAACATCGCAAAACAAGGTTTGACAGTGTTACCCTATCCACCCTAGAGTCCTGACCCTGCCCCTCGGACTTCCACTTGTGTGGGCTGTTAAAGGATGCCACTTATGGAAGACATTTTGAGGATGGTTGAAAGGGTACAGTACCACCCAACATTGAAAATAGATACAACATACTTCATTATTCTTGTCAGAAAAACATATTTTTTGTAAAAATAATTCAATTTCAATTAATACAGCGAAGCCGGATACCAGTGTAGGAAAGAAGTATAATTTATTTATTTAATTGATCATATGTGCACTCCCACAAAATAAATCCCTACATCCAGTTTGGTGAGATCTGTGAAATGAATGAATGTATGGTCGTCTGCTAACCGCAGATAGTGAATCTGAATTAATGATCATCTTTGAGACGACCCTTTGGTCACCTTCGGTAGAACCAAAGAGATAAAATTTAACTGAGCTTTGAGCGCCGGAAATGTGGCTGACCAATACGGTAGCAAGGTGCTCCCCCACTTCGGCAGAGGTGCGAGAGGACCTGAAGAACGGCCATGTTTCGGCACTCTGCCGCTGGATCTAGTGTTGGTAAGACCTGTCTTAGGCATGCTCCGTAAGGACAAAAGAGTGGAGACATGGTATGCATGTGAAATACTTAAGAGTAGTTTAGAATAATAATTTCTCTATTTCAGGAACTTTCAAGGGGAGAATTAAATGTCAGGCAGGTAATATTAAGGGGATCGTAGTAATCTTCGGAAGTGACCAACGGTCACAATGAAACCACGTGTAACAATAAGTTGAAATGCTTCCGAGTGCTTAAGTTAAGCTGAATTACTAGCGTGTGTACAATAAGTTGAAATATTTAAGAAATAGCGTGTGTACCATAAGTTGAAATATCTAAGATATGGGGTGTGCAGGAATTGAAATTAGAGGCGAGTACTTCCACGTGGTGAGTACTGTGTGAGTCTCAACCTTTGTATGAGACAAAGGATAAAGAGAAGTACTCGTCCATGGTATCAGTTGAGGACTCGCGTGGGTGATGAATATGTTCTCAATATTACTTTGCGTGATATGATTCCGTGTGACGCTAGATTCAAACTCTGAGAGAGAAGCAAGGTGAGTCGGCCGTCTATCCAGCAACGCCACTTGGCTTGCATTACACAGGAAGACGTGCATATATCTCCAGAGTTCATAGTAGGAAAGTAGAACTACAAAGTGGGGCAGCGTCGTGTGAAACTGGGATAAATACTAATCGAAGTGGGAAAGCTGAAAGTGATATTGTTGTGACTATTTAGTGTATTGTATTCCATGTTGTAGTGTGATGTATGTCATGTAATTCGGGTATGTGTGGTTTGCATGGGAGAGTAGCAAGGTAGTTTCAAAAGAGTAGTGGGTTATGCTTGTTCCTTCTGTACCGCTCGATCTGGAGGAAAGTTTCGTGATGATGATTGTGAGTGTCGAAGTGTGAGAAATAATAAAAGATCCACCATCCTATCCAGAAAGTGCACTGTAGCGTTAAATAATTACGAGACCAAAAGATAGAGAATCACCAATGTAAAGCCATGCCCTCTGGACGGAATTTCTCATGTGTTATTGTTGTAGGTTATAGAATTTGTGTGTTTAGGTTATAGAATTTATCGGAATAAATAAGATAGTGAAAAGAAAAAGATTGGTGGACTTTTTCTTCGAATTGTATGTTGCCATGATATCCAGCATTTATAATGTGTGCGCCATTCATATTCAGTGCGATGGCCACGTGTTGATCAAAGCCGTTAAATAAAAAAGAAAATGTGGTATTGCCAGTGTGTAGTGAACAGTCAGGGTTCTGTAAATTACTGATAGTCAGATGTTAGTTTCCGTTGCGTAATATTCATACAGAAGAATAATCTGTAACTTAATTGTGAGTACTAGAGTTCATGTTACTCGATAAATAAGAATGAATCCACTCGCTTGGCAGACCATTCATCTTGCAGGCCTGACTGCTTGATGCCACAGTATGAGCAAGGCATGTGGGTGCCTCTCACGGTGAGGAGGTGATTCACACAGTGAAGCACTGGCTCCTCCGCCAAGACAAGGATTGATACCGACAGGGCACACACGCCTCATTTGGCGCTGGAGTAAGGCAATAGAATGGGATGGAGATTAAGTGGATAAATAGGGTGTGTAGATAAAACACCGTTCTTTCATGTGTGTAACTCTCATTATATTCAATAAACAACTGTTGAAGAAAAAAATACGCTGCATTACTTCCTGGGCAACCCACGTATGTTATCAAAGTCTGTTTGCTATTGGGTTTGATTTTCTGATAACTTCACTAGACGACAAAGGGGAGCGTTACCTGCATACAGCCTAAGACGGCTGCCCAGATTGTCTCCTAAACCGTGGGAGAGGACAAGTTACTCACCTATTTTCCACATGTGGAAAATTAGTAAATATTTCATTACAACCTGACGCACCTTGAGTGAGACTCTAGAAAGTTAACAGCCTGGGCAGATGTTGATGGAGACTGGTAGGACGCTAAAAGCATGAGGTATTTTTACTGTTCTTAGGTCGTAGAAATGGCGTGTCGGAAGTTGAAAGCAATTGGCAGTAAGCCCAGCCCTCAGTAAATCTTGCTGAACAGGTCCACTGCCATACAGGGCAGACAGTGCAGGCCTTCCTTGAGACAGGAAGGATAGGACTGATGCTATGAAAGGTGGTGTGTTCAATGGAATTAAAAGCTGTTTAAACGCAATTGACGTCGATACTCGGACGGACTGCGCAAAACTCTGAATAAAGCTGTCAATCAGACAAGGAGTGACCATTGTATTAGGATGTTTTTATAGAGCACCAGCATCAGCAACAAACGTCACAGAACGTTTCATGGGAAGTCTTGAGTACATAGGAAATAAATGTCCAAATTATCCTTTAGTTCTAGGTGGAGACTTTAATCTGTCGTCCATTGACTGGGAAAATTACACGTTTATGACAGGAAGCAGAAGCAAATACTCGTGTGAAGTTATTCCAGGAGCGCTCTCAACATACAACCTTGAGCAATTAGTTAGAAAACGAACTCGAGATGGGAACATTTGTTTGAGGAAGTTAATCTAGAAGAAGGTATTAGAGACCATAGTGTCGTTGTGGCTTCTACGTCAGTGGAAGGTGCAAAATAACCAAAGAAAAAGCGTAGAGATTTCTTGCTTGGGAAAGCAAATAAAAGTATCTTTAATGAATATCTTCATAGCCAGGTCCAAGCATTCACCGCGGGACAGAAAGATACTGAGCATCTTTGGTCGGAATTTAAAGGTATTGTGCACCACGTGCTAGAGAAATATGTGCCTAGCAAAAATATAGAGCAGGGAAAGTATCCATCTTGGTTCAAAAAGCATTTTAAGAAGTTGCTGAGAAAGCAGCACTGCTCCGCTGACAACCAGAAATTATGCGAAATGAAAGCAGCTGTCAAAAGGTCAATGAGAGATTCTTTTAACGAATTTGAAAGCAATATTTTATTTGCAGATTCTAAAATTAACCCTAAAAAATTTTGGTCGTAAAATCTTTAAACGCTACAAGTAATGCAATACCTTCTCTTGCTGACAGTACCGGTAATGTAACGGATGATGACAAACAGAAGGCCGAAATACAAAACATGGCTTTCAAAAATTCGTTTACGGTAGAGGACTGCAGCACCACTACTCCTTTCAATTATCGAACAAACGCAACAGAGGCTGACATAGTGTTTTGTGTATCTGGGATTATAAAACAGTTAAGATCCTTAGACGCATTGAAGGCGTCTAGCCCAGACGTTGTACCCTTAAGATTCTAGGTTGAGTATGCTACAAATATAGCACCATTCTTATCTATCATCTATCAGAGATCATTGGAACAGCGGAAAGTTCAACGTGACTGGAAAAAGGCCCAGGTCATAGCAATATATAAAAAAGGTAGAAAATCGGATGCACATAAGTAACGGCCAGTTTCACTGAGATCGATTTGTTGTAGAATCATGGAACATATCTTGTGTTAAGACATAATGACCTTTCTAGACTCTGAGAAGCTCATCTGCAGAAACCAGCACTGTTTTAGGATACAGTGGTCATGCGAGACACAGCTGGCCCTCTTTGTGCATGATACACAGCAGGCTCTAGATACCGTATTCCAGGTTGATGCCATATTGCTCGACTTTCGAAAGGCGTTCGACTCAATTCCGCACTGTCACTTGCTCCAAAAAGTGCGCCCTTACGGTCTATCCGACGACATATGTTGTTGGATAGAAGGTTTTATAACAGACAGTGACCAGTATGTCGTCCTGAATGGGGAGATTTCAACAGAAATAAGCGTAACATCATGTGTCCCCCAGGGCAGAGTAATAGGTCCGCTGCTTTTTACGATTTACATAAACGACCTTGTTGATGGTGTTGACAGCGGCATTAGACTGCTTGCCGATGATGCTGTAGTCTATAGGAAAGTAGTATCACACGAAAATTGTGAACACATCAATGAGGATTTGCAGAAAATAAATGCGTGGTGTAATGTTGTATCTCTCAATATTAGTAAGTGTAACCTACTGCGTACAACAAAGCGAAAATCCCCATTAATGTACGAGTACGAAATAAATGCCCAGTCTTTGGAAGCGGTAACATCCGTCAAGTATCTGGGTGCGACTATTCGAAATGATCTCAGATTACACAAGTAACGGAAAAGGTGAACTCGAGGTTGCGGTTTATTGGTAGAGTCCTGAAGCGATGCAGTCCTTCAGCAAAGGAAATTGCTTACAATACGATAGGTTCGTACAGTCCTAGAGTATTGTTCGTCTGTATGGGACCTTACCAGTTGGGTCTGATTCAAGAGATTGAAAAGGTCCAGAGAAGAGCGGCAAGATTCGTGACTGGTACATTTAGCCATCGCGAGATCGTTACAGATTCATAGAAAGTAGGACACACTTGCAGACAGACGACCTGCTAAATGGAAGAGGCTGCTCACTAAATTCCGAAATCCGATCTTCGCCGAATACGTAGAGCAAATATTACTACCACCAACTTTCAAATCGCGGAATGATCACTGTTCAAAGATAATGAAAATTGGAGCTCGTACTGAGGAGTTCAGACAGTTGTTTTTCCCTCGCGCGATCCGCGAGTGGATTAGTGGGGGGGGGGGGGGGGGGGGGGAGGGGAATATGACTTCGGCGCGAATAGCGCCCTGCGCCACACACCGCTTGGTGACTAGCGGAGTATATATGTAGACATGTAGATGTAGACTATTTTTACAACCATAGGATTTCAGCAAGCATTTCTACGGCATAAAATCAAGTTATCGTCTTTTGTTAACAGTATTTATTTATAATCTCCGGATCTTGGCTTTGTGAGAAGGTGTTTGTTGTCTTTTCACAACCGAACAGCAATTGTAGATAATTATTTTTATGCTCCTGAGATCAGCTTGGACCCACTCTGTTCAATGGACCCAAAATCTTTATTGTCCACATTGTATTGTTTATGGTTCCAGAAGAAATTGCCCCCCCCCCCACTTTGTCGTTAGCTTTGGAAACGTAATTATGTCATTAAATTATTTAACAATCTGTTTAATTAAGAACATGGGAATGTTCAAAGGTAGTGACATACAGGTGTTGACGTCCGTATGTCAATTACTTTGTGAAATTTGATAGGATGTAGGTTCTATTTCTCGCGGCTCACAGTAACGGAATACGTGTTGAAGCTCTCTCATCAACACCAACAGTTGTGTAGTTAGGTATTCTAACGGCATTATACGTTAGATATGACTGGAAAGAAATTATCCTTTTCATCTTCATCCTACTGGTGGAAGTTAATGCGACATCATTTTTTTGATGCAGTGTCAGCAAATATTTCATCTTTATTTTAAGACTGGTGGTCTGTAAAGCTTCATAGCAAGAGCTTAGTGACCAATTGAGTGCTAACAGTCGTATCAGCGCATCAAATACATAGTTTATTTTTGTTTGTTTACAATATGTAATGTTCTTTTTACATCAGTTGTCACTGTTCTTGCATTACTCTTGCCTTATGTTGTGCATTTTCGTGGCTGTGTGTGATCTCTTTCTTGTTTACTTGTTTAGCATCCCAGTTACTTTCATCTGGGTCATTACTGTGTCCTAACTAACAATGCGATGTGTTCAATGGTTAGTTCAGTTTTGTTCCGTTGAAGAACCCTTCCTTATGCTGACGCTGTTGATCTTTCATTGAACAGGAATTTCTATCGGGCTGGACAGCGTTTTAAAGAGGACGTGACGGATATCTCCCATTCAGAGTGAGGACGTGTTTCACTTTCATTTGGTGATGCACAACAATGCGTCATGAGCACTCCACCGAGAAAGTAGTTACCGGACAGGCTACATCATTCTCCAAATATTTTGACTGATCATATATAGTTCCTGTCATTTGGCCCCCAATTTCTTTAAGATGTAGACACTAGAGGTCGTATGCTCTATCATTTCTATCACCTGGTAAAGCACCAAGGTACTATTATCAGAATTTCGTTATGAGACGATCGCAAATTGTCTCTAAGAAAGGGACGGCAAAGGTAAGGGAATTTTATAGCCCCATTCATAAAGCTGTGTCTCAACAATATACAGGGTGATTCAAAAAGAATACCACAACTTTAGGAATTTAAAACTCTGCAACGACAAAAGGCAGAGCTAAGCACTATCTGTCGGCGAATTAAGGGAGCTATAGAGTTTCATTTAGTTGTACATTTGTGCGCTTGAGGCGCTGTTGACTAGGCGTCAGCGTCAGTTGATGCTAAGATGGCGACCGCTCAACAGAAAGCTTTTTGAGTTATTGAGTACGGCAGAAGTGAATCGACGACAGTTGTTCAGCGTGCATTTAGAACGAAGTATGGTGTTAAACCTCCTGATAGTTGGTGTATTAAACGTTGGTATAAACAGTTTTCAGAGAATGGGTGTTTGTGCAAAGGGAAAAGTTCTGGATGGCCGAGAACGAGTGATGAAAATGTAGCACGCATCCAGCAAGCATTTGTTCGCAGCCCAGGAAAATCGACTCGCAGAGCTAGCAGAGAGCTGCAAATTCCACAATCAACTGTATGCAGAGTCCTACGAAAAAGGATGGAGCGCCACCACATTGGCACTTATCTGTCCGTAACTACCTGAACGTCAACTACCCGAGGCGATGGATCGGCCGCCAGGCAGCCCGTGACATCACTGGCCTCCAAGAAGCCCTGATCTTACCCCCTGCGATTTTTTCTTATGGGGGTATGTTAAGGATATGGTGTTTCGGCCACCTCTCCCAGCCACCATTGATGATTTGAAACGAGAAATAACAGCAGCTATCCAAACTGTTACGCCTGATATGCTACAGAGAGTGTGGAACGACTTGGAGTATCGGGTTGATATTGCTCGTGTGTCTGGAGGTTGCCATATTGAACATCTCTGAACTTGTTTTTGAGTGAAAAAAAACCTTTGTAAATACTCTTTGTAATGATGTATAATAGAAAGTTATATTAAGTTTCTTTCATTAAATACACATTTTTAAAGTTGTGGTATTCTTTTTGGATCACCCTGTATGTCCTTAGAGGAGCGGAACTGTATCAGTTGATGCAAAGATAACGATCTTATTTCAAGTTCACACCCACAATTCCGGGGAAACCCCACCTCAGCCCACGCCTTTCGAGCAACTGTGTGACGTACGTAACCTGACACCCTGTAACACATATTGGGTAACTGCGTGACATAAAACTAGCGGCAAAATTAAGGTAATCCTCTCTGCCCATTTGCTCTCTAGGCCAATAAGAATGACAGTCCCCAACCTTTCACCCTCTTTATTACTATTACAATTTGATGTGTTAGGTCATTCGAGATCTGCACACAGTAGTGACAGGAACATGAGGCGTCAGCATATATCACCCACCGTCTCCACCCAGAATGAAAAGAATAAGGAGTCTGTCATATTCTGATGTAAGTATTATTCCACTTGTAAAAACAATATTTGTGGCACTGCTGTCGTTTTGCAGTGTGTCGACTGGTGCAGTTCTCTGCCTGTACTTAGTTTTAATCGTGTACCTGGAAACTAGGATGTGGTTTTTAACAAAGATGACACAGGTATTATTCAAAAGTTGTATTATGTATTTACATATTACCTACCAGTATTTACAAGGGAGAAAAGTTGCTGATATGCACTAAGGTTCTTTCCCTGGAGTCGTTTTATTACTGATAACAGATTGTTGGTGTGTGATTTGTCAGATACTCTTCAATAAGATTCTGAATGCTGTGGTATTGTTCCTCCATATCTGCGATCTATGGTCACATGAATTTGTAGTTGTAAAGCATATTGGTGTAATCTGAGGTGGGATTATTCCATAAAACGAAAAGCTATAATCATGGGTCACATATTCACAATACTACCGACATAACCACGAAAAGTTCGCTGATTTAAGGCAAGAGCGTAGAAACGTGCTCTGTGCACAAGGCTAGTAGCAAGCTTCTAGTGGTTTATCACCAGTACTACTGGGTCTCTTCGCTTACTTATTTGCAGTATGTACATGTACGAACGAAAGAACCCCTACGACAATCATCCATGTACTGCAATTCTCTGTTGCATATAAAAGAGTCTCGAAAACTTATTTCAGTTCGAATTTCGAAAAAATCGAGTTCGTTCCCTCTTGTCCTTAGAGTCCATTCAAGAAAGTTGAATGTGAAGTACGAAATTTCCCAGTTACAGTAGGGTACTCAGATCTATGCTACATCGCACTTACGTACCTAAAGAACCAAATACTGTAAACGATATTCACTTCTATATAGGTTGAAGTGTATGTCGACATAATCACACTCTGAAATCACATTGCCTACAGATAGACAAATGATTCAATTGGCTCTGAGCACTATGGGACTTAACATCGGAGGTCATCAGCCCCTAGAACTTAGAACTACTTAAACCTAACTAACCTAAGGACGTCACACACATCCATGCCAGAGGCAGTATTCGAACCAGCGACCGTAGCGGTCGTGCGATTCCAGACTGTGGCGCCTAGAACCGCTCGGTCACCTCGGCCGGCACAGATAGACGTCCTACTTTACATTTCACACACAATCGCTAACCTTCCTGCTGGCAATTTAATATATATTTTATATGAGGAATTGCTTAAGAATGTAATGCTGGTCCAAACACTGAACAGCTTTAATCTTATAAGTTGCTGACATGAGCGCTAAATCGTTTCAGGTTGTTGTAGCTGTGATCTTCAGTCCAAAGACTGATTTGATGCAGCTCTCCATGCTACTCTATCTTGTGCAAGCCTGTTCATCTGCGAGTAACTAAAGCAACCTACATTCTTCTGATTTTCCTTTGTGTATTCATCTCTTGGTCTCCCTCTACGATTTTTACGCTCCAGTACTAAATTGGGTATCCATTTATGGCTCATAATATATCCTGCCAACCGCTCTCATGATGCCTCATGATATATCCTGCCATCTTCTAGTAAAGTTGTGCCACAAATTCCTGTTCTCCCCAGTTCTAATCGGTATCTCTCATTAGTTACGTGATCTATCCATCTAATCTTCAGGATTCTTCTGTAGCACCACATTTCAAAAGCTTCTATTCTCTTCTTATCTAAATAAACTATTTATCGTCCAACTTTCACTTCCATTCATGGCTACACTCCATACGAATATACTCAGAAAAGGCTTCCTGACTCTTGGATCTATATTCCATTTTAAGAAATTTCTCTTCCTTAGGAACGCTTTTCTTGCCGTCACCATCCTACATTTATCCTCTCTACTTCGACCATAATCAGTTATTTTGCAGCCCAAATAGCAAAACTCATCTAACACTTTAAGTGTCTCATTTCCTTATCTAATTCCCTCAGTATCACCTGATTTAATTAGTCTATATTCCATTATTCTCGTTTTACTTCTGTTGATAATCATCTTACATCAGCCTTTCAAGACACTGTCCATTCCGTTAATCTGCACTTCCAAGTCCTTTGCTGTCTCTGACAGAATTACAATGTCATCGGAAAACCTAAAAGTTTTTATTTCTTCTCCATGGACATTAATTCCTTTAATTTCTATGATAAAATTATGCTGTGTGAAAAATTCTACATGGCGGCATCCTCTTTCATTCCTTTCCCCCTGTCCATATTCACCTACAACTTTTCCTTCTCTTCCTTTTCCTACTATCGAATTGCAGTCTCCCATGACTATTAAATTTCATTTCTCTTAACTACCGGAATAATTCCTTTTATCTCATCATACGTTTCTTCCATCTATTCATCAGCTGTTGAGTTAGCATATAAACTTGTACTACCGTTGTAAGTGTGGGCTTCATGTGTGTCTCGGGTTCAACAATGCGTTCACTATGCTGTTAATTGTAGCTTACCCGCGTTCCAATTTTTTTATTAATTACTGAACCTGCTCTTGTATTGCCCCTATTTCATTTTGTATTTATAATCCTGTATTCATCTGGCTATAAGTCCTGTTCCTCTTGCCACTGAACTTCATTGACTCCCACCATATGTAACTTTAACCTACCCATTTCCTTTTATATTTGCTAACTTACCTGCCCAATTAAGGAATCTCACATTCCACACCCCTATCCGTAAAACGCCTGCTTTGTTTCTACTACATCTACATCTACATCCATACTCCGCGAGCCACCTTACGGTGTGTGGTGGAGGGTACTTATTGTACCACTATCTGATCCCCCCTTCCCTGTTCCATTCACGAATTGTGCATGGGAAGAACGACTGCTTGTAAGTCTCCGTATTTGCTCTAATTTCTCGGATCTTTTCGTTGTTCTCCCTGATAACGACGTACTCCTGAGTGGTTCCCACCTGGAGATCTGAATGGGGAACTATTTACCTCGTGAATACTTTGCCCAAGCTGATGCCATCCTCATTTACCCATACAGTAGAGCTGCAAGCCCTTGGGAAAAATTACGGACGTAGTTACCACTTGCTTTCAGCCGTTCGCAGTACCAGCACAGCAAAGTTGTTTTGGTTGGTGTTACAAGGACGGTTCAGTCAATCATCCAGACTGTTGTCGCAGCAACTACTGTGGAGGCTGCTACCCCTCTTCAGGAACCACACGTTTCATTTCAAGTTATGAGTCATTAATTTAGAACATCTATTGACGATATTGTTAATATCACGTAACGTGGTTGACTGGTTTGTGATGTTTGCAGTGAGCACATTTTCTGTGTGTGTCTGTGTGTGTGTTCTTTTATTTGCTGTTTCCTTCTTCTGTGAGTTCTTACTGCTCTAACAGTACTTACACATAACTGCGCGTGTTGCTGTTCCACTACACTACATTATTGGTAATAGGTTAGCATAAAATATCGTAGATTATCCATCGCGACCGATATAAAATTAGAATTATTTATGACATCATCTCATGTTTCAAGAAATGATATTGATATTCAAATGCGTTTCTCATGTATATGGAGTGTTACATAAGAAATACAGCAGCTTACGAGGAAGTAAGTGTACTAAAAGATAACTGGTGAATAACCCACAAAATTTGAACTGTAAGCTTGTCACTGCTAAATATATGCATGCGTATCAGCTTTCATTGTGCATGGGGAATGGGATATTGAAAAAGTGCAGAGTATTATTGATGGGCCATACAAAGTTTGCTATTTATTTCGGTTTCAATTTTCTTTTTTCGTCATACGTATCAAGATCTGATAATGCCTTGTAGGAACCATCGTGAGGTCGCATCTTGACAATACAAGTGACAGAGTAATCATAGTTTACCGTTGCAAATGTAACCAAAACTCAAATTTAACGATTAAGCTTATCCATCTGTCTGTTTCCATTGTGATGATCAGTTGGTACTACATCACACTTTTGCACAATACGTGCGTGTTTACACGTAAACTGTGACAGGGAAACTTTGCGTGCATTCAATGCGTGCAAATCGGTTCATACAATAGTTTGTGCTGAGCTGTCGGACTGGAAGCATCTGAAGACACAAAATTGAAAGCAGTGTAAATTACATTGTAGAGGATACATTGTTTATTTATAAAATGCATCTTGATGTTGAAGGTCTTTTGTCTGTGTTTGCTTTAAAATAACATACACTCCTGGAAATGGAAAAAAGAACACATTGACACCGGTGTGTCAGACCCACCATACTTGCTCCGGACACTGCGAGAGGGCTGTACAAGCAATGATCACACGCACGGCACAGCGGACACACCAGGAACCGCGGTGTTGGCCGTCGAATGGCGCTAGTTGCGCAGCATTTGTGCACCGCCGCCGTCAGTGTCAGCCAGTTTGCCGTGGCATACGGAGCTCCATAGCAGTCTTTAACACTGGTAGCATGCCGCGACAGCGTGGACGTGAACCGTATGTGCAGTTGACGGACTTTGAGCGAGGGCGTATAGTGGGCATGCGGTAGGCCGGGTGGACGTACCGCCGAAGTGCTCAACACGTGGGGCGTGAGGTCTCCACAGTACATCGATGTTGTCGCCAGTGGTCGGCGGAAGGTGCACGTGCCCGTCGACCTGGGACCGGACCGCAGCGACGCACGGATGCACGCCAAGACCGTAGGATCCTACACAGTGCCGTAGGGGACCGCACCGCCACTTCCCAGCAAATTAGGGACACTGTTGCTCCTGGGGTATCGGCGAGGACCATTCGCAACCGTCTCCATGAAGCTGGGCTACGGTCCCGCACACCGTTAGGCCGTCTTCCGCTCACGCCCCAACATCGTGCAGCCCGCCTCCAGTGGTGTCACGACAGGCGTGAATGGAGGGACGAATGGAGACGTGTCGTCTGCAGCGATGAGAGTCGCTTCTGCCTTGGTGCCAATGATGATCGTATGCGTGTTTGGCGCCGTGCAGGTGAGCGCCACAATCAGGACTGCATACGACCGAGGCACACAGGGCCAACACCCGGCATCATGGTGTGGGGAGCGATCTCCTACACTGGCCGTACACCACTGGTGCTCGTCGAGAGGACACTGAATAGTGCACGGTACATCCAAACCGTCATCGAACCCATCGTTCTACCATTCCTAGACCGGCAAGGGAACTTGCTGTTCCAACAGGACAATGCACGTCCGCATGTATCCCGTGCCACCCAACGTGCTCTAGAAGGTGTAAGTCAACTACCCTGGCCAGCAAGATCTCCGGATCTGTCCCTCATTGAGCATGTTTGGGACTGGATGAAGCGTCGTCTCACGCGGTCTGCACGTCCAGCACGAACGCTGGTCCAACTGAGGCGCCAGGTGGAAATGGCATGGCAAGTCGTTCCACAGGACTACATCCAGCATCTCTACGATCGTCTCCATGGGAGAATAGCAGCCTGCATTGCTGCGAAAGGTGGATATACACTGTACTAGTGCCGACATTTTGCATGCTCTGTTTCCTGTGTCTATGTGCCTGTGGTTCTGTTAGTGTGATCATGTGATGTATCTGACCCCAGGAATGTGTCAATAAAGTTTCCCCTTCCTGGGACAATGAATTCACGGTGTTCTTATTTCAATTTCCAGGAGTGTATGTTTTGAGTTACGTCCGCCTTTAGCAAAACACCATTTTGTTTTTTGTACATAATGTTAAGTACATTGCATTGCAGAGGACATAATGATAATAGAAATATTGATAGTAACATATATATTCATTATTTATATGCTTCAATTTGCACATCGCTGTTATGCAGGGGTACCCTGTTCATTTCTCATATTTGGAATAAAGCCACAGCCTAACAACGACGCCACAGCCCAACATAGCCTCCCCAGAATACTCCAGTCTAACTCCCCTCCTCCTATTGGCTATAAACTCAAAAATTGGCGGAAAATTTAAAAAATCAGCGAGAAAATTCAACTTTTTTCCATGGCCTGAGGCATAGGAGTTGGGGAGGGGTAGATGCCGTTGATCAAGGACTAGAGAGTAGCTGTTGGATGCAGAATGGATAATTTCGCTATGGTCTAGCACAAGAAAGTTGCTCCAGTCAGTCTAGCCAATAGCCCTACGTGGGAAGGACGGGCAGTAATAATAGGACAGCACACTGACACCGAAGTGCATGAGATTAGCCTCCTGCCGATCTATAAGTGAATAGCTGCCGGGAGGGACATAAGAATGGAAATGATATTTGGAAAGGGACCCACTGTCGCAGTGCTGCTATAAATCCCTGCCCCTAAATGGTGGAGTCAGGTAGCGACAACATTGGTGAATGAAACGCACATACACCCATTTACGAGTAGCGAGTCGCATCCTAGCCAACAGACATGAGAAATATATCGTACAATACTTTTTCTGAATGTATTGCTCGTTATCTGTCATGAACACTGCATCCCAAACGAAAAAACTGACCGTCACCTCTATAGTTTCGTCCTGCGCCATTGACCAAGTGTACTGTTTACCTGAAGAGCCAGAACATTTCTTTGTGCCAGCCGGTCGCGACCGTCAAGTCGCGGCTTCCGGTCGGTCGAGCCCTCGTAACCGGTCTGCCAATGGCCACGGCCTGGCATCGGTAACTCCTACGCAATTCAAGGCAAGCAGGTGAAGTTAGGAGAAAGTGTTCTAACTGCTATTCAACCCCGAACATAAACTCCCCAGTTTAAAAAATCCACTTTTCCCAATCCACGAGCGTCCGCAGCTCATGGTCGTGCGGTAGCGTTCTCGCTTCCCGCGCTCGGGTTCACCGGTTCAATTCCTGGCGGGGTCAGGGATTTTCTCTGCCTCGTGATGACTGGGTGTTGTGTGCCGTCCTTAGATTAGTTAGGTTTAAGTAGTTCTACGTTCTAGGGGACTGATGACCATAGATGTTAAGTCCCATAGATCTCAGAGCCATTTAAAGCCAGCCAATCCATGACCGCGGTGTTGTCCATACACCTCTAACTTCTAATGCGAAATGTAGATTCAAACATTTGTGCGCGTCTCTTTCGAAGACAGAAGGAATAGGAGCGTACCCGCGTTTACACATCGCTAAAGTATCGTTGCTTATTAATTCTTAGTGTGAAAATCTTGTACCGCATTGTGGCGTATGCTACATTTCCTCTACGTGTTCTGTCTTCTGGTAAACTAATCTCTTCTTATCAGCTTAATATCCACTACGTCTTACCATCATATAATCAGTCCGAAACATTCTGTTGTCTCCAGGTCTCTTCAACATATACACTCCTGGAAATTGAAATAAGAACACCGTGAATTCATTGTCCCAGGGAGGGGAAACCTTATTGACACATTCCTGGGGTCAGATACATCACATGATCACACTGACAGAACCACAGGCACATAGACACAGGCAACAGAGCATGCACAATGTCGGCACTAGTACAGTGTATATCCACCTTTCCCAGCAATGCAGGCTGCTATTCTCCCATGGAGACGATCGTAGAGATGCTGGATGTAGTCCTGTGGAACGACTTGCCATGCCATTTCCACCTGGCGCCTCAGTTGGACCAGCGTTCGTGCTGGACGTGCAGACCGCGTGAGACGACGCTTCATCCAGTCCCAAACATGCTCAATGAGGGACAGATCCGGAGAGCTTGCTGACCAGGGTAGTTGACTTACACCTTCTAGAGCACGTTGGGTGGCACGGGATACATGCGGACGTACATTGTCCTGTTGGAACAGCAAGTTCCCTTGCCGGTCTAGGAATGGTAGAACGATGGGTTCGATGACGGTTTGGATGTACCGTGCACTATTCAGTGTCCCCTTGACGATCACCAGTGGTGTACGGCCAGTGTAGGAGATCGCTCCCCATACCATGATGCCGGGTGTTGGCCCTGTGTGCCTCGGTCGTATGCAGTCCTGATTGTGGCGCTCACCTGCACGGCGCCAAACACGCATACGACCATCATTGGCACTAAGGCAGAAGCGACTTTCATCGCTGAAGACGACACGTCTCCATTCGTCCCTCCATTCACGCCTGTCGCGACACCACTGGAGGCGGGCTGCATGATGTTGGGGCGTGAGCGGAAGACGGCCTAACGGTGTGCGGGACCGTAGCCCAGCTTCATGGAGACGGTTGCGAATGGTCCTCGCCGATACCCCAGGAGCAACAGTGTCCCTAATTTGCTGGGAAGTGGCGGTGCGGTCCCCTACGGCACTGTGTAGGATCCTACGGTCTTGGCGTGCATCCGTGCGTCGCTGCGGTCCGGTCGCAGGTCGACGGGCACGTGCACCTTCCGCCGACCACTGGCGACAACATCGATGTACTGTGGAGACCTCACGCCCCACGTGTTGAGCACTTCGGCGGTACGTCCACCCGGCCTACCGCATGCCCACTATACGCCCTCGCTCAAAGTCCGTCAACTGCACATACGGTTCACGTCCACGCTGTCACGGCATGCTACCAGTGTTAAAGACTGCGATGGAGCTCCGTATGCCACGGCAAACTGGCTGACACTGACGGCGGCGGTGCACAAATGCTGCGCAGCTAGCGCCATTCGACGGCCAACACCGCCGTTCCTGGTGTGTCCGCTGTGCCGTGCGTGTGATCATTGCTTGTACAGCCCTCTCGCAGTGTCCGGAGCAAGTATGGTGGGTCTGACACACCGGTGTCAATGTGTTCTTTTTTCCATTTCCAGGAGTGTATAACGCTCTTCAATGATTTTTAAACCAAGTGTTGGCTACGATTAAATTATGCTCTGTGCAAAGTTCTATTAGGCAGCTTTCTCTTTCCTTCCTTGTCCCCAGTCCACATTCACCTACTATTTTTCCTTCGCTTCCTTTTACTACTGCCGAATTCCACTCTCCCATGACTATTAAATTTTCGTCTCCCTTTCGACTTTTACACCTACGTCAATAATTTCTTTTATATCATTACACAATTCTTCAATACGTTCATCATCTGTGGGGTTAGTTGGCATATAAACTTGTACTACTCTGGTGAGTGTGGGCTTCAAGTGTATCCAGCCTACAATAATACTTGCACTATACTATTCATAGTAGCTTATATAAATTCCCAGATTTTTGTTCATTATTAAAGTTTCTGTTGCATTACCCCTATTTGCTCCCCCCCCCCCCCCCCCCATCACCCCATGAACCATGGACCTTGCCGTTGGTGGGGAGGCTTGCGTGCCTCAGCGATATAGATGGCCGTACAGTATGTACAACCACAACGGAGGGGTATCTGTTGAGAGGCCAGACAAACGTGTGGTTCCTGAAGAGGGGCAGCAGCCTTTTCAGTAGTTCCAAGGTCAACAGTCCGGATGATTCACTGATCTGACCTTGTAACAATAACCAAAACGGCCGTGCTGTGCTGGTACTGCGAACGGCTGAAAGCAAGGGGAAACTACGGCCATAATTTTTCCCGAGGGCATGCAGCATTACTGTATGATTAAATGATGGTGGCGTCCTCTTGGGGAAAATATTCCAGAGGTAAAATAGTCCCCCATTCGGATCTCCGGGCGGGGACAACTCAAGAGGATGTCGTTATCAGGAGAAAGGGAACTGGCGTTCTACGGATCGGAGCGTGGAATGTCAGATTCCTTAATCGGGCAGGTAGGTTAGAAAATTTTAAAAAGGAAATGGATACGTTAAAGTTAGATATAGTGGGAATTAGTGAAGTGCAGTGGCAGGAGGAACAAGACTTCTGGTCAGGTGACTACAGGGTTATAAATACAAAATCAAATAGGGGTAATGCAGGAGTAGCTTTAATAATGAATAAGAAAATAGGAATGCGGGTAAGCTACTACAAACAGCATAGTGAACGCATTATTGTGGCCAAGGTAGATACGAAGCCCATGCCTACGACAGTAGTACAAGCTTATATGCCAACTAGCTCTGCAGATGACGAAGAAATTGAAGAAATGTATGATGAAATAAAAGAAATTATTCAAATAGGGAAGGGAGACGAAAATTTAATAGTCATGGGTGACTGGAATTCGAGTGTAGGAAAAGGGAGAGAAGGATACGTAGTAGGTGGATATGGACTGGGGCTAAGAAATGAAAGAGGAAGCCGCCTGGTAGAATTTTGCACAGAGCACAACTGAATCATAGCTAACACTTGGTTTAAGAATCATCAAAGAAGGTTGTATACATGGAACAACCCTGGAGATACTAAAAGGCATCAGATACATTATATAATGGTAAGACAGAGATTTAGGAACCCGGTTTTTAATTCTAAAACATTTCCAGGGGCAGATGTGGACTCTGACCACAATCTGTTGGTTGTGACCTGTAGATTAAAACTGAAGGAACTGCAAAAGGGTGGGAATTTAAGGAGATGGGACCTGGATAAATTGAAAGAACCAGAGGTTCTACAGAGTTTCAGGGAGAGCATAAGGGAACAATTGACAGGAATGGGGGAAAGAAATACACTGGAAGAAGAGTGGGTAGCTCTGAGGGATGAAGTAGTGAAGGCAGCAGAGGATCAAGTAGGTAAAAAGACGAGGGCTAATTGAAATACTTGGGTAACAGAAGAAATATCAGATTTAGTTGATGAAAGGAGAAAATATAAAAATGCAGTAAATTAAGCAGCCAAAAAGTAATACAAACGTCTCAGAAATGAGATCGACAGGAAGTGCAAAATGGCTAAGGAGGGATGGCTAGAGGACAAATGTAAGGATGTAGAGGCTTATCTCACTAGGGGTAAGATAGATACTGCCTACAGGAAAATTAAAGAGATCTTTGGAGATAAGAGAACCACTTGTATGAACATCAAGAGCTCAGATGGAAACCCAGTTTTAAGCAAAGAAGGGAAAGCAGAAAGGTGGAAGGAGTATATAGAGGGTCTATACAAGGGCGATGTACTTGAGGATAATATTATGGAAATTTAAGAGGATGTAGATGAAGATGAAATGGGAGATACGATACTGCGTGAAGAATTTGACAGAGCACTGAAACACCTGAGTCGATACAAGGCCCCCGGAGTAGACAACGTTCCATTGGAACTACTGACGGCCTTGGGAGAGCCAGTCCTGACAAAACTCTACCATCTGGTGAGCAAGATGTATGGAACAGGCGAAATACCCTCAGACTTCAAGAAGAATATAATAATTCCAATCCCAAAGAAAGCAGGTGTTGACAGATTGAAAATTACCGAACAATCAGTTTAATAAGCCACAGCTGCAAAATACTAACACGAATTCTTTACAGACGAATGGAAAAACTAGTAGAAGCCGACCTCGGGGAAGATCATTTTGGATTCCGTAAAAATACTGGAACACGTGAGGCAATACTGACCTCACGACTTATCTTAGAAGAAAGATTAAGGAAAGGCAAACCTACGTTTCTAGCATTTGTAGACTTAGAGAAGATTTTGACAATGTTGACTGTAATACTCTCTTCCAAATTCTAAAGGTGGCAGGGGTAAAATACAGGGAGCGAAAGGCTATTTACAATTTGTACAGAAACCAGATGGCAGTTATAAGAGGCGAGGGACGTGAAGGGGCAGCAGTGGTTGGGAAGGGAGTAAGACAGGCTTGTAGCCTCTCCCCGATGTTATTCAATCTGTATATTGAGCAAGCAGTAAAGGAAACGAAAGTAAAGTTCGGAGTAGGTATTAAAATCCATGGAGAAGAAATAAAAACTTTGAGGTACGCCGATGACATTTGGACTTGGAAGAACAGTTGAATGGAATGGACAGTGTCTTGAAAGGAAGATATAAGATGAACATCAACAAAAGCAAAACGAGGATACTGGAATGTAGTTGAATTATGTCGGGTGATGCTGAGGGAATGAGATTAGGAAATGAGGCACTTAAAGTAGTAAAGGAGTTTTGCTATTTGGGAAGGAAAATAACTGATGATGGACGAAGTGGAGAAGATATAAAATGTAGACTGGGAACGGCAAGGAAAGCATTTCTGAAGAAGAGAAATTTGTTAACATCGAGTATAGATTTAAGTGTCAGGAAGTCATTTCTGAAAGTATTTGTATGGAGTGTAGCCATGTATGGAAGTGAAACATGTACGATAAATAGTTTGGACAAGAAGAGAATAGAAGCTTTTGAAATGTGGTGCTACAGAAGAATTCTGAAGATAGATGGGTAGATCACATAACTAATGATGAGGTATTGAATAGGACTGGGGAGAAGAGATGTTTGTGGCACAACTTGACCAGAAGAAGGGGTCGGTTGATAGGACATGTTCTGAGGCATCAAGGGATCACCAATTTAGTATTGGAGGGCAGCGTGGAGGGTAAAAATCGTAGAGGGAGACCAAAAGATGAATACACTAAGCAGATTCAGAAGGATGTAGGTTGCAGTAGGTACTGGAAGATGAAGAAGCTTGCACAGGATAGATTAGCATGGAGAGCTGCATCAAACCAGTCTCAGGACTGAAGACCACAACAACAACAACCCCTATTTGATTTTATATTTATAACAGTGTATTCACCTGACCAGAAGTCTTGTTCCTCCTGCCACCATACCTCACAAACTCCCACTATATCTACCTTAAACTTACACGTGTCCTTTTTTAAATTTTCTGACGTATCTGCCTTATTAAGGCATCTGACATTTTCATCTGTCCACTTATAGATCGGCAGGAATGGTACTCCACTGCACTTCAGTGACAATTTCCTTCCCACTTGGAGCTTTTGGTTAGACTAGCTGTAGCAACACGTGCTGGACTAATAGCGAAAATATCCTCTCTGCATCCAACAGCTATTGACGAAATTCGCTTAAAGGACTCTCCAGCACTCGATCAATGGCAAGGACCCGTTCCCAACTCCTCTGCTTCACAGCCAAAGGAGGAAACTCGAATTTTGTAGCTTATTTTGGAATTTTCCGCCAATTCTCTGCCGATGGAAAGAGGGGATTTAGAGTTGTCAACTATTCGGGGGTGGGCATCTAGGAGTGTGACGTCATAGTTGGACTGTGACAATATTAAAATTGAATTTTTATGAATAATGAACATATTATTTTTATTATTATTATTTCTTTGCTTTCTCAGACGTTAAGTCTGGTTAAAAATGGAAAGTGACACGGATCTTGATCGAGCGTCACTTCCTTTTATCTGTACGGTATATGTTATATTGCATTTAGGAACTTTCGGGTAATTAAACATGTATCAATAATTACAGATTTCTGTAGTTGTATATATACGTTTGGATGTAGCTGTATTGCATTGATGTACTGGTGCATATTGTGTGGTATGACTCCTGTAGTTGATAGTATAATTGGTATAATGTCAACTTTATCCTGATGCCACATGTCCTTGACTTCCTCAGCCAGTTGGATGTATTTTTCAATTTTTTCTCCTGTTTTCTTTTGTATATTTGTTGTATTGGGTATGGATATTTCGATTAGTCGTGTTAATTTCTTCTTTTTATTGGTGAGTATGATGTCAGGTTTGTTATGTGGTGTTGTTTTATCTGTTATAATGGTTCTGTTCCAGTATAATTTGCATTCATCGTTCTCCAGTACATTTTGTGGTGCATACTTGTGTGTGGGAACATGTTGTTTTATAAGTTTATGTTGTAAGGCAAGCTGTTGATGTATTATTTTTGCTACATTGTCATGTCTTCTGGGGTATTCTGTATTTGCTAGTATTGTACATCCGCTTGTGATGTGATCTACTGTTTCTATTTGTTGTTTGCAAAATCTGCATTTATCTGTTGTGGTATTGGGATCTTTAATAATATGCTTACTGTAATATCTGGTGTTTATTGTTTGATCCTGTATTGCAATCATGAATCCTTCCGTCTCACTGTATATATTGCCTTTTCTTAGCCATGTGTTGGATGCGTCTTGATCAATGTGTGGCTGTGTTAGATGATACGGGTGCTTGCATGTAGTGCCTTCCCCTTCCAATTTACTTTCCTCGTATTTGTTGATGTTATGTGATCTAAAGGGTTGTAGAAGTGGTTATGAAATTGCAGTGGTGTAGCCACTGTATTTATATGAGTGATTGCTTTGTGTATTTTGCTAGTTTCTGCTCGTTCTAGAAAGAATTTTCTTAAATTGTCTACCTGTCCATAATGTAGGTTTTTTATGTCGATGAATCCCCTGCCTCCTTCCTTTCTGCTTAATGTGAATCTTTCTGTTGCTGAATGTATGTGATGTATTCTATATTTGTGGCATTGTGAACGTGTAAGTGTATTTAGTGCTTCTAGGTCTGTGTTACTCCATTTAACTACTCCAAATGAGTAGGTCAATATTGGTATAGCATAAGTATTTATAGCTTTTGTCTTGTTTCTTGCTGTCATTTCTGTTTTCAGTATTTTTGTTAGTCTTTGTCTATATTTTTCTTTTAGTTCTTCTTTAATATTTGTATTATCTATTCCTATCTTTTGTCTGTATCCTAGGTATTTATAGGGATCTGTTTTTTCCATCGCTTCTATGGAGTCACTGTGGTTATTCAATATGTAATCTTCTTGTTTAGTGTGTTTTCCCTTGACTATGCTATTTTTCTTACATTTGTCTGTTCCAAAAGCCATATTTATATCATTGCTGAATACTTCTGTTATCTTTAGTAATTGGTTGAGTTGTTGATTGGTTGCTGCCAGTAGTTTTAGATCATCCATATATAGCAAATGTGTGATTTTGTGTGGGTATGTTCCAGTAATATTATATCCATAATTTGTATTATTTAGCATGTTGGATAGTGGGTTCAGAGCAAGACAGAACCAGAAAGAACTTAATGAGTCTCCTTGGTATATTCCACACTTAATCTGTATTGGCTGTGATGTGATATTATCTGAATTTGTTAGGATAGTAAGTGTGGTTTTCCAGTTTTTCATTACTACGTTTAGAAACTGTATCAATTTAGGATCTACTTTGTATATTTCCAATATCTGTAGTAACCATGAGTGGGGTACACTATCAAAAGCTTTTTGGTAATCACTGTTTGCGTAGTGTAGCGACCTTTGTTTAGTTTTAGCTTGATATGTCACCTCTGCATCTATTATCAGTTGCTCTTTACATCCTCGTGCTCCTTTGCAGCAGCCTTTTTGTTCTTCATTTATAATTTTGTTCTGTGTTGTATGTGTCATTAATTTCTGTGTAATGACTGAAGTTAATATTTCGTAGATTGTTGGTAGGCATGTTATGGGGCGATATTTAGCTGGGTTTGCTGTGTCTGCTTGATCTTTAGGTTTCAGATAAGTTATTCCATGTGTAAGTGTATCAGGGAATATGTATGGGTCTGCAATGTAACTGTTAAATAATTTAGTTAAATGTGAATATGTTGCAGTGAACTTCTTTAGCCAGAAATTTGCTATTTTATCATTTCCAGGGGCTTTCCAATTGTGTGTAGAATTAATTGCTCGGGTGACTTCATGTTGCAAAATCATCACTTCAGGCATTTGTGGTATCATCTTGTATGAGTGTGTTTCTGCTTGTATCCACCGTGCATGCCTGTTATGTTGTACCAGGTTTGACCATATGTTGCTCCAGAAGTGTTCCATGTCTGTTATGTTTGGTGGAGTGTCTATTTTTATGTGTGTGTTATCTATTGTTTGGTAAAATTTCTTTTGGTTTGTGTTGAATGTTTGGTTTTGTTTCCCTCTATTTTCACTTTTTTTGTATCTTCTAAGTCGTTTGGCCAATGCTTGTAATTTCTACTTCTTTTCATCTAATTGCTCTATTGCTTCTTGTTGTGAGATTTTACCTAACCTTTTTCGTTTTTTGTCTGATATTTCATTTCTTATAAATTGTGTTAGCTGTCCGATGTCTTTTCTCAGTTTTTCTATTCTGATCTGTAGCCTGTGTTGCCATGCTGGTTTTGTGGGTTTCTTCTGTGTGTTGGTTGGTTCTCAGCTCTGCCTAGTGTGTATATTTAGTGTAGTGAGTGCTCCCACATAAACCAGCAGTTGTAACTCTTCCATAGTTGTGTATTCATTTATTTTGTTGTGTATGATTGTGTTGATAGTTTTTATTGTTGTTTCGACTAGTGGGCTATATGTTGGTCTCTGCAAGAATGATGTAATGTCTGTATTTGTGTCTTTGTATTCTATATATGTCAACTGAAATTTTTCTTCTATATCTAACATGTGTGTCACTTCATGTTCTATTTGTGCTTGTTCTGGTGGCCGTCTTAAGATTTCGTTTTCCTCTTATTGTTTAATTGATGCGTGTTGTTCTTTGTTTGTTTGCTCTGGGATGTTTGAGTCCATTACTGTATTTTCTTCTTCTTCTAATTGCACATTATTTTGTTTCAGTATTTGTTGTACTTGTTGTTTGATGTTTTCTAATTCTGACTGGGTTATCCTGTTATTTTTTATTATTACACGGATCTGATCAGCTAGTCGCTGTTCTGTTAAAAATTTTAATTCCAGGTATCTGGTAATAAATGTTGTGTATACTTGTGATCAGTATCCAGTTGTGTTGGTTCCTAGGTTTGTTGCTTGGTAATAACAGAACATGAGGTGTCGATTAACTTCATCTGACCATCTCATTCTCTGTCTTCGTTTTCCTTCTAGGGTGGTTGCAGGAAACATATCCTGCAAAACACCTCTATTTGGATTTAAATCATTTTCCAGTTGGCTAGCAGTGTCATTACCATTGTGGGCGGGCATAGGGTTCAAGCGTCGTCTACGACCGTGACGGCGCTTGTCCGAGGCTTCTTTAGTTCTGTCCTGAACCAAGTAATCACACTAAAAGGGGGGTTAGCCCTATTAGTGGTTTGTTCTTTTCGTCGCCTTTTACGACTGGCAGAACATACCGGCGGCCTACTCTTTTCCCGGGCCTGTTATTATTATTGTTATTATTATGTCCTCTGCAATGCTATGATCTTAGCATTTTAATTTACCTTAAAAACTTGAATATTCCCCAAAAATTTGGATTTCCTGCCGATTTACCTGGCAATTAAATAGATCTAGCTAGAGCCCTGTCTCCAGCAAACTGATTATGTAAATAATATGCTAATTGTATTTTATAAATAAACAATATATGTTCTGCAGTGTAATTGACGTTGATTTCAATTTCCTGTCATGAGATTCTTCCATTTAACACATCAGCACGGACTGAATGATTTTTCCGGTCAATTTTTTATTTTATTTTATTTTATTTTCATTTTTTTTTTACTCTGAGGGGTGGGAGAAAGTGATGTCGGAGTGCATGGGGAGAGGTGGGGCGAATTGGGGGAAGCGGTGGGGAAGGCTGCATATTTCCGAGAGGGGGAGGCGGGAAGGATTCTCTGATGGTTTGAGTATTTCCTAGAGGGGGAGTGATAAATTAATTTATCAGTTTAATTATTTAGACAATTAGTTTGATATCAAAAATATCCTCATACGATGTTTTCCCCACAGCCAGGAAGGACATGTGGGTCAATGTTACGAGACTATGTCTGTCATTCATCGAGACAGTTGCCCTGCAGCTATCGAAAACGTAGTTGCTCTATTTAGCAATCTGTGTGCTAGTCTGGCCTTTCTTCAGGTACCCCTTCACAGCGGCCGTACCGGCGATATAGCAAATCGGCTATCTGTATCGCTAAGGTACGTAAGCTACACCGCTTCAACAAGGTGCTTTATTCACGGCGGAAACTGTTACGATTTTTTGATGTTTCACTGATTTGACCATTTAACCGTTTGGCTGCTGCAACCGTGCATCCATCTAGCGCCGTTTAGGCCGCCTAATCCTGGTACCTGCGCTAAGGGCTTTCCCCACGGTCCGTTCGTTCCCTGCGGCTCAGCTCGCCGCTTGGCCGAGCGCACCCTGTGCTGAATACTTCTCGCCTTCTGTGTGTGATCACTGACACACGATGTATCTCCAAACTTTTTCCGCGGCTGTGAATCTGCAAATGAATTACTGGACACACATGATGTGCATTGAAACTGCTCATGTTGCTAGGAATCACTATAATAAACGATATGTAGAATTAGTTATTGTTAGCTTTGCCGTCTTAAACTTACTGCAATTAATGAAAAAGAATTTCAGAACAGACACGTTTCGCTTTTATTTACAAAGCATCTTCTGTGTTCATTGGTTTTCCTGCTTCATGTATACATCCTTTGCGCACCACTGCTTTCCCTATCTTCATTAGCGGAGGTTGACATGAAGCAGGAAAACCAGTTAACACAGAAGATGCTTTGTAAATAAAAGCGAAAAGCGTCTAGTGTGAAACACTTCTACATTAATTGCAGTAAGATTAAGACGGCAAAGCTAACAATATTTAATTGTTAGAGATGCTGTGGAAGATGGCCACGCAAACAAACGTGATGTTTGTTTAAATCAGCAATGTAGCACTATGCTTTTTTTAATTTTATGCTTAACATATGTAATGGCATCTGAGAAATGCAGTTCGTTTTTTTGAGAGTGCAGTAACACTCCTGTAAAGTGGCTTCAGAGTCATAAATCATAAGTGTTGCAGTATCTTTTACACCTTCTCAATATATTTTCCATCATTCTTTTTGACCCGGGCTTTGGACCGGCACTGGCGAAGTTAAAAAAATATTTTTTTGTGTTTATCTTATTTTGTATACAATTTTTGTATTTTTTATGTTTCTTATTTCCTTTTTGTTGTCCTTTACTTTTAGAAAGTTATAAATGTCGCTTCTTCTCTTCTGAGTGATTGTAGGCTGTTAATAGTTTCGTTTAGTGTGATAGACCTAAAAAAAATGGCACTACACATAATGGTATGTTGCATGCTCTACATTTGTATCTCGTTTCTCGGCGCGTTTTCTGCTTCGAGCACACTGCGCACCGACGCATTGGCGTACGTTTCTTCGAGTTTTCCATTTGTGGAGAGCATGGGCATTTAAAATGCACAGATCCAGTACGTGGCAAAATAACTTTTTGTACCACCTGAGAGTCTTTCGTACTGATTACTCTGAACTCAGCAGCATGACACAGCGGTCAGTAGCACCCATACTCTTGTTGTAATCTGCAACACATTGTGGTTTCCTTAATCTTTCACCTGTCTTGCGGTTTGCCTTTTCCATCTCAACCATTTCTGCAGTATTACAGGTGGTCATCATCCACACTTCTCTTTTGTCATACAATTTCATGGCAAGGATTCTAGCAGTGGACATAAACTGTATTTCTCCTCGTTCTAGTTTGTTTTCCAATTTTGGTATGTTGCGTCTGTTTTTGTGAACAGTACCACATGCGTTTGTTCCATGGTTATGAAGCCAAAGAAACAGGTCTGGGCTTGAATACCAATATCGACATAGAACGTATGTCCCTTTCCTAAAAATGGTTTCATCAATGTTGCTATTATGTCACCACTTTTCCCCAGATTGTGGAAGTCAGTTGCAGTATTTGTGCCCGTGTAAACAATGAAACCCAAGATATAACCAATCTGGCAGTCGCATAGCACAAATGTTTTTTTTTCCAAACCTACTTGTTTTGGAGGGAATGTACTGTTTGAACGATAATCGCCCTTTAAACAACAAGAGTCTTTCGTCAATGGAGAGCCTTTGATATGGATGAAATGTGCTGCAAAATGTTGCGCGTATTTTATCAACAATATACCTAATTTTTAATAAGCTGTCTTCTTCATTGCTGACAGAGTTGTCACTGGAGTGAAGCACTCTTAAAATTAACAGAAAACGGTCCCTGGGCGTAGTTTCGCCAAAGTGTTCGAGAGTTTGTCTCTGGACGAATAGTCACTGATTTTCAGATTTTTCACACGAGCCATTAGCATACAAACGGCGACGAAGAAATACAGTTCCTCGAAACCCGTTTCTTTCCATCTGGACAAACGAGACTGCTCTGATACTGGCGTATTTCCTTTCGTGTACAAATAAAATCTGTTGGTAGTATCTGCTACAAATTTCATCAGTTCTTCCGTTAAAAATACTAGGAAATATGATAAAACACTTGAATCCGGTCCTAAACCACTGTTGTGTCCAGAAGCTGAACCATCGGATGCAGGCATAAATGGACGACAATCACTTTTCTTCCAGTCAAATGTGTCACTAAAGCGAGCTCTTTTCAATGGCACTTCACTATCACTCTCAGACCCATGAGATTCTGAATAATATCCCTCCCTCGTTGACAGATGCGTTGTTCCAGCTGAAGTACACGGCACAGGACTGTGACTTCGAGATTCAGTCGAAGAATAGTCATTACCATCGCTGTCAAAAATTTCATTCTCATTGTCGCCTCTAGTGAGAATTTCGAAGATTTCTTCGTCTGTACAACCACGGCGGCGTGTCAATTTCTTCTTAAAACGTTAACGGCGTCAACGGTCAGTAAGTGCACAGACTGAAACTGCAACGCAAAACGCTCACGATACTTCAACCGTGCCGGAAGCAAACGCTCACGATACTTCAACCGTGCCGGAAGCAAACGCTCACGATACTTCAACCGTGCCGGAAGCAAACGCTCACGATACTTCAACCGTGCCGGAAGCAAACGCTCATGGTACTTCAACCGTGCCGGAAGCAAACGCTCACGATACTTCAACCGTGCCGGAAGCAAACGCTCACGATACTTCAACCGTGCCGGAAGCAAACGCTCACGATACTTCAACCGTGCCGGAAGCAAACGCTCACGATACTTCAACCGTGCCGGAAGCAAACGCTCACGATACTTCAACCGTGCCGGAAGCAAACGCTCACGATACTTCAACCGTGCCGGAAGCAAACGCTCACGATACTTCAACCGCGCCGGAAGCAAACGTTCACGATACTTCAACCGTGCCGGAAGCAAACGCTCACGATACTTCAACCGTGCCGGAAGCAAACGCTCACGATACTTCAACCGTGCCGGAAGCAAACGCTCACGATACTTCAACCGTGCCGGAAGCAAACGCTCACGATACTTCAACCGTGCCGGAAGCAAACGCTCACGATACTTCAACCGTGCCGGAAGCAAACGCTCACGATACTTCAACCGTGCAGGAAGCAAACGCTCACGATACTTCAACCGTGCCGGAAGCAAACGCTCACGATACTTCAACCGTGCCGGAAGCAAACGCTCACGATACTTCAACCGTGCCGGAAGCAAACGCTCACGATACTTCAACCGTGCCGGAAGCAAACGCTCACGATACTTCAACCGTGCCGGAAGCAAACGCTCACGATACTTCAACCGTGCCGGAAGCAAACGCTCACGATACTTCAACCGTGCCGGAAGCAAACGCTCACGATACTTCAACCGTGCCGGAAGCAAACGCTCACGATACTTCAACCGTGCCGGAAGCAAACGCTCACGATACTTCAACCGCGCCGGAAGCAAACGCTCACGATACTTCAACCGTGCCGGAAGCAAACGCTCACGATACTTCAACCGTGCCGGAAGCAAACGCTCACGATACTTCAACCGCGCCGGAAGCAAATGCTCACAATACTTCAACCGTGCCGGAAGCAAACGCTCACGATACTTCAACCGTGCCGGAAGCAAACGCTCATGATACTTCAACCGTGCTGGAAGCAAACGCTCACGATACTTCAACCGTGCCGGAAGCAAACGCTCACGATACTTCAACCGTGCCGGAAGCAAACGCTCACGATACTTCAACCGTGCCGGAAGCAAACGCTCACGATACTTCAACCGTGCCGGAAGCAAACGCTCACGATACTTCAACCGTGCCGGAAGCAAACGCTCACGATACTTCAACCGTGCCGGAAGCAAACGCTCACGATACTTCAACCGCGCCGGAAGCAAATGCTCACAATACTTCAACCGTGCCGGAAGCAAACGCTCACGATACTTCAACCGTGCCGGAAGCAAACGCTCACGATACTTCAACCGTGCCGGCGGAACGCTCAGCAGCCACCAGGCGCTGGGCACGGATGTGCGGCTGGGCGCGTTAACGCGGCCGGAGGACACAGCGGAAGAAGCGGCAGTGCGTCTCAAGTCGTCAGGAGCACACACGTACCACTAAGGAAGCGCATGTAAACACGTTCAGAGCACCAGGTAGAGGGACTGGTGGCGCGCGTAAATACGTTCAAACCACAATGGGACAGGTACAAATGCGCGTCAACACGTCGAGAGCAGTTAAAGGGTTAATTACAATACGTACAGAACAGAAAATGCGATTTAACGAGACGTGATCCGGGAATTTTTTATACAAATAATAATGCGCTGCTATATATATGTCGGTACATATCCTCTTCTGATGTAGGCATCTGAGGGCTTCTAAAATTATAGAATGCTGATCCGAAATGAAGTATATCTCTTCCTACAACAAAAAGTATTTCTTTGTTGTATGTATCGGATCTAGGTCGATGCTTAGCAGCATATTAACGGACAGTACGACCCGCACTCTCCACAAACTGCCCCGTCAGAAGGTCGGCACTCCGTGCTCCACGCAGGCCACCTCTACAGGTAGGAGGGAAAGCTGGCCAGTCGTCCGGCATTCATATGGGGCTGGCCGGCGGGATGCGAGGGCACAATGGCCCCGGCAGACAATGCCGGCTCGTTCTTACACGGCGGAATGGCTGCGCCGCGCCGTTCTCGCTCGCAATCACCCGCCCGCCGCGCCCCGCGTGGTCGATACGCGAGCGAGAGTGGGCCGAGGCCGCCAGCCAGCCAGGCAGCCAGGTGCGGCGCGCGCTCCCAATACCGGCCACACGCGTGAATCGTTCCCCCGCGTCAGCTGCCGACACTCCCGCTGCCGCGGAGGAACTGGCACTCTGCAAACGGCTGCACGCGAGCCGTCTACTGCCCAGACAGCACCTGTGTAACTGTCACAGCGTGGATTTCCCGTACCTGTGGTTCCCCTAGCAATGTGTATATCTTCAGGTATACCTTACCTGAATGCAATAGTGTATACTGTGTGGAATTCATTAGTCGTCGGATACAAACATAATCACTAATACTAGGTCCACAGGCATAAGGGCTACATGAGAAAGTAATCAACGTTTTCACGTAGCACTCATTGTAGTCACGAGATTGGAACAGTCACCAACATGACTCAAGTTGTGCTTCAGCGCACTAGGAGCTGCTATAACATGAAAGAGTTCTGCTTTCACATGTGGGCAGAGCAGTCACCCAGAATCAGTGCTTTAGTTCGAGAGGTGGCATGCTTTTAGAACCACACAGTGACTTGCTCCCTCTCATATTTATATCTTACCCTGAGTAATTCGATTTGGGGAAGTATGACCGAGTATTGTCATTACAAGGGTAGTATTGTGAACTCAGAAGATATGAATATTTTCCTCTCTAATTGCATGTGGTGAAAAGTTCCTATTGCTTCACACGCAGACTTCCCAAGCAGCGTCTCTCGTCACCTGGGTGGTCCGGTGACAGGCGGGTTCTGCTGATGTTGAAAGCGTTAAGCTGACAGGTGTGAGGGAGTCGAGTGGATGCTTTCCAGACGCCGACATTGTCATAAGAGCAGGAGCGACACGCCCACAGGGGCCTGAGGAGCGGCTGGGCTAGAGGTTCCGTTACTTCGCAGAAACTTAGTGAAAACACTTTCTGGCGGGCTACCAGCGAGGCGTGGGAATTACATGTGTTTTCAGGCAGTCTTGGCGGGCAATTTCCCGCGTTTTCTGCAAAATCGTAACTGTAATTGGCTTGCTCAGGGCATAGCTCCGTGACGTAGCAAAATCGGCGCAGAAATTGGCGCCAAGTATCTCCATTGGTGGAATAGTAGTGCTTCAGCAATAGAGTGAATTGCTTATTGGCACGTTTAACCACAGCCACTGTGGTGGGGCCGGTAATGTTCTGTGTTCGGCTTGTACGAGTATTCTTGAGTTAGTCAGCTCTCGCCTTTCGGTCGGAGTAGGTTACAAGACTGAGCTCTCGCTGCTCTGGACAGCCTGCCTTCCGTTCGCTGTCTAATATACTTTCATTTAATTGTAAGTGTTTGACGAAGTTGCTAAGTTTCGACTTCAATGTAACTTTCCGAGTACAGTTGGCAATTGAGCGTTCTGCGTAAAAGCGGCCTATGTTGTCTGTCTTGAACAGTTTTGGCCTAACTTGACTGTATCGGCCTTACTGTGTGACTTCGCCTGCTAAAATCAATCACTGTACCGTCAGTGATTGTGTGGCGAGCCTTCTTCGTCTCCCTCAGAGGTGCATTTGTGTTGCTAGGAAGCCTTTAGTCTGGAGCAACCAGACCAGGATAATTTGTTTCGGGCTATACTCGCGACATTATCACCACGACGGGACGTCGAAGCAACCAGCCGTCGCCTCCGGTATGCCAGATCGTGTCCTTTCAGTTAAGAAGAGAGCTTGGTAAAGTATGACCGCAGCACCGGCAGATTAAGGAATTTTGCTCTGTGCTAATCAGAGCTCAGCAGAGCGCGCCTGTTCCCATCTTTTCTTACATGGTTCTGTCTTGGGTGTTCATTGTCTGAGTTCTCACTACTGTAGCAGCAATTAATGATGGGTTGGCTGGGTGTTCCTCTTAAGATTTGAGTTGCACTGAATTGGCTCCACATACCACTTGGTCATAAATATCACAATCTAATTTATGGACAACTTCACCTTCACAGCATTTATTTGAGTATCCAATTTGACGTATTGTAAATGTTTCATGTTTTGTTTATTATTTTGAGTTTAGTCATAATAAATCAAATTGTTATTTTGGACATAACTTTCATTCTGTTGATCGGTAGAGCAACACTTCTATTTCTCACTACATTAATGAAACTTTCCTTTATCAAATTAATTTCTATCAAATTAAATTATTGCAGGTGCCAAACTCTTTTCTACTCCACTTGCAGGGTCGGTTACAATCAGTTCGCGTTTCTTCTTAATCCATGTGCAACAACAAAAGTCAGAGCTAGAAAAGTGGGGGGGGGGGGGCTTAAAGCATTATTTCCATATGAAGATTCTGGAAGAATTTAGTGTTAAATACTCTGCTAGCCCAGGCACCTCGCAAGTTGACAGCCACGCCAAATGTGAAATGCGACCGATAATTCGGTTTCTGTTAGCAAAGAAAATCTTCAAGATATTGACTTTCATTGCCATATTTGTGATATATACCAACTGAAAATCTTATCTGAAGGTGTTGCCCATCTGTGGAACGGTTTATTGAGAAAATGAACTATGATGATGAATGAACAGGCCATTAGCTTCTACATGTACTCTCTGCAGAGCACCTGTACGGAAATGTGAGGAGAGGGTTTGAGATAACCACCGTCTTCTGCTGATTTCTTCGTGTGTTTTGTAGAACATCCTCACTAAATAATTACGTGAATGAAAAATGGCCATTCCATTGCACAAAAAAGGTGGATCATGTCAAAGCCAGAATTGGTAACTAGCTTTTCCGCATATTTGGCTGCTTCAAACATATTTAAATCAAAACATCTGACAAATAGACCTTTTTTACTTGTTAGTACCCATGTCATACAATAAAGCATTGTATCAAGCAAAGTAATATGATACATAATGTCATGCCATGCACCATGACATATGTCATAATGTCATCCAACATGGCAGCTACCGTGTGATGTCATTAAAATTATGATGCATGCATCCACACTCTGTCATACTTCCTACTGCAGATGCATCATACTCTTTAGAAGCACATAAATTTGTGTGCATTTGTTCTGACACACATCGCCATGCATGCAGTACAGCGGTTTCTTTAGAGTAGAAAGGGTCCCATTGGAGAAAAACTCGACCCCTCCTTCCATTCAGAAATCAAAAATTGGTTTGGGTCCTCCTCTAGGAACATATCCATTCCCAGAAATTTTGTCCCACAAGAAAATCATTTTTAACTATTACAGGTATGATATTCAACAATAATATATTGTACATTGTTTACGATGGCTGGCGAATTTTTTGGATCTTGGGCACGGGATCACTGAATTCAGCTTGTAAGCTGCGAGATGCCAACACCCTGCAGCTAACAGAACTGACTGCGCTGAGGAACTAGAGTTAACTCGTAAGAAAACGCGAATCTGTCAAGATGTTTTGAAACGGTCCCCTAAGGGGAAAAATTAACCCCTCCCCCCATCCAGAAGTCAAAAAGTTAAACAACTAGCGTCCCATCAGGAAAAAATCCACCGCCAGAAATTCTGTCCCCCTTGCCCCCTCCAGAATTTTTTTTTAGCTATTACATGTATGATCTCCCCCCATGAACTATGGATCTTGCCGTTGATGGGGAGCCTTGCGTGTCTCAGTGATAGAGATAGCCGTATGTAAGTGCAACCACAATGGAGGGGTATCTGTTGAGAGGCAAGACAAATGTGTGGTTCCTGAAGAGGGGCAGCAGCCTTTTCAGTAGTTGCAGGGGCAACAGTCTGGATGATTGACTGACGTCGCGTTGTAAAACTAACCAAAACGGCCTTGCTGTGCTGTACTGCGAACGGCTGAAAGCAAGGGGAAACTACAGCCGTAATTTTTCCCGAGGGCATGCAGCTTTACTGTATGGTTAAATGATGATGGTGCCCCCTTGGGTAAAATATTCTGGAGGTAAAATAGTCCTCCTTTCGGATCTCCAGCCGCGGACTACTCAGGAGGACGTTATCCAGAGAAAGAAAACGTGTTCTACGGATCGGAGCGTGGAATGTCAGATTCCTTAATCGGGCAGTTGGGTTAGAAAATTTAAAAAGGGAAATGGATAGGTTAAAGTTAGATACAGTTCGGTGGCAGGAGGAAAAGACTTCTGGTCAGGAGAATACAGGGTTATAAATACAAAATCAAATAGGGCTAATGCAGGAGTAAGTTTAATAATGAATAAAAAAAATAGGAGTGCAGGTAAGCTACCACAAACAGCATAGTGAACACAGTATTGTGGCTAAGGTAGACAAGAAGCCCACGCCTACCACAGTAGTACAAGTTTATCTACATCTACATCTACATCCACACTCCGCAAGCCACCTGACGGTGTGTGGCGGAGGTTGCCCTGAGTACCTCTATCGTTTCTCCCTTCTATTCCAGTCTCGTATTGTTCGTGGAAAGAAGGATTGTCGGTATGCTTCTGTGTGGGCTCTAATCCCTCTGATTTTATCCTCATGATCTCTTCGCGAGACATACGTAGGAGGGAGCAATATACTGCTTGACTCTTCGGTGAAGGTATGTTCTCGAAACTTTAACAAAAGCCCGTACCGAGCTACTGAGCGTATCTTCTGCAGACTCTTCCACTGGAGTTTATCTAACGCTTTCGCGATTACTAAATGATCCTGTAACGAAGCGCGCTGCTCTCCGTTCTCTATTTCTTCTATCAACCCTATCTGGTACGGATCCCACACTGCTGACCAGTATTCAAGCAGTGGGCGAACAAGCGTACTGTAACCAACTTCCTTTGTTTTCGAATTGCATTTCCTTAGGATTCTTCCAATGAATCTCAGTCTGGCATCTGCTTTACCGACGATCAACTTTATATGATCATTCCATTTTAAATCACTCCTAATGCGTACTCCCAGATAATTTATGGAATTAACTGCTTCCAGTTGCTGACCTGCTATTTTGTAGCTAAATGATAAGGGATCTATCTTTCTATGTATTCGCAGCACATTACACTTGTCTACATTGAGATTCAATTGCCATTCCCTGCACCATGCGTCAATTCGCTGCAGATCCTCCTGAATTTCGGTACAATTTTCCATTGTTACAACCTCTCGATACACCACAGCATCATCTGCAAAAAGCCTCAGTGAACTTCCGATGTCATCCACAAGGTCATTTATGTATATTGTGAATAACAACGGTCCTATGACACTCCCCTGTGGCACACCTGAAATCACTCTTACTTCGGAAGACTTCTCTCCATTGAGAATGACATGCTGCGTTCTGTTATCTAGGAACTCTTCAATCCAATCACACAATTGGTCTGATAGTCCATATGCTCTTACTTTGTTCATTAAACGACTGTGGAGAACTGTATCGAACGCCTTGCGGAAGTCAAGAAACACGGCATCTACCTGTGAACCAGTGTCTATGGTCCTCTGAGTATCGTGGGTTTCACACGACCCTCTTTTTCGAAACCCATGCTGATTCCTACAGAGTAGATTTCTAGTCTCCAGAAAATTCATTATACTCGATCATAATACGTGTTCCAAAATTCTACAACTGATCGACGTTAGAGATAGAGGTCTATAGTTCTTTTTATTTTTATTTATTTATTTATTGTTCCGTGGGACCACATTTAGGAGAAGTCTCCATGGTCATGGAACGAGTCAATACATGAAATTATAACACGATTGTAGAAACAGATAAAATGAAACAAGTCGTTAGTTTAAATAAAGAAAATCAAGAATGTAACACTGGAATTTGCTTAATTTTTTATCTCTTCCAGGAGCTCCTCGACAGAATAGAAGGAGTGAGCCATGAGGAAACTCTTCAGTTTAGACTTAAAAGTGTTTGGGCTACTGCTAAGATTTTTGAGTTCTTGTGGTAGCTTATTGAAAATGGATGCAGCAGAATACTGCACTCCTTTCTGCACAAGAGTCAAGGAAGTGCATTCCACATGCAGATTTGATTTCTGCCTAGTATTAACTGAGTGAAAGCTGCTAACTCTTGGGAATAAGCTAATATTGCTAACAACAAACGACATTAATGAAAATACATACTGTGAGGGCAATGTCAAAATTCCCAGACTATTGAATAGGGGTCGACAAGAGGTTTTCGAACTTACACCATACATAGCTCGAACAGCCCGTTTTTGAGCCAAAAATACCCTTTTTGAATCAGAAGAATTACCCCAAAAAATAATACCATATGACATAAGCGTATGAAAATATGCGAAGTATACTACTTTTCGTGTTGAAATGTCACTTATTTCAGATACTGTTCTAATGGTAAATAAAGCGGCATTTAGTTTCTGAACAACATCCTGAACATGGGCTTTCCACAACAGCTTACTATCTATCCGTACGCCTAGGAACTTGAACTGTTCCGTCTCGCTTATAACATGCCCATTCTGTCTGATTAAAATGTCAGTTCTTGTTGAATTGTGGGTTAGAAACTGTAAAAACTGAGTCTTACTGTGATTTAGCATCAAATTATTTTCCACAAGCCATGAACTTACTTCATGAACTACATTATTTGATAATGTTTCAATATTACACACAAGATCCTTCACTACCAAGGTGGTGTCATCAGCAAACAGAAATATTTTTGAATCACCTGTAACACTAGAAGGCATATCATTTACATAAATAAGGAACAGCAGTGGCCCCAGCACCGACCCTTGGGGAACGCCCCATTTAACAGTGCCCCATTGGGACTGAACATCATTACCACTCTCAATATTGCGGAGGATTACCTTCTGCTTTCTGTTCTTAAAGTAGGAGGCGAACCAATTGTAAGCTACTCCCCTTACTCCATAATGGTCCAACTTCTGCAGTAATATTTTGTGGTCAACACAGTCAAAAGCCTTCGGTAAATCAAAGAAAACACCTAACGTTCTCAACCTTTTATTTAATCCGTCCAAAACCTCACAGAGAAAAGAGAATATAGCATTTTCAGTTGTTAAGCCATTTCTAAAACCAAACTGTACATTTGACAGCAAATTATGTGAATTTAAATGCTGCAGTAACCTTGTATATACAAGCCTCTCAATAACCTTAGCAAACACCGATGGCATAGAAATAGGTCTATAATTGTCAACATTATCCCTGTCTCCCTTTTTATAAAGTGGCTTCACTACCGAGTACTTTAATCGGTCAGGAAACCGACCACTGCTAAAGGAAAAGTTACAGATATGGCTAAGTACTGAGCTAATATACGTGGAACAATACTTCAGTATTCTGCTAGATACCCCGTCATATCCATGAGAGTTCTTGGTCTTTAGTGATTTAATTATTAACTCAATCTCCCTCTTGTCAGTATCATGGAGGAGCATTTCAGGTAACAGTCTCGGAACACTTTTTTCTAAGAGCGCTATATGATTCCCTGTTGGGACTAGGTTTCTATTTAGTTCACCTGCTATATTCAGAAAGTGATTATTAAGTACTGTACACATATGCGACTTATCAGCAACACGGACATCCCCACTACGCACTGATTCTATATCCTCGACCTGTCTCTGCAGACCAGCCACTTCCTTTACGAGTGACCATATAGTTTTAATTTTATCCTGAGACTTAGCTATTCTATCTGCATACCACATACTTTTTGCCTTCCTAATAACTTTTTTAAGCACCTTACAATACTGTTTGTAATGGGCTGCTGCATTTAGATTTTGACTGTTTCTAACGTTTTGATATAATTGCCACTTTGTTCTACAAGATATTCTTATCCCTTTAGTCAGCCACCCAGGCTGCCTGTTTGTGCTAGTACCCTGTTTTAAACGTTCTAACGGAAAGCAACTTTCAAAGAGCACGAGAAAAGTCTTGAGGAAAGCATTATATTTATCGTCTACTGTATCAGCACTATAAACATCTTGCCAATCTTGTTCCTTGATAAGGTTTACAAAAGTCTGTACAGCAACTGGATCAGCTTTCTTAAAAAGTTGGTAACTATATTTAACATGTGTTGAAGCACAAAAATCTTTTAGACTTAAAATTTGTGCATCATGATCTGAAAGGCCATTCACCTTTTTGCTAACAGAATGCCCTTCTAATAATGACGAATGAACAGAAATATTGTCTATTGTTGTTCTACTGTTCCCTTGCACTCTCGTTGGAAAGAATACGGTTTGCATAAGATTATATGAATTAAGGAGGTCTACCAGCATCCTTTTCCTTGCACAATCACTTATACAATTAATATTGAAGTCACCACATATAACTAACTTTTTGTATTTCCTATAAAGTGAACCAAGAACCTCCTCTAGCTTTAGCAAAAATGTTGTGAAATCGGAGTCTGGGGATCTATAAATAACAACAGTAAGAAGTTTAGCTCCACTAAATTTAACCACACCTGCACAACATTCAAACACCTTTTCAGTGCAGTACTTTGAAACATCAATTGTCTCAAATGGGATACCGTTTTTCACATACATGGCTACTCCCCCACACTGCAAAGAGCTCCTAGAAAAGCTGCCAGCCAACCTGTATCCTGGTAAAGGAAGCCTCTGAATTATCTCCTTATTTAAGAAGTGTTCAGATATACCAATAATTTCAGAGTCAACATCTATAAGCAGTTCACTAACTTTATCTCGAATACCTTGTATATTTTGATGAAATATACTAATTCCCTCATTAATCGGATACCCAAGCTTTGTAGAAAGTGGTTTCTTTGTTAGAGAGACTTCCCTTAAGCAGGAATACCTATCAGCTGACTTCAATCTAAAAAAGGTACAGCTCTAACACCCACAACTACCGGAATTTTCCCATGAGTGATCCCACCACACCCACCTATGCTGTCACCTATAAGTTTTGCCAACCTCCCCTTCCCACACCTGTTGAGGTGCAGGCCATGTCTAGTGAAACCCGTCCTACTGATAGACTCCACCGACACCACTGAAATGTGACTCATGCCTTCTGTCACCAGCGCACCCCCAAGTCTCATGTTATTACGCCTGACGGCTATATTAAGATGAGGCCGATCGTGACGCTGAAACAGTTCCACGAAATGCACATTCGTGTTGCCAGTCTGAGTGGCTATCTTTTCCAGGTCACCATCTATGTCATACTTCCCATCCTTATCAATACTATTACCAGCCCCACCCACAATCACTACCTGATCCTCTTTAGTAAAATCCTTACATAACCCCCCTATGTTAAAAGTCACCTGAGCCAATCCTGCATTAGGCTTCACAATGCTGGTGACCTGGTACTCACTCCCCAAAACTTCCTGCAACTGCTGGCCTACACCTCTACCATGAGAACTACCTAACAGCAGAACCTTCTTCTTTCTCTTAGACTTTGCAACTGTCCTAGCCACCGTAACTGCTGAGGTCTGCTGCATACTTCCTACATCTACAGCTACTAGAGATTCCTCTCCACTAGACTCTGACAGTTGGTCATATCTATTACAAACACCAATAGTAAAACTATCTGAAAATCTCCTTCTCCTAGCAGATCTCTTGCCAACAGCCAGCTCCCATTCCCCAACCCCCTTCTCCCTCCTCATCCTATCTAGCTCCTCCTGTGCGTTTTTCAACTGCACCTGAAGGGCACAGATCTTACGCTCCTGCTCCTCTATCAACTTACTCTTGCTACATAACCGGCAGTTCCAGGAGAGGATCTCACCAGAATGCCCACTGGCTTCCCCACTGCATTCCCCCCAGTGAAAATACTTCGAACAAGTCTCACACCGCAATCCACTACTCACGAACCTACGGCAAAGCCCACACTTCTCACTCATGGTAAAATTTTACAATTATTGAAACAAGAAAACAACTTTATCTAAGTTCCGCTACTACAATAAGAAGATGTTAAAAACTGACTACAATTATCACAAACTTGCTCTACAAGGGAAGTAACTACTATTATTGACAGTATTAATCAACAACAAATGAGAATATAACAAAATACTAACACAGAAAGAAAATCAAGCGTCTAATGACAGTAACGAAACTGAAAGCAGTTCGCAAAAATTTCTTCTGAAGTTATTTCACCGGAAAACACCAAGAACACCGGTTGAAGACTACTAAAGTTCCTAAATAAACTACTATACACAAACAATTAATTAGTACTTAGCTTTCGATGCGCCGCTACAGCTGCAACTGGTCAGCGCGGAATGTAAACACGGGTAAGAGGTTAAGTTGTTCGATACGAAACACTCACAAATATCAGGCCACAACACACGAAATGCAGAGGTGAATGAAGAAACCACTAATAAGTCACTTATATAGTAAATATTATCACAAAAACAGTTAAAATATATATCTGAAAACTAAAAATAGATGAAAACTTAGAGAGCGATCTCACACGCAGTCACGCGCTTATGACGTCACTTCGTCCCTTCTTGAAAACGGGGAATACCTGTGCCCTTTTCCAATCCTTTGGAACGCTACGCTCTTCTAGAGACCTACGGTACACCGCTGCAAGAAGGGGGGCAAGTTCCTTCGCGTACTCTGCGTAAAATCGAACTGGTATCCCATCAGGTCCAGCGGCCTTTCCTCTTTTGAGCAATTTTAATTGTTTCTCTATCCCTCTGTCGTCTGTTTCGATATCTACCATTTTGTCATCTGTACGACAATCTAGAGAAGGAACTACAGTGCAGTCTTCCTCTGTGAAACAGCTTTGGAAAAAGACATTTAGTATTTCGGCCTTTAGTCTGTCATCCTCTGTTTCAGTACCATTTTGGTCACAGAGTGTCTGGACATTTTGTTTCGATCCACCTACCGCTTTGACATAAGACCAAAATTTCTTAGGATTTTCTGCCAAGTCAGTACATAGAACGTTACTTTCGAATTCATTGAACGCCTCTCGCGTAGCCCTCCTCACACTACATTTCGGTTCGCGTAATTTTTGTTTGCCAACTAGCTCCGCAGATGACGAAGAGGTTGATAAAATACATGATGAGACAAAAGAAATGTTTAAGATAGGGAAGGGAGACGAAAATTTAATAGTCGTGGGTGACTGGAATTCGATAGTAGGAAAAGGAAGAGAAGGAAAGGTAGTAGGTGAATATGGAATGGGCGTAAGGAATGAAAGAGGAAGCTGCCTGGTAGAATTTTGCACAGTTGTTGTTGTTGTGGTCTTCAGTCCTGAGACTGGTTTGATGCAGCTCTCCACGCTACTCTGTCCTGTGCAAGCTTCTTCATCTCCCAGTATCTACTGCATCCTACATTCTTCTGAATCTGCTTAGTGTATTCATCTCTTGGTCTCTCTCTACGATTTTTACCCTCCACGCTGACCTCCAATACTAAATTTGTGATTCCTTGATGCCTCAGAACATGTTCTACCAACCGATCCCTTCTTCTAGTAAAGTCATGCCACAACCTTCTCTTCTCCCCAATTCTATTCATTACCTCCTCGTTAGTTATGTGATCTACCCATCTAATCTTCAAATATAGTTCAAATGGCTCTGAGCACTATGGGACTCAACTTCTGATGTCATTAGTCCCCTAGAACTTAGAACTAGTGAAACCTAACAAACCTAAGGACATCACAAACATCCATGCCCGAGGCAGGATTCGAAACTGCGACCGTAGCGGTCTTGCGGTTCCAGACCGCAGCGCCTAGAACCGCACGGCCACTTAGGGCGGCATATCAGCTACTCTTCAGCATTCTTCTGTAGCACCACATTTCGAAAGCTTCTATTCTCCTCTTGTCCAAACTAGTTATCGTCCATGTTTCACTTCCATACATGGCTACACTCCATACATATACTTTCAGAAACGACTTCCTGACACTTAAATCTATACTCGATGTTAACAAATTTCTCTTCTTCAGAAACGCTTTCTTTTCCATTGCCTTCTCTACTTCGACCATCATCAGTTATTTTGCTCCCCAAATAGCAAAACTCCTTTACTACTTTAAGTGTCTCATTTCCTAATCTAATTCCCTCAGCATCACCAGACTTAATTGTACTACATTCCATTATCCTCGTTTTGCTTTTGTTGATGTTCATCTTACATCCTCCTTTTAAGACACCGTCCATTCCGTTCAACTGCTCTTCCAAGTCCTTTGCTGTCTCTGACAGAATTACAATGTCATCGGCGAACCTTAAAGTTTTTATTTCTTCTCCATGGATTTTAATACCTACTCCGAATTTTTCTTTTGTTTCCTTTACTGCTTGTTCAATATACAGATTGAATAACATCGGGGAGAGGCTACAACCCTGTCTCACTCCCTTCCCAACCCCTGCTTCCCTTTCATGCCCCTCGACTCTTATAACTGCCATCTGGTCTCTGTACAAATTGTAAATAGCCTTTCGCTCCCTGTATTTTGTTCCTGCCACCTTCAGAATTTGAAAGAGCGTATTCCAGTCAACATTGTCAAAAGCTTTCTCTAAGTCTACAAATGCTAGAAACGTAGGTTTGCCTTTCCTTAATCTAGCTTCTAAAACAAGTTGTAGGGTCAGTATTGCCTCACATGTTCCCATATTTATACGGCATCCAAACTGATCTTCCCCAAGGTCGGCTTCTACCAGTTTTTCCATTCGTCTGTAAAGAATTCGCGTTAGTATTTTGCAGCCGTGACTTATTAAACTGATAGTTCGGTAATTTTCACATCTGTCAACACCTGCTTTATTTGGGATTGGAATTATTACATTCGTCTTGAAGTCTGAGGGTATTTCGCCTGTCTCATGCATCTTGCTCACCAGGTGGTAGAGGTTGGTCAGGACTGGCTCTCCCAGGGCTGTCAGTAGTTGTAATGGAATGTTGTCTACTCCCGGGGCCTTGTTTCAACTCCAGTCTTTCAGTGCTCTGTCAAACTCTACGCGCAGTATCATATCTCCCATTTCATCTTCATCTACATCCTGTTCCATTTCCACAATTTTGTCCTCAAGTACTTCGCCCTTGTATAGACCCTCTATATACTCTTTCCACCTTTCTGCTTTCCCTTCTTTGCTTAGAACTGGGTCTCCATCTCAGCTTATGATCTTCATGCACTGGTTCTCTTATCTCCAAAGGTCTCTTTAATTTTCCTGTAGGCTGTATCTATCTTACCTCTAGTGAGATAAGCCTCTATATCATTACATTTGTCCTCTAGCCATGGCTGATTAGCCATTTTTCACTTCCTGTCGATCTCATTTTTGAGACATTTGTATTCCCTTTTGCCTGCTTCATTTAATGCATTTTTATGTTTTCTCCTTTCGTCAATTAAATTCAATATTTCTTCTGTCAGTCAAGGATTTCTATTAGCCCTCGTCTTTTTACCTACTTGAGCCTCTGCTGCCTTCACTACTTCATCCCTCAAAGCCACCCCTTCTTCTTCCACTGTATTTCTTTCCCCCGTTCTTGTCAATTGTTCCCTTATGCTCTCCCTGATACTCTGTGCGATCTCTGGTTCTTTCAATTTATCCAGGTCCCATCTCCTTAAATTCCCACCTTTTTGCAGTTCGTTCAGTTTTAATCTACAGGTCATAACCAACAGATTGTGGTCAGAGTCCACATCTGCCCCTGGAAATGTATTACAATTTAAAACCTGGTTCCTAAATCTCTGTCTTGCCGTTATATAAACTATCTGATATCTTTTAGTATCTCCAGGGTTCTTCCATGTATACAACCTTCTTTGATGATTCTTGAACCAAGTGTTAGCTTTGATTAAGTTATGCTCTGTTCAAAATTCTACCAGACGGCTTCCTCTTTCATTTCTTACACCCAATCCAAATTCATCTACTATGTTTCCTTCTCTCCCTGTTCCTACTACCGAATTCCAGTCACTCATGGCTATTAAATTTTCGTCTCCCTTCACTATCTGAATAATTTCTTTTATTTCATCATACATTTCTTCAATTTCTTCGTCATCTGCAGAGCTAGATGGCATATAAGCTTGTACTACTGTCTTAGGCATGGGCTTCGTGTCTATCTTGGCCACAACAATGCGCTCGCTGTGCTGTTTGTAGTAGCTTACCCACATTCCTATTTTCCTATTCGTTATTAAACCTACTCCTGCTTTACCCCTATTTGATTTTGTATTTATAACACTGTATTCATTTGACCAAAAGTCTTGTTCCTCCTGCCCACCGAACATCACTAATTCCCACTATATCCAACTTTAACCTATCCATTTCCCTTTTAAAATTTTCTAATCTACCTGTCCAATTAAGGGATCTGACATTCCACGCTCCGCAGTACAGCACAGCAAGGCTGTTTTGGTTTTTGTTACAAGACCAGATCAGTGAATCATCCAGACTGTTGCCCTTGCAACTACAGAAAAGGCTGCTGCCCCTCTTCAGGAACCACACGTTTGTCTGGCCTCTCAACAGATACCCCTCCGTTGTGGTTGCACATTCGGTACGGCTATCTGTATCGTTGAAGCACGCAAGCTTCCCCACCAACGGCAAAGGTCTACGGTTCATGGGCGGGGGGGGGGGGGGGGGGGGGAATTTTGCACATAACATAACTTAATCATAGCTTGGTTCAAGCATCATGAAAGAAGGTTGTATACATGGGAGAGATAGTGGAAGGTTTCAGAGAGATTATATAATGGTAAGACAGAGATTTAGGAAAAGGTTTTAAATTGTAAGACATTTCCAGGGGCTGAGATGGAATCTGACCACAATCTGTTGGTTATGAACTGTACATTGAAACTGAAGAAACTTAAAAGGAGAGAATTCAAGGAGATGAGACCTGGACAAACTGACAGAACCAGAGATTGTAGAGAGTTTCAGGTAGAGCATTAGGGAACGACTGACAGGAATGAGGGAAAGAGATACAGTAGAAGAAGAATGGGTAACTTTGAGGGATGAAATAGTAAATGCAGCAGAGGATCACATAGGTAAAAAGACGAGGGCTAGTAGAAATGCTTGGGTGGCAGAAGATATATTGAATTTAATTGATGAAAGGAGAAAATACAAAAATGCACTACATAAAGCAGGCAAAAAGGAATACAAAGGTCTCAAAAATGAGTTTGTCAGAAAATGCAAAATGGCTAAGCTGGGATTGCTAAATATAAGGATGTACAGCCATATATCACTAGGGATAAGATAGATACTGCCTAACATGAAAGTTAAAGAGATCTGTCGAGAAAAGTGAACCACTTGTATGAATATCAAGAGCTCAGATGAAAACCCAGTTCTAAGCAAAGAAGGGAAACCAGAAAGGAAGAAGCGGTACATAGATGGTCTATACAAGGGAGATGTACTTGAGGGCAATATTGTGGAAATGGAAGAGGAGGTAGATGAAGATGAAATGGGAAATATGATAGTGTGTGAAGAGTTTGACAGAGCACTGAAAGACCTAAGTCGAAACAAGGACCCGGGAGTAGACAACATTCCATTAGAACTACTGACTGCCACGGGATAGCCAGTCTTGACAAAACTCTACCATCTGGTGAGCAAGATGTATGAGACAGGCGACAAACGTGAGGCAATACCGACCCTACGACTTATCTTAGAAGATAGATTAAGGAAAGGCAAACCTACGTTCCTAGCATTTGCAGACTTAGGGAAAGCTTTTGACAATGTTGACTGGAACACACTCTTTCAAGCTTTGAAGGTGGCAGGTGTGAAACACAGGGAGCAAAAGGCTATTTACAATTTGTACAGCAACCAGATGTCAGTTATAAGAGTCGAGGGGCATTAAAGGGGAGCAGTGGTTTGGTAGGCAGTGAGGCAGGGTTGTAACTTATCCCCGATGTCTGCATGTTGAGCAAGCAGTAAAGGAAACAAAAGAAAAATTTGGAGTAGGAATTAAAATACACGGAGAAGAAATAAAAAAATTGAGGTTCACCGATGACATTGTAATTCTTTCAGAGACAGCAAAGGACCTGGAAGAGCAGTTGAACGGAATGGACAGTGTCTTGAAAGGAGGATACAAGATGAACATCAGCAAAAGCAAAACGAGGATAGTGGAATGTAGTAGAATTGAGTCGGGTGATGCTGAGGGAATTAGATTAGGAAATGAGACACTTAAAGTAGTAAATGAGTTTTGCTATTTGGGGAGCAAAATACCAGTGATGGTAGAAGTAGAGAGGATATGAAATAGGCTCAGGAAGATGTTTCTGAAAGTATTTGTATGGAGTGCAGCCACGTATGGAAATGAAACATGGACGATAAATAGTTTGGACAAGAATAGAACAGAAGCTTTCGAAATGTGGTGCTACAGAAGAATGCTGAAGATTAGATGGGTAGACCACATAAGTAATGGGGAGGTATTGAATAGAATTGTTGAGAAGAGGGACTTGTGGCAGAAATTGACTAGAAGAAGGGATCGGTTGGTAGGACACGTTCTCAGGCATCAAGGGATCACCAATTTATTATTGGAGGGTGTGTGGAGGATAAAAATCGTAGAGGGAGACCAAGAGATGAATACACGAAGCAGATTCAGAAGGATGTAGGTTGCAGTTGGTACTGGGAGATGAAATGACTTGCACAGGATAGAGTAGCATTGAGAGCTGCATCAAACCAGACTCTGGACTGAAGACCACAACAACAACCACATGTATGATCTTCAGCAATATGATATTATACGTTATACTCACCGTTTTTGTGCTACGGTAGGAGCATTTATCTTTGTGGTGGAGCAAAGAAGTATTGCTCATGACTGTCAGTACGACTCCCATATATCTCCTCCAATCTGACACAACACTACCATTAAATTACAAAATGAATAAACTTTAGCAGCTTAAGTGATAGTAGTAATGAGTAGATACACTGATCTGTACATGTTGCGTATAATGCATTCGAAGATGACAAAATATCGAGGACTAGGATAGTAATTTACAGTAAGTTATTGCGAAATGGCGGTACCAGAAAACGGTGATGAACTTGTGTGTAAATGTCGGTCTGAACCTCGGCTGGCCAACAAGCACAGTCGCAGTTATACGTAAACTTCCGCTGACCCCTTGTACCCTCTAAGAGTTCCGGAATATATTTCCATAAGATGTGAACGGTACGTGCGTTCTTCGTAACTTGCGTTACGACCATGTACTTCCACACGGTACGAGTAGTGGAAACTAAACACAATTAGAACTGTGCCTATCTACATCTACATGATTACTCTGAAATGGACATTTAAGTGCTTGGCAGAGGGTTCATCGAACCACAATCATACTATCTCCCTACCATTCCACTCCCGAACAGCGCGCGGGAAAAACGAACACCTAAACCTTTCTGTTCGAGCTCTGATTTCCCTTATTTTATTTTTCATGATCATTCTGACCTATGTAGGTTGGGCTCAACAAAATATTTTCGCATTCGGAAGAGAAAGTTGGTGACTGAAATTTCGTAAATAGATCTCGCCGCGACGAAAAACGTCTTTGCTTTAAAGATTTCCATCCCAACTCACGTATCATATCTGCCATACTCTCTCCCCTATTACGTGATAATACAAATCGAGCTGCCCTTTTTTGCACCCTTTCGATGTCCTCCGTCAATCCCACCTGGTAAGGATCCCACACCGCGCAACAATATTCTAACAGAGTACGAACGAGTGTAGTGTAAGCTGTCTCTTTAGTGGACTTGTTGCATCTTCTAAGTGTCCTGCCAATGAAATGCAACCTTTGGCTCGCCTTCCCAACAATATTATCTATGTGGTCTTTCCAACTGAAGTTGTTCGTAACTTTAACACCAGGTACTTAGTTGAATTGACAGCCTTGAGAATTGTACTATTTATCGAGTAATCGAATTCCAACGGATATCTTTTGGAACTCATGTGGATCACCTCACACTTTTCGTTATTTAGCGTCAACTGCCACCTGCCACACCATACAGCAATCTTTTCTAACTCGCTTTGCAACTGATACTGGTCTTCGGATGACCTTACTAGACGGTAAATTACAGCATCATCTGCGAACAACCTAAGAGAACTGCTCAGATTGTCACCCAGGTCTTTTATATAGATCAGGAACAGCAGAGGTCCCAGGACGCCTCCCTGGGGAACACCTGATATCACTTCAGTTTAACTCGATGATTTGCCGTCTATTACTACGAGTTGCGACCTTCCTGACAGGAAATCACGAATCCATTCGCACAACTGAGACGATACCCCATAGGCCCGCAGCTTGATTAAAATTCTTTTGTGAGGAACGGTGTCAAAAGCTTTCCGGAAATCCAGAAATACGGAATCAACCTGCGATCCCCTGTCGATAGCGGCCATTACTTCGTGCGAATAAAGAGCTAGCTGCGTTGCACAAGAACGGTGTTTTCAGAAACCGTGTGTACTTTACCACTACGTCAGTGCTTCAAACCCACAACCAGAATAACTCAGAATATTCACGTTACGTGAGTACTACGCGAGTTGTTTGCTTCCCCGACTCCTCGGAACCTCGCACCAAAAATAAACTTTCGTTCTTCTCATTGCAATTACAGCAAAATATCCAAGTTTGCCCTTTACTCACGCTGCTGTACTTTCCTCGAACAAGCTACTCTGCACACAGCTCAGAGCCCTGTTGCATTAAAGAAAAATCTGAAGCACTTCCTTTTCTCAATCTCACAAGTTTTCCCTAAAAAAATAACGTGTACTAATAGTCATAAAGACTACTGCATCCAGGAGGACAAGGCAGGTTACGATCATTGTTGCCGTGGTGGTAAGTCGTGCAACACATCAGAAATGACTACATTTTGAACTTTGAAGGACCAAAATTTATTGCGCTACACCGTCACAGATGGTACGTCGGGTCCCCGTGTCTGTGAAAACGAGCGTCCAGACGCAGCAGCTTGGAGTTGTAAAGGTCTTAGTTGTAGTCCTTTGATACTCCATCCCACGCTGCTTGCACCTGGAAGTACAGTTCCCGCTTAGTGACAGGTGAAGTTGGTGACCTGATGACACACTCCACGATTCCACATATTCCCAGGTCGGGGAGATATCAGGTGATGCCGCTGCCTGCAGTACGGTACCCCCAGCTGCACGGCACGCTGTGTGAGGACGAGCGTTATACTGTTGAAATGTGGCACGTGCGGTGTCCAAAGTTTCAGGACTTGCTCCACATACAGTGCGGTTGTCACAGACCTCATTAGCAACACTAAATGTGTACGGGCGCCGTATTGTATTGCTCCCCACACTATCAGACAGGCTGCGAGGACGTGTGATGGGACTACACAGACGAACAAACCGCTCTTCGTAGCGCACTGCACTACGCTCCTAGACAGGGAATCAATGCTCGTTGCCTCCAAGAGAGATGTGGGATTACTCACCAAAGGTGACCCGCTGCCAGTCTGCTGGGCCCCAGGTCCTTATTGCTGGCAATACGCGAGTTAGGCGTGGTACTGCTTGTTTGTGAGTGGCAAGGGTCGTAATGGCCGGCGTTCGGCGAGCCCTGCGTCATGGGGCCGGCTACCGATGGTACCAGCAACTGAAGGATGTTGGGCAGAAGGCGGGACAGTCCGCTGAAGACCTCTATTGTTACTGTTGAGTCTGTCCGCGCGAGGCGGACAACTGGTCCCTTCTCTCCCTCATTGTGGTGTGCGTCGGACGTCCAGGTCCTGCATATCATGCATGTGTCTTCTCCTGAGTCCATTGCAGCCAACAACCCGCAGCGGTAGTGTCTGCATGAACTCTGTGGTAGGATCAGCCAGCCTTCCACAGCCGTATGATGTGACCCGGCTCGATCCCGTTGCCGAACGTCTCTCCTGGGAGTAGTGGACATTCAGGTATGGCTCTAGCGACGCGCCTCTTGGGCGCTGCCAACGGATGGGTGAGACGGTTCGGTCCCACCTACGCTCCACCCGTGTGCGAGCGACAGTACGAAAGTAATCACTGGCGTAGCTGATGCTGTGCAACGCACCCACCCAGTTTGCATAGGATCTGTAGCGTCCTTCTGGGTGCAGGACTTTTTTATGACTATCAGTGTATATGGACATTCTTATCTGTCAGACAACAAAGGAAATGCTCACATCTTGCCCATTTCCGTTCCTTTGTCTTTTCACTTCTCAATCAGTCCACTTTCTTTCCCTGCCTTTAACTGCTTATGTTTACTCTTTATCTTTTCATAGCTAAAACGTTTGCCAGAGGAATAATACACTATCTGGACAGTTTGCTGAAAATGACTTAGAAGTTCGTGGCGCCTTCCATCAGTAATGCTACAGTTCAGTATGTTGTTGGCCCATCGTTAGCCTCGATGATAGCTTCCACTCTAGCAGGCATATGTTGAATCAAGTGCTGGAAGGTTTCTCGGGGAATGGCTGCCCATTTTTCACGGAGTGCTGCACTGAGGAGAGGTATCTATGTAGATCGCTGAGGCCTGGCGCGAAGCCGGGGTTCCAAAACGTCCCAAAGGTGTTCTATAGGATTCAGGTCAAGACTCTGTGCAGGCCAATCCATCATATGGATGAAACTTCCTGGCAGATTAAAACTGTGTGCCGGACCGAGATGGGTGTGGATGTTACTGTCGTGTAACCACTCCATCACAGGCCTTGCACTGTGAACAGGAGCTCGATCGAGTTGAATGTTGCAGTCGCTATCCCCGAATTGCTCTTCAACTGTGGGAAGCAAGAGGGTGCTTAAAACAAATGGTTCAAATGGCTCTGAGCACTGTGGGACTCAACTGCTGAGGTCATTAGTCCCCTAGAACTTAGAACTAGTTAAACCTAACTAACCTAAGGACATCACAAACACCCATGCCCGAGGCAGGATTCGAACCTGCGACCGTAGCGGTCTTGCGGTTCCAGACTGCAGCGCCTTTAACCGCACGGCCACTTCGGCCAGCAACTTAAAACATAATTGTGGGCCTGTACTGTGATAGTGCTACGCAAAACAACAAGGGGTCCAAGCCCCCTCCATGAAAAACACGACCACACCATAACACCACAGCCTTAGAATTTTATTATTGGCACTATACACGCTGGCAGATGACGTTCACAGCGCATTCGCCATACCCACACCCTGCCACCGGATCACCACATTGTGTACCGTGAATCGTCACTTCATACGACGTTTTTCCACTATTCAATTGTCCAATGATTACGCTCCTTACACCAAATGAGGCATCGTTTGACATTTACCGGCGTGATGTGTGACTTACGAGCACCCACTCGACCATGAAATCCAAGTTTTCTGAAATCGTGCCTAATTTTCATAATACTTGCAGTAGATCCTGTAGCAGTTTGGAATGCCTGTGTGATGGTCTGGATAGATGTCTGCCTATTACACACTACGATCCTCTTCAACTGTCGGCGGCCGCTGTAAGTCAACAAAGAAGGTCTGCCTGTACGCTTTTGTGCTGTACGTGTCCCTTAACATTTCCACTTCACTATTACATTGGAAACAGTGGAATGATTAGGAGTGTGGAAATCTCGTGTCACGCAAGTGACACCGAATCACCAGACCACGTTCGAAGACCGTGCGTTCCCAGTTCTGCTCTCTCACGATGTCTAATGGCTATTGAGGTAGCTTATATGGAGTACTTGGTGGGAGGTGGCAGCACAATGCACCTAAGATAAAAGACGTATGTATTTGGGTGTGTCCGGATTCATTTAATCACGTGTGTATTTAGCCCGCTATCATCTTCTAGACATTTGTTTAAGACCTTGGGCAGTCTGAGAACTGCTCCACAGCATTTTTATTCCCTCATGAAGTTCGTTGTAAATATTGCACTGCAGTTGAAAAGGATCAGTGATGTGCATAGTTATAGTAGAAGAAGGAAAAATTGCAATCACTACTCCACATTAAATCTGTCTTCAGTACAAAAGGGATGCACAATACTGAAACAAAAATTTTTGATCACTTAGCCATTAACATAAAATGTCTGACAGAAAAATGTGAAAGAAAACTGAAGAGGTTTCTGCTTGACAACACCTTTTGTTCCTTAGAAGAATTTATGTTATTCTAACGTGTAAAAGATGGAGGATAGCAATTACTAAGTCATATTTGTGTATTAAGAAAAATAAATAAAAAATCTTACAAGCTTTTGGCATGTGGTCATATTTACAAATTAATTTGCAAAGTGCAACATCGCGATTTATAATACAGTATTATTCATTGAACATAAAATTAACAAACTAACTACCTCCCAACCTTTCGGTCACCTACACTGCTCACCGTGTCCAGATGTTAAATCTGTTTGCCTGTATTTTATTTCTATTTCAGTTTTCATAAACAGATATAAACGTTGTAACATTTAGCGGATATAGTGAAAAATACGAGGAAACGCTGGTGAATGTAGGAGGGCTAATCGGCACAATATATAAACGAATAAAAAAGCTGATACATAAATTCCACGTGGCGCACCCTTTATCCTCAGAGTCGACGCCACAGCTCGGTCGCCCAGCCACGGCAGCTCGGTCGCGCCTGTGTATCTCGTGTTTCTGTAACCAGAGCGAGATTAATTCAGCCGGGGAACTCTTGTGGGCTTTAACGACGGTCACGCAATATTCTGACTCCGCTTCCGAGACACTAAGTGGTACGTTGCTGGATTAATTCCTTCCGTCTGGAGTTCGTTTTCATTTCTCGAAGTGCCCCTAACCACTAACGCCAAGAAACAATTACAGACGCGCGAAACAAAAGTTTGGGGCGACTCTTCTGCGTTATTCTCTCGTTTTATGCAAAGAACACACATAAATACTGGGGCTGCCGTGGAACATCAGCCCGCAGAGAAGTCGTGTTGGGCAGCTGTTTGCTTACAATACTGCTGCTACCCACGCTGTTGTCGAAGCTCTGTTTTTCATATTCGGGACTTTGTTTGCAACTACAAGTCATCCAAAATGGCTCAAATGGCTCTGAGCACTATGGGACTTAACATCTATGGCCATCAGTCCCCTAGAACTTAGAACTACTTAAACCTAACTAACCTAAGGACAGCACACAACACCCAGCCATCACGAGGCAGAGAAAATCCCTGACCCCGCCGGGAATCGAACCCGGGAACCCGGGCGTGGGAAGCGAGAACGCTACCGCACGACCACGAGATGCGGGCTACAAGTCATCCGCTGCAGTACTCCCACAACACTAAATGATTACGTTCAGGATACGTTAACATATGATACTGGTCAGTCTTTTTCTGCAAATAATTTCAGTAGCACTTTTCTTCCTATCGCTTTCTTTCGCGTGCTTTACCTGCTGTCTTAAATCTGAGGTCATCCAGTTATACCGAATTACAAATGCTTCTAGCTCCTTTGAAAGGGTACAGTACCGCCCGACATTGAAAATAGGTACAACATACTTCACTATTTTTGTCAGAACAACACATTTTTTTGTAAAATAACTCAATTTCAATTAATACAGAGAAGCCGGATACCAGTGTGGGAAAGAATGACAATTTATTTATTTAATTGATCCCATGTGCACTCCCACAAAATAAATCCCTACAGCCAGTTTGGTGAGATCTGTGAAATGAATGAATGTATGGTCGTCTGCTAACCGCAGATAGTGAATGCGAATATATCATCATCCTTTGGCCACCTTTGGTGGGACCAAAGAGATGAAATTTACCTGAGCTTTAGCGCCTGAAATGTGGCTGACCAATACGGTAGCAAGGTGCTCCCCCACTTCAGCAGAGGTGTGAGAGGACATCAAGAACGGCCATGTTTCAGCACTCTGCAGCTGGATCTTGTGCTGTTAAGACCTGTTTTAGTTGTGCTCCGTAAAGACAAAAGAGTGGAGACATGGTATGCATGTGGAATATGTAAGAGTAGTTTGAAATAATAATTTCTCTATTTCAGGAACTTTTGTGGGGAGAATTAAATGTCAGACAGGTAATATTAATGGGATTGTAGTAATCTTCGGAAGTGACAAACGGTCACAATGAAACCACGTGTAGCAATAAGTTGAAATACTTCCGTGTGCTTAAGCTGAATTACTAGCGTGTGTACAATAAGTTGAAATATTTAAGAAATAGCGTGTGTACCATAAGTTGAAATATCTAAGATATGGGGTGTGCAGGAATTGAAATTAGAGGCGAGTACTTCCACGTGGTGAGTACTGTGTGTGTCTCAACCTTTGTATGAGACAAAGGATAAAGAGAAGTACTCGTCCATGGTATCAGTTGAGGACTCGCGTGGGTGATGAATATGTTCTCAATATTACTTTGCGTGATATGATTCCGTGTGACGCTAGATTCAAACTCTGAGAGAGAAGCAAGGTGAGTCGGCCGTCTATCCAGCAACGCCACTTGGCTTGCATTACACAGGAAGACGTGCATATATCTCCAGAGTTCATAGTAGGAAAGTAGAACTACAAAGTGGGGCAGCGTCGTGTGAAACTGGGATAAATACTAATCGAAGTGGGAAAGCTGAAAGTGATATTGTTGTGACTATTTAGTGTATTGTATTCCATGTTGTAGTGTGATGTATGTCATGTAATTCGGGTATGTGTGGTTTGCATGGGAGAGTAGCAAGGTAGTTTCAAAAGAGTAGTGGGTTATGCTTGTTCCTTCTGTACCGCTCGATCTGGAGGAAAGTTTCGTGATGATGATTGTGAGTGTCGAAGTGTGAGAAATAATAAAAGATCCACCATCCTATCCAGAAAGTGCACTGTAGCGTTAAATAATTACGAGACCATGATATAAAGATTCACCAATGTAAAGCCATGCCCACTGAGCGGAATTTCTCATGTGTTATTGTCGTAGGTTATAGAATTTGTGTGTTTAGGTTATAGAATTTATTGGAATAAATAAAATAGTGAAAAGAAAAAGTTTGGTGGACTTTTCCTTCGAATTGTATGTTGTCAAGATGTCCCGAATTTATAATGTGTGCGCCATTCATATTCAGTGCGGTGGCCACGTGTTGATAAAAGCCGTTAAATAAAAGACAAAAAGAAAATGTGGTATTGCCATTGCGTAGTGAACAGTCAGACTTCTGTAAATCACTGATAGTCAGATATGCGTTTCTGTTGCGTATTATTCATACAGGAGGATAATTTGTAACTTAATTGTGAGTACGAGAGTTCATGTTACTCGATAAATAAGAATGAATCCACTCGCTTGGCAGACCACTCATCTTGCAGGCCTGACTGCTTGATGCCACAGTATGAGCAAGGCTTGTGGGTGCCTCTCACCTTCTGCTCAGATTCTCTTACATTTCGTGTTTTTATTCAGTTCAATGATATAGCAGGACCAACCATTACGGTTAACCTTGCATTCAATATTTAATAGCTCAAAGGATGCTCCTTAATAAATATTTATAGCTTTGAGAAATATGTGTAATTACGGCACATAAAGCCGTGTGCTAACACACACACACACACACACTCACACACACACACACACACACACACACACACACACACACACAGGCCGGCCGGTGTGGCCTTGCGGTTCTAAGCGCTTCAGTTTGGAACCGCGTGACCGCTACGGTCGCAGGTTCGAATCCTGCCTCGGGCATGGATGTGTGTGATGTCCTTAGGTTAGTTAGGTTTAAGTAGTTCTAAGTTCTAGGGGACTGCTGACCTTAGAAGTTAAGTCCCATAGTGCTCAGGAGCATTTTGAACACACACACACACACACACACACACACACACACACACACACGCAGTGGTTCAAATGGCTCTGAGCACAATGGGACTTAACAGTGAGGTCATCAGTCCCCTAGAACTTAGAACTACTTAAACCCAACTAACCTAAGGACATCACACACATCCATGCCCGAGGCAGGATTCGAACCTGAGACCGTAGCGGTCTTGCGTTCCAGACTGAAACACCTAGAACCGCTCGGCCAGAGCGCGCTGCCTCAGCTGTGCAGTGTACAGAGTAACATAGCGCGTAAGGCTGAGCACCGTTGCTGTGTTGCTGTACGCATTGCGTTTGCAGTTAAATGTAAGAGCTGTAATTGTTCGCGTTTTTCTCTTTGGTGTAATCGATTTGTAGAAAGAAATTATAAGAAGGAAGAAACGCTTTAGCATTACCAGAGTACCAGTGATGCCTGACACCCCTGTTCTACAGAGAATCGAACTCACATGCGTAAAACAGCATCAAAGATCCGATTAATTTACTGAAACCGTAATTTAACGTATGGCTGAGTTCAGTCTACGTAGACAGCGATCCCTTTTAAGAAACACTCAGTTTTTCGCGCATCTAGTTGTTTGTGGAGTCACATTTCCCGAACTGTGTGTCGCACAATGACATAATTTAGCAAGTGCATTCAGTGTTGTATTACGATAGTATTCGCGAAAAGTGTTGCGAATTTTTCCTTTTATTTTTCTGTGTGTTTGTGTCTGTGTGTGTGAGTGTGTGTGTGTGTGTGTGTGTGTGTGTGTGTGTTTGTTTGTGCGTAAGTGGGGATGGGGCGGTGGGGGCGGGCAGCGGGAGGGGGGGGGGGGGGGGGGGCAGTACGGGGGCCGTCTGCAAGAAGGAGTTTCGAAACTGAAAATTGTGTATAGTCTGTGGAAAGTTGCTAAGTGTCACCTCTTAAATAATGCATGAGTAAGTTCAGCGTAATGTGCGCGCCGTGAGTTAATGCTGCCAAAATACACGCACAGTTCCCGTCTTTAAAACTGACTTACTGTATTATATCTTTAACCTAACATTAATCGACTTAATGAGTAGATTGCGACATAGTACTAAGTTTTCAGTCTCTGTGAAAAATTAGATGAGCTACTGAAAATGACATTTTTGTTGCCTCTGGAAGCAGTTAGAATGGTCGCCTCTAACAGCGTTGTTGCACCAGTTTAGCAGTTTAGTAACACTGACGCGTACCACAAGTGTATGCGTAAAGTGAGTCTACATAAATTTTCTGCTTCACCACTGCAGTCAGTTTTCTTTCTGAATCTTAATGTTTTCAAGGCGTTCTGAATACACGTTCCCATTTTGCAGTTGCAACCGTTCTTCGGACACTGTCACACGCGATATTTTTTTAGTTAGGCATCTGCATGTCTTCTACGGTTTATCAGAACATGTGTGCCTGGCGTCCGACAAATGAGGTATTGAAACATCGCCTGTGGTTGTGGAGTCACACAGAATTTTCATTCCGTAACTAGAAATCTGCACGAATGCACTTTGGAATTTCCGTAAATGGTAATTCCTTATCCTTGAACAGCCTGCAGAGAGAACTGACGTATCTTGTTCTAGCCAACTCCGAATGTCCTGTCTTCTACTACCATTTCGTGATCAATTCTTTTAAACTAACCCATAATTCCAAAAAGTATTATGGAACGAATTTACATTCATAATAAATTATGCGTGAATAGTTTCACAAAATATTTTATGTTTTCTTGAGGGTACCTGTATTTTGAAAGCGCAGTTACGAGTCAGGCAGTATGTGTACTTAACATTCAGCTTGTGAGTGTCTTTCATACAACCCACGTCTACATCCGTAAGCCACCGTTTGGTGCGTAGCGGAGGGTACGTTGCGCCAGATCTAGCAATCTGCCTCTGAATTGCTTCCACGTCTTTCTTTAACCCGACCTGGGGGAATCCCAAACACTAGAGCAGAACGCAAGAATGGGTCGCACTGGTGTTCCACACTCCGTATCCTTTGCACATGAACACATTCTAACAAAATTGTCTCAATAAACCGAAGCCCACGATTCGCGTGCCGCACTACAATCCTCACAGGCTCCTTCCACTTCATTTCGCTTTGCAACGTTAGCCCTGCCTATTTAACTGACCTCACTGTATCAAGCAGATCACTACTGATGCTGTATTCGAACATTTCGCGACTGCTTTCCCTCCGCATCTGCATTAACTTATATCTTTATACATTTAGAGCCGGCTTTCATTAGTCACAACAACTAGAAGCCCGCATCTCGTGGTCGTGCGGTAGCGTTCTCGCTTCCCACGCCCGGGTTCCCGGGTTCGATTCCTGGCGGGGTCAGGGGTTTTCTCTGCCTCGTGATGGCTGGGTGTTGTGTGGTGTCCTTAGGTTAGTTAGGTTTAAGAAGTTCTAGGGGACTGATGACCATAGATGTTAAGTCCCATAGTGCTCAGAGCCAGCCAGCCAGCCAACAACTAGAAATTTTTACATTTTCTTTAGCCGACAATATGCAGCATGAATATATTTTACAAGATGTACGTTAGTTTTGCTGTTTTGAATTTTACAAATTTAACCGACCCGTTTCGGTTTCCAACCGTCACTTAAGGACTACATCGAATAGACAGAAATGAAAAATGCTTTTTACTGATGAAAAGTACACAGTCCATAGTCTTGAAGCACTGAAACATCATACATGGAAATACTGGAAAAGAAGTACTTACAAAACAAAAAAACAGCACGTCTTATACATTTCATATATCATGCTGCAGACGAATGAATGTTGCATCTGTAACTACCTGTGTAATATCGTGACTCATTTAGCTGAGACACAGAGATTGAGCTCACGGCTACTTGTAGAACCACAGTAAACGCATGGTGCCATAGCAAAGACTGTAAAAGTACAAGAGGTTAAATGCCAAGAAACAAACATGATTTACAATCGATTACTATATAAACGCCCAGCAACGATGTAAATTATGTTTGTGTCTTGGGCTTTAACCTCTTTCGACGTGTACAAAAAAAGGGCCCTGAGCACTATGGGATTTAACATCTGTGGTCATCAATCCTCTAGAACTTAGAACTACTTAAACCTAACTAACGTAAGGACATCACACACATCCATGCCCGAGGCAGGATTCGAACGTGCCACCGTACCGGTCATGCTGTTCCAGACTAAAGCGCCTAGAACCGCACGGCCACACCGGCCGGCGGACGTGTACATTCTTTGTAGTGGCACCAGACGTTCACTTCGTTTCCACAAGTATCCGTGAGTTCAGTGTCTGTGTCTCAGCTGAATAGTTGCCGATGTGTGTCATAATATGCCCGGCAGTGTGGCATTCGTCTGCAGCATGACATATGAAATATAATTTTTCGATTTGTAAGAACTTCTTTTCGATTATCTTGATGTATGATGTTTCAGTGCTTCACACTATGGATTGTGTATTTTAGGTCAGTAATACGTATTGTTCCTTTCTATTTGTTATAGTCCCTGGATGATGGCCAAAAACATCAATCGGACGAAACAAATGAGTAAAATTCAATGCAGCAAAGTTATCACTCATTTTTAAATACTAAGTCCCGCACAGGGCATGAAGGTCCAAAGGTATGGACTGGCCGCCATGTCATCCTCAGTTCACAGGCGTCACTGGATGCGAATATGGAGGGGCATGTGGTCAGCACACCGCTCTCCCGGCCGTATGCCAGTTTACGAGACCGGAGCCGCAACTTCTTAATCAAGTAGCTCCTCAGTTTGCCTCACAAGGGCTGAGTGCCAATAGCACTCGGCAGACTGGATGGTCACCCATACAAGTACTAGCCCAGCCCGACAGCGCCTAACTTCGGTGATCTGACGAGAACCGGTGTTACACTACAAAAAGGTCGTTGGTACTCATTTTTTAAAATCAGAAATTTTATCTACGCCATCCTCCATCCTGCTACAGCCACTGAGCTACGACACCTCCCCGTACAACACATCATCATCACAAGTAGCCGTAAATTTATGCTCATCCTCTCCGTCAAATCACGTATGTACATAGGTAATAAGACTGGTCATTCCTATAACACTTCTCCGGCGGCACTCCTGCAGTCCTGACAATACCCTTTTGTCTGATTAACACTCGCCGTCAAGGACAACATACTAGATTCTGTTACTTAAGAGCCCTAGAGCCTATTACATAACTGGGAACCTATTCCATATGCTTGTACCTTGGGACTACGCGCTGGGCTAAGTAAGGGGCCAACGGCATTGAGTGGTCTCTGGTGTCGCAATATGTATTAAGGTTTGTGCTCTTCAGCATACATATTGAAAACTGCTGCTACTAGAACACGACGAAGTTTTGTTCTGTAAAACTAGATGTCGAGCTCCTCTGACTGAGAAATCATGGCTATTCATTGATGTAAGAACATTTCATGATACTCTGTTTTCACAGAAACTCCTAATAGTTCGTCTTCAGATGGCTCATCCTTGAGAATGTAACTTCTGTTCTTCAGTTGGCATGTCATACTTAACCAAAATTTCATAATAACTGTTTCTGAGACCTCCAAATAATAACCTGAATCTACTTCTGTATCTCTATAAACTTGAGTTGTAGACATTGCCACTTTTCGTTCACGATGAACAGAACTCCATTTATCGTATTTCTCCGGTCTCGCAAGTATAATTGTTTGTGTTGTTCCAAAAAACTTTTTGTAGTTGTTAGTTTACTGAAACCGAAAAAATATATTAAAGCTCCACTATTACCTTTAATTCCCGCCTATCTAAATTTATCAGCTTCTGGTTTGTAAGCTTGACTTCTTACACAGCACATCGAGTGGTAGTAGGGAACTAGAATACTGCACTTAGTTTTGTTGGGAGAATAGGAAAATGTAGCTCACCGATTTAGGAGACGGCCTATGGCACGCTAGTGCAACTCATTTTTGGGTACTGTGCGAGTGTTTGGGACCCCACCAGGTAGGATTATAAGAAGACATGGAAATAATTCAGAGGCTAGCTGGTAGATTTGTTACTGGTTAGTGCGATCAGCCCACAAGTAGTACGGAAATCCTTCGTGAACTCATGTAGGAGTCCCTGGAGGGAAGACAACGCTCTTTTCGTAAGGCATACTGTGAAAAATTCACAGAACCGGCATTTGAGCGACTGACTGCAGAACGATTCTAGTGTAGATAACGTACATATCGCGTAAGGATTGCGAAGATAAGACTCGAGAAACTAAGGAACGTACAGAGGCGTTTCCCTCGCTCTGTTTCTGTCTGGCACTGAAAAGGAAGTGAGTAGTAGAGGTACGAGGCAGATACCAGCATCTTCATAAAATTATTTGTATTAATGTACAGTTTAAAAATCTCAACAGAGAGTGGCAACCTGACTATAATTCTAACTTTAAAAGTGGATAACGGCGTTTGAGTATGACTAATACGACTGACAGTGACTGTGAACTGTTGACGGCAACAAGCTACCACAGCGCGCTTAAACTGAATAGCGACCGCTGTTGCTGCGAACTCGAGGGGCAGTGAGCGAAATTCACTGTAGAGTTTCCTACTGGCAGTGGTGCGATATTGTCACCATGTGCGTGTCGAAACCTTGAAAGCAGTGGTCAGTGTCCCTCTGTGTGGCGTTGAACGATGGATTTCCGTCTCCTACTCTAGCTTAGATTCCAATTTCTGTCCCGATTCCAGGCCAAAATTCAAATCGATTTCTCCTCGACTTCACAGGACTGCATCGACTTTTCCGTTCCGCACCCGACCAACTCACGCAGCGACACAGCGTCGGGCATCCTCCAGTGCTTCGCCGTTTGCCAAGTTTAACTGATTCCGGTATTGCAGAAAAGTTCCGAGGACGAAATGTGAGTGCCCATGCAGAAACCACTGAGAGCTACTGTCAGTAATTCAGTCCCTCGCACATCAGCGAAAGAAGTCGTGAAAATTCCTGCCCCTGGCTTCTTGGACAACAGGTATGGTGCGGCCGGCCCCGGGCTGGCCGCCTCCCCTGTCCAGCGGACCCCCTGCCGCCTGGTCCGGGCCCCGGGCCTCAGTTCCTGCTGTGCCAAAGCGTCGGCCACAGACTCCCCTAGCTCTAGCGATACCTGCTTTCGCTACCCACCGCGTTCTCTGAAACGGCATCACTAATCCTCGCCTGTCACAGCTGCGGCTGCCTGACAAAACAAGCAAATTACTTAACCACCTCTAATAACTTCATGCCCCTAGCCATCATTGAATTCAGTATCACAACCAGTGTCAACCCCCTTTAGTGAGTGTCACTGACCATAGATGATTCCTAACCTAGTGAAAGTAACCTAACTGTCTGTGTGTGCTAGACTAAAACAATAAAGTGGAAAAATGGTGGGTCCAAAGACTTGATGACTTTCAGCCTCATACTTTGAATTCACAAGTCTGTTCCCTAACTTCTGGAAGTAATTTTCAGGAATATGTTCAGAGTAACCTCACACCCTTCCTTGGTCAAGCTATCAGTTTTAACAACGCGATTCTCTCACTCTGCTGATTTCAAATGGAAGTCTTCCTTTTAAAACCGCATGAACAGTAAAATTACCTGAGCTTTTGTCCAAGATGCTCAGATGACCTCTGGCACCTAGCTCCTCAGGCAGGAGGTAAACATAAGAATCCAGTTACCATGTCTGGCACACTTTTATTTTCAATCAGAATCTGTATAGACTCGCTATATGCAATAAAGTCCAGTATGTATACATTGCCACCACTGTCGTATAGACCTTGAACGCTACATCTGTTGCAATAAGAATTGAATATTTCGCTGGTATTCATTTCTAAATTTAGCCTTCCACTTCCTAAACTGTTGGTTTCGTGACACTCCCCCTAATCAGCACTTACCGCTTTATTGTTCCACTAAATCTGAAATAAAACTCCATAGACTAATGCCTTATGCGTTGCTGCAGCGGAGGAGCATCGAAAGCAACTGGCGAAACATGTCTTCGTGTATAAATGACATTGTTCCTTAGAAAGTCCGAAGAGACTAAGACGATTTGAAATGCGGAATTATGGCGATGAAGAGCAAAGCAATCGGTATCATAGATCTGTGGTATTGGGTAGCGTCTTTCATCAATAATCAAAGCGTCCTCGGACCCGGGTTTGAAACCCGCCACCGCTTGAACTTTAATGATCAGCATTGTCAGCCGAAGACTTTCGGCACAGGAAGTGATCGTCATTTTGCCAACGGCCTTTTCATAGAAGCCGGAGGAGCGGACAGAGGTTCAGGGCACTCTCTTGTCCTTGGAGTGGGAAGCTGCTCCTACAGTTGGAAGAACCATCAATAATCAACGGCATGAGGATGTAAAAGGGAATAGAAACCACTGCATTAAAGACAAACAACGTGTATCAACAGGACATGTGGCCTGTAACTGAAAGAGGGTTATGATTATCTCTCAATTGACAAAAGATTCCGGAATACTCCCCCATTCGGATTTCCAGGATGGGACTGCCAAAGGGGAGGTGACGACGAGAAAAAGAGTGAGTAACCAACGAAAGGGTAACGTTCTACTAGTCGGAGCGCGGAATGTCAGAAGCTTGAATGTGGTAGGGAAGCTACAAAACCAGAAATTAGAAAAGAAAAATCTCAGTCTACATGTACACTACAGGCCATTAAAATTGCTACACCAAGAAGAAATGCAGATGATAAACGGGTATTCATTGGACAGATATATTATATTAGAACTGACATATGATTACATTTTCAAGCAGTTTGGGTGCATGGATTCTGAGAAGTCAGTATCCAGAACAACCACCTCTGGCCGTAATAACGGCCTTGATACGCTTGGGCATTGAGTCAGACAGAGCTTGGATGACGTATAATGCACATACGTAGATTAAAGTGACAAATGAAACTATTTACCACAGCCGCAATATCTGCACACCAGGCAGACGTGCTGACCACTACACCGCCTGGGCACAGTGTCCTTGTGGAGCTGCAGGCACTAATCCAGCACGCCTCCCTCCTCAATCCCAATTCCTATTCACGTGTCAGCCGATAAATTTTCTTTCTGAAGTTCAGTGTGCGTATACAGATCATAGGTGTTTGAGACTTGAAAAGGCCTCTGGAATCATATAGTTTCATTTTATTACGAGCATCTGCGGCTGGGTTTCAAGCAGGATTTCTCGTTTCGTTCGACGCTGAACTGCCATTCCAATGTTCTCTGCAATGTTGTTCGAATCTAATGGGGAGTACCAAGTAGGCTGAGACGTAAGTGAAACTACCCTAACTGTCTGTGTGTGCTTGACTAAAACAATAAAGTGGAAAGAAGATAGGTCCAAAGGCTTGAAGACTTTCAGCCTCATACTTTGAATTCACAAGTCTGATCCCTAACTAACAGAAAATTTTCCGACAGCTTTCGCTGATATGCGATGGACTGAATTAGTGAAAGTTTCTGCCGGTTGTTTCTGCATGGGCACTCACATTTCTTCCTCGGAACTTTTCTGCAATACCGGAATCAGTTAAACTTGTCAAATGGCGAAGCACTGGAGGATGCCCGACAATGTGTCGCTGCGTGAGTTGGTCGGGTATGGAGAGGAAAAGTCGATACGGTCTTGTGACATCGACCTGGTATAAATGCTCTGAAAAGCTAATCATTTGCATATCACAACATCTTCTTCCTGTCGGTTAAATTTCGTGTTCGTAGCACGCCATCTTTGTGGTGTAGCAATTTTAATGGCCAGTAGTGTAGTATTGGTCAGTGAAGTGATATGAAAAAAAGACAAAGATTGCTGATCAGATGAATGTAGGGTAACATCAACAGCAGAAGGAGATGGCAGAACGGGAGTAGGATTCGTTATGAACAGAAAGGTAGGGCAGAGAGTGCGTTCATGTGAACAGTTTAGCTACAGGGTTTTTCTTATCAGAATCGACACCAATCCAAAACCGACAACAATAGTTCAGGTATACTCGACGACGTCGTAAGATGAGGATGAAAAGACTGAGAAAGTATATGAGGAAACTGAAAGGGTAATGCAGTAGGAATGACGAAAATCTAATAGTTATAGGCGACTGAAAAGCAGTTGTAGGAGAAGGAGCAGAAGAAAGGGTTACAGGAGAATATGGGCTTAGGATACGATATGAGAAAGGGGAAAGAGTAATTGAGTTCTGTAATTAATTTCAGCAAATAATAGCGATACTGTTGTCAAGAATCACAAGAGGAGGAGGTATATTGGAAAAGACCGGGTGAGAAGGGAAGATTTCAGTTAGATTACGTCAAGGTCAGATGGAGATTCTTAAATGAGATACTGGATTGTAAGGTGTACTCAGGAGCAGATATACAGTAGACTCACGTCACAATGTAGTAGTGATGAAGATTCGACTGAAGTTTAATAGATTAGTCAAGAAAAGGGATACGAAAGCACTAAAGAATGACGAGACGCGCTTGAATTTCTCTATGGCTATAGATACAGCATTAAGGAATAGCTCAGTAGTTAGTACAGTTGAAGAGAAACGGACAAGTCTAATAAGGGCAGTCAGAAGTTGAAAAGGAAAATATAGGTACAAAAACGGTAACAGCAAAGAAACCATAGGTAAGAGAAGAAATACTTCAACTGATCAATGAAAGAAGGCAGTACAAAAATGTACAGGGAAATTTAGGAATACGGAAATACAAGCGGGTGAGGAATGAAATAAATACGAAGTGCAGGGAAGCTAAGGCAAAATGGCTGCATGATAAAATGCGAAGAGATCGAAAAAGAAATCATTGTCGGAAGGACTCATTCAGCATGCAGGAAAGTCAAAATAACCTTCGGTGAAATTAAAAGCAAGGGTAGTAACATTAAGAATGCAACGGGAATTCCTCTGTTAAATGCAGAGGAGAGAGCGGACAGGTAGAAAGAGTACATTTAAGGCCTCTATGAAGGGTATTTTTCTCTGAAGTGATAGAAGAAGAAACAGGAGTCGAATTGGAAGAGATATGGTATCCAGTATTAGAATCACAATTTAAGAGAGCTTTTCAGAACTTATTATCAAATAAGGCAGCAGGAATAGATAATACTCCATCAGAATTTCCAAAATCGTTGGGAGAAGTGGAAACGAAACGACTATTCACATTGGTGTGTAGCATGTATGAGCCCGGTGACATATCATCTGACATTCGGGAAAATAACGTCGACACACTTCCGAAGACTGCAAGAGCTGACAATTGCGACAATTATCGCACAATCAGCGTAACAGCTCGTGTATTCAAGTTTCTGAAAAGAATAACATGCAGAAGAATGGAAAAGAAAATTGAGGATGTGTTAGATGACGAACAGTTTTGCTTTAGAAAAGGTAAAGGCACCAGAGAGGCAATTCTGACATTTCTATTAATAATGGAGGATGGACTAAACAAAAATCAAGACACGTTTATAGGATTTGTCGACCTGGAAAAAGTGTTCGATAATGTAAAACGGTGCAAGATGTTCGAAATTCAGAGGAAAAGAGGGGTAAGCTATAGGGAGAAACATGTGACATACAATATGTACAAGAGCTATAATTTACAATATGTACAAGAGACAAGAGAGAATAATATGAGCGGACCGCCAAGAACAATGTGCTCGTATTAAATGGGTCTAAGATGGGGTGTGGTCTTTCGCCTCTACAGTTCAATCTGTACATCGAATAAGCAATGATGGAAATAAAAGATAGGTTCAGGAGTGGAATAAGAATTCAAAATGAAAGGATATTAATGATACAATTCGCTAACGACATTGGTGTCCTGGGTGAAAATGAAGAAGAATTACATGATCTGCTGAGTGGGATGAACAGTCTAGAGTACAAAATATGGGTTGAGAGTAAATCGAAGAGAGACGAAAGTAATGAGAAGTAGCAGAAATGAGAACAGAGAGAAACTTAACATCAGGATTGGATAGTCACACAGTATTAGATGAAGTTAAGGAATCCTACCACCTAGACAGCGAAATAACCAGTGATAGACGAAGCAAAACGGGCATTCCTGGGCAAGAGAAGTGTACTAATATCAAACATAGATCCTGTAATGTTGTTGCTTTAATTTGTGGTGTACGCGGTGCTGATATTCAAGAACATAAAAGTGGGTTAAAAGCTGTGAGCTATGTGAGGAAGTTAATCTTGCATTACTGCGCAACTGTTTCACCAGGTATCCAGTCTAGCTTACCAAATTCTCAACCAGACTAACATTAATTATAATCTTTTAGTATTCATCTTACAATAACTGGTGATATATATATTTAACATTGATCATTGTTCCGTTAAAATTTCAGCATATCAAACTTGATTCATAGCTAAACTGGTGCCTTATTTAGGATTGTGAAAATGTGAGTTTGTAATCTTACGGAACACATCAAATAGGGAGCCAAGATTGGGAGACTACATACAACACTGCATTCATAAAATAACACACGAAGAACGTTGAAACATATCCAAGAGGAAATTAACCACAACCAACGATTCAATTTTCACCCAAAGAAGTTACGTTCGTAGCGCAATCCTGTCCGTCATGAAATTACCACACACTGGTATACAAATTCATACTAACTCTCTGTGAAATCTTCCCGAAAAGAATAGCTGAGGGCTACTTTGACGATTACACCACATGCTTCACGTGGTCAACTTGGTTTACACAAAGAGTGTAACTCCACAATAATTTTGATAATTAAAATAAATTAGATCGAAAATCAATTTACAAAAGAAAAACCTCGAACTGATTACTATAGTCTTACTATTAACCCGATGGGTCAAACAATTGTATAACCACGTGGTACTGATCTCACAAAGTCCAGCCCACGTGGGTTGAACATAAATAAAAGTTGCTATATTGAAAAATATTGTCAAGATGAGACTTTATAATCTCACGCACATTCGCATTTAAGAGTGATGATCTTAGTTAGAGTTACTGATCAATACGTGGTTCCACTTTACCCACAAAGTAGTGACAAAGCAAATAGCGGAAGATATTCTGAACTTCACACTCGAAATACACTGTGTTCCAATTTAAGATAACTTAAGATATTTTAGAGATAAACCTGAAATAAAGGTGATTAAATTTTCAGTTAGGCTGAACTTAAGAAATACATTGTCCTACGGACTTAGCAGACACGCGCTTAGCCGGAGATCTTACCACTTCAGACGCTCGCCACGGAAAGACTGCCGTAGGCCCCTCCTGAGGGGTGCTTCACAAATACAAACGGAAGTGGCCAGAGGGGCAGCTTCCTATACCAACATGACAAGGGACGGACAGTACCATACTAAGAATAGAAACCTCTTTGCTTCTAGAAAGCGTAGCTACCAGTTCTGACGTTGGTCCTGCTGTTCTATAATAGACAGGCTTGTCTGCTACCATCAAGCATGCAACTAGAAATACATTTGCTCATTCATTCTTTCACACAGAAGGGAAGGGGAATGACAGTATCTTATCATATACAGTATATAAAAGAAAGCGGATGTAGGTTCCGTATGAGACTGTGTGACATGAATTACATATTAACTGTGTTTTAAAGTGTAGTAGTTCTTATTTATGTGTAAAAGTAACACGTTCCACCGCTCAGTCTCCTCCAGATAGTCAGAAACACCACAGTAAATTCAGAAGAGGAATTTATGCCGTAAATGACAACATATTTAAGAAATTAACATGAAAGGAATCCAACAGAGACCTTTCAATCTTAATTTGGGGAATAAATTTCTGAGAATGTACGTTTGGAGCACAACACTGTATGGATGTGAATCGTGGACTGTGGGAAAACTGGAACAGAAGAGAATCGAAGCATTTGGGATGTAGTGCTACAGATGAATTTTGGAAATTAGGTGGATTGATAAGCAATTCTGCGCAGAGTCGGAGAGGAAGGGAATGTGTGGAAAACTTTGACAAGGAGAAGGGGCAGGATGTTAGAACATCTCTTAAGACATCAGGGAGTGACTTCACCCCTTGGTACTAGAGGGAGCTGTAGAGGGGAAAATCTGTAGAGGAAGACAGAGATCGCAAAACATCCAGCAAGTAGTTGAGGATGTAGGTTGCACTTGCTACTTTGAGATGAAGAGGTTGGCACAGGAGAGGGATTCGTGGCAGGCCCCATCAAACGGGTCAGAAGACTCACCGTGGCTCTGATGTCACTGGGCTGGACATAGACTCAGAGAGTCGTAATGTGGCGTCGCCAAACGCTGCAACCTGAATGTTGGAGGATCGCTTACTATGAGGACAAGAGTCTACGAGCACATCACAGTAGTATTAAGACTCAGAGAAAACCAACTTAGTCGCAGAAGAGCAAGCCAGATGGAAAGATTCATCGCAGCCATGTGTTCTACTGAGGGATGTAACTATGTGATAATGGTCATGACTGCTTCCTACTTGAGATTTTAACAAACGGTCCATAAATCACGACACTGCTACATTAGACGGTGGACCGTCAAAGAAATCGTCATTTTGAGATCTGATACTGGACTGTAGGCGTTAAAAAAGTTACTTCGGGAGGACAACGGTTCAGTTCCTTGTGCCTGCCACGAGACACAGCTGACAGTGTAGAGTATCCATCTCTAAAAAGCTGACTGTGACTGAAAGAAAGGATACGCCGAACCTGAAAACGCAAAGTACATCTAAAAGTTAACAAACACTACGTGAGAACTGTGGCAGACCATACATCCACAACCTCACATCAGTTAATAAATTTTGTCCTTCTCTTGGATTGAATAGCCGTTGCGTACGAATGAAATGGATTCCCCTTTGCCATTTATGTAACAAAAATGTTCTCAGCGGAACAAATCGTTTCTTCCGGTCGAGTTATATTTTCGATATTAGATTTCAGTAAAATATGTGTTCCTGTCAATGGCATCCAATACATTGTTTTCATATCGTGCATTATTCGCAGTTATCTCAAATCTTACTGCCAGAATAAATCAGAATACAGACTGATTTATCTTAATATTAACCGTTTCTAAAATAATTGAGTGCATTTCAGCATTCTTTCAATAACTTGTAAATGGGAGCAGAGTCTGTCGAGATCTTAATTGCCGACAAATGCTGGAGACTGCGATATTTATTTTTCAGTTAATTCTCAGTTTTCGCTTGCAGCTGCGGACTCTGGTTTCCATTAAGTCCGACAAATAATGCATGCTGCTCATTAAAGGAAACAGATACTTAGAGGGAGCAGAACTGAAGAAGCACTCGCGTCCAAACAATGAGAGATGACTATCTTATAAACTTCGTCACATCTATTACGTATGTAGAAAATAACTTTGTTTGGTACATGGAACTAATTCCAGCCTACGCACACCTCTGATAGCGGGTAGTACGTGTTTTCAGTAAAGTAAAACAACAAACCTGGGAGGTGAACGCTGATGAGACACGTTCGGTCAGCTGTTTCCCGTGCCGGATCCCAAAACACAGGTGCTTGACTTTCATGGGTAAAGCTCATACTGAGTGAAGGTCGCAGACGTCATTCTCAGGTTGAATCTTACACCCACACTAATCGTAAAATACTAGAGTGTTCAGTGATAAGAGTGATAATAGATGTCTGCACTAAAACAGTCAAAAAATGTCATACTTAGACATAGAAGCTGCTCCTATGGATGTACAGTGCTTGGGTGAAGTTCAACGATAAGACTTAAGGAGATTCTAGAAGCGAAAATTGCATTCATATTCCTTGTGTCAATTCCATTACTAACACCTAGAACGGCAAATATATTATACAGGGTGAATCACGTAAAACTTGCACCGCAAATATTGCGGAAATGGAAAGTTCTGTTGATTGCAGGGGCTCGTATTGTTAGCCAATAAACAGTTTGTAATATTATTTAGGAATATTTGGGCAAACTTACGATTTTTAAATGGGACAATACCTACCGTCTACAGAAGACTAAAAGCAGGGTAAATTAGAATATCAGGGATGTTTGCTGCAGCATTCTAGTGCAGGTCGTTTATGAGATATGATTTTTTTGAAAAGTTTTCACACCGACACTTTTTTGTGCCTTTCAAACTGCGTTTTTGCTAGTTGCGATGTTGTTACGTTTGATTACAGCGTGCTTGTGGATTCCTTGGCTGCATTTAGACTTGATAGTCAGTGTGTGACAGTGTAAGCAGTAGATTGTAAGAAGATGATGGAATATACCAATGCAGAAAATGCCGACATGCTCATGGTGTATGGAGAGTGTAGGAAGGCTGCAGTTCGTTATTTTACGGTGTATCTGCAAGATATCGCAACAGACTTCAACCATTTCGGCAGTTACATATCAATCTCTTCACCCGGTTACGTGGAAGTGGTAATGTAACACCTCGACAACGTAACGGAAGGAAACAAGTGTCGACAGGACAGGGGAAATAAACAGTTAATCCGCACGTTAGCTCCAGCGCAATCGTACGAGAAAGTGACATGCTTCAGGCAAGTGTGCTATGCATTCTCGATCGACGTAGGTTTCATCCCTATCACACCTTTCTCAATCTAGAGCTGGGTAGCAACGATTATTACATGTGAATTAGAACAGGAAACTCCAGATGTATCATGTATGTAGTTTAGTGATGAAACCACATTTACCAGTCATGACCAGATAACTACCGAAACATGAACTATTAGTCTGTTGACGATCCACGTTGGCTTCGTCAGGTGGAGTGTCAGCGTCCATTGAGTGACATGTGTGGTGTGAACCATGAGCTCATAGGCCCATTTTTCATTGACGAACACTGACCGTGCACAATTATCGCAGCTTCCTAATAGACCATCTTCCAGGGATGCTAGAGGACATGCCTCTACAGACTTGGAGGAACCTAACATGATGTCTTTGCGGCCCATGGCGCACGAAGTACTACAGCATGTCTTCACTAATTATTTCCAAAAGAAGACCTGTACCTTGGCCAGTCCGTTCCCCAGATGTTATACCTGTAGACTTTTTCCTGTGGGGAAAGCTGAAAGACGGTGTCTACAAGGACGTACCAGTTACACCCGCACACATACAACAACGCATTCCTGGAGCCTGCTCGAACGTCTGTGCTGATATTCCAGTACGTGTACAGCCGTCGTTCCATATCAGACTGGAAGCACGGTCTGCCGCTGCCGGTGGTCGTTTTGATCATAGCCTGTGTGGTCCGTTGTCTCGTTACTGGTCAGAACCTTCTTAACTAGAGTGTGCACTTTTGCTCTTTAGAGCGCGCTATCACAGATATTGTGCAAGTGTCCCGTGTGCCAGCAAACACCACTAACATTCTAGTTCACCTACTATTATTATATTAATGTCAATAAGTATTGTCCAATTTAAAAAAAAAATTGTTCGTACGAAAAATACGCTTTATAAATATTATTAAAAACTGTTGATTGGCTAACAATAAGAGCTCCTGGTAACCGTACCAGACTGTGAAAACTGCACATCAGTAGCACTTCCCGTTTGTGCAATATTTGCGGTGCAAGTTTTAGGTGATTCACCCTGTGTAAGGTTTCGAACAAATACACAAATCACAGCTAACCACTAAACTTTAATTCTTCACTTATCACATGCTTCGGAGAGTTTTCTCTATAATCATGTGACAGCTTCAGTTCTTAGCTGAACAGCGCTGTTACTATGAAATTTCTAGAAGTATTTTAACTTTGTCAGGTTGGTTACAAGAGAATCGGCAGCTGCCTTGCCGTAGTGGATACACCGGTTCCCGTGAGAGCACCGAAGTTAAGCGGTGTCCGGCGTCGCCGGCACTTGGATGGTTGACCATCCAGGCCGCCATGTGCTGTTGGCATTTTTGATGGTGCACTCAGCCTCGAGATGCCAATTGAGGAGCTGCTCGACCGAATAGTAGCGGCTCCGGTCAAAGAAAACTGTCATAACGACCGGGAGAGTGGTCTGCTGACCACACGGCCCTCCTATCCGCATCCTCCACTGAGGATGACACGGCGGTCAGATGGTCCCGATGGGCCGCTTGTGGCCTGATGACGGAGTCGTCTTACAAGAGAATCGAAATTCGGTGGATTAGTAAAATGAAAGACTTTTCAAGATGATGTCCTTTACATCTGCACTGGATATCCCCCTAGATATTTCAGGCCTGCAGGCGCACGATATCAGTTCTAGAATCGTTTCAGTTTACAAAATTACCAAATTCGTATCTTTTCAGTGCGGAGAGACTCGTGTTCGATTCCTGGTACGTTCGCTGACTTTTTCTGAGGTAGAGAGGTTGTTACGGGCTCCACCACTCAAATGTTGTGCTGCTGTGGTACGGAAGCAGCGGCATCATCGGGATTCCTATACTGATAATAACGGCTGGAGGGACAGGCGACATGCTGACCACACGTCGCAGGCTCACAGGTGTCTCCTCTCAGTGCATTGCAGGCAGCAGCTGGCCAGTCGGAACAGCTTAACGCGCGGGGGGTCAGTGTTTACCTTTACATGCACACACAATGAAAGCGATGCATTTGGAGCATTTCTGCATATGTGCACATCGTTGCATTCTTGAGAGCAGTGCTATTGAGCTAAAACCCAAAAAATGTGTCCCGACAGTGGAGTAACGCCATCATAGGACACAGCGTGAAACGACATTCTCCAGGGCTGATGAACTGTTACGATGCTGATTCGTGATTAGCAAAACTTTGACGACAGCATTCATATTATTGTATGGATTAATTCTGAGTACAGTGTGATTTGTAATTGTATATGAGTTGCGAGGACTGACAAGATACACAAATTGGATAATAATTATGCTCCAGTGTAAAGCAAATGTCCACAACCTTTTCTGGCCGTGACCGCTGTAAGGTGCCAGGATTTGGGCACTTACACGTAAGCTTGTCAACATTAGTATTAATAATGAAGGGACTGGCAAGAGCGTGTGGACATGGCTTTATTGACTTATGATGAATATGAGGCACTCTCGAGTAGTATTTCCTGCGTATCTGCGTGATTAAGTTACCAACTTAAAGCGTTGGTGAAAAGTGTCGAAGTTGAGAACTGTGGAATATAAAGTCTGCAGCTGGCCGTAGCTCGCCGGGCCGCCGTGGGCGGCAGCTAGCGGTCACCGGAAACGTGGGACAATACGGCGCCTTTGGGGGAAGCCCGCCCTTCGGAGCCACCTGCAGTGGGCAGCACGTGGCGAAGACGGGAATTTCGTTTGCCTAAGGGCGATATGACAGACACGATCATTGAGTTGAATCTCAGAAATGGTGTTGGAGGGACTTCGGCGATGTTAGAGCGTTCGACATTGGCCGAAACTGAGTATTCTTCCGCCTCGTTTTCGTACGCATGGAAGACGGGTGAATTTTGGAGAAAGAGGACTTCACCTTCAGCCATCGAGCGGTGTGGACTTGGAGACGGCGTCTTGGCCATGGTCTTCCAAGGAAGCGGAGTTTGTCTCGGACGTCGGTGAGTTCATCTACATCTACACCTACACCCATACTCCGCAAGCCACCTGACAGTGTGTGGCGAGATCTCAGACACGAATTGTTTCTCTGTGCAGAATAGTGCAGAGAGGGATTTTTCTCGTTTTTGAGTTACGGATTTTGTCAAAAGAAAGTTGGCATCTGATTTCCAATTCGCACGATCTGTGCTGTCCTGTGGGGTGGAAGTTTGAGAAGCAACTTTCAACCGAGATTACCTCAGACTGGGAGTGCTGTGATTCGGAGACGGCAGAGCCATCGGAATTATCGGTATCTTCACCAAAGGGCCAGTTTGAGTGATTGCCTTCACTATACGTGTAGGATGAACATTTTTTTAGGTCTACACGACGAGGTTCAGCGCGGGAGATAAACGGTCTGTATCGCAGCATTGAACCAAGGCGCGTTCCATGCAGAGTTCTGCGCTTAGAGCTATTTGTATGCTCAGAAGCGAGATTTTTACCAACGCTTAACCACTTCCAACAACTGATCTAGTATTCTTGATCTTGTAGTTATCCTTACGAGGTGCCGAGCATTCATCAACGTAGCTGCAGGTAATTGGGGCGCGTAATTGCAAATTAGTTAATATAGTCGGTGGTAAAATAATTACATTTTTATAATTTTTGTCAATTATTGGTAATATCAAAATAAAATGCCAGTATCACAATCGAATTATCGACTTTAGTGTAGCTAGCATTTAAGCTGTACCAGTAAGCTTTACATGTACCCTTGTCACGGCACAGCTTGCCCAGACGGGAAGGAAACAAGGTTTGCTATCTTCTATGTCAGCGACGGACAAATAAGCGTACACTGCAGTAAATACAGTGGCTAGTAATATTCGCAAAGATGGCAATTTCCGTAGTAAAGGAGCATTTTGTTCTGGTTTCCAACGGTTCTTCGCGTATGAATACTCGTCCACCTGACGGACGCCAGAGGAGTGGATCTAGCCATGAGAAGAAATGAGAGTCTAGTGACCTGACGTAATCGAGCAGTCCGCACCAAAATGATTCTGAAAATGAACACGGTTAGGTTGACTATGAAAGGCAGAGCCCTCTTCGCAGTCTGCTGTGTTCTTAGAAACCCGAAGTCTTAAGTACCTTAAAACAGCGAGAGCTGTGCCTCGCTGTGACCGCAGTTCTGCTGACTTCGAGAGACCCGTTTCCGTGTCTGGTACAGTCAGGTCGGTAGAAAGCGCGGTCCCACCGCTCAACAGCCATGCTGAGGCCGTTTCACTGTATACTACAGGCACCGAACGTTCTCTAAGAGGTTTGTGTCCGCCCCCTTTATACTGTATCTGTCACTAATTACGTGTTTCACATCTGCATGTTGTACCTTCCTCTAGTTAGTTGTGTGTGTGGTTGATTGAAAGAGCATTGTGCCCTCTCCGATATTAACTATCTCCTATCCAAGTACTTTTGCCACTTAATCCAGTGCCTGCGTAACTTGTTCAATCGTGTGAGCTTCATTATGAATGTGGCTCTGAGCACTATGGGACTTAACATCTATGGTTATCAGTCCCCTAGAACTTAGAACTACTTAAACCTAACTAACCTAAGGACATTACACAACACCCAGTCATCACGAGGCAGAGAAAATCCCTGACACCGCCGGGAATCGAACGCGGGAAACCGGGCGTGGGAAGCGAGAGCGCTACCGCACGGCCACGAGCTGCGGACATTATGAATGTATTATGGGTATTAATAGAAATATACAAAATTAATTCAGTCTGTGATCGAGTCTTATTTATGTAGAGTTGTGCTGCTCCTGGCATCCTTAATATTTCAACATGCCTGATCAACTCCGTTCTGAAGACAAGATCGAATGATGCCTGCAGTTGGAGATGAATTCGCCGTTTTGGGCTCGGTCAGGGCAGAGACTAGGGTAGTGGATGACTCGTTCCCAAACTGCACAGTTGGGAACGCGGTTTCACGTTTTCACAATCGCAGTTCAGGAATTAAAGTATAGTGACATGTTGTGGTGATTTCTTTTAAACATACTTAGATGTAAACAATAAGACCGCAGTTCTGTTACCAGTGCGGAACGTGATACAAACACCGCAACTCACTCACCGATATAACCAGATATGATAATATGTAGGCGTGTGTGGAGCGGGCGACAGAGAGTCGACTGATGGTTGACGGAGGTTTACTGACCGGCCTGAGCCTCACCTGCAAATGTCAATTTCCGTTACTTTGGGAAGTATTGGGATTCAGAGCTAGAAAGAGTCAGTGCTGACTCCAACAGTGAGGATGCGCGTTGCTCGCAAAGGTCGCCATATGTTATCCCATTAACCAATCTGTACGGAAATTTGTGGTCAAATTAACTGAGAGTATTCCGATAAAAACAAACTGTACATTCAGTTTACGGGTTTACCATCAATACAATGAGTGGTTTCGGTTTCAAGACACATTGCCTCTGCTACTGAGGTAGATACATATCACTTACATTCTAAGAAAAATTTAAACCTTGCGTCACATGAAATTACAAAACCCTGATCCAGCCTGTTGTTCTGTATGGCTGTGAGACATGGAGTATCCGGAAACAGGACTTCCATAAGCTCGTTGTTTTTGAGAGAAAAGTGCTTCGGAAGATCTTCGGTCCGGTTCTGGATGCAGATACAGGGGAATGGAGGATCAGATACAAAGAAGAGCTTGAGGAACTATACCAGCAGCCCAACATAGCAAGAACTGTCAAAGCCAAACGAATGCAGTGGACCGGCCATGTGGCCCGGATGGAGGATCACAGATGGCCTCAGAAGCTCCTGGATTTCACACCTACAGGAAAGAGACCGCCAGGGAGACCCAAGAAGCGTTGGAGGGATGAACTCCATGACGATTTAAACCAAGTGTCAATAGATGTGGACGAATGGCGGATAGCAGCAGTGGACAGAATACAGTGGAGGAGGAAACTTGTAGATGCGTGCGGCCCACTGGGCCTGATCACGTAGTGGTAGTAGTAGTAGTAGTAGTAGTAGTCACATGAAATATACCTTCAGAAATTAAAACCTATAGTGAAATAAAAGTGAACAAGATATTAAATGGTATACCTTAACTACAAGGAAATGGACTAAAAAAATATTTTGAATAGATGTGCACTTAAGAAATAATGAAAATGACTCAGTAAACTACCATCACTTACGAAAAGAAAACCGCACGAAAACAATAACATGGAATGCGATGACTGTTCATTCCATTTGAAATTATTCACAAGCTGCAATGGGAAATTATTGACATCTTTACATATATGAAACCCCGCTCCAAGATCAGTCTCAGTTCTATGTACTTATGTTTCTGCATTGTAAGATTTGCACTAGAACTCACGGCACATACTGTTTTTACAATAAATTTAATAATGTGCTCTTTTAATAAATAACTACAGTAAAATATTGCAAGTATGTGCTTAGTAGTTTTCATACATCAATTAAAGAAGTAACCAAGAGATTCAAGTGAAATAAGGAGAAATAAAGTCTAACTGGAAGAACAGAATAATACTTAAAAGATCGCGTTGTTATTTTGGAGACTGCAGTACACTAACAGGAACCGGAGGTGAACAAAATTTATGCCAAATCTTGATTTATTGAGCGGATCAGTTGATTAACTATTCTTTGATGTCTCAGAGTGTAGCGCAGTGAAATGTAAAGGCTAAAAACTGCAGAGAATGTTTCACTACAGTAAACAGATCCACGTGGACCACAGTAGCAGTATTTCTGCAGACATGAGGAGACTAGCATAGGACGGACTATCACCGAGAGCCATACCAGTAGCATCACGGGACTGATGATCATCTCAGTTGTCACTGGGATATACCTGTGCGGTTGCGGTCGGAAAATGAGCGAACACTGGCGGTGTGGCACAGTGTCGTTAAGCTTATACTGGGTTGCTGCAGAAGTTTTTTGGAGAATATTATCATCTAGTAGAGAGACGTCGGGCTAATTCTGTTCACTCAGTGACTTAGCCTCGGAGGGTGACAACAGCGTAACACTGTTGTAACGCCCGGCTGGCCCGGACTGTTACTTGAGAACGCGGGGCGGGGGAGGGTGTGGAGTACTTTGGAGAAGCCGATCCCCAGCGGCGCCGAGGTAAGGGGAGCAGGTGGCAGGTCGGCGCGCAACCCACTTAGCGGCAGCGTCTGCCGACAATGGGGGGAGTCACGGCGGCGAGCGGCGACAGGCGAAGCCATAACGACGTTGCGGCTTCCTGGCTGAGGTGCTGCGAGAAATGAGGCCACTGCTGTGTGTGCGCGAGGGCAGCCTGCTGCAGCGCGGTAACCGCTCCTGTTACCAGGACAGCTGCAAACAAGCTGAGGTTATCGTACTTCGAATAGTTTCTAACTGCATCTACTTCCATCGTTATTCACACGCTGCACATGATACTGTTTTCTCGTCTCAGAAGATTCCGTAGGAGAACTACGCGTTTTGTCAGAAATAAAACTCTAAAAACTGTGACCACTTTAATTTTGAGTCTAATTTTACGGAATAATAACATTGGGACTTATATTACGACGTTCGTGACTATATGGTTCAAATGGCTCTGAGCACTATGGGACTTAACATCTACGGTCATCAGTCCCCTAGAACTTAGAACTACTTAAACCTAACTAACCTAAGGACATCACACAACACCCAGTCATCACGAGGCAGAGAAAATCATGACTATAGCGTGAGGTGTCATCCATGATGTCGTCGTTACACTGTGTGAGGAAGAAATTTTTGGAGACATACAGTGCAGTGTACCTGTGTCAAAGGCTGAAAGTTGCATCAAACTTATTAGGGAAGCAGGAAATATTTTAAAAAAGTGTATTCCACTATGTCTAATTCTCTCTCTTTCCACAGCTGTCTTGTCATTAAATTTCATCTCCTACGTATTTGCACACAACATGAAAATTATGGACAGTATTTCAACATCTGTGTCATCATCATGTCTATGATTTATACACCTCAGTAAATTTCACATCTCTCTCTTTCCGTCTCTGTTTCATCATTAAACTGCACATGAGATGTGTGTGCACACATCGTCATTGTAATATGTTACAGAGGGAATGAAACAGGAAAAAAGATGCCAAACAAATGATAGTATAGGTATAAATTTTGCACTACATACTGATCACAATAAACTACAATGAATTTTTACTTGTACCACGTACTGTTTGATATTTTATGCCGTCACACACAGGGGAACTTGCAAATTCAGTAGAGATTCTATTTTGTCTTCACAACTTATGAGAATATCATCTGCTGCAACAGTATTTTGTTACAATTTGTGTAAGTGTTTGAGATATCTAGATGAGGCAGCCAGGTTTTGACTGCTACACTGCCTTATCAAAATCGGAATGGTAGTGCCCTGACTTTGAGACCAAACTTCGTACAATATGAATAATACATAATTAATTTAGCAATCAACCAGTTTGGAACAGAAGAGTTCAGTGAAATAAATAGATTCGTACGTATAATTCACTTCAAAAGCAATTAGATGTTCAGAATCTTTAAAGCAATCCCTTTTAAGTAAGTGTGCTATCTCCAGATTCATAATCACAATGGAAGCGACTGCTATACAAGTGATGACTAAATCCTTTGCAAAATAAACAAGGAGCCACCATGACCTTCTTTTACATATCTAATATTAGAGTCTGCTATTGATCCACTGCTGGAGACTTCGTAAATAGTAACTGAAATTTTATATATACAGTTTTGTTACTAGCCATATGTGAAGAAATTATAATAAATCACTATTTTTGGAATCATGTGTGTCCAATTGTTCACTTTTACATGTTGCATCATGTACATATTGCTCATGTTCAGAAAATCAGGTTTCCCAGCACTGATTGTTGAGAATCTTGACAGTCAATATATTTTGCAGTCTTCCAGAAGGACAACATTGCTGTTCCAAATTTGTGGTTGATACCTCTGATGCTTAGTATTGGCTGCCGCTGCCCTTCTCTAATGCCAGTATTCGTTCAGTGCATGTTGCGTTTTGTAACATACAACCAGAAGAGCCCTTATTTTCTTGTACCACAAGAAGATACCTATAAGAAACGTACATAGATTCTATTTGTAGAAGGATGTAGCGCATTTCATCTTATATATTACGTGAAAAAAGAGGAAAGGGATGAATAACAATAGTGACCACGGTTATGGCGACATTTGTAACGATGTAGAGACAATGTGAATCCGGTCGCTGTGAGTCTTGCAGCTTCTGTAACACACCATCACCCCTGAGTAAGAACGTTCGAATTGACAAAAAGGCCAGTCAACAAGGCCAATATTGTTGACATAAGCGTCATATTTCGATATTCCATATTCACAAGCAACTTTATCTCATAGGAATGGAAGTTTCAATACATGCTTCATCAAGAACACTATATTTCCCACATTCATCTTGTAACTCTGCATTTCAAACCAACAGGAAACAGAAATGCTTATTCAAGGAAACCAGTCTTTCTTAGCATATCTGTGCTGTAGCTGAACACAGTTTTCTAATTAAAGAATGCCTGAAGCAGGCAGGTGTGTCTCACATGCCACAACATCCGTCATCCAAGTCAGAGGCGTATTACTAGCCCTACAGTTCTGAATATATATTTTACACTCATGTGAAATCGAATATGATCACTCATCGTCTGTTCCCAAGATCAATTCAGTGCTCTTTGATATGCAGAATTCCAAGCAATAGTTACATGAACTATTTCCAAATCAGCGACATCCGCATTTCATGGGGGGCTTTTAACACATGGAATGTACTCATATGAAAATTCCCATCCTGAAATTGTCTCTTCCACTTTCTTTTCTGCAGTCGTAAGCTTCATGCACTAATCAAAGCTTCAAGAAGCGTATTGAGTAATTATTTCATCTTCATGTGCATTGCTGCGTAGCACTATTGTAGCTAATAAGAATACTAATTGCTTTATCACGTTATTCGGGTTATTCCAGTGAACTAATTGGAGATGTGCTAGTGATTTCATGGAGTGTGCCTTCAAATCCCGGATATTCCCTCCAATACCAATATATAGATCATCAGCTCCAAATAGTCATCCATTCTCAATCTTCCTTACTTCTAAATATAAAATATCCAATATCAAGTTTTCAAACAGTTGTTCTAGAAATTCATACTTATATCGTTCAAGCGATTTGCAACGTATAGAGACATTCTTAAATTTGAGAACATTTTCATGAAGAAGTAGCTTAGTAATCACATTCTTTTTTCGCAGTTGGAAGGACCTGATATGTAGCTGGAAATGAAGCGCCATGTATGTGATTCTGAGGTTGCAATTACCTGCATCAGTAACAGGACTGATGGTAAGTGAAAGTGCATGCTCCTTGAATCACATCTTTAAACATATTTGTTACATCAACTAATATACAAGGGTATTGCTTGTACAGAATGCATGCAGTGGAATTCGAGCAATAAACAAGAAGATGATGATGGATAAGAAGAAGAAGAAGAAGAAGAAGGAGCAGGATGGATAAGTCCTTAATCGGGTTATTAACAACCTACCCATAGAATTTTATATAGCAGACTTCTCATACAGTGGACCATGGACAAAGTTGATGGAATGGCTAATAATATTCGACTTTTTGGGTAAACCATTTATGCAACATGCAAAGAACATGACATTACTTATGTAACGCTTCTGGATTGTTTCTCAGACAGTCATTGAGCAGACCAGATTATGGGTGGAAGAACACAGTATTGAGTCAGCACAGAAGACAATAAGCTCATAAAAGAACTAGCTTCTTTAGCAGTCACTGGTGCATAAAAGATTAATTTAAAATGGAGTGAGTGTGAAAATGATTTTGTAGAAGTAGAAAAATGGAGAATATAATGAATTGAACAATTACAACAGCTTAAAATGGTGTGAGGTGTTTGAAACTGGGAAGTGATCTCAGTCTCAGAGCAGTGATGAAAATAGCCCATAACATTTCTTTATAGTTTACTCCAACAGCAAAGACGGACTTCAGAGTGCATCCCATCCAAAAAAAGGTGGAGTATTACCTCCCGTTTGAATATTGGTTGCATTATCAGCACTTGGAGGATTTTCTGGTGCTGTGGTGGGCATGGCTATGTTTGTTAATGATGCAAACACCACTTGCAAACAGTCAGCTGAGATGCGAAGACGTAATCATACAACTCAAGCAACAGTATTTCATGAAGGAAACTACTTGTAGTTAGAACCATATAGTAACAATTGACTTGGTCTGTATTTGATGAAAAAAATGTTCTCCTTAAGAAGTCGTCCAACGAGGGAGCTTAGTAATCTAGCCTGAGGATATTATGCAACAATATAAAATAAAGTAAAATAAAATAAAAAATAATAAAAATTGAATGGAAATACCACATTTCCGAAGGTATTTATGAGAGATACTTTACCAAAAACCTCTAAATGACATGAAGGTGCAATTGTTAACTTCCAGATGGAAAGGAAATCTTGGTCGCACTGGCTTACAAGAAGAATGATAATGCCAGTAGCATATAAAGTATTTTCCAAGATTTTATTAAGCAGAATAGAAACTACGCTAGACAGTCATTTAGGTGAATTTTAAGGTGATTTTAGGAAATAAAGGTCATGCTGGGAACATATTTAATGTCAAGTCAATAATTTGCCACAATTACTTTATTCAAAGGACATTGTAGTTATGTTTATGGATTTCAAAACAGCTTTTGATTCTGTTGACAGAGAAACTATAGATAAAGAAATTCGAGAATTTGGCGTAACGTCTAAGCCGGCAAATCTAATGTTAGAAACACTTACAGGTACAGTCTGTAAAGTAAAATTTGTGAGATAAATTTCACAGCCTCTCAAAATAAAAACGGGTATGCGACAAGGTGACGCCCTATCTCCAATTTCTTTTAATAGTGTGTTAGAGAAAAAAGTGAAAATCTGGAACGAAGAACTTATTGAACTCAACATCTCCCCTATAAGGTTAGGAAGAGGAAGGAAAATGTTCGAAATCGACTGCCTTGCTGTTGCAGATGATTTTGCTACCCTTTGGGAAAACGTGGGATCTGCCATAACACAAACAAATCTCATGGGAGAAATAGCCAGCAGAACTGGCTTAAGAATTTCTGCAGAAAAGTTTGTAACAATCGTTAAGGATGCTCGAAAATTCCTGAAAACATATATTGGTCAAATGGAGAGGAGAGATAACCCCAAAAAATACTTTAGAAAAATCTACAATATAGGAAAATTTGCACTAAATGGGGAGAGCATATGGTATCACCAAAGACCTCTACACTGAAAAGTGCCTATGCAAAAATGCAGAAATGTGGCACAACAGCACAGTAGTGAAGCCAGAATGCGTATATGCAAGCTGGGTCAACGAAGTGATAAAGGATTTAGAAAGAAACAATATAAAATAAAGGATATAACCAGTAGAGAAGCCTTTCGGGAAAAAAGTATTGAAAATGAAAGCATTTCAAAACAGGGTAGCTAAAAAGACTAGTCAAAACCGTCTGAAGGCAGAAAGAAGAAACATAGTGAACATAATGAAAACGTACTGGGAGAAAAGAAAAGAACAAAAGACAAAGAACTGAAATTGGAGCGTGGTCCTCATATTGCCTATTCGCAAAAACTACAAGTTTCAATCCCCTAAAAGTCAGAGGCATGATCAATTTATTTTAAAGTTACTGAACTCTATATAAAAGTCTTTTAGCACATTCTGACAGTACCACAATGGATGCAATCGAGCATACTTTAACGTATAGCACATCCGGGAAATCGATGTTATAACTCTCCCATCATGCCCACGAAACAGCCTTACTCAAATGATTTATCAACAATTAGATATGGAATATCACATCGGGAAGCAATAGCTAATACTTTTATAATGAAATAGACTATCCAGAGTTACTTTAAAACCTGGAATTTATGAATTTGATGACATTTTTTCCGCCTTGTTGAGGGAGATAAAGCTTTACAGCATCAAAAATGGCCATGAAGATGATGTGGAGGAAAAAAAAAAAGAAAAAAAAGATTGTCAAACAGAACATCGGAAACAATAAAACTTCCAAACAATGCGATTTTAAGCTTCATGATAATACAAGCACAGTTTTATATCTGAGAGAGTCCTAGTTGAAAAGGAAACCTTAAATGTTGGAGAATGTATCGTAAATAATCACAAAATTAACGTCCTATGTGCTGACTGTAATATTTCTGTGGGGTTCATTCCGCAATGGTACTTCTAGATGTATGTTACATCAGATCAAGCCTGCAATACCACCTTGACGTAAGACAGTGGAATCACCAGATGCATCCATTTGAGTGTCAGTCGTGGAAAGATACGTTTCAGAGTTAAGTAAATTAATCAGAGATCAGAAAGGAAGTTTTGTGGATTCCGATGGTAAAAAACAAATAACTACTCGATTACAGTTAAGGAAACGCAATGGGCATCGTACTTGGGCAGATTGTTGTGTGTGAAGAGAAGCAAATGAATGATGAAGAACAATAAGGTGAAGAAGACGAATGAGTAAAATGTCTTGGCTCCTCTCAATAGGCAATTGCTATCATCACTATGATACACCGTGCAATAAAATACTAATATTATTCTCTGAAAGCTCTCAGTCGACGTTCTGCTGAGAAAAGAAGACGAAGAAGAGGAAAAGGATGAGTTATGTACTGAATGTAACAGAATTAATTCACATTAACGATTCTACAACAGTTTCGAATATCATTAGTGTACACCATTTAGTAAAACAGTTTTCGCTCAAAACAATTTCGTGGAGGTTGTGTTACAAAACGAAAATTTACTCTGTATTGAAGGATGACTTGTCGAAGAATGAGGATAGCAGAAAGCTAGTCACAATGACCAGAATAAAAATACGGAACTCCACTTGATTTTGATAATCCAGTTTCGTTTGAGTAATCAATCGCTGATCAGGAGCGCGATCTGGAAACTGCAATGCTAATGAAAGGATATGCTTCTTATACGTGAAATGACACGGTCACATTCCGGAAGACTGGTTGGGAAACGAGAAGTGAACGAAAGGAATTATTTGCTGGTGATGATCATTTCGATTTATGTATCCTACTCAGTATGCTACTTGCGTTCGCTGAACGTTATAGGAAGATTATTTTAGTGATGTTTAGTAGCGTCGTGAAGCGTCACTGAAATGTCCTCACAATGGTCTTCCGTACTAATGTTGGTAAGTTTGTACATGTACCAAACCTGGTGCAAAGCTGTGAACAGCAGCTGCTTAAAGACGAGCGCCGGCTAATGAGAATCGTGTGCAGTGTGGCCAGGTCAGTGTTGCGTCCTATGGAGGCGTCATCCATAGGAGAAGAGGGAGGGGTGGAAAAGCGGCGCGCTGGCGGGAAATTGAAAACGGAAACCCCAGGAGTAGCTGGGCAAAGTCGAGGAAGCTGCCGTCGATGCTGCACAAACACCGTTCCCAAATACGATGGCATTCACAATTCTGTTATAGATATCACGCCTTAAACCAACCTTGAAATAAGCCTCTACGAGTCAAAGGAGTGTCGCAGTTTCTCGACCGAAAGTGATGTTATGATCATGAGATTGGAAGTGGAGCCATTTCGCACCTTACCGATATAATAAAAGACCTTGGCAGTTACAAGTGACCGCGAATCTGTCGTACGTCTTACTTAAGGTAAGGGGAAAAACACATCTGTTACCTTAGGAACAGATTTTCATTTGTTTGATATTGCTCACTGATATATTTTCCATTTTCCCAGAAATCTCTTTGATAACACACTTCTTGATTGTAGGTGCATCAAGAAGCTGTTTATAAGTTGCATGTCAGTTCGCACCTGCGTACATATTGCTAGAAGCTGACATCTTAATCAAGATAAGAGGGAATATTTTCTGATAATTTGGATTATTTTTTGCTAGAGTGATATTCCTCACTGCTACATTTTCTTATCTTTCAGAAAAATGAAGCATGTCGTCTACGAATTCAAAGCATTCCACACGTCCGACAATCCATTCGTTCCGGAGCAACTTCCATTTCTGATGCTGTTTGGTGCTAGAGGTGGCTTCCGCTGGTTTCACTCTAGAGAGGAGAACGGCCTACTGTTGAGTTGGATATAATGTCTGGGAAATGGTTAACTGAAAACCACCACCATGTCAGTAGCAGGAGACCCGAGTTGATACTCTGCACCAAGGAAGCCACTCCGACCGTAGTCGAATGGTTACCAATGACAACAGAAAATACACCAAAAATTCATAATCCTTTAATACCGCAAATGTTTCACGCAAACAACATCAGTGAGCATCTGGTGAATAATATGTTGCATCACATCATGACCGTTCTGGGAGATATGTCGAACACAACACAAGTTAACGACTGAACGCAGGGTAATGGCTTCAAGCTCTTATTTATAATATGCTAGTCTGAGTCTTAACGACTAATGACAAATGAACAGTAAATGCCTGTTTTAATTAACAATATAACACCACGAAATCCAGGGCCTTTTGGAAGTGCAACTCCAAGAACAGCCCTTTAATGTGCGTAGGAAGAAATCGAATAAATCTATATGGTTCAGACACAGACTTCCAGCTCCATGGGTTTCCCAGTTAACTGGTAGGTTTGTTTCTACAGAGTCTTACAAGTGACTATGTCCTCGCTGTTAAGCACAACACGAGGCGAACTGAATCGAGATCTTTTAGATGGTCCAAGTAACGCATCGAAGTCAGACAACTTCCATGCTGTATAAAGTGACAGGACAACGAAGAAATGGAATCACCCCAAAACACTACGCTACGCTGAAATAAGGACAACATAAAGTCCAAGCAACAGTGACTGCTCTAGACTACAGGCCGGAGGAAAACGGACTAACAAGGGGAGGCCGCCAATTGTGAAATTCAGATTCGATTCATACTGCGCATAATAAAAGCTCATGGCCAGAGGTGTAATGTGGCAAAGCACCAAGGTGCACTTCTCAGCCGTTGTCGAGAAAATCGACAGTTAAAAGAAACCGCACCGGTGAAATGCTCTCTACGGTTAATAGTTTTATACAGCGTCGTGGCGCAGGGACCGCATCTACCTTCTTTCGAAGTTAGCAGGCAACTACGCTTTTATGCGGCGGCTCGTTTCGGCCCATTCAACATCTGTCCTTCAAGTGTAACGAGCGAGTAACGGAGCTTATATTTCACACCTGCCACAGCAAATTTGTGTTCGTGGGGTTTCTATTTCTATTCTAATTCGAACGTTTGACTTACGCTATACGTATTTGTTTCGGAAAATCGTTTCTACGTCTTCCGTTAACTATACGTGGTTAACATTATGAAGACAATTAATAACATTTGTGAAATACAACTTTGTTTGCGGAAAACATAATGATGTTCGAAGTCGCCAGTTTTTCCACGACAAACGACCTTCAACAACTTATTGTATGCATAATTGTTGCAACTGATGGCCGGGAATTATATATATATATATATATATATATATATATATATATATATATATATATATGTGTGTGTGTGTGTGTGTGTGTGTGTGTGTGTGTGTGTGTGTGTGTGTATAGACAGATTTGAATAACAAAAAACAAATACTAAAAAAAAAAAATTGCATGACGCAAGATTCGATCCGGCGACCTTCGGATTACGAACCCGAGCGCTTACCGCTGCGCCACGACGCTGTCGAAACTTATTAATCGTTGAGAGTATTTCACCGCAACGGTTTATTTTAACTGTCGATTTTCTCGACAACGGCTGAGAGGTGCATCTTGGTGCTTTGCCACATTACATCTCTGGCCATGCGCTTTTATCATGCGCAGTATGAATTGAATCTGAATTTCACAATTGGCGGCCTCCCCTTGTAAGTGTTTCACACGACAAGTCTGCTGTGAGAATCTACACCAGGCACCTGGTGCAAGAGATCCCGTCCATGAGGCTACGGCCACATGTTTTCTGGGAGGAGCGAGTCGTCAAATATCTTTGTAGCATTTCAAAATTAGTTTTGAACAGTCTCGTGTCCGTGTCGTTACGTAAATTATGTGGTCGTTTCAATCTATTATGACGCCAGAAAAATGTTGTAAGGCAGATAAAAGGTGTAAAATTGCTTCATTTATTGTACCTAAAGTCAGTGTTAGTGTGTATATATGTCCTATAAAAACCAGTCTTGTAACCAGCTGTACAAGTGTTCACCCAGAAGCGGCGAAGATCATCTACGTGGCGGTGGTTCACAGCAGCAACGGGCTCCAGAGATCAGGGCTAGCTGGCCGCTATACAACGAAACGACAGAAACAAGAAATTATGTAGTGTTTGCTACGGAATAACGGTAGCGTCCTAGTTTGCCTAGATTTACGGTTCAGCAATGGTTTTGTGGAAAGAAGCAGTTAGTCACTAGTGAGGAGCCGGTAAGACGAATTTGTGTTACTTCAAGTGGGTCGAGAAATGTTTACGTGTGGCGCTATCGATACTCTGCTTGGACAGTTTGGTATCGATTATCAAGACAGTTGGAGGTTTATTGTTAATTTTCTTTGGAAAGATTTCGGAAGCTCGTAACGAGCGGATTTAGAATTTTTAATGCAAGATTAGATAATGCAGTAACGATACTAGGGCACAGTCAGTGGAACTGTTTGATGAATTTTATTTGAAAGTAGCTCCTCGAAATTTTCTTTTGTACTTCATCTGTGGTGAAGCGACCTTTGAGTGACGGGCTTAGTGTAGCGTTGTTGGTACGCCGTGTTAGTTTGAAGATCGGTATTTGCGTGTCGTAGGTGCGACCGCAAATGAGAGTTTTAACATTAGCAACTGTGTATGAGGAGGTCCGGTTTTGCTGCCTGTGATAGTATGTTGCACATGCCAAAGAATTTGTGTGGTGCGTATAGTTTGGAGAGTTTGGGACCAGCACACTCTAAGGTAAGTGAGTGTCAGCTATTTGTGTAGATTGGTGGAGGATAGTGTTACTACGAGGTAGTGCAAAAAATGGTTCAAATGGCTCTGAGCACTATGGGACTCAACTGCTGTGGTCATAAGTCCCCTAGAACTTAGAACTACTTAAACCTAACTAACGTAAGGACACCACACACATCCATGCCCGAGGCAGGATTCGAACCTGCGACCGTAGCGGTCGTGCGGTTCCAGACTGTAGCGCCTTTAACCGCTCGGCCTACGAAGTAGTAACTTGTTGTATACTGTGGAGTATTGAATAATCGACCGTCGTACTGGTGTTTTCCTTGATCGTAGGATCACGCACAGGAACAACAGATCGGAAGTGAGATGTAATTACCAGTGTATTTAGCCTGTACTCAATGTTAGTTTACTTTCTTTCGGTTTAGGGGGCAAGAACAACTACGGTTATACGCACCCATGTGAGAACTGTGAAACACGAAGACAAAGAAAGAAGTCAAAGGCTACTACACTTTAAGTCCAATCGATGGAATGAAGGACAGCTAGAAATAGGTACTTGGAGAAAGGTCCATAAAAGACGCCGTAGAGAAACAGGGATCCTGAACTGAAGATTAAGTGTCCTTCGCCATACTGCTACGCGGTCGACAACCCGTGCCTCGTCTCGCTAAAACATAGCCCTGTTCCCCCTGTGGTTTTTGGGGCTAGAACAGACGGAAGGTATTCCTGCCTGTCGTAAGACGTTTTTGTGGCTGTGACCTCTTGTAATGTTTTGTGGTTCCTGGCTGGATGAGGAGAGGGTGGTATAATAGTATGGTGGCTGGCTAAATCTCACTACAATACAAAATGCACACGTGGGAAATATACTTTATTACGGGAACCAACTGAGTACTTAACTTCAATGACGTCCAGTCTGAAGTTCTGTGGCTAACAGCAATCAAATAACATTTATTAAATCTTGAATCTTCTCCGTGTCCACATCACAACTACATACAGTGACTAACGTTCCCTCAGAACTAAGGTGCGAGCGACGACTATCACTGTGGAAGACTAGAGCACAGTCCGACGTATTGAGGTGCAATGCAAACTGAGCCCGATGCAACGTACTGAGGTATTGAGATTGAAGATAGTGACAGCTCAGTCGGCCGCGGCGGCCTATAAGCCCGATGCCCAGGGGTCGTTTTCGGCACGTACACAATGTTTCCTAGTACCGACCGATGTGCTCGCGAAGGCGCACGCCAGCACAGAGGCGACTAAAAGCAGTCGCCTGCTTTTCGGCCTACTAAGTTAAGTTGCGGTTCTCTTTTAGCGTTCGACCTACACATTTTCAAAATTTTTCAGAAGTGCGGGGTGCCGTTTGGGGAAGGATGTGTTACGTGGTGCATCACATATCAGTTGTGTACTGAGACCTTCCTCACCTTTTCTTGTCATGGCTCTGCAAGTCTACCTGTAATCGAGGTGTTCGGTGAGGACACCTTACGGGGTGCATCACTCTATATCTGCTATCTACTGTCCTCTTTCACTCCATGACAATACTGGATTTCTTTGTATCCAGTACAGTAGCCAGACTGTCCTTGAGGCGCCGTCATGTATGGAATAGAAGCCCGTCTACTTGTGATTAGGACTCTTGCCAACAGCCACCCTGCCCAGTAGCCTTCGCTGATGGTGGCTGGCGCCCAGGGCAGATCCCCTGGTCGGAGTGCGCGGTTAATCCACAATGAAGCGGACCGATTCATCTTTTGCAGGTGACTGAATGCCCCCAGCTGTCTCTAACGAGGGCAAAGTAAACTTCAGTTCCGAGAAGTATGATCCCAAATCGTTCCTCCGTCTAGCTACGCAATGGAAGGAACATAGGGCAGCAGCAAAAAGGGAGTCACATTCGCCTCGGTATTTGGTATGCAGCAGAACTGATGGGGCCTTCTTTCTGCCTACAAAGCCTCTGATTTTCGTAGACAACGTAGAGGATAAATTAGTGGAAGTGTTGACGCTGTCCAATATGCGCAGTGGGCCCTCCTGTTTCAGACAGCATCCCCGCCCAGTCGAGGTCGTTGCTCGCCTGTGACAATCTGGGTGATATTCCCATTTCAGTCATCCCCCAGAAAAGCCTAAACATGGTTCCAGGGATTATTTTCCATCGAGGCCTCCTTTTGTAGTCCGATGACGAGCTATGTACCAACTTAGAACGAAGGATGTTCATTTCATCTGGCGCATCTATAGGGGACCGAAAGATGATAGGGTTGCTACCAGTGCCTTCATCTTGTCCTTTGAGGGTGACTCGTTACCTACAAAGGTCAAGGTGATGGTATACCAATACGATGTAAAACCGTATGTCCTTCCCCCTAAGCGGTGCTTTAAGTGCTGGAAATTCAGGCACATGCCTTCCCAGGGCAGTTCCAGCGGCACATGTAGAAACTGTGGACGTCCACTGCATCCAAATACTCCATAATCTTATACTGCAGCTATAACACTGTCGCCCTAACAGGCGTTGGTAGTCTTCTCAGCTAAGCCTCCTACAGTGGGCCCTCAAGGCTGCTCGACTATATCTGCCCCCCCCCCCCCCCAACCATGGTGTTTGGGGACAGATCTTCTTCTGTTGTTCCCAAAGAAACCACCTCACCCCCATCCAGACACCAGGGAAACCGGTCCCCTCCCCCCCCCCCCCCTACCTCCAGCTGAAGAAGCAACAGCTTCCTTCAACTCATCTCACACGGAAGGAGTCCCTTGGGACTCTACCTTCGAAGGTCTCCCGACATTCAAAACTGGATACCAGCCAGTGGGTGAAGGAGCCACAAGCTGCTGGTCAAAGGGCTTCATGGTCTTCACCTGTACCTGAAGCTACTCCAGACAAGCGCTCCCAGCAAGCCCCTAAAGAATAGTGAGAAGACAAATAATCCAAGAAGAAGACTTAAGTTACGTGAGTGAACCGTAATTTTACTTTCAAAATCTTTTCTTAAAGAATTTACTTTATTTACTAGCGATTCACCAAGAACATTAACACATTTAATCACACTAGGTGAGTGTGGATGTAGCTGCCAGGAAGTAACTAATGGAAAATAAAATTACCTTTAACATATGTGAATTTTATTCCTAAAAGCCTTTTCAAAAACAGATTTAAAATTGTAGTCAGAAAGCACCCTCTCAATATCAAGTTACAATTATTCAGAGATAGAATACCGATTTTTTTTTTTTTTAACAGTAGGAACCTTCGAGCTGAGAAGCTTCCGCCCCCTTTCAACACGGCCATAGTCACGGCCGCTCACAACGACCTCTGAACAACTACACTGGTGGAAATCTGCAACACACCGGATTATTTTAAACTAAAAATTTTAACAACTCACACAAACCCATTAACTATGCACCCCGTAGGGGGAGTTGGAAGTGGTACAAACACTCACACTAAGAAATTATTTGCCACAGAAAGTGCAATTTGTTTTTAAAAGGGCTCTTACGATGAAAGGGTGGAAACTTTATAAAAATGACTATTTAAATAAAACCTATGAAATTCAGACTTACATAAAGTGTACAACATGCTCTACATTACACATATACCGCCCCGCAAGATGATAGGCAAGATAAAACATTTCAGGAATTCGCCCTTTACCTAAGTTCTATAAATTCGGTAACACCGAATGCGACAAACATGACAGAGGCAGCTATTAACGTACAGCAGATTGACGGGGGGGGGGGGGGGGGAGGGTTTACTTAACAACCCGAACCGCAGACTGCTCTAAACCTCCCCAATTCCACAAGGGAAAAATGGACCACTCAATTCACAAATAACCACCTTCCCGTGGGTGGGCAAACGGAGATGAATGATGGGACGACCGCACCAAGAAAACAAGTAGAATTTAACAAGTAAATGAAACAACATATCACCAACCACCTAACTTCTAATAAACTGCGCTTTCTGGCAAAGACCTGTCACAGCATCCGCAACGCTCTCCTGAACCGTCCGCTGCCAGCCGCTTCAACGGACGCAGGAAGGCGAGCCGATCTCCCGTCTCACGGCGTCGCAGCTCGCCCCGGCCAGCCCGATGTCGTGGTTTCGCTCCTGTCGCTCTCGTGTGAACCGTGAAACCACTACCCCTTTCTATACGGCGCGGCCCACTGGACTCACGTGGGGACCTAACATGCGCCGACGCTCAAGGCGGACAAGTCATCTCATGTCTCAGTGCGCGACCGACCAACTGACCGATCCAACCGCCAATGACCGTTGTCCGAACAACTCAAGCAGACTGGCGGCCTGACGCGCAGACTCAGATGCAGGACCTCAGCCCCGACCGGGCGACCAACAGCTGAGTTTTGCTACTGGTGGAGTGGGAAGACTCTCATTTTCTGGCTTTAAAGTTGATCCAAAGGACAGACATACTAGCACTCCGACGACAGACAGACACTAACTGCCGCATAAATACAAACGAGAGACAGACCAGCAACTGGTGATGTGAGACTGACACTCGAGCTCGGCGCACCGGAGACTGACCACACTGCCGAGCTGATAGCGCCCCTTAAATGCATGTAAACAGGCAACCTTTCCGCTTTCCCACCAGAGGGAGACACCAAAAGCTGCGATAACCACAGCGGCGCCGCCGCCAGAAACGGAGGGCGATTGCTTCACACAACGCGCTGCGGCGCGCTCTTCAAAACAGCAATCTTTTACCACGGCTCAGTGAGAATTCAGTCGCCCCCACACTACCTCTCCCTACCTGTTCAGTGTCTGAGAACGAGGTGGAGACTGTAGCCTCCCCTGGGAATCTTGGTTTCGCCGACGCCTTAGCTGCTATGGAAATGGTTAGAAGTACTCAACTAGTGGCAGCAGGTCACCCTGAAGCGTAAAATGCCTCCTTGGTCCCTTCATGCCTTCACAGATTACAGAAAGAGCAATCCTCCAGTGGAATTGCGGCAGCTTTTTCCACCACATAGCTGAGCTGTGGCAACTCTTAAGCGTTACATTTGCTTTCTGTGTTGCCATTCAGGAAACCTGGTTTCCACCAATGCAGATCCCGTCCTTTGGGGCTACGTAGGGTTTGACAGAAATCGTAATAACAGGGTATCCACGTGAGGTATGTATGTATGTCCTTAACTCAGTATGTAGCGAACCTGCACCCTTTCAAACACCTTTAGAAGCAGTGGCTGTTAGGGTGAGCACAATGCCGGAAATTACCCCCTGCAACATCTACCTACCTACAGATGGTCAAGTACCACAGCATGTATTGACTACATTAATTTCTCAACTCCCACCACCATCGCTACTTTTGAATGATTTTAATGTCCATAACCCTCTGTGGGGTGGAAACAGGATTGCTGGCCGTGGTAAAGATGTCGAGAATCTACTAACTCGACCCTTGCCTCCTAAATACAGATGCCTCATTTCAGTTTGGTACGTGGTACATACTCAGCCACTAATCTCTAAATTTGCAGTTCCCACCTTCTACCATCTATCATCTGGAGAGTCATGATGACTTGTGTAGCAGTGACCACATTCCACTCTTCCTGTCTCTCCCCCAGCGTCACTAATCAGGATGCTTGCCCAGATGGGCTCTTACCAAGGCTGATGGGGATGCTTACATCTCTCTAACCACCATTATAACTCCATCACATGGCAACATCGATGAAGTGATCCAGGACATTTTACTAATACCACTGTTTCTGCTGTTGAATAGGAAATTACTTGTTCCACTGGTTGCCCCCAGCGGTAGACAGAGCCCCAGTGGTCGCCAGAAATTATAATGGCCATTTGAGTTCATAGACAGGCCCACCAGTGTCATAAACAGCACCTATCCCTGGGACACATAACTGAGTTCAAACAGCTCTCTGCCCAGGTCCATCAACTAATAGAACGATGGGAGCAGAAGTGGTGGGAATAATAACATCTCCACCTTTGGAACATGAACCTCTCCTTCCCAGGTTTGGACTAAGGTTATGCTCCTTATGGATATCAGACCTGTGCAAGTATACCTGGTATTTCCATAAATGGAATTATCTGTACTGACCCAGATGCAATCACAGAGCATTTTGCTGAGCATTATGATCAATCCTCTGAATCTGACTATTGTCACCCTGCCTTTTGTATCCTAAAGCAGTGGGTGGAGAACAACACATATCATTTACTACGCACCACCCTGAGCCACATAACGCTGTGTTCAGCGAGAGTTCCTCAGTGCCATTGCACACTGACCTTACATGTACCCTGGGTACGACCACATCCATCCTCAAATGCTTAAGCATCTATCAGTGGATTACCAGCGCCACATCCCTGCCATCTTCAACAACATCTGGAGTGTAGGCAAATTCCCGACGCAGTGACGGGAATGTGTCACTCTTCCAGTGATAAAACCTGGCAAGACCACGCTCGAAGTGGACAACTATCATCCTATTAGCCTCACCAACGTTCTGTGCTAACTGCTCGGACATATGGTGAGCTGGCGGTTGTGTTGGCTTCTTGAGTCTCATGTACTTCTAGTTATATCCCAGGGTGGTTTTCGCCAAGGTTGCTCTACCACTAACAGCTTGGTATAACTGCCGTCTGCCATCCGAATGCCCTTTTCTCGTCGTCATCATCTTATTGCCGTCTTTTTTGACCTGACGAAAGCCTGTGACACCACATGGGTTCACCACATCCTCACTACATTACACGTGTGGGATCTCTGAGGCCAGCTTGAGATTTTTCTACAGAACTTCTTGTGGCTCCACACATTCAGAGTTCGAGTTGGTACTTCACACAGTTCCCCTCATATCCAAGAGAATCAGGTCCTACAGAGCTATGTACTGAGCATCCTGCTCTTTTTAGTGACCATTAATTGTCTTGCAGCAACTGCAGGGTCCTCAGTATGACCCTTCTTATATGTTGGCGACTTTTGCATTTCCTTTAGCTGATCTACTACTGGTGTGGCTGAATGTCGACTGCAGGGAGCCCTACAAAAGGCGCATTGCTGGGCCATCACCCATGGCTTTCAGTTTCCATCCACCAAGACTTGTCTCATGAAATTCTGTGGATGTCATACAGTTCACTTGCACTTAATGGTGATGACCATCTCCTTAATGTAGTGGACTCTTATCGCTTTTTAGGAGTGGTTTTCGACTCCCACTTTACTTCGCTTACCTACCTTCATCAGCTTAAGCAAAAGAGCTGGCAGCATCTTAACATCTTTCAATGCCTGATTCACATCGACTGGGGTGCAGATCTCCCTACACTGTTGCAGTTGTACAAAGCCCTTGTACGCTCCCGTCTTGACTAAGGGTACATGGCATACAGTTCAGCATCGCCATGAGCATTGTGGATGCTGGACCCTATACACCATTGTGGTGTTCGACTTGTGGCAGGGGCTTTCTAAACGAGCCCAGTAAACAGTCTACTTGTGGAAGCTGTGGCTCCTCTATTTCATATCAAGGGACAACTGCTTGCCAGTTATAATGCACATATTTGGGGCTTGCCTCAGCATCTGAATTACTGTCTCATTTTCTCTAACACGGCGATCCATCTCTCGCAACAGCGGTCTAGATTGGGGATTGCTATTGCTGATCATGTCCTATGCCTTTCCTATGGATCCACTCACGTACACCTCCATGGAGTCTACCTCGGCCACAGCTTCGTCTGGATCTATCCCAAGTCCCAAAAGACTTAGTTCATCCTGCGACCCTCTCCCATCAGTTTCTCTCTATTCTTGATGCGTCAAGGGTTCAAAGGTAATTTACATTATGGCTCGATGGTTGATGGTTACTTTTGGTTCACTTTTTCTCATGCAGGAGATACTGAACCGCTCTCCTTGCCAGATGGCTGCAGTGTTTTCACTGCGGAGGTGGTAGCCGTCTCTTGCACTCTTGAGCATATCTGTTCCTCTGCTGGGGAGTCCTTCCTCATTTGTAGCGACCCCTTAAGCAGCGTACAAGTTCTCGATCAGTGCTTCTCCCGCCATGATTTGGTAATGACTATCCAGGAGCCTGTTTATGCCCTCACAAACTTTGGACGTGAAGTGACCTTCATCTAGACCCCAGGACATATCAGAATCGTAGGAAATGAACTGATAGGCTCACCAAACAGTCTGCTAATAAACTGACACTCGAGCTCGGCGCACCGGAGACTAATCTCTGATTGGTCTTATTTCGGGATGTGGAATATCGAATGGCACACCTTAAGTCCAAAATGGTTCACATGGCCCTGAGCACTATCGGACTTAACATCTGAGGTCATCAGTCCCCTAGAACTTAGACCTACTTAAACCTAACTAACCTAAGGACATCACACACATCCATGCTCAAGGCAGGATTCGAACCTGCGACGATAGCTGTCGCGCCGTTCCAGACTGAAGCGCCTAGAACCGTTCGGTGACACCGGTCGGCACATCTTAAGTATAGCAAATAAATTACGTGCTATAAAGGAGACAACGAATGTCTGGATGTGATCCATGTGAGCGTCTCGCAGAGATCCCATTGCCCTTTACCGGCTCGGCATCGCCCATATTTGGCTGACCCACAGTCACGTCCTCCATCGTGAGGACCTATCCCAATGTCGCAGTGGCTCTCGACTGACAGTAGTCCACATCTTGTGGACAATCAAGCAGCCCTGAGGCGGTCTTTTAACCTTCCCGATGCACTACCTACGGCGTTAGGTGACAATGCCTCGATGGTTGACATAGTTTTAAGTTTTATTAGAGAGGGGCGATTTTATCACTCAATCTCAACTCTTTCTCGCTCCCTCTGGTGCTGTCTGTCCGACTTTGTGTTCATCTTTTCATAATCTGTGGTTTTCTTGCCTTGTGTTTTTGGGCAGTAGATTTTGTGTGAGGCAGAGTGGCTGGCTCATGCCTTTTTATTCCGGCGATCAGCCAGTCTAGGACATGAGGTATATTGTTTTTACGCCTGCTACCGCTTTTTTCTCTTTAGTTAGTGTTTACAATTTTGGTTTGCTTCTTTCATTATCTCCTGCAGTGTGGTTACACTGTTCGTCTTACGAATTTTGTTCCGTCTCTGAATATCAGACGATGGGATACTTTTGGGGCATGGTTTTATTTTGGGAACTGTGTAAGGAAAAAGGGACCGATAACCACGCAATTTAGTCCCTTTAATCCACAAACCAACTAATCAGCCAACCAACCTTGCCCTAGCTGAACCGTTTGAAAACGGAAAATCCACCTGCTACCATTATTCTAATAGCATTTGATTAGTGACATTCAATAAGGTTTGTAGAAGGTATGTGACAAGCCAACATCTAAAGTGGTTGAGTTTTTGAAAATGTAATATTTAAGCTGAGTTGAAAGTGTCGGTCACGGATAGGTTTTATGTTGGGCTTTTTTTCTTTCATTTTCAGTTTCTGTCTCGTTCAGTATGGGGAATACGTTTTGGTCACTCTCTCACATCAACCTTTGCCTGTGTTAAGGTCTGATTCATTTTAATGAGCCAAAATAAACTCCGATTCGTTAAAATTATAACCAAGTCCCTACATTATCATTTTATCCACAATTCTAAGTAAAGTGAAACAGAATTATCGATATTTGAACTTTGAAAAGGGAAGTACAAAAAAAATGAGGGTTGGAAGTTTAGCGATCTGTGTGGTGTCACCGCCAGACACCACACTTGCTAGGTGGTAGCCTTTAAATCGGCCGCGGTCCGTTAGTATACGTCGGACACGCGTGTCGCCACTATCAGTGATTGCAGACCGAGCGCCGCCACACGGCAGGTCTAGAGAGACTTCGTAGCACCCGCCCCAGTTGTGCAACCGACTTTGCTGGCGATAGTTCACTGACAAAATACGCTCTCATTTGCCGAGACGATAGTTTAGCATAGCCTTCAGCTACGCCATTTACTACGACCTAGCAAGGCGCCATTATCAGTTACTATTGATATTGTGCATCATGTACCGTCAAGACCGACGTTCTTCATTAACGGATTAAAGTTAAGTATTCCACCAGCTACGTCCGTTTCTATAAATTCTAATTTGCTTGTCCTGTTCCAGACCTCACGCCAGCCTGCGTGAGCTAAAACGCGTGCCTTTCGGCTTCCTCTAGTAACACGGTGTTGGCTCTCCTGCCAACAAAAACAATCTGACTTATAAAAAGTAGAGCAAGCACACTCAAATCAGCAATATAATATAAATAAATGAATGAAAAGTCTTAAAAAAAAGTTAACGTCAGTTTATTTCCATAGTAACAAATATATCTTTGGCCTGAAACGCCAACTGCTTTGTAAAAAAAATTAAATGTAGAACCTTTTCATACATTTAGGACTGTGTAAGTGCTGTAATTAAGAATTGGGAATAATTAACTGAAATAATTTGATGCCAAGTGCAGCTTTGTTTTTACCTGAGTAACGAGTTAAGAGATGTCAATATTACAAGTTACAGTATGACTGTGAAGCGTCATTTTCATTAACAGTAGTTCGTACGGTACACTAGTCTGTGGTGTGTTGATAATATCTATAATTATTTATGAGCTTCGCTCAAAAAGGTCTGTTGGGTCATTATAATGTTATAGTGTTGGGAGCTCATTTTGTTGGAAAGCTTACTTACTATTTCAGTCAGGTAGGTATATGAGTGGTGATTGTTTCAGAATTGCGCATGGAATGTTTCGAAGAACCTTTATCATCTGAGATGTTAGATTGAGATCTGATGCGCCACTCCACGAATTATTTTCAATTAATTGCATCTATATTTACTTTTTTCTCGATTTCCTCTTGTATTGGATCAGGATGATGCCTGAACGATTTATCAGGGCTAGGCGATTCCGGCGGCAATTCCAGCACAGTGCAGGGAGAGAAAGAGTCGTGATCTGCCAGGATATGTCAAATATAAACATATCCTGAGCTAGAAATACCGAGCAATTAAATAGCTGATCTGATCGAATTCTGTAACCTCATTCAAAACATTGCTGCGCAACATGAAGTCTCAGTTGTTGCACCGTCTGGATCTGGTAGGATACCGCTGTAAAATAGACCACACCACTTTCAGTGTTGTTGAGCATGGGATGGACAATTCTCAGGAGACAGCAAGAACACTAGCACTAACTGTGGGACATGTTGCGTGGACAGTTGCAGCAACAGCAACCTTATCAGTAAATTCCACTGGGACATGACGACTTCCTCTTCCAGGTGACACACTCAGCTCACCAGAGTTTTCGAATTTCATAATCATCTCCTCTAAACCTTTTAAGACATCGAACCTCTACTCATAAATTTCAGTCGGCTATAATCTTTCAGTGCAGCAATGTAATATTGCCGTTCACGTAAAACAGTTTCACTATCAGGGCACGCTCTCTCTTGTCGATAGAAATAATGTTCACTCACATTATGACATGTCAAATCAGCGTGGATGTCATACACCCATACAAACAGCGTACAGAGCCAGATTTTCACCTGGTGGCCACAACTGAAGTTAATGGCTTTTTTTTTACAGCGTAAATCGGTTCCGCATTAACACGTCAGCATATCTACAAAGTTTCTCTGCCGTACGCTAATTACAGTCCACTGTGGACCTCTGTGAGTAGCTGCGCTTTAATCACAACCACTCGGTTGTAACAAAATATGAGAGAAATATCAAAGTGCTACGAGAAGTGGCAGGAGTAACGTAGGGTGCGGGCCCCTGCACCTGCATTAACGTGTATCGTGGCCGAGAACGGTTAATCGTCTGAACTGCGGAAGTATATACTGAGGATAGGCGACTGACATCTTACCAGAGAAACACAACAAGGCGCAATACTTGGCGATTAGAATATGTCTTAGTGACATGAAGTGAACCCCTAGAAATGCATTATTTGTGGAAAGTAACGCACGACTTTAAAAGGTAGGGTGCAAAATGTTCAATTGTAAACATAAGATTCCTAAATTCAAATGGTCCAAATGGCTCTGAGCACTATGGGACTTAACTTCTGAGGTCATCAGTCCCCTAAACTTAGAACTAATTAAACCTAACTGACCTAAGGACATCACACACATCCATGCCCGAGGCAGGATTCGGACCTGCGACCGTACCAGTCGCGTGATTCCGGATTGAAGCGCCTAGAACCGCTCGGTCACCGCGACCGGCTAACATTCCTAATGAAGGGGGCTAAATTTTCAGATGTCTCTTCACCCTGTATCCATAAACCTTCTGTAATCCCTTACACGTCTAATTATTGGTTGTGCCGGAAGCTGTCGCCACTAGTGGGGCAATATATGGAGGAAGCACAAGATATCGATTAGCCGTCTCAAGTTTGAAAAGACTTAACTTCTGTAGTATCGCTGAACCCGGCGTGAGGCGTGACGAGCCAGTTATATGGACCATTCCAATCAATGCCCTGGGCGAGCTCCGTTCCAAATACCCACAGGTTATGATATTTTATGAGTACTCCTCAAAGATCCACGAGGGAACGGGAAGCGCCTTCCGGAATTCTCACTTGCAATTAGCATTTAAGCACAAACTGCCAAAACAATTACGCCAATGACGGCACAGCTTACAGGGGTCTTGGAAGCCCTTGATTACTGCTACCAGGTACCACTAGAAAACGCTGTCACCTTTCTCGGTCTCTAAATCTGCGCTCAACCTCCTTCAACATATTCATCGTGGGCATAAAGACCACCCTACAGCCGAAGAGGTTAGATCCCACGTAACCTGAGTATAGAGCAATGGCGTCAGTGAATCGACATAATGGATTTAAGCGCACAACAACTTAGTGGGAAACGAGATGGGTGATTCTCTCGCCCAGGAAGCGGTGATCTCAGGTATAGGCAATTATACACTCATACCAGTGGACGACCTATCATAGATTTAAAGTAAGATGATTCGGACTGAGAGGAACAGCGAATGAAACTTTTCTCAGACAACTACGTGTAAATAACACCAGTGCTGTCAGCCAGACCATGAACTCTTGTGTAGATGGAAACTTGAAGTTGCCACAGAGCGGTAGAATTCAACGACTGTCACTGTCTACGAGTCCTACAAACGCATAAGCATAGCACAACTTCCACTTTATCACTGTGGCAATGATGAAGAAGCAGATCACATATTTAGGAGCTATCAACCGATGCACCCTTGCACCCGAGTCGCTTAGGAATGTCGGTAAGAAATACCATTTACTAACATCGATACAAATTTTTTGAGCAACTACAGACTTAACGGTGTATAAAGAACCTTACTCCATTTCAATCGAAGCGAAACAGAGATATGCGTTAACAAGCGACAGACTATATAACTAGTGTAATCTCGGTAAGCTATTTCATTTTCTTTTTTCCTTCGATTTAGATCGCCAAATTTATGATTGTTTTACTAATCTGGCGTTGTCATCTATACTAGTAGTAAGTAATTCCAATTTATTTACGTGGGTGCTCTGCAGCAAAAACTTGATGGTCAGTTGCAAAAAAAATGTTGAGCCATTTAATTAATCTCCTACATGTTCCATGACGCAGTTCTTCTGATGATGTACTTGTTATGAAGGCTGTGCAGAAAGTAAGATCTGATCACGTGTGAAATGGAAACCACAGTTAAAATCCGATGAACCGTTGCACGTACTTGTTGGCCAGTGTCTGTAAGGTATCTGTCGATCGCGGCACATTAGTTCTGAGCGCACAGTGAGCACGTAAAGATACGTAAAACAACAGTGTCTCCGCCAAGTGCTAGGGTCCGGTGAGAGGTTTTGCCTGATGTCAGGCAGCCCACATAACGTAGCTGCCACGCTTTTCCTTCTCTGTGACAAATCTCTGCTACACTCTGCAGGGGCCTTGAAGAAGCTCCTGCAGAGTTTTCGATGGGACAGTTTGATCTCCCACAATACAGCCCCTAATTGACTCTCTCTAAGTGTCATCTCTGCTCACATGAAGCTCTAGCTATGAAGACAACATTTCGGCGTAGACAACGATCTATAGACCAGTAGAGAGAATTAGCGGAAAGCACTGGCAGTTGCCTTCTGTGACAAGGGTATTTGAAAGTTGGTAGAACGCTACGACAGATGTCTAACTCGGAGCGGCAACTGTGTAGAGAAGTAACTGGAAGGTGTAGCTAACTGTTGGAAATAAAATATTTTAGATTTTCATAGTGATTTCCATTTCGCGACCCATCGGACTTTACGTTCCGAACAGTCCTCGTTTCTAGCGCTAGTTTGTTGCAAACTGATGAAGTGTGGTTTTCAATATGAATGCGGAGTAATGGTTTCATCACGGTGATTTTATTGAAAATAGTCACCAGGAACCTTATTGAAATACACTTCTGATAATAACTAAAGAAATTAACTCGAAAGAGAAAAATATTAAAATCATTGTCGGCACAGAGCTCTCACCCGTATAACGTGCAGGCGGCAGCTGATGGACGGGGCACCCAACAGAATCTACTGAACGACATCGTACTGTTTCGTACTTCTTCGTATGCTCTCGAGTGACTTCCAACGGCCGTTTGCTTAACAAATTTCAAGTACGTGCATAGGAATAATGCTACAACACTAAGCCCACTGACTGGTAGACACTCGAGGATATTTCCTATGTAAGACATGGATTACTTGATTAAGATTTGTATTTAAAATATTTACTGATTGACACCCATTCTCCGCGTTGTCTCCTATCTAGACATCGGCTTGTAAAATATCTTCTCAGTTAGTGAGCATCTCTTCATACCACAGATCTGCTTCAAAGTTCGATTTGTCGTGAAATAATTATGTGCTGCACAACATAATTCCAGCAGTGGAGGAAACCTCTCTGTGCGATCGTGTACTGTATGTGGCACTGCCCAATATAGTGCCGTAACATAAAAGTATCATTAATAATTAAATATCCAATTAAAAGAAAAATAACTGAACCCGATAAAAATATGATTCGGAATATTAATGACTCCCCATGTCATCAGATGAGGCCTGATTTTGGGACAATCGAAGGAGTAGTGTACAGCAATGGTATTAAGCAGGTACGTACATCAAAAAGCCGTATTGCTTTGAATTGGAGTCTCTGGTCACCAGCCGCGGAGGAAATGATGAGTTCAGCTGAACAGATACTACACAGGACAGACGCCAAGCACAAGCGGGACCTCAAAGAGAATGCCATGAGTCACATCTGCGCTATAGTGCCCTCTACCCACAGTAGGGGCACTTGCGTGGGAAGAATGCGTTTTGGTAGCTTGCCAGAAATGTACGCAGTTCCCTGCCTCAACCTAGTAGCGCTCCATTAAAAAACAAAGTACATCGAAAATAATTTTAGTATAATACATTTCTTTGCGTGGCCATCTCCCGCAACAGCTATTAACATCTGTCACTATAGGTTATCCGTCTTGAGCTGACTGCAATCTAATTAAAAAGAATTACACCAGACGCGTTTCGCTTTTTTTTATAAAGCATCTTCCGTGGTTATTCTGTAACCGTCTCAATACGGATAACCTATAGTAACAGATGTTAACAGCTGCTGCGGAAAATGGCCTGTCACAGACTGCGTGGCCTTTCCCGCCGGAAATTCGAGTCCTCCCTCGGGCATATGTGTGTGTGTGTGTTGTTCTTAGCATAAGTTAGTTTAAGTAGTGTGTAGGTATAGGGACCGATGACCTCTGCAGTTTAGTCCCTTAGGAATTCACACACATTTGAACATTTGAAGATGGCCACGCAAACAAACATATTGTGGACGCCCTGTCAGGCATTTCCAAGTGGCCTCTACATGAAGTTTAAAAGGATACATGTCAACCTGCATAAAGCAATCCAACAGATGAAGTTTAATAACACTTGCAGATCAAATAATATCATACCTAAATATACTAACGTACAGGTTAAAAAAGTTCTACCAGTGCAAAGAAAACGAAGCAAAAACAAAGAAATTGGCTAAACTACGAAATCAAGTCTCTTTATGCCAAAAAGCAAACCATAAATTGGGAACTATATAAAGCACATCTTAATCTTAGGAGCGTTCAGAATAAAACCGCTGTTTTCTCCCACATTGTTAGCAAGGTTGAAAATCTTACATATATCGTGATAGAGAAAATGAAAAAGCAACACTCAGAAAAAAGAGTGCAAATTTAAGAGCTAAACAAACACCCAACGCTGCCACAAATTACAACCAGTCTAACGAAAAATACCACTCGTATCCAAGATGGATCAACCTCACTGACACTGTTTTGCATGCAGAAGAAATAAAACTACTCGAAAAAGGTCTGGAACACGACGTCAGCACACAAATAGAAAAAAATACATAGAGAACCTCATATTTGAATCGGAAAGCATTCTGACACAGAAAAACAGAAATGAAAGAAGTGAGGTAAACATTGGTCTGAAGAGAGAGCTAGTCACTACTGAAAACAAAAACATGTTAACACAGATAAAAGAAAACAGGGAAACCGAAACAATACAGATTCCATAACACTGACAAAACTGAGAAAGAATCTACAGGAACCCAACAACATCACAAAGGCAGATAAAGGAAACATAGTGGTTCTCATGGATAAAGAACAATGCATCAGTAAGACACAAGAGGTCGTCACAAAAAATTAAATTATAAAACTAAAATCAAATACAACCAACAGATTTCAAACGAAGTTGAGAAACACACTGAAAGACATTGAACATTCAATAGGAAACCATGAAAAAGGAAAAGTGCTACAAACAATAGCCAGCGCACCTTCCCTCTGATGCCAGACAAAGTTACACAAGGAGGATCTCTCCGTCACCGCTACTGTAAATTATAGAATCACTTCCACTTACCAACTTGCAAGATACATGTTGAAAATCTTATCAGAACACTACAAATTACAAGAAGGCAGGCCTATAAGAAACAGCACACATTTCATTCAGTACATAAAAGACATACAAGTTCCAGGCACAGCCACCCTCCTGTCATTTGATGTAGAGAATATGTATTCCAGTATACCAATAACTGAGACAATAGACATTGTACAACAAAATGTTAAAACACTCAGAACACTTCCACTTGAATACATCAAGGAAACAGTGCAGGCTTCCAGAGCTAATAACAGAACAGAACTATTTTCAGTTCAATAGTGATTTATACACTCCTGGAAATTGAAATAAGAACACCGTGAATTCATTGTCCCAGGAAGGGGAAACTTTATTGACACGTTCCTGGGGTCAGATACATCACATGATCACACTGACAGAACCACAGGCACATAGACACAGGCAACAGAGCATGCACAATGTCGGCACTAGTACAGTGTATATCCACCTTTCGCAGCAATGCAGGCTGCTATTCTCCCATGGAGACGATCGTAGAGATGCTGGATGTAGTCCTGTAGAACGGCTTGCCATGCCATTTCCACCTGGCGCCTCAGTTGGACCAGCGTTCGTGCTGGACGTGCAGACCGCGTGAGACGACGCTTCATCCAGTCCCAAACATGCTCAATGGGGGACAGATCCGGGGATCTTGCTGGCCAGGGTAGTTGACTTACACCTTCTAGAGCACGTTGGGTGGCACGGGATACATGCGGACGTGCATTGTCCTGTTGGAACAGCAAGTTCCCTTGCCGGTCTAGGAATGGTAGAACGATGGGTTCGATGACGGTTTGGATGTACCGTGCACTATTCAGTGTCCCCTCGACGATCACCAGTGGTGTACGGCCAGTGTAGGAGATCGCTCCCCACACCATGATGCCGGGTGCTGGCCCTGTGTGCCTCGGTCGTATGCAGTCCTGATTGTGGCGCTCACCTGCACGGCGCCAAACACGCATACGACCATCATTGGCACCAAGGCAGAAGCGACTCTCATCGCTGAAGACGACACGTCTCCATTCGTCCCTCCATTCACGCCTGTCGCGACACCACTGGAGGCGGGCTGCACGATGTTGGGGCGTGAGCGGAAGACGGCCTAACGGTGTGCGGGACCGTAGCCCAGCTTCATGGAGACGGTTGCGAATGGTCCGCGCCGATACTCCAGGAGCAACAGTGTCCCTAATTTGCTGGGAAGTGGCGGTGCGGTCCCCTACGGCACTGCGTAGGATCCTACGGCCTTGGCGTGCATCCGTGCGTCGCTGCGGTCCGGTCCCAGGTCGACGGGCACGTGCACCTTCCGCCGACCACTGGCGACAACATCGATGTACTGTGGAGACCTCACGCCCCACGTGTTGAGCAATTCGGCGGTACGTCCACCCGGCCTCCCGCATGCCCACTATACGCCCTCGCTCAAAGTCCGTCAACTACACATACGGTTCACGTCCACGCTGTCGCGGCATGCTACCAGTGTTAAAGACTGCGATGGAGCTCCGTATGCCACGGCAAACTGGCTGACACTGAAGGCGGCGGTGCACAAATGCTGCGCAGCTAGCGCCATTCGACGGCCAACACCGCGATTCCAGGTGTGTCCGCTGTGCCGTGCGTGTGATCATTGCTTGTACAGCCCTCTCGCAGTGTCCGGAGCAAGTATGGTGGGTCTGACACACCGGTGTCAATGTGTTCTTTTTTCCATTTCCAGGAGTGTATTTACAAAGTGAATGATTATTAATGGGGTCCCCAGTATCTGGAACCATAGCAAACATATTTATGAACCATGCAGAACATATATTATATGTAACGAACAAGTGACACGTATGTATAACATCCTACACTGGATTAGATAAATGGCTGACATCTTATGCCTGATAAATGAGTCAAACAATAAAATTATCCAGTTACACACAGACATAAATTCTGTTCATGATAATATACATTTTACAATAGAGAAAGAGAAAATAGACAGTTAAATTTCTTGAACATCACCTTGAAGATTCAAAACAAACAGCCCACATTTGTCATTACCGATAACTGACAACAACAAAAACAATTATATATGAAATGTCACAACATCCCAGTTATCAAAAGAAGGCTCCATAGACTAAACACACTACCATTAGATATAGACAATTACAAAAAGAAATTACTACTATAATACAAATAGCCACAAACAGGGGATAGCAAGGGAACTTAGTAACAAAGCTGAACAAGAAAATCAAGAAACAGAATAGAAGAAAGACCCAACTGTCACCAACACAAGGACAAAATCACAAACAGACACTCAAAATACAAGAATGGAAACAACACAAAGTGTGAAAAAACAGAAAGTAAAAGATGATACACAATGACACAACCACAAATACACACACAGAATATCCAATATTTTCAAAAAACAAGGCATTAAACTAGCACACCAAACCAACAACTCAGTTCAGAAATACTTCCCAAAAATAATAGGAAAAACTGATCTGTATCGGAAATGAGGAATATACCAACAGAAATGCAGTAATGAAATGGAAGATACGTAGGTCACACCAGGAGGACATTTGACACCAGATACAAAGAACAAGTAAGAGCATGTAAGAACAGGACAAATCATCCAACTTTTGCAGAACACCTACACCAACACCAACACAAAACTAGAACCAGAGACACAGACGTGGAAATCATAAGGTTAAACAACAACAAAAAACACCTCCTCATCTTACAAGAAAACTACCACATCCAAAAAACGTAACAGAAAAGAAACAACTCATAAATGATCGGGTCAACTTGGCAAACCACACACCCTTTAAACTGATTAACCACTAAATATAAGATTAAATTACACTTGTAACCGAAGGCTCCATGTACCACTACCATCTCGTCCCCGATTCTGTCCTATAATCACTTTCCAGCCCCATCTCTGTCTTCTCCCCAACCCCCCCCCCCCCTTGCAAAAAACAAAAATAAATAAAAAAAAGAAAATCAACTCACTCCCACTCCTCTCACGTCTCTACCTACTTAAAAGACAATTTTACTATCTCTCTCTCTCTCTCTCTCTCTCTCTCGCACACACACACACACAGGTTGGCAGCAGTACAACGGGAACGTAAACAAACGAACAGACATAAACACTGACAGTGCGGAATGAGAAACAGTTTTAAAAAGTGAAGTGTAAATAATGCAAGGCAAGAGAGACTGCAGAATGTCAACGCTACCAAGTGCAGATGTGAAATGATGCCATTCGACACCAACCACTGCTAGCAGTAAGGAGGTAGTAGAATATATAAAGAAACACCGTACCTTGAAGACTAACTTTATAAAGAAAACGCTGCTTTTAACCTAAAACAATCAAAAATGTGCAAACGTATGCATCCAATTTACAGAATAACCACGGAAGATGCTTTATAAATAAAGGCGAAACGCGTCTGATGTAATTATTTTTAATTACGTTGCAGTCATCTCAAGACGGATAACCCGTATTAACAATAATTTTAGTAATTTGTACTAGTTACCAAGAAAATGGATATAGGTCGATCGAAGACAAACTTTTATCATTAGATACAGACACAGACAGTCGACAGACAAGTGTAAATATGCCGAGCGAATCTACACTGATGATAAAACTGTAATAAGAACTTGTCTGTACATTAAAAACATTCACCAAAACGTGACTGCGGATGATGTAGGGAGTTTAACAGATTACAATAAGACTATTTTTTAAAACATTGCCTGCCAGTTTGTCAGTTTCACCACGCTAAGCTCTAAAATTGCTAGATGAATTTTTATGTTGCTTTCACAGATAAATTTAGCGTAGCCCGAGGTAACATGAGGCTTTATTTCTTCAACGTCGGCTCACAGAAAAGAAAGATGCCTTTATTTATAACTTTAGGAGTCTGGTCAGCTTAGCAGATCGGACTTATACCTCAGTGATACGACCCCCACTGCGTAGTACGCCAGAGAACCACCAAATGGTGCTGTTAGTTTCGTTGTACACCAAACAACCATTAGATGCCACTGTTAGTTTTTTTTACTTCAGTGACAGTTGTAGTTTTGGAAGTTTACATCAGTGACAGAATAAAGCGTCAAAATCTTATCTTTACGAACACCAACTTACATTGCATTTACTTGGTATGATATACGAATTTACTGACATTACTTTGTATATTATAAACTTAATGAAAATGTTTTGCATTTTTCGACACCTTTTATTTATATTTTACTTATAGGCTGAGAAAAAAGAATTTATTGAGTTTCCTTTGTGATTTGAGAGCCTGCATGTTACATTTTGATTTTCTTTTGTTTACGAATAAAAATGACTAGAAAAGGATCGAGTCCGTCTCAGTACATGATAATAGACAGGACTATGCGATCTCAAGAATTCAGTGAAGATCGTCAGGTGAGACATCAGTCTTTAGCTGGCTTTTCTGAAACTCCTTCCGAATGCGAAACGCGACGTAGCTCTGAACGAGAGCGTCATGCATCATCTCGCTGCTCTGGAGCCTTCGCTCAAAGAGGAAACCGCCGAAGCCTTCAACGTGTTCGCACAGTTGCCTCACGATCTCTCAGAAGCAATGGCCAACGTGAAGGGTGACTGAGATGATCGTGATGGCCAGTAATTATCACGAGCTTCACAAACGCTTACACGCTTAAGTAGTGATCCAGTGCAGCCTTAGAAGGTGATGACAACACAAGCGGCAGGCGGAATAATAGCTCTCGAGAACCACGAACGCACGCGTCAATATCGTGAGAATTTTGCGTTGAGCGAAAGGGAGATAACAGATGGAATACGATAGGCACAGACAGAAGAACAGCGCCAAGCTCGACTACACGCTGTTACTCTTCGACACCCGCTAAATAGAATGTCAGTTTCGTCTGAAGACTCACAAGAATCTCAAGAAATAGCTGCGGGGAGTGTCAAACTTCCTTCTGTCAATAAAGAAAAAAATGCGTGGACATGTAATCCTATGAGTGATTATGTCACATCTGCTGCAGTTGGTGGGATGATCACAAACTGTAAATTTTGTGAGAGACTGAAAAGGCCAAAATATACAGCAGGGATGTGTTGCTCGAGAGGAAAAGTGTATATCGAAATTTTTCAGAAATCCCGTTTAATCTTAAAATATCTACTGAATGGTGACCATCCACAATCTAAGCAATCAAAACAGTTTTTGAACAGCGTCTGCCCAAACAATAATGCGTTTCAAGTAGGATTTTTTCGGCGTGAAACAAGTAACAGGAGGAACTATGCAGCTCACCTGTAAGGTTTGGGGACAGTTTTATCACCTTATCGGCAATTTGCTGCTTCAAAATGAGCCCAGGTTTCTGCAAAGACATTTTGTTTCCACAACTTGGCAGTGATCTGACTGCTCTGCTCGAAAATGTGGTGCTTTAAGTGAACCCACATAAATTCACAGTTTTAAAACTGCACTGGAGTGTATTCCCCAAGGGCAATTGTATTAACAGAGTTATGGAGCGATATGAGTCTTCGAAGTATCCAGACGAACTTTTAAATTCTTTTAGCCCACCTGATCTTGCATTTCACAAAATTAACTTGAAAAATGGCGTCCCAATTATTACGTTGCGAAGGATAACACCACCGAAATTGTATAACTGTACAAAGCTTAAAATTACTTCGTTCCAACACAACATCATACAGGTGAAAATTTTCAGAGACTGTGCCGCACACAAGGTAGATTTTATATTTTATACCCAGAATCCCGCCTATTCCTAACAATTTCCAGTTTCGCTTTAGACGTGTACAACTGCAGGTGAGCTTAAATCATGCCATGACCACAAACAAAGCACGAGGCCACACCTTGCGTGAGGGGGCGTGGACCTTCCTGTCAGTTGCTTTTCCCACAGCCAGCTCTGTCCGTGTTAATGAAACAAACAAGTTTTTTTTGACGTCCCAATCACACTTCTTGAAACGTTATACAAAAAATTTTAATAAGAAAAAGAATTCCACACGTACGAAGTCTCGGGCACAGAAATAAATAAATACCATGGTGATGTCGGGTTTCTCAGCTGAATATTAGATCTATTGCTACACATAGAGATATGCATAACAGTAGTGTCGTCTTCATTATCATCATTCATCCTCATTACGGACGGAGGGAGGCAATGGCAAACCACCTCCACTAGGACCTTGCCTAGTACGGCGGTGCGGGTCTGCCGCATCATTCCCGTACGCTCTGCCAAGTAGTATGGGACTTCATCATCATCAACTGATCGGCAAATCATTCGAGCAGGTAACTGTCACTGTTTGTAAATGATCCAAAGATAAATATTAACGGAAGATACATTCTAGACAACCGAAATAAATTGTACAGGGTGAACCACGGCACTACCTAAATCCTTTAGGGTTTATTCAGAGGTTTCTTCAGAGTATTTTTGTGTAAGGCACCCACTCTCGCCGTTGGCTTTTTACATAATAATGATGTAAGTATGGTATATTTGCTTAGTTACCACATTCTCGTTTATCTCTGTGAAAATACCCTCCGAACAGTGAAGAAGCCTGTAACATGCAATAACTACGACGTAGACAGACTCCCGAGTTCGAGTCTCGGTCCGGCACACAGTTTTAATCTGCCAGGAAGTTTTGGTAACGTGGTTGCCAGCGGTGCAGAAACAGATGAGCATAGCGTTGTGGTACCGATTTTCCGCTGCATTCAGTGAACCCATACACGAGGTGCATAGCGGCCCGCCCTTCATCAGAAGCATGTCCACAGTATGCTATGTATCGTTGTTAATGCACGACCAGCCCTGCCGCGGATGCGGTGCCGGCCTCCATCCGGCCATCCGGTCAACCGCACTTTACGCGTTCCCAGCAGCCGCCACCGTGGCATGGCGGCGTTTCCTCGAGCGGTTACGCCGCTACCAGTGATGTGGAAGCATCCCCTCCCCGAGGCTCCAGCGGTGGGTCTATTTAAGTTCAAACATCGAGGCACAGAGCCCATTTTGTGTTTTTGCCATTTCATAAAAGTGACAGCCTTTCGTAGGAGTCAGGGCTCGTTGTCTCCGCGACACTCATTGTGTTGAAGACTGTATTGTAAACCTTTATACTTGTATACAGGGTGAGTCACGTGAGATGTAAGATCCCTTTCATTTCGTGAACGGTTAGATATATAGAAATGCGGTTTTCCGATAATGTTAGAGCGTCGAGGGGCAAGTATTTTTTTTATAACAACGTAGATATTGAAATAAGTACATTTTTTTTAAATGGAACCGTGTAATTTTTATAACTGCATTCCACAGCTCTTGGGAAGACAGTCACACTGACATACCTTTTGTTAATGTTGATGCTGAAACCTGTTTTAAAAAATTTTAGAAATAGAATTTTCTAGCAGAATCGCAATTGACGATGCAAACACTGGCATGCAGAGCTCTCGTGTTAAGCTGTGTCAGAATGTCAACAAATTTGCCTGTTTACTTGTCTGCACTCCAGCCCGCTCATTTCTGTTTCAACACTCGTTGTGTGCAGACATGTACACCGATGAGGAGAAGGTGAATATTCTGCTTTTGTGTGGAGAATGTAAAAGAAATTCCGTAAGAACAGTACCGAGGTACGGGGCTGTCTGTGTGAATCACGAGTGTCTGACGCGATAGGCAACCGCGCTATTTGTTATGACGCTACAGCGCGGTCAGGGTGATTCAACGTCGAGAAGAGGGAAAGAAAGGAGACTGCAACTGACAGAGGAGATGAAGAAGCTGCTCTAGCTACGACGCTACTGAAACCGAAACATACTGCTAAGGAACGTGCAAACAGCCAGACGAGAGTCCTTCGCATCCTGCATCGACAGAACTTCCATCCCCATCATCTGTCACTGCATCAGGCACACGACGACCGCGGTTTCCATTGTGGTGCAGAGTTATAGTTTGCTCTACAGCAACTGACAGACGATCATAAATTTTTGTAGCGTGTGCTCTTTACTGGTGAAACAACGTTCACTGAATACGCTAATGCAAATTTCCACAACATGCGCTACAGGCAGCCGAAAATTCACGTTGGCTTCGTAACGTCCAATATCAACGGCCGTGGAGCGTAAACGTATGGTGCGGCGTCATAGGAAATTTCATTCTGGTCGGTTACTTCATCTCAGGAGTTCTAAATGGACACTCGTGCTCACACTTTCTGACGAACATTCTGCCAGTTCTTTTAGAAGACGTACCACTGGACATTCGACAGTGTATGTGGCTGCAAGAAGTCAGCTGTCCAGCTCTCTCGTCCCGTGTGGCAACGCAAATACTAAATGCGAACTTTCCTGGACGGTGGGTAGGACGAAATTTCATAATAAATGAAAAGCACATTCATTTACTATAATGTTGTTCTACCAAAAATCGACGGAAGATTCTGTTGACACAAAATTTTACTGTCAAATGGCCTGAGAGGCCCTTAATTTCGCTCCTCTCGATTTCTTTCATTGGGGAGCACAAAAAGGCGGAGTCTATGACGAATCCCCAACTACGGCAGACGATATGTGTGGTCGAATCGCCAGTGCATGCTGTACCATATCTTCTACTATAATCACATCTATTCATCGTTCTTTCGAACGGCGATTACAAATGTATCCTTCAGTCCATAGTCAACCATTCAAAGACTTGCTTAAATAAAGGGTAAAGTTTTTCTTTTCTTTGGAAGACAAAATTCATGTTATGTGATCTGATTGGTTAACAAATCATTGTCAGTAAATTGTTTATTTCATTTACGTGTGTACGAAATTGCGCTGCAGTATCACATAAATCGACAACGTGTGTTGCACCTAGCTGGTAACGTTGCCATTACGGTCTTACGTTAAGTATGAAACATTGTTTCTATAAGAAGAATATTTATTTTGCGGTCTACAGGTGGTCACCAAAGTATTTTTAGTAAAATGTTTAGTTCAACAAATGTATTTCTTGAGACATACTTCAGAGCAGTCTAGGTGGAGACAATGCCAGGTACCATGTATTTCACTTGTAACAAGAGCACACGTGTGTAAATAGGTGTAAAATCTTCCTTCTAACATTTAGATATTTAATAGAACAGTTGCTTTTGCAGCGTATAAGACTTCTTTTGCTCCTCAAGGCTGATCAGCTGACTTCTCTGTTTCAACTCACGTGAATATGGGCAATACATAAGTGTGAAATAGTTTTCCTAAGCTATTTGTCATAAGCTAGAGTCTAGCGTATGTCGTATTTCCATATACAACATTCGTACATGAACCTGCATCTAGGTCTTAAGTTGGTTCAAGGGCAAACAAAGCTTTATTCTCGTAGCGCAAGCCTACTAGCACTGTTAGGTGCTTCGCGGTGGAAACCAAGTACTAAACGACAATTTCTGGAAAAGTGTCTTTGGAGTTCTCGTTCACCTTCTAGTTCACCTTATTCACTTCAGAGTGTTCGTGTAGATCCCGCCACATTAGAAATTTCGCAAGAACGTTATTTGACGTCGAAAGTAATTCAGCCACAACAAGCACTGATATGGCAAACAGCATTACCGAGGCAGAGATACGACCTGTAACAATTTAGATGCACGAGATAGAAAAGGCAGGTTTGTTACTGAAATACTTCAGCATGGAGTTAGTAACGAGTAACAAAAATTCATTTCACTTTCAGTGCATCATCATCTGTATTTTTCCTGTAATGTGTTAAAAATCCAGCCAAAAGTGAATGGCAAATTGGATAACACTCTATTGATCAGTGTAGTTCAAGACATTCATTCGAAGGCCACGTCTGTAGGAAGAGTGAGATGACGTAAACTCGGATTCAAGAGGTCGTGTCGGCAGTAAATGTCGTTCAACCCTGAAGCGGCCACGGAAAACACTGCCCCTCTTGGCATTGGCCTGAATGCCAATGACGTCACTGCCGGAAGAACGGCTGTACACACACGAGGCCGTAGGTTTTGTGGCACTCAGCGACTACTTGAGAATCGTCTGGGGGTACACGGTCGATAACTCATGTAAATTTAACCACCTGCTCGGCCGAGAACTCAGGGGGTTTGATTAATGAAAAGCAGTTTCAGGTGAATTGCAATTCTCACAGCCACAAGACAAGACACAGAAAAATTTTCCGTTTTGTCTTCGTCTCTTTCTCTGCCGTGAAATATCTTTTCTGGTTAACTGTATAGGCCTTTAAATAGCTGTTCGCATACGTTAAACGGAGACCGGTAATTTAAAACTGAAGTCAATATTTATACTGCTACTACACGTAATCATATTATATACACAAAAATGTAAATGTTGGTTTGTTCAAAATCGTTTATCTTCAAAAGTTCTTAACTGACTGCTTTGAAATTGTATATATAGGGCGACTTTGTCTCAATGTGTACAAAGTCGATGAGAGAACATGAAGCAAAAAAGGCTAATGAACTTACGTCTGGGAATGCATGCCTTCCATGCTAGAAACTATTTATTCAATCCTTGTTACAAAGACTGCTGTCTGTACCATGCAGCCACATTTACAGTATGCGTGATTTTCTCGAGGACAGTAGTGCAGTTTCTCACACTTCACGTCCTATCGCCCTCTCCTGCCGTGGTAATCGGCAATGTTGTGTCCGATTCACTTCTCTTGGTGATCACCTTGTAGCGGATCTGAAACAGTTTTGTACACAATGGTTCGGTATTCGAATCGACAGACTGCCGACATGGTGTTACTTGTTGTTGTTTTTGTTGTGGTCTTCGGTCTAATGACTAGTTTCATGTTGCTATCCATGCTACTCTATCCTGAGCAAGCTTCTTGATCCCCAAAACCTACATAGTTCTGAATCTGCTTAGTGTATTCATCTCTTTGGTCCTCCTCTACGTTTTTTACCCTCCACACTGCCCTTCAATACTAAATTGGTGATCCCATGTCCGACCAACCGATCCCTTCTTCTAGTCACGTTGTGACCAAAATCTCTCTTCTCCCCTATTCTATTCAGTACGTCCTCATTAATTACGTGATCTACCCATCTAATTTTCAGCATTCTTCTGTAGCACCACATTTCGAAAGCTTCTATTCTCTTCTTGTCTAAACTATTTATCGTCCATGTTTCACTTCCATACATGACGACACTCCATACAAATACTTTCAGAAACGACTTCGTGACACTTAAATCTATACTCGATGTTAACAAACTTCTCTTCTCCAGAAACGCTTTCCTTGCCATTGGCAGTCTACATTTTATATCCTCTCTACTTCAACCATCATCAGTTATTTTGCTCCCCAAATAGCAAAACTCATTTACTACTTTAAGCGTCTCATTCCCTAATCTAATTCACTCAGCATCACCAGATTTAATTCGACTACATTCCGTTGTCCTCGGTTTGCTTTTGTTGGTCTTATATCCTCCCTTCAAGTCACTGTCAATTGCGTTCAATTGGTCTTCTAGGTCCTTTGCTGTCTCTGACAGAATTACAATGTCATCGGCAAACCTTTAAGTTTTCATTTCTTCTCCATGGATTTTAATTCCTACTTCAAATTTTTCTTTTGTTTCCTTTACTGCTTGATCAAACTACACATTGAATAACATCGGGGATAGGCTACAACCCTGTCTCACTCCCTTCCCAACCACTGCTCCCCTTTCATGCCCCTCGACTCTTATAACTGCTATCTGGTTTCTGTGCAAATAGTAAATGGCCTTTCGCTCCCTCTATTTGACCCCTCCCACCTTCAGAATTTGAAAGAGAGTATTCCAGTCAACATTGTCAAAAGCTTTCTCTAAGTCTACAAATGCCAGAAACGTAGGTTTGCCTTTCCTTACCTATCTTCTAAGGTAAGTCGTAGGGTCAGTATTGCATCACGCGTTCCAAGTTTCTACGGAATCAAAACTGATCCTCCCCGAGATCATCTTCTACCAATTTTTTCATTCATCTGTAAAGAATTCGTGTTAGTATTTCGCAGCCGTGACTTATTAAACTGATAGTTCGTAATTTTCACACCTGTCAACATCTGGTTTCATTGGGATTGGAATTATTATATTCTGCTTGAAGTCTGAGGGTATTTCGCCTGTCTCATACTTCTTGCTCACCAGATGGTAGAGTTCTATCATGGCTGGCTCTCCCGAGGCTATCAGTAGTTTTAATGGAATGTTTCCTACTATCGGGGCGTTGTTTCGACTTAGCTCTTTCAGTGCTCTGTCAAATTCTTCACGCAGTACCATATCTCCAATTTCATCTTCATCTACGTCCTCTTCCACCTTCATAATATTGCTTTCAAGTACATCGCCCTTGTATAGACCCTCTATTTACTCCTTCTTCCTTTCTGCTTGCCCTTCTTTACTTATTACTGGTTTTCCATCTTCGCTCTTGATGTTCATACAAGTGGTTCTCTTTTCTCCAAAGATCTGTTTAATTTTTCTGTGGGCAGCATCTATCTTATCCCAATGAAATAGGGCTTTACATCCTTACATTTGTCATCTAGCAATCCCTGCTTAGCCATTTTGCACTTGCTGTCGATCTCATTTTTCAGACGTTTGTATTCCTTTTTGCCTGCTTCATGTAGTGCATTTTTATATTTTCTTTTTCATCAGTTAAATTCAATATCTTACCCGTTATCCATGGATTTGCCTTTGCTTGGGCGTTTACTTACGGAAAGGTAAATGGCAAGGGGCAGCGATCATAACGTACAACGCTGTATCTCATCCACTACAGGATGAGTCAGCAAGAGAAGTAAATCGGGCACAGCAGTACCAATTACTATGATAACAGAGGGCCTGTGGCATGACGTTTGAGGAACAGTACCACCCTCGAGGAGGAAACCATGCATATTGTGTCTGTGGCTGCGCAGTACGACACGTATTAGACTGCAGTCTCCGTGACAAAGTGTGATTCAATAAATGGTATTAAGCACGGAAACCATGCATTTCCAGACGTAAGTTCATTAGACATTTTTGGTCCGTATGCTCTCGCGGATCAATCCGTAGAGTTTGTACACGGCAGAAAGAATCACCCTGTATAGTTAGCGTAAGACTGTCGTTACGTCTCCTTCTTACTTCTCTGATTTTCACGTCGTGCTTACGTGATGAGACGTATGGGGAAGGACGTTACACACTGCCCGGCTCTCCTCGGAACGCACTCTCTCGAGATTTCTGCAGCGGCCGCCCCTGCGTGCTGCACAGCTCCTCTCCGCCTCTCTTTTAGCACCTGTGACTGTAGTTTGTTGAGCACCTCCATAACCTTTTTATGCCGAGCAAACGTTCCGGTGACGAAATGCACTGCTGTTCGTTGAATCTTCTCGTCTCTTACAGTTTGTTATTTGTCCCAAACTCATTAACAGTGCTCAATAATCGGCGAAAAAGTGTGTAATGTGCCCCTTCTTTCGTGGCCGAATTTCATTTCCTTTGGATTCTCGCTGTGATTTTCGTCCTTGCATCTGTTTTGCCTATAATTTTTGTTATTTGCTCATTCCATTTTGGAGAGCTACGGAGGAGTGGATTATTCGTCTGTTGACGTCGACTACGATACATTTCAGTACGTCAGCGGTCAACTGCCAGTTCATGCACGAATCGTTGATTCTCTGCAAGTATTCCTCCATTTCGTTACGACGTATTGGAACTGCAGCCTTCTTATAGAAAACAGCGTCAGATCCACGGAGACTCTAGCGTTATGCACTGGATCGTTAAAGTAAGTTGTAAACAGTAACAGCCCTGTGCAGTGGGGAACTGAAGAAATAACATTTGCATGCGTCGATTTTGTATCGTTAAGAACGACGTGTTCTGTCTGCAAGGATGTACTGCATCCTTTTATAAACCTGGTCCGCTACACAGTAAGCTTGCGCTTTTACTAAAATACGGCGCCTAGCTCGCCACCCACCTGGGCGCCGGTATTTGCAACGTTCAGGATCTCACGGACGAGCAGCGTGAGTTGAGTTTCGCAAGATCTCTGTTCCAGGAATCCATGTTGATTTTTATAGGTGAACATTTCATTCCACGAAAATGTAATACGTGAGGAAAACGTTTTACGTTCCATAACTATACAACTCATGAACTTCAGCAATATCGGCCTGCAATTGTGCGCATGTCTACGACGACTCGTCTAAAAACTGGGAATGCCCTGCGCATTTTTTTAATCGCTAGGTATCATCCGTTGCTACAATGGCTTACTACACAATACTGCTACAAGGGGAGCAAGTCATTTCGCAATATATCTCTAGAATCTGCCAAGTATATCAAAGTATGCAGCAGTTTCACTTGATTTTCTATTCCTCACTCGCTTATTACAATGTCTGACATTTCCCTATTCGTGGGATGCACACACACACACACACACACACACACACACACACGCACACACACACACACACACACACAAAGGATATGAAACACCTCAGAAATACTAAACATTGAGAGACAATAACACACTTTTTAAAGTTTTTTCTGTTTCTCTAAAGCGTGTTTTCCTATATTTTTCTCTGTTCCATGACCACCAAACGAGCCTGCGGCCGAGCGAATTCAATCCCGGTCGGTGGAGTCCCCCGTTATAGTAATGCCGAAGTAATTATGTCAGGCCAAGACGAAATCGCCATTGCTGGACACTTTGGTGTATTTTTATGAAATGATTTATTTCGCTTCGTAAAGAGTTGTTGCTGAGCTGCTTTTAAATCGCTGTTTTGGTACCCTTATGAACCTTTGTATCTGATATTGTAGCATACGGCTGTTGCAAATACCTTTGAATCTGTCTTTGATAAAAGTCATATATTATCTACTGAATGTGCAAGTACGAACTAAAGTGTTTTATGAAAGGGTAGATAAACAGCCGGCCGGAGTGGCCGTGCGGTTCTAGGCGCCACAGTCTGGAGGCGAGCGACCGCAACGGTCGCAGTTCGAATCCTGCCTCGGGCATGGATGTGTGTGATGTCCTTAGGTTAGTTAGGTTTAATTAGTTCTAAGTTCTAGGTGACTGATGACCTCAGAAGTTAAGTCGCATAGTGATCAGAGCCATTTGAACCATTTAGATAAACAATTTGAGAAGAACTGTAAGATAAAGGCAGAGTAGACGCCGCACATTTTTTTAAATTAATTTTCATCAATATATGAACACTTGATTCGCAAAAAACTTAGCCAATATTGGTGGTCTGAACATTGTATATTGTTACAGAAATTATCGTATTATAAGAAACCTTCTAACAAAGAAACATTCTCATGATATACGACGCCTTGTAAATTTCATGAAAGTATCAAATAGCGGGCAAGAATTAGCAGTAGGTACAGGCAGATGGCCAACTGCAAAAGAAACTGAAAAAGACACTCACGGTGATTTTTGTTTTTCAACTTTATTTTTAACTCGTCCGCAGAAACAACAGATATTCTCATAGAGAGTGTTTGATTCAGATGTATGATTCATGAAGCCATAAAGTACATCTTACAAATTGAATCCAATCAGAGATAGATGATGTTTCTTGATAAAGTTCAAGACACTCTACACAATCGTTTTCTTCAAAATGTAATTCATCTGAGGAACTACTATGTACGGAAATACTACCACCATCTTCTTCTGAAGCTGTGTCTTCTTTGGCGGTTTCTTTCGTCTGGTTCTGGGGATTTGATTTCCTTTACCTGCTGCATTTTTTGAGCAGAGACTTTTCCTTTCTTCTTTCCTTCAGTCATTTTCGTTGCTATAAACTCGTCGCATGTTAGACTCATTGCAAACTGTTTTCTTTTCGATTTACTTCTCTGGGGTAGTGCAGGAACAGGTGAAATCTGTGGACTTGCTTCATTTGGATTGAACGTTTAGTGATCATTGCAAGATACTTGTTCGCAGCTGAAAATTCGGTTAAAAATTAAATATTCCAGCTGCGAGATGGTGGTTTGTAAGGATTAAAACTTTGATAGAAATCAATTTCTCTACAGCTTTTGGGGCTTTTGAACATCAAAACCGGTTAATTGCTTACAAGTAGTACACATAATTTTTTTTTTTTATGAAACATATACCTAAATCTAAAAACTGCTTACGCAAAAAACCCTTTTGCTCAAAACTGTGTTATTACTGTTTACCCTATGTACAGGACGAGAAACAAAGAACTTCAGCTTTGAGATGGGTTTTCAGAAGAATTTTCTCTCCTATTCAGTACTGTGTGGTTCGTCCTGAACGCCGATGTATCACGTGTTACGACACAAGGTAACCGTCTCTTCTCTCAAATTACAACAGGCTACGAACTTTGCTACATGGTTGTGTCTAGAGCAACTCTCGCACTGCTGGCTGTAGTGAGCACAGCACTCCGTCTTCAGGCCACAAATGGCCCATCGGGACCATCCGACTGCCGTGTCATCCTCAGGTGAGGATGCGGATAGGAGGGGCGTGTGGTCAGCACACCGCTCTCCCGGTCGTTACGATGGTTTTCTTTGACCGAAGCAGCTACTATTCGGGCGAGTAGCTACTCAATTGGCATCACGAGGCTGAGTGCACCCCGAAAAATTGCAGCAGCGCATGGCGGCCTGGATGGTCACTCATCCAAGTGCCGGCCACGCCCGACAGCGCTTAGCTTCGGTGATCTGACGGGAACCGGTGTATCCACTACGGCAAGACCGTTGCCTGGCTGTAGTAAGGCGATGCTGTTATCTTCCGCGATGACTGCAGACTGGGCTGAGTGACACTCGGATCTGACGTATGAAACCATTCTGCAGAGGTGGGGTATGGACCTGTTGAGGGTGTGTCTACGCCGTGTCTCATCCATAGCCGCGTCTAGCAGTGACTGTGCTTCCTCGTGGTTCCGTTTCTTGGTATCAACATTTCCATCGGACCTCGTTCTTCAACACCCACGTTCCGGCCGAAACATCGCCTGTGCTAAGGTACACTATTCCCTAGGTATATCTCATTCATAGTATTCTCCTGTGGGACCACGTTTCTGGAGTTTCTCTTCTCTTTTTATCTGTAGTGTTTACAGCTAGCAGTTCACTTCCTTAAAAAATCTACCCTCTAGACAAAGTCTTCCTGGCATACGGATTTATATTAAACGTTAAAGTATTTCTCTTACACAGAAGATGTTTATTCTTATTACCAGCAAGATTTCTGCTTTCACATCTAGAACCAAATGCTTTCTGTCCTGCACTGAATTCTCACCACGGGGATCTCATGTGAATGATAGACGACCGGCTTGCTTCAGGACTGAATATTGATACCATAATATGCTTAATATTATGTTGTCGCATACAAGCTTCCCATCTATGTCCAGTAAAATATGATGCATTATCAGGGTCGGGCTTTCCCACCAGTGGGACATAATATTGACTGAGACTCCTACTAATGGTCGTAGCTGTACGAATCTTATTGTATACAGCTTAACATAATCGGTAGCTAAGTTGTACCGTGCTATAACATTTAACGCTGCCTCTGGCAGATGGCAATACATCAGTAATATCACTAGATGGTTGTAATGGTTTCGTAGGAATGATAGCATGTAGCTGCGTTCTACAACATTTATTGCTATATTTAGTTTTTTTAACATTTTATGCAAGTTCTTAACACGGTAGTTACCTTTCTCTTCAAGTTTGGGTAATAAGAGTGCCGAAGCATTTTGGCTGTACACTTTCCAGACTCGGAATGTCCCCACATATAATGAGTAAACGAAACGAAACTTAAAAGACACCGCGAAGGGATGCAAAGTTTCCGTATGCTAGCTGCATCGTTTTGGAGAATCATACATCAGCAGACAGTTTCTACTTGCTTGCAGCAACTGGATCATTGTATTGGAGTACAGTCTGCTTAATGTTACTTCATTAATGGTCGTTATCTTGTAAATTTGCGATGTCTGTGCAGTTGTTCACTTATTAGTGGTGAAACGGGGAATTTTTAACTAGCAAGACTTTGAAAATCTACTATGTTAGTATTTCATGTAGTTTAGTTAGACCTTGTGGTAGTCTCAAAATGCATTGCCACTATATTATCCTTTCCATTTACACAGCTTATTCCCAAGTCGTAACTTTGCAATACCAACACCCATCTGTCAAGCCTCTTATGGAGTATTCGACACGACAATAATAAGCTTACTCATTTGTGGTCACAGTAAAACTATAATTTGTTTTCTATACACGAAATATTTAAATTGTTCCAAACCCGATGTCATGGCAAGTACTTCCAATTCTGTTACCGTACAACCTCTCTTGCACTCACACAAATCCGGCTGGCAAAACCCATCGTTCTGATATCATGTTGATCGTCAGTCTTAGTTACTTGAAATAAGTAAGTACCTCATCCTGTTAGTGGTGCATCAGCGGCCAAGCTAAAATTCTCATTCATATTTGGGTGATGCAAGATATCTGATCCTACTAAGGAAGTTTTTATTTGTTTGTATACTTCTGCATATTGTGGTGACCAATACCACGGCTAATTCCTCCATAATACGCTCAACAAATGACCATTGATCAACCACAAATTATCCACGAATTTACGGAAAAACGAAGCGAGGCTCAAAAACTATTTAGTTGTTTATTCTTAATGGGATTGGTCGGAAATTTATGAGAGCATCCAATTTCTTAGGATTTGGTTTTATTCCTAATAGTATTATAATATGGCCTCAAAACTTAATCTCATTCTTATCAAATGCAGATTTCGTCAGATTTGCGGTATCCCCATATTCCATACACTTTTCAAATTCCCTTTCTAGTAATTCAAGGTGCTCTTCCAACGTTTCTGTGGCGATTAACAGATCATCTAAATAGAGAATAACATTATCAAGCAGTTTTGGTCCCAGTACAGCAACCACCCGTGTCATAAATACGCCTCCGCTCACATTTAGACCAGACGGCTTGACTCGAAAATAACAGGTCTTCCCAAAGAAGATGAATGGTATGTACCTACTAGATTCTGTATCTACGTTGACCTGCCAGCACAAGAATTTTATGTCCATGGAGGTTAAGTATTTCACCCCGCAGAATTTCTGTAATAGATCCTGAAAGTTTTTGGGTCATGTGCGGACAGGTATACATATTTTGTTAATGTCCCACGGGTCCAAAACCAAGCAAACACTACCATCTGACTTGGTCATTGAGAGTAACGCACTGCTGTACGAAGAACTAGACGGCTCAGTGATCAGCCAATAAAATATTTTATGGATTTCTTTAGTCACTGCTTCTTTTTTGGACCAGGGTACAGGCTAAGATGATCATTGGAGGCTAAGTCGGGGTAAACTTCCATATGATACACATAATCTAATTCCGCACTTATCTTCGAAAATCTTAATGCAATTATTCAACAGAGTACCAAATTCCTTTTGTTGTTCCTCTGTCAGATACGTGGATTCAGACTCGTTAAATTACTGTCACCTTCCGATTATGGATACCATACAAACTAAATTCATCTTCAGTGTTCAGTACCACTGGACTGACGCATTTTATGTCAATTAGCTGGTAGTGTTTACAGTGAGCTTCCAGCATTTTTACAAGATCCAGCCTTATAGTGTTACTTTACTTTTTAAAAATGGTATTCCTGCCTCGTCATCCGTTATGGTTTTCCTCTCGCACAGGAAATCTCATCCCCAAATGACACGCGGGGTTGCCGCACGCTCTAGGCGCCTTGTCACAGTTCGTGCGGCTCCTCCCCGTCGGAGGTCCGAGTCCTCCCTCGGGCATGGGTGTGTGTGCTGTCCTTAGCGTCAGTCAGATTAAGTAGAGTGTAAGCCTAAGGACCGATGACCTCCGCAGTTTGGTCCCACAGGAACTAACCATAAATTTCCTAATTTTCATCCCGAAATACAAGAGACCGATATTTTATTCAGTACCAAGAAGATGCTTTTCAATACTTCCTTCTGGATTACAACATTAACCTGTATTTGAAACTTTACTGTCTGACTGCCCCCAAAAGCTTCAGTAACATTACAAGTCTGAATGGGGAAAAACGGAATCTTACCCTTTAAACTGAACTCCTTGAACTAACTACAGCTCACCATGGAAGTATTAGCTTCAGTTTCTACAATTATATCTACAGGGATATCACTACGAATGCCTTAATCATTGCCTGTAGCATATTGTCTTCTCATGATTTAAACTTCCTGGGTCCTTTGCTAAATTCATTCTGTAACTTTATGCCGTCGTTGTATCGTAACATTACAACTCGGTTTCCATCATAGCCTCTCATACTCTGCGAACAGCCTCGGAAGGTAAAGATTGGTCATTTTTAATTTTCCGTATTGGTCTGTCCGTAACGTTTGCTATGCATATGCTATGACCGGGCTGCTGCCCTATTTTCAGGTCCTTGGGATGGATAACGTGTTATTGCTCTGCCTATTTTCTTATTGTTGCATTGTCGAACGCTCTTCAGTGGCGACGGTAGCAGCAGAAGCCTGCCAAGAAGCTTTATTGCAGTTTTGGCGCCAATGATTATTCGTGTTTTGATTATCAGAATAGTAACTGCAGCTATTATGGTTGGGTTGTTGGCATTGGTTTGAATTTAGGTTGTTCTAGGACTGGAAGTTCTCATTGAAATTAGTGGGTGAAGCTGGCAGGTAGTCAAAGTTTCCATTTCCGTTCTCATTTCCACTTTCGTGGCCGTTTCTATTTCGGTTATAACTATTATTGTTCCGATTCTGGTTATGTCCATTATTATGATAGTGGTTATTTTCCATGGAATTCCCACCAAAATTTTGATTATTCCCAATTCCTTTCATTTCTCTGAGGTCAAATAACGGTAATAAGGTATGGACAAAAAGTATTCGAGGTCGGTATGTGCCTCAGAGTGCAGTGTTTTATTAATGCAGCGCTCAAAATATATCCGTAAGCTGCGTTTCTTGGAATTGTAGCACTCAGGATTATAAAACTCTTTCCCCGGATTTTGTTATTTGCTATCAGACCAAAATTTGGAAATAAATCTGCGTTCGAAGTCTTCATACGTGTCACACGAATCAACAATTCATTTGCCTACAAGGCAGCACCGCTATGTGCGACACAAAGAACTGTATTTTATGCTGTTCGTTCCACGATCGTGGAAAGATGGTCCTAAAACTTTTTGTGAATAGTGTCGGGTGTAAGATATCCTTCTCTTAAGAATAAGTCTGGAACTGTCGGTTTTTAATAGATCTCTGATCAAGTTTTAATAAAGACAGTGCTGAACAGCAACTTTTTGGCTCATCTATGCTTTCCGAATACTGCCTCGGCGTAATATGCTCACGGTTGTATATCTACTGAGGAGATGCATTATCGCTGAACTTCGTCTTAGTTGGAAAAATGCCCTGCTCTTTGCTGTTACTGACTGAGACGTCGCTTTCGCGTGCCTCAGACTTTCTGTTAATTTCTTCCCCAGATTTAGGAAGTTCAAGTACTACTTTGTTTCTAATTTACCGAAATTCGCCTTTGACATCTTCGATCGTGGCTTCTGCATCCTTGTCTGAACCTTTATCATCTGACTGAACAACAGAAGCTACTTCGGAATTTATTTCTTTATTGATTTCAGCAGTTTTGTTCTCAGTCCATTCGGACATTTCATATTCCCTCTTTCAACATGGTTTCATGAGATATTCACCTACGTTTTTCTTGGTTTCTACTTCAAGGTACGACAATTTATCAGTCATTGACGCGACAGTCCTTTCAGTCTGAATTGTCTCTCTTGGAAACGTACTACGTATAATTTTAACTGAGCAACTAAGGTTGATAAACTTTCGTACGTTCTGTTTGTTTCACCAACTCATTACGGACCTGAGGTTAGTCGGCAAAGACCTTTTTTATGCCTTCCCACGAGTTTTCTATTTCGTTATGCTTCCAATTCTCTGTTCTTATCTTTCTGTCTCCGCTAGTTAAGCAATTAGCCTCTGATGTCTTTCTTTCTGTTTTTCGTCTAATCACATTAGAAGAGCCGTAAGCCGATCAGAAACCATGTGCCAGATAGGTACTTCGTCTGATTTTGCAACTGATTCTATATGTTCCTCGACCTTATCTGGTAAAACTGTTCCCATTTAGGTTCACAATGTTCGATAATCTAGGCTGAGGGGCCTGGATTCGATGGTTCAACATTATTTACTCTTTTAGTTGATGGCATGAGTATACTTTCTGTTTCATTATCATTACAATCTCTAAATTTTCTCGTGATCTGGAATCTATAAGTCTATCGGCATCCATCCTACCTCTTGAGGTCCTAATCATTGCCATATGAACCAATAAACTCTCTCAACAAATATATTCCCTATCGATGTTAATACACACCCAACTGGGAAAATTCACACTATTCTAACTACTTAGCACTAACTGCAAAATACCTTGCCTTGCATTAATTACTAGTTTAAATTACCGCACTAGTCCTCATCAAGATGAAGATGCTACGCAAAAAGCAAGTTTTCAAATACCATCACACGTACCTTTTGTACTCATCAGCAATTTCAGCAGTATTCAGAGAAACCTTTGCTGATAAAATGTTCTCTCAGTGAAGTTATGCTGATAAAATGTAAACTAATAAAAGACAGAGGCATCACAGAAAAAGAATCACAGATTATTTACAATAAAATCTACAATACACCCAATTAGATAATTACCCTTCACTAATTGTTCGTGATTTTACAACTAATAAAGTCTTCAAATAAACGATAATTACCAGTTATGTTGTTTGTTGTTTTAGTCTTAGTTGTTTCATGTTCGTTGTAGGTGCCAGTCGACTCGTAATCCGGGGTGAAGTCTGAAATCTTCTCTGTCGTTTTCTTGAATTCTTCCTTCTCTCTGCAGTGGGAAGAATTCCGTTTCTTCTGAGTTGGAAAGATTAGGATCAAAGCCTTCTCCGTCGTATTATTGAATTTACAAAATCTTTTCTGTAGTTTCGAGCCGCACCCCAAATCTTCTTGATGTCAAAACCCACGGTGGGATGCGTCAGTGTATTTCATCTGCTCTTCTCCTGGCAATTTTTCATTGTGTGGTCGTATTAAACGTTCGATGCCAGTAAGTAAATCTTTCTTGTTAAGATGTAGTAGAATATTTTAATATGAAGCACACATCGATGTATCCCAGATAAGTCGAAGAAGACAAAACCATCCAGGATCCAGGTTAGAGTATATTTTTCATCCTTGGGATTTGCATCTCTTGTATTTTTCGTGTTTGCAGTTAAAATTTTTGGATGTAAAATCCGTCAGATATGCAAAACACGGTTTTTTAATAATCGCAAAGATGTTTAAGCACCTCTGTGTCATCATCACTGGGTTTCTGTTTTATTTAAACTGTAATGTGAGGAGTTTACTAAATGACTACAAATCGTGGAAATATTTCTTACTGTTAGTTAATACCTTTACATTCGGTTTGTATGGTTTTGGAGGACCACTTGCGTATTATTTCGTACTGGTAGCCAGTCATCTGTAACCTGAAGATGTTGATGAGAAAGTTTGTTGGAAGTTAACCCATCAATTTATGCTTTAAACGTAATTTAATTTGTAGCGATATTTCGCTCATATATTCGATTTTATTTACCTTTTTGTGTGGGAAGCACTTTTTTCTCAGCGCCCTGATGAGGTGTTGCGAAGCACATATAAATATAACAGCCATTTTCAGAAATTTTGTATAAAAAGCACTTTACACTTCACCAAACACATTGTAATTGTGGTTGTTGTGTGTTCCAGCGCGGCCAGTTTTCATTTGTTCACCAGTGTGGCTGTTTGTGTTTAGTTTTACGTGATATTCCTTTAGTGTTTTAAAAGGTTGCCTTCGCAGAGTTTAGTGTATTCATTCATTTATCAGGTGTGTGTGTGTGTGTGTGTGTGTGTGTGTGTGTGTGTATGTGGGGGGTAGGCTTTTCAGCAATTTGTGTTATATTTTCTGTAATGTTTCTTTAATGTGTTAAAAAGTGTACCCTTGCAGAGTGTTGCGTATTCATTTATGACCTGTTTCCCTTCTGCTATTGCCTTCTGTATGTGGAAGTGTTTTCCTCAATGGTAAGTTTGCTGTATAGGCTGTGGTTGGGTTTCAGTGTTCTTAAGTCTGTTTCTACTGTTCGGTGGTGATTGGGGTCTATTGGGTGGATAGTAAATGTGCTATGGGAGCTGCTGCTTCTTAAAGCTCTGAGGTGTTCTGAACATATCGTTTTTACTTTCTGCATGTCTGTCCTATGTATACTGACTGGCAAGAGATGCCTGTGAGTTGATATATTCCTGTTCTGTTAAATTAATCTGTGTGCGTTTCTTGTGTCCGATCTTTTCCTGTGTTGTGTTCTCTGTCTGTATCCTATTTAGAGTCACTGTTTCTTTAATATGATGACTATTCTGTGAACAGTTTTGTGAATATGCCCCATTGTATTTTGTAAGTATGTTGTAGCTCTGTTGTGTCTTGCACATGGTCATTGTTTGTGTTTTGCGTTGTTCTGTGTTGGGTGAGGACTTTTGTGTGTGTGTTATAAGTTCATGTCTATAATGTTTACATATCAATTGTTTTAATTTGTGTGCCATATGGGTATCATAATCATTTTGTAGTGATATTTGTTTTATTGTGTTGAGTTCTTGTGTGTGCTTCTGTTTGCTTATGGGTGTTCTGTGTAACCTATGGAGCATGAATCTGAAGTTTGCTTGCTTATGTGTTAACAGATAGTTAGACAGGTTGTGAAAGGTGTTGCTAGTGGTTGTTAGTTTCCTGAGTATTGTGAATTCGTGTATGTTGTTTTCATTCTGTATGGTGAGATCCAGGAAATGAAGTGTGTTGTTGTTTCTGTTTCTAATGTTAGATTAACATTTGGGTGTAAGTTGTCTATTTAATTGTGTACCTGTTCTGTGTGTGTATGTTGCTCATCAATCAGACATGTTATGTCATTGACATAACAGAACCAATATACAACTTTGTAGTTGGTTTTATTATGTGTCTGAAGATCATGTTCTCCAAGTTGTTCATAAATATGTTTGCTAGGAGGCCACTAATTTGTGATCCCAGTGACAGTATTTCATGTTGAGAATGAAATTCTTAGTTGAACACAAAATAATTTTGTGATGATATGGTCTTGATTGTGGTTGTCATTTCAGTAATATGTGTGTCTGGTGAGTTTCCTTGCCAGTATAATCTTTGTGTAATGATGTTGATTGTGTCATCTATTGAAATACAAGTATACCTTGATTTGACGCAAAATGATCTAAGGGTTGCTGTGTCTGGTATGTGCATGTTCTTGATTCTATCAACCAATTCCTTTGAGTTTTCCAGGTTCCTGTTGTTCTCAAAAGTGTACAATTTTTTTAGTAATGTGTGTGGTGACAGGGAGCATTTAGGAAGGTGATGATGGGTCTTAATGGGATATTATCCTTATGAACCTGTGGTAGGGTGTTTAAGATGAGTGATTTTAGATTTTTCTGTGTCATCCTTTGTATCTGGCTTTTTGAGAATGTATTTTTGACTGTTGAATGTTTTTTGCACCTTTCATTTGCTCACTGGCAGTTTAGTGATGATGTCTTTCAAAAAATCCAGTGTTTTATGTATTTATTCCTTTTCAGCCATATTTACAGTAATATTCCCTTTGTCTGCTCTTGTTGCTATGATATTGTTCTGTAATTTTTAGCTTGTTGGCTGTGAACTCCTCTGATGTTCTATTATTAGAAATAATTTCTATTATTAGAGATAATTTGTGTGTTCTGATTATCTGTGTTGTTTCTGCAGCTACGAACTCTCTAGTCAATTTCGCATTAAAATTTCGTGTGCTGAATCTCTCTTGTTCCCTTCGTAATGTGTTCAGATTCTGTTATGAGGTTTTCTATTGTTTTTGTGATATGTCTGCGTTAATAATACGCAAGTGGTCTCGCAAACAGTGCAAACCGAATGTAAAGGTATAAACTGACACAAACATATAGTTGTTTGAACCATATATTTCTATAACTTTGTAATCATTTAGTAAAAATGTTCACATTACAGATTAAATGAAACAGAAACCCACTGATGATGGCACAGAGGTGCTGGTAACTTCAAAAAAATGGACCAAAAGACAACATTGACACAAACATATCATACAAGCCAATGAAAAAGCTCATAACAGAATCTAAACACATTATCAACCAACAAGAAAGACTCAGCACACGAAATTTTAATGCTAACTTGACAAGAGAATTAGTAGCTGCAGAAATAACACAGAACACACAAATTCACCATTATCTCTAATGATAGAACATCAAAAAAATTCATAGACAACAAGCTAAAACAAAAATTATAGAACAATGCAATAGTAACAAGAGCAGACAAATTGAATATTACTGTAATTATGGCTGAAAAGGAATACTTAGATGAAACAATAGATTTCCTGAAGGACAACAACATCACTAAACTCACCAATGACCCAACACCAAGGTACCAGAAAAATATTCAACAGCCACTGAAAAACATAAATAATTCGCAAAAGCCAAGATAAAATGGATAACATAGAAAAATAGAAAGGCACCCACCCTAAGTTCCCTATCAAAGGTTCACAAGGGTAATATCCAATTAAGACCCATCATAACCTTCCGAAATGCTCCCTACCACAACCTAGAACAACAGACAGATATGTTACTAAAAAGATTGTACACTTCTGATAACAACAGGTACCTGGAAATCTGAAAGGAATTGATTGACAGAATTAAGAATATGCACGTACTGGACACAGCAACCTTATATCATTGGTTTGTCACATCAACGTACACTTGTATTACAATAAATGTAACGTTCAACATTTTCACACAAAGAGTACAACATCAAGAAAACTGAAATAACAACAATACTCAAGATCATAACATCACAAAATTATTTTGTGTTCAACAAAGAACTTTATCCTCAACATGGAGGGCTGTCACTGGGATCACCAATTGGAGGCCTTCTAGCAAACATATTTATAAACAACCTGGAGAACATGATATTCGGACACATACTAAAACCAAAAATCTACAAAGTCATATACTGGTACTGTTGTGCCAATGACATAACATGTCTGACTGATGAACCACATACTCATATAGAACAGCTACACAATAAAATAAACAACTTAAACCCAAAAATTAACTTCACATTATAAACAGAAACAAACAACACACTACATTTCTGAGATCTCACCATACAAAATGCAAACAACACACACATATTCACAATATTCAGGAAACTAACAACCGCTAGCACCACCTTTCACAACATGTCGAACCACCCATTGACACATAAGCAAGCAAACTTCAGATTCATGCTCCATAGATTAAACAGAACACCCATAAGCAAACAGAAGCACACACAAGGACGCAACACAATAAGACAAATATCACTACAAAGTGGTTATGATACCTATATGGCAGACAAATTAAATCAAAAGATATGTAAACAGTATAGACATGAACGTATACCACACATACACACACACACACACACACACACACACACCTCACTCAACACACTACAACGCAAAACACAAACAATGACCACGTGCAAGACACAACAGAGCTGCAACATACGCACAAAACACAATGGCTCATACTCATCTAGAATAACATAGAATATTAAAGAAACAGACTCCAATCAGGATATGTGACAGAGGACACAGTACAGAAAAAGATCAGAACACAAGAAACACCCACCGATAAATTTAACGAATGAGCAAAATATGAACTCACATGCAACAGTTGCCAATCGGTATACATAGGACAGACATGCAGAAACTTAAAAGCCAGATATTCAGAACATCTCAGAGCCTTAAAAAGCAACAGCTCCCATAGCACATTTGTGAACACCTAATACCCCCCAATCAACAATGAACAACAATAGAAACAGACTTAAGAATCCTAAAACCCAGCCACATCCAATACAGCAAACTTAACATTGAGGAAATCACTTCCACATATAGAAGGCAATAGCAGAAGGAAAACAGGTCATACATTAACACACTCTGCAAGGGCACACTATTTAACATATTAAAGGAACATTTCAGAAAAGACAACACAAACACCTGAAAAGTCTAGCCCCCCCCCTCCCACACACGCACACACAAGCCCATAAAGATAAAATGTAAAAAATATCCCAAATTGGCACCAAACTCACTGCTGAACAAATGAACACTGGCTGCGCTGAAACACACAACAACCACAACTGCAGTGTGCCTTGTAAGTGTAAAGTGCTTTTTACAACCAAATTGCTGAAAATAGGTATTGTATTTACGAGTGATTCACAACACCTTAGGGTACTGAGAAAAAAGCAAAAACGAATATATCAGTGAAATATCGTGGCAAACTGAATTACTTTTACAGCCTAAAATGATAGATTAACCCCAACAAAATTTCCAGTCAACATCGTTTGGTTGCAGATGTAAAGCTACCAGTACGAAATAATATGCAATTGGTCCTGCAAAACCATGCAAGCCGAATGTAGAGATATTGACTAACAGAAACAGATAGTTGTTTGAATTAATAATTTCCATAATTTTGTAATCATTGTGTAAAAACGTTCATGTTACCGATTAAGTCAAACCGAAACGCACTGGTGATGACACAGAGATGCTGAAACATGTTTGGGAACTTTAAAAAACATGGTGTTTTGTATAACTGGTGGAACTTACATCCAAGAGTTTACTTTTATGGTGAACTTAACGTCGTTGATTGATTTCTCTGATAGAAATTAATCTGAGATAAAAAGTATCTTTCAAACTGAAATGTACATTGGTAATATTTTAAAACAACTTCTTCGTAGCAAAAATGATTTCAGTACTTTCCTTCTACAGTGACCAGAGCTGCAAGCGTGGTCGTTAATATTAGCCGATTATTGAAAAATGGAGTATTGCTTAGCGTTATTTTCGCTTCGATGAAATTTCAGAAAACGAATATCAAGTATTATCACTTCAATACTGTTCGCTACCTATATCTTTATCTCCTAATAATTTCAGTTTTATTTAGTATATCTGAAAATAAAGCTGCATAAGTAAGTCTAGGTGTATGAACAAACTGACTTCTCATTCTTGGGAAAAGCTCGTGATCTCTGGAATTAATGCCGACCCTATGTCGAAAGCACGTTTTCCAATAAATCGGACATAACGCAGTTTTGATGGTAATGACATTTTGTTTCAACTTCCAGTTCACAATTACGTGTCACATCAAAGGGCTTAGTGCTAATGCACAAGGTTCTCACAGAACAGACCTGAACATAGTGAGAGCGTGACGCTATTGTCTCTCACCTGTTACCTATAGACTAACACAAACAAACGAATCTAATGTAGAGTGTTCTTACACCTTTTCTCTAGTGGGATTTTACTGTGTCCCTGTTTTACAGCTAAAACTTGAATATGACAATTAAACTAACTAAAGTTTCACTGGTAACGGCCATTGAATTGTGGCTACACATACTATTGTACCGAATTTCACAACAGATAAAGATACTTTAAAACTAAACTATACTGAACTCTTTCCGAACAGGCTTTGGAAGGCCCAACGGCACCGGCTGGCCGCCGTGCCATCCTCTCAGAACAAGGCCGTCACTGGATGCAGATAAGGAGGGGCATGTTGTCAAGACACCGCTCTCCCTATCATTGTCAGTTTTCGTGACCGGAGCCGCTACTTCTCAGTCAGGTAGCTCCTCAGTTTGCCTCACAAGGGCTGAGTGCACCCCGCTTGCCAACAGCGCTCGGCAGACCGGACGGTCACCCATGCAAGTGCTAGACCAGCCCGACAGCGCTTAACCTCGGTGATCTGGCAGGAACCGGTGTCACCACTGCGGCAAGGCCGTTGGCTCTTAAAGATAATTTAGCGTTGTGAAAACTTCTGTATGGTCCTATTGCTCCTGTATTCTGAAATGACTCGTATTATGGGAATTAATGAACATTCTTACTGAGTAATTCTACGTGTGTGGGGAACAGCATCCCCATTTTGGATCGAGTAAAATGGATTTTTTGTACTGAGGAGCTTACGTTGGGGTGGAATTTTCAGTTAGAAGTATAAATCCAAGCCGCGCCTGCTTGTCACACAGTGTCCATGGCCAGTACGTTGGTAGAGCGGCGACAGAAATGGACGTGTGTGTTGTGTGAGAAGAGTCAACATGGTGAGTGTTCGCGCTGGACTGTTATTGCCCCACATGTAAGTGGGTCGGTTGACTGCTGGTCGGCCACGGTGGCGGTCTCTCTGGCCCGTGAGCGTCTGGTACGGCCGGCATGTGGGTACCAGGATCTGTGTGCGAGGGTGTTGGCATGGTGCCGCAGCCGCGGACCCTCGTAGTCGATGGACGGCGCGTAACAAGTGCGTGCGATCGGAAGATTCTTTTTAACAAGATATGTCCAGTGTAAGGTGGAAACGTTGCTTTGGAGGAATGTGTTCTCAAACATCGGTCCATGCAAGACCTCGGATATACACTCCTGGAAATGCAAAAAAGAACACATTGACACCGGTGTGTCAGGCCCACCATACTTGCTCCGGACACTGCGAGAGGGCTGTACAAGCAATGATCACACGCACGGCACAGCGGACACACCAGGAACCGCGGTGTTGGCCGTCGAATGGCGCTAGTTGCGCAGCATTTGTGCACCGCCGCCGTCAGTGTCAGCCAGTTTGCCGTGGCATACGGAGCTCCATCGCAGTCTATAACACTGGTAGCATGCCGCGACAGCGTGGACGTGAACCGTATGTGCAGTTGACGGACTTTGAGCGAGGGCGTATGGTGGGCATGCGGCAGGCCGGGTGGACGTACCGCCGAATTGCTCAACACGTGGGGCGTGAGGTCTCCACAGTACATCGATGTTGTCGCCAGTGGTCGGCGGAAGGTGCACGTGCCCGTCGACCTGGGACCGGACCGCAACGACGCACGGATGCACGCCCAGACCGTGGGATCCTACGCAGTGCCGTAGGGGACCGCACCACCACTTCCCAGCAAATTAGGGACACTGTTGCTCCTGGGGTATCGGCGAGGACCATTCGCAACCGTCTCCATGAAGCTGGGCAACGGTCCCGCACACCGTTAGGCCGTCTTCCGCTCACGCCCCAACATCGTGCAGCCCGCCTCCAGTGGTGTCGCGACAGGCGTGAATGGAGGGACGAATGGAGACGTGTCGTCTTCAGCGATGAGAGTCGCTTCTGCCTTGGTGCCAATGATGGTCGTATGCGTGTTTGGCGTCGTGCAGGTGAGCGCCACAATCAGGACTGCATACGACCGAGGCACACAGGGCCAGCACCCGGCATCATGGTGTGGGGAGCGATCTCCTACACTGGCCGTACACCACTGGTGATCGTCAAGGGGACACTGAATAGTGCACGGTACATCAAAACCGTCATCGAACCCATCGTTCTACCATTCCTAGACCGGCAAGGGAACTTGCTGTTCCAACAGGACAATGCACGTCCGCATGTATCCCGTGCCACCAAACGTGCTCTAGAAGGTGTAAGTCAACTACCCTGGCCAGCAAGATCTCCGGATCTGTCCCCCATTGAGTATGTTTGGGACTGGATGAAGCGTCGTCTCGCGCGGTCTGCACGTCCAGCACGAACGCTGGTCCAACTGAGGCGCCAGGTGGAAATGGCATGGCAAGCCGTTCCACAGGACTACATCCAGCATCTCTACGATCGTCTCCATGGGAGAATAGCAGCCTGCATTGCTGCGAAAGGTGGATATACACTGTATTAGTGCCGACATTGTGCATGCTCTGCTGCCTGTGTCTATGTGCCTGTGGTTCTGTCAGTGTGATCATGTGATGTATCTGACCCCAGGAATGTGTCAATAAAGTTTCCCCTTCCTGGGACAATGAATTCACGGTGTTCTTATTTCAATTTCCAGGAGTGTATTTAGGACTACACTCGGTTTGTGAAGGAAATTTAATACTCGATTCACAAAATGTTTGTGTGTAATTCTCAAATGTTAAAGTAGATTTTATTACAAAGAAGGAACATCGTAAGGTGGTGGTGAACGTTTTAAGTGAGCTGTTTGACTGCTGTAAATTGTTAAACAATTCATTTTATAGGTTACTGCAAATGCACTATTTCCTGCCATTTTTTATAGCGCGATTGATCCAGCTCTCCCTTTGTCTGCAGTATTAACCAATAAAAACACAGCATTCTGAGGAAGGATCTGACGTGTATGATGTCTCCAAGGTAGATGGAGGAACTGTGACTACAAACAAATTAGTAGCAAATAAATTTACACTTTATTGTGCTGCGATTCTTAACCAAATTTGTACAGGAATCCGCTGGAGTGCTTGCGGATAAATACAAGCAAGCAGTGGCATATCAAGGCGCGGACTACTGAATACAATGCCAGCATTACCGTTATGGGTGTAACAGCGTCAATCGCTGTAGTAAATATTTGTCTGTAGGCGACTCCACTTTAGACTAAGTCTCTCAGGCTGATCTCCACGACGAACTGTACCTACGAACTGCAGCCTTGGAACACTGTACTAGAACTGTCGCATGCCAACGCCGAACACGAGCCGTCCGTTGCTGCCTGTGGCCGTTGCTTATCACAACACGGAAGACCGTCTCACCAATGGTGGTGCAGAGGTTGCTGATTGGGACGCACTTCTGGTTGGAGGCGAACTTCAAAGTCCCACTGGTGGCGCCAGTAAGAAACTTTCTCAGCGCGCCAGCTCCAGTTGCGTCCACTGGAGAGAACACAACTGGATTAAAACTTCCGTCTTTGTGTTGTTACATGTTGGTTCACACACGAGTTCACACAAACAGGACGTAACCACCTGAGAGAGACAGAGACAGGGAGCGGGTCTGGATTTCCTGATGAAAGGAATGCCGCCACCTGATGCTTTGTTCAGGAGCCGCGGAAAACAAATAGACGCCTCTCAGGCCGGTAGATACGTCACCTTGGCCTACAAGTTCAAGTGTTTCACCAGGAAGTAGCTACATGAGAAAGAGCGGAGGTGATTTTCCCGGTATGGTATATCAAAGGACACCATCTTGTAGTCGACAGTCAGTGGTATTTAGTATTGTGATCTGTAATTAGGACTTTCGGCGGTTTTCGACCTCCATGGCGGCACCCAGAAGACAAATACACATGCGTCGACCCAGAATGGCGGCTAACACACCGCACTTCATTCAGTTCCTCGGTGCTTACAGTTATTACGTCATGGGAAGTGGGGGTTTGGGCGCACAGTGCGCTGTACTCAAGTGATGGATGCTTGTCTCCTTCAGACTGATTAAATAAAGAATATGCAAATTCAGTTGTACAATATACTACTGACACTGATTTGAATCTCATGCTGTCCTAGTGGTGGCATTATGCCCTACCTCAGTCGATCCCTGCATGTGAAAGTGAGCATACGCAAGAAAATTATCCAACAAGACAAAATCTCCAATCTGCCGCAATGAATTATGTAATTATGACATGTAGTTGCTGGAAAGGGTAAGACTTGCTCCTTCCATACTAACAGCTCTGCACGGACTGACTGACCTTCTCACCAGTTCTTTTCTGGGTTTGGAGTGGGAGGGGGGGGGGGCAGAGGAAGCCTGGGGTATTTTACAGAGTAGGAGGGGTAATTAATTGATCAGTTTAATAAATTAGTCAATTAATTTGATATCAAAAATGTGCTTTTATAGGCGAGAGGAGAGGGGGAGGACTGGTGACCTCCCAAAGGGATGGAGGAGGAGGAGTAGGGGGAGGGGAAGATGTGTGGGGTTTTTTAGAAGGACAGATTATCCCCAGGTGCTCATAAATCAATCCACAGGTCATAAATCAGTTAGCATAACAATAGGCTAAGATGAGGGGCCGGGGAAATTTACTCCTGAATATATGCTTGCACCTGAACGTATGCATCCTGCACAAACCAAACTTCCCCAGACCCCTTTTTCCGCTACTCGTGTCATACATGTCATGACAGGGAAAGACAAAATATTTTACGTTGTTGAATATTCGGATCAACAGGTTCAAATGAAAATCGTTAAACGAGAAAATTACCAGTAGTTTCCATTATACAACACAGCAGGAAGCGACAGGCGCTGGAATGAGATGCCAGTGTCTGCGATGAGAAATTTTGGAAGCCTAAATATAAACAACCCGTTGGTATGCTGCAAAGGACTCACAGGCCTGAAATGAACCTGTTTTAGCCCAATTCATTCTGAAACACCAAATATGTATGATATCCACTTGTAGAACTATAGAAAATTTGACAGTATCGTTGGTCGAAGACTCGAGAAGAAGACAGGGAAAGAGGGTGAGAGAGAGAGAGAGAGAGGGAGAGAGAGGAGAGCACAAGAATGCTGATTACTACTTTTTTAATTACTGGGAAAAAGTTAACTTGCTGGAAAATTCCACAGCGGGTTTGTTATTTCTAGGGAATTCAGTACGTAATGGAAAGTCAAACTGTGTCTTTCCTTTCCTTTCAGGCACGGATCGCTACCACTAAGCTGGTTTCACAGATATCTTTCATAATGTTGTCAGATGCGAGTAACGTAAGCGAGGTTGCGTTTTCGTCGATGACTCCCTACGCATTCAATCACACTAAAAGAAAATTTAAGAAAGCAGTTTTAATGGTTCTGTAATTGTACACAGTCACGCACTACTTCAGCAGAACGTCCGTGCAATCGATTAAAATCGTAGATAAGTCTTTCCTTGCATTGTTGTTAAACTCCAGCCTCGATATTGGCGACCATCAGAGATCTATTCTGCACCTTGTCATTTTGTGGTAGGTTCCCGCTGACAATACCGAGTTCGCTGAACTATACCGCTCCCTTTTTTATTTTAGGAAACAATTGTCCTCGGCAGGCGTTCACGCGCTGTTGTTTTGTTCGGGAATCGAGGTGTGCGGGACAAACTATGTGTACACTTTTTTCGTCTTCAAAACACTCTAGAGATGTTTGTGACACAGCAGCCTTGATTCACTGCGGCCACACGCCCGCCACATGACGCTGCCTGCTCACAACTGTGTGGTCGAACACACGTCTGCTGTTTGTAGTTGTCAGTGGCAGTTGCCACCCTAGTAGCTACACTGGCATTGCTTGTACTCCAGCAAGAACATCAGTCTCCGAACTTTTGGAACGAGTGCTGTATCTACGCTTCACTCGAGCTTTGTTACGAGAATGAGGCATTCAAACTTGACGTTTCTTTTTTTTCAGTCTCTTGTTTCTTCTTTCGCCTCTGACAGTGACTAGTATTTGTCAAAAATTGCACGTTGCGCAATGGGTTGGATTCAAACCCCGAGTTTTGAGTTGAGGAGACATCTGTGTAGTGTTGAGACATACACGAATGGGACAACGCATACTTACCTTTTCAAATCAGAAAAGCGCACAGATTCTAAAGTGTAAGTAATGCTGCTGAAGATAGCGGCGCTCTGAAATCGCAACTGAAAGCATTTGTTCGGACAGTCGTCGTAGTGTGGCGCTGCCGGAGTACGCACGGTCCCCAGGACAGGCCGTAACCTTTTATTGCGGCCACTGCTGTACGGCGTAAACTTTTATGTGTGACGATAAAAGTGCTGGACGTCCCTAAAGTGGCATTCTGGTGCACCTACAACAATACAGCAAGTTTCATGTGAAAGAGAACGTGTTGTGCTAGGCGTTGCTGCAATCAGGTTTAACTTGGGTGAATACGGCCTGGTGGAGATTGCGGTGAGGTATTTCCGCATGTCTCGTAACTCCAGCAGGTAGTCTGCAGAGCCAGCCATCACACCACACGATGTTGTGCACAATAATGTCTTTAGGGACAGTAATGCAATTTCTAACCCTACGATACCCTTTTACTTTGTCTTTAGTTACTGTAGCTCACTGGATGGTAAACACTGCAGCTAGTGTAACTGCTCCGATAAAAGAAAAGTTAATATGTTTTAATGAAAATGGATAGTTACTCACTGTTTGCCCCCTGGCAAAGTGCGACGTAAATATCGAACCGTTTGACCTGGGCGATAGTTTCCAAAAAATAACGTTTTGCATAACCAGTGCCGCTTACATAAATTCAGTAACGGTTTTGACTGAGTATGTGCAAAACTTTTGGGTAACCAGCGTAGACTGGAATAGTGTAGGTATGGCTAGAATAATTGCAGGTACAGTTGTAAAGAGGCAAGATAGGAAAAAAAACGGAAGAACTGATAAAATTATGTTTAAAATGACAGAATGCAATAAAAGGAAAACACTAAATACGGTGAAACGGTAATCGTATATGTTAAATATGTCATCTAGCATGTACCAGTAAGTTAGAAGACAACACAGGTAACGTACTATTTACTTAAAAAATACAAAGAAAAATACAAATCGCAGAATCATCGAAGAAGTTTCCTGAACACTGGTTAAAATATATATTACAAAAATTGTAGGTGAACTGTAAAGACTCTTTCAACAATGTTGTTAAGGGACTTGCTGGGTCTTATTAACGGCAGATCCCCCTTAGATAATGGTTCCATTCTGCAACTTTTAATGGAGGGAAGATTAGAATTTCACTTAGAGGTACTCCCCGCACTGACTGACGAGAGATAAGCATTCGATTAAGCTGACAGAACTTGATGCAACTGCAGAGAGAAAGAAGAGACCGAGGCGTCTGAAGGGAGGGAGATTAGATTTCAAGGTCCCGTCAACGACGACGTCATCAGGGGCGATTCACGAGCTGGAATTACGGAAAGACAGAAAAGGATATCGGCTCTGCCCAGGATGTTTGGAAGGGTGTTGGAACCGCTACCCCGCCAAGTCGATGACCCAGTCTTGTCATCAGATCTATAAAGTAGACGTCTGAAGACACAAACAGTGAAACGGATGTGAATTACAAGGCAGGAAACGTATCACAATCAACAGGATCATAAGCATATTTATAATAGCGATTTAGAAGAATAAAGAAAACTATCAATAAGTATTAACAAATTAGTGTCACTAAATGGAAGTGGTACGCTGTTTTGTGGTAAGTTAGTAGCCCTACAGGAATCAGTACATCAGTGAACATAACACCTGCCAATTCCAGCCTAAACATCGAAAAAAATGTCTAGATGAGCTCAGGGCAAAACGTCCCAGGAGATTAAAATTTTTCGTAGGATGTAAGATTTATTAACCTGTATCACATTCTAAATAAGTTAGATGTTACGTAAGACAAGAAAGGAAAATAAATGAAAAATATATGTGTTGAAAATCTTTTCCAGAATAATTATACTAGTGTCAAAATGGAAAAGCAGACACGAAAATCATTTAAATTTTATGAACCTATAGTCTTTTCATCACTAATTTGTGGCTCTGAAACACTGGCGGTGTGCGAAACTATCAAGTGTCAGCTTTAAGGCAAATGAAATGAAATTTTTAATGACAGTCAAAAGACGTACTCAGTTAGATCGCATTTTATATCACGATGTGAGGTAAGAGTACAAAGAATGTTGTATAAAAATGTACGAAGACTGGAGAAGGAAATAATCGTGGTAGATGTATGCAGTGGAAAAATAACCAGATCAAAAAAGAGATTGACTAACTCAGAAAATAGGAAGAATCCTCAGTACTGTTACGGGGGATACAAGATACAAGAAAATGTAAAATATAGGGAAGATAATGATGACAAAGACAAAAATTAAACATAGTTCTAGGAGAAGTAATGGGACGAAAAATTAACTCTTGTTTTAGCGGAGCGTAGTCAACATGTATTCTCTGAAAATTGTCGCTAGGGAACATTAAAACCCAAAACGTCAAAGTATTTGAAGAGATAATGTTTATCTACGAGTAATTCAGTATTAGATAAAGGCCATCACTTATGTATTTTGTTTAATCGATGCAGTGTGTAATGCATTTCAACATTTTAATATTTTTCGTTTTATTTTGGAAAAGTTTATTATAGTAACAGAAATGTCCAGTATCGGAGTTGACTTGGGCAGTTGTTCAGTGTTAGGTAACACTCCTAATGAGAAATCAATGTTCAAGTTCTCTTTGCATACACCAAAAGTATTTTCCCTCTTTCTCTGTCACGGGCTTGGATAAGTTACCAGCATATTACTCGTATTTGTCGGATTATGATTAATTTATCCTAGTGCTTGGCAAAACGTAGAAGGTAACTCGCACATATAGCGCTCGTAGAGGATGTAATTGCAGGCTTTCTCTTTCTGTTGAACAGTACATCTACGCGTTAGATCTATTTTCTTGATGGTTTCCTTTACAAAATCGTTCAAAAATTGTAGCTGATCATGCCACCAGAGTTTTTTTCCTTTACGTAAGCTTCTCCTAAGACTCTGACAAGAGGCAAACGAGACTATATGTCGACCTAGTTAGTTCCCCATTTTACCGCCCTGGCGATACTAGAACAAATTGAAACGTACAGGTTCAGAAGTTGACAAATGGAATTTCTGCACCATGTCTCAGTCCTACGTACTAGTGCTTTTGAGCTTAGCTGCAGGTCAGAGAGACAAACTGCTCTCTGTCCGTCAGCACGCCTGTCGTGTTGCACAAGGTCGAAGTATTGCCGCACACCGTTATTATGAGAACGATATCTACATCTACACCTACATAGCTATTCAGCAAATGACGCTTAAGTGCCTGGCAGAGGGTTCGCCACACGACCTTCATACTAATCAGTTGACGCAAATTGGATTTCTCCTCGATTCAGCTTCTCCAGCGTTTCTGTTGTGCCCGTCTCTACGGACAGCAACACATGCCGTTGTTACAAGGTTGCGCAGCCATGGCATGAATAACCGTTGTTGACACAAAAAACGTACACCGTTAGAAGGCGTAAACTGTTCAAAAGATAATCGCAGTTTCAGCTACAATATGCTTTCACCAGACAGGAGGATCTGGCGCTGGTGAAATTCATTGTGTGACTCAATCGAAAATTTGAATAACCTTTTTTTACGTTATTGTTAGAGTTACGACTGAAGAATTCAGGAAAGCAATCAATGCTGTCGGAAAAGTTATGTCGTTGGTAACTGCGGTTATCAAATGAACAACTCTGACCGAAATATCGGCTTATTTTAGCTTGAGCTATGAAAATGCAGCTGTAGTAATTTTCAAGTCCTTTATCTCCCAGATTTGACAACGAGCGATTCACTAAATACAGCATATTTCACTTTCTGTGTGGGTAAAGTATAGAGAATTCATTTCTGATGCACGTTATCAGTTCTGGAATTGGAAGTGGTTTATTAGGTTGGTGCTTAAGTTCGTAGCGTTTGCGTCTTACATGCTGGTATTTCGGTTGCTATTAATTTATCGACACTTCCTGGCAGATTAAAACTGTCTGCCGGACTGAGACTCGAATTCGGGACCTTTGCCTTTCGCGGGCAAGGACTCTACCGACTGAGCTACCCAAGAACATTTCACGACCCCTCCTCACAGCTTTAATTCTTCCAGTACTTCGTCTCCTACTGTGAGGGCGAGTCGTAGAGTGATGCTTCGCTGGCTCAGTCGGATGCCGGCACGGTAGCTCAGCGTGTTCGGTCAGAAGGTTAGCTGCCCTCCGTAATAATAAAACTGAGTTAATGGGTCACTTGAACAAGTGTCAAAGGGCGTCAGCCCCGAGCAAATACAACGATCAATTACGAATAAAAATGAGATAAAAAAGTCGGCAGAGCACTTGTCCCCGAACGACAAAGGTCTCGAGTTCGAGTGTCGATCCGGCACACAGTTTTAATCTGCCAGGAAGTTTCATATCAGCGCACACTCCGCTGCCGAGTGAGAACTTAATTCTAGTTTATTTATCGATTGTCATTTTCAGTTTGTAGTTAACTGTTGGTGTTAGAGTTTACATACTGTCATCTTGCCTTTTTGAGATAGTGAGAGGATTTCTGGAAGTTAGAAAATGGAGCGCGGAGTGAAGCAATTTGAACATTTCCGACATATTCTTTTCTTTAAGTTTAACAGAGGCATCAGCGCAGCGGAGGCAGCCAGAAATATTTGCGCGTTGTATGGGGATATGCCATCGCACAGAGCACGGCAAGAAAACGCGTTTCTTGTTTTCAGGAGGATCGTTTTGACGTTGGTGACTCTCTTAGTTCAGGAAGACTTCCGGGATTTGATTAAGACCGTTTAAACGCATTAATCTACAACGATCCACGTCTGTGAACTCGAGAACTGGTAGTGTGATGGACTGTGGTCATTCCACAATCGCGCGACATTTGCATGTAATAGGGAGATTCAAAAATCGGATGTGGGGCTACCGCATGCTCTAAGAAATAATCACAAAAATTAGCGGGTGGCTATACGTCCACCTCTTTGCTTTCTCATCAATTGGCGAGTGAACAACACCGAACGTTCCTGTCCTGTATTGTAACTTAAGACGTGAAATAGTGTCTGTATGCTAACGTAAGGAAACGAAAGAAATCGTTGAGCCCAAACAAAGCAGCATCCATAAAAGATAATGTTATGGTCAGGTGGAACAGCGACGGCGTGGAGTGCTACGAGCTGCTTCCTCAGTGTGTGATTATCACTGCTGACGTTTATTGTGAACAACTGAGACGCCTTGCAGACGCAGTACAGGACCAATGACTGGAAAGACTGCGAGTAGTGATGCTACTCTACAATAACGCCGGCTCGCATTCTGCTAGCCTGACAGGAAATGGCTCGGGAAGTAATTGCACACCCGCCTTTACCCTCTCTATTGAACAACATGGAAGGATCTTCCTTTCCGTATAAAAATGCGCTCCGAACGTGGCTCAGCGAGTTATTCGTCTCAAACCAACGTTATGTCTACTGTCGCACAATCGAACAAAAATGGTTAAAATGGCTCTGAGCATTATGGGACTTAACATCCATGGTCAGCAGTCCCCTAGAACTTAGAACTACTTAAACCTAACTAACCTAAGGACAGCACACAACACCCAGTCATCACGAGGCAGAGAAAATCCCTGACCCCGCCAGGAATCGTACCCGTTAACCCGTGCGTGGGAAGAGAGAACGCTACCGCACGACCACGAGCTGCGGACTACACAATCGAACAGTTACCCCAGAGTTGAGAGACTTGTAAGTACTAGAAGAGAATATATCATGAATTACTGAAGTCTCCTTTACGTGTGTCTGTTGTGTTTGTTATACTTGTGGGAAAAAGCCACGAACTTAAGACCAACCTAATAAATCGTGATTGTTACGTATTTTATGCTTGCGTTCTGAAGCCATATCATGAAACGTACTCATAAATGATCAAAGTGTCACTTAATTCTTTGCAAAAATGCGTGACACTATAGCGTGGTCCTTCACGAGATTCTTCTGATACCGAGGAACTATCGAGTACGTATGTTGTTAGACGAGTCAAGTGGTTTCTTTTACTGAAGTGTGTGGGCAGGGCCGTTACTACAGCTTCCGCAGAGGACTCATCACCGGTTTAGATACACAAAATCTAACATCGCTGTCATTCCACTTACCTTCAGCATTTTATGATATGTGTAAGTATGGTGCGATATATTGTAGATGAAACGGGAAAGTACACGGTCCGTGAGGAATTAAACAACGATGATAGCAATATTCTACAGCAAAAGTGGAATATGTGGATGAGGATTCAACAGGGAGTCCCAAACAGGAAACGTCCGAAACCACCCCACCTGAGGACTTCTAAATTTTGAAGATTTTTACCGGGTGAACGGGACAGAGATGCAGCTCAACGTGTTAAGTGACCACATGACCTGGAGAGATGCACGGCATTGCATGGTAACACGTCCACAGTAGTCGACAGAGTTCATGATGTTCCGCAGATTGACTGCGCTATACTTGACTACAGCAAAACAGCAACGTGCGGCTGGTCTGCAGACAGATAGCGTACATACCAGGTGGTTATAATTGAACTTTCCCTATTTAACACGTTATAACACGGAAAATAATAACCGCACGAGTATTAAACTTTGTAGCATTAATGTTAAGGTCATGGGAAAGAGAAATAGTGCAGAATCAACTCAACTGAAACACTTTTAATTTGCTGCTACTGTACATCATACCATTATATACCAGCACCATTACCGCTACAAAAGCGGCTCAATATGACGCCCATGAGTACCCAGAACTCTCTGAAAGCCCAGGATTGCATTCTGCACAGCAGATCGAAGCATGTCCGTAGATGTGTTGGCTACCTCTCTTCATATGCTGCGCTTGAGATGAGCCCTTCAGGACCAGAAATCACAGGGAGTGAGATCAGGTGATCGTGCCGGCGAAGCATTTGGAAACGATCGGATGATATTTCGATCGTTTCCAAGTGTGTTTCGCAGAAGCAGACGAACTTCACGAGCGATGTGCGGCGGGGCCCCATCTGGCATGAAAACTTTTGAGTTCAATGCGTCTCTCTCCTGCGTGTATGACATGCTGGCTAAGAATATCGCAGTAATGCTGGCCAGTCAAACTGCACGTCTTTGGTCTTTGGGCGCCAATTTGTTCAAGAAAGAATTCAATGATGGCCGTAGCCTTGAAGCTATACCATACGCTGACACATTCACCATACAGAGGAACTTCATGCACAGCGACTGGAGGTGAAGTTCCCCACACTCGGCAATTCTGTGTGTTCACCTCACTTTTCGCAGAAAAAACGAGTTTGATCTGTCCGTATGATGATCCGGGTCCTGAACTCATCAACTTCCATCTTTGCGAGAAAGTGAAGAGGGAAGTCAACACGTCGTTGTGTGCCCTTTTTTGGAAGCTGCTGTACGATATGGATCTTGTACGGATACCATTTGAGAATGGTTCGAAGCACCACGGGATGTTCAACTGTAGTGGCATAGCAGGCGCACTGCCTGACCATCGGGAATTGCGCGCGGCGTTGTCCGCCATAGCAACAGCGATTTCATCAACCACCTGTGGTGCAACCGGTAATGCCTCTACCAGGAGCGGCCCCCGGTTCTCCAGCTGATTCGAACTTCTTCATCACGCTCCGCACAGCAGGTGGACAAAGAGGACCTTCCCGTAATCATTTCAGTCGGCGATATTCTCGAAGTGCAGCTGCAGCATTGCTGTTGCTTTGATAATAGAGCTTCACCATTGATGCGCTGCTCCTCTTGTCCCAGCTCATGTTGACCCGTCCCCAAGAGGTGCACTGCGACTGGTCAGGTGTGTCCGACCACAAATCGCGACGACTGATCACGGCACCTGGTGGCATAGTTGAAACTGGACCGTAGCGCTGTGACACACGGAAATCGTGCACCCCACACTCTGGACATCAATGCCACCAAGTTTGGTACTCGTATGGCAATTAGTTTGCGCGTTAAATAATGTAAATGTCGTGTGACGAGGGCCTCCCGTCGGGCAGACCGTTCGCCTGGTGCAGGTCTTTCGGTTTGACGCCACTTCGGCGACTTGCGTGTAAATGGGTAAATGGGGATGAAATGATGATGCTTAGGATAACACAACACCCAGTCCCTTAGCGGAGAAAATCTCCGACCCAGCCGGGAATCGAACCCAGGTCCTTAAGATTGACATTGTGTCGCGCTGATCACTCAGCTACCGGGGGCGGACGAGTCTCCGCGTTATGACGTGTTGAATAGGGAAGGTTTAATTATAAATATGAAGCTGCTGTTTGGACCATCTGCGGAGGGCAACTGCCTCAGCCGTAGAATTATTGCGTCCAAAGTACAGCGGTGAGTCTTTTAAAGACGGTCCTACAATATTTTGCCATCCACAGGTTGTGGCAGTGACTAAAATGGTTGTAAAATGTTTTAGCACGAACTTTCGCTTCAAAAACTAGATTGTAAGACGTATTTTGCAGACCTGCATAAATCAGACCCACTCGTGGTGACACAAATGTACTGAGCCGACACGAAGACGATACATAATAAGTTGGCACCCAGTTCCAGTATAAGCTCAGTTTTTAAATGTGCTGTACTCGGAGTGTGGTATAAATATTAATGTAGCAGTCCGCCCCCAGCTGTGTGCAGAGTACACCAGCAGCGCCCCCGTGTGTGGGAGCGGCAGCGCGCGGCACGGACTGCGGTGCTCGCACGCGCGCCGCCAGCCACCCATGACCTTCTGCAAGCGCGAGCACCCTGCTAAGCGCCGCCTGCCCTTCACGTAATGTGTGCGTACACATCTATCGTTCCTAATTACTCGTACATTTCATTAAAAGCGCTGCCTCTAAAACCAACAAAGTAGAGTGCGTTAACGGTATTACTTTTCCCAGATAACTTCATTACGTTCTGTTCTCTTCTTAGCAGGATTTTAGCACACAAATAGTCGATTGTCACGAGAAGAATTTTAACCCAGCACTGCAGACCACGCTGGGTATTAGCCTCGACGAATTCAAGTCTAGTTATTACAATCTACTGAGCATATGCGAGGCCTGTTCAGAAAGTAAGCTCCGATTGATTGCCAAATTGAAACCACAGTGAACATCAGAAATGTTTTACTTGTAACAATTAGCTACACCTTTCAGCTACTTCTCTACGTAGTCGCCCTTCTGACTTAGACTTTTGTCATAGCGTTGTACCAACTTTTCAATAGCCTCATCATAGAAGGCAGCCGCCAGTGCTTTCCGCCAATTCTCCACGCTGGCCTACACCTCGTTGTCTGTGTCAAAATGTTGTCTTCAAATACAGCGGTTCATGTGACCAGAGATGAAACTCAGGGGGAGACAATTGCCGACTGTATTGTGGGTAATCTCACATTTCCATTTGAAAACGATGCAGGAGCATCTTCATTGCCCCTGCAGAATGCGGCTGAGAATTGTCTTGAAGAAGAAACAGCACGACAGTTATGTAATGTTAGCTGCATAGCTTCAGGCGAAATCTCTCACCAGGCCCTCGTACTTGGCGGCAGACACTATTTTCTAGACATCTTTACGCACTCACTGCGAGCTCAGAAATGAGAAGAGCGACGTGATGCTAACTGGGGTTATACTAGAGACACTACCCAACACATCTGTGCAAAGCTTTATCGGATTTTCATAGTCGTTTCCATTTCGCGACCGATCGGAGCTTACTTTCTGAACGCCCCTCGTACTTAAGGAGGAGCAAATAGGCTACCGCCTGGAAGGGTCTATACTGGTGCAGATATTCACATTAAAGAGGAACATTAGGAAAAGCTTTCGACGATAAGCAACAACAAAAAAAAAATAAACATACACCAAACGGATATCTGCGAACAAGTGTGAGCATTCAAGGAGCACAAAATGTTTCAAATGGATCTGAGCACTATGGGACTTAACTGCTGTGGTCATCAGTCCCATATAACTTAGAACTACTGAAACATAACTAACCTAAGGACATCTCACACATCCATGCCCGAGGCAGGATTCGAACCTGCAACCGTAGCGGTCGCGCGGTTCCAGACTGTAGCGCCTACAACCGCTCGGCCACTCCGGCCGGCCAAGGAGCACGAATCAATAAACAAAATAAGAATGAAGAGTATTCAAAGCGCCTTCCTGGTAATCCTCAACAGCGTCAACTCAAAAATTAAGTTTTCGGTAGTGAAAGAGCTCAACTGGACATTTAAATGCAGAAAGAGAGTGGAAGATACAACTGACAATTCTAACGAGAAATTCATAAGCTAAATTATATTTACAACTGAGATAGAGTCCATTATGCCTTTTGAAACTGTAATAATCCAATTAAGGTTGTAAAAGGAATATGGTCCGTAATAACATTGGAATTGCGGAAAGGAGGTCACAAAATCGAAAAGAAAACATGTTAATAGTGTGTTAGTGGTATAAGTAATTTCTCTTACTATATTGAAGGTATACGTAATATAAAGCAAGAGAATGTATGTAGCACATAGACAAGCAAGAGAATATATGTAGCTCATAGACAATCACAGTAAAATAAGTAAATTCAGGAGAATATATGTGGCACATAGACAATCACAGTAAAATAAAATAATTCAGGAGAATTGGAGGAACAGAATGAAAGATACAGTACGGGAAGAACTGGAGAAATGTGAACATGAAGTGAAGTTTGGCAGAGAAGAAGTAGTGAGCTATGTTTGATCATTTAATAATAAATCTGATCTGTGAGTAGATGTTTACTGATTTCCAGGACTTCCAAAAGATTCAGTTTTTGAACTTGGTTTGCCATACCGAAAATTCTGGACTGTGACAGGTGGCTGCGACCCTTCACAGTATTAGCTCAACAAATTCTCAGCTAGAATTCCGGGAGCACTGGCTATCGACATCAATACGTGATCTAAAGTATCCGGACACCCCCAAAACATACGTTTTTCTTATTAGGTGCATTGTGCTGCCACCTACTGCCAGGTACTCCATATCAGTAACCTCAGTAGTCATTAGACATCATGAGAGAGCAAAATGAGGCGCTCCGTGGAACACACGGACTTCGAACGTGGTCAAGTGATTGTGTGTCACTTGCGTCAGACGTCTGTACGCTATACTTCCACACTCCTAAACATCACTAGGTCCACTGTTTCCAATGTGATAGTGAAGTGGAAACGTTAAGGGACACGTACTGCACAAAAGCGTACAGGCCGACCTCCTCTGTTGACTGACAGAGACCTCCGACGGTGTCAGAGGGTCGTAATGTGTAATAAGTAGACATCTATGCAGACCAAGACACAGGAATTCCAAACTTCCATTAGGATCCACAGCAAGTACTATGACAGTTAAGCGGGGGGGTTTGAAAACTTGGATTTCATCGTCGAGCGGCTGTTCGTAAGCCACACATCACGCCGGTAAAGGGCCGCACTGAGTAGCCGTGCGGTCTAGGGCGCCTTGTCACGGTTCGCGTGGCTGCCCCCGTCGGAGGTTCGAGTCCTCCGTCGGGCATGGGTGTGTGTGTTGTCCTTAGCGTAAGTTGGTTTAAATTAGATTAAGTAGTGCGTAATCCTAGGGACTGATGACCTCAGCAGTTTGGTCCCATTGTCCTTACCACCACCAAAAACTGACGCCAAACCACACCCTCCTTGGTGTAAGTACCTTAAACACTCTACGACTGAGCCGTAGAAAAACGTTGTGTAGCGTGACGAACCATGGTACACAATGTGGCGACCTGATGCCACGGTGTGGGTATGGCGAATGCCCGGTGAACGTCGTCTGCCAGCGTGCGTAGTGTCAACAGCGAAATTCGGGACGGAGGTGCTATGATGTTGTTTTGCTTTTCATGGAGGGGGCTTGCATTCGTTGTTGTTTTGCATGTTACTAACACAATACAGACCTACACTGACGTTTTAAGCACCTTCTTGTTTCCCACTGTTAAAGAGCAATTCGGGGATGGCGATTACATCTTTCAACACGATCGAGCATCTGTTCATAATGCACGGCCTGTGGCGGAGTAGTTGCACAACAATAACATCCCTGTAATGGACTGGCCTGCACAAAGTTATGACCTGAATCCTACCTCTCCTCAGTGCAGCACTCCGTGATGAATGGGCTGCCATTCCCCAAGAAACCTTTCAGCACCTGACTGAACGTATGCCTGCGAGAGTGGAAGTTGCCATCAAGGCTAAGGGTGGGCCAACACTATACTGAATTCCAGCATTACCGATTGAGGGCGCCAGGAACTTGCAAGTCATTTTCAGCCATGTGTCCGGATACTTTCGATCATATAGTGAATTCAGCCAAGTTAATTGCTATGTCTCTGCTTGATATAAATTTTATCACAGTCACGTCGACTAATCATTGCGCTTTCCACTGTTGGTTAATATTTGTGTTTTGTTTTCATCATTGAGAAAAAAGTGGGCTTCGATGTTCGTCATATACTACGAAATCATAGAGTTCGAGAATTTCATTGTTTTTGCAACACTCTGACACCTACGCTAGATATAGGATGGTACTTCATCTCCTGTAAACATTGGAAGGAACAGCGGAGGAAGCGTATTGATCGATTTCTCTGTAAAGAATTCAAACAGCAAAAAAAACAAAAACTGGATATGATCAAAATCTTTGTGGGTAGTCCGCCGCTCGTGGTCGTGCGGTAGCGTCCTCGCTTCCCGCGCCCGGGTTCCCGGGTTCGATTCCCGGCGGGGTCAGGGATTTTCTCTGCCTCGTGATGACTGGGTGTTGTGTGATGTCCTTAGGTTAGTTAGGTTTAAGTAGTTCTAAGTTCTCGGGGACTGATGACCATAGATGTTAAGTCCCATAGTGCTCAGAGCCATTTGAAGCCTTTGTGGGTAGGTAAAATATAATTTCCAGGTGACTTAATTGCAAAAGGAGTGCAGCTGCCTACAGATAGTTTTCAAAAATATGGTTTTCCTTGTAATAAGTAAGAATTCCAGCAAAAATGGTGAAGAACAATGGTCAGCATGGGAAAATTTCCACGGACATATTAAGAAAGTTATTGAGCGGATTGGAAATGTGTTGGCAAACCGTGGGTTAAAACGACTTTATGTCTACTAGGTAAGTTGAAGAATTACTTACAGCCGGCTGCTGTGTGCGAGCGATTCTAGGCGCTTCAGTCCGGAACCGCGCTGCTGCTACAGTCACATAGAAGTGTGTGATGTCCTTGGGTCAGTTAGGTTTAAGTAGTTCTAAGTCCAAGAAACTGATGACCTCAGCCATATGAACCATTTTTGAACTTCCGCCACCGTTGGAGTGTTTTGTTCTGTAGGTATCTCCTGAAGTTCAGATGAAGTACTAGTGATAAATTTTACGTTTCAATAATATGGGATGGAGCTCTGATATGCAATTTCCCTGTTCATTAGAAAATCACAAATTAGCTTATCTGTTGACTTGAGGGAAACCCAACTTGTGTTCAACCATGGCATTAAGTGTGATTTGTGGATTTTTCAATTTATTTATGCAACAGTTATCTAAATCTGACGTTTGGTTCAAGTGTCATGAGAATTTTAATCGTGTAACGCATCAGAATTCGTGGAGGCAAGCCTTGTCCAACTACTGCGACTCTGTTGAGTGGCGAAAGCGAGGTCACCAGGAGGTACCATAGTGAGAGATGTCGAATGTTCTAGAAGTCTGCCTACGCACAAAGACTTCTGTTGAACTAAAACGTAAGGCGAGGCTTTAGGGGAAAGGCATCCTTAGCAACGGCGAAACCGAGCAGCTCCTGACCCTGAAGGATTGTGCCTCCATAAAAGTATGTTTTGTAGTAGACAAATTGATCACAAAAGTACGAGAGACTTAGACTAAGGTTACGCGTGAGTTAGAGGTGTGGCTTATCTGACTAGTGAACTAGAGTTCCACAGTTCTCAGCGTACTGCGGCAGGTATTGGTAGTCATCCGAACATGTATCTGGTGGCAATTCAACCTCAGTTGCGTTATAAGTTTTATTCTTAGCTCATCTGATGCTCGGAAAGTACAACTATGTACAATAAATTAGTAAGTGACAGTTACGTGCTCAATATTTACATTATTAACTGTGACAATAACTGCAGATTAAGATGATGTTCGATTCCATCGAGGAAGCTTAAGACACGCTGTTACGTTATGTCTCCCGTTGGTATTGTTAAGTAAGGCTATACTTATCAGCCTATTTTGTAGTTACACAGTGTTGTGTTACAAAATTGCATATGGACTTCAGGTTATTAATGCGTGTGGAAATTTAATAGTAATGGAGATTTTTTTTTGGGTGAAAGTGCTAAAGGTATCTGAACTAGTCTGGCATCTCTGTTATAAAGTTCTGTGTGGCAACATATTTTGTTTAATGTCTCACTGTGGCCGCTAATTCGTCAAAATTATGTTGAGGGAATGATTACTTTTAACTGGTGGCTTCCGTGAAGACTCATCGAATTTTGGAGTGATGCACGTTTATCTTTGAGTTGAAATTGGTACTAACGTACACGAACTTAATTAGAGGACACGGAGCCTCGACAACAGGGTTTGTTTTAATTAGATATGGTGGATATTTATTTGCTGGCTAACCGACCTCTTTCCAGGCCGATCAGTTGGTTTAAGGCCTGAGTACCTGGTATCAGTTGGAGCTCAACGTCAGGACACGCGAAGACCAGGCAGGGCAGGTAGAAGCGCCGTTTATAAGAACCGAGGTACAGAAATCACCAGATGGATCCCCGTACCGCTAGGCAGGACGTACCTGTTATTCCTCCATCTGTGGCTGGAGAGAGACTTTTTCAAGGATATGCTGTATGTTTTTCTGCGTTTCTCCTAACCATTTTGTAAAAATTTGTACATGTGCGTTGGTGGACAAAAGGTGAAGTACGTTACAAACGCTCTTTCTCTTGGGACGTTTTAATAGAAGTAGAGGCGATCTCTCAGAACGCAGACACATTATCACACCTCTGAACGCAAAATTAGCTTCTGGGTGACATTGTCCTTCCATTCTAACATTTTTCAGTCCTCTTTGGCAAGCTGCAGAGGAGTCACTCGACACACTCCACTCCCGGAAAGCCGACAACTTGAGGTTATAAGGTATAAGAACAGGCTTCCTGCTAAGATGCAGTGCAACTACCAGCCAGTCCGAACTACACTCCAAGGCGTTCACATCAACAACGTTCAAAGGCAGCTCTACACTGACTGCCACTGAAACTACTACACCATCAAGGTGCCTAGATATGCAAATGATTAGAATTTCAGGGGACAACACTATGTAGGTGTTGGTGGTAACATGAACTGCATACTGTACATAAGCAAACATCGAGAAACGGGTTTCTCATTCAGACATAGCATCTGAATGTTGTCTGTCGATCAGAAGGCTGTGCTATGCCTCCAGTAAGACAGAGAAACGTCTAAGACTTCTACTGGAATTTGACAGCGTTAGAGTCATAGTCCTACTCAAAAAACATAAGATTAGCGATCCCTTAGAGAAGCTCGAAATTGAATGCGGATTTCAATGCAAGATGCTTGTAATTATTTCCACAACGAAATTTTGTCTCGAAACTTGCCAGAAAATCCAAAGAAATGGTGATCATATGTAAGGCGTGATAGCGCCAAGACACAATCAACGCTTCTCTGCGTGATAGCAATGGCAATACCATCGATGACAATGCTACTAAACCAGAGTTGCTAAACAGAGCCTTCTGAAATTTCTTCGGCAAAGACGACCAAGTACATTCCATAATTCGAGTTAAGAACAGCTGGCAACTTGAGTGACTCCGAAGCAGATATCCTTGGAGAAGTGAAGCAACTTAAATCACTTAATAAAAGCAATTCTTCCTGTCCAGATTGTATACCAGTCTGGCTTCTTACAGTGTATGCTGATGAAAGAGCTCCATACTTAACAATCATATAAAACGGCTCGATCGGTGAAAGATCCGTTCCCAAGACTGGAAAGTTGCACAGATCACAATATTCACGAAAGGAGGTAGTATAATCCAATAAACTACAGGCCTGTATCATTAACGTCAATATGCAGCAGGATTTACCTGGAAGAGAACGGTCTATTGACACAAAGGCAACAATGATTTTGAAAATAACGTTCTTGTGAAACACAACTAGCGCTTTACTCACGCAAAGTGTTGAGTTCTGTCGACGAAGGATTTCAAATTGCTCCGTATTTCTAGATTTCCAGAAAGCTTTGGACTCTGTACCTCATAAGTGGGTTGTAATCAAGTTGCTTGGCTATGGAATATCGTCTCAGATGTTAGTGATTTTCTGCCAGAGATGTAACAGTTCATAGTAACTGAAAGAAAATCATCGAGTAGAGCAGAAGTGATTTGTGGCGTTCGAGAAGGTCGTGTTATAGTCTCTGTGATTTTCGTTATCTATACAAACGATTTAGGAGGCAATCTGAGCAGCCGTCTTAGGTTGTTTGCGGATAAAGCTGTTCTCATCGTCCAGCAAAATCATAAGATCAAAACAGGCTGCAAAACAACTTAGATAATATGTCTGTACGGTGCGAAAATTCGTAATTGACCGTAAATAATGTAAAGTGTGAGGTCATCCACATTAGTGTTAAATTAAAATTACCAACAACCTAAACTGGAAAAAACACAGAAAATTTTGTGGGGAAGGCGAACGAAAGACTGCGTTTTATTGGCAGATCCCATAGAAGATGCAACAGATCTACTAAAGAGACTGGCTACACTACGCTTGTCCGTGATCTTTTGGAGTACTGCTGCGCGGTGTGGGATGCTTATCAGATAGGGTTAACGGAGTAGATCGAGAAATTTCAAATAAGGGCAAAACGTTCTATTTTATCGAGAAACAGGGGAGAGAATGCCACGGACGTGATACAGGATCTGGGGTGGACAACATTAAAACAAGGCGTTTCTCGTTGCAGCGGGATCTTCTCATGAAATTTCGAATACCAACTTTCTCCACCGAATGCGAAAATATTTTGGAGACACTGACCTATACACTTGGGGCAACGATAATCATGATTCATCATAATAAAATAAGGGAAATCAGTGCTCGCACGGAGTGATTTACGTGTTCCTTTTTATTCCACGCGAGTGGAAAAAAATGGCTCTGAGCACTATGGGACTTAACATCTGTGGTCATCAGTCTCCTAGAACTTAGAACTACTTAAACCTAACTAACCTAAGGACATCACACACATCCATGCCCGAGGCAGGATTCGAATCTGCGACCGTAGCAGTCGCGCGGTTCCGGACTAAGCGCCTAGAACCGCTAGACCACCGCGGCCGGCCGCGAGTGGAATAACAGAGAATTGTTGTCGAGGTTGTTAGATGAACCCTCTGCCAGGCACTTAAGTGCGATTTGCAGAGTTACTATGCATATGTTCTTGGAGAGAGGCTTATCGTCCCGTAATATTGCTATTCGCATTGTTTGGGATACCCTGGCTGTCATTTAAATATGGAATTGATGGGTTGAAGAAAGTTATGCTCAACGCCGTGTAGGATACCCGGTGACGCATACCAATAGCATCCGACAGTATGGTCACATCCCTTGCTCGGATGTGAGGAATCGTAGTGCCCCATCGTATAATAGGGGGCAATGCATGAGCCTGACACCATCGAGACACGTGAGCACAGTAACAGCTTGCCGATACCTGCAACACCGCAGACTGTAGTCATGGTGACCTTTGTTGCGTGTAACCCATGACGCGGCAGCAGAGAAGGTGCAGCGTCGGGGTTGTACAGCCAGCAATGAGACAGGCCAGAGGGGTGGCTTTCTACTGGCTCAGCACCCTACGTTGTGTGGTATGGAGTGCCGCTCGATATACACCAGTCACCTCTCGTTGACAAAGCTGGCAATTTGAACTGCAGATGTTGGCCTGTTGACTTCTGGCTGTTTCCTGTCCTCCAAGTCTAACAATGCACTAGTTTTAAAAAAATGTAATATCACAGAAAACGTTGAACGGTTGGAACAAAGTACATGGTGACCATAATTGAAGTTTCTGCTTCAAATCGCCGTAGAAAGGGAACTACTCTTCAGAAGCACGTAAAATTTGAATAACATATTATTGATGCGGGGGGAAACGTAATGGAACAAAAACAATTTAAAAGAGAATTTTACCGATAGGAGACACAGTCGGCGTCTTAACGTAAATGGGATCGACTAAAAATGAGAGATGAATCGCAATACGATGCTTGTGACTGGAACTGCGCATTACACCATCCTTCCTGTTCAATGTGGATGACTGCACAAATCAGACAAGAAAAAATTGTGACATTGGTAAGCACAGCCACCAAGGCAAGGTCGTACTACATCGAATGGGAAAAATGGATTTTTAATTGTTCAGAGGCCAAGAACCATATAAAAAGCCAAATGACATCAGTTCCTGATAGTCGTGAGACTGGCGCAAAACGTGTTCAATATGCTGTCCATCGTTCACTGACGCAAGTTGAAATGGAGGAACAGCACATTCCACAATAAATAGGAATGTCTCGGGGGTGACGTGCAGAATACGATGTGCAATACGTGCTTTCAATTCTGCTACGTTGGAGTGCTGATCATCTCTCAGAGAACCTCACAGCCAGAAGTCACACAGATGAAGATCAGGTGATCTGGATGTAGGACGATATGAAGGGAAACGACGGCTAATAAACCTAGCATTTCCAAAATGCCTCCGCTGCAGCCACTTCACTGGCTGTGCAATGTACCGAGAAGTGGCATCTTGCATAGAAACGACCCTACTCACACTTCGACACTGCTGAAGGGTTGGAATGACGTCGGTGCACGAAACACTCTCATAGCGTTTACCATTGGCGGTACGGGTAAGAGTACCCCCAGGACTAAGCTCACAAAAGTACGAGCCCACAAACAAATAAGCACCCAATCATCACCACACATTCACCTTTGCAGAATCAAGTGGTTCCGGTTGATGCGAATGAAGATTTTCCGTTGCCCACATTCTGTAATTCTGTGTATTGACATGTTCTTGGAGATAGAAATAGGCTTCGTCTGTCCGCAGATTGTTACATGGCCACTCATTGTCCCCTTAGTAGCAATTGGGTACACTGAGTGCAGTCGGGGTGCTTTTAATGCGAAATAATTATTTTTGGGTTGGTACAGAGCATCACAGTGAATCACACGCTCGTAGTAAAAGCATTCAAACAGCGCTCAACACACACACTTACTCCTCCATATCAATTTTTACTGGGTACATTGAGCGCAGTAGAATTAATTTAAAATACAGTAAATGTTATGACGATGAAAACCTATGTCATTACAGTAGGACAAATTTTTGATCCCAGAAAATACTGGGCTTTAGAGCGCCAGCTAAAGTTGGCTCAGGCTTGCGACTGTACGCTAGATTTAATTTAAAAATAATTAGAGATACAAAATTTCAGCAAAACCTTTCTGCGGGGTTTTATCTGATGTTATTCTCTTTATTTTATTTCGCATCACTGGGATTTTCTGGCTGAACGTTGCTGTTGTTATGCGAATTGGCTGCAGACCGTCGTCCGCCTATCTGCTGCGTCTTTACCAGGGCACTCAGGTACACAATCGAAGAGCTGCTTCTTGATGGGTTCGAGCAGTGGTCGACGATAGCAAATTACAATAGCATTGACTGGCCAAACCAATTTTAGAGCTTTTCAGGTGTACCCTACAGGCCAATGATATAACATTCACAAATTGTATATATAACTGGTATTTGTGGACAAAAATGAGATCCCTGTTAACAGTTTCCTGTACGAGCTCAACTGCTGCAGCCATCTAGGAAACTATGGTTAGAAAGCGTGGCACAACCCTCTGTCCATGGCGCTTAGTTTAGCAGTAAATACCCCATCAGTCAGTCAGGAGCTACTTTAGAGGCAGGAGCTACGAAATACTTTTGGTGAGCAGGTCTGTTGAATAGATCGACATTCGTTGACTTATGAGATAAATATTAACTGATTTGAAAAATTCAAAATGTTAACGTAATCTAAATGAAAAGGGCTATTCATAAAAACTATAATGAATGACATTGGATATAATAAGACACCCAATTCTATAGTTTACAAATTCTTAGCAAAATTTCTGCCATGCACATCGTGACATTCTTCCACAATGTTGGCGCACAGCCATAGAATGTATGGAAGCTATGTGGAAAAATAGGACATAAACATGTTTATGTATATTGTCAGGAAATTAAGACCCTTAACAATAAATATGTTCTGAGAAAAAAAGTGGGGATTGCTTATTGAACAACCCTCGTACAATGCAAGGGGAATGCAAAGAAGAATGTAATTTAGTAGTGAACAACAACAACAACAACAACACTATGGAAAGAGACTGTATAACATGGATAAATTCTAATTCTAGATTTAGATCCACAACACATTTGGTTGCCAGTTAACATGCCCAGGAGTTTACAAGCAGCTTAGCAACAACATTCCAGACAAAAGACTAAGGGAAACATTTACTTCTAAATTAGCTAAGGAAATAGCATTACAAAACTAGAGCAGGAATTCATTTGCTCAATTAACAGATTGTCTAGAATAAACAACAATTAACAGTAAATACTTCGAAAAGTCTCCATTTTATTCTGTTCCATTATCTAAAATGCGGCAAAAATTAACAGATACATTGTATAGTTGAGGTTTTAAAAAATGAAAAAGTAAAAATTGTAACAATTAATTATGAAGAAAGAGGGAAATTGATCATATTCTTGTTATCAGCATTTTGTTTCTATTGCTTGGCCAGTAATTACATAGAAATTGAGGACTCAGGAAATTTAGTATCTATAAAGCAGACAGGCTTTATAAAATTTGGACACACATATATATCTGAATCCAACAATTTAGTTTATACAGTGCCCAAAGAAATAAACGTTGGAAATTTGGGATTAATAAAAGCACTAATATTATTGCATTCATTTGTGGAAAAGAATTAATATTACCAACAAATTCTATCCATTTCCCATTAAAGAAATGAAACAAAATAAAAATGGTATATCTAGGATCTACAAACAAATGAGATTGAGAATTATAAAACTTAGGCAAATAAGAAAGAAAACGAGTATATTTGGATAATACTTAAACTTTAAAAGAAGAACCCAATAATATTTTGGATTTGGAACAAAAAATGAGAGAAAACTACGAAGAAATAGACAATGGATAGACTGCCCCAAAAATAAAGGTCTGAAATATATGCTTTTGTGACAAATGATAAAAATATCTTTACATATGCAGGTGTAATGGGTGTAGGAAATTCCCAAATATTATTATGTGTTGTTAATGGACACAATGAGAATAAACTTATAGGAATGAAGGAAAATAGCAATATTCTTAAGAAAAAAGGATTTATTCGTATTCTGTGTAGTGCTCTTCAGCAAGAATTAGAAATTTTCTACTTTCTCAAGGAAGATCGAGTTTTGGAAATAAAAACAGATCGTTTTTCTACTTTTGATAGATATTCCTTGCCCAGAACAGTTTACTTGTAAAAAGTAACTATTTTTGAAAAGAAAGAGACTTTAATGTATAAAGAAGAAGATTAGGAACTGATCAAAAATACAAAAAAGGTCAAATATTAGAAAATATAGAAAGAAAAATCTGTTAAGAATTAGAGGATCTACAAGAAGGATTAGATCCAATTATTTCCAATCTTCCCATTGAAAAGAATCTATTTTTTAATTCAAAAATATTCAGGAATATTTCTGTTCCAGTTATTGGCTTGAGGAAGAATTTTGAATTAAAAAATTAGATCTAAACTACAAGATTAAACATAAATTAGATAAAATTAAAACAACACTAGATAAACATAAAAACATTAGTGTTGATTGTTTAAATTTTTATGTCTGTATATTTGAGGTTTTATCCATAACTATGTTATTCCCTTAAAAAACTATATTAATTCCAACTAAACATGGTATAAATTTAAACATATAGTAATATTCAAAAATATGAAGATGAGAAATTATATTTCCATCTTCTGCAGAACAAATATGGTAAACATTATAAAAAGGGAAATGAATAGATTAAAGTTAAATATAGTGGGAAGTAGTGAAGTTCTGTGGCAGGAGGAACAAGACTTTTTGTCAGGTGAATACAGGCTTATAAATACAACATAAAATAGGGGCAATGCAGGAGTACGTTTAATAATGAGTAAAAAAAATAGGAGCACGAGTAAGCTACTATGAACATAATTGTAGCCAAGATAGACACAAAGGCTACACCTACCACTTTAATACAAATTTATGTGCCAACTAGCTCCACAGATGACAAAGAGATTGAAGAAATGTATCATGAAATAAAAGAAATCATTCAGATAGTGAAAGGAGACGAAAATTTAATAGTCATGGGAGACAGGAATTAGATAATAGGAAAAGCAGGAGAAGGTAAAGTAGTAGGTGAACATGGAATGGGTGTAAGGAATGAAAGTGGAAGCCACCTGGTAGAATTTTGCACAGAGCATAACTTCATCATAACTAACACTCGGTTTAAGAATCATGACAGAAGGTTGAATATGTGGAAGAGGCCTGGAGACACTGGAAGGTTTGAAATAGATGATATGATGTTATGTAATGGTATGAAAGGAACCAGGTTTTAAATTGTAAGACATTTCTAGTGGCAGATGTGGACTTTCATCCCAATTTATTGTTTACGAACTGTAGACTAAAACTGAAGAAATTAGGTAGGATTTTAAGGAGATGAAACCTGCATAAAATGCAAGAACCAAATGTTGTAAAGAGTTTCAGAAAGAGCATTATGGAATGAAGGTGGAAAGAGTACATAGAGGGTTTATACAAGGGCGATGTACTGGAGGCCAATATTATTGAAATGGAAGCGGATGTAAATAAAGATGAAATGGGATTGATGATAATACGTTAGGTGTTTGACAGAGCACTGAAGGACCTGTGTGGAAACAAGGCCCCAGGAGAAGACAACATCCCATTAGAACTACTGTTTACTGGAACTAATGTTTACTGGAATACACTGTTTCTAGTTCTAAAGGTAACAGGGGTAAGATACAGAGAGTGAAAGACTACAATTTCTACAGAAAACAGATCCCAATTATAAGAGTCGAGGGGCATGAAAGGGAAGCAGTGTTTGAGAAGGGAGTAAGACAGGGTTGTAGCCTATCCCTGATGTTAATTAATGTATATATTGAGTAAGCAGTAAAGGAAACAAAAGATAAATTCGGAGTAGGGATTAAAATCCATGGAGAAGAAATAAAAATTTTTAGTTTTGCCAATGACATTGCTATCTTGTCAGACATAGTAAGGACCTGGAAGAGCAGTTGAACAGAAGGGACAGTGGCCTCAAAGGAGGATATAAGGTGAACATCAACAAAAGTGAATCAATAGTAATGGAATGTAGTCTAATTAAATCAGGTGATGCCGAGGGAATTAGGTTAGGGAAAGAGACATTTAAAGTAGTAGATGAATTTTGATATCTGGGGATCAAAATAACTGTTCATGCTCGGAGTAGAGAGTATATAAAATATACACTGACCATGGCAAGAATTGCGTTTCTGAAGAAGAGAAATTTGTTAACATTGAGTATAGATTTAAGTGTCAGGAAGTCTTTTCTGAAAGTATTTGTATGGAGTGTAGCCATGTATAGAAGTGAAACATTGACTATAAATAGTTTAGGCAAGAGGAGAATAGAGGCTTTCCAAATGTGCTGCAACAGAAGAATGTGAAGATTAGGTGGATAGATCATGTAACTAATGAGGAGGTACTAAATAGAATGGGAAAGAAGAGGAATTTGTGACACAACCTGACTAGAAGAAGGGATTGTTTGGTAGGACACATTCTGAGGCATCAAGGGATCACCAATTTAGTGTTGGAGGGCTGCTTGGAGGGTAAAAGTCTCAAAGCGAGACCAGGAGATGAATAGACTATGCAGATTCAGAAGAATGTAAGTTGCAGCATGTTCTTTGAGATGAAGAAGCTTGCACAGGATAGGGTAGCATGGAGAGCTGCATCAAACCAGTCTCTTGACTGATGACCATAACAACAACACATATCCATAATAACTACATAATAAGAGAATCCATTCCTTTCCTATAATTTCTTTGTTAATAGAATGGAATAATGTGTCTCCAAAAGCGGCCTTAGGAATAATTAATTTTTTCATTTATTTTAATTAAAAATAGTTATACTAAAATTTGTAGTAATAAATGGAGGGAGACAGGAATTTTAAAATTATAGATCTATCTTACAAGAATAATATTCATTACCTAGGTATAAGAGAAAAGATAATTAGTTTGCTTGACAAAGAATGCCAAGTAGAATGTTTGGATGAGACTTCACTAAAAACGGTTTCCGAAAATTACTATTTACAATGAAGAAGAACATGAGAACATGCATTTGTAGAATTAAAAGATTGAAATACACACAGTATATATATATTGCAAGGCAATTAAAAAGTTTTTGGAATGTGAGTCAGATTCTATTGATGAAAGCAAAATAATTAATAATAAGTATTATAAATACAAATTTGAGAAAAAAACAATAAAATGGGACAATGTCCAGTATTTTTATTGTGTTTTAGTTTTAATTTATTTATTAATGTGGCTCATATGTTTATTGCACAGTTATTTTATTTACAAACTAGCTAGCTTAATAATTTTTCATGAAAATAACAATGTTGAAAACTAAAATCTAAACACAAAAATTGGACAGCAAAAATTAAGTCCTTCTTCAGTATATTCATAAATCATTGTAGTCTTTTACAACTTCTCTAAACTCACCCTCATAATATTTATTGTTAGCTATTGCACTTTCTTCACCGGAATCTGACTCACCTTCTTCCACATAATATTCAATAGTTTATTTAGAACCTCTGTATATGTCTCTGTACTGAGTTTATTTAAATCTTTTAATTCTACAAATGCATCTGTTTTTCTATAAACAGTAATTTTTGTATAACCAATCTTAACTAAAATTACATCCAAACATTCTACTTGGTATTCTTCATCTAGCAATCTGGTAATGCATTTTATTCTTCTAAAATGAAGCTGTAATTTTAGCATTCTTTCGTCTTTAGTACTTCTAGATGTACAAAAAATAATTGTTCCTAATAGTAAGGCACCTTGGTGATAGATTTATTCGTTTGTATATCCAAGGAAAGCATAGACAAGGAATGCCTTCTGCTATTATTTAATTATCTAAGACATAATGGTTAACATATTTATGATGTTGAAGTTTGAAATTTAATTTGTCCTCATTATATTTTTGGTGATTATCATATTCTTAAATATACAGCAAGTTTAGCTGAAATTAATTTACAAGATCCCCATAAACATTAAAGTTTTTTATGAAGGGAATAATATAGTTCTTCCAGATAAAATCAAAACAATGAAAGTAAATGCATTTGTGAGAATTTGCACAGAAAAATGTATGCAACAAATAATGATCTTTTTTGTGTTTATTTGGTTTTGTTTTAATTTTATCTAATCTAACTTTAATATTTAATGTAGATCTAGTTTTTTTATTCGATTTTTTTATTCAAGCAAATAGTTGGAATATAAATTTTTTTGTATATTTCTGAATTAAATCATTTATCTATTTTTCTCTTGATAATTTTCAGTGCCAATATCTGAAAGAAATAGATCTAATCCTTTTTGTAGAGCCTCTAGTCGTTTACAGCATTTCTTATTTTTATACTTTCTAGTATTTGATCGATTTTTAAATTATCTATCGTTTCTTTATCTTCCTCTTTCTACAGTAAACTCTATTTGCTGTCAATAATAGTTATTTCTTATGAGTGAGCTACTCTGGGAAACGAATTTCCATGACAAGTGGAAAAAAACATCTGTTTTGTCTCCAAAAATGTTTCTTCCTTGGAAAAGTGGCTCAAATGGCTCTCAGCACTATGGGACTTAACACCTATGGTCATCAGTCCCCTCTTGGAAAATTAAAAAGCTTGTAGTTCTTATCAAAGACTATGACATGGAAGACAAATAAAGCCTTCCATTTCAAAAATATTGCTATGTTTCTTTATTTATATAATTTTTTTATTGAGGCCTTTAACAACATATACAGATTTATTACCATTGTATTCATACTATACACCTACATATGTAACTATATTTTTATCGTTTATCACAAACACGTATATTTTACAAGCTCCATGTTTTGGTAAATCTGTACATTTTTATTTAAAATAGTTTTTTTATTCCTTCTTCCTTTTCTCTTTTTTTGTTGCCTCTCAAAATTACTTTTGTGTTCTTCCTTTAGAGATTGTAGTTTCCTTTCTTGTATGCCCAAGTTTTGTAATTCTTAGTCTCATATTGTAGTAGATTGCAAATGTGTCATGTTAGCTGGTGTATTTTCTTTAATGTAATACAGATCGAATTTGTTGGTAATATTAATTATTTTTCTAGAAATGAATGGAATAATGTTATTTCCTTGTATTAATCCCAATTTTCTGATATTTCTTTCTATGGGTACTATAGAAACTTAACTGTTGTAATTATAAATATATGTCTCCAGATTTTATAAAACTTATTTGATTTATGGAAGCTACATTATCTGAGTCTTCAACGATTTCTATGCAATTAATGAGCAAGCAATGGACAGGAAATACGATAAAGCAAAGGTAATAAATATTTCCCTTTCTTTATTATTTTCTGTTTCGAATTTTATTTGTAGCCCTTCATTATGTATTAGTCACCCTAACAGATGTACTGCCATATATTTTTATTGATAAGGCAGAAACTGCTTTACAAAGCATCAATTAATTTTTCCTACATTTTATATAATGGAACAGATTAAAATGGTGCCTTATCGAAATATTTACTGTTACTAGCTGTTAATTCTAAACAATGTGTTAATGGATCAAACTGATGTGCTTTTTGGAAATCTAGGTTAGTATAATTATAAATTTTTGCTTCCAGCCTTCTAATTCCATTTCCTTTAGATAATATTGAAGCAAACATTCCCTTTAACCTCTTGTCTGGAGTGTTGATGCTAAGCTGCTCGTAAACTCACTCATGGGCTGGTTAACTGGCAACGAAGTTTCTTGTGGGCCACACCCTAGATTTAGAATATTAGGCAGTCTCTTCCCACTGTAATGGTGTGCTTGTTAATTATTACATCACATTCATCTTTATATTGTTCTTGCATTCTAAAATCAAAATTAGTTGTCAAAATCTACACATTTCTGCTTCTTTAAAAACTCATCCAAAATCCTGTTTTATGTCTGAATCTAACAAATAATAACATTCTTTACAAAATCTTTACCAAATTTCTCTTAATTCTTAAAAATGTATTAACCTAAGGATTTGTTAATTCTGTCTGATAATAAATAATAATTGGATTATTATATTTACCTCTCATTACAGCTATATCTGCATTAATACCTTGTTTAGCTCCTTTACATATTCCTGAATTCTAATCTAAGAGAAAAGGTCACTCAGCTTGAACAGCATGTTTTTGATACGAAATGTAGCATATTCTCTTCACAAGAAACTAAAAAATGATATATCATATCATATAGTCATATCATATCATATAATATCATCGTGAAATGGTTCTGTAATTAGTATAAAGTCCTATGAATTTTTTGTCCTTTAGTGTAGATAATATCTTTAATATTTTTAAAAATATTATTATTACTTAAATTTCCTGTAAGTAGCGATCAGCCAAGTCTCTCACTAGTTGGTTTGGTTTTATTACCAAGTTATTCTGTTATACAATTATTTTTTATTTGAAGCATATACTTTATTTTCAGCTTCATTTAAAGCGAAACATTTTTGTTACATTTGTGTGAAAACGGCTAGAAGTAGAGATGAAAAATTATTATTAAGAGGCATAAAATGTGATACATTAAAAAGTAGATGAGATGGAGTAGGTGAAAGTAAAGTGAAGTGATTTTCTTACCTATTTGATATTAAGAGAATTAGAGAAGGTTACAAACACAAAGTACAAAAAGAATTAACCAAAAGATATATAATCAATTAGCCAAATACCAAGAAGTAGGTTTAAACCTAGACTGCATTAAAAGTGTTGAGCAATTATTGGGTATCCAGATAAGTGTTGTATCTGATAAGAATTTCAATTCAGTTATATATTACGGTCCTCAGAAAGAAAGAAAAATATATTTGTACAAAAATAACAACTGCTCTGATGTAATTAGCAGTATTGTAGCAACCTTAGGATCTTAATATTTCTGCGGTAAATGTAAGAAAACAAATAACAACAAAAAAATCAGTGTGAAATCCTTACAGGAGTGTGCATATTACATTGAAAACATGAAACTCTGGAGTAAAAATTGTATTGCAGAAAATGTAACAGATGTTGTTGTAATGAAGAAAGCTTAAGCAATCGGTAAGGAGTTTGTGGTACATTTTACAAATGTGTAGGATGTAAAAAGGTTTGTTCAAGATCAGAAGAATACAAAAGTGGCATTGAAAAATGTAGAAACTGTTGAAAAGAATTAGTAATTAAGGCACACTTATATAATAAATAATACAGATTGGAAAAAGGTGGTATTAGTAAGTGATAAATTATAGAAGGCTATACAGTCAATGGTTGTTGTAATTGTAATAACTGTCACATTCATGGAGAATTCGAAGTATATTCTGTTTCTGAATGCTTCACATCCAATAAAATAATTAAAAAAAGAGTTTAAATGTTGTGATAAATGATCCCCAAAGAGAATTACTTATACATGTACTAAGAAATACACAATTTCTGAGTATGATGCTCAACAAGAAACATATTCCTAATCTTGTTACCATTCACAATTTTTTAACAGCAATGTTTATAAATTCAAAACAGATAACGAATCCAAGAATTCGATGATGTTTAAAGAAAACAAAAACTATACATTCATAGCTGAGTTCGTAAAGGTCATGTTGTACAATTCATTTTAAAGTATTGTGCTGAAAATGCAATAAAACCACATACTATCTACACAAGTTTAAGTTAATGTTTTTGGTGAGGAAACAATTAAATCTAAAAGTTATAGATAGCAGCAATTTTGTAGAGCAAAAACTAAATAAATTCCCGAAAACATTTGATTTGAAAGAATTAATAAAAGGTTACTTCCCTCATTTGTTCTATGCAAAGGAAAATGAAAGTTATATAGGACCAATTCATGATATTGTATATTGATGTGCTAAAACCATGAAACCAAAAGAATGAGCAGAGTTTCTCAAAAGGCAATGTCAAAACATTGAAGAAAACTATATATTCAATATGATGAAAGGAATTAATGGTGATTGTAATTTTGGTGTAGATATACAGAGAAGAGGTTGGTGACATATAAGAAAACAAGACCTACAAATAGGAAATATTGACCCATTCCATTATTTAACAATTGACAGAGTATTATTGGGTAGTTACACATCTAAATATTTAGCTAATAGAGAAATTTCACCTTGGATAAAGAATAAACCGAGTGTTATAGTAAAGAATGTATGACTTTGTTAAATCATTTAAACAGCTCAACACACACTTATTAGCAGAGAAGTAAAACATAGATGGCGCAAATGGAACTGATAAAGAAACCAGTACTGTTTATCAGTACCATGGCTGGTGTTGGAATAGCTGTAAAAATGTTTTAAAACTGAAACAAATGAATCGATGGATGATTTGTATCAAAATACATCAATGCAAAATGCAGAAATATGGAACACTGGATATAATGTATGAAAGCTGTGGGAATGTATTTGGATTAATTCAACAGTATATAAAAACATAAAAGATTAAAACAGTCACTGGAAACTGTCGAATTGTTAAGTCTGAGAGGAGCTTGTTATGGTGTCTATACAAATGCAGCAAAATTCAGATGGACGGTGTTATCACAAAAATAAGATATATCGAATTATGTAGTTTTTATCCAACAGTACAATTTTATGATTATTATCCAGTGAGTTATCCACCAAAAATATATAAAACAAAACATTATAGTAGGAAGTCATATAGCAGAACAAAATGTAAAGTATTGGCAGCAAGGCAGTTGTATCATCTTGTTTTGCCACTATGACTAAAGTTTGATAAAAATGGAACAATTGTTATTTCCATTATGTGTCGATTGTACAGAACAGAAAATAAAAAATGTAATCATAATTACAATGAAAGAAGCTGTAATGGACTTGGAACAACTGTTGAAGTACATAAAGCTCCAGAAAAGGGATGTAAATTTTAGATATCTACTATGTGTGGAATTTTGAGGAAAAGAGCAACATGTTGTTTAAAAATCATATGACAAGCTGTATGAAAATAAAATTACAAACAATAAACATAATTTTAAAAGGAGAGAATTATATATAGAAGCAGTCAAAGGAAAATGGATGTTGTTTGGATCCTGACATTATAAAAGAAAACGTTGCAGGACATACTGTTGCTAAAATATATCTAAATTAATCATCGAGAAAATATGACCAACGCCAAAACATGACTAAGGAGAGTATGTTGTAGACATTTATGAAATACTGTTGAATGAGCGATAAGATAATATAGATGTAAATTATACTACAGAAAATACTGGACCGATAAAATTCTGTTTCAAAGATTATTATGTTTATAATAACACATCTACATTGGCCTCATCGACATAGTGACACTAGTCCAAAAACTAAATCGTATGATAGGAACCACACACCCATTGGTAATTACAATTTCAAATATCCTCAGATACAACAATATCCAAGTACATAGCAATATCCATAAACGTAATCCAAACAAATGGAGGTCTACAAGGAGATCCAATTAGCCAAAAATTATTCAACATCATGACAGCAGACATCACAGTCATAATCAGAGACACCTCAGCATTACTTATTCTCTATGTGGACATCATGACAATAAGCTCAGAAAATGCAGAAGAGCTCCAAAGTCTCTCAACAGGCTCACACCATGGGTGTAAAGAAATGGATTGCAAATAATCCACAGCAAAACCAAACAAATGACTTTTAGGGAAGGAGAGAAACAAGCTCCCAGAAATGCAATGACCCTGCACAATTAATCTTGAGAAGTAGAGTCAAAATTCAAGTATCTTGGAGTTACCCTGCAAACCACCTTGTCATCCTTCAGTAACCCTGTCAAAGAAAGAGCAGCCGCAGCAATATAAGCCATGTACCACATCAAACAGCCTCAACAAATATCACTGGATGCAGCAATGTTACTTTTCAAGACAGTCATTTCCCCAATATCTATCTATGGGATCAGCATCATATGGGAGAAACTCACCCTAAGCGACCTGATAACTACAGAAAAACTGAAAGCTCACTATATGAAAAGGAGTCCAGACATCAGGAATTCAGCACCCTCAAGGATAACAAGGATTGACCAAGGAAAACTAATTCACTGACAACATCAAAATGCAGTACTGGCTGCCTAACATCGAGCCATACGACAAAGCATGTCAGACCTTCACAGAGAACGTCAGATCCACCGGGCTCGATTTCTACTCCACGGACGCCATAATGACAGTTGAATGGAAATAAACTACAAGCTACAACACATAGTAATTCCTTACGCCATGCATGGATTTCACCATAGACTCTGCCAGAACAAGAGATTTCATCAACCAAACGAAGATTGTGTTTGTGATTTGTGCAAGAAACATTGTGAGAGATACCACTCTCAAAACTGCAAAATGAGGAAAATCTCGATTATAAAACTGGCCGTTGGCGGCTGAAGACGAATGAACAGGAGGGCATTACATCGTTGCAGACTGTAACAGAGGACACAAAGACGAAGGAGGGACTCTGCTCCCTTTTCACACACAGGCAGCTCAAAAGGAGCCACTTCGCGAGCAGGAGGGATGATGGAGATAAGTTCTTCGCCACTCACTGTACCACGGACGGGAGGTATTGTAGCATCGAGAGCAGGGGACACAATCGATGCGGAGGAGGTTGGCGCAAGAGGCACAGCCAGGTCCTCACCATCACCACGTAACCTGTTTGTCACTATTACAGGTTCTATCCTAGGGGCACCAGGATATTGAACCTGTTGCTGAAGTAATGGTGAAAAGTCATTGACACGATTATCAGCACTGACTGAGTGTTCAATATGGGCTGGCCAGAGTAGACGTGCGGTACTAGGCGCTACAGTATGGAGCCGAGCGACCGCTACGGTCGCAGGTTCGAATCCTGCCTCGGGCATGAATGTGTGTGATGTCCTTAGGTTAGTTAGGTTTAGTTAGTTCTAAGTTCTAGGCGACTGATGACCTCAGATGTTACGTCCCATAGTGCTCAGAGCCATTTTTAGAATGTTGACATCCACTTTCAGCGGGAGGCTGAACACTCGGCATAGTCAATTTAAACAACTGCAAGTGACACTATACCAACGGAATTGGTGCTTGAACGGGAGGAGGAGGAGGAGGAGCTTAGTGGTTAACGTCCTGTCGACAACGAGGTCATTGGAGACGGAGCGCAAGCTCGGGTGAGGGAAGGATGGGGAAGGAAATCGGCCGTGCCCTTTCAAAGGAACCATCCCGGCATTTGCCTGAAGCGATTTAGGGAAATCACGGAAAACCTAAATCAGGATGGCCGGAGACGGGATTGAACCGTCGCTTGAACGGGACTTGAGAACGATGTCACGGCAGTGACTTTTCAACGTGGAGAGGACCCATAAATTTCACGTAAAACACGTACTCGTCTGGATCCAACTAAGCGGTGTGGACCTGATCAGAGTTCACATGAATTGCACCGACAAGCCAATCGTGGATTTCTAGACTCCCGGGATGCACATGTCACGTTGTTTTAATCAAAAGTAAAGCCCACAGTACCTTCTCGTGAAATACACGTGGAAACTATGTTAGTCATAGCGCAGAGGCCAACGCCTCTGCAAGTAGACGACCACAAAGATGGAGCGGAGGCGCTGCGTCTCACTCGACAGACAGAACAACACAAATGAGGAAATGTTCACAAAAGCGACGGTGCGACAAGTGAAATATACAAGGACCTTCCCGCTCGTCGCTCGAAGCAGAACTAGCCCTCTGACCGCACACGCTGAGTTACACTGCCAGTACCGACTGAGCAACCCAAGCACGACTCAGGACCTGTCCTAGCAGCTTGACTTCCGCCATTTCCTCGTGTCCCACTTTCCAAACTTAGCAGAAGTTCCCCTGTAAAATATGCAAGACTAGCACTTCTGGAAGAAAGGATACTGCAGAGAGATGGTGGGGGGGGGGGCTGTTTTGAGAATGGAATTTTCAGTCTGCAGCGCAGTGTGCTTGGATTCCTCAGTTGGTGTAGCATCTGCCCGGGTAAAGCAAATGTCCCAAGTTCGGGTCTCGGTTCAACACAGAGTTTTAATTTCCCAGGAAGTTTAATATCAGCGCACACTCCACTACAGAATGAATATTTCATCTGCATAATTATAATAAAATGCAACTCCTTTAACTAGGAAACGAGAGGTAATTTGAGTTTTTTACTGTTGTCTTCGTTATCTGTGAGACCCATACACTTAACAGACATATGTTTCACCACAGTTACATTATCACTGTTCAGTGGTGCTTCAGAATATTTATTAGAGAAAGAACAATTTTTTCTTGACAGTCAACAGCCACCATGGCCCAATTACGAACATCCTAAAAGCAGGTATCGCTATCAACTTTGTCTATGGAAAAAAAGAAAAAAGAAACCACATTAAGAATCAAGATTGACACAAAGCTCGGACAGATATTTCTTCAAATTACAAATGACACGAATCTGTATGCTTTTAAGCAACTTAGAGAGTGGTCTGAGCAGCCTTATCCAGGTCCAAAGCTGCCGCAGAAAGCCCTTCACCTCTGTATGATTCGGCGCTGCCGCTTGGCGCAGCCGCCGGGTAATTCAAATGTCTTTACATAAATATCTCCGCAGATGGGATAAGTTTCTAGTTACTGATTAGTTTACAGCACGCTCCACCTCGCTAAAGTTTCGGGTTTGTAGAGAAATAATTTCCAGTCTATATCTTTGGAATTACATTGTGAAACGTCCCCTTTTGAACAATTATACAAGACTGTGCTTAAACTGACACACAATATTTTTAGCGCAACGCAATCCGACTTTCAAAAATCCCTACAAAAGAATGGCCCTGACTAACATTAACCTATACGTTTCACAAATCACTTACCTCACAAAAATCTTGGTTACTCGAGCTACTGCAATAAAGCTGGCGCCACTACTGCAAGCTAAATAAAACATTCAAACTACAGAAGGCACTAACTACTGATAGGCATAGTTAGCAAATGAAAGAGTTTAATACAGAACGAACACTGTATTTCCCTTAAGAGTCATAATATATATAGCAGTTCATGGCAGTCTTACAAATTTCAAAACTCCGCCATCTCTCTCCCCACATCCATCACTGCTGGCGGCTCACCTCCAACTGCACAACGCTACGCGCTGTTAACATCCAGCTGCCACCGCCCAACACTACAATGGCAGACAACAATGCAAACTAGCCACAGACTGCACACAGCACAGCCAGTGATTTTCATACACAGCGCTACGTAACGTTGCCAACAAGAAAACATAAACAGCCTACTTACATAGCCCCAATGCTCCCCCCAAAAAATTTTGCAAATTGTTTTGGGCAGTGTCCAATAATAATTTGATAAAATTTTACATAATTACAATAACAAAGAAATCAAATGCACACACTTATTGATACAATGTTGGTCAAAAGCTAAAATTTTCTCACAGTCCATAAAGACAGTCCTGATCGTTCATCACAGGAAAATAGCAGTTTTCCTCAAAGTCTGAGCAGTAAAAGAAAATGGACACAGAAGTAGTGGATTTCCATGTTGTCTTGAAGAAGTAGTGTTGACCTTCCAATGGAAAGACAGTGCTGACTCTTGACATGCAGACAGGTAATGGGCCACAACAGAGCAAACCCACAGCAGAGTCAGTCGTAATTTTGAAGAGTATTGGTAGGTAGGTCATCACAGAGCAGGCCCACTGTAGTCCTGGTAAAGATTACGGTATGGTGGGCCACCAGAGGTGCAGACCCACTGCAGTCCTTGTAGAAATAATGGTACTGGTGAGTCAGCAAAGGTGTAGACCCACTGTAGTCCTTGTAGAAATAATGGTATTGTTGGGTCAACAAAGATGCAGACCCACTGTAGTCCATGTAGAGACGGCCAGCAGCCATCTGTTGCAACTGTGCAGGTGCAAAATCACCATCGAAGAGTCTTGCGGAAAATATAGCAAGTCCATAATCCACCACTTGTCCACCGACGAAATTTTTGTAATTGTCCTTAGAACCAGCAATGCTGTTATCCAGTCCCTTGCTGAATCATTAACACATGTGCAAACACTATCAGTCCCTACTTCTCACATATTGTCCATATACTATGACCAACAGAAACGTGTGCAGTGAAATGTAACTTACAAGTTGCTTAATTTGATGAACTGGTGTCAATTACAATTTTATAACATGAGAATACAATAACAAAGGTACAAAATACATCATTAATGAACATAACATTGCAGATAACATTTGTAGTACAGGCTTTACAAAAGAATCGAAATAACATATACGTCAGTTTTACAAGAATTATGACATGAGTACATACATAAAAGATCAGAATAACTTTCGAAACACCAACTTCACACATGAACATTAAGACAGAACAGAATAAATAATGTATAAACATCTTTACAAAGAAAATAACATAGTATTTTAAAGACTCTACAACATAAATCTTATTAGCGAAACACATAAAGACAGGAAAAAGACAAATACACAAGGGTACATAAACACATACCAGAATAACACAGGAGGAAAGGACAGGGTTTGTTTTCAGTGTAACATTTGGTACTGCAGTTCAACCCAAAACTTCATTCCATAGATCTATCGTCTTATTTCAACATTTGTTTCCACCAAAAAAATCCTATCCAAGCATGCTTTCTGTATATATATGTTCACATACTTCTTACCTCATTATTTATTTCCAAGAAAATCCTACCTAAACTGTTGTCCCTAAATCCTACTTTTTTGGTTCATATTCTCTTTCAAAATACCTTTTTCTTTGGGCAAACCATATTCTTATAGCTTCTCAATGCATTTCTTCCAATTCATCACAACTTGTTCTCTTATATAGCCTACCCCATTTTACACTATCTTAAATCTACTGAGCTCAGATGCTAAACTAAGGAATGCGGCAATGCAGCAGCACAAAACAATTAACACAAACAGCAGTGATCAAAAATACAAATGGCGAAGCAAGCAGCATAAATTACAACTAATATAAGGCAATGAGCAGCAAACAAGAAAAATAAATCAGTAGTAAACTGGCTTAGCAAAACAACACAAATTAAAATTCAGTAGCACTATGCCTGGCAAACAGCAGCAGCAAATGCTATAACGTGTACCTAAGCATGAAAAAGCTCAAGCAGAAAAAATAGTACACTAAAGACATCAATCCAGATAAAGGAAATGTATAATTGCATCTTAATGTCTATGTAATTAAAGTGGTGCACCACAACTTATTCTACAAAAAATTATCAAGTACTTGAAAAGAAAATTATGAATGCAATTTCTGTGAAGGTAAATGTCTTTTTGTGCTCCCTCACTTTTTTGAAAAAAATTATTATTTACTCGATCTGTAGACAGAAAATATTTATATTAGTACATCTATAAAATTTTATTTTAACCAATGCTGCAGTGTAGCTAGAAACCAGATATTAAACAAAATGAGTAAATAAATACATAAAGCAAGCCATATGGCATTTCATAAGGTAGTAAAAAATATCTGTCAACTGGAAAGACAGTAGTCATAATCAGGTGTATAGACATAAAATATTTCTCGTCATTTCATTAGGCATTTCAGTAAATATCATAAATTAAGAGCTCCAAAGTGTTATCATATGTTTTCAAGTTTGAGCGTGTCGTGTTTGCGATGCTTTCTACAAAGGAATGTCAATAGTGAGGATAATGGCCTCTCCTTTTTTTTTCCACCTAATGGCTTTCTTTTGTCAGGCGGCTATCTCTCAGCTGGGCGCCCAAAACGCATTACGTCAAGGTCACTTAGCTTTCTTACTGAAATATTTACGACAGCAGTTTCCCCTACAGTGGCAGTCTCATATTAAAAATTTCACAGGTCAAGAATTTGCATTACAAATCTGTAGAAACAAAATCCTGTTGGTATAACAGTGACCAAAAAATTTTTCGTTGGCACTGTAATACATTCACACATGCACACACATTTCATAATTCTAAAGTACGATTCTTGGTTTCCAACATCCTCTTCCACAAATCAGAGTCCCTAATCACTACTCATTATTCCTTGCTTTATAACACATATACATATTCGCAGACACTTCTTCAATATTTCAACATAATAAATACGTAGCATAATCAAATTCCTCATATAGCATCAGCTTATTGATCATAAACATACCTCAGCAGCATAATTCTCATCGTCGTCGTAATAATATCATAACACCTCAGTCAACTCTCAAAAACGTCATAGCTTTCTGCAATAATTTCAAAACCTAAAAAAAAATATTCTCTGCTCATGTCAAAGGTGTCATCTGCCTCAAACGTACTTTAAAAATCATGATCCCATACCAAATACATCATTCAAAGCTCTCATAGTATCACAATGGTTCCGAAAAAATATGCACAGTTTACAAAGTACAGACAAAATACAGTTTCATAAGTGTGAAGTTATCCAACTGTGTAATTGCGTAAACATCTGTCACTGATGTAGTAAAAAAAAATGTTTATCTCTGTCAAATAATCAGATAGCTGTGTAATTCTGTGTTAGAGAAATATGGTACCGATGTGTAAAGTTGTACAAGCAAATACCATACTAGCTAGGGCTCCTTGTGCTTGCCAAACACATGGTACACTAAGTAGGCGTGTACCCCCCTGAGGATTAATGTAATTATACCCTCAGGTGTTACAGATTATTGCAATGGAAAGAAATGTATCACGGAAAAACTTCGTATCATTGTACTTCAAATATCTTTAAAAATAAATGTTGTAAGTACAAAATTAATCACTCAAATGCGTGTCCTGTAGCGCTAAATGTGTGTCTTGCTGTAAGATAATTCTGTGGAAGTGTCGTAATTATCGCCCTCCGAAAGCTAAGCTCTGCAGAAGTCAATGTACTTACCTCATGATAAACAAAAGTGAAATGCTTTGAGTACAGATATCTTAGTTATTACGCTTATTGCCGTGATGAAGAAAGTACTGTGCTGTAGCGTATTGTTGTGCTACAGAAAAGGCTGTCTCCTTGTAGCTATACCACAAAAGTTACTACTAAAATATGTTTTACTTTCCAGAAGAATTCAGAAAAACTGTGCAGATATAAAACAGATACACCGCAAAAGCAACAAGGTAATTTATGTCACACATTAGTAGCGTCGTGATATAGTCGTGTAGCTGTCAAATAAACTAACCACTGTGTCATCTGGTAACTCTCAGAAAGCACCTTGAATCCATAATGTATTTTCAAGTAAACCAAAATGTTGCACTAAAATCTCATTAGCAGGACCAGTACATGTTCTATGTATGTAAGCCTGATAGTCGTTACGTAATCGTGCAACTAACAAGCAAGAATGTACAAATAACAACACTGTGTCGTCTGTTCACTATAACAATGCATTCGTAATTTCCGTTTAAATAAGTTCTCTTGGTTCTTGACTGGATATTTAACTTCAAACATTGTTGCATGTTAACAGATTCTAAGTCTGACAAAGCATACTAGAAATGTGAAGTGAAAAATTTTATGGCAAAGACAAAGTTAAAAAGCAGATTATCATTCAATATACGGTTTTACATGTGAAATGTGGTGTAAACCTTTACTCTTCCTAGTACGCAGAGTTTCAACTTCAACGCAATTATCATGTGGTATTCGTCGGATTCTGTAAGGTCCATTGTAAACTAGAAAGAATTTGTGACTCAAGTGTTTCTTCATTTGTGACAATGAATGAGCTTTAATGAGAACTTTCTGACAAATATACAATTTCTTTGCATTTGCTTTACCGTGTAGTTTTCTCCTTTTGTCTGCTGCAGATTTTATATTTTTAAGAGCCAAATCAATTATGTCTTTGTGTCGAAGTTTACGTGTATTCGGGAAAGGTACAAGCTCTCTGATTCTGTTCGGTGGTTCTTCATTCTTCAGTACAAGAGTAGGTGGTAAAGCAGTGGAATCATGAGGCATTTCATTCAGCACGTTTTGAAATAAGTGTAAATATCTGTCCCAATCCTGATGCTTTCTGTGACAATAAAGTCTGCAAAGCTTAAAGATTTCTTTCATATTCCGTTCGGAGGGGTTACAATGTGGTGAGTACATTGAAATAAAAACAGGTTTGATTTTATGGTTGTGAAGCATGCGTGACCAAACAGCAGATCTGAATTGCGGTCCGTTATCTGAAATGACTGTACTAACGTGTCCAACTTCACGTAAGAAATTTTTAAGAAAGGCGTTGGAAACAGACCGTCCAGTGGCTTTACGTAACGGTGTGAAAGAAACAAATTTTGAAGTAAGTTCAACAGCGACTAGAACGTACGAAAATCCATTAGATGTTCTGACAAGCGGTCCCAAGAGATCAACAGCAGCAAATTCTTTTAATTTAGAAGGAATGATAGGAAACAGCGGAGCACGATGGGAGATAGTAGATGGTTTCGCCTTTTGACAAAGTTTACAAATAGACAAGACTCTTCGAATTCTCTTTTCCATATTGTTAAAATAACAAGCAGTTCGAAGAATATGATAACAATTTCGTGGGCCAAAATGTGCATAGCTGAAATGAATGTACCAAATGAGCTTATTAACAAAATCGTCAGGAATGCAACGTACCCATAGCTTGTCATCAACAGTGCAGCGTTTGAACAGTATGTTGTTTCTAGCCAGATAATAATGCCGAATCTGAGTGTGTGTCTTTTCATGCCATTTGCTCTTGATGTCTTTCCAAATCGGATCTTTATCTTGTTCATGAGAAATATCCTTTAAAGATGTGGTGATGAAGTTTTCAAAGGCGACTTTCTGAATGTAAAGAATACTGAAATTTTTCTCGAGGTTGCCTTCTGTGTTACTTTTCTCAAGCCCAGCTGGTGCGCGTGACAGTGCGTCCGCAACAATGTTCTCCTTGCCGGGAATGTAGACTATTGTGAAGTAGAATTCTTGCAGAAACAATGCCCAACGTTTTAACCTGTCATGATTTAATTTTGAAGACAGAAGAAATTGTAATGCACGATGATCACTGTATACTTTTACGTGCTTACCAGAAAGAAAGAAACGGAATTTGTTAAATGCCCAAACGATAGCTAAAGCTTCTAATTCAGCAACGGAATAATTTTTTTCAGATTTTGTTAGCACTCGGCTAGCAAAAGCAATGGATTTCTGAACAGTAGTGTCATTTTCTGTGGCTTCTTGAAATAAATGGGCACCAAGACCGACTTTAGAAGAATCCGTGCTAAGGCAGAAATCTTGTGACAGATCTGGATGAGCTAGTATTGGCGCGTTAAGTAGCGATTCTTTCAAAGAATTGAATTCCAACTGTGCTTGTTCGTCCCAGTTCCAAATAGTATTTTTTCCAGTGAGAGAACAAAGTTTTGGTGTAACAAGAATTTGCATATTCAGAAAACGACGGTAAAAATTTACGAGACCTAGAAAACTGCGGACTTGTTTTTTTGTGGATGGAACTGGAATGGCTCTGATTGCTTCTAACTTTTCAGGATCCGGCTGAATGCCTTCAGAAGAAATAATATGTCCCAAAAACCTCACCTTTGACCTACCGAATTCAGACTTTTCCAAGTTAACTGTAATTCCAGATTCTGCAAAAATACGTAACAAACTGTTGAGGATGCGATTATGTTGTTCCCATGAAGCTTCTGCTATTAGAATATCGTCCACATATAAGGTCATGTGACGTTTTAAGAACTCAGGTAATATGGAATTCAGCCCGCGAATGAATGCTGCTGAAGAAATGTTCAAACCAAAGGGAAGTTTCCGAAACTGATAACAAACGCCGAAACAAAGGAAAGCTGTGTATTTTCTACATTCTAGATGAAGTTTGGTCTGATAAAAGCTGGATCTGAGATCAATTGAAGACAACACTTTTACACCATCAAAATTTTGAAGAAGTTCTTCCAACGTTTGCGACCTGTCTGTTTCAGGAATTTGTCTCGTATCTAAGACAAGCGTGATCGATCCATTTTTCTTCTCAAGAACATGTAATGGATTGATGTATGAGCTTACTGCAGACTCAATAATGCCCTCGTCAAGCATAGATTGTATTTCTGTTCTAACACGGTCCCTATAATGTGCTGGAATTACATATGGTCTAACACAAAATTTAGTATGCTCACGAACACGAAATTGGTATTGAAATCCCTTGATTGTTACTGTTTTATGAGTAAAAACTGTGGAATGTACTTGTAAAATCTCAAAAAGGTCCTGCCTATCAGTGTCATTACAATTCTCAATTGTTTGAATTTTATTCTGAATTAACTCATTAATTTCAAATATGCCGTCGATATCATCCCTGTCAGTACTTGCAGAGTGATTGTTAGTGCCTAGTTCCGTAGAAAATTCCGAACTGTTGTCTAACAGAAGGCAAAGCCGATTAATTTCCTCGTCATGGTTTGAGTGCCAATCTTCAAATTTCAAAGCTATTGACTTACCATCCCTTCTCTAAACTTATTTCCGCATCGCGAAAGTTTAAGATTGCTTTGTATTCATTCAAAAAGTCTACTCCCAATATAATTTCCGTCTACAATAATGGAACAATAAGAAAGTTCATAGAGAAGCTGTGGCTTTGGCAAAAGAATTCTAAATTGGTTTGTTGGCGTACATCTACACTTTTTCCAAAGATTGCGCCTTGTAATTTAATCTTACGTAACGGAAGTGTGGGGAAATCGTTCGATTTGTTGCATTTGCTAAAAGCTGTTTCACTAATTACTGAAATGGGACTGCCAGAGTCAAGTACTGCCGTAAATTTTACGTCATTTACAGTAATGTGAATCACAGGATATGCACTGTTGTTATATTTTATGTCGTGTTCCTGGAGTAAGATGTCCCTAATGTCTTCCATTTTTACGTAATTACTAGCTGCGGCAGCTGCGTCGTTAGTTTCATACGTACGTTTCGTGCCTGCCAGCGGTATGAGTCATTGCCTATTGTCTCTTTGTTGGCGTCGTTATTGGTGTTTGGAGACCTAACTTCTACAAATTCACTTTGTCGAGAGGGCCCTGCTCTGTTTCAATCCCGCCAGTTCTGATGCAATTCAGGTCTGTCGTCATGTCGGTAGTTCCTGCAGTTTCTTTCTTGTCGGTTAAGTGGTGGAGAATTTCTCCCTGAATCGTAACTGCGCGCTGGACCGTTGCGTCTAAAGTTATTCTGTCTCCCGTAATAACAATTGTTTTGGTTCCCATATTGTCTGTTTCTCTGATTGTCTCTGTGATAGTCATTACCGTGGAGAGGTGATCTTTCCCTGTAATTATTACTACTCTGCCAACGTTTGCCATACGGGTGATGTCTGTTTTGGTCACGATTTACGTTGAAAGAATAGCCTTGTTGTGTATTATTTCTGTCATCGCGGAATTGTGACGAATGTGATCTGTAATTGTTGTGCTCCTGTTTTCGCGTTCCGCGAATGTCAGTGTCAATTTCCAGTTCTTGTAACAGTCCCTGAAAAGCTTTAATGTCGTCTTTGCAACGTCCTGCTAAAATAATATGTCGTAAATGTTCAGGCAGTTTGATTAAGCAAATGCGGATGAGTTCTGAGGGGCTGTATGGGTTTGGCAGGTACTGATTCTTGTGCAACATGTCTTCAAAATATTTCACAAGACTGGAAAATTCAGATTGTTCGAAATGTTTCATCATTATGATGCTATGTTTTTTACTCGGTCTTGTGTAGCTTGAGACCAATATGCTGAGAGGAAGGCATGATAAAATTCTCCTTCACTGTGACAATCGTGAATGACCGATCGCATTCTTACAGCTGGTTCATTCTCCAAGTAGCCACACATAAATTCTAACCTGTGCTCCAATGACCAGTTGGGAGGAAAACAATGAGAGATTTGATGGAGCCACGCTTGTGGATGAATGTCGTTGGCAGAATTCTTAAATGTTTTGAATTTATGTGTAGTAATAAACAGCTTATAGTCAAAATCATTGTGTCGGCGAGTAGCATATCTGTCATTGTTACGGCGTGTCGGCGGTTCCATCTCAAAATCCAATGCACCTTGCCAATTTCTTTCATAATTCCCGAAGTGTCCAGTGTTATTATCTTGTGGGTGTTCCGTATTTCTAAGTCCCTCTTCCCGTGTTGGAGCGCGAGTGTCCTCTGAAATATGAAATTTTTGTATTACTTGTGCCAAATGATCTTGTACTTCCCGGATTTCTCTTTTGTATTGCGTATTAATTTGATTCGGATTTTGTTTGATTTTCTTAATTTGTTCATACTCTTCTGTGTAAGTGATGGCTACAGGTCTTGTGTCATTCAGATCATCATCTACCGTTGCAGATAAGTTAGTGAACTGATCCGAAAGTTCGGCTACTTTCTCCGATAGTGTACTTATTTCCTCAGTGTGTTTTTCTGAACCAAGTTTCAGAGTGTCCATTTGTGTTGAAATCGTATCTACTGTGTCCTTTAAGTTTTCTTGAGTTTTTGCAAGTTGCGTAACCGAATCGGTAGATGCAACTGAATCAATTTTAGCTTGCAAGGTGTCGTGATTTTCATGAACAACAGTTTGCAGTTCTTTTATGGCTGCTTCGTGATTCTGTAATGCATTTTCATGACGCGAAAAAATAGAATGGAAATGCTCACAAATTTGTGTTTTTGCGTCATTACAGACTTTTTGAGATTTCGATTCGATGTTATGTAACTCAGTAGTTAAATCTTCACGTGTTTTTTCAAGCGTGGTGTCTAACTTTTGAAGATTTTGTTCCATTGTGTCTAACTTTTTAAGATTTTGTTCCACTGTGTCTAAGTTTTTAAGATTTGGTTCCACTGTGTCTAACGTTTGAAGCTTTTGCTGTGTTTGTCTCTGATTTACTTCCATTGTGTCTAACTGTTGCTGTGTTTGTCTCTGATTTTGTTCCATTGTGTCTAACTTTTCAAGCTTTTGTCCCATTTGTTGCATTAATTGTAATAACAAATCACTGGTGTCTGAAACATGTTCCTCAGTGCTTTTTGGCAGTGAATTTGCACCGACAGCATTCACATTTTGATAAGCGGAAAATGTGTCTTGACTCATTTGAGAAAACGGTGAGGACGCAAAACCTGGATCTACAGTATTTGCAAAATCGTGTCCTGTCATTTCGGATTGCTGAGGCGAGCTGTTGCCGAGTGATCGATCGATAATGCTTGCCTGTTCACTACCTGTTTCACTGTCTACGCCATTGTTTGCAGCCTGCTCCATTTCCCTATGCACAGTTACCAAGTTACTACTTTGAACGTCTGTTAATTCATTACACAGTGGTGCTGGCAAGCTACGCTCGTCGTCACTATTATTTCTCAGTTTACTTTGGTGCCTAATGTTACGTTTTTCACACGCCATTATTGTCACAATATTTCACACGATAACACAGAAAAGCACAATTTGAAGAGCAAAAATAAGAGAACACATTAACATAGCACTGAAAATAATATGTAGTTAATTGCAAGCGCAGCTGCGAAATACTTGGTGCATATCTACATGCATGCCACAACTGTTTTACTGTACAACAATGAAAGACTGCAACTACAAAGGAGATTCTCTCTACAATTACGCGCTAGCAATAAACAATAGCTACACTAATTACACAAACTACAAGAAAAAAATCAGAAGATTCCAGTGAGGTATCCTCGGCTAAGGGTCGACATATGAAACGTCCCCTTTTGAACAATTATACAAGACTGTGCTTAAACTGACACACAAAAGAATGGCCCTGACTAACATTAACCTATACGTTTCACAAATCACTTACCTCACAAAAATCTTGGTTACTCGAGCTACTGCAATAAAGCTGGCGCCACTACTGCAAGCTAAATAAAACATTCAAACTACAGAAGGCACTAACTAATTATAGGCATAGTTAGCAAATGAAAGAATTTAATACAGAACGAACACTGTATTTACCTTAATAGTCATAATATATATAGCAGTTCATGACAGTCTTACAAATTTCAAAACTCCGCCATCTCTCTCCCCACATCCATCACTGCTGGCGGCTCACCTCCAACTGCGCAACACTACACGCTGTTAACATCCAGCTGCCGCTGCCCAACACTACAATGGCAGACAACAATGCAAACTAGCCACAGACTGCACACAGCACAGCCAGTGATTTTCATACAGAGCGCTACGTAACGTTGCCAACAAGACAACATAAACAGCCTCCTTACAGTTGCATGAGTGACTGGTAGGATACTGCTGTGTGCTTGATATCGCGAAGTACTGCGAAAATCATATAATACTATGGCAAACCATGCAAAAGTACATTTGTTCTTAGAACAGATCTGAGAGCGACTTTGGTTCACTGAGGGTTGGGAGGTGATGACTTGTGATCCTCGGCTGTGCTAAAATATCTAGTGCTGCGAGGAGTATATACTATGCTGTCTGTCTTCGCGGGATGTATGTACGAGTCTCTGGTGGTCGATAACTGTACGAATGATGTAAAACGGGCGATTTTTGTATGGCGCAATATACGAATTGTATTTTTTCTGCATTGGCACAGTATGCAGTCATATATTGCTGGGTTTGGGGTCGGTTTCACGCTCTATTATTCGAGATCCTGTCCTCAGTGGCTGAGCAGCGTAATTAAGTAAGATTCTTTCCATATTTGACGATCTATAGGCCACTTTGCAATTTATAACTGTCAGTGCAATATGGTGATCTGTGCAAAATACATTTTTACTGCTGAAAGTCTCATCTGCAGAAAGGAAAAAAGGAAGGCGGCCGGTGCTTCCACACTGGCTGCATCAGTAATTCAGCTGGTAAATTCAATATGAACCAATCATAATGCTCCATTCATTGCAGAAGACATCCTTTGTGCTGAGATGTAGGAGCCTCTACATAGGAATGAGAATGTTTGCTTTTCGGAGATGTTTACTCGAAGCAGGACTTAACGATCTCCAGGAAGGGTAACACATGATAGATGGGGTGTCACGTTAGGACCATCGGTAGAAATGCGCTCAGCATTATTCTGCACTATTTTCGTAAACAGGTTCTGTTAGGACAAGAATTTCCATGCAGACAAATTAAGACATGATAACACCTACAAAAACGACTATTAACTATTTCTGGGACAGGAGGAGGAGGAGATTAGTGTTTAACGTCCCGTCGACAACGAGGTCATTAGAGACGGAGCGCAGGCTCGGATGAGGGAAGGATGGGGAAGGAAGTCGGCCGTGCCCTTTCAAAGGAACCATCCCGGCATTTGCCTGAAGCGATTTAGGGAAATCACGGAAAACCTAAATCAGGATGGCCGGAGACGGGATTGAACCGTCGTCCTCCCGAATGCGAGTCCAGTGTGCTAACCACTGCGCCACATCGCTCGGTATTTCTGGGACACTATACAATTATGCAGAGGTCGACTTTGCTCTTATTACACATAACTATGTGACATTAGCATAACACTGAGAACATTTTAGTCGGTGAGTTGCTATGCGGACGTTTTGCAGTGATGCGTCAGCCACATTGGGTACTTGTGCACGGCTACATGCAGCTCATATGTCTGGTTAGGATCAAATGGTTCAAATGGCTCTGGGCACTATGGGACTTAACTTCTGAGGCCACCAGTCCCCTAGAACTGAGAACTGCTTAAACCTAACTAACCTGAGGACATCACACACATCCATGCCTGAGGCAGGATTCGAACCTGTGACCGTAGCAGTCGTGTGGTTCCAGTCTGTAGCACCTAGGACCACTCAGTCACTCTGGCCGGCTGGTTAGGATCGCTAACAGAAAGCAGCCTGTGCCATTCTGGAACAAATTTTAATAGCGCGATCTGTGATGTCAGTATCAGGTATAGTGTCAGCAACAGTAAACACACGTGCTGCCCAGAGGCGTTTCGGATATGGGACAGATGTGAGCATGCCATGGAGTTCTGTGACGTCGAAGAACTCTAATTGGATACCCGAAAATAAACGCGACATTACTCTACTTGCTGTAGGCGGCAGCGGCGTGTGAGTGACGGCTCGCATTGTCTTGCGTCTGGCAGTGGCTGACGTGTGCCCTTGGAACCTCTGATACATTGACGAAGTTTGAAAGAATTTTTACATTCAATGAGTGTTTGCGCACTGCATTATTTCCTGCTGTTTAAGCGTTGTGAACATGTTGGCAGAGCATTAAGAATGCGTTATTTCAGTGATTTACGCTTAAGTTGCAGGTCTGCATTTTAGTGTACCGCATTATTTCGGTGATTTACGAGTAGTTTGCAGGTGCGTATGCTGTGTACTGCATTATTTTGACAAATTACGAGTTGATTTCGTCTCTGCACATCAGTGTACTGCATTGTTTACGAGTAGTTTGCATGTCTGTGTGCTGTGTAGTGCATTTTCTCGGTAATTTAGGAGTTGTTTGTGTGTTTGCAGTGCATTTAACACGTATTATTTTGATAATTTACGAGTAGTTTTCAGGTCTGTAGGCTGTGTGGCATGACCCTAAGCATGTCTGATTGTATATTTTTTATCAGTGTAATAAATAAACTATCTGAAATCCGTTCCTAAATAAATTGCTCGAAAATAAATAAAGTACACTCTATATAACAAATGAAAAGCACCAGTTTGCTTTTGTTCTACGATATTACTTTTATTGCTAACCGGTTTTCGGCTTACAAGGCCATCTTCAGACATGATGGCCTTGTAAGCCGAAAACTGGTTAGCAATAAAAGTAATATTGTAGAACAAAAGCAAACTGATGCTTTTCATTTACTATAATGTTGTTCTACCAAGAACCGACGGAGGATTCTGTTAATATAAAGTACACTCTTTCCTCTTTCCAGCAGCCCATCACAGGCTGAGTCATTTTCACACGATTTTTTCCTCCCAGACCGCCATCTAGGATTAAATTATGGGAGGGATGGTGGAAATACAGTGTACTATGTCGGTTGGACTCCATACCTCATGTTGGATGGACCAGATGGCGGTACTCCATCAGATTATTTAAGTGAAGACTGCCTGCAAAATAAATACTTTTGTCCATCCTATCTAGCGCACCCTGAGTGCTTTTCCTGCCATTTTCCCCCATCATGAACCAACATCTTCGAAATGTCATGGGTATGGTGGTACTGCCTCTAATTGTTCAAATAAAGATTGCCTGCAAAATAAAGACTTACGTTCATCCTGTCCAGCACAGGCCTAATCCTTTTCCCGCCAATTCCTAGGAGGAGAAGGCAGTCAGATGACTTAGGTTAGGGGAGGTAGCCCAAGTGACTAATTTTCCTTCCATTTTCTTAGTTTAGTGGAGATAGCTGTGGTGTGTTGCATTGTCCTGATGGAATTTGAACTTCCCGCTATTTCCTGGGGCAGGGGGGTTAGGTTAATGGAGGTAGCCCACGTGACATATCTTCCTGAAAAAATTCCAAATTCCCGCCAAAATCCGCCATCTTGGATAATGGTGCTTGTGCCATCAGCTGACATCATGGGTGCCATCTTGGATGATGTATCATACGTTGTTGCCAAGTCTACAGGACGCCATCTTGAATGAGGTCATCGCCGCCATCTTGGATGCATCTGGCAACAATGGAAACAGTGGTGGCACAAAGGTTGTCCCACTACTCACGTTATCTTTTTTCACCGGGTTTGAAATTTGTTAGCCATCTCCCTCAGTCATATCTCTGGGCTCCTCAGTCATCGTGTGGTTTTCCCACTTCCAAAGTCGTGAATGAGCCTTTCATCGATTTTTTTCTAACGAAAGTTAAGTACTTGAAGAAAAATTTGCTGGTGGTGAAAAGGGCTCACACGCAAGCATACGGCAGTTGTGAGATTCATGTATTGCGGTATCAAAGGCAAAGCCCAATCACTGACGGGACTGACCCCACGGGGAAAGATCTCGGTGGCGGTAGGCTATGAGGCCAGACTGACGATTTCACTTAACTCGTTCCGCTGAAGTAGGGTTGCGATAGTACTGTGACGTAGTAGTATGTGCAATACCCCCTCAGAACACAGTCAGGGAATAATGTAGAGGCAAATAATGCGGGTCTATCACAGATGATGTATTGGCAGTGCCCAAAGCTGTCAAACATGAACTGCAGACAACGAATGGGCCCATTCGCTGTAGTATAGCGCGTCGGAAACGGCCAACGAGGGTGGGTAAAGACATCTAGCTACACGCGCAAGTCTGAACGTACTTCCGTCTCACGACCATGGGACATGGACTACGTAATCGACTCGTTGGTACTGTCTCCCCATGAGTGACGTTATAACTTCTGAAAGCAAAGATTGCTGATGGGTACTCGTTGTTAGTTTACCCAGTCACAAAGAACTTACAAGACTGGATCCACTCTTCCTTCCCCTTATCCATAGAGTTCCAGATAAAATTTTCCCAAATCTTTATTCAGGTTTCAAATATCTCTAAATGACCACCTGCTTGTGAATCGTAACAGTGCTTATACATAAGTGGTATTAATTATATGGGCAAACCGGTCTTACTGTGATTGGTCTGCCTTGATGGGCAAAATTTCCATTTAAATAATACTACTTAAACCTTTCTCCATCTTTTATCTTTATTTTAATTTCCATACTTTTGACAGCACGATGTTGGTGTTCAGCAGCGCTTAAATGTGATTTCCATGTCCCACAACCGCGACAAAATCTCCTCAACGTGCACTGTGTTCCGACGAAATATCGCTGCAGGTATAATGTAATATATATAGTTGTTGCCGTTGTGGTCTTCAGTCCTGAGACTGGTTTGATGCAGCTCTCCATTCTACTCTGTCCTGTGCAAACTTCTTCAGCTCCCAGTAACTACTGCAAATTACGTCCTTCTAAATCTGCGTGGTGTATTCATCTCTTGGTCTCCCTCTACGACTTTCACCCTCCACGCTGCCCACCAATACGAAATTGGTGATCCTTTGATGCCTCAGAACATGTCCTACCAACCGATCCCTTCTTCTAGTCAAGTTGTGCCACACACTTCTCCACAATCCTATTCAACATCTCCGCATTAGTTATGTGATCTACCCATCTAATCTTCAGCATTCTTCTGTAGCACCACATTTCGGAAGCTTCTATTCTCTTCTTGTCTAAACTATTTATCGTCCATGTTTCACTTCCATACATGGCTACACTCCATACAAATACTTTCAGAAACGACTTCATGACACTTAAATCTATACTCGATGTTAACAAATTTCTCTTCTTCAGAAACGGATTCCTTCCCAATGCCAGTCTACATTTTATATCCTCTCTACTTCGACCATCATCATTTACTTTGCTCCCCAAATAACAAAACTCCTTTACTACTTTGTCTCATTTCCTAATCTAATACCCTCAGGATCACCCGACTTGTTTCGACTACATTTCATTATCCTCGTTTTGCTTTTGTTCATGTTCATCTTATATCCTCCTTTCAAGACACTATCCATTCCATTCAACTGCTCCTCCAAGTCCTTTGCTGTCTCTGACAGAATTGCAATGTCATCGGCGAACCTCAAAGTTTTTATTTCTTCTCCTTGGATGTTAATACCTACTCCGAATTTTTCTTTTGTTTCCATCACTGCTTGCTCAATATACAGATTGAATAACATTGGGGAGAGGCTACAACCCTGTCTCACTCCATTCCCAACGACTGCTTCCCTTTGATGCCCCTCAACTCTTATAACTGCCATTTGGTTTCTATACAAATTGTAAATAGCCTTTCGCTCCCAATATTTTACCCATGACACCTTCAGAATTTGAAAGAGTATTCCAGTCAACATTGTCAAAAGCTTTCTCTAAGTCTATGAATGCTAGAAACGTAGGTTTGCCTTTCCGTAATCTAGCTTCAAAGATAAGTCGTAGGGTCAGTATTGCCTCACGTGTTCGAATATTTCTACGGAATCCAAACTGATCTTCCCCTAGGTCGGCTTCTACTAGTTTTTCCATTCGTCTGTAAAGAATTCGCGTTAGTATTTTGCAGCCGTGACTTATTAAACTGATGGTTCGGTAATTTTCACATCAGTCAACAGCTGCTTTCTTTGGGATTGGAATTATTATATTCTTCTTGAAGTCTGAGGGTATTTCGCCTGTCTCATACATCATGCTCATCAGATGGCAGAGTTTTGTCAGGACTGGCTCTCCCAAGGCCGTCAGTAGTTCTAATGGAATGTCGTCTACTCCCGGGGACTTGTTTCGACTCAGGACTTTCAGTCTACACGCAGTATCATATCTCCCATTTCATCATCATCTACATCCTCTTCCATTTCCACAATATTGTGCTCAAGTACATTGCCCTTGTATAGACCCTCTATATACTCCTTCCACCTTTCTGCTTTCCCTTCTTTGCTTAGAACTGGGTTTCCATCTGAGCTCTTAATATTCATACAAGGTGTTCTCTTTTCTCCAAAGGTCTCTTTAGTTTTCCTGTAGGCAGCACCTATCTTACCCCTAGTGAGGTAAGCCTCTACATCCTTACATTTATCCTCTAGCCATCCCTGCTTAGCCATTTTGCACTTTCTGTTGATCTCCTTTTTGCCTGCTTCATTTACTGTATTTGTACATTTTCTCATTTCATCAATTCTTCTGTTACCCAAGGATTTCTACAAGCCCTCGTCTTTTTACCTACTTGATCCTCTGCTGCCTTCACTACTGCATCCCTCAAAGCTGCCCATTCTTCTTCTACTGTATTTCTTTCCCCCATTCCTACCATTTGTTCCCTTACGCTCTTCCTGAAACTCTGTACAACCTCTAGTTTAGTCAGTTAATCGAGATCCCATCTCCTTAACTTCCCACCTTTTTGCAGTTTCTTCAGTTTTAATCTACAGTTCATAACCAATAGGTTGTGGTCAGAGTCCAGATCTGCCCCTGGAAATGTCATAAAATTTAAAACCTGGTTCCTAAATCTCTGTCTTACCATTATATAATCTATCTGAAATCCGTCAGTATCTCCACTCTTCTTCCATGTATAAAACCTTCTTTTATGATTCTTGAACGAAGTGTTAGCTATGATTAAGTTGTGCTCTGTGCAAAATTCTATCAGGCGGCTTCCTCTTTCATTTCTTATCCCCAATCCATATTCACCTACTACGTTTCCTTCTCTCCCTTTTCCTACTACCGAATTCCAGTCACCCATGACTAATAAATTTTCTTCTCCCTTCACAATCTGAATAATTGCTTTTATTTCGTCATACATTTATTCAATTTCTTCGTCATCTGCAGAGCTAGTTGGCATATAAACTTGTACTACTGTAGTAGGCGTGGGCTTCGTGTCTATCTTGTCCACAATAATGCGTTCACTATGCTGTTTGTAGTAGCTTACCCGGATTCCTATTTTTTTGTTCACTATTAAACCTACTCCTGCATTACCCATATTTGACTTTTTATTTATAACCCTGTATTCGCTTGACCAAATGTCTTGTACCTCCTGTCACCGAACTTCAGCAATTCCCACTATATCTAACTTTTCCCTATCCATTTCCCTTTTTAAATTTTCTAACCTACTTGCCCGATTAAGGGATCTGACATTCCACGCTCCGATCCGTGGAACGCCAGTTTTCTTTCTCCTGATAACGACGTCCTCTTGAGTAGTCCCCGCCCAGAGATCGGAATGGGGGACTATTTTACCTCCGGAATATTTTGCCCAAGAGGATGTCATCATCATTAACCATACAGTAAAGCTGCATGTCCCCGGGAAAAATTACGACTGTAGTTTCCCCTTACTTTCAGCCGTTCGCAGTACCAGCACAGCAAGGCTGTTTTGGTTAGTGTTACATGGCCAGATCGGTCAATCATCCAGAATGTTGTCCCTGTAACTGCTGAAAAGACTGCTGCTCCTCTTAGGAACCACACGTTTGTCTGGCCTCTCAACAGATACCCCTCCGTTGTGGTTGCACCTACGGTACGGCTATCTGTATCGCTGAGGCACGCAAGCCTCCCCACCAACGGCAAGGTCCATGGTTCATTGGGAGGGGGGGGGGGTTGGTATATATATCGTGATAGACAAAATAAATTAGATACCTGAAAAAGTACTGTCTAAAAGATAGCACTATACAGTCACACTGGTTGGGAACCCAAACGGAATTCAGTTAAATCTGTATGGCTTTCAGTTGGTAGCAAAAGCTGTAGATGTCTTGAAGTGTTGAGAACTAAATCTGATAATTAGCTCGGTTCAGGTAGAGCAATGAAGAATTTCGTCGTACAAAGCCGAGAGAAGTATAAATGAAAATTGGTCTGTCGAACGGATTGCTAAATCATGTTTTTGTTCTCTGTATGGTAATCTAAGACAGGCAATATTCTCCATTTCGCTGTTGGCAACAAGAATGTAGGTGAAGAATATTGAAAGTGGTAAGATCTAGTAATTCCTCCCTTGAGGATTATGAAGCAATCTGCGTTGTTACATCCGCAGAAGGTAGTTTTTCTCACCGGAGTTTTACCAGTAAACTAAACCTTGCACTCGCTAAATTTTGCAAGTCCCATTTGATCCCGTGGGATATATCGATTCTCGCTCGATCACCAAAGTTGAGCAATGTTGGACCAGATTTGTGCATGAACAAGTGGCTGTGTGGGAACAACTGGCAAGCCAACAGCAGTGGTGTCCAACTGAATGATTTTCAGTGCGTTGTTCAATCACAAATTCATAATAATAATAATAGGAATAGAGGTGGGCGTTGTTAAATCACAGATTAATAATAATAATAATAACAGTGGTCAGCATATCCGGATATGAATGAGAAACAAGACGGAACTGTACGGCCTGCTCAGGCGGCAGATAGCTAAAATTATCATTCATGCTCTTAGTCATCTGCTCCTCTGACGCCATCAACATGCTGTGGCAAATTTAAAGGTGCACTTCATACAAAAACTGTTCAATTAAGAATGAGCGCCGTATGTCGGATAAGAAAGGATCAAGAAAATACAGAGACAGCTAAGTGAAGAACTACACATTAAATTTTCTAGTGACTCCCTAGATCCTAAAGTTCAATTAATCAGGATTGGCTACCCTCTGACTACTGAATGCCTTCTTATGTGAAAGAAGTTTACACAGGGAGTGGAACTTGCAATATCATTCTATGCTAATTGCTGGTTATGTGTTGTCCCTGGGTCAAGAGGAGCACAGAGTGTTTCATCATTAATTGACACCAAGAAAAAATTTGTAAATTTGTAGTAAGTTCTTATGGGACCAAACTGCTGAGGTCATCGGTCCCTAAGCTTACACACTACTTAATCTAACATAAATTGACTTACGCTAAGGATGACACGCACACCCTTGCCCGAGGGAGGACTCGAACTTCCGACGGGGGAGCCGCGCGGACCGTGACGTGACGTCTCAGCCATGCGGGGTAGCCGCACCAAGACCAATGAATAGAACAGGAGCAATCACTATGTGATTACACATTACTGGCCTAGCGGCTCTGACCTTGCCCCTGTTTTTCAAGCGTTGTCAGTCAGAGTTATCCACGTTCCTTGGCTGGATGCGTGGATAAACTCGTATGAACGGCCAGGGTTTCCGCATCTATAGCACCGAAATGCAGTGCTGTTCTCATAATAGCGTTTCCCACCCTCTAGGGTCGTCTTTGCTTCGTGTGTCTGGCTTTCGCTATACGTCCCCATAACGCACGACATCAGCCTCCCCTAGAACACTGAGTAAGTCCTTAAATGGCTATGATCATGGCACAGACAACTTCCCAGACCTACCCTACGGACCAGTTCCTTCGAAAATATTACTTATAACCTCTGCTTCACCGTATCGTAAGCATTGCTCCTTCACCGTGCACCTTATACTCTGCTAAAAGTTGTCTCATTTCGTCTACCCTCCAACAGCGTTTCTACAGCAATGCGCGAGGGTTCAAATGGTTCAAATGGCTCTGAGCACTATGCGACTTAACTTCTGAGGTCATCAGTCCCCTAGAACTTAGTACTACTTAAACCTAACAAACCTAAGGACATCACAAACATCCATGCCTGAGGCACGATTCGAACCTGCGACCGTAGCAGCAGCGCGGTTCCAGACTGTAGCGCCTAGAACCGCTCGGCCACTCCAGCCGGCAATGCGCGAGGGGGGGCCGATTCCATATATAAATACCGAGGTGATTCACTGAGACTATACTCCGCCTCTTTTGCTGTATTAACGTAGTAGATTAAGGGGTTATTTACTTACATAACTATTGCTGGGCGCTTAGCCTTGTGGTTATGCAACTCGCATGGGTCAGCGTTAGGCTAGCGCACCGGCGGGTACGTGCGCTCCTAGTAAGACCAGAGCGCGCGTACGGGATAACCTTCCTGCTGGTGCCTGCAGAGTCCAAGTCCTTTATCAGCGTGTTGTGTAACCAAGGTCAAGCTCTTTCTATATAAGCGGGCAGTGCACGCCAGCGGAACTATTCCGCTGTGAGCTCCATCTGCAACAGCACTGAAGCACTATGCCTCGTCGACAGTTTTCACCTCACTTGCATAAACAAACTGGCAACGACGACTGGTGCTGTATGAATGTTAAGGTATCGATCAGAAGTCTTCTGGCTCCTTGTAACATGCCAAGTAAAGATTTTGGTAGCATAGCAAACACATTACTGCACTGTCAATCCGTTGCGCACCCATTCCGTCCGACCAGTGTAACGACAGTATTCAATTTTGCTTGCAGTAGCCTCAGAGCCCGTTGTCTCTATGCTATCTCCTACGTTTTGACCAAACGTTTTCTCGATGCGTTCAATGATGGAGGGAGAGCTTACCAGTTACTAGCCTACTTAATTTCTCACTTGGTTGCACCCTTTGATGCAACGGAAAAGACGTGACCTATTCAGACTATGCGTTATTCGGACCTACAAACGCATTCTGTTAGTGGGGAGATCTCGGCTACTTCAAGAAATGAAACAACAACCGCTCTTTCAGTTAATGGTTAATGACTTCCTGTGGCTGTGCCGATTGTATGATATCATTGTGGTGCAATACTTCCTTCACCACATACTCTTTGTCGTCTACACTTCCAAGACATTCGTAGTCCTAACTCTAAGTTCGTATTCCACCTCGTCCTATATCGGATTACTCACTCTTAGATCCCTCTGTCACCTATCCTGAAATAAAGAAATTTCGACCAGTGTATGTCCCCAAAATTCTGTAGATACAGCTTGACTTTTTTATTTTATTTTTATTTTGTTTTATGGCCTTCATTGGACCACTGTAGTCAAAATACAAAGTTCTAAACAAGTTGTTACAGATGGATACAATTTGGTTCGACAATAACTTAATATATTTAGGTAATATAATTATTAGAGGCTATTCTTATATGAAAGGTGTTTTACTCTTCTGTCTGCCCAATATTTCTTCATTCTTTCAGATATTTCCTTTCTTTCTTCATCTGAGACAACTTTTCCTGCACTCCTTTTATTGATTTTCATTTGTAGTCTGGTTTGCGGGTCTTGCAGTATTCTGGTTTTCTCTGTCTTGTTTTTTACGTCATCTACTGTAATTTGAAGTTCTTTTATATCTTCCTTAATTTCTGTGATCCATTTAATGTCGCTCTTGCTTTCCACAATTTTTGTATTAATTTTTTACTAATTCTGTTTTCTGGAGTTCTCATCAGATGTCCAAAGAATGACATGCGTTTCTTCCTGATTGTGCTCATGACTGGTTCTATTTTCTTATGTACTGTTCCATTTGATGCTATTCTCCAATGTCCATTTATTTTATACTGTTTATTTATACATGTCCCAATTATTCTTCTTTCTGTTTTTAGTATTCTGTCAATTTCTGCTGTATTAGTTGTTTTGAAGATAGTTTCAGCTGCATATGTTATTTCTGGTTGTGTAACTGTTTTATAGTGTTTTCATTTTGCATCTATAGATAGGTTTCTTTGTTGTATGTAGTTTTGGTAATGTAATTTGCATAGTTCAGTTTTTTTATTCTATTTTGCCATGATGGCTTCTCATTTAGATTGTATATTATTATTTCGCCTAAATATTTAAATTTATCAACAATTTTGATTTCCTGTTCTCCTATTGTAAATTTGTTTGCAAGTGGTGGATCAGTTAGCATAATCTCCGTTTTTTCAAATGATATTCTAAGGCCTACTTTCTGTGCTATTTCTTGTAGTGATTTCACTTGTTGCCTGGCTTCTGGAATGGTGTTGGCTAGGAGAGCAAGATCATCAGCGAATCCCAAGCAGTTTAAGCTAATATCATCTTTTGCACTTCCAATTCTTATCCTCTTTGGATTGTCCTTGTACCATTCCCTCATTATGTATTCCAGTGCACAGTTGAAAAGTAATGGTGATAGGCAGTCACCTTGTCTTAGGCCTGTTTTTATGAGGAATGGTTCCGAAATTTCTCCTCTAAACTTCACTTTTGATTTGGTGTTGGTTAGAGTGAGTTGTATCATTTTAATTAGTTTTGGATGGAGTCCTAGATTTCTTAAAATTTTTAATACTGAAGGTCTGTGGAGACAGTCATATGCCTTCTTAAAATCTACAAATGTTATTGCCAGAGGTTTGTTCCGTTTCTTGTAGTATGCCATAATCAATTTTAAACTAATTATCTGCTCTGCACAGCTTCTCCATGGTCTGAAACCTCCCTGATATTCCCCTAACTCCTGTTCTAATTGCTCCTTGATTCTTTCATATAGGATCTTGGATAGAATTTTATATGTGCAATCTAGGAGAGAGAAGCCTCTGTAGTTGTCTGGGTTGCTCTTATCTCCCTTTTTGTGTAGTGGGTGGATGATAGCTGTGGTCCAATGTTTGGGAAATTGTTCTGTTACCCAAATTTTTGTTAGAGCCATGTGTAAGGAGGTCTTGACTGTGTCACTTGCATATTTCCACATTTCAACAAAAACCTGATCTTCTCCACATGCCTTATAATTTTTTTGTTCTTTGAGAATTTCTTCTACTTCTTGGAAAGTTGGAGGGTCTAGTTTGTTAGGTTTGGTTTTTATTGGGGTATTTATGTTGATTTGTAAGGGTTCTTTGGGTTCCTCGCAATTCAGAAGTTTGTAAAATGCTTTTGCCATGATTACTGCATTTTCCTTGTTACTGTGTGTCATTCTTCCATCTTCATCTTTCAGTATTAGTGTAGGGGCCTCATATTGTTGTAGTTGTTTCCCAAAGATTTTGTAGTAGTTCCTGGAGTTGGTTTTATGATAATTACCTCCTATAGACTTTATAATATCTTTATGAAATCCTCTCTTGATTCTTCTAACATTTTGAGTGATTTTTTTTCTTTCATTTTTTAGGTTGATGACATTTTCTTCAGTTTTATGTGTTTGAAACTTTAACCATGCTTGGTGTCTATCTTCATGGAACGTGTCACATTCTGATGTCCACCATGCATGTTTCCTTCGTGAATTCAAGGGAGCTAGATTCTCTGCTTCTTTTTTAAGATTAGGCACTAGTTGTTCTAGACCATCTGTTAATTTGATGGTTTGTGTTATTTGTTGGTACTTATTATTTTTAATTAGCTGATGTGGGTCAAACGTCCTTTTTACTTTATTAGTTTTCCGGTCCTCTTCTTTAACGGTGTGAATTTGATTTTAATTTTAACCATACAATGGTCTGAGCCTGTGTCTACTCCTCTCAGTACTTTAACATTGTGGATCTCCTTATGAAAATTTTTGTCCATACAGACATGGTCTAGCTGCCACTCGCCCTTCCTCCAGTCTGGATGTTTCCATGTTTTAAGTTTACTTGGCTTCCTCTTAAAGTATGTTGATTTAGATATAAGGTTGTGTTCCCTGCAGAGTTCTACAATTCTTTGACAGTTTTTGTTTGTAAATTTATGTGGACTCCATTTTCAAATTATATCTTCATATTTCCTTTCTTTTCCCAACTGAGCATTGAAATCTCCCAATAAGATTTTTACATTCTTTTTATTTACTCTGTTCACAGTTTGTTCTAGAAGGTCCCAGACTTTATTTACCTCTTCCTTTGTTTTTGTTAGACAATTTTTTTCATTTGTTGGGGCATGAGCATTTATTATTGTATAGGTTTTATTCATTATTTTAAAGCTTAAAGTCGCAATTCTTGGTGATACTGCATGGATATCCGTTACTGAATCTCTTATTTTTATGTATACTAAAAACCCTGTTCCAAACTGGGGACATTGTTTCATTGCCCTCGGTCCTGGTTTTCCATTATAAATTCTGTATCCTTGTGATTCGAATGGGTCCTCTGTGGTGTTTCTCATTTCTTGGATCCCTGTTATTAAAATTTTTTGTTTGTTTAGTTCATCTGTGAGCTCCTTGAGTTTTCCGGTCTGAAGTAGTGAGTTTATGTTGTGTGTTGCTATATAATTTATTTGCTCATGTTTAATCTTCTTTTTGTGTTTTAGTGTGCATTTGGAAGGTTGCAACGCTCTTCTAGTTGACTACCCACCGAATCCGATGTAGCCTTTTCCTGCCTTTTTGAGCAGGACTGTGGAATTTTTTTCCTAAAAGACTTTTCCATTTTTGACTGCCGAAGGTTGTCAACCTTAGTTGGAGCAAGCTCCGATTTACAACTCTGGTTGTTAACCGCAGAGGGTGTGTTTGGTCCGCGAGAGCTATTTTATTTCACTCAAGTCCGCCGGTAAACCGGTGAGGACTTCCCTATCCGCCACCTGGGACGCGCCACGTAGGAGTATCACCTCTCCTCCTACTATGACAGCATAGTAGGTTCGTGAGGATACAGCTTGACTACTAAACAATAATAACCCACGTAACGCGAAACGACCATGCTCTGCGGTCATTGAGCAAAGTGATGACAAGTGAGTGGAAGGACTCGATGAATTACGTGAGTTACCTTTATAATATTTGTATTTACAAAGAAACTATTTTCCACATTAACTATCAGGCACCACGCCTCAGTTAAAAGGGAAATAAAATCAGGTGTCACTGTCACTTTTAAAAATTCAGAATCAAAATACATAACTGGTTTTTTCATATATTTCTACATAGTACAAAATATGTGAAGTGTTTGCATGCTTTTAAAAAAACTTAAAGGCAGCCTACAACAACTCATCCTGATAAGAAAACTGCTTGCAAAAACTCCTCGCAGGTAGTTAGCAGCTATTTCACAACTAGAGGTGACGCAGTTGAGGTGTCAAAGCCCCACCACACTCAGCAACAGTCCCAACTTTGCCTGCAGATAAAGAAGGTCCTGCCCTCTCGCACAGCTTCAAACTACGGGGCAGGCCGTTTGGTCGATGTCGTGGCGTAGTGCTCGGTCAAGGAGACTCCGTCCGAATGAATTACGTCATCTTAAACATGCCTTCATACGGCTGTCTGACAATGAGAACCCAGTGAAACAGTTATACGGAAACATGATGCAAAGTAGAAGTAGGAATGTTAACGGAACAAAAGATCACATACTTTAACTGTCAAAAAAATCAGGAAAAATATCCGCGATTTGCTATTATCTACTATTGTAAGAGTTAGCTGGTGCTAAGTCGTGGGCAGAAAAATCCTAACGCAACAACGGACTCTACTGATCTGGCAGATTCTCCTCTGTGTGCCACTGGCAGTCTGACTGACACAGAAACACATGAATAAATTTGCGATAATGTAAACAACGTATCGGGAATAAATTAGCCAAGTATGCAAAGGACATCACCCAACACGATAACATTAACGAGCCTCCTACATCCAGATGAAGAACCTTACCAGAAAAGAAAGAAAAATGGCGTGAAAGGGACAGAAGTGAAGAGAATTTTTGGTTGTATATGACTACAAAAATAGAACTACTACAAATTAACTATCATTATAAGAAGAACTGTAATGTGAATACTGCAAGAGTATCACGTAAGAAATTAATCAACATTTTCTTACAGATTTCCGTATTGAAGGCTGAAATGTGGAAGTGTTGTAGGATATACAGTTATTTACAAAATGAGTTTGTTTCCTGTTATACGCTGTTATCCGATGAAAAAGCATTAAGTAAACTTCCGGGCGAGAAAAAAAATAAAATAAAATAAAACCGAGAACAAAAGTGCTCTCTACGTGACTCTCTATGGCTGGAACGTGCCGCTCGATTCGCGTCCTGGGAAATTCAAATGCCATGCGGCCACAAACTGAGCAGTGCTGCGCCCATCACAGTACAATAATCTCGGCCTGAAAGAAAACAGGAAATCGATTGCAAAATCGAGTCAAATTTAAAGGTAATTTGGCTGTAAAGCCGTCCAATCTTGTCTTCGTGCAGACTGGTCGAAACTTTCGCAAATGCACCTTGATACGATGGATACTGGCACTGGGATGGAGTTGACGCCCAAGATTGTCCGGCACACGTTGTCTCGGTGATACATCTCTGGATCTCGCTCGCCACTAGAGTACCTCAACATCGCGCAGATGGTTCACAGAGACAAGTGCCTTCTGTGGACCAACATTGTCCTCCACATACAGTCGCATTGGAGCTGACATAACGATGCAACATGTGTGCGACGTGCCGCTGTGCATTCAGAGGTCCGTCAGTCACTGCCGGCCGCGACCTCGATCGTTCCCGACAGCTCTGCACATTACGATGCCTACGTAACACCACTGTGTTTCCCCGAGTCACCGGATGAACGCAACCCCTCCCCATATCACGTCTGCGCTCCCTGACAGTCATTATCCGTGGTATCACCGAAACGCATTTCATCGCGGAACACAATGTTAGCAGTCGACGCTTCCAGATCGTGGCACCACTCCAGATCGAGTCGTGTGTGTCGTGGCATTAAGCGGCAATTCACCCATCAGACGTTATTTTCGTGGTCCAGCTGCTGCTCCTCTCCGATGAGTGGTGCGCGATGGCAGGCAGTCAGCTGTTTGTTCTCGGGTGGAGGGGGTTAAGATATCTTTGGTGCACATACAGCGACCCTCCAACGCAGCTGTCAGACGTGCTATACAGGGTCCTTGACGATGAGTGCAACTACCTTTACGTTGCTCAGCATTCCCATATGGGATCGCTGTCACGTCCGAATGTTTCAAAATCTGAATACCGCACTATTCGACCAGTCGACCAAGCGACGATCCCCAGCGAGACCCCTTCCAAACTCAGCAGGTGCTGATAACGCTTTCACACACGTGTACTAGGCATCTCCATATTTTCTGTGTGCTTCACTAGGCGTTTGTAGAGGATGCCCCAAGAGAATGGTCATTACTCAAGGATGTGACAGAAATGCTCACATGAAGCGAAGACTTCATATGAACATATATCGTACTGTGAATGATTTCCGAGATAGAACGTGTGTCAGGTACGTTTGTTTTTGGGCTACTGTTGGTTATGTATGTGTCTTACCTACCCCAACCCCTCGACGTCTTTTTTCTTTTTCCTTTTTTTTTCTAGCCCAAGATACCTCATTGCATTCTAGCACTTTGCTTGGGATATATTTCTGCCATTCTTCCAGTCCACGGAAAGCGCAGTCGTAAATATTGTGTTGTGAATGAAGCAGCGCGAGAGATTGAGATTATAATGCCTTTCAGTTTTTTATGAGAAAACTGTTAGAGTTTTGTAAATGAAACAACGGTTATTAACATTCTACATGTTTATTCTTCATGTCTACATATTTGCTGCCCCCAGCCGCTAGTGGGCTCCTATTTGTAGAGTGTAACATGGCGGTGTGTAAGATAACTATGTCACTACGTGAGAAAGAGCGTGCTGTAATCAAGTTTCGAATTCGAACTGTCAGTGAACCCATGTCGCACCCTCTCCTTCAACATGACAACGCCGGACCTCGCACGAGTGCTGAGGCGTTTTTGACTGTACGTCCCCTTCGATACACTGTCACAGGCCATCCTCCATCAAGTCCTGACTTGGCCGCATTCGATTTTCATCTTTTTTCGAAATTTAAAGAACACTTGCAAGGAGTTCACTTTGTTAGTGATGAAGCGCTGCAAGCAGAGGTGAGGTGATTCCATTAACAAAGTCAAACATGCTGCAATGACGGTGATAAAAAACTGGCCTCACCTTGGGAAAGTATTCGTCACCAGACTGACTATCTTGAGAAATGAATATGTAGGCACGAATAATAAAGTTGTTGAACGTTAACAACGGTCGTTGTATTTAAAAAATAACTAAAAATTTTGAAGCATTACTTTCAGCAGTATATATATACCGAACAAACAACCTTCAAATGTCTTTAAATGTCTGAGGAGAATGAGAGGGACATTTGTTATGCAGGCAGCACGCGTCACGTGGACTGCCTTATGGGCAGTGGGAGCCGGCCGGAGTGGCCGAGCGTTCTAGGCGCTACAGTTTGGAACAGCGTGACCGTTACGGTCGCAGGTTCGAATCCTGCCTCGGGCATGGATGAGTGTGATTTCTTAGGTCAGTTAGGTTTAAGTATTTCTAACTTCTAGGGGACTGATGACCTCAGCAGTTAAGTCCCATAGTGCTCAGAGCTATTTGAATGATTTGAGCAGTGGGACGTCTTACAATGACGGCGGCAGAATATCTGTTACTAACTGCAGAAAGTTGTGGATACTTGGAGCCCCATTAATTAAACAAGATTGTGATTCTTCTTCTCTCAGCCATGTTAAATCGATACGTACTGTAAAAGCGTGTGTGAGTTACATTTCTCCTTCTAAACCACTCGACCGAATTTTACCAAATTTGGTACATATATCCCTTATTGTCAGACAACAATCGCTGTGCGGTAAGAACCACCTGCCTACAAGAATTCCGGTGGTATGACATCATAACCAATGATAGTGCATGACGTTTAAATTGATTATTTCTTTGCTGGTAATTCTATTCGCAACATATTCTGCAAACTATATTCATATGTGCCACTGAATGAGTCATACATCAGGAGAGATGAAGTCATAAACAGTGAGATGCGTGGAAACCCGCTGCGTCATGCATGGCATTTCAATTTATTATTTCTCTACTACTAACGCTATTCGTGACGTATTTCGCAGTTAGTATCCTCATATGGCGCTGAATGTACCTACACAAATCTGTCTTTGTACGGCACATAGTTCAAGGGCTATGATGTCATAAACACTGAGATGTCTAAAAAAATGTAGCACCATGCATGAAGTTTTAATGCATTTATTCTCTACTACTTAGACATTCCTAGAGTCGAATCAGCGTAGATAAATCCCTTACACCTGGGAACGCTTTCCACAGTTTTCAAATACGAAGCGCAAACGGCTGTAAGCGGAAACAATAACAGTCTATGGAGCTATGAAGAGGCGTTGCCATAGAGAAGAAGACACGCGAAGTGGATGCGCCTAGCGTACACAAAGTGTCCGGGACCATCTCACACCAAGTCTACTGTATCATTTCAAACGTAGTTTCAGGAATACATGGAAATGTTTTTTTTTTTTTATATTATACTGTATACTAAGATCATTATTTTTCTTTTCGGTTCTAACAGAAAATTGTGAAAATGAATACCCGTGCTATATCGGGTCTCTGAACTAGTCAATTTTAAAGGCAAATTTTTTGATCCGAAATGAATACCAATTAAGACCCTTTCATAGCGGCTGATAAGATAGCTCCGTATTTCTCAGATATATACGATCGCTCACTTGACGAAAGGACCGTACGTAAAAAGTGGAACGCTCCGTAGGTCACACCAATACTCAAGAGGGGGGTAGGAATAATCCGAAGAAGTGCAGACCCGTATCACCGATGTTGACTTGCAGTAGAAATTGTAACATATATTGCATTCGAATGTTATTAATTACAGCGAATAAAACGGTCTATTCGCACGTAGGCACCACGGAAACACAAAATATCGTTCTTGTGCAACGACACTAGCTCTTTATTCGCACATCGAAGGGCAATTTCCAAAAGGCTTTTGACACCGTGCCTCTCAACAGACTTCTACTCACAATGCGTGCCTACGGAATGTCGTTTCTGTTATGCGATTGGATTCGTGATTTCCTGTCAGAAAGGTCACAGTAGGTAGTAATCGACGGAAAGTCTTCGCATACAACAAAAATGATATCTAGCGTTCCCGAAGGAATTGTTGCAGACCCGCTGCTTTTCCTAATCTACGGAAAGGACTTCGGAGAAAATCTTAGATTATCTACAGACTTTGCTGTTGTTTCTTGCCTAGTGAGGTCAAGAAAAATCAACTGGAAAATATCTTAGACTCGATATCTGTGGTAGGATAAGCGGAAGACAAATAACGAATAAACCAGTTAAGGAAACACATTTTAATTTACGCATCAGAGGATAACGTTTCTTAACTGCGTATCATATTTGCGTCCAGATTACAAACATTGCTCAATGTAACGACCATCTGCGTTCTGAGAGTTTGCAGGCATACCAGTTCGCAGTTGTTCGCAGCACGTTTCGGATGGTGGAACATGAAATGTTCAGGTGCTGTGACATAGCCAGTGGAATGCTTGAAGATCGCACTTCGTGTCCAGCACTGTAAGTCATGGAAACAGTAACTTCTTCAACAATTTGTGGCGAAACTGGATGTCGGCCTGTTCCAGGAGCGTTTCCCAAATCGCCAGTTAATTAGAGCTCTCGAATCATGTTCCTCAACACCGATACGGAGAGAGGACCGCGGAGTGTTACTTTGATACGTCGATACTTCGGAAGAGCAGCAGCACTGTTGCGGTTCCAGAATGAGATTTTCACTCTGCAGCGGAGTGTGCGCTGATATGAAACTTCCTGGCAGATTAAAACTGTGTGCCCGACCGAGACTCGAACTCGGGACCTTTGCCTTTCGCGGGCAAGTGCTCTACCAACTAAGCTACCGAAGCACGACTCACGCCCGGTACTCACAGCTTTACTTCTGCTAGTACCTCGTCTCCTACCTTCCAAACTTTACAGAAGCTCTCCTGCGAACCTTGCAGAACTAGCACTCCGGAAAGAAAGGATATTGCGGAGACATGGCTTAGCCACAGCCTGGGGGATGTTTCCAAAATGAGATTTTCACTCTGCAGCGGAGTGTGCGCTGATATGAAACTTCCTGGCAGATTAAAACTGTGTGCCCGACCGAGACTCGAACTCGGGACCTTTGCCTTTCGCGGGCAAGTGCTCTACCAACTAAGCTACCGAAGCACGACTCACGCCCGGTACTCACAGCACTTGCCCGCGAAAGGCAAAGGTCCCGAGTTCGAGTCTCGGTCGGGCACACAGTTTTAATCTGGCAGGAAGTTTCACTGTTGCAGTTGTTTTGATGAAGCAGCTTTACGAGTGACGCCTCGCTCACCTTCTTCAGACCCATGCTGACTGTCCGCAACTGCAATCCACACTGATGCTTGTGTTTCCACCCTACGTCACCGTACCAGTACCTGCGACTAGGGGCAAGTCACGACACTAACACTACTAACTAAGCAAATCCCGCAGTGCACACTCTCAATATCATTCCTATAGAGTTGGGTACCAGTACGGTAAATAGTGTTCTGAGTGTGTATGTGTGTGTGTGTGTGTGTGTGTGTGAGAGAGTGACAGAGTGTTTGGTGCTTACGGGCGCTCAATGGCAAGCTTATCAGCGCCGTTACACACATTAAAAGAAACGAACGAGAAAAGAAATTATCAAAATGTGATAATATACGCTAAGGCAATGGGAAAGATTAAAAGATGCTTTACAGGAGACTAAAACACAAGTAAGACGACAATGGGCGACCCAGTCGCCCTGTGAACATATTGAAACCATCTCCCTAAAATCTTGATAAAAACGTTGGACAATTCACAAAACGTTAAAACTCTAACCACATTCGTTTGATCCTTACCTAAAATAGATTGCTGATCCGTCGCCAACTCAGTCGCTACCCGCTGGTTGGAAAATGAAATGCAGTCCAATAAAATGTGGCCATAAGCGTCACACGTTAGAGGGTCTTCTCACCGGAGCAAGAAGCCATGCGTCATAGTGCTGTGGCGTCTGTCAAGACGAGTGACGAGGACTTCATCCCGTCGACGTGGCTGGAAGGAGGTACGCCATGGCCGAGTTGTGGGCTTTACCGGACGAGCTTATTGCCGGTCACTTCCACCCACTCATCGTCCCACCAACGCAGGGCTCTGAAGCTCAACAACGAGAGGAGAGCATGCAGGGGAATGGCACATTGAAACACCTCAGTGTCAAGACACGCCTCCTTGGCTGCTAGATTTGCCCTTTTGTTCCCCGCAATTCCCATGTGACGTGGTACCCAGCAGAAAGACACCTACATCCCGAGTCGTTGGAGGAAGACAACATGGATAGTCTGGACTATTTTACCTGCTGGGTACAAAAGTTGCAGCGAGTGAAGCGCACTCACAGAATCGGAACAGACAAGAAATTTAGCACTGGAAGAACGCCTCATCTACTCGCAAGATTCAATATAATTGTGCATTAAAGACAGTAAAGGCTTGAGGCAGTCCGACCTTGAGGACACGATTTGGAAACACAACAGAGCAACCAACTGAATGCCCTGTTTCGACCCATCTGTAAAAACAACTACATAGTTGTGAAGCTCAGATAAAATACCAGAAAATAACGCGTTAAAAATGGAAGCAAGAGTGCAATCTCTGCTGTACCGCATCAAATTTAAAATCACTTTGGGCCTTTCCAGTAACTAGGGCGGCTGACAGGTAAAACACTGGGTTTGGGGTTGTGCTTGCTGCACATCGAATGACTCCAGCACATACTGCATGCGGATCTCAAACAGAATTGTGGCTCGTGGACGGTTGGAGAAATGGCTTTAAGAAGAGAATGAGCAACAGTATGGCGTGCAGGTGAAGTTCGATAGGAGAGGATCTTACACGCCTCACGCACCATGAGGAGCTGCCGCCAGATGGTAAGCGGCTATTTCCCAGCCTCAGCACATACACTGGGTGTGAGATTGGTCCCGTAAGCACTCATTTTTTGTTGTTGTCATCACTCTACTGACTGGTTTGATGCGGACCGCCACGAATTCCTTTCCTGTGCTAACCTCTTCATCTCAGAGTAGCACTTGCAACCTACTTCCTCAATTATTTGCTTGACGTATTCCAATCTCTGTCTTCCTCTACAGTTTTTGCCCTCTACAGCTCCCTCTAGTACCATGGAAGTCATTCCCTCATGTCTTAGCAGATGTCCTATCATCCTGTCCCTTCTCCTTATCAGTGTTTTCCACATATTCCTTTCCTCTCCGATTCTGCGTAGAACCTCCTCATTCCTTACCTTATCAGTCCACCTAATTTTCAACATTCGTCTATAGCACCACATCTCAAATGCTTCGATTCTCTTCTGTTCCGGTTTTCCCACAGTCCATGTTTCAAAACCATACAATGCTGTACTCCAGACGTACATCATCAGAAATTTCTTCCTCAAATTAAGGCCGGTATTTGATATTAGTAGACTTCTCTTGGCCAGAAATGCCTTTTTTGCCATAGCGAGTTTGCTTTTGATGTCCTGCTTGCTCCGTCCATCATCGGTTATTTTACTGCCTAGGTAGCAGAATTCCTTAACTTCATTGACTTCGTGACCATCAATCCTGATGTTAAGTTTCTCGCTGTTCTCATTTCTACTACTTCCCATTACCTTCGTCTTTCTCCGATTTACTCTCAAACCATGCTGTGTACTCATTAGACTGTTCATTCCGTTCAGCAGATCATTTAATTCTTCACTTTCACTCAGGATAACAATGTCATCAGCGAATCGTATCATTGATATCCTTTCACCTTGTATTTTAATTCCACTCCTGAACCTTTCTTTTATTTTCATCATTGCTTCCTCGATGTACAGATTGAAGAGTAGGGGCGAAAGGCTACAGCCTTGTCTTACACCCTTCTTAATACGAGCACTTCGTTCTTGATCGTCCTCTCTTATCATTTCCTCTTGGTTGTTGTACTTTTCCTAAAGCCAAACTGATCGTCACCTAGCGCATTCTTAATTTTCTTTTCCATTCTTCTGTATATTATTCTTGTAAGCAGCTTCGATGCATGAGCTGTCAAGCTGATAGTGCGATAATTCTCGCACTTGTCAGCTCTTGCCGTCTTCGGAATTGTGTGGATGATGCTTTTCCGAAAGTCAGATGGTATATCCCCAGACTCATATATTCTACACACCAACGTGAATAGTCGCTTTGTTGCCTCTTCCCCCAATGATTTTAGAAATTCTGATGTAATGTTATTTATCCCTTCTGTCTTATTTGACCGTAAGTCCTCCAAAGCTCTTTTAAATTCCGATTCTAATACTGGATCCCCTATCTCTTCTAAATCGACTCCTGTTTCTTCTTCTACCACATCAGACAAATCTTCACCCTGATAGAGGCTTTTAATGCATTTTTTCCACCTATCTGCTCTCTCCTCTGCATTTAACAGTGGAATTCCCGTTGCACTCTTAATATTACCACCGTTGCTTTTAATGTCACCAAAGGTTGTTTTGGCTTTCCTGTATGCTGAGTCTGTCCTTCCGACAATCATATCTTTTTCGATGTCTTCACATTTTTCCTGCAGCCATTTCGTCTTAGCACCCCTGCACTTCCTATTTATGTCATTTCTTTGCGTATTGATTCTTCCTGACTAATGTCTTGAACTTCAGCCTACTCTTCATCACTACTATATTGTGATCTGAGTCTATATCTGCTCCTGGGTACGCCTTACAATCCAGTATCTGATTTCGGAATCTCTGTCTGACCATGATGTAATCTAATTGAAATCTTCCCGTATCTCCCGGCCTTTTCCAAGTATACCTCCTCCTCTTGTGATTCTTGAACAGGGTATTCGCTTTTACTAGCTGAAAGTTGTTACAGAACTCAATTAGTCTTCTCCTCTTTCATTCCTTGTCCCAAGCCCATATTCTCCTGTAACCTTTTCTTCTACTCCTTCCCCTACAACTGCATTCCAGTCACCCATGACTATTAGATTTTCGTCCCTCTTTACATACTGCATTACCCTTTCAATATCCTCATACACTGTCTCTATCTGTTCATCATCAGCTTGCGACGTCGGCATGTATACCTGAACTATCGTTGTCGGTGTCGGTCTGCTGCCGATTCTGATTAGAACAACCCGGTCACTGAACTGTTCACAGTAACACACCCTCTGCCCTACCTACCTATTCATAACGAATCCTACAGCTGTTATACCATTTTCTGCTGCTGTTGATATTACACGATACTCATCTGACCAGAAATCCTTGTCTTCCTTCCACTTCACTTCACTGACCCCTACTATATCTAGATTGAGCCTTTGCATTTTCCTTTTCAGATTTTCTAGTTTCCCTACCACGTTCAAGCTTCTGACATTCCACGCCCCGACTCGTAGAACGTTATCCTTTCGTTGATTATTCAATCTTTTTCTCATTGTAACCTCCCCCTTGGCAGTCCCCTCCCGGATATCCGAATGGGGAACTATTCCGGAATCATTTGCCAATGGAGAGATCATCACGATACTTCTTCAATTACAGGCCACATGTCCTGTGGATACACGTTACGCGTCTTTAATGCAGTAGTTTCCATTGACTTCAGCATCCTCATGTCGTTGATCATTGCTGATTCTTCCGCCTTTAGGGGCAATTTCCCACCCATAGGACAAGAGAGTGCCCTGAACCTCTATCCGCTCCTCCGCCCTCTTTGACAAGGCCGTTGGCAGAATGAGGCTGACTTCTTATGCCGGAAGTCTTCGGCCGCCAATGCTGATTATTTATCAAAATTTAGGCAGTGGCAGGGATCGTACCCGAGACCGAAGAAGTCTTGATTATGAATCATAGATGCTACCGCTAGACCACTCATATCCAGACATATCCCCTCACCATAGCCTCACAGATCCAAAGGCCAGCCACGAAGACATGAAAGCCCCATAAAACTGGAGGAGACGTGTCCTGTCCGCTCCCCAAAACCTGTGGCTATGACACTGAGATATTCAGGGTTCTGGCTTTCATGTCTCCCAGGTGTGGCATCCACGACAATTTTGAGTAAAAAATGAGGCCTGGTAACCTCATTGAGGCTCTAAAGTGTAGGATGAGGTCCCTCATATGCAAGGCAGGCAAATAAAGAAAACGATGAGAATGATTATAATGAACACACACACACTTATCCCCAGAAAGCTGAAAACCCATCTTTGCAGCCAACTCCTCTAACATCCGCACTGTAAGTTGCAACTGATGCCTCGCTGTTGCAACACCGGAGGAGGAACAGAAAACAGCAAAAACGCCGACAAATAAGGAGCATTGTACTCTTTACTGCAGACGTGATACTGTTTATGGTTACTGCAAATAGGGTAACAGTTAAGACACTACCCTCAGGGACGCCATTCTTCTGCTGAAACCGATCTGAAAGCGAGTCGCCAACTCAGGTCCTAAAAAACCGCTGAGGCAGGAAAGACCGCATGAAGATGGGGAGGTGGCTACGAAAGCCCCATTGACGCAGATTTTAAAGTATACAGTGTCTCCAAGTAGTATTCTACGCCTTACTGATATTGAGGATTATACCAATACAAGGATGGTTATGTAAGAAAGACTGCTGAATAGCCACCTCTAGCAGAGTCAGGTTATCGACAGTGGACTATAATCTCTGGTATTCACACTGGGAGTGGCTAAGGAGTTACCTGGTCTCTAGCAACCAGACTAGACGGCCGTTAACCATTCGCTCCAGCGACTTTCCTACATAGCTCGTTAACGCGATACTCCTGCAACCGCTGGGAGATGTACGATCCTTTTCTGGTTTCAGGAGAGGTATCAGGACTGCATCCCTCCACGAGTTGGGGAAGATGCCTGTCTGCCATATAAAATTAAAACATTTGAAGAGGATTTTCTTTGACGCCTCTGACAAATTTCGAATCATGTGGTACCGGATTTTGTCGTCATCAGGTGGAATATCATGAGTCTCAGACAGTACCGTTTCGAGTTCCCACTTGGAGAAAGGAAAGCTGTAGGCCTTAGAATAGTTGGATCTGAAGTTGAACCTGCTGCTCTCTACAGCTGCACAGTAGCGACAAAATGTCGGATCTCGGCTTGCATGGGCTGTAGTTGTTGCAAAATGATCGGGCAGCACCTGAGCGATGTCTCTGGGTGTCGTTATGGGGCACCCCTGTTTCAAAACTGTTTCTATCAGTATGCGACTACGTTTACTGGAAATCATCTGGATGGCTTCACGTACTTTTGCAGAACACGTGGAAGGGTTGATGGAGTCCAGGAACGCTCGCCATGACCATTTTTTGCTCTTCCTAATGACACGTCAAGCCTTGGCTCTCGGGACTCGCTAGGCTGTCGGCTGTCAGCAGGCATTTAAACTGCCGAAGAGCCGCACGCCTGGCCTTGTTGGCTGAATGGCGTTCTTCTGTCCACCAAGGCACAGCTCATCTCATAAGAGTACCGAAAGACTGTGGTGTGGATAGTTCAGTGGCAAGATGGAGCACACACGTGATGTGGTACACCGATTCCTGGACGCTGTCACAGTGTTCAAACGCAGGAAACTTGCTGAACAGCTCCCAGTTAGCCATGCTAATCATCCAAGTTCGTGGCTTTTGTTCCAGCAATCCTCCATCCTGTAATGGGAATTGGGAAATGGTGACTGGAATGTAGGTCATCAATGACCTCCTGATGAAAGTAGTCTGCGAGGGCTGGAGAGCAGTGAGATAGGTCGATGGCCGAGAATGACCCAGTAGCAGTACAGAAATGAGTCAGAGTACAAATGTTTAGGATGCGCAGCTTGTGAGATGTCAGGAGGCTTTCCAGAAACCCGACCCTGAGGGCAAGTAAAGGTTGAGCCCCACAGTACATGATGGCCATGACAGTCTCCCAGGAGGAGAAATGGTCAGGGCAGTTTTCACATAAGATCTGTGAGAGTCTCAGACTCTACTGCATCCAGCAGTGGCAGATGCAGAGAGAAAACTGTAATCCTCCGACGTGCGTGTATTTCAATTGCAAATGCTTGCATGTCACTGGCGAGGGGGAAAGCGGAGTAGTGGTGCAAACTGCTGACAAACACAGCAAGGCCTCCCTTGGCCGTTTCCCAAGTCAATTCATCATTGCCAAAGAGTGTACAGCTCCATAGGACAGGGATGTCAGGTGCTTTAAAATGTGTTTCCTGCAAACACATTCATAGGAGACGTTCCTGTGCCAGGACCTACAGTTCCTCCAGGGGGCCATCTACGTGGGGGTAGCACTTTCATCCTGACTTTCTGCTATGGAGGGGAGCCCACAATGGGTGGAGGCTCACTCTTGGGGCGAGATGAATGCCCCAATCTGACATCAAGTTCCACAGACAGCCTCTAAATAAAAATCGAGAGAGACGTCAGAGAAGTTGACGTCGACGTTGGTGGTCTGTTTATTTCATAGTTCAACCTGTGGTGACGTTTGGCCTTTGATTTTTGTTCCCTGTGCAGACTTTGCAGCCACAACTGTGGCTGTGGTTGTGGCAACATAGGACAGCGTACCAGATGGAACCTTTGAAGGGGCAGGGAGCTCCACTATCTCAACACCCACGGCTTTTACTGATGATGTTCTGCGGGGGGGGGGGGGGGGGGGGGGCAGGCTTGGAAATGACTGCGGAAGCAGAAGCGCATGGACAAACGCAGGTACTAGTGCTGAGGCCGGCCGGAGTGGCCGAGCGGTTAAAGGTGCTACATTCTGGAACCGTACGACCGCTGCGGTCGCAGGTTCAAATCCTGCCTCGGACATGGATGTGTGTGATGTCCTTAGGTTAGTTAGGTTTAAGTAGTTCTAGGGGACTGATGACCTCAGAAGTCTCATAGTGCTCAGAGCCATTTTAATAGTCATGCATCTCATCAGCGAGCAGCACGAGATTGAGTTCTCTCTCTCTCTCTCTCTCCCTTTTTGTTTTTTGTTTTTTAGTGGTTTATTCCACGCCAGCGATCCGGGCTGTCAGTCCAACATCCCCGTTCCCTGAGACACACAGCGTTCCACCGCCGCGCCACACGGTGGTCACTGAAGCATGTCCAGCAGAGGACTGGCGGTGCACTCCAGTTCCCAGCTCGGGAACCCCGGTGTCGCCGAGCCCGTACCCTGCAAACAAATGCTAGCCCCAGGGGGCAGTAGCCTTCCGACTGCACTGGCTCAAGTAGTGGAAGTTAAATTGTGAACACCCTGTAGATCCTCAATCGATCATTGTCGCAAAATGCAAATACTTACCCACATTTGGCTTATAAATGTTGCCTCATCTACGTGTTTGCTTGCATTTTGAACTTTAGGGAAACCATCTGTGAGACGTCTGAGATGCTGATGGGGAGACATTTGTTGGTGGGGCTGTCATGATGTTAATGTTTGATCGAGTTCCACACCAGCTGCTTCCGTGATATCCTTCTTGGAAGCTGCCTCCAGTGTCACAGAAAGCAATGGTAGAGTCCAATTAAGAATTGTCGGTACCGTTATTTGGCAGCTATAATCGTTAAAAGTAACTCGCATTCGTCAGAAACGTGGTCATATTGCGAGCCATAGCTTAGCGAAATCCACAGCTCTACACGTCTTCTCGTCATTTGTTTGTTCTTTTTGATCTATTGTTTTATTACATTTACGGCCTCCTGTCTGAGCAAGTGCACCGTGTCCCGTGTCTTTATCACCAGTTTCCACTGTAGAAACGTATAAAGTATAATTGCAGTTCTAGAACCAAGTACTGCAACAGTTTAACACTAGCATTCAGGAGACTTCAGTATATCGGTAATCATGTAAGTAATAACACGAATGAGTTTATTTAATGCCTTATGGGAAATATGGTGGAGTTTAAGAGTAAATAACATTTAAAAAATTCTGTTGTGCCACTCCTTCCACGGCTCTGAAAACCGTCTCTGTAGATCCCTTTAAAACTTATGCACTTAGCTGTATGGTAATCAACGTCAGAAAAGGAATACGTCGTGAAAGTTACAAATTCCACTGCGCTGCACATAAATAAAAGGCACCACAGCAGATATAAATTCCTCGAGAGTTCATGGAATGCTATTCGTGCATGCCAGTAAAACTCCAGTTAGTATGACCTTGAACAAAAGACACTATCTACGGGGGACTGGAAGCGGAAAATATATGTGAGGTGCAGTACGTCGTCCCCCATTCTATGCAAGTGATCCATTAACTATTCTTCAGTAATACTTCGCCGTAGGGAGACCATTCGTTGCAATTCGCGGAAAATGTACAAGCGCTGTGCAGTTTAAATTTTGCAGACTCGTGTAATTGTAGTCATGAGTTTTCGCGACACTCCCATTGCCATGCACTACGAAATTATTTGATCGGATCCGTCATCCGCACTGATGACTGAAAGAGCTTCAGTGAAACTATATCGACTGTGGCGTACTCCTGTGATTGGCTTTGAAAGCATACATATTGCTTGCTCAAAATTTTTAATTCGTGTGAAGAGGCCACATGACAAACGAATTGGTTTCTGATAACAAATAAACAGAGGGCTTTTCTACAGGCAGAAATATTTAATATGTTGCGAAGATATTACGTGTGATTCAGTAACGGTTATATTCTTCCTGCGATCAAAAAGGAACATTTAACCATAAAAAATCGGTAAATCTACAGAACTGCATGCGTGTCTACGAAGTGCGTCGTTTCTTTCCTCTCGTTATACCTGTATTGACTTGATCTCCGCTAACGAAAGGAGGATCTGATGCTTCGATTTAACTATACTATCATGAGATATAACCCAAAGTTCACTCAGCTTATGACAATTCAGATATGAAGGACGACTTAAAATTAAATGGGAGGTGATGACTAAAAATGGTTCTGTGTTCTTCATCAGTCGTTTGCCATATGTTGCTGGATAATGGAAAGCTATCGGCACTGCCACCTATTACGGCCCATATTCACTGTGTGTGTCTTCGTGTGGCATTCATGTACTTTCTCTTACGGCATCATTTCGCTGTTTGGTTATCTTTCACAATGCAGCTTAGAGAACCCCTGGGCGTTCTGGCAACCATTCGTCTGGACACATGAGCTGCCCAACTCCGCATCACCTTAATTACAGCCACGCTCACGTCTTCCACTTCTGTCGCCAGGCCCCTCTGTTTATCTTCTGCGCCCTCTTAGCGATTCCCAACTTAAAATTGCCAGTTTCAGAATGATTTGACATTAAAACTTAATCCCACTAATGGAACTTCATGTAACATATGAATCTTCGCATTGACAACCACATTGGTGTATTGAAGGTTGTTAAGTCATTTCTTACTCTCCTGTTTTTCCCCCTCTTCTGTTTCTGTTCATTCTCATATAAGAATACAAGTACAGAAGATCTTCACGTTGCATGATTTGATTGTTAACGTTTGATTGCCCATTGTTTTAGTCTCATTGTAACGGACTTCACACCTTCTTTCCATCTATCTACGTAATGCAAGTTCGTACTAACACCATGGACCATACCGATATGAAGTGGTTTGCGTGCCTCAACGATACGGCTCGCCATACTGTAAGTCCAGCCGAGACGAGCGAGTATCTGTTGAGAGGCAGACAAATGCATGGTTCCTGAAGAGGAGCAGCAAACTGTCAAATAGTTTGTGGGGCAACAGTCAGCATGATTGACTGATCTGTTCGTGTAACGTTAGCCAGCAATGCCTTGTGTTATGGTACTGCGAACGACTGAAGCCTAGGGAAAACTACAGACGTCATTGTTTCGTTTGGCATACGGCATTCGTGTGGGGCTTGGAAAGTAACATAGTCCCCCATCCGGATCTCCGGGCAGAGTCTATTCAGCAAGATGGCTTCATCAGAAAAAATTAAACTGGCCCTCTACGGGTGGAACCGTTGAATGTTACATCTATTAAAGAGGGAATTCAAAGAAGGAAACAAAGAGGCTGAAATTGGATGTCATATGAACTAGCAGAGATACAAAAATTTCGCAACAGGTGAAACTAGCGCTTTTTCCGAAATAGCACAAAGTCGACGATTTTTACCAGATATCGTGAAATTTGTGTTTATGCCGTGTAAAAATGTTGTAAATCTGAGGACAGTACTTTACTAACATACGTAACTGATAGTTACTGAATATTAGAGTTAAATTTTGACTTCCAACCTCTTCCAGGCTGAGGCGTACATATAACTTTAAACTGTCAGGTCCTTTTCTGCGTAACGAACTTTGCCGTGATGACGAACATAGGGCTGAAATTATCAAACTAAAGAGGAAATTGACAAAACTCACAAAAGTAACTAAAAGTAATATCGAATTTCAGAAAAAAACACCGAATTTTGAAAAATAAACGTCACCGAAATTCGCAACACGAGCAACATGTAAAAAATTTGCAAAAAAAAGTGGATTTGAGGAAAATGAAACATCAATTTCGGCAACAAAGTAACAACAAATTTCACAAAAAATAACTAGAAGTATTTCAAATAAATATCATTAAATTTGGCAAAAACAATACCAACTCTGGCAGAAAATGATACCTAATGTGTCAAAAAAATCCGAAATTGGTAAGTAAAATATAACAAACTTGGCAAAAGTAAATAACAACTGGCTCGCAAAAGTAATAACAAATTATCTGGAAAAAGATAACACGAAACTGGGTATAAAGTAAACCAATTTTTTCCTATATCTATAAGTTAGTGAAAGGTGCTGACGGGAAAATAGGAGTTCTCGTCAAGTGACGAAAGCATTATAAATAAAAAAGCAAATACGGATAATGCAGCACTATGTCTCACACTGGATAATGAATTAGGATTCTGGGTAAGAGCCAATTTTTTCCTGAATCTATAGGTTATTGAAAGTCGGTGACAGGAAAAGAGGAGTATATATAAATAAATAAAATATATATAAATTAAAAATCAAATACGGGTAAGGGAGCATTATGTCTAACACTGAATAAGGAAATAGGATTGTGTTTAACCTGATATGAACAACGCAGTGAACCTTACTGTTCATCCAACATATACATGATACGAACCCCTACTTCAATACTACAAATGTACTCGTGTATTGCTACTAGCTTCTCAGGTGACGAAGAGTTTGGTTGAATGTGTGATAATATAAAATAAATTATTTGTATAGTCAAAGGAGGCGAAAATTTACTTACGACAGAAGGACTAGAATTCGACAGTAGTAAAAGAAGAACAAAGGAAGGTGTTAGGAGAAAAATGAATGAAATGGAAGTTGCTTGGTAGATGTGCACAGGGCACGATTTTCATCGCTAATGCTTCGTGAAAAAAAAATCACGATAGAGGAAACGACCTCAAGACAGAAGACGGTGCCGAATAGAGCACACAGAGATAAGATAGAGATCTAGAAACCAGATTTTAAACTATAAAACATTCCCAGGGGTGGATGTTGAATCTGATCATAATTTATTGGTTATGAAACTCACATTGAAACTGAAAAATTTCAGGAAGGTAGGATGTTAAAGAGGTTGTACTTGTATAAGTACAACAACAAACAGAGATTGTTGAGAATTTCAAAGAGTGCTTTAGGCAAAGATTGACTCAAGAGTGGCAACGATCGTAATAAAAGAGGAAGGGGCTGCCATGAGAGATGAAATAGTGAAAACAGAGCATCATAGGGCAAAAATACAAAGGCAGGTCGAAGCCTTCTGATGCTGCACGAAATATTGAGCGTAACTGACGAAAGGAGAAAACACAGAAATGCAGAACGGGATACAGATGTCTGTAGAGTGAAACTCGTAGTAAGTGCAAAGGCCTAGCACTAATAAGCTGGAAGGAAAATTCAAAGCCGTAGAAGCATGCACAAATAGCGGAAAACGCCTGGAGGAAAGTTAGAAAGCCTTTTGAAAGAAAGAGAAGCAGCTTTAAGAAAGTCATGAGCTCAGATAGACAACCAATACTCAGAATTAAGGGAGATCTGAAATGTCGAAGAAAGGGCTACACAAGGAACTTGAAGGCATTATTAGAGACAGATAACAAGAAATAGATAAATATGAGATGGGTGACACGGCACTGCAAGAAGGCTTTGACAGAGTGCTGAAAGACAAGTCGAAACAAGGTCCCTGAAATGGATGACACTACCTTAGAATTACTGAGAAACTTGGAAGAGCGAGTCCTCATAAAACTGCTGCATCTGATGTGAAATATGTTTGAGACAGGGGTAATGACATCAGACTGAAAAAACAACGTAATAATTTCTACTTCAAAGCAATCATTTGCTGATGTGTGTGAATATTATAGAAATATCAGTTTAATAAGTCATGCTTGAAATGAGTTTGAATTCCTGAGAAGCGACGAAACATACTAGGTAATATTGACTCAACGACGTGACACAGAATATTCATTAAAGGAAGATAAACTTTCCTTTACGGAATTTCCAGATTCAGCGAAAATTTTTGATCATGCTATCTGGCATACACTCTTGGAAATTTTGATGATAACAGGCATGGAACACAGGCAGCGAAAAGTTCAGAAACCAGACTGCAGATTAAGCGTCGATGGGCGTAAAACAGGAGCATGGTTCAGCTGGGAGTGAAAGAGATTTGTAACTTATCATCGGGGTTAATCCATCTGTACACTGAGTAAGCAGTAAATGAATCAAAGTAGAAATTTGTAGAGGGAATTAATGTGCAGGGTGAAGTAAGAAAATCTTTGAGGTTTGCTGATGACGTTGCAATTCTCTCCGGGACAGGAAAGTACTTGGAAGAGCAGATGAAGGGAATCGATAGTGTCTTGAAGGGAGATTATAAGATTAATATCAAGCAAAGTAAAACAAAGTTAATACACTGTAGGTAAATTAAATCAGGCAATGCTGAAAGAATTAGATTAGGAGATGGGAGCCTAAAAGTAGCTGACGAGTTTCGCTATATGGGCAGCGGAATATCTGATGGCGGCCGATGTAGCGAAGATAGAAAATGCAGACTGGACTTACAAATTCTGCCGTTAGTGAAGGACAGTTTATTTATCTTTATGTTTACCCAAACATGTATCGAGAGTTATGTGTGGTCTTGATTTATTTATCTAAAACATTATAAAATTTCTTGGTTGTTTCTTTCTGTTTTAGGCCTAAAACTTATAACTTGTGCATTTGTTTATTTTGTTTCGTTTGCTCGCCAGAAATTACGCTAACTGCGAAACTGGATTTGTATAGGCTGTCTTGTTTGTTTCAAATAATTTCTCCCCTAACAGACGCGCCACAAAATGTTTCGCAAAATGTTGTAACTTAGTGTTACGCTTGGAGGATACATAGCGCTGAACAAGTGACCAACGACAATAACATGATGCCTCTTGATACGTATGGTGACATAAGTTTTTTCTCAGACATCGATTTTGTGCATAAATCGGGCGAAAACAAATGAGAGTGAAGCATAAAGAAAAGTAGAATACAATGTACGTAATTACAACAAAAGAAGAGACACACCCAAGATGCATTTCAGGACAAAAAATGTTAGTTCAGGATACAGACAACTACAAATCCCGACAGAGAACTTCCGAGTAAATAACTTTTTAACCTAATTCGTCCACCTACTTAGCAGGTGAATTGCTATCAGGCGATGAAAACATCTACAAGAAAGCCGCCGTGTAAAAATCCACTTTCACAGTTAACGTAGTTTCATGTGTGCAGTCGAAACAAAAGAAAAGAAAGTACGTTTTATGGTATTTAGGCTTAAAATACAATAACAACCATGAACTTTGCATGATATTTTAATAGAAATAAATTGAGATGCACAGTTGGTGACAAATAAGAGTCGAAACAGGTTGGGGTAAAAAATGGTTCAAATGGCTCTGAGCACTATGGGACTTAACATCTATGGTCATCAGTCCCCTAGAACTTAGAACTACTTAAAGCTAACTAACCTAAGGACAGCACACAACACCCAGCCATCACGAGGCAGAGAAAATCCCTGACCCCGCCGGGAATCGAACCCGGGAACCCGGGCGTGGGAAGCGAGGACGCTACCGCACGACCACGAGATGCGGGCACAGGTTGGGGCAAAAATAAAAACAAATACCTTGTGTTTTGCAGAGGAATGAATTTGTAAATGCCACAGCAGCTTAGACACAGAGAAACAAAGTTTAAAACCTATGATTTGGGTAATCTGTTTTATTTCACAACCATATCAAATGGAGAAGTCATGTTAACTGCCAGTATATTAGTCTATTACACAAATGTTCTCGCATTTACGTTTGACAAAATTGCACCCAAAAGTCAAATCATTAAGTAAAATCCATATTGAACTGTTGCGCCATACAACAAGCAGAGAAATTCAGTTCAGAGGTCGCACGAATACTACCGTCAGCATTATTATAATTAACAAAGCAGTGTTGTGTCTGAACCTACATTCTTACTGTGGGCAACTCTATTTACTGTACAGCGTAACATGTTTGAGTATATGACAGCGTTAGCCGCTAACTACCAACGCCGCCCATTTCAACTACCCCTGCACGTGGCAGTACTCAATTCCCCGCCAACCAGCCAAAGATAAGAATGCATCCAAAACAGACTAATTTTCAATACCTTCAACAATTGTACCAAAGTTGTTAAGGCTGGCCGTGTTGGATCCACGTCATACATCTACACAGTTCACTAATTTCTCAGTGCAACAATCAAATGAACATTGTTAGGACTTCATCCATCCCATGATCCCGATCCATGCTTTTGAAGACCAAGTTTTTATTGCATAAACAATTTAAACATTTCATATTTTGGTATATTCGTACTTAGCAGAAAAATAAATGACTTCCATCAGGAACAAGTTTCAGAAATGAAAATATTATTACAATATACTCTGATGAGCCAAAACGTTACGGGCACTGCCCACCGCGAAGCTGGATGCTCCCCGGTGGCGTTGTGGGCACGTGACGCGGTGACAAAAATATGTAAGGGGGACAGACAGGCACGGGGGATCACCCTGGCGAAGATGTGAGCTGCAAACGGGGAAATCCACTGAGAAAAGCGACTTGGATAAAGGGCAATGAACGAGTACTTTGGACACTGCGAAGCTGGTCGAATGTACACGTGCTACTGTCGTAAACATCGTACAATATATAGGTAGAAGCATAGCGAAACCAAAAATAGGCGCCAAAAGATTGGAAGTCTACGACCCGTTACAGAACGTGCGGTTCGGGGATTTGTCTGCTCTGTGAAGTAGGATAGATGGTGATCTGTGACGTCTCTGCCGAAAGAATACAATGCTGGTGCACGCACAAGTCTTTTGGAGGACACCGTTCATCTTACGTTATCGGACATGGAGCTCAGCAGCAGACCACGTGTTCACCTACATGTTCACATGTTGACCCAATGGCATCGTCAGTCAGGATTACAGTGGGGACAGGACCATCGGAATGCGACCGTCGGTCAATCGAAGCGTATCGACTCTTCGGAATGAATCATGTTTTCCACACTAAATCGATGATCGTCTCCACAAACGGATGAGCGACGGCTCGAAACGTGTGGTGCGCCACGCACGCAGGCTGGTGGGAGCAGGACTATGCTGTGGGAGACATTGTCCTGCGGTGGCATGCGACATTTGGTAGTAATCGAAGACACACTGACAGCTGCAAACCACTTCTTCCCCTCATTCTTGATGCCTTCCCCGTCGGCGATGTTGTCCTTGAGCAGCATAATTATCAGTGTCTCGGAGCAATTACCATGCTACAGGGGTTTTAGGATCATTATGGTGACTTCACGTTGATGATTCGGTGACCAAATTCTATTTATGTAAAGCGTATGGAAGCAATCTGGCTCGCTATCGAAAATCATCATCGCATACGCAAACGAGCGGCCCGTTATTTACGCGACTTACATGACCTGTGCGTAGACATCTAAAGCCACATACTTCCAAAACCCTAGCAATATATATATTCAAGCAATATTTTGCATCACCTCAGGTCCAAGAGTATGAAATAGACATCAAAATAAACAACATTTCCACCATTTTATTGCTCATGGTAACCACACACTGCATTTTGTACCACCATACAACGAGACCCTCAGAGGTGGTGGTCTAGATTGCTGTACACACCGGTAACTCCAATACCCAGCAGTACTTCCTATTGCATCGATGCATGCCTATATTCGTCGTGGCATACCATCCACAAGTTGGCCCAGATTGTCCCACTCCTCGACGGCGATTCCTCGTAGATGCCTCAGAGTGGTTGGAGGGTCACGTCGTCCATAACCAGCCCTTTTCAATCTATTCCATGCATACGCGATACGTTTCATGTCTGGAGAACATGCTGGCCACTCTAGTCGAGAGATGTCCTTATCCTGAAGGAAGCCATTTACAAGATGTGCACTAAGAGGGCGCGAATTGTCATCCATGAAGACGAATGCCTCGCCAGTATGCTACCGATATAGTTGAACTATCGGTCGGAGGATGACATTCACGTATCGTGCAACTGTTACGGCAGCTTCCATGACCACCAGTGCCGTACGTTACCCCCACATAATGCCACCCCAAAACAGCAGGGAAACTCCACGTTTCTGTACTCGCTGGACGGTGTGTCTAAGGCGTCCAGCTTGACCAGGTTGCCTCCAAACGCGTCTCCAACGATTGTCTGGTTGGTTCAAATGTCTCTAGGCACTATGGGACTTAACATCTGAGGGCATCAGTCTCCCAGTCTTAGAACTACTTAAACCTAACTAATCAACGGACATCACACTCATCCATGCCCGAGGCAGGATTCGAACCTGCGACCGTAGCAGCAGCGCGGTTCCTCACTGAAGCGCCTAGAACCGCTCGTCCACAGAGCGGCATATGCGACACTCTTCGGTAAAGAGACCATGATTCCAATCTTAAACGGTTCATTTGACATGTTGTTGGGCCCATCTGCAACGCGCTGCATTGTGTCATGGATGCAGAGATGGACCTCGCCAAGAACGTCAGGCGTGAAGTTGCGCATCATGCAGCCTAATGCGCACAGCTTCAGTTGTTACACGACGTCCTCTGGCTGCACGAAAACATGGAGGCGTTTCTGTCACGGTTCCTCCGATCAGTAATCCGCAGATAGGGGTCATCCACAGCAGTAGTACCTCTTGGGCGGTCTCAGTGAGGAATGTCATCGACAGTTGCTGTCTCTCTGTATCTCCTCCATGTCCGAAAAACATCGCTTTGGTTCACTCCGAGACGCCTGGACACATCGCTAGTTGCGAGCCCTTCCTGGCACAAAGCAACAATGCAGATGCTATAGAACCGCGGTACTGACCGTTTAGGCATGGTTGAACTACAGACAAAACGAGCCGTGTACCTCGTTCCTGCTGGAATCAGTGGACCTGATCGGTGGCCGGACCCCCTCTGTCTAATAGACGCTGCTCGCGCATGGTTGTTTACATTGTTGTGCGGGTTTAGTGCATTCTGAACACTCAAAGGATCTGTGTCTGTGGTACAACATCCACAGTCAACGTCTATCTTCAGGAGATCTGGGAACTGGGATGATTCAAGACATTTTTTTGATTTGTGCGTAAGGCAGAATTAATATGAATACTAAACCACCAAAGAAATTGGTATAGCCGGCCTCTGTGGCCGAGCGGTTCTAGGAGCTTCAGTCCGGAACCGCGCGAGCGCTGCGGTCGCAGGTTCGAATCCTGCCTCGGGCATGGATGTGTGTGATGTCCTTAGGTTAGTTAGGTATAAGTAGTTCTAAGTTCTAGGGGACTGATGACCTCAGATGTTAACTCCCATAGTGCTCAGAGCCATTTGAACCATTTTGAAATTGGTAGAGGCATGCGAATTCAAACACAGAGGTATGTAAACAGGCAGAATGCGGCGCTGCGGTCTTCAGAACCAGCATAAGACAAGTGTCTGGCGCAGTTGTTAGATCGGTTACTGCTGGTCCAATGGCAGGTTATCAAGATTTAAGTGAGTTTGAACGTGATGTTATAGTCGGCGCACGAGCGGTGGGACACAGGATCTCCGAGGGAGCGACGAAATGGGGATTTTCCTGCACGACCGTTTCAAGAATGTACCTTGAATATCAGGAATCCGGTGAAACATCAAATCTCGACATCGCTGCGGCCGGAAAAAGATCCTGAAAGAACGGGGACAACGACCACTGCAGAGAATCGTTCGATGTGACAGAAGTGCAACCTTCCTCAAATTGCTTCAGATTTCAGTGCTGACCCACCAAAAGTGTCCGTGAGAGAACCGTTCAGCGAAACATCGTTGATAAGGGTCTTCTGAGCCGAAGGTCCACGCTTGTACCCATGATACTGTACGATACAAATCTTTACGCCTCACCTGGTCCGTCAACGCCAACATTGGCCTTTTGGTACTGGAAACGTATTCCCTGATTGGACAAGTCTCGTTTCAAATTGTATCGATCGGATGGACGTGTACTAGTATGGAGACGAACTCATGAATCCATGGACCGTACATGTCAGCAGAGGACTGTTGAAGCTGGTGGACGCTCTGTAACGGTGAGGACACGTGCAGTTGCAGTGGTAGGGGACGCTTGATACGTTTAGATACGATCCTGGCAGGGGACACCTACGTAAACGTGCTGTCTGATCACCTGTATCCATTCATGTCCATTGTGCATTCAGACGGGCATGGGCAATTCCAGAAGGACAGTGCGACATCCCACACGTCCAGAATTGCTACAGAGTGCCTCCAGGAACATTCTTCTGCGTTCAGAGACTTCAGTTGGCCAGGAAACTCCACAGACATGAACATTATCTCGTACTATTACGGATTTATGGACAGCCCTGCAGGATTCGTGGTGTCAATTCCCTCCAGCACTACTTCAGACATTAGTCGAGTCTATGGGACGTGGTGTTAAATCGCTTGTGCGTACTCGTGGGGGCACTACACGATATTAGGCAGGTGTACCTGTTTCTTTGGTTCTTTTGTGTATTAAGGACCATCAGTTCCAAGTCCATCTGCAAGGTAAATTTATTTTTGCAACATGGCTCCTATTTCCGTCAATTTCTACATCTTCATCTACATACATACTCCGCAATCCACCATACGGTGCGTGGCGGAGGGTACCTCGTACCACAAGTAGCATCTTCTCTCCCTGTTCCACTCCCAAACAGAACGAGGGAAAAATGACTGCCTATATGCCTCCATGCGAGCCCTAATCTGTCTTACCTTTCTGGGCTTTCCGCGAAATGTAAGTTGGCGGCAGTAAAATTGTACTGCAGTCAGCCTCCAATGCTGGTTCTCTAAATTTCCTCAGTAGCGATTCACGAAAAGAATGCTACCTTTCCTCTAGAAACTCCCACCCGAGTTCCTGAAGCATTTCCGTAACACTCGCGTGATGATCAAACCTACCAGTAACAAATCTAACAGCCCGCCTCTGAATTGCTTCTATGTCCTCCATCAATCCGACCTGATAGGGATCCCAAAAGGCTCGAGCTGTACTCAAGAATAGGTCGTATTAGTGTTACATAAGCGGTCTCCTTTACAGATGAACCACATCTTCCCAAAATTCTACCAATGAACAGAAGACGACTATCCGCCTTCCCCACAACTGCCATTACATGCTTGTCCCAATTCATATCACTCTGCAATGTTACGCCCATATATTTAATCGGCGCGATTGTGTCAAGCGCTACACTACTAATGGAGTATTCAAACATTACAGGATTCCTTTTCCTATTCATCTACATTAATTTACATATTTAGAGTTAGCTGCCATTCTTTACACAACGACGACACCTTCCCGTACACTACAGCATCATCAGCAAACAGCCGCACACTGCTATCCACCCTATCCAAAAGATCATTTATGAAGATAGAAAACAACAGCGGACCTACCACACTTTCCTGGGACACTCCAGATGACACCCTCACCATCCTTTTCTTCCTTTATATTTGTAATGCTGACGAATGATTGTTTCCTGTATCAAAACGGTAGCGCTTCTTTAAGACAGCCACGCGAGATTCCCGAAATCCATTGCTTGTGTATGCATATCCCCCTCTCTCACTGTTTGCCTCTTTCTCTCTACCGAGCGAGGTGGCGCAGTGGTTAGCACACTGGACTCGCATTCGGGAGGACGACGGTTCAATCCCGTCTCCGGCCATCCTGATTTAGGTTTTCCGTGATTTCCCTAAATCGCTTCAGGCAAATGCCGGGATGGTTCCTTTGAAAGGGCACGGCCGATTTCCTTCCCCATCCTTCCCTAACACGAGCTTGCGCTCCGTCTCTAATGACCTCGTTGTCGACGGGACGTTAAATACTAATATCCTCCTCCTCCTCTTTCTCTCTCCGTCTGTGGTCTGCAGGTGATAATCTAGTGGTTTACTTTGTTGCCTCTTGATCGTGGAGTGCTGGGTTCGAATCCTAAACAAGTTTTTCTCCATTTTGGAAATGGGTATTTCTGTTGTCTTCCTCATTTCATCTTGTCATCAAGTGGTGTCAGACTGCAAATATGGCACCATGAGTCCTAACTACCCAAGCGGGGCCTCATATCCAATAATGCCATAGCATCATTATATATGCTTGTCTATTATGGTTGTGTTGGGGATTACCGCACCAACAATCTCCTGCACTAGTTCTGGATAGACGGCAGACGTATATTTGTTTTCTTAAAGTACCGTTAGAATTCGTGTGTAATATCTTCTGGCTTACGTTGGTCCGACATGTGTGACAACTTCGACATCTATTTCCTCGGGAATTCTGTCACTGATTCACGCAGGCGATTAAATTTTGCACCCCACGCCCTCAATTTTTTGTTGTTGAATGGGAATTATTCGTTTAAAAATTCATTTCTGCCGATGTGTTGCGTCTCAGTATCACTCGTGCAGAGCACAATAGTGTGTCTCATGCCAAATGGCTATGAATATATGTGATCATTTCTCACTATGACCATCGTTAGAGTAACACACCTTGCAAGTCATACAAAAAATGTAGAAAGATGAAATTCTTATTAGCTTCACATCATAGAAGTTATGGACAGTTTATAAACTCTAAATTCGTAGATAAAGCCTGTGCTACACTATTGTTAGAATTGGTGCTGATGGTGGGGTTCGGGGAACCTCATGCGATACACGAAGAGCCTTTACAGGATGTGAAAACAAGAGTGTGGTGGGCATTTGGAGCAACACGAATTATCAAAAGCATATATTTGCTTTAAACTATTACAACAGTAGACTGTGAACTATAACAGCAATTTTCCTTTCACGGAACTGAAAACTCGAAACCTAAAGATCTGCGGTTACTTTATGCGAGACAACGAAAAGTTACAGACAGGTATCGTTTGTCCGGCAGTATTACAAAGTGTTTCAGGCGACAGGGACTGCATATCTGATTCGGTCCGTAGATGTCGTCGTGCCGTTACTTTGCAGTGCGCGCTGCTCTGTGAACATGTGCTACTGACACGTCACTCTCAAGTGCTAACTAGCGCAACGATTTTCCCAGACTTAGCTTCCAACGCCGCTCCTAAAGCGTATAGTTCGGCGAAAAGCCATACGCCTCCTGCCACAGTCCAGTACGCGTCAGACACGGCGCTCTCGTTGTTCCCGGAACACACCGTATTATCCGACTGAGGTCAGCTGCCTTCATCTGTTTTGTCTACTTGCTAAAATACAGCAATTGCCGCACTGAAGACAAACACAGAGAGAGCGGTCAGTTCACGTTGGAAGCCTGCGGAACTACGACGTACCAACGCGAGGGGCCGCCGGCAGGGAGGTGCTCTGTAGAGCTGCTGGCAATCAGCCGGACAGCGCCGGCGTGTGTGATGTCACGTGAGACAGGGCCCGCACTGTGCTGGACATTCCAGGGGCGGTCACTGGACAACACGGCCACACAACAGCACGCCGCCTCATTAGGCTCATCAGCAATGCTAATCACAGCCAGTCTGCAGTTAATTGTCTGTTATCGCGCAACAGCGCCCCTGTAATGTTAAGCTGTGTGACGGAGGCCAGCGGTCTGGCAACTCCACGTCGCACACTCGCATTATAATAAGCCTTCGAAATAGTCAAGTGCACAGCGAGTTGCATTTAATGTCTTCCTTCTTGAACCACTTTAGGACACGTTTCGATGCTGTCTTCAATTTTGGGAAAAGCATCTTTTACACGCTCATGCACCCATTATATGAACCACAAGCCACTGTGCACTGATAAGCCAAAACAGTAGGACCGCTGTGCACGGCGACGTTCGATACCACGTGGTGGCACTGCGGGCACGTGACACTGTAACGGAAGTATGTAAGCGTGGCAGACACTTAGTGAAATGAAATGTAGCCTGGTGCGAGTCTTTCTAGTTGACGCCACTTGGACGACTTGCGTGTCGGTGAGGAAGATAGGATGATGGAGACAACACAGCAGCCAGTCTCCGGGCGGAGAAAATCTGCGACACATCCGGGAATCGAACACGAACCCCTAGCATGGTATTCTGCCTCACTGACCACACGGCTACGGCGTCGAAGCAGACACGGACTGGGGAGCGCCATAGCGAAGATTCGGACTACAAATGGGGGAATCCATTGACATAAGCGACTTTGCAATGGATACTTATCATTATGCAGAGTCAGTGAACGAGTATCTCGAAACCGGCGAAGTTGGTCGAATGTTCTCGTGCTAGAGTCGTGAGCATCTACGGATAGAGATAGAAGCAGAGTGCAACTACAACGACCCGCTAAATTGTTGGACGTCTACGACTCTTCACAGAACGTGCGGTTCAAATGGCTCTGAGCACTATGGGACTTAACTTCTAAGGTCATCAGTCCCCTAGAACTTAGAACTACTCAAACCTAACTAACCTAAGGACATCACATACATCCATGCCCGAGGCAGGATTCGAACCTGCGACCGTAGCGGTCCCGCGGTTCCAGATGTAGCGCCTACAACCGCATGGCCACCCGGCCGGCACAGACCGTGCGGTTCGGCGGCTTGTCTGCTCTGTAAAGTATTGGTGATCTGTGGCATCTCTTCCGAAAGAGCACAATACTGGTGCAGCGTTCTTCGCACTTTGTTGAACATGGAGCTTCACGGCAGACCGCCCCTACGTGTTCACATATCGACCCAACGACAGCCGGCCAGAGAGGCCGAGCCGTTCTGGGCGCTACAGTCTGGAACCGTGCGACCGCTACGTCGCAGGTTCGAATCCTGCCTCGGGCATGGATGTTTGTGTTGTCCTTAGGTTAGTTAGGTTTAACTAGTCCTAAGTTCTAGGGGACTAATGACCTCAGCAGTTGAGTCCCATAGTGCTCAGAGCCATTTGAATCCAACGACACCGTCAATCACGAATGCAGTAGACATGGGGCCATCAGGATTCGACCGTCGATCAATCGATACGTGTCGACTCTTGAGGTGATTGCAATTTTTGCTACACTAGGTCTCTGGTCGCCCCCACAAACCACGTCATCGAGATGAACGGTGGCTCGAAGGGTGCAGCGAGCCACCGGTGCAGGCTGGTGGGAGCAGTATCATGCTATGGGAGACATTTTCCTCTGCTTTCATAGTACCTCCTGTAGTAAACGAAGACACGCCGACAGCTGCGAACCACCTCCATCGATTCATCCTTCATGTCTTCCCGATGGCCATGTCATCTTTCAGCAGTATAATTATCCGTGTCTCGGAGCCAGAACCGTGCTATAGTGGTTTGAAGAGCATTATAGTGAACTCACGTTAGTGTCTCTGCGAACAAATTCGCCTCATGTAAATCCTATGAAACCCGTCTGGGTCGCTATCGGGCATCATTGCCGAGTAGGCAAATCAGCGCGAATAACATGACCTGTGCGTAGACGTCTAATGCCAAATACCTCCACAAACCTACCAACAAACTGTCTGATGTCTGATACACAGAATCAGTGATTTATTTCGTTCCGAAGCTGATCATAATGTTTTGGCTCTTCATTGTACTTGTCATGGCAGAAGACATTTAATACCATGGCTTTCCATTTTCTTTCGTATTACTCTCACAATTAGATCAAGGGAAACAGAACATATTATCATCATCATCATCATCATCAGCTAATTCAATCATTAAATGATGTGGCCCCGTTCGAGTCGTGGATTCAGGTACGTTTCCAGCAGTCCTCTCCAAGTGTAACGGTCTTGGACAGTTCTCTGCCAGGCGCTAGCAGCGATCTTCTTGATATCTTTGTCCCATCTGTCTGGTGGTCTTCCCTTAGGCCTCCAATGCTCTCTCGGACTCTAGTCCATCTGCTGTCTTTCCTTCTCGCGATCTGGCCAGCCCACTGCCATTTCAAGGAACCTACTGACTGTAAGACGTCCTTAACTTTGGTCACAGACTTGATACCATCTGCCCTTCTCCTACCCTTTCTTGCATAACCCAGCATTGATCTTTCCATGTCTCTCTATGCTGTCCTAAGTTTCCCTTTTGTAAATTAGTTCAGTGTCCATGTTTCGCAACAGTATGTCAGCACAGGAAGAATGCATTGATCAAATATTATGTTCTTCAGATTTACTGTCATTTTTGATCTGAATACTGCTGAATTCCTGCCAAATGCTTGACAGCCAAGCTTGATGCGCAGATACATTTCTGGCCTTACATCTCCATTCATATATATAGTCTGACCAAGGCAGATGTATTCACTGATCTCTTCTAATCGACTGCCCTTGACTTTCAAATTTATATGTCCGTGTAAGCCATTACTACCCAGTTTCTACTCTTGAGCAAGATTAACGATGAAGACACTTGAATCTCCCTGCAGTCTATCAGCATTAGTGGTTCTTTGCATTTCCACAATACGTTTCCTACATAGATCGTCATGTAAACTCATGGAGACTATCCACACTTCTAGAAATGGTTGGTAACTAACTTATTGTCACGCTTGTGAATTGCGTAGGTGTCTTTCTTTGGCACCCTCTCGTGGAGTTCCAAAACTCGAGCAGTATTTAACAATGTGTCGCACAGCTATTCTGTGTGCACTCTTCTTTTCAAGTGGTCAAACACTACTTGCAACTCTCCCTGATTTCGTACTCAGAAAATACTCTTCCTACAGCTGCACATGTGTCCTCGATTTCATTTCGTGTCCTTTCGTAACAGTACAGTTGGATGTTTCATAGATGCTACAAACTCAAATAGATTGCTAAAACTATGTTCGAACTGCACGATCATCCAGAGGTCATGGAACCAAGCCAAGGTTGGCAACGCAAACAGGTACCACAGGCATCGAGTGCTCGCTCCCTTACCACACACCAGAGCCCTCGCACTGAGATCAGTGTGGTGTCGGCCATCGAAGGGCTAACTCGCAGTTCAGACCTCATCTGAAGGCGTCGGCAACATAGTGGAGTATGGTTCAAATGGCTCTGAGCACTATGGGACTCAACATCTTAGGTCATAAGTCCCCTAGAACTTAGAACTACCTAAACCTAACTAACCTAAGGACATCACACACACCCACGCCCGAGGCAGGATTCGAACCTGCGACCGTAGCACGCCCGCGGTTCCGGACTGCAGCGCCAGAACCGCTAGACCACCGCGGCCGGCAGTGGAGTATGAACGAGTTGTTAAAAGTCGATGCTACCCTAGGTAGGTGTAAAATGAATGTGAGCAACGAAACTCACTAAACACGAAAATGAAGATTTGGCCCTGTCTCACTACCCCCTGTATCAGATCTTAGGATCTCTTATTGCTGATATTATCTCCTCCTTCTTGCTCTTTAACATATAAATTACAACATAAATGAATGATTAATGGAAATAGTAACTACAAATTAAAAATGCTGTTTCTTCTTATACATTTATTATGGACTAGAACCCATTTATATATTACAAATATTTATATATAAATGTCCAATGGACATAAAGAGATGCAAATAGATTTTTTAACTAATATGATTGATCTTTTGCCCAAATCTGCCCCTTATTATGGCTACGCAATCTAATATACATAACACGAGATGACTGGCGTCATCTGCATACGGAACACTAGAAGACATTACTTTCAAAGATGATCTACATTGGTGTGCAGCCTCGGTGGATATAAAATTTACGTGATCACAGCTGTGTAGCTTGATAGTCCTAATAATGGTGATATTATACATAGAATTGTGTGTGACTCAGATTCCTCAGAAGCCAGAGCCAGATGACTAACTGCTACAGATTATGATGTGTATCAGTCTCTGTCTGGCAGAGAACGGCAGAAAGAAAAGCAAATAGAGTTCACAGTTCCGTACAGCTATTACCAATGGATCTGTATCTACATTTACATCTACATATATACTCCTCTAGCCACCAAGCGGTTTGTGGCAGAGGGCACAATTCGCGCCAAATTCGTATTTCCACCCCTCTGTTCCACTCACAGATCGCACGAGGGAAAGATGACTGTCTGAAAGCCTCAGTACAAGCTCAAATTTCCCTTATCTGTGATTAGTGATCATTGAGAGATTTGAAAGTTGGTGGTAGTAAAATATGCACTACAACGTCGGCGACGATCGGATTTCGGAATTTAGTGAGCAGCCCCTTCCGTTTAGATGTCGCCTGTATGCAGGTGTGTCCCACTTCAAACATTCCATGAGATCTGTAACGCTCTCGCGATGGCTAAATGTACCACTCACGAATCTTGCCGCTCTTCTTTGGGCCTTCTGAATTCAGGATTCAGAGTTCAGGATTAACTGACTCTATCATGTGTGGAATTTGTTTATCTCATCTCCATCGTGTAATACAACAGTGGAGACAAGCCATTAGTGGCCGTTTAAACACCCATCTTGACCTGACTCAGCAGGTCTGCCATGGATTGTCATTTATTACCTGCTCAGTCGTCGTCTGCCGCCCAGGTCTTCAGGTAACCGCATTTGAACATGCCTGCTGTTTGCCCATGTATACGACATGGCTTTGGCCTAGAGACGGCGTCCCTTGCTTCAGCTTTTCTCTGTAGCCATGCCGTTAACCTCCCGTTCCATCCGCGTATGACGTTGTTGCTTCCAGTGTGACTCGCAAAAGTTTCTTTCTGTGAAACTTGTACTCACTATTATATACAATTAGTTTCCGGTTTACACAAAACGTTGACTTCTCTGCAGCTGTGCCATTAGCCTCCCATTCCATCTGCACATGACTTTGTTGCTTCCAGTGCGTCTCGCAAAATATTCTTTTTGTGGAACCTGTACTCACTATTACATACAATTAGTTTCCGATTTACTCAAAATCATTGACATGTTTCTGTTATGAAATATATCCATATATATAAAATTCTCGTGTCACATTGTTAGTTGCCATACTCCTCCAAAAGGGCTCGATCGATTCTGATGAAATTTTACATATGTATTTAGTGCGTCTGAGAATAAGCCGTAATCTATTTATTATACCCCTAAGTGACAAGGGTGGTCCACCCCAAAAAAATTTTTCCAATTTTTTGGACAGAAATTTTTACTTTCATTTTTCATGATGTGGCATTAAAAAAAAACCCACAGCCCTAAACTTTCACCCTTCTAATACCAAGCCCTATTTTTAAAAGCGATTTTACTAATTTAAGAAAACATGTCAAAAGCAACGACTTGACTATCCCTCTTTGAATCGATGTAACTAGACCGAGAAATTTAACTAGGTAGCACGCGTCATTCACCAAACTGACATTTAGGCCCAGCGCACATCCATCGATTTTTATCCTACGGAAATATATCGTACGATCAAATTCTTTTAGTGGAACAAAGAAGTTCTCCTATGTTCCTCTAAAAGAATTTAACCGTACAAAAATTTTATGTGCGATAAAAATTATGTACGATTATTCACAATACTGGAGAACACGTTTCGACAGGAAATTGCAGCTATGTTTGTATACTCATGGACGATCCGAGTATCGGCTGCAATTGTTAAATCCACGCGATCTACCACACAAACGCTAGAACTAATAGAGGCCAATACCGCCGGACTTCCCCCTAAGCCTTTTTTCACTCCCTACACAGTTCTAGACTGGCAATGGCAAGGAAAGCGTTTCTGAAGAAGAGAAATTTGTTAACATCAAGTATAGATTTAAGTGTCAGGAAGTCGTTTCTGAAAGTATTTGTATGGAGTGTAGCCATGTATGGAAGTGAAACGTGGACAATAAATAGTTTGGAAGCAATTCTTTTTTGAAGTAAAACACAGGAACACAAGTCTGGCATTTTACGAACTTATTACTGGAGAAAGCTTGCATTCCACATGTAGATCTACATTTTTGTCTGCCAGCGTCAATTTCTGGAAAATGCATTGCATTCGTAGATCCTCTGCATGTTTGTGTGATGGCTTGTATATATATGTTTTTTAAGATGCTCTCACCAGTGGGGCCGTTTATCTTCACACAGTTGTACAATCAGGCAGGGTGCTCACTTATTTACTCTTATAATTCTCATATTTCATGCACAAAGTTAATGTTGATTATAAAAGAACATATTCTTCAACCTATGTAATTTAATTATTAAATATCTCTCTGCTCCTGTATACCTATGAAATAATACACATAACGTAAGAAATATAATCATCAGCAGATCCCAATGTTAATAATTACAAATTAGACTTGTTAAACTACTGGCCAGTAGGATGTTTATACTAGTCTAACTACAACCCTATTCAAAGTACTGCACTGTCATTTGGTATCACAAGATCGTCCGATCTCATTGCTCTCTGTTTCATTCCGGGTGTATGTTGTGAATATCTGTGGGCAATAAAGTGCACGTTTGTACAGAGGGACACAGATGAATGATTAGTCGGGTCTTCTTCATTTCATGCTTTGGCTTGCTTCCTGTGGACAATCAAGTACAAAATTACTGATACTTCCTTTAATCACACTGTCACATACCTTCTATCACGTTTTTACTCAGTAACACCTTCTATATCACTGTCATTTCTCCGGAGCTGCTGCTATTACCTTTAACTGTCGTTAACTCTTCCTTTTGTGTTAATAAAGTTACGTTTTATGTTACAAGTGGTACCTGCAAATGTCAAGATTTTAGTTTATTACGTAAAATCACTACGCATCAACACGAATGTATTACCCACAATGTCATGTGCTTTGAACTTATAGCATTTCTTACTTTCCTTTATTAATTTTTACATGTCTATATCCTCTTATTACCCTTCTATTTCATGTCACTATTACACTCAATATTTCAGTGCACTCATAAGGTGTTCCTCAGAACTGGACACTATGTACACCATTCTTCCATCTCTCTGAACAGACAACGCTTCTGTATACAAATAACGATGCGCTCTCTCAAAGCCACGTGGAGCAAGCCACGTAGTGAAGTCTCATTTCTCTGAATGGAGACAAGTCATACTTAGATGACACACCTGCATGTCAAAGCAAACCACTACTAGCAAGTCACTCATTTGTGATCCCATTGCTAAAGATGGAAAATAGACACTCATTTCATGAAATAGTTCTAAAATCTTTTCAAAATGTGACATTCTCTGCTAATACGTTCCACATCAATTGGATAACAAACTTATCAATTCACACATCTTCACAAGATTTTTTTTTTCAGTACCAGACGTTTCTCATTGTTACTTTATTCTTTCATGTCAAATAGCATATTTTAAACCCCGGACACCTTTTAAATCGTATTTTCAGCAAGCTGTGCACATAATTATAACCTAAACAAAGAAATACGCCCCAATTTTCTCACTCTCAAGATCGTGCACTTTTATGCACTGTAGTACCTTTTGTAACATGATAATAGCACAGAAAATATTGATAAATCTACATAATTCTTCAGTGTATTAACTCCACTTAATTGCTAACCATATACAATTTCTTTACTTTCGCCATACAAGCTCACTGTAATTCTTCCTACCTATTCTATAAATGTGGATCACATGATGGAGTCCCAAAGATTTGTGGCGTACTCTCCCAGGGTTAGGTGGTCTAACGTCAGTTGATTGTTCCAGATTCCTGTCGTTATTCATTCCACCCCATCCTTGGTCAGACCGTTCACGAGTTTCTCTACTGTCACCCCATGATGCCCCATTACTTTGTGGCTCCTATCTACTTTCATTTTGTTGCCTATATTCTCTGCCATAGTTCTTCCGCTGTACGTTGTACCCACTACGATATCTATGGTACATGTTTTGATGAGGCAGGCGATTTACATTGTTTTGCCAATTATGGCCTCTATTATTCCCTCCATTGTTCTTCCTTCTTTCACTCTGCAAGTCTCACTGCCTACGTTTTTCTCGGGTCTGATGCTCATTGAAAGCGAACTCCAACTCGCTTATGATACCCTTGAATCCTTCTACATCACTTCCACATTTGCCGACGAGTGTTTGCTGGTAGGAAACTGGCAACTCCATAGAACACAATCTTAAGATCTCAGCCGGTGTGCATGGATCATCCAAATAATGAATTCTCTTTGTCACGTTTCCGAAATACTTCACCGGACTACGGAACCCTAAACTCTCCAAGTCTCTTCTCATCGTTATTTCCTGTTTTATCCTGTATTGTGTCTCCTTGGACGAGTATCTGTTCAAAAATGCGTCACGAAACTCTTCGTATGACGTGCATGTTTTTGCAATGTTCCGCATGCATTCGGCCTTTGTTCCCTCGATATGTGAACATACGAAGTCCAGTTTGTACATCAGAGGCCAGTGTGGAGGTAATGATAAATCAAATTGTCCAATAAAAGTTCTTGGGTGTAAAACATTACCCTCGTCTTCGTACTGCTGGAATTTTCGGACAGGGATAAAATGCTAAAAATCGAAAATTTCATTAGAATTACTTCAAGCCCGGCCTACCACGTTCTCACTTGGCGCTAACGTTTCCTGTCTACTGTTACCTCGTGATGACTGGGTGTGTTGTGATGTCCTTAGGTTAGTTAGGTTTAAGTAGTTCTAAGTTCTAGGGGACTAACAACCGTAGATGTTAAGTCCCATAGTGCTCAGAACCATTTGAGCCATTTTACTGTTACCTTGGAGGTTTCTCTCTTCTACTCCCTGTCATGTTTTCATCGCTGGAAAAATGTCCCACGGTGCACATTATCGGGTAACACTTATGCATATGAAATATCTCATTTCTGTTCTCCGTATTCCCAATTTGCGACCCAATCGTTCCCGGTGTAGACGCGGGTGCAATATCTCTAGCGATATTTCGTTGCCTTCAGTCTGTGGTTGACGAACAATTCTTACATTAGAGCACTTTCTAGTATCGCCTGGGATTGGACATGATCGTTCTGAGTTTGAACTGGCTCTTTCGGTTTCTGTTATTTCCAAATCGCTGACTGTTTCTTTTCAGAGATGTGATTTTTGCGTACATTGCTACCTGACTTCCTGAGATAATGGCTTAATTTCACTCTCTACGTTTTGTTGAAATTGTGAGAGCTCTGTGGTCAATGCCTTAGTTGGCGCTATTTCTGTCTTTTGCAGCTTTCTTATTTCTACTTGCTTCACGCGCCTCTGCAACTTCGTCAATGCACCTCTACCTACCATTGTCGTGTTTTCTGTCTTCTCTGACGTTTCAAGAGCAATCCGCTTTGCTCTCCACGCTAGTAATAGCGCCTCGTTTGCAGTTCTTCTCACCTCTGCAGTTTCTCGTTCTAGTGTTGTTCGGACCGTCACAACCTCATTTTTCACTTCCCTCGCTTCACGTTTTATCGACTGAATCTCGACACTAACATTTTGAATTTTACCTCTCATTTCAGCACTAACGTTTTCAATTTTACTTCCTATTTCAGCATTAAAATTTTGAATTTTACTTTCCATTTCAGAGCGTACTTCATCATCCCCCTTTTACATTTCGCTTCCAAATTCAGAGCTGACCTTTTGAATTTTGTTTCCAGTTTCACTTCACATTTCTTCTAGGTATGCAAGGATGTCCAACACACCTGTGTTATCTAAATCTTCTCTCCCTATTGTGACTTTCTCTTCCTCTACTCTTAGGTGATCTTCTGCCCTTTTCCCTTTCCATTTCTTGGTATTCAAGAAGTCAACACCGTGCGCCCCTAATACGCTGCCTCGTGACGAAGTCACTGACGGCGGTCTACCACGATTTTTAGTAGTTCCGCGTTCACTTGGACTCCCTACATTATAGTCCCGTATCTTTAGATTGCCTCACCGTTTCTCTGTTCCTCATCTTAGCTATCAGATAACCCACCACAAGCTTGACTATGTCTATCATTCTCAAAAAGTTCCCTTGGATTGATATTCACCTCACCTGTGTCTTGTTCTGCTAACAGTTCTAACTCTTTCTCATCCCATTGGCTTTCTTGAGTGCTCCGTCTATCTGCCGTTTCTATGTTGTTACTACTAGTGATCTGCTGTGCTAACAAGCGCGTTTTCGCCCTAGTTATCATGGAGTGATTCCTGCTAGCAGTTCTCTCTTAAAAGTACGCCCAATTTACAGTACCCACATTTATTATGTAACGGGCATGTATCATAAAATATCTACAACAAACGAGCTAAACTAATGGCAATGTCGTGAACGAGCAGCGTCGTTACAATACAAACAAAATACAAAGAGAAATGAAATAACATAAATATCAGTAAATTGCAGCCAGCGGGCAGTACCTCTGAAAAGAAATACGATAAAATGCACTCATATTATTTTTAATCATAGCGCCTGACCTTACCACTGCAAATTACACTTGCGAGCTGGTGGTCACTATCAGTAACAATTAAACATTATAAATGAAAAAAAAGTTTTTGTAAGTTTCCGATGTTTCAAACCACTTTATGACTACTATCAGAAGACTCTAAGTAGGATCCTAGTAGGGTAAGCCATATCCAAGATGCTACTCCAGGCGGGTGTAAAATGAATGTGCGCAATGGAAAATACTAAACACGAAAATGAAGATTTGGCCCTGCCTGACTACCCCCTGAATCAGATCTTAGGATCTCTTACTGGTGATATTATCTCCTCCTTCTTGCTCTTTAACATATAAATTACAACATAGACATAAATGAATGAATAAGGGAACTAGTAACTACAAATAATAAATACTGTTTCTGCTTATACATTTATTGTGGATTAAAACACTTTTATATATTACAAATATTTATATGTCAATGTCTATTGGACATAAAGATATGCAAACAGATTTTCTAACTAATATTAGTGATCAGTTGCCAAATCTGCCCTTTTTTTAATGGCTACGGGACCTAATATAAATAACACGAGATGACTGACATCGCCTGCATATCAGACACTAGAAGACACTACTTTCAAAGATGATCTACAGTGGTGTACAACCTCAGTGGAAATAAAATTTACGTGATCACAGCTGTTCAGCTTTATAGCCCTAATAACCCGAAGCAATCAGCAATATCGCCGTATGTACTGCGTCCGGTGCATCGGAGTGATGGTTCTTGTACACGTCTGTGACGACAGAACAACTCCGGCCACAAAATATTACAAAAAAAAAAAAAAACCTCGTTCATACACTAGGGCGGCAGAAGACGGTCCTCTGACTAATCTTATACTGTCTTCTCCTCTCAGTGGTCTACAGACATGAAACACGAACTCCCAGCCACAAGGACGGAATTCCGATAACGTCTCAATGTGAGTATACGCAGAAGTGCTCTCAATCACTGAATGCTGCGACTCCCTACCCGGAGGTGAAGTCCAGAATCGTATAAGTTCGCAACAGTACAATGCCTAACTGTTCTAACTATAACATCGCCTGAGAGGAAAGACAGCAAGTCCGTCTGTACCAACAAAGCTGATACCGAGCGATCGTCAAACACGAGCGCTAAAAATGTAAGTCTCCCTTCTCTCCACCACAGGCTTCCCAGCATAGCTCGGGTCTCCTCCCTCGTAACTGCAGAAGGTGAATCATATTCTCGAAACCATGGAATATTGTTCCTCTCTACACATTCTTCCGAATTCCGACCAGCGAGGAAAATTTGCGAGGAAATACCTATTCCAGTTAATTAGGAATTCATACAATGGTATGCTTCTCAGAATAAATATCCTCTGAAATAACCCAGCCTGCGTGATTTCGCAGGTAGCGCTTCCTCATTCCTCTCCGTTGCGTCCAAAATTTTCAGAGTTTTTGAAGTATTATCCGGTTATCCTTCCGGGCGGCCGCCGCTGTATTGTGCCCGACCGTCTGTCTTGAGTTGCTTCCTGTGTTAAGCAGGAGCAACACATCTGTGCGGGCTTTCCCACCAAGGGCCTGAGTTATGCCTGCCATTTCATATCCACTGGCGTTTAAGACCGTTTTGATAATAAAGCCACTCCATCACCTTTCATGCAATAAGCATTAACAACTAGTTACAAGGTGTAGATGACAATGTCAGTCTTCTTTAAATATTCATATACACGACGTACAACCTATTAAATGATACCTAATTCCGGTTGTAAATCATGGCAAAGTATGTAGATAAGTGCGTATCAAGTGAGAAGTTATAGCCACCTTACAAAGGTTCTAACGAACTTGTACTTTAGTAAAGGTTGACATTGCACCCCAAGCAAAGTTTGTTAATTAGCGTAACAAATGATGCGTTGCTAGTCAGTGACAGTTGTGAGTTATCCAGTACATTCATGGCAAAGAAGTTTGTCGCAGTTAAGTAAACTTTTTGTTCATTTATGTAATGAAGTGAAGTAATATTTGAGCCATGGCGGGTCTAATATTGACGTCATGGCATTCCATTGGCGCCACTAACTACTTGGGTTGCAGATATAGATTCTATCGTATGTCTTTGGTCGAGGTGTGTGTCTTGGTGGTTTGGCGGGACCTGGAGGACACGTGGCTGGAGAGTTGTTCCTTTTGGGAAGGCCTTCGGCTGTCCGAAGTTGGTCTCGAGAAGACGCGAAAGGTTACACTGGTCGCAGGAAAGCCTTGCTGGATCGCTTGAGGATTGGCAGTGGCGGGCTGCGGGAAGACCTACGGACGTCGTGTGGAACCTGGTTCCTGGCCTATTCTGCAAGCTTAAATTTTACGGCACCTCGACGACAGTCTGGAAGGACTGGGGACAATTACACGCTGGCTGGAATCCTACAAGTTACGGCTTCTTCACTCCTAAGTGTAGTTAAGTGTTGTTCTCTTGTTTTCGAGTACTTGATATTGTAAGGTCACGTCTGTTGTAAGATGTCGTGGTCTCCTGACCCTCACTGCTTACATATTCCGCCCTCACAATCATATTCCGCACATCAAGACGCTTCATTCGAACCCAAACTCGTTAAGATAAAGTCAATCTTGTATGAATTCATGTAAACGATATGCAATTAACAAGTAAGCGCACCGTGGTTGAAATACTTGAGGATGACGTACACACATACATTCCAGACACGACGGTCACAGAAGCTTTTAGTTCGGGAGAGAAACCGCACAACGGGACGCCGTTCCCTTCAGACGACGACCCAGCCTATGTCGCCGGTCACTGCCCGTGTAGCAGACAGCGTGGGCCTGAGTGAAAGGGCGGAACAACCCCGTCTTCGGCTTAAAAGCAAATTCCGCTACATTGTGTGGGAGCGGCTAGCCTATGCATTCTTTACACATAGCACATAGTTTCAGAGGTTTTCACAGGGAGACAGCAAACGCCAAACGCCGATGCTACAGGTTTCCAGATTAGTCAGCTTAAACGAAACGTCATTCTCCCGTTTTAGAAGAGCAATGCTGATTGGCAGACGATATTTCTGACGCCTTGAGCTGAAGGAATAATGGAAGAGACCGAAAGATATACCCCTTCACGTCTGGCGTGGAGAGGCGCCATTCCGTTGTCGCTCTTGGAGCGAGGAACATATCTCTCCTCAGTACTTCACTGGGAGAGCACCTCTGTCGAGAGCGAATCAAACTGCTGCTCTATATTGAGTCCTTGCGATTAAGCGTTGTTCACTGTGTTGGCCGACACACTTATTGTGCGGTGTGAATGGACAGAGTTATAGTTAAATACCTGCGAGCGAATTTTGAGTGGCATCACGGTGGATTGGTAATCTGACCGGTGTACCACGCCAATAGTTAGACTAGGGGCGAATAGGAATCCTTGACTTCATCAAGGTGTAGGGAGAGTTTCACTGGTGAAGGTCAATCCAGATAGAACGAGAGTTATCTTATTTGTCAGCAGCGAGTGACACATACAGCAGTCATTGCAGCTTACGGTATTGTGCGCTACAGCTATTGCGAGCCCCGTATTTCCTCCACAACAGTACACTTCACTGCATTTCACACGCGACAGCCTCAACCATACCTAGCGACATTCTAAAGGATAATTATTCAAGTTGAGTAGGCGCGCCTCTCAGCCATTCTGTCAAGTCAACAATCATCTTAAACTTTGTATAGATATTTCATTAGCGAATCCTATCCTTGAGAGGTAACTTCACATCCCGAAAAGAACCAGGATATAACTTGTTCAATTCATAACTAAAACTGCCATTGTGATTTCTCAGAATTTTTGCAAAATAAATAATAACTTTCGTCAGTTTCATGTTTTTCTTACACTAACTAGCACTACTCCAGTACCCAAGTATCCCACTAGTTACGTAAGAAATTTTGTGAATTTTTGTGTCATTTCCTTACATCGGACGACTCCAGAAGATATTTATCACTGAAAGTTTTTCATGGATTTCTCTTTAGAACGTTAGGAACGTCTGTCTGACATCTGTAGTAGTGTGGGGGTGGTAATTACATCTTGCAGGAGCCACAGGTTAAAAGGTACATCTCAGATTAATCTGTTGCACAGAATAACAGATCAATCCCACACGCTCAGACTGTGTTATATGGAATTGCAAATGTTATATTAATGCGCCTACGAGTGATTGAGCTCATGATCATCGGTCAGTGTTACTATTCGCAATTTGTGTTCCAGGTCATATATTCCCTGTTATCAGTTCCATGAAGGGAATTAAATTCTAATAAAAATGGCTCTGAGCACTATGGGACTTAACTTCTGAGGTCATCATTGCCCTAGAACTTAGAACTACTTAAACCTAACTAACCTAAGGACATCACACACATCCATGCCCGAGGCAGGATTCGAACCTGCTACCGGAGCGGTCGCGCGGTTCCAGACTGTAGCGCTAGACCCGCTCGGCCACCTCGGTCGGAAAATTCTAATCTGTGTGGGAGGAAAAGTAATCATGGCACATGTGTCTGCTTGAGTTTTTACGTCAGCTGGAGCGGATATTCTGGCTTCTGTACAATAGTAATTTTAATGAGTGTTAATCTTGTAACCCGTATTGGAAGCGGCTTGTGCATTATTTCACATTTTCTGCTCCTTAGGCATTCTTGTGTGTAGCCTTATTGGCACATATTACTGATCTCTTTTTATATGTCTTGCCAGGGTAGCTTTGGTGGCAAACAACTTAGGTACTGGCAGAAGTAAAGCTGTGAGTACCGGGCGTGAGTCGTGCTTCGGTAGCTCAGATGGTAGAGCACTTGCCCGCAAAAGGCAAAGGTCCCGAGTTCGAGTCTCGGTCGGGCACACAGTTTTAACAGTTTTAATCTGCCAGGAAGTTTCATATCAGCACACACTCCGCTGCAGAGTGAAAATCTCATTCTGGAAACTTATTCCTGTTTGCTGGGCCGGAGCACAGGTGGCACCTCCGTCGTTACAGTGCGTCTGCCGCCCCTACGTAAAGTTGATCTTTCAATGCGTGCCACAGTGGAGTGTTGTCGATTAAGCGGGAACCAGTCGTTTGCTCTATTTGACGAATCTGAGGGGCTCAGGAGGTTTAAGACGAGTTTGCCAAGCCCGAGGATCCTTCCTCATAACACCCCTTTAAATACTCTTTAAACCTTGCACTCTTATTACTACTTCTCACTGAGTTAAATTTAAGACCTATTACTTATCAATATAAAGTGTCGAACCTTACCTTGGTCCAAATTCATTAGCTAATTCCACTTATTATGAAATTTGGTTGCTCACTCCTTGTTGCATGTGATAGCAGTCTGCTGTAGCCCTAAGCTCATATTGAATTTTGGGCAGTTGTATATTTATTAAAGGTTCTAAGCACATTTCAGATGCATGTACTCCCAACTTATCTTGACTTCTGGGCAATAACATATTTGTTAAAGATCATTATCAGTGTTTGTTTGGAGTGTATAAGTTGGGATTTATATTCAAAATTTATACCTTCCCAGTTTGTCTGTTTGGGGGCGATTGCGTATTTTATTGCATAAGAGATATTTTATTAACGTTGACACACTGATAAGCGGGCTTCCAACAGGTATAATCAGTTCCGTGATTTGTGATCCTTCCTGTAGTTCGGTGAATGTTATCCAATTCTGTGCTTGGAAACTGTTAGCACATTTAATGGCCGTCATTGTAATTCATCTGGTTGGTAAAATTGTTTGTTGAACATGTTTGAAGCCACGCCCAGTCTGTGTGGCCTGTATATCTTTCTTTTTTTTTTTTTTTTTTTTTGGGAACTGCTCTTAATGGTATAATTGTTGAAATTTGTTTTTAATTAACTGAGCCTGTTCAGGTTTCGATTGTAAGAATTCTTATTCTTCTAATGTTTTTGGATTGTAATTATAGTATTGCTGTTAAGTGATAAAGAGTATAACATGAAACAACGAATGACGAAATATGTGGATACACCTTCCATGAGTTTTCCTTAAAGCTATCCCAACCCCAGTTGTGACGTATCAATATTACATGTCACTTAGTTTGATGAGGCTTCCCGGAGAACAGTAAAAAGAAGCCACAGTTACGTCTGGCCGAAATTAGTTTCGTCTGGCCACAACACAAGTATTACAGAAATATTTTTGCTACCCATCCTCACATTTCCCCAACGACGACACTTTCTTAGGAATATAAGTAGTAAGTGCAAACATTTGAAAATTGCTGCCCAAACTATCTGAGAGATCGTATACGTACATGGAAACCAGGAGCTAGCCCATCATACTTCCACGGGTACTGCAGAAGTCACTTTTAATAAATATCTCTGTAGCAGATCAAGTATTGTGTCCGGTCCTCAAAATGGTTTCCAGTTTGCCACATACCTCAGAGCCTGAGGTCCAGGAACCTCAGACTAAGAATTTACCTGTTGTCCCAAGTCCACGTACCTCAGAGTATTGTATTCCAAAAGGGGCAGCTGGGTTTCACATAAGCGGTGTTTTCTAAATCAGTGTTCATTGTAGAATGTGGGTTCCTGCGTCTAGAAAACACATTACCTTAGTGTGTACAACACTCTCAACGACGAAGCCGTGGACTGAGATGAGAATAATGATTTGTCATTAGCGCCTGTGATATTTTTCCCTTCTTATACACAAGTAAAGCATACCCTTTTATTGAGCCGCATGGGAGTGCTCGCTGTGGGAGATATTCGCGAAAAATGCAATCCATTCAAACTTGTGTTGAAACATCCTGGCAGATTAAAAATGTGTGCCGGGACAAGACTCTAATCCGGGAACATGGCCTTTCACAGGCAAGTGCTCTACCATCTGAGCTACCCAAGCACGAAACATGCCCCGTCCTCATATATTCAGTTCTGACAGTACCTCGTGTGATGTCAGTCATACAACCACACCACCGCCTGAGAGATCGTTCCGCCGGATCCGATTCTCTCGATAAACGGAACAGAAGAACGACTGTGTTAGCCAAAAAGTACACAGCTAGGCGCAGTACTTATGGTCGCCGCGAGGCCACTTCATGTGCAGCAGGAGAGTAGTGCAGTTGTGCCCGTCTACAGTTCGTAGCCGCGCTCAGTGGTCAGCCAGCGTCGATGTCAAGTCAGTCATCGTCTGCAGCTCAATCATTGCTGCCATCAAGTCTTTGTAGTTCCGTTCCAAGTTAGTCTCCAAATTCACCGGATTCGACATTCAAGATTACGAGAGATTAATTCGTCACTGCAAGATTTGTGACTTGTAAATTATATCATCCTACAGACACTTAGTCTAGTCGCGTCTTCTATAATTGTCAACCAACTGATCATGGACTACGGCAAAGTAATAAATACTTTCTAATTTTGTACTCCTGCTAATTAATTGTGTTTTCCTGTTGTAGCTACGAAGCAGTTTTGTTATAGTAGAACCCACGTTTCCACCTCCTTGGCTACCTCATATTTGCCACCTCATGTTGATGGACTCGATTATGTTGGATGATCGAGAGCCATAATCTTGTCTCCTACCTTCCAAACTTTACAGAAGCTCTCCTGCGAACCTTGCAGAACTAGCACCCCCGGAAGAAAGGATAACGCGGAGTCGTGGCCTAGCCACAGCCTGGGAGATGTTCCCAGATGAGATTTGCACACTCAAGCGGAGTTTGCGCTGATATGAAACTTCCTGGCAGATTAAAACGGTTTGTCGGGCCGAGACTCGAAATCAGGACCTTCGCATTTCACGACCAATTGGTGTACTATCTGAGCTACCCAAGCACGACTCACGACCCGTCCTCACAGCTTCAGTTCTGCCAGGACCTCGTCTCCTACGTTCCAAAGTTCACAGAAACTCTTCTACGAAACTTACAGAACTAGCACTCCTGGAATAAAGGGTTTTGCGGAAACATGGCTTAGCAACAGCAGGGGAGATGTTCCCAGAATTTTATTTTCACTCTGCATCGGAGTGTGCGCTGACATAAAACTTCCTGGCAGATTGAAACTGTTTGTCGGACCGAGGGTCGGACTCGGGAAATTTTGCCTTTCACGGATAAGTGCTCCTCCATCTGAGCTGTTCAAGCACGATCCACGCCCCGTCCTCAGAGCTTCAATTCTGACAGTACCTCGTCTCCTACGTTCCAAAGTTCACAGAAACTCTTCTGCGGATCTTGAAGAACAAACACTCCTGGAAGAAAGAATATTGCGGTGAAGCGGCTTAGCCACAGCCTGGGGGATGTTTCCAGAAAGAGATTTTCACTCTGCAGCGGGATGTGCGCCGATATAAAACTTCCTGGCATAGTAAAACTATGTGTCGCTACGAGACTCGAACTCTGGAACTTTGCCTTTCACGGGCAAGTGCTCTTCCATCTGCGCTACCCAAACACGACTCACGACCCGTCCTCACATCTCAATTCTGACAGTACCTCATCACCTATAATCCAAATTTCACAGAAGCTCTTCTGCGAACCTTTCAAAACTAGGATTCCTGGAAGAAAGAATATTGCGGAGACATGGCTTAACCACAGCCTGGGATCTGTTCCAAGATAGCGATTTTCACTCTGTAGCCGAGTGTGCGCTGATATGAAACTTCCTGCCTGATTAAAACTGTGTATCGGGACGAGACTGGAACTCTGGAACTTTGCCTCTCACGGGCAAGTGCTCTACCATCTGAGCTACCCAAGCACGACTAACGACCCGTCCTCACAGCTTCAATTTTGCCAGGACCTCGTCTCCTACAATCCAAACTTCACAGAAGCTCTTCTGCGAACATTTCAGAAGTAGCACTCCTGGAAGAAAGGATATTTCGAGGACGTGGCTTATCCACAGCCTGGGGGATGTTTCCAGGATGAGATTTTCACGCTACCAGTGAGATTCATACCAGTGCACACTCCGCTGCAGAGTGAAAATCTAATTCTGTAAGCTTGTGTTGTCTGCAAATTGTTGAAATGAAGGTTGAAGCGTGAAATACTGCAGCTTCTATTCAAAAACGGGAAGTATTTGAGCACAGAGACAACTAATTCAGTAGTATGAGCCATAGTCAAGCTTTTGGGAGAAGCGGTCATTAACACAATCTAATAAAGATGAAGTACAGAACGGTGATCATTCGAACCATTGATGCAAGATTCGTGAACGTCTGCAGTGAGAATTTTTATCTGTTTTGCATCCGCGTATCAACCGTTTAACGTTTGCACTGGCGACAGTACGGAGGAGAATCCTCGCAACATTATACAATACACATCTGGGATGTTGAAGATGCATGCGGCATCTTGGATTTCACCATTACCGTTTCAAAGTCAACTCAAAGGTGTTTTTTTACGCATTCTCTTTCTTGAGAAAGTTGTTTACAACCTCGGGTACAAAATATTGTGTACAATATTTTAAAGAGTCAAGATTCTTACTACTATTGCAGTAGAGAGTGAAAACAAAGAGAGGGAAGGCCTCTTCGGCCACCGTGCACTGCACCTTGCCTTCCATATCCGTTTACCCTCCCGCACTCATATTTTCTATCAGCTTATAAGGTTTCCACATCTCCTCAAACTCCTTTCGTAGCCTCGCTGCTAGTCCTGTGTCTTCCGCATAATCGAGTTCCAACACGGCACTGTATCATCCAACAGCGAGAACACTGCAACGCTACCACAACAGCCCACGTTTTCCTTACATCTCCACGACACTCCGTGTCCTCTTACAGGATACTTTCAGCAGCGTCCCCTTTCATCACAACGTAGTTACTCTTGAAACTGTTTTCCTTACATCTCCACGACACTCCGTGTCATCTTACAGAATACTTTCAGCAGCGTCCCCTTCCATCACCACGTAGTTACTCTTGAAATCTGTGCATCCTATCAATTATAACCGAAACAATTCATGCTTTCCCAAATAAAGCCTCCATCTCAATATTCATAACTGGAACGTAATCTGCTTTCAACCAGCAACTCTACAGCCTCTCCCGCACCGATTACACACACATTCGTCGTACCAATCGTTTTGTAATCCCATTTTCATCGAAACACCCAACATATATGCTGTTATAACGAACTTACAGCACAATACTTTAAGTTTGGCACTACACACATCACTATCTCATGAAATTATAGTTATTGTTATATTTACCCCCGCGTACTTTAACTTTTCAGTAAACACCCCTTTTTAGGGAGAATGTAATTAGTAACAGTTGAAATTGAATAAAGGGTTCCCGGTACGTCCATATGTTTTTCTGTCCTCTTGCGACAAAGCCGTCTGTAGAATCATGGGAACTACTTTTACTGGAAGTTTTCAGAGCCATGAACATCGACATTTATACACAATCCAACAAGCATTTAGGATGTAACCAGAGATACTACCTTTTAGACCAGCAGTCAAACACACTACAGATATCGCACGATGCCTCCCGAAATTGAAATGGAACTAAAACGGGAAGTTCAACAGCTGCGAGATGTCGTAGTTATACTGTGACTTCTTTTCACAATGGTGATATCAAGTTGAATCGGCAGCATTTTGGCAGGCGAGGAATTACATCAATTTGTTCCATTCCCAGCACAAAAAAACCGTCTGGACTACAAGAGGCTGGTAGTTGCTCTGTTCCTAGAGAGTGGAGCAGTAATTATGTTACTCACAGCATTTATACAAGTCTACAAAAAACGAGATCCGAATAAAAATAATGTCCTAATTCCAGTTGCTGACAGTAATAGTTTAAAAGCTATAAACTCATTAAGCTAAACAACTTCTCTCCTAATTAAATTAGCAATTTAGGCGACGAAACACTTGCAGAAAGTGGGGAGGCCTGACACTTTCACTGTCCGGTGACAGAGGATTTGCAGGTGACAGCAACTTTCTGTCTGATAGGGAAATAGTGATAGGCAGTTAATTCCCAGTTTTCATCCACTTTGACGCATGACATGATGGCAGACGATGTTCATCTGCATCTCCCCCTCTCTGCCATCTCCTCCTCGTCGTTACAGACGCAACAACCTCGTCATAGTAATTGGCCAGGTTTCGAGGTCGCCAAGTACTTCTAGACAGTTCTGATCACAAGTTTTTCGCCATAGTTATCGGTGAAGTTCACCAGTTCTTCTTGATGTAGATCACAGCTGGGCGAGCCAGCAGCCGTAACTGGATCACTACCCATTTCCTGCTAGCCATACCTAATTTAAATTCTAAAAAGAGTCGTTTTTCTTTCGTTGCTTACTGCTACTTCCGAGCTGTGAGAAAGCATTTACGGAGCGGAGCACGTGGTTCGGCGGTCGAGGAAGGACACCGTTCGGATTCCCCACTGTGCGTGCCGACCCACTGAACAGTCTTCACAGAAGCCGGCGCTTTGGTAGATGCTGATACCCCGTCCTGCGGGAGCGGTCAGTGGCTTGTTATGGAGTGTCTCCGACACTGCGACCGGCGGCAACGCCGCAGCCGACGGCGAAGCCACGGCATTGCGGAAAACTGACGGCGAAGGACCAATCAGTCGCATGGCTTCCGAAGCCGCCGCTTGCAGACACCAGTCAGCAAAAGGTAAACACAGCTGCGTAACAAGCGCTTCTGTTGTGGCGCAGGCCGTCGTTGCTGGTCACAATGGCATCTCAGAGCACTGCCCTAAGTACAGAATTAAGCACATCTTTAGAAGTACAAAGTTCGAAACAGAGTTCAAGTTTAGCCACGATGTTTGACCACCAGTGACGAGAAATACAAGCCTTTCGAGCTCACAGCGACTAATTTTCCAGCCGCTTAGATGTCTAGGTTATACGTATACAAAACTAGGGATAAGTACTGAACGAAGTGCTTTCGAGAAAAAGGGAGGAGTTGAAAAATGGTTCAGATGGCTCTGAGCACTATGGGACTTTACATCTGAGGTCATCAGTCCCCTAGAACTACTTAAACCTGACTAACCTAAGGAATCACACACATCCATGCCCGAGGCACGATTCGCACCTGCAACAGTAGCAGTCGCGCGGTTCCAAACTGAAGCGCCGAGAACCGCTCGGCCACAGTGGCCGGTGATAGGGAGGAGAATTAAACCAAAGTTGAGCGCAGTTAAAAGGCGGAAAACTGCCTAAAGGGGATGGCAATCATAAATCTCAGTCAGGTCCTGTCAGGATGTTGCTAGGTGTGTAACGACGAGAGGCAGATCAGTGTGAACGAGAATTGCAGCTATGATACGCCGCTGTCAATATGCACAACAGAATGGTAACCATAGCGTCCATCACACACGAAGTTTTTCCACTTAACGATGAGTCGCCTAAAATAATTTCCTGCTGACCACTGCCTTTTCAAACATATCTGGGGTTAGACAAGACTACCACTCTGATCTACTCTTGGTGATTGCCGGAAGCATTTATGAGGAAATAGACGAATAGCATAAGATCTACGTATCAGATTACAGAACGATTGAAATCTGAATAATGTAGAGAAATTCGAAAATATGAAAAGAGAGGTAAGTGTGGTGAACTTTGGCTTGGTTAGTGTTAGTGAAATGGAGTGAAAGGAGCGCAGAGACACACCACCAGATAGTTGTAGGGTAAAAGCTCAAGTGCCAGTGAGTGCTGTTACGATAATAGGATGTTCAGAGTACAAACGTAGGAAACAGGGTGATTTACCATGAGCAACACACTGAAAGCGGTATTCATCTGAAGATTGAAGTTCTGCCAACACCAGCCACTACCGTTCACGTGTGTCTCTCCTGGTTTTAACAACGGTTGTGTCGTATGCACGACTCTCGGATGTGTCGACGTATCATGTTGTGTACATTCTGAAATATTTTCTCGAGAGAACTTCTGGTGTGGCTTGGCGAGATGCTGCGCTAACCAGACAATACGACTCCAGCCCTGCCTTTATGATTAGCAACACCTCGTTCCCAGGACCAGCACAAAGTTAAATTTTACTCCAGGATTATTTATTACGTTTACGTCCTTGTGGCTGCACGTAATTAACTCATCTGCTGTAGCAATACAGACCAACACAGGCACGAGCCACCAGTAAGGGCATAAAACGTCACACTTCTATAAATGCAACTAACTGTTCGTGTCAGAAAAATTATTACACTTTGGAAGTGGTAAATATGTGTTACCTGTCGGAACTAGTACATTCTCTCATAATAAATATGAATTAAGTAAACGTTGCGCCCCTGGCACTTGTTAAATGAGTCTTACTCACGAACTCTAATTCTGTCATAATGAACGATGCTATGGCAATAGTCATATCCAAAAACCGTACTGGAATTATTTTCACGCAGTATTATACAAACTATGACACTACCATACAGGACAAGTGAAGTTCCCAATACGTTACGGCATTTCTTAACTTCTCTGTGCGTGATAACGTCGGCAACTGCTGGTCTTTTATCACAAATGGCTCTGAGCACTATGGGACTTAACATCTATGGTCATCAGTCCCCTAGAACTTAGAACTACTTAAACCTAACTAACCTAAGGACAGCACACAACACCCAGCCATCACGAGGCAGAGAAAATCCCTGACCCCGCCGGGAATCGAACCCGGGAACACGGGCGTGGGAAGCGAGAACGCTACCGCACGACCACGAGATGCGGTCTTTTATCACAAAAATGGCTCTGAGCACTATGGGACTTAACAGCTGTGGTCATCAGTCCCTTAGGACTTAGAACTACTTAAACCTAACTAACCTAAGGACATCACACACATCCATGCCCGAGGCAGGATTCCAACCTGCGACCGTAGCAGTCGCGCGGTTCCGGACTGCGCGCCTAGAACCGCGAGACCACCGCGGCCGGCTCACAAATAAATGTTATCGATCACTGAGATACTCTTCAACGTTACGCGTCAAATTAGTTCACTGAAGTCAGCACACATTAACGCACTTTATAAATATTTTTCGTAGTTGCTGCTAATATTCCTCACGGTACTACCGTTTAAAAAGCATTTTCACACATTAACTTCAATACTCTTATCTTGTTACATAAATTCCAAGTTATAATTTTACTATAGACCAGCGATGAGCGTTAGCTACCTCCGAGATAATGTTTACTCTTATGAACTCTGGTCTTTCAAATTTTATGGTTTTTGTACTTCATTTTTTAAGCCTTTCAAATAACCTTTTAGTTAGTGAAGATATTATTTTCGTATGTCGTTCAGTTGAAATTCTTATTAAAACGTTTCCCAGTGTTTTATTAACTTTTTCTGTAATTGAATACAATCACGACAAACAACTGCAGGTTGAGGTTCCTGGCTACTGTCAGTCACCGACTGAGACTCTTGCTCAACGGTTCACGCACCACACATTTTGCGCCACTAACCCAGTAGTGCGTGTTAAAACCTCAGCAATCACAAGTGCAAAACACGTCGTTAATTTCGATTGTGCATCCTACACTAGTGACAAAATTATTGGATACACGCAATTACCTTACAGCGCTCGTATTTCAAAAGCCACCAAATAAAGTCGTAACGACTATCAATGTCTCGATCGCGCCAGGATAACCAAGCATCCCAATTAACAGTCCAGTTTCGTCACTGACTACAACTCCTCTCAATACGAGGGTTAGAACTTTATTTACAGTCGTACAAAATACATATGTGTTTCTAAGTATTACTGACCTTCAAAGTAGTCACCAGCTTTGTGAATAACCCGTTGTCAGCGATGTGGAAGTCGTAGGATACTCTCAGCAGTGGCAGTTGTGATGACAGTTCGAGCGGTGCGGTCTATTGCCCGACGAATTTGTAGCAGTTCTGCAGCGAATGCCGCGAAGTGTTTTCTTCAGTTTAGAAATCTAGTTGAAGTTTCAAGGGCGTAAGTCAGGGGAGTGCAGTAGGTGGTGCAGCACTTAGCAGCCCCATCAGTCAAACAAATCAGTGACAGCTTGCACTGTGCGTGCCTGAACATTGTCCTGCAAAATGATGGTCAGGTCCTCCAGAAAGTGTCATGATTTATATATCTAAGCTGTTCATTTTTGGAACATAACCTACGACCAGCTTAGAGACAGTAGTGACAACACATTCTGCAGGACTGAGAGCTAATATACACGGCTAAAGAGCGACAACTGTCACATCTACCATGTATAATTTCATAGTTAAAGTTTTCAAAAACTTAAGTTTCAACTGCCACTTCTTACATTCCCCTTCAGAGGCTTGGGCACCGCGTAATTGTTTCCACTCTACGCCTTTGGTTAAAATAAGTGTCACGGGATGGACATGACGGAAATGAGTAACACAAAATCATTTGTTTTACGAGACAGATATTCAGTTAATGGGGGAGGTATATTGTGAGTGAGAGAGAGCAGTCAGCTTTGTGCTGGAACATGCACCAATTTGGCACTACCTAGTAGGTAAGCTATGAGGTAACGGTATTCCAGAACAACTGTCAGCAACTGAACGCCTGTGTAGTGAACTCGAGAAATTATTTTGTGACATCACATACCATTAAAATTACCAATCACATGGCCCCACGTTTCCCGCCAAAATTTGTACTGAGAAACTCGGGAAATTATTGTGTGACATCAGATTCCATGAAAATTACTAATCACGTCGACCCACGCTGGGCGCCAAAAATGTAGTGAACTAGAGAAAGTATTTGAAATCAAACACAAAGGGTACATGATCAAAACATGAAAGAAATTTATTTATTTTCATGCTGTTTAGACAAAACAAAACAAAAATATAGATCTCAGGGCCGATTTGACTGGGCGTGGATACGACTCAGTTATTAAGGGGAAGGAAGGGGATACGAATCGTCTCACCATTCTTCGTTACCGTTCGCCGTGCACTGACTGCTGTCGGCGGCAGGCGCTGCGTCGGTGCGGCGCGTCGCCTCGGAGCTGTGCTGCACGGGTCGGCTGGCCTCATCAACAGTAGCGGCTTTGCGGCGGGGCCCTGGTGCCATGTCCGCGTTGTCTGGCCGTTGTCGGTGGCGTGGCCAAAGCTCTGCTCTCACGGCGTCGGAAGGCGGATGTTGGCGATGGTTGGCGGAGCGCCCATGTCCTACCGCTTCCGCGGTGTCTCCACAACTACCCTTTTTCACTTCTCATCCATCTCTCAGCTCAACTCCTCTTCGAAACATTGTTCCTTTCGCCGTTGTCATTGACGGACGAAATTTTCAATGTAGCCTAATGACAGATCGCCGTTTTATCGCCACGCCTCTCCGTTCAAATGGCTCTAAGCAATGTGAGACTTAAATCTGAGGTCATCAGTCCCCTAGATTTAGAACTACTTAAACGTAACACACATCCATGCCCGAGGCAGGATTCGAATCTGCAACCACAGCAGCAGTGCGGTTTTGGACTGAAGCGCCTAGAATCGCTCGGTCACAGAGATCGACTCACAGTTCAGGGTGGAAATTCTCTATCTCGTGTGGGATAGCGTGTGCCTCGTGAATTGGCATCTTTCTCACGATTTCACATTCCTACGATGTTTTCCTGCATTCCGAGGCTGTTGGGACAGTGGGTACACAACACTTCTTTATAACCGCTCTCTCTGCGTGACCCCTGGACAGAGTCAAGTTTGGACTCCATCTCAAAATCTGCTGGCGTCCGTCATTTATAAGGAATGACCTCACTGTGGAGAAAAAACATCTTCTTAAGAATGTTGGCTTCTTTCACACGCCCCCTGCGCCGATTCCTTGCCGTTTTTGCAAGCTCCACCCTGTGCCCGTAGGGTGCTGGGATTGTCGGTACATCCCTGCTTTCTAAGGCCGGTAAAATGACTGCCTCAAGGCAAGAAGAACTCAGATGCTTTCGAATTCTTGGCGCTCTGTCCTAAAGGCTGCAGGTGTCCGTCAGCTCTCAGCACGCTCCTCGTTGCCAGATGGGCCCTTCCCATCGTGTCCCTTCTTGAGCGAGGCGAGGACGTCGGCTCGGCTTCCCGCTGTGTGCTTGCAGATTGACTGCACCCCTGGGGCGAGCCCCAGGTAGTCCGGCCCCTTCATCCTCCACGTGGCTACGTGGGGTTTCCGATCGTGGGGTTTCCTACAAGGGTATAGCAGGTAGCGAAGCTGTGCAGAGCAACCGGTTCCCTAACGAGAAGTTTGCGAACTGAGCCTCCACCACTGCATGTCTACCCCAGTCGCTCACCCTCTGCAGGTGTTGTCACCGTTTCTCAGACAGTGTCGTCGTCGACAGCTTTCGTTCCGTGCGTTTTCCTACACGACTTCTGTTCTATGCAGTGTACACGATGGAAGCGATAACAACAACGAAAGGGAGGAGGTGTCTTATCAAGGATGGTCATCGCTACCTTATTTATAGGAAAAATGAAGAATATACGAACTGGATGCTCGTCAATTATGAACGGAGTAGGTGCAAAGGCAATTTAAAAATTGCAAATGGTGAAATCGTTGCTCAACAGCAACATTCTTGTCCACCTGACAAAATAGATGTGGAGATAAAGAAAAGACTACATAATTCCAGAAAAAGAGTTCGTGAAGAAAAGAAAGTGACTGTAGCCCAAATTTTTAAGCAGGAGTTTCAGGATTTGAAAGATAAAGGATTATAATTCGTGGAATATATTCCGAATTATGACAGCTCCAAGACTCAATTGTGTAAGCGAGAAGAGGAGCTATTGCGACAACCCAGAACCCTGGCTCTGGTTCGGAGATTCACCTTAGCGAAGACCTTTTGAAATTAACGGAAGGCAATAGTTCTTTGAAGACTGATGATGGCTCTGTTCCAGGCAAGATACTTCTATTATTTGCTTGAGAAGAAACAGAGAAATTCCATTGTGACAATGGAACTGGACTTATGGATGGGACATTTGACAGCTGTTCGAAGCAGTGCAAACAATTGTACACAATCCATGTCGACATAGGAAGTACAGAAGAGGCATCTAAGATATTTCCTATTTGCTTTGCTGCTACACAAAATTCAAAATTCATATGAAAGACTTTTTTCTGGAATGAAATCTATGATGCCTGAATGGTCACCAAAAACTGCAGTGCTAGATTTTGAAATGGCTACCATTAAAATAATGAATTCAGGCACAAGAGGAATTACACACGTGAGCCAAAACATTATGGCCATCTGCTTACCAGCTTGTTTCTCTGTCTTTGATACGAAATACATAATTGATTCTGCGTATCTGGGCTCCGACAGTTCGTTGGTAGGTTTCTAGAAGTATGTGGCATTAGATGTCTACGCGCAGGTCGTGTAATCCGCGTAAATAACGGGCCGCTGATTTGAGTACGTGGTGATGGCGCCAGACAGTGACCCAGATCGATTCCATACGATTTATATCAGGCGAATTTCGTAGCCGCGACATCAACGTGAATTCAATGTAATGCTCCTCAGACCACTGTAGCACGGCTCCGGCTCCGAGACACAGACAATTGGCTCTGGCCCTGAGCTCTATCGGACTTAAGTTCTGAGGTCATCAGTCCCCTAGAACTTAGAACTACTTAAACCTAAGTAACCTGCGGACATCACACACATCCATGCCCGCGGCAGGATTCGAACCTCCGACCGTAGGGGTCACGCGGTTCCAGACTGTAGTAGCACCTAGAACCGCTCGGTCACCCCGACTGGCAAAGACAATTCCACTGCTGAAAGACATCAGGCTTGAGGGGATGCAGACAGTTCGCAGGCATCAGCATGTCTTCGATTACTACCACACGCCCTCTGCAAGCGCAGGAGAATGTCTGTCATACCATAATACCACTCCACCAGCCTGCGTCCGTGGCAGTCTGCATGTTTCGAGCCGCCGTTCACCCGCTTCTGGAGACGAGCACATACCTAGTGTAGCAAAAATATGATCACCGGAAGTGCCGACCTGTTTCTATTGATCGACGGTCGAATCCCAGTGGTGCCGCACCCACCGCAGTCGTAACTGATGATGTCGTTGGGTCACCATGTGAACAAGTAAGGGTGGTCTGCTGCGAAGCTCCATGTTCAACAATGTACGATAAACGGTATGCTCCAATACACTTGTCCACCAACCGGCAGAGATGCCTCAGATCATCATCGGTCTTACTTTACAGAGCAGGCAAGCCTCCGAGCCCTACGTTCTCTGAAGAGTGCTAGACGTCACGCATTTAGCACCTATTTGTAGTTTCACTGTCCTTCTACTTCTTTCCGTAGACGCTCACGACAGTAGCACCTTAACATTCGACCAGCTTCGCCGTTTTCGAGACACACGTTCACGGGCTCTCCGTAATGATTATCTACCGCTTTCCAGAGTCGCTTATCTCAATGCATTTCCCCTTTTGCAGCCCACATCTTCGTACCTGTCTGCTCCACTTACATACTTTTGTCAACGCGTCACGTGCCCTCAGCACCACCAGGCGGCATCCAGAGACGCGGTGGTCAGAGGTCACAATGCCTTGCCTTATCAGTGTGTGTCAGCAGACAGTGTGGTAAGTGTCCCAGCAGGTGGAGCTGAAGTTCGTTTTCTGTCGACCTGATCACCGGTGGCGAGGACCTCAACCAAAGTATTGGGTACATTAAGCTGTTCGTCAACTAAAACAGCTAAGAAGACAATTATTGAGAATGGAAGGGTTAGCCTTGCAATTAAAAAGAGCTTTTTTTTGGATTTCTCATTCAGGGATAGCAATCTAAGAGGCAAAACAAAACAAAAAAAAAAAAAAAGAAAAGCAAATCATGACTACGCAAATAACATTTATTGAAGTACAGGGGAAAGGAATGTACCATAATTTTAGTTAAACATTAGTTATTAAATAACCAAAAAAGATGCTCATTGTTTGTATTAACCGTAGTATCAGCAGCCAGTGGCAAAAATTGCTTGTACAACTCTCTTTCATTAAAAATTGATAATAGATATCCGTCTATGTTTGTGGCCCCTTTTCTGCCTCTCGTTCACCTTGAGAAGTACTATATTGTGCAGCAGTTAACAGGTTACAGTTTTAAAAATTGGAAACTAAAATGCAAGTTTTATGTTCAAGCGCATACTTTGACCTGGGATAATGCTATCTGTGGCTATAATCGTAATTCTGTGTAAATTTCATTCGACAAACTTGAATGTGAGTTTTTACGGTACACTGTTGAGACTCTAATTCTTGAACTTCATTTTCGTCGTTGATTTGTACACCACCCATTACTGCTGGCAGTTTGTCACAGTAGCACAACGTATTCTTGTAAAGAAGATTTTCTATGATGGGATTTGAACGATGAAGACTATTTGAATGCGGAAACGGAAGATACTGAAGAATCAAATCGCACATGTAACATTCCAAATAAATACATTACAGGTTTTGGTAGAACGCATGTTGTAGAAACTCCAAGACAATGTAAAAGGAATTTCACCAACGAACTAAGGCTGCCGAAGTAATCAGTATAGTTGAATCATTCAAGAAGTTTTTTTTTTTTTGTTTTTTGTTTTTTTTTTGTTTTAGGGCGCGTAACTGCTATGGTCATTAGCGCCCAACATCATTCAAGAAGTTTTTCACACCTGAAACTGAAAGGATAATTAGGGATCGTGTAGATGAAGAAGCTAAAGGAAAAAAATTGTGTCTCCTGCTGGCGACTCTGAAATATGTAGTTCGAAGGGAATTTTTCTTTTAATTGGAGTTTACTGGGACACCAATATTTCATGATCTGATTCGTGGTCAAATTCATTGGGGAAAGCCGTATGTAGAGGAACTGTGACTAATCCACTGTCGAAAATTATTTGTTTTGATCATAAGGGCACCAGTGTAGAAACGCGTGTAAGTGACAAATTTATGGCGGTGTGTGAATTACTTGAAAAATTGAACAGAATATTCCCTACGTACATTAGAGATGCACCTCACAATACAACTGATGAAATTCTAGGTCTTTTCAGAGGTCTTCTTCCATTTAAATGTTTCGTCAAAGACAATCCTGTGAAACATTGTATACTTGTTATAATTGTCAGCCGGACGATACATAATAAAAGTAGAAGTGTGTGCTGCTAAAGACAGTAGACCTGCCTGAGAACGAGGCGCCTTTGAGACTGTGAAGAGACTGGTGGAGCCTTTACATAATTCAGGCTACATCACAACTGATCGTTTCTGAACTTACGTGGAATTCGTAGTACTTTGTACACAGACTGAAAATTTACGTGGCTTGCGACACTTAAATCCAACAGAAAATTCATACCCCAACAACTGAAGCCGACAGCTATCGCCTTAAGTTGTTGGAGTATGAAACTTTGCTTTTACAGATGTACCGACTAAGAAGCCTCCAGTAAGAGTTTTCTCATGCATCTGAAAGGAAAGGCCGAGGAAGTGCAGAAGTAGTTGCGGCAGAAAAGATAACCCACGTACACCTATATTATAATTCCACTACCCCGCAAAAATATGTATGGGGATAGAGCTACCGTCGATGATCCATAACAGTCCAAGGACTTGAAATGACTCCGGTTACCTATCATTTACATTATGGAAGACATCCTTGGATGAAAACTAGAAATAATCAGAATTATTCCAAATGCAGATTCAGCTAGGAATGCAAGTTGTTACATATGCAGGAGGAATACAACTAATCAAATGGCCAGAGGAAGCACACAAAATTCAAGACAACCTGTGGAAACTGTGGTTACTACCTGTGTAAGAGTCATCCAGACTCAACCGTTTTTTGTGTAGGAGGTACTTATCAAATTACAGTATTCTATCCAGTCTAAGAATGTTTCACCAAAGTTTTCAGTATAACGTAATCGTTTTTGTGCAAGTGTTTTTGTTTCTGTTTCTGAAACTTCTCGTCGAGGACGGAACGAAAATGTATGATTCACTTATTAGATCAAAGAACGCATAGAAATTTTGGGTATCAAGTACATTCAGCTATGGACCTTACGTTTCTACGTAAAAAAGTGGAACACCTGCAACCGTCTTCTCCGTATTATTTATTATATAGCTAACAGTTTCGGTGATTCAGGTCTTAACTGATGCTGAGGGTGTAATCGTATAGACGATTCCATCAGTGGCTAACACCTATGAATTGTTTTCTGTAGACTGTAACAACGATGTTGTGTTCATGGCTGAAGAAACAACATTGTTGTTACAATCTACGAAAAACTCTTAGCTATAAAAGAAATAATATAGAAAGGATGCAGGCGTTCCATTTCATTACATACACTATGTGATCACAAGTATCTGAACACCCCGAAAAACATACGTTTTTCATATTATGTGCATTGTGCTGCCACCTGCTGCCAGGGACTCCATATCAGCAACTTCAGTAGTCATTAGACATCGTGAGAGAGCAGAATGGGGCGGGCCAGGGAACTCACTGACTTCGAACACGGTCAGGTGATTGGGTGTCATTTGTGTCATACGTCTGTACGCGAGATCCGGAACATCGTGGAAACGTGAAGGGACACGTACGGCACAAAATGGCACAGGCCACCACGTCTGTTGACTGACAGAGACCGCCGACAGTTGGAAAGGGTCGTGATGTGTAATAGGCAGACATCTATCCAGATAATCACACAGGAATTCCAAACTGCATCAGGATCCACTGCAAGTACTATGACAGTTAGGCAGCAGGTGAGAAAACTTGGATTTCATGGTCAAGCGGCTGCTCATAAGCTACAGATCACGCCGGTAAATGCCAAACGACACTTCGCGTGATGTGAAGAGCGTAAACACTGGACGATTGAACAGCAGAGAAACCTTGTGTGTAGTGACGAATCTCGGTATAGAATGCGGCAATCCAATGGCAGGGTGTGGGTATGGCGAATGCCCGGTGAACGTCATCTTCCTGCGTGGGTAGTGTCAACAGTAAAATTCGAAGGAGGTGGTGTTATGGTGTGGTCGTGTTTTTCATGGAGGGGTCTTGCACCTCTTGTTGTTTTGGGTGGCACTATCACAGCACAGACCCACATTGATGTTTTAAGCACCTTCTTGCTTCCTAGTGTTGAAAAGCAATTCGGGGATGGCGATTGCACCTTTCAACACTATCGAGTCGTTCTACAATAATTTTTTTTTTTAACTTGAGATGGACGTAAATTTAAAACATGGAACAAGAGAGAAATCTTTTTACAACTGGCCCACCACTGTTTGTGCTACCGGCAGGACCAGTTGACAGGAACTAAATACTTCAAAGTGACAACAGCTGGGTGTAGAGGAAGGCTCTCAGGGTCTAAAGCAGGGAGCCCACAGAGGCGCAAATGGTTTGTTGCATCGACCGCCGTTAGGAACCAGCTGCAGACCGCGACTGCGAGTTCGCGGGCCAGCCAGCGGGCAGAGGCTGCCAACCGTTAGCTCTAGTCAAGGGGCCAGTCTCCCTTTCATGCCGACTATAACTGCCAACCACCAATGTCGCTCGGAGTACACAGCTGGTCGCCTGGTGTGGCAACATTCATCTGCTACCTGTGCATGAGCCGAGAGTGACAATGTGGGAAAGAGGAGGTAGAACTCTCATTCAAGGGAGCACGTGAATACGACAGATACAGTGTAGAAAAAAATTTCTGGCCAACAAAACTCTGCAGCAGACTATTAATTTTAATTGCTCTACGTGGGTCGTATTGAAGGCAGCCTAGTTATGTTATTTCCTTTAGTGACAGACGGCCCTTTCCAAATTAAGGGTAATGAATCCTAGTGAGTCCCATATATCTAGTAAAGAACCTTTTAAAGGATATTTATATTCTCTGAAGAAAAATTATTTGTAGATAATTTTTCTGATTGTGGTAAAAACCTCCAATGGATTATGGTTCCACCTTTGTAATTAGCTTAGAATTTTTATAAAATGTTTTATCTATCGACTTTGTCCTGAAAGAAAGAGCCTTCTTTTAGGTTCTTGAAATGTTTATTATGTTCTGTGAGTTTCTGTCATGTGTGTTAAAATTTTTGAATGTCTTTTTATGCTGTATATGTCTATGATGATTGAGGAAGGATTCTCTTTGGTTTGATGACAGTTGTTTCTTACTAGGCGAACTCTTGGAGGGAGCGGCTCTAACACAGAGTTTTTGTTGAAGCCATACCACCCACGTCGCAAGGACACGGCGGCTGTCGAGGCCAGTCGCTCTTACAGAGGAAGAGAGCCAAATAAAACCTATTTCGTTATTTCAATCACGAATTTAAACTAAATAGGTCCTTTTGTATTATTAGATCAATTGTTCCCAGTCAACAGATACCACCGATGGCTTGCGTGCATGGTGGACTATTGGTTGAATGGAGTGAAGTAATTCTCACATTCGACATGTAATTGATTTAGAAATTAGAGTCACATAATTAACTGCCTCAGTTATAACAATTCTGTCGGTTCGGACAATTATAAGCTACTCGAATAGCGTAAGAGGTGACTGTCTAGCCCAAACGCTAAGCAATGGTGAATACATAATATAAAAGTGAATGAAGAATGACAATGACATGAAAGGATAGTTGTACTCACCATATAGCGGAGATTCTGAGTTTCAGGAAGGCACAACAAGAAGAATGTCAGACAAATAAACTTTCGGCCAAAAGGCCTTCATCGGAACTAGACGACATACTCACATTCACATAAGCAAACGCAACTCACACCCACATGACCACGGTCTCTGGCTTCCGAGGAAAGACTCAAAAGAATAGAAGGTAGTTAAATGTACATCGTCACAATATAAAAACAAGATGTAAGTTATGTACTTCAGCAGAAGTTGTGACAGAGCCCTACCATCTATTAAAAAAATTTTAAAGATAAAATTTATAAAAGTGACAAACGAATCAGTAGCGGAAAGCAGCATTAAATAAAATAAGCATAATGACTTGTAAGTAGGCTGTTTATGTTTTCTCTATGTAAGTAGGCTGTTTATGTTTTCTCTATGTAAGTAGGCTGTTTATGTTTTCTTATTGGCAACATTACGTAGCGCTCAATATGAAAATCACTGGCTGTGCTGTGTGCAGTCTGTGGCTGCTTTGCATTGTTGTAATACTCGCGATTGTAGTGTTAGGCAGCTGGCTGTGAACAGCGCGTAGCGTTGCGCAGTTGGAGGTGAGCCGCCAGCAGTGGTGGATGTGGGGAGAGAGATGGCGGAGTTTTGAAATTTGTCATGAACTGCTATATTTATATATGATGATATCAAGGTAAATACATTGTTTGTTCTCTATTAATATCTTTCATTTGCTAACTATCCCTATCAGTAGTTAGTGCCTTCCATAGTTTGAATCTTTTATTTAGCTGGCAGTAGTGGCGCTCGCTGTATTGCAGTAGCTTGAGCAGCGAAGATTTTTGTGAGGTAAGTGATTTGTGAAAGGTATAGTTTAACGTTAGTCAGGGCCATTCTTTTGTAGGGATTTTATAAAGTCAGATTGCGTTGCGCTAAAAAAAAAAAATATTGTGTATCAGTTTAAGGACAGTCGTGTACAATTGTTCAAAGGGGACGTTTCATATGTCGACCCTTAGCCGAGGATACCTCACTGGAATCTTCTGATTTTTTTTTCTTGTAGTTTGTGTAATTAGTGTAGCTATTGTTTATTGCTAGCGCGTAATTATAGAGAGAATTTCCTTTGTAGTTGTAGTTTTTCATTGTTGTACAGTAAAACAGTAGTGGCATGCATGTAGATTTGCACCAAGTATTTCGCAGCTGCGCTGGCAATTAAGTAGACATTATTTCCATTGCTATGTTATTTTATTTTGCTCTTCAAATTGCGCTTTTCTGTGTTATCGTGTGAAATACTGTGACAATAATGGCGTGTGAAAAACGTAATACTAGGCTCCAAAGTAAACTGAGAAATGACAGTGAAGACGAAAGCAGTGTGTTAGCGCCGCAGAGTAATGAATTAACTAATGTTCAAAGTAGTAATTTGATAATTATGCATAGGGAAATGGAGCGGGCGGCAAACAATGGCGTGGACAGTGAAACAATTAGTGAAGAGGGAAGCATTATCGATCGATCGGTCGGCAACAGCTCGCCTCAGGAATCCGAAATGACAGGACACAATTTTGCAAATACTGCAGATTCAGGTTTTGCGTCCTCACCGTTTTCCCAAATGAGTCAAGACACGTTTTCCGCTTGTCAAAATGTGAATGTTGCCGGTGCAACTTCACTGCCGAAAAGCACTGAGGAACATGTTTCAGACACCAGTGCATTGTTATTACAGTTAATGCAACAAATGGGACAAAAGCTACAAAAGTTAGACACAACACTTGAACAAAATCAGAAACAAATGGGACAAAAGCTTCAAAAGTTAGACACAATGGAACAAAATCTTCAAAAGTTAGACACCACACTTGAACAAACACGTGAAGATTTAACTACTGAGTTACATAAAATCGAATCGAAATGTCAAGAAGTCTGTAACGATGTAAAAACACAAATTTGTGAGCATTTTCAACCTATTTTTTCACGGCATGAAAATGCATTACAGAATCACGAAGCAGCCATAAAAGAACTGCAAATTATTGTTCATGAAAATCATGAGACCTTGCAAGCTAAAATTGACTCAGTTGCATCTACCGATTCGGTTACGCAACTTACAAAAACTCAGGAAAACTTAAAGGACACAGTAGAAAGACACATGGAGGAAATTAGTTCATTATCAGAGAAAGTAGTTGAACTTTCGGATCAGCTAAATAATTTATCTACGAAGGTAGATGATAATCTGAATGACACAAAACCGGTAGTCTTTAATAACACAGAAGAGAGCGAACAAATTAGGAAACTGAAACAAAATCTGGATCAAATTAATACACAACACCAAAGAGAAATCTGGGAAGTACAAGATCAGCTGACACTGGTAATACAAGAATTACGCATTTCAGAGGACACTCGCGCTCCAACACGGGAAGAGGGACTTAGAAATACGGAAAAGCCGCAAAATAATAACACAGGGCATTTCGGAAGTTATGAAAGAAATTGGCAATGTGCACCGAATTTTGAGATGGAACGGCCGACACGACCTAACAATGACCGATATGCGACTCGCCGACATGATGATTTTGATTATAAGCTGTTCATTACTACACGTAAATTCAAAACATTTAAGAATTCTGGCAACGACATTCATCCACAACTATGGCTCCATCAATTCTTTCATTGTTTTCCTCCCAACTGGTCATTGGAGCACAGGTTAGAATTTATGTGTGGCTACTTGGAGAATGAACCAGCTGTAAGAATGCGATCGGTCATTCACGATTGGCACAGTGAAGGAGAGTTTTACCATGCCTTCCTCTCAGCATATTGGTCTCAAGCCAGACAAGACCGAGTAAAACATAGCATCATAATGATGAAACGTTTCGAACAATCTGAATTCTCCAGTCTTGTGAAATATTTTGAAGACATGTTTCACAAGAATCAGTACCTGTCAAACCCATACAGCCCCTCAGAACTCATCCGCATTTGCTTAATCAAATTACCTGAACATTTACGACATATTATTTTGGCAGGACGTTGCAAAGACGACATTGAAGCTTTTCAGGGACTGTTACCAGAACTAGAAATTGACACTGATAATCGCGGAACGCGAAAACAAGGACACAACAATTACAGGTCACATCCGTCACAATTCCCTGACGACAGAAACAATAACTGGACACGACTGGTCTATTCTTACAACGCAAATCGTGACCAAAACAGACACCACCCGTATGACTACCGTTGGCAGAGCAGTAATAGTTACAGAGAAAGATCGCATTTCCGTAGTAATGACTATCACAGAGACAATCAGAAAAACAGACAATATGGGAACCAAAACAATTATTATCAAGGGAGGCAGAATAACTTCAGACGCAACAGTTTGGCGCAGAGTTACGATTCAGGGAGAAATTCTCCACCACATGACCGACAAACAAGAAACTATGTAAACTACCGACAAAACGACAGACGTGAATTTCATCAGAACTGGCGGGATTCTAACAGAGCTGGGCCCTCTCGGCAAGGCGAATTTGTAGAAGTTAGGTCTCCTAATCCCAATAACGACGCGCGCCAACAAAGGAACAGACAATGACCCGCACCGCAGGCAGCCACCTGCGCCGGCTGGCTCAGAGAAAAATAACATAGACGCTAACCTTGAGAAAAATTTTAGCACTCCTCACCGACATATACCACACGATAATTGCGTTGAAGTTGAAACTCTGCGTACTAGGAGGAGTAAAGGTTTACACCACATTTCACATGTAAAACCGTTTATTGAAAGATAATCTGCTTTTTAACTTTGTCTTTGTCATATAACTTTTCACTTTACATTACTAATATGCTTTGTCAGACTTAGAATCTGTTAACATACAACAATGTTTGAAGTTAAATATCCAATCAAGAACCAAGAGAACTTATTTAAACAGAAATGACGAATGCATTGTTATAGTGAACAGACGTCACAGTGTTATTGTGTGTGTACATTCTTGCTTGTTTGTTGCACGATTACGTAACGACTATCAGGCTTACATACTTAGGACACATACTGGTACTGCTAATGAGATTTTAATGCAACATTTTGGTTTACTTGAAAATACTTTCTGGGTTTAATGTACTTTCTGTGAGATACCAGACGACACAGTGGTTAGTTTAAGTGACAACTACACGGTTTTATCACGACGCTTCTAATGAGTGACAATTTACAATGTTGCTTTTGTAGTGTTTCTGTTTTATTTCTGCACAGTTTTTCTGTTTTATTCTGCAAAGTAAAACATGTTTTAGTAGTAACTTTTGTGGTAGAGCAACAATGAGACAGCCTTTTCCGTAGCACAACAATACGTTACTGTACAGTACTTTCTTCATCACGGCAATAAGCGTAATAACTAAGACATTTATACGCAAAGCATTTCACTTTTGTGTATTATGAGGTAAGTACATTGACTTCTGCAGAACTTAGCTTTCGGAGGACGATAACTACGACACTTCCACAGAGATTATGTTGCAACAAGACGCACATTTAGCGCTACAGTACACGTATTTGAGTGATTAATTTTGTACTTAAAACATTTATTTTTAAAGATTTTTGAATTACAAAGAAAGTTTTCCGTGATACATTTCATTCCATTGCTGTAATCTGTAACGCCTGAGGGTATAATTACATTAATCCTCAGGGGGGTACACGCTTACTTTGTGTACCATGTGTGTGGCAACCACAAGGAACCCTAGCTAATATGGTATTTGCTTATACAACTTTACACATCGGTACCATATTTCTCTAACACATAAATTACACAGCTATCTGATCATTTAACTGAGAGATAAACATTTTTTTACTACATCAGTGACACATGTTTACGCAATACACAGTTGGGTAACTTCACACTTATGAAACTGTATTTTGTCTGTACTTTGTAAACTGTTCATATTTTTTCGGAACCATTGTGATACTATGAGAGCTTTGAATGATGTATTTGGTATGGATTCATGATTTTTAAAGTAGTTTGAGGTAGATGACACTATTGAAATGAGCAGAGAATTTTTTTTAGGTTTTGAAATTATTGGAGGAAGCTACGACGATTTTGAGATTTGACTGAGGTGTTATGATGTTATTATTACGACGACGATGTGTACTATGCTGTTGAGATATGTTTATGATCAATAAGATGTTGCTACCGTATATGAGGAATAAGAAGTATGTTGGAAACCAAGAATCGTACTTTAAGAGTTATGAAATGTGCGTAAATGCGTGACTGTATCACAATGCTGACGAATATTTTATTTGGACACTTATATTTATAGGATTTTCTTTCTACAGATTTGCAATGCTAATTCTTGACCTGTGAAATATTTTTATGTGAGACTGTCACTGTAGCGGAAACTGCTGTCGTAAATATTTCCGTAAGAAAGTTAAGTGACCACCTGCACGTAATGCGTCGTGGGCACCCAGCTGTGTCGGACGCCTGGAGAGAGGGCCATTGGCGCGTGCCTTTCAGAGCACAGGAAGGAAAAAAAAGGGAGGCCATTATCCTGGCCATTGTCATTCCTTTAGAGAAAGCATCGCAAATCCGACACGCTAATTACTTGGAAACATATCGTACTTTCTGATATTTACTGAAATGCCTAATGAAATGACAAGAAATAGTTTGTCTACACACCTGACTATGACTACTGTCTTTCTAGATGAGAGATTTTTTTACTACTTATGAAATGCCACATGACTATTGAACGATGTTCTTACGCTTTGCTTTGTACGTAGTTGTTTATTTCATTTGATATCTAGTTTCTAGCTGCACTGCAGCATTGGTTAAAATAAAATTTTATAGATGTACTAATGTAAATATTTTCTGTCTACAGATCGAGTATATAATAATTTTTTTCAAAAAAATGAGGGAGCACAAAGCGACATTTTACCTTCACAGGAACTGCATTCATAATTTTCTTTTCAAGTACTTGGTAATTTCTTTTGTAGAATACATTGTGATGCATCACTCTAGTGTTAAGATGTGCCATAGGTATTAGACATGGCCATTTTTAGTGTAATATTTTTTTCTGCTTGAGCTATGTCATGTTTTGATATAAGTTATTACATTTGCTGCTGCTAGCTTTGCCAATCTGTATTTTTTGTCATTGCTGCTTGTGTTAATTGTTTTGTGCTGCTGCATTGCCTCGTCCCGTAGTTTAGCATCTGAGCTCAGTAGATTTAAGTTAGCTTAAGATGGGGTAGGCTATATGAGAGAACGAGATGTGATGAATTGGAAGAAATGCATTGAGAAGCTATAAGAAAATGGTTTGGCCAACAAAAAAGTATTTTGAAAGAGGATATGAGCAAAAAAGTAGGGTTTAGGGACAACAGGTTTACGTTTCTTGGAAATAAATAATGAGGTAAGAAATATGTGAACATATAAATACAGAAAGCATGCTTTGATAGGATTTTTTTGGTGGAAACAAATTTTGAAATAAGACGAAAGATCTATGGAATGAAGTTTTAGGTTGGACTGCAGTACCAAATGTTACACTGAAAACAAACCCTGCCCTTTCCCTTTTGTGTTATCCCACTATATGTTTGTGTACCCTTGTGTATTTGTTTTCTTCCTGTCTCTGTGTACTGTTTCATAGAACTTTTTTCTCTTCTAATACTAAGTTACAATCACTATGATGAGGAATACTGTTATCCTCAAATACAATTGGCATTAATAATGTGTTATTTACTTTGTAAAGATGTTTAGACATTATTTATTCTGTTTTGTGTTAATGCTCATGTGTGAAGTTGATGTTTCGAAAGTTACTCGATCTTTTATGTATGTACTCATGTCATAATTCCTGTAACACTGATGTATATGTCTATTTCTATTCTTTTGTAAAGCCTGTACTACAAATGTTATCTGTATTATTATGTTCTTTAATGATGTATTTTGTACCTTTGTAATTGTATTTTCATGTTGTAAATTTATAAAATTGTAATTGACACCAGTTCATCTTATTATTAACTTGTAAGTTACATTTCACTGCACACGTTTCTGTTGGTCATAGTATATGGACAATATGTGAGAAGTAGGGACTGTTAGTGTTTGCACGTGTGTTAATAATTCAGCAAGGGACTGGATATTAGCATTGCTGGTTCTAAGGAGAATTCCAAAAACTTTGTGAGTGCACAAGTGGTGGTTTATGGACTTGCTATATTCTCCGCAAGACTCTTCGATGGTGAATGTGCACCTGCACAATCGCAACAGATGGCTGCTGGCCATCTCTACAAGGACTACAGTAGGTCTGCACCTCTGGTGGCCCACCAATACCATTATCTCTACAAGGACTACAGTGGGTCTGCACCTCTGGTGGCCCACCAATACCATTATCTCTACAAGGACTACAGTGGGTCTGCACCTCTGGTGGCCCACCAATACCATTATTTCTACAAGGACTGCAGTGGGTCTGCACCTCTGGTGGCCCACCAATATCGTAATCTCTACCAGGACTACGGTGGGTCTGCTCTGTGATGACCTACCTACCAATATTCATCAAAACTTCGACTGACTCTGCAGTGGGTTTGCTCTGTTGTGACCCAATACTTGTCTGCATGTCGAGAGTCAGCAGTGTCTTTCCGTTGGAAGGACAACACTACTTCTTCAAGACTGCATGGAAATCCACTACTTCCGTGTGCATTTTCTTCTACTGCTCAGACTTTGAGAAAAACACTATATTTTACCGTAATGAATAATCAGGACTGTCTTTGTGGACTGTGACAAAATTTTACCTTTTGACCAACGTTGTATCAATAAGTGTGTGCATTTGATTTCTTTGTTATTGTAATTATGAAAAATTTTTTTCAAATCTGTATTGGCAACTGCCCAATCCAATTTGTAAAAATTTTTGTGGGGAGCATGGGGGCTATGTAAGTAGGCTGTTTATGTTTTCTCTGTGTAAGTAGGCTGTTTATGTTTTCTCTATGTAAGTAGGCTGTTTAAGTTTTCTTATTGGCAACATTACGTAGCGCTCAATATGAAAATCACTGGCTGTGCTGTGTGCAGTCCGTGGCTGCTTTGCATTGTTGTAATACTCGCCATTGTAGTGTTAGGCAGCTGGCTGTGAACAGCGCGTAGCGTTGCGCAGTTGGAGGTGAGCCGCCAGCAGTGGTGGATGTGGGGAGAGAGATGGCGGAGTTTTGAAATTTGTCATGAACTGCTATATTTATATATGATGATACCAAGGTAAATACATTGTTTGTTCTCTATTAATATCTTTCATTTGCTAACTATCCCTATCAGTAGTTAGTGCCTTCCATAGTTTGAATCTTTTATTTAGCTGGCAGTAGTGGCGCTCGCTGTATTGCAGTAGCTTGAGCAGCGAAGATTTTTGTGAGGTAAGTGATTTGTGAAAGGTATAGTTTAACGTTAGTCAGGGCCATTCTTTTGTAGGGATTTTTGAAAGTCAGATTGCGTTGCGCTAAAAAAAAAAAAGTATTGTGTATCAGTTTAAGGACAGTCGTGTACAATTGTTCAAAGGGGACGTTTCAGACTTTAAGAATCCACGAAGGACGAACAGTATCAATTAGGCGACTAAAATGAAAGCGATAAAAAATACAATTTTTTTGAGAGGGAAGTCTCAGGAGAACATTCGTGAGGTTTGAGCGCTATTTCAAAAAGGAATAATCATTTAGAAGACACATGTGCTTCAGTGTGGTTTGCTCGTTGAGGATAGTTCAAGGGTTTTTGTTTAATTTGTGCATAACTTCTGTTTGCTCTGATAATTAAAGGACGCGGCATTTATTGCGACGATGAAGGATACTAACTTTCGTTTAATTGCCATACTCTGTTATGAAGCTCAGTTTCGGATGTCCTTCCTACCGATCTTATAACGTAAAACAGTATACAAGATGTCCAAAATCAGTAGAGTTCCGGATGCGTTCCATTATAGTTTCAGTTGAAGCCACGTCGTCCCAGAGGCGCGCTGATTCACTCTGATTCCTCGTCCGTGGAGAGAACTGCCACCCACACTGGTGTAGCAGCCTGCGTGCCAAGAGCCTACTCCGCCGCACCGGACTAACACAGCAGAAACGTTTTCGCGTCCGACGCCTGTCATCCTGGCTGTGGGAAAATATTTTCTCGTTAACCACGGGCGCTCAATACAGTATGTCACCCAAGTGTACAACTACACTGAAGAACCAAAGAAACTGGCACACCTACTTAACATCGTATAGGGCCGCCGCGAGCACGCAGAAGTGCCGCAACACGACGTGGCACCGTCTCCACTAATGTCTGAAGTAGTGCTGGAGGGAACTGACACCACGAATCCTACAGGACTGTCCATAAATCCGTAAGAGTAAGACAGGGTGGAGATCACTGTTGAACAGCCAGTTGTAAGGTATCCCAGATATGCTCAATAATGTTCATGTCTGGGGAGTTTGGTGGCCAGTGGAGGTGTTTAAACTCAGAAGAGTGTTCCTGGAGCCACTCTGTTGCAATTCTCGACGTGTGGGGTGTCGCATTGTGCTGCTGCAATTGCCCAAGTCCTTCGAAATGCACAACGCACATGAGTGGATGCAGGTGGTCACACAGGATGCTTACGTACGTGTCACCTGTCAAAGTCGTATCTAGACGTATCAGGGGTCCCATATCACTCCAACTGCACACGCTCCACACCGTTACAGAACATCCAGCAGCTTGAACAGTCCCATGCCGACACGCAGGGTCTCTGGATTCATGAGGCTGTCTCCATACCCTTAGACGTCTCTCCGTTCGATACGATTTGAAACGAGAATCGTCGGACTAAGCAACATATTTCCAGTCATCAACAGTCCATTGTCGGTGTTGACGGGCCCAAGCGAGATGTAAAGCTTAGTGTTGTGCATTCATCAAGTGTACACGAGTGGGCCTTCGGGTCTTGTTGATACCCAGCATTGAAACCTTCAGCAATTTGCGGAAGGGTTGCACTTGTGTCACGTTGAATTACTCTCTTCAGTCGTCGTTGGTCGCGTTCCTGCAGGATCTTTCTCCGACCGCAGAGATGTCGGAAATTTGATGTTTTACCGGTTTCCGGACATTCACAGTACACTCGTGAAATTGTCATACGGGAAATCTCCCGCTTCGTTTCTGTGTTGGAGATGCTGTATTCCATCGCTCGTGTGGCGACTGTAACACCATTTCAAAGTCAAAATCTTGATAGCCTGTCGCTGTAGCAGCAGTAAGCGAACTAACAAGTGCGCCAAACACATGTTCACCTTATATAGGCGTTGCTGACCGCACCGCCGTATTCTGCATGTTCACATATCTCTGTATTTGAATAAATATGCCTGTACCAGTTTGCATGGCGCTTCAGTGTGTTATGGGGAGCCACTATCCAGCGCAATCGATTGAAGGTCCTGGACTTTTCAGCATCGTGGATAGTTGCAGTGCTGTACGTACTGCCATTTTGGTGTGCAAGCACTGTCTCCCGTCAGCTTGGGAGCAGCCGTTTGCCAGTTTTGGTCGGCGTGTTTTGTGACAGGAAGCTTGAGGGAACTACGCTGGATACTGCCGTGCGATCTCGCCGCTTGCTCCTCGAGTATGCGACATCGCAACTACGTCCGATCGTAATGCGCTAAGTTCTGACATTCGGCCCCCGCCTCTCTCATCGTACTTCGCAGCTCATGGCTTGCATCTATCAGTCTATAGAAATGATTAGACATTTGCACTGAGTGAATAAGTAGGATGCCTTCATGATCCGTAGAACGAAGATTAGGAGGTGTGTGCAACTTCCTATGTCGTAGACGAACAGTAACAGACGGTACATTCCCCATTTTCTATTCATTACCGCCACCAAGCGACGACAGGAAAGATACAGTATCTATCTGCATACCTCTCTCATCATCCTCTGGTCATAACTGCAACAATACCTCAAGTTCCACGAGAACAGAGGACCTCATGGAATCTGACGGAATGAAGTGAAAAAAAAAGAATAAGAAAAAATTGAATTATAAAGAGCAGCTGGAAAAATCAGACAAACCGATCAATCGAATGACACCTATTTTTCCACAGAATAGTCGACGTACACGAACTAAGTGGCACAGTTGCTAAACATCTACATATATACTCCGCTAGCCACCAAGTGGTGTATGGCGGAGGGCACTATTCGCGCCAAAGTCATATTCCCCCTCACTGTTCCACTAGCGGGTTGCGAAACGGAAAACGACTGTCTGAACGCCTCAGTGGTAGTATAAGAAAGTATGTATGGCCCCAGTGACGTCATTCATGACAGCGACCGTGACGTCAGCTGATGACGCGAATACCATTATCCAAGATGGCGGCCGTGAGGTCAGAAAATGCTGCAAGTATCGTTAGCAAGTACCGTTAGCAACTTAGCTTTTGGCAATAAAGTGCCACCCCCCCCCTGGTGGGAAGTTTGAATTTTTGTGGGAAATTGAATTATGTGCTTCTATGGGCCCCCCTTTCCTACGTTCCGCATGATAGTGCGCCATCCTCTAGGAAAATGGACGGGAATTTCAAATTTTGGAGGGAAATTTTTTTTCTCCACTCACGTGACCAGTACTGGCGGCATGCATTCAGTCTTTGCTGAACTGCCATTGTGGAACCATCGTGATGTGTTCGATCGTAGATATGAATGTAAATGACAGAACAGCTTTCAATAGCTGCATTACATGTACACATTCGATCTAGGACTGTACCACAGTTCACCGCATGAGGTATGGAAGAGTATGGTGATGGAACAGTGGAGGAGAAAGAAGCAGAAGAATCCAGTTCAGCAGACTGCGACAAAGCATAGGGACGGAGCCAAGATGCATGATGAAACTAACATATGCTCATGCTCACGCAAAAAAACTGTCGAGATATTCAACATAAGGCATTCACTCTCCCAAAATGGAAGAGGCTGGCAGTTGATTTCAATTCACTTCAGTGGAAGCATATTCATATACGCAATATATACCATTGAAGAGCATCTGCTCATCCCCATCCTTGTGGCTGTGTGGAATGTGTTCTATCGAAGAGCTATTGGTGTCTGAGCCGAAGGATTTTAACAGCCATGTTGCATACAGCCAAGGACTGCACCCATAGCCTCCTACATGTACAATGGAAGCGAGCATTAATGGTTGAACGTATGAAGAGGAAGAATACAGTCCTGCAAATAAATGCTTTGCATTAAAGATGCATTACACAACACATGGAAACGTATGTTTCTGATGGAACTGTCTGTCATTTCTAAAACCTAGATATAAGCTGCCACCCCACAAGAGACAATTGTCTCCGATCCTGTGGACGCCGTCCGGGGTGGCCGAGCGGTTCTAGGCGCTACAGTCTGGAACCGCGCGACCGCTACGGTCGCAGGTTCGAATCCTGCCTCGGACATGGATGTGTGTGATGTCCTTAGGCTAGTTAGGTTTAAGTAGTTCTAAGTTCTAGGGGACTGATGACCTTAGAAGTTAAGTCCCATAGTGCTCAGAGCCATTTGATCCTGTGGACTAAAGAACTGTCCTTGTTCGCGTGTTCACCACTAGGGGGCGCTGCGACAGGTCATGTGATCGTGCAGTTCAGCCAATAGAAGCACAGCATCATGATGTAGACATGGTGTATATAAGGAGAGCCCTGCAGCTGCACAAAATCTATCGCCATCAGTCAGTCAGTCAGCCCGTATGATGAAGCGCCAGTCATCCCACCAGAACAGGAGGACGAAGCAGCAGAAAATGAAGAATCTATTTTGCTCTATTATTAATTTTGGTATTATTATTATTTCTGTAGCAACAACATATGATACTGATGATTATTCTTCTCTCTCCACCAGATGTATCCATAGAGTCCCCATCCAGCCTGTCAGGATCGGCACACATTTTGGCAAGATCCAGCCTGCCAGGACTGGCAAGTTCCGTCACATCGCGTCCCGCACAACATGCGGTGGCGGCAAGCTCCAGGTTGTCGTGGTCGACAGGTTCCAACCTGTTGGGATCTGCACCCAGGGCATCGGCGGATCATCTTACACAGCTTCTCAGCAAGCTGGATGAGGATAATGAGACTCCACTGTCTGTGCCGCTCATCACTGTCGAGGGTGCAACATCGTACCGGGCTCCATCGTACGCACTGTCCACTGGTCCAAGCACAAGAGATATTCCAGCATCAGTGCAAGAACAGCTGGCTAACTGCACTGGTGTGCATGAGAAGCTACCCACCCTCAGTGCACCGTCAACTGCACTATTCGCCTCATGCTATACCTCAACATCTAGTGGCTCTAAACGTCTTCATCTAGGAATTGAAGTTTCACAAGACGGTGAAATGTCAGCTGTGTTAGTGCTCGAAAATGTGCCAAAAAATATTAAAGTGCATTTTTCAGACTATGAGTGGGATGAACTCTATCACGCAAAAACTTACATCAAGAGGCATTTGACTACAGAATATGTTCTGGCCCAATCCTTCCAGGACATCTACTGTGGAGGCCTAACTGTGTGTATATTAACAATGTATGATGATGCTACACTAAGAGTTAAAGGTGTCTTGGGCAGAGTATCTACATGAAGCACTCAACAGTTGATAACTTCTTCAATCTGCACTCAGCAATAACTACTACAATGGAAAGAGAATATAGATGGCTCCCTTATGTTCAAGCTGTATACATTGATATCATGAACTTGCTTCGTACTTGTAGCATTCACATAGAAGATATAGATCACTGTTTTAGTACCTATATAAGTGCAGTGCCAAAGTCTCTCACTATTCGAGGAATGGGTGTGGAAAATTGTGAAATTAAATTTACTGAGGGAATAACAGACAACTGCAATGCACTGATAGCATTACAGGATATACGTGCAGAATTTGTGGGACATAAGAAGCAGCTATTTTCCAAATACTGCACTGCTGTTGCACCGATTAAACAAAAAGAAGCAAGTGATTTTTTATGGTGACAATGCTATGTATAATTGTCAATGGTGAATAAAGTAAATATATTTATCATCTCAAATTAGCGTTTGTGTTATTTCTCTAGACAAAATGACAATGCATATAATGTCACATGTGATTACGCACGTTTTCTTTTTATTATTATTATTATACAAATTTGGCCGTTAAAGACCGTGAAAACAGTTCTTTCTTGCGCTTCTGGGAAGTCTTCTTTCTCTCAGTCCACACTTCTTTCATTCTTGCGCTGAAGGCGGCTTTTCTCTCATCAGACCATTTAGTTTCACAAGTCTTCTTAATTTTCACACCGAAACCCGTGAATGAATTCAGTTTTTTCTAAAAGGTTTCTGTTAAATATTGTTTCCTGATCTATGTCCATTTCTTTTAGATCTCTTTCTGTGTTGATAAACCATAAATTTTTATTTTTTAGATTTGCGATGTACGAAAATATTTGTTTTGTAAGCCTATTCGGGTTCATCCTCATGATGTGAGCATAAAAGGAACATCTTCATTTTGTAATTTCGTCTGTAATTTTGCTGCACTTCGTATGCTCTTCTTTGTTGCTTTTTAGTCTGTATACAGGCTTGCCTTGATCATGTGTTATTTTCCTGTGTCCAAGAATTGTCCTCACAATTCTTCTTTCACGATTTTCTATCTGTTCTGCGTATGCAAAATTTGCCAGTGTTTCTGATGCATATAGTATCTGCGGTCTAATGACAGTCTGGTAGTGTCTGAGTTTAATGTTTTTTCTTATACATTTTTTTGAATACATTTGTCTCCAGTAGCGAGTTGCTGTCTCTAGTTTTTGTATTCTAGCCCTGCAGGCTGGATGACCTTTTGCCACAGGCTGAATTAGTTCACCAAGACACTTAAAATGTTTAGATACCTGTATTTTCCCGTATTTCGTAGTTATTTTCTTTGGTGGATTTTTGATATTTGTAATCATTTCTGTCTTTTCAAATGAAATTTGCAAGCCTGCTTTTTCAGCAGTTTCTTTAAGTAACTCTATTTGTTTTATTGTGTCTTTTAGTGTGTAAGCGAAACAGGCGAGATCGTCAGCGAAGGCAAAACAGCTGGTTTCAATGGCGTTGTAGCACTTCCCTCCAATTTGGACTTTCTCGACTCCATGTTTTTGCGTGAGTTTTCTCCATTCTGCTATGACTTTATCCAGAACACAGTTGAAGAGTACTGGGGACAGCGCATCTCCTTGTCTGACGCCGGTTTTGACCTCGAAATACCGTGAAATTTCTCCTTGGAATTTTCTTTTCATGTTGTATTTGTTAATGTTTCTTTGATTATGGTGATTGTTGTTTCATCTATTTCATATTCTCGAAGTGTTTTGATGAGTGTGTCCCTATTGATTGAGTCATAAGCTTTTTTGAAATCAATGAATATTATGAAATATTTCTTGCTCCTTGTAGATAAATAGTTCATTGTTGTTTTGAGGTTAAAAATTTGTTCGGCGCAGGATCTTCCTGGTCTGAAGCTAGCTTGATATTCTCCAAGTTATCCCTCTATAATTGGTGATACACGATTGAGCAGGGCTTTTGATAGAATTTTGTATGGGACTGGGAGAAGCGATATTCCACGATGGTTGTTAACATCCCTTTTGTCACCTTTTTTAAACAAAGGGTGAATTAGGGCAGTTTTCCAGTGACTTGGGATTTTCTTGGTTTCCCATACTTGTTCAAGTTCTTTGTGTAGTGCTTCTACTGATGTTTCTCCCCCAAGCTTGAGCATTTCTGCTGTAATTGTGTCTTCTCCACATGCTTTCCTGTTTTTGAGATTTTTGATTATGTTTGTGATTTCCTCTCGTGTCAGAGGTGTTGAATGTGTTGGTTTCTGGTTGCGTAAAACTGAGAGTCTGGATGGGTGTTTGGCAGTTTAGGAGTGTCTCAAAATATTCACCCAGGATTTCACAGTTTTCAGTATTGTTGGTGGCGGGAGTCTCATTATTTCTCATAAGGTTTAGGCAAGGGGACTGGTATCCTCGGAGTTTCTGGTTGAATGTTTTGTACCAAGCTGCCGTGTTGCATTTCTTGAAATTCTCTTCGACTGAGTCCAGTTGTTGTTTTTCATATTGTCTCTTGGTGTTGCGAATAGTTTTCGAGGCATTCTTTTTGGCTTGCTTAAATTCATCAAAGTTGTTTTCAGTTTTATGTGAGTTCCACTTTTTCCAGGCTTTAAGTCTTTCATGCAGAACTTCATTTCAGTTGCTGTCCCACCACGGGTGTCTCGGTTTGCTCTTTTTTGGAAAGGTTGTTTCTGCTGCCTCAATCAAGTTGTTCTGAAACTCTTGGAGGTTTTGTGAAGGGGAGAATGTCTTTAGTTTTTTCTGAAAATCCTTGAGGTTAGAGTTGGACTTAAGGTTGTAATTTCTGAGGGTTGTAAGATCAAAGTTTATTTTATTTCTGTTTTTATATTCACCGTTTCTGCTTTTCTGTTTGTTTTGTGGGATCAGTTTAGTTCTTATTTTCGTGAGATAGTGATCGGAGTCGAGGTTTAGAGATTTTCGGACACGTGTGTTCAATATTTCTTTTTCACATTTGGAGGAGATGGCAACGTGATCTATTTGAAATTCTCCGATACTCTTTATCGGAGATACCCAGGTATTTTGTTTTCTGGGAAGATGTTTAAAACGTGTTGACATTAGCTTGAGTTTAAACTGCTTACAGAGCATAATTAACATTTCTCCATTTTTGTTGGTTCGTTTGTGTGCGGGAAAGTTGCCGACAATTTCGCGGAATTTCTTTTCCAATCTGAGCGTTAAAATCTCCTAGAAGTATTTTTGCATTTTTTTCTGGGATTTCTGATATATGATCCATAAGGTTTTCCCAGAATTCATCTGTTTCTTCCCTACTTTTAGCATTATTTTTGTCATTTGCGGGAGCGTGAACATTGATTAATGTGTATTTTTTATTTGCACATCGAAAAGTGAGGAAAGATGTTCTCGATGATGTTGACCAAAAATGTTCGACAGAGTTCAGAATTTTTGTGTTTACAGCAAAAGCTGTGCCAAGCTGAGGGCATTTCTTCATTACAATTTTTCCAGGTTTTCCTTTAAATATTCTGAATTTGTTTGATTCAAATGTGTTTTCGTCAGTGAAACGAGTTTCTTGTAGCGCCACAATTTGTATGTCTTCCGTGTGTAACTGGTCTGTAAGGTGCTTAAGTTTTCCCACTTTGAGAAGGGAGTTTATGTTGAGAGTTGCTATGTTGAAGATTTTTCTGGGTTTAATCTTGTTGGATTTGCATGGCGTTGCAGACTCCCCAGAATCCATGGGTCTGCTGGCGTGGTTGCCGACGGTGGATTGGCCACCTGGGGTAGTTTCGTTATTGAAAGACATTTTCTTTTTTATATAAAAGCCTATTGCACGCCAGCATTAACACAGTAGGTATGATGGCAGGCTGGGTGAAGCACTCTCGCCACAAGGGTTTTGTTGTAAGTAACAGGTTATGCGATGACGAAGATCCAGAGAAGAACACTAAGAAGAATAGAGTGCTCCTTCCCGACAGCATATGAGCTATAATTGTAGGTCCCTCCAACTGTGGCAAGACAAATCTTCACATGGTTCTGCCAACAGTCATTGATGTAGTTCGTTCAGAGCATGTCTACATATTCTCAAAAACACTGTTTCAAATGAGGTATCGGTTACTGCAGAGAATATTAGATGGCATAGATGGTGTAACGTACAGGGCATTCAGTGACAGTGAATAAATCCCTCCACCTGTAGTAGTAAAGCCAAGCACGGTCTTCATATTTGACGATGCCTCTGTTGAAAAGCAGGACCAGATCCGTACATATTCCTGTTTTGGTCGTCATATAGGTGTTGACGTATTTTATATGAGACAAACATCTTCCAGGATCGCCGGCCTTGTGGCCGTGCGGTTCTAGGCGCTACAGTCTGGAACCGGGCTACCGCTACTCTCGCAGGTGTGAATCCTGCCTCGGGGAGGGATGTGTGTGATGTCCTTAGGTTAGATAGGTTTAATTAGTTCTAAGTTCTAAGCGACTGATGACCTCAGAAGTTAAGTCGCATAGTGCTCAGAGCCATTTTTTTAATTCCAGGATCCCAAAACAGTTGGTCAGTGCTAACGCCAACCTCATTGTAGCATTCAATCAAGACAAATTCAAGTTGAAACACATTTACCAGTCTCATGTGGGAACTGACATGTCATACAATGAATTTGTAAAGATATGTGGAGATTGTTGGAATCATTCACAGTATGGGGTTCTCGTTATTGACAAAACTCGAAAACTGAATGATGGTGGGTACAGTTGGAACTACCAGGAGTTTCTCCGTTATAATCGTACAAAAGAGGTGAATGCATCGGTATACTCTACACCATGGACATGTTCGCACACATGTCGGGCGCTCAGTCTGACAAGTTAGGTTTACATAGACAAAATGCACGCAAGTACACTGATATGAAATTTAAAACTCTTGAGAGAAGACTTAACATATTCGGTAAGGCTGTAATGGAATTATAGGACAATCGGAAAGTTTTTGCGCATGATTCACAACGGGTAGAGAAAAGAATTAACACAATTGAAAAGAAAAATAGAAGCTAAGGTTATTATTATTGAGGAAGATGGGTAGGAGGATCCGGGAAAGAAGAAGATAGCATACACAAAACCCCGCGATATACAGAGCTTAGATTAGTATGCATCAAGATGTCGACTAATCATAAAGCCATTCAGGCGCGTAAAACTGTTCGAGAGAAATTACGTCTGTTGAGGCTGGGGCATATGGAGAGGGAGCAAACACTAAGAGAGACATTTAAACGCGTTACCGAATCTACCAGAAAGCTAGCATTACGAGATGATGGCAGTGTTGAGAACGATCCAATTGCTGACTTCACTAACCATTACACGACTAGGAAGGATAGAACGTTCGGTTTCAGCAAAGATATAAGTTTTACCGATAGCGCAATACGGATAGGGGATAAGGAGTTTAAAAGAACACCTAGCTTAATAAAGCTCATCTTCCTAAGAGCGTCAAAAAACTTAAAACATTCTGCCAGTGATCGCAGAGCATATGGAGAAATACTACAGTTGACTGAAGTATATAAGAATGCAGACAGAATAATGAAAAGCCCACAAAACTCTAAATACACTAGCATTGTACAACCTTTACTGAATGAACAACACCAAACCATTGTTGAAGGACTTGACATTCAGCATAAACGAGTGTGCAGTCAACCCCCCCCCCCCCCCCCTCCCCCGACCACCCCGCTAAGTATACATAATACGATGAGGCATATGAACTAATAGATAGAGCTGCAGCGGGCAATACAGCACATTCGAATGAGGTTACCTCAATAATTTCAGAACTTAGAGAAAGAGGAATGATTGAATAATAATAATACCAAGTATGAAAACAGTATTTCAGGAGATGCACAGACCAGCATGCAGAGCATACCCTCGCAGCCATGTGATGATTAAAGGGCTGGATGACTTTTGGCAGGCCGATCTTGTGGATATGGGTCTGTGCAACCGTGAGAATAAAGGTTTCAAGAATATTTTAGTGGTCATTGATACATACTCTAAATTCACATAGTCATTACCTGTGAAAACCTGTGAGAGAAAGGGACAGATGTTGCTGCGGTGTCGAGCGTTTGCTGCAAACAGGAACGAATGATGTCCGGACAACCTCCAAACCGATCATTGTCGAGGGTTTTACAATGAACATTTCGAGACTGTGATGGAGTGGTACGGAATACACCACTACCTAACGTTTACCCACCTGAAAGCGAGTATCGTGGAGTGTCTGAACAGAACAGTGAAAGTTCTAAAGTGGAAGCGATTTAATCTTAGTGGCTCGTACAAGTGGACGGATATCCTACCTCGGGTAATAGCATATTATAATCGAACCACACATAATACAATAAAAATGAGACCGATTGATGTTCGTGACAATTCACTCATGGGATCGGTATATTTAAGCATTAAAATGCTGGATTCACGCAAATAAAGGTTTAAGATAGGTGACCTAGTACGTATTTCAAAGCACAAGACTGCATTTGAGAAATCGTACTATGAAACTGGTCAGCTAAAACATTCACAGTCTCCAAAGTGCAGAGAACGTATCCCGTTAGGATAGCAAGCGTGAAGAAATTGCAGGATGCTTTTACGCAGAGGAATTGCAGAAGAGCTCTGTACCAGATGTATTCGTCATCGAACGTGTAATAAGACGTCGTGGGAATAGAGCGCTAGTTAAATGGCTGGGAATTCCTTCATCATAAAACAGCTGGATTAATGCAGACGAATTAGTATATAATATGATGCTTGGTCCTCAATCACCCCAGTAGCGTACAATGCATGATAGGAGACACACCATAAAAAGAGGCGGAGGTGGTATTCTCGACAAATTAGCAGTTGAATTACACACTCCGGGATACAGCTTCTGTGTACCAGGAACAAAGCTTTAGAAACGCTTGGCACGTGGCGATAGAGGTATTAACCCACTCGACGAAGCCTGCCTGGAGCACGACCTAGCCTACGCCGCAAGTAAAGATCTTCCAGCACGTCAAATTGCAGGTAGAATTTTAGCTGTTAGAGCCACGAAAAAAGCGAAGAAAAGATTTTTTTGCAGGTCAACGTGTGGTTACATTCGTTGTTGATAAAACCATGCGTGGTAAAGTTCAGTTAGGCCTAGGAGTGATGAATTTCAAACGAATTATGGAAGCAGTGCGGTCCGCTTTGGGAAGAAGAAGAAGTTCAGGCTGCCTGAAAAGCTGCATTCTCACATCGATGTGTGCAGCTAAGCATGCTATGATGAGTAAGAAGAAGAAGAACAACAACAAGAAGAAGGGAACGACTAAACCACCTAGCGTTCTACCTTTACCCAGGACATCAGGCGGAATTGTACCGTTACTCGTTCCAGTCCTTGCGGCTCCATCAGCAGTAGGTTCACTCACAGGAGGGGCTGCGTCTGTAGCGAAAATAGTCAAGAATACTCAAAACGCCCAAGCTCAGCTACAGGAGGCAAGAATCGTGTCATGGAAGCTGCAGCCATTGGAAAGAGTCTATACTTCTCACCGCACAAGAAAATACTGGACCTCTTCATAAATAAAAAAATAAGCCCATTAGCTATTGTACCTGATCAAGCGCTCACATATAAAATCTTCATAAGGTCGTTGAAGAAAAACTCCACATTCCAGGATTCCGTGGTGTCTTTATGCGAGATACATTACCGAAGACAATGTGGCGAAGTAATGAATGCGGAATTGGGAATTTAGATGTTGCAGGCGGTCCAGGAACCCCTTTGGGTCTCAAATGTCAAGGAAAGAGCAAATATAATTTATTATTTTCATTCATTTTGAGATTTACAGCCACCTGAAGAATTGCAACGATACTTCACCAGCAAAAGACGAGTCTTCTAAAATTTTCAGCTCGGGCCTTAACACATAATTGTTGGACGTCTCTGCATTATGTTCCTCCTCACATCCTTGTTGAAACAGCATGTAAAGCAACACCAAAGATAAGTGCATGCTCAACATCCAGGACAGTTGATCTATACAGGAGCCATTGAACGCCCCCCACCCCTCCCATCAGTTGAGGTTTAGATACGATGTAGTACACTCTGACGTTTAAAGAACGAGCGTCTGTATTACGTGCAAATTACTTCCTCCCGATCGATTTAAGTTCTGGTGATTGGAGTATTGCGCTCATTGTTCTGGAGATGTATAACAGCATCCCAAATATCATAAAGGCCATCAGTAAACTGCATCTGGAAATTGACGGTCAGAAGGAGATTCTAGAAATACAACCTTGTGCCTACGACATTGATAATTTAAACGAAGTCTTAAAACACTCTGGAAAAGAAATTGAACTACCTGCAAACATCAATACACTTACATCTGAAATACGAACAGGGAATGCGAGAATCGACTTTAGACAGAACGATTCAGTAGGTTCACTTCTACGTTTTGCGAAAGACCGTGTTTTGGTGAAGGATTCCATTAACTTTTACGCATCAGATCAGTCTGTGGACATACTACCAGTCAGCACAATCCATGTCGAGTGTAATACAGCTACAAACGCATATCTCAACGACAAGTTGATTCACTCTATTTACGGATTCTTCCCTACAGTTGGAACCAGGTAAAAGATAGTTCAGACTCCCACAAACGCGATATACCTTCCGGTGACAGTTCAGACAGACTACCTTCAGCTACGTATTGTTGATCAGAATAATCGACTCGACGCCTTTCGGGGTGAAGAAATCATTGTACGTCTGAATCTAAGACAAGATGGGGATATGGTATAAAGCTAGCACACAGAGCTCACAGTCAGTCAGTGTGTCTTATAAGCGCAAGAAGATAACAGGCCTTAATTGGGAGTTCCTTATTCCAATTGGTCTCAATCCGTGCGATGACGTCACTTAACGTAACGCAGTCAGTGGAGTATGATGATCAAATTATACGTCCTGAATTCCACTCACATAAGCCCTACGCATCAACCACATTTATCAAATATGATGAAATTAGGAATGTTATTCAACACCAGGACGCTTTAACACTACCTTGCTAGAGCTTCTTACATCTGGAATGCCATTTAAGAAAACTGATGACACTGCGGTAACACTCTCGAAGCTAATACGTAATGCTCCGGCATTCCTGTTTCAAGAGATCGGTTATGAACTTAATGGAAAAGGAATCGACCGCACACGCAGTGTCGGGCTAGCGTCAACCCTTAAGACGTGCGTTTCAGCCTCCAGCTCCAATTCAAACAGCTTGGAAAACGCGGGCTGGTTCATAGACACACCACATGTCGGATTCACTCGATCTACTGCTTGCGTGTCTCTAAAAATGTTTCTGGGTTACTTTGAGGATATGCAGCGAATTGTTATGAACACCGAACAGGAACTTGTTTTGGCGTGGAGTGCAAGTGATGCCAATTCATACACTCAAACGGAGGCAGAGGACGTCGACATCAAAATTAATAGTGTAGTATGGAAAATGCTTCACATCAGTGTTGCTGCGAGGAACGCTTGAAATTATTAAAAGTTTTGAATCCCGCCACTTCTCTGCCGCTAACTATCCAGTCATGGGAGCTTTTCGAATATCCTGTCTTACCTACACCATCAACACATACATGGCCTATTAAAACATCAGTTCAATTGGAGGCACCTCGATTCATCATACTTCCATTTCAAACTCAAAGGCGAGGGAATGTATCAAAAGACTGAAGTGAATTTGACCACTGCAAGTTACATCTACAGTGGGACAGCAATGTATACAGTCTAGCATTTGACATGTATGCGACATTCCGTGCGTCTTACTATGAAGGAGTTGAAAATGAGGGATGTCTACTCAGTCCACAGAATTTCAAAAAGTTGGCACCAATAATCGTGACTGACTGCTCAAAACAGAATCAGATAATTAGATCAGGATTTGTAGACGTGCGGATCAAATCTGAATCTTCAACAAACTTCCCACATCACTGAGCTGTGCCGCGGCTCGCGCTGGTGCTGTTGTAGGTCTCCGCCCTCTGTTGGAGGCCAGACTATCGATTAGTTGGCATTGTTGCAATTGTATGTATTTTTCTTGTGTTGACTGGCGCCACTTGGTTTCGCAAGCGTTGCCTGTCCGCTAGTGGCAGCAGCGGCGTGATCGATATGTAGTAACTGTGGCCCTATCTTTGGGGTGGCGTCGTTGTTCTTCCGGGTCCTGTGAGTGGGCAGTTCGGTTGGGGACTGCAGAGGAACCAAGAGGGCAGTGCGGGAACACGCCTGGACCTCTGGTGGCATGCGTGCATGCACTACCGGATGGAAGGGCTGTGGTCGCGAGGGTACACAACCTAGTCCTCGACCGGAACCAACAAGCTTAAGTTGAGTGGATTTTAATCCTAGCAGTGAAACCTCCACCATTGTGAGATCTCGCGGTTCTCCAGTGACTTGGGTTCATGTTGCTGCTTGCAGTGTCGCCGAGACGAAGGGCAGCTAGTGGAGTGCTTGGGGAGGGCGGATCAAATGAACTTTCCTCGACTTCTTGTTACTAATTTCTGCATTCTATGTGTTACGATTTGTTAAGTTCAACAAGTGGCATTATTCCTGCTTGTTGGCCGCTAACGCCCCAGTGACCTGCCCTGGAGGTTAGCATATGTATTGGCAGTGTACGTTTCCTCGCACTGCCGCTGCTGTCCGCATAGGCATGTAGTTTTGGCAGTTTCCTTGATTTATAGGTCGGTTGGTGTTTCTTCTACTCTGGTAGTAGTGGTTTCTTTTGCGTTTGGGACGCTCTAAACACAGCACTCTGGCGACGTAGTGCTGACCGCCGGTTCCGGCTTTGGCGTGGTGTTCCTTCTTCCATTGGTTATCGGACGTTAGGTACCTTCAGCAGATTATCATTAGTCATTCGTTAGGCTGCCCACTAGTCTGAGTTACCATCTTGTGAAGTGAATGCAACTCTTGGCTGCCTTTCTCATGGCTCGCGAAAGTGTTTTGGCCTGACCTACTCAGAGGTCGATTCCTGGAGCACCGTCTGTGACTAGCCCTTGTGTTTTATTATTGTGTTCTTGTTTTATTATTGTAATACCAAGTTACCATCATTGGTCCCACCTGTTTGATGATCAGTTGCTTGTCCTTTTGAACTATCCTTGTTACTATGTTTGCTGTTTTATTGTATGTTTTTTAATATATTTGTCATTCTTGGTGTTACAGCAACTTTCAACGGTTGTGCTACCAAATTTACTATCATTTTATCTCCCCTGTTTCGTTCAAGTGGTTCAAATGGCTCTAAGCACTATGGGACTTAACATCTGAGGTCTTGAGTCCCCCAGACGTAGAACTACTTAAACGTAACTAACCTAAGGGCGTCTCACACATCGAAGCCTGAGGCAGGATTCGAGCCTGCGACCGTAGGAGCCGCGTCGTTCAGGACTGAAGCGCCTAGAACCGCTCGGCCACAACGGCCGCCATCTGTTTAGTGATCAGTTGTCTGTCTTTTAAATTAACTTTTGCTATTGCCTTGCTATTGAAAGTATGTTGTTAAATTTATTAAATAATTGCCATTCTTGGCGTTAAAGGCCTTCAGCCGTGACTGTCCCTACTTCCCTTAAAATTATGATGTGGCAGTTGTATTTTAGCAGTCAACTTTTAAGACCTTGGTGATTTGTTTTCAATATATTTTAATAACTGTAGTTTGTAAGTTGTAAGAAGTTAAACAGTCCTTAATTTATTGCCATTAAGGCCTTAAGTGATGAGTGTCGTTACTTGTCTCAAAATTTCAGTTTGGCAATTGTATTTTTGCAGAGAGCTTTGAGACCTTGCTCACTTGTCTTTTATATTTTAATATCTGTAATTGTAAGTTGCAGCAACTTTAATCAGTTATTAATGTTTATGATTTTAAATAATTTGTGTGTGATTGAAAGAAACGCGAACCAGTAGTAACCGATTACCGCCCCATGCACAGTCGTAAAGGAATCCAGCCTTCCTTGACCACCAGGCCTCAGTCACACTGCAGCGTATGCTCTAGTTCTGCATGATCTTGTTGTTAACTACTGTCCACTCACAGGTGTTTTATAGCGAGTGGTATAAGTTAACAGATGCTCTATTACCTTCAGCACAGTTCACAATGTTACCCCACGGTGTAAGAATCGCAGCTGACGTTCAAGGGATCTATTACAACGAACGCAAGCGATTCATAATTACAGACTGTGCAATGATTGCCTATCGAAGTTGGAGCGCTCCAAACGATACATATGAAGTTGCGGTAGTAAATCGATTATGGAGGTGTCGTGGTGCGCATTATGATACATTACTTGTGATCGTCATTTGTATCAGTTTTGCGTTGTTTCTTCAGTTTCAGTAGACTACGTTCCGGCCATAATTGTTTGTGACATTTACACAGATTGATGGAATAATAGAAACATTCGCAGCAAATGCCGCACCTTTCAAGGATGTGAAGTTCGTTAAAACAAGGAGAAGTGCAAAGTGGCTAACACGTTTCTTTCATTGACTCCACTGGGACGATGTTGATATACCTTATAAAGAAATGATGACGTCACTTCGAATATTTGATCATCCTGAGACCATCATCTATGTCAAAGGCGAGGATAAGATCGCATGGATGCACAGAATCTTCAAGTTTGCGTCTACTCAAGACCTCGAAAACCTACGGATGCCCTGCTATCCATAAGCTCAAGAAGAGGAAGATGTAGAAAAGTAGTCTTGTGTCTGCTTATGAAAATGGAAAATAACTTTTAAGTTGGATTACTGAAAATAAATGAATTTTCTAACTCACATTCTGTGTTTCTCTATCTAGCTACTACTTACAAAGCATGCAGCTTTGTCCAGATCTTTTGTCTGTGGCTCTGTTCAAGCACAGGAGCGATAATTTCAGCCATGTGTGCTACATGTCTTAGGAAGCGGACACGATCACGAGCCGCCTGTTCCCAAAAACCTAAATGCAGCACGACAGGTGAAATCCCATGGAATCATTAAACATATTTTCTTATCTTCCATCTTAAACTTCACATCCTTAATAGCACTCATCTTCATCAAAACTAATGTCATTTGAGACATGCACAGCCTTTATAATATACATAATGCAATCGCAGATAGGGGTTCTGTAAATAACAACAACACAGACTTATTGTGAGTAATTTTTTTCTTGGTTTATTCAGTTCACACAAATACAATATAGTTCTCGAGGTACAATCTAGTTTTAGATATAATATAGTATTCATGAGGTACAAATGGACTCTGATTTTCCAATGTAAGAACACTTTTAACTTACACTCTACAACAGTAACATGGTAGGACTTCTTTTTAAAAAATCTACGATAAAAATTAATGAGAGATTCTTTCTTTACTACTACAACTAAATTCCACAGCCCCAGTAGCTGTAGTCGTTGAAAACACAGACTGTGCTCACTTAGAATATAATTTCAACAGTCCACAGTAGTAAAGATTTTTGGAATAACAATTCTGAAGGACTGTGACCTATGTATGAACTTAAGAACTATTCTGACTTGGATGGCTAGCAGCAGGTGAAAAACTTATAAGCTATTCTATTGACAACAGGCATACACACAGACACACAGACACACACACACACACACACACACACACACACACACACACACACACACACACACATATATATATATATATATATATATATATATATATATATATATATATATGAAAAAGAGCATAAACAAAAAAATTATACATTGATTTATTATATATATATATATATATATATATCAATGACTAACTTTCTTGTTTATGCTCTTTTTCAAAGTTACACGTTGTAGAAGCTCTCTGTCTCGTATTCAAATCAACATTAACCTTCAACCAAAGCGACTGCTTGAAAGAGAAAGCCCGCATGATTCTAACCAGCTCCATATCAATGCTGAGACACTGCCGGAGGTTACAATAATGGATAATGCATCTCTGCTGATCCCCCAGCGTCGTCATCAGTTTTGGAGTGGAGCTTCCTCTCAGAACTGGTTGCTCCGGACACAGCAGCAAATCAGCGTGCACATAACGCAAACTAATAGGGTATGTGAGTTCTGCCTCCACCACATACCCTACATGAGAATCAGCTACCATACCCCCCCTCCCCCCCATGATTTTTCCACCTAATCCCTTACATTCGTCTTTGGACACCAGTTGAAACTCACCAATTTGCAGTGATTGCTACATGGGATGCTCATATGAGTTATTCACATCCAGGTACATTATGTAACTCGAATCAAGGTCTGCGCTGAACCTGTCACCCATCCATGGGTTATTTGCCTTTGTGTGCTTATGGACAAATTGGCAAAGTCTCCTGTGGATCCCTTGCTCAAAGAAAACAAGTATGTCAGCATCAGTCAATAATTCAATGCTGTGCTTCGTTTTCTTGAGCATTGTGTCCCAAGACAACACAGGTGGTGTGTAATAAAAGGCGGGATCCAAAGAATATGTGGTCATGCATGAACTCCGGAAATTCTGGAAAACGTCCGCAAGCAAGGCCACGTCTGTGTCCATGTAAAGCTGTGTGTACTCTCCTAAAGTTCAAATACTGAATTCCCTCCAGACATTCACGGCATACTCATACTCAGCACCCATTATGGCATCACCTGCAGGTTTCTGGAGAATGCAATTGTGTCGGGTAGCCTGGTTTCGTTGAGTATCGCCATAGTATCCACATACTCATACGGGAAAACGCCCTTCATAGTCACAAGTTGAAACTTTTCCTCGTCAGCAAATGCAGCTTCAGTGATGTGCATTTCCCCCCGAGGTAGAGTTTCTGGAGTGGCACCTGCATAAAACCTAGCATATCAAGGAAGCGGAGCGTAATTCCTGGCGTCATTCGTTTGGAGAATGAAATGTGTTTCTCGACGCTGTCAGATAGGACACTGACCTGATATTTCTCCCAACCGAAATCAGCAAAGTGCTCAACTAGAAAGTGAGCGTCCAACCCACTTACACTGTGGAAGAGAACCGGTATGTGTCTAGGTAGCTGGTACTTCAAATTCCATGCATCACCTTCAGAGAAGAGCAACATGTTTACATGTAGCTCACGCTCAGTGGCAAATTTTGAGAAATGGAGGGGGCCAATGACAATATGCTTGTCTTGCTTTTCTCCTCCAGGCCATAAACATGAACCGATATGCCAGTATTCTATGCCTCAAATTTAGGTACGTCCTGGATGTTGACAGGGAACTCTATACTATCAAAGTCATAACACCCATGAATATTATCACCTACATGATATGTACTCGGACACTCAGGATGATCCTTTCAAACGTATTCTTTCACAAGCCAGGATTGACCATGCAAAACGAGCCTCATCGTTTGTATTTTCGACATTAATGCATGCCCTCTGGTTAGCTATATCCTAAGCGAGCTTGATATAACTTGACCATTTACCGGATTGTAGACATGTATATGGGTGTCCAGGTGTAGTATTCGACTGAGTGCTTTAGCTGACCCTCTAACTTCCATCTTGGAAAGCTGGGTCAGTATAGCAGTCAAGGTGGATTTACGAAAGCACTCGGCGATTGATTTGCTCCCCATTATCACACAATTTCCACCTCAAAGATAGTGAAGAGTTGTCCCTTCAACTCCAGACTCAACTTTGGGGGGGGGGGGGGGGGAGGGGGGGTGCGATAAATCGAGAGAAAGCAGTGCACTGCGTTTAATGGCAGGATACTGCGGATCATTGACTGCCTTCAGGAGCTCCGTTTCCATGACAGGAAGGCATGTCCTTAGAAAACCAACAGTGCCATGGTACCCTCCTGCCGGTTTCTCGACCATGGTGAATGAGATTCGTTCCTGAAAAGCGTCTGCAACCACCAAGTTTTCTAACTGCAGTATGGTGTCACTGATCTGATGTCCTTCACTAAAAGGATGGGAGAGGGAACTGCCACTAGCCATGGGTTCACTATTACTACTACTACTACTACTACTACTACTACTACTTCTGCTACTAATACAAGGTTGAACTGGTGATGCAGTCTGCTGTACCTGGTGGTGGTGCTGGTGGGTAGGCGGAGCCAGGGGCGAGGTGCTGGTGTGAGAGCAGTGGGAGCAGCCGGGCCTAGCTGTGGGCAGGGTGTAGTGGATAATGCTAGGCTGAGGCTGCAGACTCACCCCTGGATTGGCCAGTCCACCACCACCAATTGCTGAGGCATTGGCAGTCATCTGGTGCCACTGCCCGCCACCTCCATGGGCGACCAAGAACGAGGCAGAAGTGGGGTGGGGACCTCGTGATAGTTGGCTCCATGATGTGGAGGTCTGGGTGGGTTGAAACTTGTCTGATAGTTTCACGTGATGGGCGCAACTCATGGCTCAGTTCGTCATACTGGGGTTCTAATGACAGTGTGTCCTGCCCCGACATGCACTACGGCCATCTGAGGCTTCACCTCTGCGGAAAAAATGCATTGTGTTACAAATAATTATAAATAGACTGATATGGAAATATGAATGGTAATAAGAATATGAAAGCTATAATAACAGTCACCTTGTTCGTTCCTTGACCACAGCTGAGTCACAGCAGCCAGCCCGTTGTTACGAATTTTGCGATCAAAGTCCTCATGCAGTACAAATAGTGCATAGATAAATGCATCACGCTGAAATTGCACACTTAAAACATTGAGCCGATCCAATTCACCTGTGGAAAAGAAAGAATAGAATTAGGGAAAATGTATACACAGAAAGAAGATGTACATACATATCGATGGAACTGAATCTTATGCAGGAGGGATGGCTCGTCCCCTGTCGAAGGGGAACACCAAGGTCTAAATTAGAGGGCTGGACTGCACCTGATTCATCTATAGCACCAACAATTAAGTATATGTTATATTACGGCATTATCGCATACTCGAGATGTTACGAAAACAAAAACACGTTTCATACTCTCGTTTTTGAGCTGACGAGGTCAGATTCTCCATTCCCAAAGTATCATCCAGCGCGTCTGGAGCCTCAGCGAATAATGCAGAAATGAGGAGAGAAACAAATTCAATTTGCACAGAGCAGTTGTGTATTTTAAATGGGGCTTCACACACTAAATATCACTCATATGAGAGTAATAACTTACATGGGACCTCGGTCAGGTGAGGGTGCTTCCCCACTCCGCTGCGGTTGGCTGAAGATCTCTTCATGATAATGTAAAAACGCAGACAGACGGACTGGTTGACTGTATCGAAATGAGGGGGACACATGCTGGAGGATAAATAGGATGCCGAGCATTCTCCCACATCACCAAGGCGCTAACTAATGGGCGTTTAGTTTCTTGGGTCGTGTCCACTAGCACTCCTGACGACTGGAAGCTGAACTACCAAGATGTGTCCAAAACCTTGAAGAGACCTGAGTCTCTGATAATTTATGGATTTATAGCGATAGAATTCATACCATGAGTAATGATGCTATTTGGAATACACGCTGGGTGATATTGAATTCAGCCTCTGCATCTGGAGTCATTATGTGTACTACGAGCTCGTCCATTCAGCAGATATTTCATCTGCAGAGAATGTAATTACAGCTCTGAGGGAAGGGAGGTATTTTTTTTTCCAACCATACTGGATGTGAGAATGTTTCCAAAACTTATCATGCGGTCAATGAGATATTGCATCTACCTGAAAGTCTGCGAGCTTCATGATTTTCCATGGTGAATGTTATATACGAGAAATTCTAAGTTGCTGTTACTAAGTCTAGTGTTTCTTACACTTAGCTTAGCTACGTAAAAGCTGAAGCAAATGATTTACAAAGCCTTCAGATGATAAAAGGAGAATTTTACTATTTAGGAAAGATGTACAATGGAAAAGATGAAATTTCAAGTAGCGCTATCGGCGGAACCCATGGCTTATATGTCTGCTGAAAGTTTAGTAATTTGTTCTACCATGATTCTGGAAATTTTTTACATCGAATTTCTGGAAATGTATAGTTATAATTAAATTTGAACACGTTTGTACTAAATGTTTCGATCTCTTTAGACCTGGAGTTAAATGTCTAACGTGTTTAATAGACGTCTTTCATTGTCTTGTTAAATCTGGAAATGTTTCCCAAAGGTGAATATCATCTTAATTGAGTGATAGAATGATAGTGCAAGAGAATAATAAACCAATGAACACTAGAAGAAAGATACAGCCAACTGTAAATTATTCTTCTGTCACGCATGTAGCAGGATAATGAAAAAAATTATCTCGAAATGCATAGTTATAACTTTTGTATTGAAGTGTTATATGTTTCGAACTCTTTCTAGAGCTGGAGTTAAATATCTAGCGTGTTTAATAGACGCATTTCATAGCCTTTAAATGCTTCAATAAGTCTACAAATGTTTTGTCGATGTTGTGAAGCGTTATGAGTGAAGAGCTTTGAAGGAGCCCTTTATTCATCACTGTTAAGAACAACTGCATGTGTCTCCTAGCAGAGAATCGCCTTTGTTTAGGCAGTTCCTGTTTTGGGGCGGATAAATAGATTCCATTAGACTAGATTAGATTAATCATTCAGTCCATAGACCCACAAAAGAGGGGATCATCCTGGGTGTGGAACATGTCAGATAAACACATCACAAAAATGTAAATAGAAAAACTTGAGTTCCATTGATTTTAATGATCCTCAGTCAATAAGCAGTAAAATTATGTGCATGAATTAAAATTAAACCTCTAATATTTACAGGTTTAATGCTTACATCTGCTTTCATTAAATCCATCATTCACACAGTAGCTAGTTACTTGGCTATTACAACCAAATATTGTCAAAAATTGAAGTAAACTATTCATTTCAATGATCCTCAGTTAAGGGCAGTCAAATTATGTACAAAAATTAAAATTAAACTCCCACTACTTACAGACTTAAGACTTAAATCTGCTTTCCATTCCTCCATCATTCACACAGTAGGCAGTTACATGGCTGTTACAGCCAAGTACTGTCGAAAATTAAAGTATAATAAATTTTCATTAAAATGGTCTACTGCACTTGTTGAGAAATTCATGGATGGAATAGAAGGAGTTGGCCACCAAAAATTCTTTTCAATTATGTTTAAATTATGCATTGTCTGAAACAAAACTCTTAATGGTTGCTGATAACTTATTGAAAATATGCATTGCTGAATACTGGAATCTGTTCTGGGCAAGAGTAAGTGATTTTATATCTTTAGTATATTGTTCTTATTTCTAGTAGTCATACTGTGTACTAAACACTTAGTTGGGAAATAGATGTATTATTTACAACAAACTTCATTAATGAATAAATACACTCAGAAGCTGTGGGTAGTATGCCCAATTCTTAGAATAGGTTTTGACATGATGTTCTGGGATTTACACTACGCATTATTCTTATTATGGTTCTGTGCTCTTTACATTTTTTCTCAGTTGGTGGAGTTACCCTAAAATATGATACCATATGACATAATTGAGTGAAAATAAGCAAAATGTGTCAGTTGTTCTATACTTACGTCTCCTATATCTGACATCAATCGCATTGCAAACACTGACTTGGTTAGGAGCTTTAGTAGTTCATTAGTATGTCGCTCCCAACTGAATTTATTGGTTCAAATGGCTCTGAGCACTGTGTGACGTAACTTCTGAGGTCATCAGTCCCCTAGAATTTAGAACTAATTAAACCTAACTAACCTAAGGACATCACACACATCCACGCCCGAGGCAGGACTTGAACCTGCAACCGTAGCGGTCTCTCGGCCCCACACTGTAGCACCCAGAACCGCACGGCCTCTCCGGCTGGCAACTGAAATTATTATCAAGTTGTAATCCCAAGAATTTTAATTTTACACTCTCAAGTTCTCCTATTTCCATGTCGTCATATTTTGTAACCACACTAGAAGGAAATCTCTTGGAAGTTCTAAGCTGCATATAGTAGGTCTTTTCGAAGTTTAATGACAGTGAATTGGCTATGAACCACTTATTAATGTCAGTAAAAATTTTATTAGCTGCTCTTTCTAAATATATATTTGATTTACTATTTATTGAAATGTTTGTATCACCTGCAAATAAGACAAACTTGGCATCTGGTAATGTAACAGATGACACATCAGTAATATGCATAAGAAAAATTAGTGGACGTAGTATGGAACTTTGGGGAACACCACATGTAATTTCTTCCCAGTCAGATGATGTCTGATTGCCTACTGCTGAGGTGTTATGTAATGACACCCTTTGTTTTCTGTTAGTAAGATGTGACTGATATCACTTTGCAGTGCTACCAGTGATGCCATAATATTTTAATTTACTTAGAAGAATGCTGTGATTAACACAGTCAAAAGCCTTTCACAGGTCACAGAATATGCCAGTTGCCTCTAATTTGTTGTCTAATGAATTAAGGACAATTTCACTGTAAGTGTATATAGCCTTCTCAATATCAGAACCCTTAAGAAACCCAAACCGTGACTTTGACAGTATGTTATTTGCATTAAAGTGCTTAAGTAGACACTTGAACATAACTTTTCAAAGATTTTTGAAAAAGCTGGCAAAAGTGAGATCGGTCGGTAATTTGATGGCATTCCTTTGTCCCCTTTCTTGTGGAGAGGTATAACTGCAACATATTTAAGCCAGTCCAGGAATGTTCCTGTGGTAAGTGATTGATTACACAAATAACTTAAGATATGACTAAGATGACATGAACACTCTTTTATTAACTTTGTTGATATGTTATTATAACCACTAGATTGCTTTGATTTCAAGGACTTTATGATGGATTCTATTTCTTTGGGTGAATTAAGTGTCAATTCCATTTTACTGAGATTGATTGTGTGCACTGGTGTCAGATATTCCATTGCATTTTTTACTGAACTGACAACCCATGCTATCAGTATCAGATACAAAATACTTGTTTAAATGATTTTGAACACAACATGCATTTTTTACCAGGGTTTGATTTATTTTTAGAGCTATTTGTTCCTCCTCATTTCTGGTCCTACCTGTCTCTGACTTGACTATATTCCATATTGCTTTTGTTTTATTGCTGGATGTATTTACCGTCTTCTCACAATGCAGGTGTTTAGATTTCTGGATAACCTACTTCAATATTTTTCAGTAATTTTTGTAATGAGCTATAATGCCATCATAAAAAGTGTCCCTACATATAAGAGAGGGCTTCCTTTTTGTTTCATATGATATCTTTATCCCTTGTGTGATCCATGGTTTCTTATTAGACTTCTGCATAATTTGAATTACCTTCAGGGGAAAACAATTTTCAAATAAGGTGCTAACTTTATTAATGAATGTTTTGTATTTTCCATTTGTGTCTTGGATGATGTAAACATACATCCATTTAATTTGTTTGAGCATCTTCTAAATTTCTCAGTTTTTGACTGTTTTATTGGCCTTCTGTACTCAGTTCTGATAGATGTTTCACCCTGACAATTTTCAAAATTTAATGTTAGGTGTTTCATGTCATGGTCAAATATACTGTTTACTACTCGTTTTGTAATGTCGCTTAGTTGCTTAGCATTGTTTACAAAGATATTGTCAAAGCAGTCTTAGAACATTTGTAAACCTAGTTGGGAAATGTACAGTAGAAATTAAATTGAATGACAATGTAACCGATTTCAGTAACTCTTCACTGACAGTGTTTTTCAGGGTATCTATATTAAAATCACCAGTAACCACTAGTTCTTTGTTTTTTAATTTTAGATAAGATAATAAATCTTTCGTACTGCTTATGGACAGGTTGAAATTTCCTACAGGTGCTCTGTATATGGCTATTATTATAAAGGACCTATTTTAAAATTCTATCTCTGTTGCACATGCTTCTAAGGGCTGCTCTAAGCAAAATTTATTTATGTCAGTATTCTTAGGTTTAAAACTGTTTTTAACAAAAGTGGCAACTCCTCCTTTCTCCATATTTTGTCTACAGAAGTAAGAGGCTAACTTAAATTCTGTAAGGTTTAACATTTCTATACCAGTGGTCACATAATGTTCAGAGAGACAGATTGCATCAGCTGGGTTCGATGACTCTAATTCATCAATGCACATAAGTAGTTCATAAATTTTACTTCTAAGCCCTTGAATATTTCGATGCACTAAAGATAGTTGGGATTTCACATTTACTGATATGAAATAGGGTGGAAATAAAATTTCTGCTGATTGCTGTAAGTTTTGAACCAACAGCTGTGCTCGCTGATCCAATGTGACAGGGTTATGCTGTTTGATTTCTTTCTCAAACTAAAGGTTTGTTTCAATCTTTACTACTCTCAGGACTTGACCTCGTTCTGTCCTACCTATCCTAAAAACAGGTGCTGCTCCAACATCTATGACCACTGGTGTATTACCATTCATGGCAGTGCGTCCCCCCTTTACATTTCCTGGTATTAGCCCAGCCAGTTTACCCTTGTCTTTCCTATTGAGGTGTAGGTCATGTGCAGTATAATCCCACCTACTGAGAGAATCAACAGGAACCAAACCAATATGTAACCCCACACCCGACCCGAGTAACGGTTCCAACTCCAAATTAACTCTCCCAACAGAAGTTTTTAAATGAGGTCGGTCATGGCGTGTTAGAAGAGACACAAACTCGACACTGGTATGTCTCGTTGCTGATGCAATCTTTGCCAGGTCACATTGTATATTGTACCCAAGTTGTGTGTCACTACTATTGCCTGGCTCACCCAAAATAACCATGGTGCCTTCTTTGGTAAAATGTATATAGAGCGAACCTAAATCCTCTGTCACCTGACCCTGACCAACACTAGGTTTTAAAAAAAATTTATGACCTGGTATTCTCATCCCAACTGGTCCTGAAAAAGGTGGCCTACACCTCTGGCACGTGAACTACGTAACAGCAAAACTTTCTTTCTCCTTGCTGACTTCCCTACCTTCATATTCAATTTTCTAGCGAAAGCTTGTTGTGCCCTATCTACACCTACCTCTGTGTGAGGCTCATCAGTTTCTAACTGAAGCAACAGGTCAAACTTGTTCTTCACATCCACCACAAAGCTGACTGACAAAGTTCTAGGTCTGTTCCTCCTGTTACCAGTTGCCACTTCCCACCTATCTTTACCCTTCTCCTTCCTTAACCTGTTCAGATCTTCCCTAGCCTGCTCTAACTGTGCCTGTAGGGCAGCTATTTTCCCCTTCTGTTCCACTATTTTCCTATCTCTACTGCATATCCTACAGAACTACTGACGAGTCTGACCCATTTCCCCATTTCCCACGCCTCTACAGTCACCTCAGTGGAAAAAATATTTCAGGCATCACACTAATCCCCAGAGCTAACAATTCTATGGCACATCAGGCACTTCTCACTCATGGTAAAAATCTTACTTTAAGGAGAATAAGTCAAATTAAATTGCTGCAATTTTGTCATATGATGCCATGATGGAGACCGTGGCTGTTGTTTGAAGACAAATAGTGATGGTGTTGGGACAGCAACCAGCCACAAAATTACTTTCAGTTCCTTTATTCAAAGGCTACCATTACCGGTTTCGAATCGTTGCGATTCTTCCTCAGACGGTTTACATGCTTTCTTTATGACATGTGGTGTGTTTTTTACAGATTAATTGTCCTAAAGTATAAATAATACATAATTATAAACACGCCACACACAGATGGCTGCGTTACAGATTTTCGTTGCATGTGAATTACGTGAAACGTCGGTTTCGAGTGTTTGTTTTCATGAATTTCGTCCAGCAGATTTTATGAAAACAAACTCTCGAAACCGACGTTTCACGTAAGTCACATGCAACGAAAATCTGTAACGCAACCATCTGTGTGTGGCGTGTTTATAATTATGCATTATTTATATTTTAGGGCAATTAATCTGTAAAAAAACACACCACATGTCATAAAGAAAACATGTAAACCGTCTCAGGATGAATCACAACGATTCGAAACCCGTAATGGTAGCCTTTGAATAAAGGAACTGAAAGTAAATTTGTGGCTGGTTGCTGTCCTGACACCATCAACATTTGTCTTCAAATTAAATTACTGAAAAACAAGAAAACACATTTACAAAAGATTAAGTCAAGTCTCAATCGTATGTAAACAAACTTTAGTGACAGTAAGTTAGATTACCGAAAGAAAGAAGAAAAAACACGTTTACAAAACGTAGGCCTAGTCACAACTGTATGCAAACAAAGCTACTACCATATGTGCAAAGTGTCCAGATACTGGAACAAAGGGGTACGCTTTTCTTAACTTGCTGGAGCGAAAAGAGCATTTAAATGAGATTTTATGTTTTATGGCGCTAAAATATATGCAAGAATACGATCGTAGCCCTACTTCGTCTTCCTTTCGCGTTTTCTAGAATAATACGCGAAGAGAAGTGAAACCTTTAATAGTAAGCTTGCAAAACATACTAACACACGTATTAAACTAGTTTCCTGAGTTTTATTGCAGTCTAAATCACTTATCTGTATGGCAGCACAAAACTCACCCCCTCCAAGGAGCTCACGAAGCCTTTGTTGTCTCTGTTATGAAAGCATCCTCAGGCCCGCTGACTCCACAACACAAACAGCTACGTGCAGAGTCTGAGAGCGGGAGAGTGTTCATAGAGATAGCAGCATGCCGGCGCTGGCTGGTCTGAAAACGGGTGAGTCCTTTCTTCTTCTTAAGAGGTATCAACGCGCCCGGGCGGCTGAGAGGGGGTAGGGGGGCAGCGACACACGCCGCACATCACGACTGAGCAGGACGATCACCTGACCTATTGCAGTGTGCTCTAGCGGTGAACCCGCTTACTAACTCAGTTCTTCGGACTGCTGGATCGGAGGCAGTTGTGGAGTGGGAGCTCAGACAGATGTTTCCACGTGTTGTGTTATGCAAAGCATTTATTTAAGGGACCACGCTCTTCGTCTTCATATGTTTAAGCATTAATGCTCTCTTACATTCCTCAGCTGAATGAGTGCATGTAATACAGCTATTAAAACACCCCCTGTCTGGCAACAACATATCCTCATGCTCCTTCCACATTGACAGCTCAACAAGCACTGATATCCCACCCTCTTGTGGCAGTAACACGACACTTATGCTGTAGGTAGATAATAAATTTAAACCAGTTTCAACACATTTCAAGAAATGTAAACAAATTTATATAAATTTAAACAAATTTATACAAATGTAAACAAAATATATTCGAACTGAATGGCAACATGAACAGCCTCTAGATGGGGGCAACACCACACTAACTCCCCACTCTTCAATACCTCATGTAGTAAACTGTGGCTACACTCCTCCTTCAAATGTGTACATGTAATGCAGTTATCGAAAGCTGCTCTGTCATTCACATTCATCACGCTGACGAACACATCATGATGGTTCCACAACGACAGCTCAGCAAAGACTGAATGTGTACCACCAATTCTGGTCACATGACTGGAGAAAAATGAAATACCTCCAAAATTCGAAATTCCCGCCTAATTTCCAAGAAGATGAGGCACGGTTATGCAAAAGTCGGAAAGGGGAGCCCGTAGAAGCACGTAATTCAATTTCCCGCAAAAATTCAAACTTCCTACCATGGAGGCTTAGCACTTTTCCCACCAAAAACCGCCATCTAGGTTAGCAGTACTCGCATCATCAGCTGATGTCACGGCTGCCATCTTGGATAACGGTACTTGCGTCATCAGGTGATGTCACGGCCACCAATCTGGATAACGTCAGTGGTGACGTCAAGGTCAGCATCTTGGATAACGGTACTCGCATCATCAGGTGATGTCAAGGTCGCCATCTAGGATGACGTCACTGGGGCCATACACACTTTGTTGTACTACTCTCAGTACGAGCTCTAATTTCCCTTATCTGTGAATGGTGATTATTGCGCGATTTGAAAGTGGATGGTTATAATATATGCTCTACATTCTCGACGAAGATCGAATTTTGGACTTTAGTGAGCAGCCCCTTTTGTTTAGTGCGTCGCCTATCTGCATGTGCGTCCTACTTCAAACTTTCTATGAGATTTGTAATGCTCTCGCGATGACTGAATGTACCGGTCACGAATCTTGCCGCTCTTCTTTGGACCTTCTCAATCTCTTAAATCAGACCCAGATGGTAAGGTTCCCACACAGACGAACAATACTCTAAGACTGAACGAACTAAAGTATTGTAAGAAATTCCCTTTGTTGGAGGACTGCATTGTGTCAGGATTTTACCAATGAATTGCACTCTACAGTTCGCCTTATCTGTTATTTGTGTAATCCGATCATTCCATTTGAGATCATTTCGAACATCACACCCAGATACTTGACGGATGTTACCACTTCCAAAGACTGACCGTTTATTTTGTACTTGTAAGTTAATGGGGATTTTCGGTTTGTTATCACAGTAGATTGAAGTTACTAATATTTAGAGATATCTGCCAGTCATTACACCACTCATTTATTTTCTGCAGATCCTCATTGATTTGTTCACAAATTTCGTGTGATACTACTTTGCTGTAGACTACAGCGTCATGGAAAACCAGTGTAATGCCGCTGTCAGTACCATCAACCAGATCGTTTATGTAAATCGTAAAAAGCAGCGGACCTATTACGCTGCCCTGGGGTACACCTAATGTTACGCTTGTTGCTGTTGAAGTCACCCCATTCAGGACGACATATTGCTCTCTGTCTGTTAGAAAACTTTCTATCCAACCGAATATGTCATCGGATGGGTCTTAAGCGTGCAATTTTTGGAGCAAGCGACAGTGCGGAACTAACCGAACGCCTTCAACCTGGGAGCGTGTATCTAGAGCCTGTTGTATATCATGCACAAAGAGGGCCAGCTGTGTCTCGCATGATCGCTGTTTCGTAAAACAGTGCTGGTTTCTGCAGAAGAGGTTCTCAGAGTCTAGAAAGGGCATTATGTCTTAACGCAAAATGTGTTCCATGATTCTACAACAAATCGATGTAGGAGAAACTGGCCGGTAATTATGTGCATCGCATTTTCTACACTTTTTATAGATTGCTATGACCTGGGTCTTCTTCCAGTCCTGTCGAACTTTCCGCTGTTCCAGTGATCTCTGATAGATGATGGATATGAATGGTACTGTATTTGTAGCACAGTCAACATAAAATCCTACGGGGATACCGTCTGGGCCAGATGCCTTCCTGGCGTCTGAGGATCTTTACTGTTTTACAATACCAGATACACTAAACAGAATCTCCTTATATGGTGATGCCACAACAGGGGGTGATGTGACGTGCATATGATGCCTACTGCTTTGAATTACTTACCACCGAATTGAAGAATTAAGGCATGGCGCCAACACTGTCACGGGTATTTTGCACTGTATGGGTTGATCGCCAAAAATTGACAGCTGCTACTACCGCACGACTACATGAGAGACGAGAAGCCAAGAAAGTATGGACGGGCTGTACTGGAATTCAGGATACGATCTGCGCTGACACAGAGATGATAAATCTAATTATTTCTCAGCAGACGCAACAATTTCAAATCGCAATTCATCCCTTTAACAGTCAAACTTTTTAAGACGCCATTGGTTTTAAAGGCAAATTAATTATCCACCAAAAACTAGTTTAATGCTAGTCTCTAATAACTATGAAATTCTAATATAATGTATTAATTCTTCCAATATGTGAATCGAAGACATAGTTTTCAAGTCACGATGGTAAAGCACCGTCCTGTTGCAAGATTTTTGTAGTTTAGCAGGTAATTAGAGAGGTGTAACAACTGTTCGAGCGAATGCAGAGGTACACTTGTCAGGGAAACTTGCAGGAGAACAGTGCCATGTGGCAGAGAGCAGGTGTTGAGTGGAATGATACAGGGCCACAGGTTTATTAACGTACTTATTAAAAGCATAAACCAACTTATTATTACACAGAAAATGATGCAATGAAATGTGAGAAACTATCCTGGAGTTAATTAAATTTATTTCCACAACACAACTGTTGGTAGATATTACATAACATTCAAAAATGAATGAATGAAATTTAAAAAAAAAATAAGTTTCCCGGAACAACATTCAGTTACCAAAAATTTGATAGATGCTTAGCATGGAGGCCTAAACAGATCACAAGTCTATAACATTAATCTCCATATTCCACATTACAAGTTTAAAAAACATATTGAAAATAACTAACAGGTCGTTAACATCAGCCATCAACTATCACGTGACTGTTTGCAGTGGAGGGAAAACCACTGGTACCAATGAAGAAGAATAACCTGACAACATCAAATTCAAACCATAATACAAGTGGGAGTTGCAGGGCCAAGCAGCTTCTCTTTCTTTACTTAAGTGTAGATGGCGATCGCCACTTGAGAGATACACTCGAAGTAAAGGCAGCCCTCTTTAGCTGGACCTACAATATAAACAACACACACATCAAGCTATGCTGTAACATACGAAGCACTAATTAACACTTTGCGTTTACAACACAAGTGGACACTCTAAATGCACTTGAAAAACGCAAAAGTTTTACGTAAAGCACCTGAATCATAAACAAAAAAAATTGAAATTAGTGACGCAGAAACTTAGTCAAACAGCTCGAGCACAACTAGTTTAGTTACAAACATTCATAGAAACATATCTTAGTTAGATCGTTTAAAGGTTTCGTTAAAGAAGGTGTTGACATGTCACGATGGATAACCAGGATGGCGAGTTAGAATAGCCATCGCGCGGCACAACATAATCATGCCCACGGTGATCGGATGTTCACTATAATTTCTTGCACATCGAAGTGTAAGCTAAGAACTGCTCAACCGAGGGCTGCCATCAAGTAGGTGTTATGACAAGTTTGCCAAGAATCAGTTCTTGAAGCTTTCTGACAGAAACTCAACCCAGCACCGGAGTGGATACAGGCTTCTTGCAAACTCAGATGCTGAGAACAAGTCGTGACCGGCCCCCTGCAGGCGACAAACGGCTCGAGAAGCTATTGCAGCCAGAGAGGCAAATACGAGCGGAAACTATTGAAATCAAAACGCGCACGAACGACACTAATAGGTAACTTGTAGTGGTCCAGTTTTCCTTTAAGATTTACTCGTTTCAGGTTTCTCCAGCAAAAACTGCTTCAGACAAGTCGAGATAAATAGCCTCAAAGAGTGGTTTAGAAGACAAAACTACCTTGAGTAAAACTACCGTATCGAAACTCATTGTTCGTTACACCTATACGGTTAGGATAATTAATGTTATACCTCCGAAGAAAAGTGGAATCGATTTTACGCCTGTGTTTTGGACGTCACAGATTTGCAAACCTCAGACGTTTTTTGACTCCTTACCTTGCGGCTGCTGCCGCCGCTCCGTCTTCGTGCTGCATTCCGCAGTTCTCTCGAGTCTTTGGCTGACTAGGGACGGGCACATCCACGTCGCTCGCCTGACACCGCTTCTCAAACTGTTGCCGAGAAACGTGCAGGGCCGCTGCAGGGACCGCTGTATTGTTGAGAACTGTGCCACGAAGCGATTTCTTTTTTACTCTTGGACACGCGGAGAACAATGACAACATACTTAAGGATATTGTCCAGCGGTAACAGTGGGGCGTAACTGGACTGCTGTGAGCGTAGAGCGATTTCGAGGACAAGGGGTGCTTGGCAGTCAAAGGAAAGAAAGGGAAAAAAGGAAAAATTAAAATCGAAGAAAATGTCAAAAAATTAGTGAAAAACTATCAGGCAGGTGGACTCCATGGGCATGTTACAATAACGAACGATGGTTCGAGAAATGTTCGAGATATCCCCTAGGCGAATCATTCACCTCTTTTAACTAAGTCGGAGATTTGTATGCGTTACGACTGATTCTGTAGAAGGAAAGGAAATACGTGCTACTGTATTTTGTAGGCAAGTCTCGTGAAGTACCGTACATCAAGAGTGTAGTGAACAGCGGTCTTAGAAAGAAAACCGAACCATTATTTAAATTTAGCGCTGTAGTGGTTAATTAAGAAACTGCCCTGTACTTCTAAACAGAATAGAATATCTAAATTTACTTGCAGCAGCTCGCTGCGGTGGTAGGGTTTAAGAAATGGCTCCTTCTGAACCTCCACGGCTTAAAGTGAGAGAATCATTGACGTTCTGAACACTCTGACAATCATGACTGTTAAGAGTAATAAACGCAAAGAACATGATGTAGTGATGAAGTTTCAGAAGAGAATGTACGTCATCTACATTTTCTGTGAATTCGTCTAAGATACATGAAGATCACTGTCTTCATTATCCTGTCTTTCTATTTTCTCGCACTTGTTCATTACCCATCGGTTTGTGTACTTCTAAATTGATTACATCTTATCTAACGTATTAGAGCAGCCATTCACCTTGCTGGGCCCTCGTTTGCAAGTAATCGACGAAAAAGTTTCGTAATGTCGCATGATATACAGCGTTAAAATAGACCTAATTAGTTAAGGAATCACGTAAGCGTAGCGGATAGGATACGAGCGTAACAAACAGGTTGAGCGTTCAAATCTCGTCAGCTGTTTCAAAGGTTTTTATTTTTGAATACTTACCGAAATGACTGATTATTGCTTTTTTTCAATTTAGTGGTTTAAATATAATTTCCTTAAGTTTCTAAACCTTTTTCACATCACTTCAGTCAATTTTCATTTAGATTCCTGGTGCATATTACTTTTATTATTTTTATATGTCCGTCACAGTATTTAAGCATTTGTAAACATGGACCTGTTGGTTACAAAACAAAAGACGAAACATTAAATTCATATTGACTGTGCAGTGGTGCCAAAAATTTTATTTTTCGTTACGTACAAGATGTACTATTTTTTGGATGGTAATCACCACACAAACATTTAAAATAGAAATTTCTTGCATACTGTGGACAAAATAACGCAGCCGAAAAAAAAGGAACGATTACAAACATACGTGATTAATGAGGAAAGGAAGTAATTCGACCAAAATGTAATTCATAAACTGATTAAAATGATAAGGTATAAATTTTTAAAAATTACTTTTAAACGAATTAGTTAAATGAAAAGAATGATCAAAATAATGTTGCCTGTAGAAATGAAAAGTTTTGTAGTATCTGAGACGATTTGAACCCACGACATTCTGCACGTCATTCTCGTACTCTAGCCACTACATTACGACTCCTCCATCTGTGGGACTGTCTTTTTTAATGGTCTAGAACATTACTCAAAATAACTAAATGTTATTTCATCTATTACTCGCAAAGGAGAGCCTACGATGATAAACGGTTGCAGAGTGAAATACCTGGGACTGTAATCAATAACACCGTATATCGATTCCAACCCTGGGAAACTCTCCGTGTTAGTACGGCTCCCTTGTCCTAGGATAGGCTTCGTACGTGACGGAAAAAGCTGTATCCTTTAGCTACACTCTTTATAATGTCCAGTTTGGTACTTCCATCACTTGATATGACTTTACCCAGATAATCGAAACTTTTCACACATTCAATCTCCATTCCTTACAGCATGATGTTACAAGGTGTGGGTGTCCTACTAATTTTCATCGCCACTCTCTTGGTCTTACTTACAGTGAATTTGAATTCTTTAAAATTTTTGTTCCCGTATTCCAGTCTCACCTGAACTTTCATTCACATCTCTCCCCAACTGGAAATATCATCAGCAAAAGCAGAGTACTGAGAACTTCATTTTCTACTTCCTTGATTTCTATCATAATTGAATCCACATGTGTAATTAGGAGTAACGGGGAAGACGACTGCCTTGCTGGACACGCCTATTTGCCTTAAATCATCTCGATTTTCCCGCTCCTACATGTACACTGCTTGCACAGCCTTCATATTTACCTGAACGTTTATAATTAATGAATCAAGAAATCTATATTTTCTCAAGGAATCTCATATTTTACATCTTGATATACTGTCACATTCTTTTACGAAATAGAGGAGTAGTAATATTAGTAGGTTTCCTTTTCCCCAATATTTCTTCATTGACTGATAGAGGGCAATATGAGGTACATCTTTCCCCTGTTACTTCCGAATCCGTAGAGTTATTCTACAGTTAACGTTCTAGGATTCACCTCAGATTCTTTTCTATGATATTTTCCATTATCGTAAGGCAGTATGATAGCAGTGCTTCCTCGGTAGGTGGTGCACTTCTTTTTACTTCATTTTTAAAGAATGGCATTATAATTTCCTTTTTCCAGTCACATGGCACTTTGTTCTTTGTCGATAACGCCTCCAACATCCGATATAACCATTGTATTATTAGGATTCTAGCTACCTCTTTATATCCACTGTCAAGTTCATCTAATCCTGTCGCCTTCCCAGCTTTCGTCTCTTTCAGGGCATTTTCAGTTTCTGCCCAAGAAATTGGATGGTCTTCTTCCCTTACTTCAGTGTCAGTAAGATTTCAAACTAATTCTTCATTTCCCTGATGCCTACCACGTGGCTGATGATACACCGATGTTCTGTTTCAATCGATTTTATATCTTCTGTGTCAGATCCTTTACTTTTCAGCAAAATATATGATAGTTTTTGAGTCCGGTTCTATCTTCCTCTACTTTCTGGGTGGATATTTCCCAACTCTTCTCCTTTTCTTTTTCGACAATTCTCTTTGCTTGGAGATTCTTCTGTAAACGTTCCTGATCCAATGTTGTCGCCTTGTGCTCATCATTGGGCATCGCCCTTCGTTGTGATCTCTTTTGTCAGTCTCCACGTTTTTCCTTGCTATATTCTGTTCTTTATCCGTATCTTTTACTCTGTAGTTCCACATATAGGCGTAACACCATTGACTGTTGATGTTCTACACAGGTTTCGTTCTTCGTCCACACTACAGTCTCAGCTCTTGGCAATTTTTGTACTACTGACTTTTGGAAACTTTTTTCACTTTCATCTTTTAGGCATACCTTCTAAAATAGTCACTCTTTTAATCTTATAATTTAAATCAGCTATTAGTAACCTGTGATACAAACACTCACTTGGTCTAACATTGGTGTTCCTCACTTTTCCTCCAATCAATTTTTCTGTTAAGAGATAGTCGATAACTGTGGTAGATTAATCATTCCATGCGTTTCTAATAATCTTATGACTATCTAGTGTGTCTTCTTTACTACACGATTATTGCTTGTCCAGATAATTAGAGTTTCTACACCCTCAACATTTGTTTCTCCATAGCCAAAAGGTCACATCACTTCATCGTATCCCTTTCTACCAATGCCGATCTGAGCATTAAAATCCCGTATTATAATTACGTTATCACCTGTTATTTGGGCTTGCTATTCCTCAACGAATCTAACCTTTCCATCCTCACTGCACCATTGCTAAGGCGTGTATACTTGGAGTATAGTGAAACTATTGTTTCCCATGTTCAGGATGGCCGGCTTTAATTATCCCTTCACTTAAAAAGCTTACATCTGTAATGGGGCCAACGTCCATTTGAAACAAAAGGCCCTCTCCATTCTTCGCCACTTCCTTATGACCATGCCAGTGTAAATCGTACCCACCAATCTGCAGTGTTGAGTTCTGTCCAATCCATTTCGTCTCACTCGTTCCAAGGATATGATGGATGTTTCTCCTCTCAGTTATGACTATAACCTATTATAGTACCACATAAATTAGCATCCTAACTGCAGTAATGCCACTGAAACGTGTGAATCTACTCTAGACAACTGGACTGTTGAAATGTGTGTGGTATTATGTCACGTTTGCCAGCGTCCAAGCAAAATTATAAAGAGTGTTTTGTGCACCAGAAAGAAGGGCAGGAGAATAATTAAGACCCCCGCTAATCTTGGAGTGTTAACGAACGTCACTAACTATAGAATGAAAATGACACTACGATACGGTGTGAATGGTGCAATAGAGAAAACAAATCTGCTGAGAGCACAATAATGAATTTCTATGAATTACGAGAATCGAACAAATAAAAACCAAACAACTGAACTTATAGCAGCTAAAACACAGGCTTATATTGAAATGCTAAGCTCAATCAACGTTTTGCTGACAATAAATTTCGAATGGAGAGTGAGATATCGATTGGAGATGATAATACTTTATACTCAAGTGGTAACGCACATAGTTAAGATTTCTTTGTTACTTTGGCCTTTTGTTTCTACATACACTACTTATAACGTGATATCTCTGCTGAACATCCACAAGCTCATTTTCTCTCGTGTTCTGTTAATATCTGATATTTCGTTTTTGCAGTATGTAGATGGAGTCATCACTGAGAAATTCAGCTCAACGAGATTATACACTCACGTCGACTGAAAAGTTTGTTTACTCTGCTCACATCCTACTAGCCGGCCGGTGTGGCCGTGCGGTTCTAAGCGCTTCAGTTTGGAACCGCGTGACCGCTACGGTCGCAGGTTCGAATCCTGCCTCGGGCATGGATGTGTGTGATGTCCTCTAGTTAGTTAGGTTTAAGTAGTTCTAAGATCTAGGGGACTGATGACCTCAGAAGTTAAGTCCCATAGTGCTCACAGCCGTTTGAACCATTTCACATCCTACTGTCGTATTAGTTCTACTTCTCGTTAACCTTGCCGTGTTAATACACATCGTAGTATCGAATTTAGCACTATACATACATGGGACTACTATGTCGAACTGCCATATAAAATTCCATAGGGGAAAAAATGAAATTTCCTGGGAGATGTGCCGGACAGGGACCCAAACGTGGGACTTTCGAAAAAGATTCATTCTGGAAGGAAATAAAAAGTGCGCGACAATACAAATAGACGTTTTCCGCCCCGCCTCACGTAGGGGGGGGGGGGGGGGGGCACTTGTTTGGGCTGACTATGTCTGTGTGTCCTATAACTGAAGTTACAACTATCTATCGAAACGCAAGAGAAAATGTGTTTCACGATGCTTATCAGAGACATGTGTACATTGGCGAGACGCCATCATCCATTTTAATCTAGCATAAAGCTGGGCTTAGTTTGCACATAAGAAAAAGAGACGTTGTTCATCGTTCATGACAAGGAATCGTACTGCGATATTTACTATACTTGGCGTTTACAACTACCAGTGGGTTGGTCGTGGTTCAAATTACGTTTTTACTAATAAAGTGTTATTTAGACAGCCTTCCAGCGGCATGAGTTCTTGGCACCAGTGTCATTAGGAAGCTTTGCGAAATGCTTTAACTACTTCTTTATAGCGTCAAGGTCACGAATTTTGCTCCAAATTGGACTAGGAACTCAAGTTTTTCACCAAATCTGTGCCGTACATGATACATTGATGAAAGACGTATTACTCACGTTGGTAAATCGTACATATTATAAAAGTGGATGATTGTATATATATTCCGCATGTACTTATAAATCAATGGATCGATCTCAGTCAAACTTCAGCACACATTACTTACTGGCAGGGAAGAACTACAGTGGGGGAAGAACCACCTACAACTCAAAGAAGTGGAGGTGGAAGAGAAGCGTAGCCCAGGGCTATAGTCATCGTTCACACGCACCACAAAATGAGGGACGGAAGATGTTTATCTCTTACTACATTTTCACTGTTCATGGAATACAACTGCTGCATCAAACATGACATTTTAATTCAATGCTTATTTACTAATAATACTATCCCCAACAAATTTTGCAGGTAGTATCCACATATATCACTGAACGCACTTGCAAAAATATGTCACCGAACGTACATATTTAAGGAGATACGAGTTCATAAACAATGAGATATACGAAAAACTGCCGCATCCTGCATGACGTTTTGTTGTATTGTTTCTTTGCTACTAACTCATTTCGCACCTCTCCGGGGAGCTCTGCCTTGCCGAAGTATGTACCCATGCGGGAGGAGAGGCTTACGTATTCCCGTGCAGCTGACGGCTATGCCGGCTGTAGCGTAGCTACTCGCAGTTTCTCCCATGCCGGACGTGCCTCAGCGGATGAACCACTCCCACATCCATTCCTGTAGCCATTTCCTAATTCCGCAGATACCCATCCCAGAGTTTGATGCGATCCGTGCCAATGGGTGCATGGCACTTGGTGAATGTGAGTTATCACCGGAGCCTCAGGGATAATTGACCTCGCAAGGCATGGTGTTTCGTAGTGTCGAACGAAGAGATTTCTAGCTTTCGTGAGACCGAAATGGAGAACACGGAAAGCAAAACAAAAACTGAGGGACTCGATGAGACCTGAAACATACAAGTACCGGGGTTGGAAGAGATGTAAGTTGTTAAGGTAATTGGATCTGGCGATGTTAGTGAGAAGTTTACCAGGTCAAATTCAAATACTTGTCTGAGGCTCAAAGAGTCAGAGAGGAAACATCTCTAAGGAAAAAAGTAAAGGAAGGTAAGGAATACCTTCCTAAACATAAGTAGAGAGAAGTAGAAGGTCTTTAAACTCAGACAACCAAAAACAGACTGTACCAGAGTGGAGCGAGTGATCGGACCACTGGTAACTCTAAGACAAGGAACAAGGGAGGTGTCTAGTACTCCCAGTCCTCAAGATAAACGGATCCAGGTAAAACCGAAGCAGTAAACAGAGAAATAAACCTGTAGCATTGCAGTCTAGGTTTTCTGGATGGCGGTTAGCCAAAAGTTGACCGCTGACCAACTTCACTTCAGAGTGGAGGGAGTTTGTAGAGGTGGCTCTCTTCGAGAAAATTGGGGAGTACCCAAATTCAGGAGTGTCTATCTGGACAAAGGTGTTCTTATATTTGTCTGTGAAGTAATAGGAAACGGTGAAGTGGCTGAAGGATATGGTGCCCAAGATATCTTCATGGGAGGAGGTGAAGCTGCAAGTCAAGACAGCCGCTGAGCTCTTCAGGACCCCAAAGGCATGAATTTGGGTACCACAACTTCTTAAGAATTCTCCTCTACAGCCTCTGTTCGAGAAAATGACAGCACAGAACGAGAAGGTCTCGACAGACTATTGGAGAGTAATCAACCAAAAAGTTGTGTCGAATGGTCAAACCTTTGTGGTGCTAGCGGCAATGCGAGAACAGGATCTGAAATTCTACTTAGGGTTCCCGCACGTCGGGATAATCAAAGACATCAGAAGCGACCAAGGCTCCAAGTTTAAGGCTGCAAGTGTTTCAGATAAACTTGTAACACAATAGAGTGGTAACTGCCATCCTGAGTCGTCTGAGAAGACGGATGGACGGGGTCCTAATCCAGAAACTCTGTTTATACAAAGGGGTCGTTTGAGGCCTCGGAGGAACTGGAGATAGGTTGATATATGTTAGCAATTTAAAGACCTCTAGAACTTGCGTTTATTTTTAATGGAATTTCATACATGTCAGCGGTGGACTTCTGTTGCAGGGACTTAATGACCATCAACATGAAACACAAGGGAAATTGTGTTGGCCTTAGCTTACCCTCCTTGTGAGGATGGCACTCCTGCATCCCTGGAAGTGAGCAGACTGGTAGTTAGCTGCTCACAGCAGAATGATCAACTGTTGGTTGCTTGTGATGCAAATGCGTACAGCCTAGTGCGGGAAAGCAGCGACACCGACAGCAGAGATCAGCACTCACTCGAATGTTTACTATAACAGGTAGATTTGTCGCTACAATGGGTAGTTAGGTGAAACATCATCATATATATTGATGGAACTATCTTTATCTGGCTACATCTATATTAAGTCTGACGTTGAAATGAGTGTCAAACATTCCACGACCTATAGCAAAACCTGGGAAAACAGACTGAGACTCATACAGGAAAGTCCTTAATTCATGGTGATCTGAACTAAGAACTTAAATAAGGAACCCAGTAGGTTTTGAGAAAATGGGAGACACAGTGGCATCTGCCATTATGATCTCATATTTAGAAAACTGTCCAATCACCAAGAAGTGCGCAAACAGAAATTTACCTTGCCAGAACAATAATCTGGGAGTGTAAAGGAAGCAGTTAAGAAGACTGTTCAATGTTCCGACGAAGGAGGGAAAGTAGGCAAAATTTCAGGAAGCCCAGATGAAACGCAACCTTGCGATCAAGCAAACAAGGCTATCTTTCTGGTAGGTATTCAGCGAGGAAGTGGGAGATACAGCTACTTGAGCTAGACTTCATAAAATCATCACTAGAATAACAACTAAACCATTAGGTGCTCTAAGGAGGGAGGATGCTGGATATACATGGTTAGCATGTGCCTCTCAAGGCTCACTTCCCTCAGTGCTTTCTGGCAGATAACACAGACCAGGAGTCAGTTCATGACAGGTACAGGTTTACAGATAATTAAAGGGAAAACGGCGAATCTGCCAGAGAATGTAACGTTCTCCAGAAAATTCCGTCAGCAGTGTGATTTTTTTCACCATTCAAGTCTTCCAAGAGAAGAGAAGGAGTCTTTCCAGATGTACTGCAAAAAATAGGAGAGTGTTTAATTAGATTCTTATACAGACCGTTTAGAGTAAGGACAGCAGCAAGAATCATTCCTAATGCTTGGGGAACAACAAGTTTTGTTTTCATTTCGAAGCCTGTGAGAATTGTTGAGATGAAGGCTAAAGTTATGAGACTGATCAGTCTGCCCTCATCATTTCTTCTTCAGACATTAGAAAATCTACTTAATGTGTATGTTAGGGAGAAAAGGTTAACTAAGGTTTGTGTACATGTAAACCAACACACATATCAGCCATAAAAATCATGTGAAACAGCACATCAGCGGTTTGTTGGCGAGGATGGAGAAAGCTCTACACTTTTTAGGAAATAGCTCTATGCATCCTTCCGTAGTCGAATCTTGTACATACTACCTTCTGATCCAGTTACGTAATACTGATTTTACCATCCCATTAGTGGTGGTTAGGAGAGGTCCTGGTTCAATAAACGGAGCTGTCGCGCACGTCCTAGCTAGAGTGTGTTAAATTATGAATAATCGGCGAAATGACAGATAACCATTCAACAATTCCCAGCTGCTTCAATAAACCTTTAGTTGTAACAACTGGAAGACAAGAACAGTGGACGTCCAGGGGACGTCATCTGGTTTACTGTCGGGTCGAACAGAGACGGAGATACTCGGGCCGGAGTACTTGTGGTACAGCTTAGACTACAGAGAGCAGTTTCTGTAGACAAGTTCGCGCCTCTACTCCACACTCTTAGAGCGTGCACAGAGCAGAATTTCTGTTGTAGTACAAGAAAATTGAATCTTGCAACCAACAATGGTAATAGGTCCTTGTAGTAACTCCTGCTGACCAGTCTCATTTGGTGTAATTGAAAATGTATCCACTGTCTTGTACACTGGAAGTCTGTTCCTCCTCATGTATCTTCTGCGACGGTAAGGCATGGCTGTGTGCTTCGTGCGGCTGCCTCGAGTCGAATGAACATGCTGCTGCCTCTACGCACAGTTATCAAGCCACATGACGTCAGAACTTCCTGCCCCCACTGGCGCGCACAGCGCCAGCGCGCCTTATCAGTGTTGCGCAATCTTGATTTTCCAGCAACACGGGCCTAGTAATACTAGGGCCCGTGTTGCCCGGCTGCCTCGTCCAGCGGCCAAGTCCCGCTCAAGGTCACCCGCCTTATAGTGTGGGTCCCTGGTCAATGTAGCGATGAATAAGCTGACAGGGCAGGCGCGACGGCTCCATTTATTGGATCTGAACATTTTCTAACCATCGTTAAGGCATTGGTAAAATTAAAACTTAGTAGCTGGATCAGGAGGTAGTACATAGAATATTGGACTACGACCCAGAAACAAAAACATGGAAAAGCCATGTTCAAAGAGAAGTTAAAATAATCCTGAATTTCAACAGGAAACGGATTAAACTAATGTAAGGCGTGTGACTGTCCATGGGCACTTTACGAAGCAGCTAGACGCGATATATATATAGAGGAAATAGTCCATAAAAGTAGACTATGTCGTGAGGAGGATAAAACTGCGCCACATCTAATCTTCCATTGAGAAGTTATGGACGGAAAAACACACAGTATAACATAACAAGTTATTACGAGATAACATTCGATGCAGGATGGCTACGTCTTTTTCTTCGCTCACAGCGCAGCTGACGCTACCAGCCGTGAGAAAGGTCTCAGGTAACAGTCAGTAGGCAAATTCATACCCCGTACGAATCTAAATAAACCATAGTAATTATCATCCGATTTTGTTCAAACTTGGTATGCAATCTTTTGTCATTAAGGAAGGGATACTGTCAAAATTTCAGATATTTATCTATTATAGTTACGGAGACTCGGAAATTTGCTTAATTGTCCTAAAACCGACACTTATGTTTCAATACCCAGTTAGGAACAATAAGCAAATATCTTTTATTATCATCTGAAGTCCGAACAAAACTCACAGTATATAAAATCACTTCACTGAAATTTTCTTTTCAAAACTTTAATTCCTCTACGTTATGTAGTGCAAAAATCATTCAAAATTATTATTTGCTTATTATTTTTTGTGTGAATGACAGAGTGTTAAAACTTCATGCTATTTTATTAAAACCTTATAAAATTGAACCATGGGGAAACTGTTGCAACCACGATGCTGATGACATATGTCGATGTGTGCTTGCTTTTGTAAGAGAGCAGCCAGAATAAAAGTCTGAAGCGGAAAAATTTTCTGTGTCAATTTAAAGAATATTTTGCATTTCGTTCTATTTTATTAAACAATGTATTAAAAATTGAACTTGTAATGACGTCAATGACTACCTGATTAGTGGTTGGCTAAGGCAAGTTTTGCCGTGAGAATGATCTGGAAGGATCATTCTGATTGGTCATTCAGATCAACAGCCAATCAGAATTAAGTGGTTCGAGCGTGCAGATAGATAGGCAGTGAGGAGAGGAGCATCGAAGTAGCCACTCGTGAACCTGCTTCCGAGTAACACCATGTTAGATGTAAAATGAAGAACTAGCGAGTTCATTGCGTTTAAAACGTGTCGCGACTAAGGCGGCTTAAGTCACGAACATTTTGCGGGAAGTCTGATGTTCCTGAATAACTTAGTTGAAGTTTTATAAGCGTGTGACCTTTTGGTCGTTCTTCATGGAATATTTTGGCGAGCACTTCTGACATAGAGGACCACTGAAAAGACCAAATGTTCAACTCGCTAATAGTGGTTGGTCAATGACTGTTAGATCACAAATTTTATCGTGTAGGACTTGCAGAAATTCTGGCTGCTTTCTCGTGCGAGAATATGTTGTATAGACTGTGAACTTGGAATGATTGAGCATTTGCCTTATTGAATACGGACCCGATAGTCATTTCCCGTGCTTTATTAAGAATAAAAAGCCGTTTCAGTAGAATTTTCAAATGGTTACTGAAATTAAACTACATCCTCCGAACGCCCGAAGTTTTTGAATATGAACTTACAGGAACTGGTTGGCAACTTGAGTTACGCGGCCTCTGTTGGGTAGGCATTCGGTAGTGGTTTCATCAACGCTGCTTTGCACTGCCTAGCAAGTATCTACCAGTGCAGGGGGAAGGGACGTCGGAAAGAAGAAATATAGAGATAGGCGAACCGTTCGAAGGAAGTTACTGAGAGAGAGTACGGAGACGAAACGCAAGAAATGCAAGTAAAATGTGTGTACTAATATGTGTAAAATACGTTAAATATTTGTGACGTGAATATGTGGGCAAAGCCACAGACAAAAAGCTGCTCGTAAACCATTACATTGGTTTCAGACTAACTTGATACACATACTACTTATATGTGTAATGAAATCCTGCAAGGATAAAAATCAGTAACCCGCTATTGGTAATGGGATGATAACGTGGAAAGAGAAATTGGAGTAAGATAGTGAGAGAGAGGAAGGGGGAATGTGGAGGTGGACACAGCAATGGAGGGGCAGGACAAGGACAGAAAGCATGGGGGTAGGGGGAATGTAAAGACTATGAAATTTACTCCATATACGACTCGTATGGCATTCATCCAATATAGGTCTCAAAATTCTGGACAGGTTTTTGACACATCTGTGGCAGCAGCTACATTCGTGGGCTGCCTCTTCCTGTGGGCCAATACATACAGCACGATAGCCAAAAACTTAAGCAGTTACTTTGTAAACAATCTCACATTCTCCTTCTTCTGTAAACTACACTTTATGCTTCTTCTTCTTACACAATTTGAAATGCTTCTTAACGATTTAAGGCTTATTACATATACTTCAAAATATACGTATATACACTCCTGGAAATGGAAAAAAGAACACATTGACACCGGTGTGTCAGACCCACCATACTTGCTCCGGACACTGCGAGAGGGCTGTACAAGCAATGATCACACGCACGGCACAGCGGACACACCAGGAACCGCGGTGTTGGCCGTCGAATGGCGCTAGCTGCGCAGCATTTGTGCACCGCCGCCGTCAGTGTCAGCCAGTTTGCCGTGGCATACGGAGCTCCATCGCAGTCTTTAACACTGGTAGCATGCCGCGACAGCGTGGGCGTGAACCGTATGTGCAGTTGACGGACTTTGAGCGAGGGCGTATAGTGGGCATGCGGGAGGCCGGGTGGACGTACCGCCGAATTGCTCAACACGTGGGGCGTGAGGTCTCCACAGTACATCGATGTTGTCGCCAGTGGTCGGCGGAAGGTGCACGTGCCCGTCGACCTGGGACCGGACCGCAGCGACGCACGGATGCACGCCAAGACCGTAGGATCCTACGCAGTGCCGTAGGGGACCGCACCGCCACTTCCCAGCAAATTAGGGACACTGTTGCTCCTGGGGTATCGGCGAGGACCATTCGCAACCGTCTCCATGAAGCTGGGCTACGGTCCCGCACACCGTTAGGCCGTCTTCCGCTCACGCCCCAACATCGTGCAGCCCTCCTCCAGTGGTGTCGCGACAGGTGTGAATGGAGGGACGAATGGAGACGTGTCGTCTTCAGCGATGAGAGTCGCTTCTGCCTTGGTGCAATGATGGTCGTATGCGTGTTTGGCGCCGTGCAGGTGAGCGCCACAATCAGGACTGCATACGACCGAGGCACACAGGGCCAACACCCGGCATCATGGTGTGGGGAGCGATCTCCTACACTGGCCGTACACCACTGGTGATCGTCGAGGGGACACTGAATAGCGCACGGTACATCCAAACCGTCATCGAACCCATCGTTCTACCATTCCTAGACCGGCAAGGGAACTTGCTGTTCCAACAGGACAATGCACGTCCGCATGTATCCTGTGCCAACGTGCTCTAGAAGGTGTAAGTCAACTACCCTGGCCAGCAAGATCTCCGGATCTGTCCCCCATTGAGCATGTTTGGGACTGGATGAAGCGTCGTCTCACGCGGTCTGCACGTCCAGCACGAACGCTGGTCCAACTGAGGCACCAGGTGGAAATGGCATGGCAAGCCGTTCCACAGGACTACACCCAGCATCTCTACGATCGTCTCCATGGGAGAAAAGCAGCCTGCATTGCTGCGAAAGGTGGATATACACTGTACTAGTGCCGACATTGTGCATGCTCTGTTGCCTGTGTCTATGTGCCTGTGGTTCTGTCAGTGTGATCATGTGATGTATCTGACCCCAGGAATGTGTCAATAAAGTTTCCCCTTCCTGGGACAATGAATTCACGGTGTTCTTATTTCAATTTCCAGGAGTGTGTATATAACTTTTGAACACTATTAAGGTAAATACATTGTTTCTTCTTTATCAAAATCTTTCAGTTGCTAACTATGCCAATCAGTAGTTAGTGCCTTTAGTAGTTAGAATCTTTCATTTAGCTGGCAATATTGGCGCTCGCTGTATTGCAGTAGTTCGAGTAACGAAGATCTTTGTTAGATAAGTGATTCATGAAAGGTATAGGTTTTGGTTAGTCAGGGGCATTCTTTTGTAGGGATTATTGAAAGTCAGATTGCGTTGCGCTAAAAAAAAAAATATTGTGTGTCCGTTTAGTGACTATCAGAAAAAGTAAAGAGAGAAATGTCTGAGTACGTTCAGTTTTGCTCAGCTGTTTGAAAATCAAATAACCAGCACAGTAATTTTTAATTTTTCCAAGGGGACGTTTCATTATACGTATCCGGAACGTGAACCACAAACAAGATTTTTTTGCAGGGAAGGAGGGAGATGCCACTCCATGTGTGCGTCATCCTCAGATACGGGTGGTACAGCGCATTAAAAAGCACTGCAACAGAACACAGTTACAGGATTATGAGGTCTGGGGTGAAGTGATGTACCTTGGGAGCTGCTCTCCCTGCCTCCGTGCACAAAAAAATTGTGTGTGGTTCACCTCTTTGATACATATAATTCCATTTATGCACGATTGTAAACCATCGTATGGTGTAGGGCAAACATCATATCGGTATGTATGGGATCAAGCATCTACCACAGGAGACACTCTCGTCTTGGAGTTAGAAGTATATGTAAGAACCCTTAAATCATGAATACACTTCTCACTTTCTCTAATAAGAGGAAGCAGAAAGTGCACCTTTGAGAAGGAGAATTTGATACAGATTGCACATCTTGTTGGGATTTTGCCTATAGTGATGCAGATACTGGCCCATGGAAACATGCACAGATGATTGTAGTCGCTTCCATAGATGAGTCGAACACCTTGCAAGATGGCTATAATTTTGCACCTTACGAACACTTATCTACATACTTTGCCGTGATTTAAAAGTGGAATTAGATATCATTTGATTTGTTGTACAACATATATATGAATATTTAAAGAAGACTGACATTGTCACGTACACCTTGTAAATAATGGTTAACACTTAATGTATGAAAGGTGACAGAGTGTCTTAATTATCAAAACAGTGTAATGAATCATTGCCTATACTAGTAGAGGTTGGAACGATGTGGAAATGAAACGGCAGGCGTAACTCAAGCCCTGGTAGGAAAAACCCGCACAGGTGTGTTGGTCGTGCTTCATAAAGGGAGTGCCAAGACGGACGGTCTGGCCACCTGAGCGCGGAAGCACAATACAGTGGCAGCCGGCTGGTGTTGTAGTGGGGCCAGAAGGATAACTGGACAATATTTCGGAAACTCTGAAAATCTGGAAGCAGCAGAAAGGAACGAGAAATCGTTACCTCGGAAATCGCAGGTTGGGTTGTTTCTGAGGATTTTTTACTCTGAGAACCATGTCGTTGTATGAGTATAGGTATTCACTTGTAGTGTTTGGTATGTAGATTATGTCAGTCGTCTTGCATTAATTATATTAGATCGCGTAGCTGTAAAAAAGGGCAGATTTAGGCAATTCATCAATCACATTGGTAAGGAAATTCATTTGTATCTATTTACGTCCATTGGACATTGATATATAAACAGTTATAAATGAAAGGGGTTTTGATCTACAACAAATATATAAGCTAAAACAGCATTTATCATTTTATAGTTACTAGTTCCCTTAATCATCCATTTATGTTTATGTTGTAATTTATACATCGTAGAGCAAGAAGGAGGAGATTCTAAGAGAGATTCTAAGATCTGCTTCAGGGGGTAGTCAGACAGGATCAAATCTTCATTCCAGCGTTCACTATTTTCCGTTGCGCCCATTAATTTTACACCGGCCTGGAGTAGCATCTTGGAACTTGTCCAAAAATTTTGTAAGTTCCATAGAAGTCACATTTGCATGTATTAATGTTTTGATCTACAACAAATATATGAGCTAAAACAGCATTTATCATTTTATAGTTACTAGTTCCCTTAATCATCCATTCATGTTTATGTTGTAATTTATACATCATAGAGCAAGAAGGAGGAGATTCTAAGAGAGATTCTAAGATCTGCTTCAGGGGGTAGTCAGACAGGATCAAATCTTCATTCCAGCGTTCACTATTTTCCGTTGCGCCCATTAATTTTACACCGGCCTGGAGTAGCATCTTGGAACTTGTCCAAAAATTTTGTAAGTTCCATAGAAGTCACATTTGCATGTATTAATGTAATCGAATAAAACGTACTGCAACTTGTAAAAGCAAAATATTGTTTATTATTGCATATTTTCTGATCTTCTATATTTTGTTAATATACATTTCGTACTTTGTGAATTGAGGGAAGTGATACGCCGTTGCTAAAAAGACATTGTCATTCTCTTTTTGTGTTACATCAGTCTTATTCATCACTCTGCAGTGCTTCCGAAATAACTATTTGAATTATTATAGCACACTTTCCTGTACAAACACACTAACAATTAATCTGAAATGGGACGTGTGATGTGCAGGTTCTTGTGCGTGTTGTGTTTGGTGTTATAGACCATTCTTGATGGGTAGTAAACCTGCATACAACAAATTGTTAAGATTATATCACTGCTAGTTGGTTCCTTTTTCTATTCCATTGCCTATGAAGCAATTGGAGAACGAAAGCGCGCCTCTCCCAAGTAACTTTAAGCATTCAGTTGTTTTGAACCCGTGCAACATCTACTCTGTGATATGGATTGCTATGGAGATTCGGAGTTGGAATTAAAATCCATTGGAGGAAGAAATAAAAACTCTGAGGTTCGCCGATGACGTTGTAAATCTGTTAGAGACAGCAAAGAACCTGGAAGAGCAGCTGAACAGAATGGACAGTGTCTTGAAAGGAAGACGAGGATAATGGAATGTAGTCAAATTAAATCGGGTGATGCTGAGGTAATTAGATTAGGAAATGAGACGCTTAAAGTAGTAAACGAGTTTTGCTATTTGGGGAGCGAAATAACTGATGATGGTCAAACCAGAGAGCAAATAAAATGTAGACTGGCAATGGCAAGGAAAACATTTCTGAAAAAGAGAAATTTGTTAACATCGAGTATAGATTTAAGTGACAGGAAGTTGTTTCTGAAAGTATTTGTATGGAGTGTAGCCATGTATGGAAGTGAAACGTGGATGATAAACAGTTTAGACAAGAAGAAAATAGAAGATTTCGAAATGTGGTGCTACAGAAGAATGCTGAAGATTAGTTGGGTAGATCACATAACTAATAAGGAGGTATTGAATAGAATTGGTGAGAAGAGAAACTTGTGGCGCAACTTGACTAGAAGAAGGGATCGGTTGGTAGGGCATATTCTGAGGCATCAAGGGATGACCATTTTAGTATTGGAGGGCAGCGTGGAGGGTAAAAATCGTAGACGGAGACCAAGAGCTGAAGATACTAAACAGATTCAGCAGGATGTAGGTTGCAGTAGGTACTGGGAGATGAAGAAGCTTGCACAACATTGAGTAGCATGGAGGGCTGCATCAAACCAGTCTCTGGACTGAAGACCACAACAACAAAACAACATGGAGATACTCATTCTGTAGTGTTCAAATCTGAAATACTCTCCAGTAATGTCGACTATTTGTTGGAACAGAACGTCAGAATTCCCGCCTTCTAGTCGGTGTTAAATAAATGGTGTGCTGTGGTCTGATGACTATTTCCTATGTTAAAATGCACTGTGGTCTAGCGCTGGTGACTGTTTCTCGTGTTGAAATATGGTGGATAAGAAGGCAACAGATTATTAGTCTCGTAAAACGTCGCTATTTCGTCGGATACATTTACCATCGCTGATGATAAGTTTATGGGGGATGACGTAAACATACAATTACGGAACTGTAATCGGAAATGAATTTCTTAAACCGTTGTTGTTAACACATTTGGGAAACTATAAATGAGTTATGTGTTGTTGTTGTGGTCTTCAGTCCAGTGACTGGTTTGATGCAGCTCTCCATGCTAGTCTATCCTGTGCAAGCCTCTTCATCTCCCAGTACCTACTGCAAACTACATCCTTCTGAATCCGTTTAGTGTAGTCATTGTTGGTCAACCTGTAACGTGTGCGCGGGCCACACAATACTCATTAAAGCCTGTACTATGATAAGTGAGTGGGGTTTACCTTACGAGACAGGATTTTTGTATAGATATTGACCGCGTGTACCTGAATGGTGGCTAATCAGACTTACACCCACTCTGTAATAACAATGATACGTTAAGTAAATTCGAAATGCAACTACACGTCAGGACGGACAAAAGAAAGCACAGCAGATGCTACCAATTTGCTAATAATACAGTCGCCAGCCTAATTAGGCATTAACTGAGTTTCTTCCCTGTGCAAGTTGGCAGATATTCGCGCAAAGCAGCAAGTAGTAACGCTGCTTAATATAGTAGCATTTTAGAACCAGAAAATCTATTGAACTGATAGTTTCACGTTCTGTACTGATATGGAAAAACTATAAATACATAACACTACACTATAATGTATACTACAAAACTTCGTACTGTCTATTGATCTGATTAAAATCGGACTTAGGTTACCCTAGAAATAGCACTTTGGGGCCACACACAAAATGTCATTTTTTGATAAAGATAAAACCCTGATAACTTTTTACATATATATTGACTTTAACTTTTGCTGGTCAAATCAATTTAGAGCACTTCAGAGTTCAAATGAATAAAAAACGGTGGGGGGACCTTGAAATTGTTGTCATCACTGTATTAAAAAAAATTTGATTACCAAATTCATTAAGCGCTCAAGATTTCCAGTATATGAGTTACTGTTCTTTTTATCTTATTTCCTGCTTATTTAAATACCTTTTTATCTGTCTCTAAATAATTAAACTTCATTACTAAATCAATATTAAAGTTATCTTCCAACTTTGTCAGACCTTCGTTATTCATTTACTGGTTCATTAACAAAACAGTTCTTTAAACACCATTCTTACATAGTTAGGTCTGCAGGTAATTGTTATTAACACAAAATTAAATTTTTCATTTCGGGACACTCGGATTGCACAACATATGGAAAGGACCCTATCTAGGTTAGTTGTGAGGATAATTAAATGATAGGAAAGTTCTGGTAAAATTTAAGTTGTTATTGAACAGTATGGAACAAAAGTAACACTGGTCCATACGAATACAGTACTAAAAGTTTCAACCTGTTTATATCGATGCGGCGGTTGGCGGGCGGCGAGATGGCGAGGCACAGAGCACACATACAACCACAGCTATGGCTCTTGACGTATCGGCACTTTAATTCTTCTTAGCGTCGCAATACTTTTCCATTTAGTGCTTATGGAATTTTGCCATGCTGTGTGGGCTTTGGAACGGCATACCCGAGGCTCAGTAAAAGTACGTCTTGCAGGAGAGCCTCCTCGCTCCAGAACGTGTTGCTCAGACCAATGCCACACTCCAACTACTACTGCTGAGTCCGTTGCGCCGTACAACGCCCGCGTGCATTTTCCCGCGCTCTCCTGCTATCCACCTTTTAACGCTCCATTACAGACAGGGTATTCACCCGAGGTTTTACATTATACATATCCTAACATTGCCTGCGTATGGACCAGACGCACAGTTACAATTTTAAACATCTTGCAACAGTTCCAACATTTGTTACATTTCAATTCTTTTACAACATTGTTTGACATTTGACATAAACATTAATATTCACATTGAAAATTGTTTACAGTTTTCTTAACACAATGACATGAAACAAAAAAGAAATGAAATCAGAACATCGATTACACTAATTTATCGAAAAATCAGATGGAAAAAAAATTTACTTAAATGTACAATAGTACAGCGTTGTTGTTGTTGCACATGCCCCTGTTTCCAGTAAATTTCACTAAGTGCAAATTTGATGGGAACACTAAACTTTATTTTTATACAGTTGTTCTGAATCTTTGCATGAATGTGCCATCATAAAAGTTTATACCACTAACTTTCTTTCACTCACATTATATAGGTTTATACTTTTTAATATATCGAGAACATTTACCTATCATTTACTTAAGTGCCTTTGGCACAGTCCAACCTCCTATCACAACATGATTTGAATAGCAAATTACTTATTATTAAATTTCTCAGAAAAATAAATTCAAAAGCTGAAACACAAACACTTAACTACAAAGCATATGCAAATACCTATATACACTATAAAACCATTTGTTGCTGCTTGCATTAAATAGCAGTCCATTTCCTTATTTACTAATAAACACACAATAATATTTAGGAAAAATTACTACACGTATTTGCTGCCTATTATTCAGATTTGGGCAGTCCACTTCACATCATTTTATCACATCACCTGTACCACACTTACAATTCTCCTTTGACTAATTATCTGCCCTCTTTGGTGTTTGGCAGTCCTTTATATTATGACTCATATACTGCCTACTTTGATTTTTGGCAGTCCCATCTTTTATTTGGCTTGCTGCATTTACCCTTTCATTTCAGCCCTTTTCTCCATACATCTTTAAATTTATAGTACATTTGGTAATCTGAAACTCGTATAAGTACATTAGCACACTGACATTGGTATACATACATTTACAAAGGTTTGTTACATTTGGAATAAAATAGTTTCAGCATTAGATCCAGCACATTTACTGCAGATTGCTTTCTGATTGTACTTAGGTTACTCATTCCTAGGAACATACAGTTTCAGGTCCTCAACGTTTCTTACACCTAAAGGTCTTTTGGATTTTGGGTAGATCAGGTAGTAAGCATTATCATGTGGATTGTTCTGTATTATATAAAGTCCATTATAAATGTATTTAAATTTGGAAATTTCATGGTTCAGTTCACTAGATTTTTCGTGGGTTTTTAAAAGAACGTAATCCCCAATTTTAAATTTTGAAACTTTCAATTTTTTATCATGTCTTTTAGATCTAGATTCAGCTTTTTGCTTTGCCCTTTTTCTGACTAATTCTTTCTTTTCACTCAACCCCAAGCCTGTATGAGGTGGAAACTTTAGTTTTTCCTCAATTAAACTTTTACTTCTGCTGCCTAACAAAATTTCTTCCGGTGGGAACCCAGCAGTTTCATGATGTAAGGTGTTCATGAGATTCTCAAAGTCCAATATAAATCTGCCCTAGGCTCTACATCATGCCCCTTCCTGTTTTTTTCCACAACGCACCTTGGTCGACTGTGCCATTGTCCCAAGATACGTTCCTGACCCGTGAACCATTTATATCTGGTGGCTTTCTCGGTTTCTGGAGCTCAAAGTCTTTGCTTACTTGAATTCTTTGCAAAATGAACACTGAGTCATCAGGTGGCTCTTTCTTTCTGTGTTCAGTCTCAACATCTGGGTTCTGTTTTAAAACTTCGTCATCAGTATGTACATTATCGCAATTAGTTGTATTCCCTTTATTTTCGCTAGTACCGAAATACTCGTCATCTGAACTATCGTCAGAATCCGACCATTCTGGATCGCTTTCAGGTTCCAACATAAAAGCTTTTCTGAGACAGGCACTAAGTTCTTCCTCTGCATTTTCGTCAGGCTTTGATTTTAACTCAGTATCCTCTTTTGACAAAACGACCTCATTATCAGCTTTACTCACATCCAATGTTACTTCATATTTAGTGTAATCCTCGTGGACTTTAGTTACTCTTAGGTAATTACCTGCCCCTTCCCCACGGTGCCTTTCGGTAGCAGCTTGTACTGTTGGTGGATCGTTAACAGAAGTTACTTCCTCGTCAATGCTTAGGATTTCCTATCTTTAACCATCGTCCTATCGGCAGCACGCATACTTTGTGCGGCGCTGTTTACTCTCTCCTCTTCGAATTCGGGCCACGTCACCTTATCGACGTCCCTACTATCTCCTTTTTCACTAATTAACCTCCTTGCCTCATACTGCTTCTTAAAATCCTCCCACTCACATTGCTTGAGGCCCTTGTACAGATTATCGATCTGCACACGCCAATCAGTTACTTCTGCTAATTCATTCTCGCCATTTACTTCATTGCCAACACTGCTAACCGCACCTCTCTGTGTATCCACTGTTCCAACTACTATTTCCTTCACCACGGAATTACCACTCGTAATGTATTCACCAGCTCTTATGTCAATGTTCGTACCTAATGCTGCCGCCTTGCTAGCGGCTTCTCTTTGAACATCTGTTCTGCTAGGCTGGGCCGTTCCCCACTGATGCTCCACTCGCCTGTTAACATGTATCGTTCTGGGCGGCGAAGATGAGTCACCTGCGCTCGCACCTGACGCTTGTTCCGCAACAACACGTTGCGTCGTTCCCCGCCTGTCTCTAAGCTGTCTCATAACTTTACTGCCAGTCCGGTAACATTTCTCAAATCGGGGCCGGTATGTTCTGTCCGCTTCCATTTGGCCCACAACGTTCGCGGAATTCAGTTTCCCGCGTCGTTATTATTTTGCGTGGTGTACCCTCTACCGCGACCTGGATAACCCCCTCTTCCTCTTTCTCTGCCTCTACCTCTCTGTATCATGTTGACGGGAAACCCATCGCCGTCATTTCTCTTGTCACTATTGCGATTATTTCTGTCACTAAAATTTTGATAATTGGCACGACTTTCGCGCCAGTGATCTTCATCTTCGACCCTTTCGAGAAACGCTTGGAAGCTGCGATGATTGCTTCCCACATATCTCTTCGAATCTTCTGGAAGCTTTTTATATAGCTCCCATATGATTTCAGAATCGGATATTCTCCCTCTTAAATGTGTCAACTTTCAGTACCAATAATCGCAGAAATCTTTCAAAGGATTCCTGGCCCTGTTGTCATGAAGTCTGGCCACGATAAACTCGCGCCACAAATGATCCTGTTTTTGTTCGGACCAATATTCTTCCGTAAACTTTTGTTTAAACTCTTCGAACGTCATTAGTTCGGTATTCAAGTTAATTCCCCATCGCTTAGCGTCACCTGCTAAGTCGCTAATTACTAAGTTTATCTTATCTTGCCCAGACAAGTGTTCAGGAAACATCCTCTCGCAATTTTTGATGAAATCCAACGGATGCCATCCATTATGTTTCTTGGCGGGATCGAAGCGCTCCTCACCTTCCAACAGCTTCGTAAGTGGCGCGCCACTACAGACAACACCAGGCCTATCTTTGATTTTACTTTCGAGATCGAAAATTTTGCCTTGAATTTTCGATGTATTTTGTTCACACTTTTGTACACATCCGGTAACTTTTTCGCCTAAATTTCTTTCAGTATCTGAAACCACCTTTTTCAACTGTGAGACTCCATGTTGGCATTCGTTTACGATCTCAGTTTTAAGACTGAAAACTTTTTCGTCTACTTTTGTTTCAACTAGAGGCTCTTGAGAATTTCAACATCAAACCTACTGTTAATGTCGTCAATTTCCCCTGCATTGTATTCATATTTTTACTAATAGCGTCAATTTCAGACTTCATAGTATTTACTGCAGAACTTAAATTACCCACTTTTTGTTCTACCTGTTCTATTTGTTTACTAATTTTAATTCCTTGTTCTTCGACCTGTGCTTTAAGCTGACCAACTCGTGTTTTAAGCTGCTCCTCAACGTGTGTTTTGAGCTGATTACTTTGTGTTTTAAGCTGCTCGTCAACTGCACGCATCTCGTGGTCATGCGGTAGCGTTCTCGCTTCCCACGCCCGGGTTCCCGGGTTCGATTCCCGGCGGGGTCAGGGAGTTTCTCTGCCTCGTGATGGCTGGGTGTTGTGTGCTGTCCTTAGGTTAGTTAGGTTTAAGTAGTTCTAAGTTCTAGGGAACTGATGACCATAGATGTTAAGTCCCATAGTGCTCACAGCCATTTTTTTGCTCGTCAACGTGTGTTTTAAGCTGACTAACCTGATTACTGACTTGTCTTTGAAGCTTATCATTCTGTGTTTTGAGCTGCTCACTCTGTCCTGCGATTTGTTTGGTTAATTGTTCAAATAAATCGTTCATGCTTAAAATTTTCACGCTGTTTTGTTCTACGAAATCGGTGTGTTCCGATCCTACATCAAAATTTTCTTTCGGTTCTTTCTTTATCTGTGGTGAATCAAACATCTCAGTGGATTCGTTCACATACCCACTATCATCTACAAAGTCATCCTCTACTTCCTGTTTTATTCCTTGCTGTGTTCTAGGCAATCTTGACATTTCAATCTGTTCGTTAACATGTTCGTGGTATTGTATGTACGCCAATTGTCTTCCGCTAACGCCATCTGTTATCTGGCCGCGTACACTCCTGTCATTCCCAGCCGCATTTTCCATTACACTCGGCACATCTACTGTGGCTACGTTCTTGTCCATACTGAACGCAAATTACACCTCACTACCGTACTTGACGTTCACTGCTATTTACTATACTGAATATTATTACAATTCGTGCCACTGAACATCCACTGTTCGGTATGCACATTAATTTGTGACCGAAAATACTGGATGTCCTGTCACCGGGAGCCACTTGTAACGTGCGCGCGTCGTTTGGTGAGGATCGTGTGCTCAGCCGCCACTTTCGTCATGCTTGGCCTCCCAGGTCCCCAAACTTCAGTCCGTGCGATTATTGACTTTGAGGTTACCTGAAGTCGCAAGTGTATCGTGATCGACCAACATCTCTAGGGATGCTGAAAGACAACATCCGACGGCAATGCCTCACCATAACTCGTAACGTGTGCGCGGGTCACACAATACTCATTAAAACCTGTACTATGGTAAGTGAGTGGGGTTTACCTTACGAGACAGGATTTTTGTATAGATATTGACCGCGTGTACCTGAATGGTGGCAAATCAGACTTACACCCACTCTGTAATAACAATGATACGTCAAGTAAGTTCGAAATGCAACTACACGTCAGGACGGACAAAAGAAAGCACAGCAGATGCTATCAATTTGTTAATAATACGGTCGCCAGCCTAATTAGGCATTAACTGAGTTTCTTCCCTGTACAAGTTGGCAGATATTCGTGCCAAGCAACAAGTAGTAACACTGCATAATATAGTAGCATTTTAGAACCAGAAAATCTATTGAAGTGATAGTTTCACGTTCTGTACTGATATGGAAAAACTATAAATACATAACACTACACTATAATGTATACTACAAAACTTCGTACTGTCTACTGATCTGATTAAAATCGGACTTAGGTTACCCTAGAAATAGCACTTTGGGGCCACACACAAAAGGTCATTTTTTGATAAAGGTAAAACCCTGATAACTTTTTACATGTATATTGACTTTAACTTTTGCTGGTCAAATCAATTTAGAGCACTTCAGAATTCAAATGAATAAAAAAAGGGGGGGGACCATGAAATTGTTGTGATCACTGTATTAAAAAAAAATTGGTTACTAAATTCATTAAGCGCTCAAGATTTCCAGTATATGAGTTACTGTTCTTTTTATCTTATTTCCTGCTTATTTAAATACCTTTTTATCTGTCTCGAAGTAATTAAACTTCATTACTAAATCAATATTAAAGTTATCTTCCAACTTTGTCAGACCTTCGTTATTCATTTACTGGTTCATTAACAAAACAGTTCTTTAAACACCATTCTTACATAGTTAGGTTTGCAGGTAATTGTTAATAACACAAAATTTAATTTTTCATTTCGGGACACTCGGATTGCACAACATTTGGAAAGGACCCTATCTAGGTTAGTTGTGAGGATAGTTAAATGATAGGAAAGTTCTGGTAAAATTTAAGTTGTTATTGAACAGTATGGAACAAAAGTAACACTGGTCCACACGAATACAGCACTAAAAGTTTCAACCTGTTTATATCGATGCGGCGGTTGGCGGGCGGCGAGATGGCGAGGCACAGAGCACACATACAACCACAGCTACGGCTCTTGACGTATCGGCACTTTAATTCTTCTTAGCGTCGCAATACTTTTCCATTTAGTGCCTATGGAATTTTGCCATGCTGTATGGGCTTTGGAACGGCATACCCGAGGCTCAGTGAAAGTACGTCTTCCAGGAGTGCCTCCTCGCTCCAGAACGTGTTGCTCAGACCAATGCCACACTCCAACTACTACTGCTGAGCCCGTTGTGCCGTACAACGCCCGCGTGCATTTTCCCGCGCTCGCCTGCCATCCATCTTTTAACGCTCCCTTACAGACAGGGTATTCGCCCGAGGTTTTACATTATACATATCCTAACATTGCCTGCGTATGGACCAGACGCACAGTTACAATTTTAAACATCTTGCAACAGTTCCAACATTTGTTACATTTCAATTCTTTTACAACATTGTTTGACATTTGACATAAACATTAATATTCACATTGAAAATTGTTTACAGTTTTCTTAACACAATGACATGAAGCAAAAAGAAGTGAAATCAGAACATCGATTACACTAATTTATCGAAAAATCAGATGGAATAAATATTTACTTATATGTACAATAGTACAGCGTTGTTGTTGTTACAAACATCTACGGTTTTTACCCTCCACCCTGCCCTCCAATACTAAATTTGTGATCCCTTGATGCCTCAGAATATGCCCCACGAACCGATGCCCTCTTCTAGTCAAGTTGTGCCTCAAATTTCTCTTCTCTCCAATTCTATTCAATACCTCCTCATTAGTTATGTGATCTACCCAACTAATCTTCAGCAATCTTCTGTAGCACCACATTTCGAAATCTTCTATGTTCTTCTTGTCTAGACTATTTATCGTCCATGTTTCACTTCCATACATGGCTACACTCTACGCACATACTTTCAGAAACGACTTCCTGACACGTAAATCTATACTCGATGTCAACAAATTTTGTCTTCCTCAGAAACGCTTTCCTTGCCATTGCCAGTCTATGTTTTACATCCTCTCTACTTCGACCATCGTCAGTTATTTTGCTCCCCAATTGCAAAACTCCTTCACTACTTTAAGGGTCTCATTTCCTAATCTAATTACCTCAGCATCACCCGACTAAATTCGACTACATTCCATTATCCTGATTTTGCTTTTGTTGATATTCATCTTACATACTCCTTTCAAGACACTGTCCATTCCGTTCAGCTGCTGTTCCAGGTCCTTTACTGTCTCTGACAGAATTACAATGTCATCGGTGAACCTCAAAGTTTTTACTTCTTGCCCATGCATTTTAATTCCTACTCCGAATTTTTCTTTTCTTTCCTTTACTGCTTGAGTTATGTCAGATAGAATCAATGTCACATTCGGTATCTCCCTTGTAAGGTTTGCGACTGAAGGGTGTGGATCTTGCCAGAAGGATACATGTTTAAGGAATGTTAGATGGCTTTAAATCACCATCAGCATTTTTGCATTGTGTGATTCGTGCACTCACACGTTGTGTGGCTGTGTCTGATTCACAAGAAAGACGAAATTGGTCTGCTGGCTTAAAACTGCACTGTTCGTCAGAAATGTGTGGTGGTTTAAGGTCTACAACAGAAATGCGAATACCTTAAGGTGATAATTCCATGCAGAGTAATGCTACATGTCAGAACTACATCATTGCTGCGAATTTTAATATATGATACGGTCGTCGCCGACCTATAGATTGTCAGTGCCACTGACAGTGTTTGGACTGGCTAACTGAGGTCAGAGGGTGCGCGCGATATAAAAGTGCCTTCTTACCCTGTGCGAAAGCAGTGATCCGGAATCTGCATTACGGCAGAAGCCAGCAGGAAGAGAGAGAGAGAGAGAGAGAGAGAGAGAGAGAGAGAGAGAGGGCGCGAACGCGTGTGCCCAGCGCCATGCATGCTGGACACGTCAGCGGCCTGGGCAGGACGGCGAGAGCTGAAGCCATCGGCCGAGAGGGAAGGAGCTGTGGCCGTCGTGGCCGGGGAAGCGCACGTAGCACACGGCAGCCGAGACCCGGGCGTAGGAAGGCGCGGCCCGGGAGTGGTGGCCACGTCAACCTGACCACCGCGAGCTTCACGGGTTTCTGCTGGTCCATGACCGGTGGCCATCGGCTAGGTTTTCTGGTTCCAACCGAGACAATGTTGTTACGGCTTATTTAGTTGCACTGCCAAGATCACCATTTCAGGTGCTGTCTTGAAGATCGTGTTTCGGAAACTTTGAGCAAAATCTGCACGGTCTGCCATGGGTGTTACCGACATTTAAATTTGCTTAAGCAAAGAAGGTACTCAGGCCGCATTTAAAATGAGGCGACTTAATGACTCATTTCCCAGTTTCACTATTATGAAGCCAGTTATTGCGGCCGTCCGTTATCTCGGTATTAAATTGTGCATTACTGCTTTTCAAACTGATGCTACTGAAAAAATTTACTGTTCATGCACCTATCATTGCGAGCAATGTAAAAATAAATTCAAAAATAAAAATAAGTATAAAATCTTTGCTATACGGTTACCTTACTAGTGCTTTGTAATTTACTGTGGTTTTCCTTGTCACAGAGGCTAACTTGTGTACTGCAATGCAGGGTGTGGCTCACCGGCGTGTGTTTCTGTGCATGTGACTTGAGTCTGTTACGCCACTCCAACAAGCAAGGAGCCGCCCTCCATTTTCATTACTGGCTCTCAACGTAAATTGGTACTGCATATCTTGTATTTGAATGAAACTTTTCAGGTCTGGCCAGATCATCAATGTTAGGATGCAGAATTTTGGAAACCAATTTGGGTAAACTATTAATTGTTTTTGAATTCAGCCAGTGTGTTAGTTATTGAAATTAAACTTTGTAAGACATTTTTAACCAACTAATTTGCTGCTAAAATTCTTTTCTCTGTAATTTTCAGTGGTGTGTGACGAAAATTCAGAACTTCAATTATTCCATCTGAAGTGAAAATTTTACTGGTATCAAATGTTCAAAGATTTCTCAGGAATTTTACTACTTTATTAAGTCAAAAGTTATAACTGCTCGGGCTGCAATAAAGATTTGGTCAAATTAAGTCTTTGTTTGTGTTGTTGAAGTACCAATGCGAAAAAGGGTTTTCTGTGACATCTAGCAAATGATTATAAGTGAAAATCTTAAAGAAAAGGCCCAATGGCTTGTCAGCCAAAGATCCTTGTGTCCAAGCCACCCGGCTCATCTACGCCCAGCGCACTGCAAAATAAATCTAAAATGTACCGTGCGAAATGTCATAAAGTTGATTTATACAAGCACATGTCTACATTTGTAACACTGGTTGGCTGTTCAGTTTTGGAGAACGTCCAACGCCCTTTCTGGGGGCAGAATAACCACAAAATATATTTCATTCCTTTCAGTCGATCAAGAACTCGTTTAATCCATGTGACACAGAATCGCAATACCAAAAGATATGTTATTCGTTTATTTCACCATAGAACAGAAGTGAAAATGCAATGGATTGCTGTATTTATGCTGCCTGTCGCCATTTATAAATCCTATGGAGGCGGCTGATGTTATGTATGCACCGTAAGAGTTCTGTGATGTGGCAACAGATTCGAGTGACTGTGCCATCTATGTGTGAGAGGCCAGCAACATCTGTCCACCTGTAGATGTGGGGGTGGGGGTGGGTGTGGGTGTGGGTGGGGGCTCGGTGGGGATTTGGATTGGGGGGGGGGGGGGGTGTAAAGGCCATGCTTCATTGATGACGTCATCAGTGACAATAAGTCTACGTTCTCTCCTAGAAGAAATACTACCATAGAATATGCAGAGCAGTGATGGCCGTAGACTGTTGTGTGATGTTTTGTTTCTTTTTGACAGCAATTTAACTGTTGCGCATGCATGAAACACTAAAAGAATCTAGATGAAGTGACGGATCATACACATGGTTTAAACATGATAATGCGGAATTAGGATGTGAGGATTCTGTGTGCTTTCCACTAGTCAGCTTTTCATTTCCTGGCACAAGCAAGGCGGAGTGCAGCCGGATTACGCGTGCGGTCGGTTTAGTTGTTCTGGGCTCATGAGCGGCTTTTGTGGAGAGCTCTAAAATCCTTGTGAAATTAAATTCACAGCGGACATGGACTACCTTTTAACGTCCACCATGGAAGCCTATAATTTATCGTTAAGCCACTACACACAGCGTTGAAAACCTTACATCTGCAGTCAGATTATCCACTCAAATTAATTAAGACAGTATCAGCAAATAGTGATTTCATTTTTTAAAATGTTTCACTGATAGTTCACAAAGTAATACGTTTCTGTTGTAAAGCACAATAAATGTCTCTTTTTTATAAAGAAGTTCACGTATGCAGTTCAAAGAACTTAGTGATATTTTAAGTGTTACACTGGGTGTCTGAGTAATAAACAACAACGTTCAGACTGTGACGTACAGGTCTTTGTTGGAAATCGCCGGCCGTAGTGGCAGAGCGGTTCTAGGCGCTACAGTCCGGAACCGCGTGACCGCTAAGGTCGCAGGTTCGAATCCTGCCTCGGGCATGGATGTGTGTGATGTCGTTAGGTTAGTTAGGTTTAAGTGGATCTAGGTTCTAGGGGACCGATGACCTCAGAAGTGAAGTCCCATAGTGCTCAGAGCCATTTGAACCATTTGAACCGGAATCGCGCGACCGCTACTATCGTTTGAGAGCACCATGTCAGCAGAATCGGTTTGTTGTTTATCAGTAACACTAGTGCAGTTCAACCCTCCTACAGGGTGGTCACACAAAATATTGCGTTAGGCATTATGCTTATTATGACGACTCTTTCTGCGTGCAAGGCGTACATAATCGAATTTTCGTGACGTTCTTGTTCATATTACGATAAACACTTATTTCAGTGAGTTAAACAGATAATTCAGGTGCGAGCATATTTAATTTGTATTTGCAAAGTGTGAGGGAGGATCACAATACCTTATGTTAAATCGATTTTTCTGATATATAGATTGATTTTTTTTTTTTTTTTTTGGGAATGTTACCTCTCTCATTGTTATCGTCTTTGGTTGTGTGTTTACGATCTGCACGTGTTGTGTTATCTAAGTAATATTTTTCATTATAAAAAAACACCTTATTCTTTCCTTCCTTTGCTTCCTTTCGTAATAAGACAATTGAGCTGCGTGAATGTTTTTGTGGTGGTATAATTGGTTGCAGGTTTTTATTTACGCGTGCCATAATTTACGGAAACGCAACTGCACAGACTTTACGCATCTAACGACGTGAACAGAGATGGTGATATATGTTTTAGATTCCTTTTGCATGCAATAACGTTGGCAATGTAGCCAATAAAGCTTGTAGTGGGTCATCTGACTGCAAACCGTTGTTATTCACATGGCTTTCGGTAGGTCTGTCCCATTTTAACAACACCAATAATTGGCAATGAATAGCCCCAGGAAACATCGACCTTCCTGTCGGTGGATGGTTTTCATGCGTCAGCGACACGGATAGCCGTACCGTCGATGGAACCACAATGTAGGGGAGGGTATCTGTTGAGGGTCCAGGCAAACATGTGGTTCCTGCTGAGGGGCAGCAGCCATTTCAGCAGTTGCAGGTGTAACAGTCTGGATGATTGACTCATCTAGTTTTGTAACATTAACCAAACCGGCCTTGCTGTGCTGGTACTGCGAACGGTTGAAAGCAAGGGGAAACTATAGCCGTAATTTTTCCCGAGGGCATGCAGCTCCAATGTATAGTTGGGTAAAATACTCCCGATTTAGGACAGATCCCCATACAAATCTCTGCGTAGGGATTACTCAGGAGGATGTCGTTATTAGGTGTAACAAGACTGGCGTTCTACGGATCGGAACGTGGAATGTTAGAGCCCTTAACATGACAGGTGGGTTGGAAAATTTAGAATTGGAAATGGATGTGTTGATATAGTTGGAATTATTGAAGTGCGGTGGCAGGAGGACAGGATTTCTCGTCAGATGAATCCAGGGTTACATGTACAAAATCAAATAAGGGTAATACAGAAGTGAATTTAACAATGAATAAGAAAACGGGATTACCGGTAAGCCATTATGAACGGCATAGTGAACGCATTGTCTTAGCCCAGGCAGACACAAAGCTCACGCCTACCGCTGTAGTACAAGGTTATATGCCAACCAGCTCTGCAGATGGTGAAGAAATAGAAGAAAGGTATAATGAGATAACAGACATTATTCAGATACTTAAATGAGACATAATTGTGATGGGGGACTGGAATCCGATAGTAGGAAAAGGAAGAAAAGGTAAAGTAGTAGGTGAACGCTGACTTGGAGAAAGAAATGAAAGAGGAGCCATCTGGCAGAATTTTGCATAGAGCATACATCATTTAATCATTGCTGGCACATAGTTTAAGAATTGTAAAAGAAGGTTTTATTCGTGCACGAGTGCTGGAGACTCCAGGAGAGTTCAGATTGGTTATATTATGGTAAGAAAGAGATTCAGGAACCAGATTTTAAATTGGAAGACGTTCGCAGAGGCAGATGTAAACTCTGATCACAATTTAAGGAGAAGAACTGTAGATTAGAGCTGAAAAAATTGGGAAAAGTTAGGAAATTAAGAAGATGGGATTTGGATAAACCTATGATTTAACTTAGAAGGTAGGTTAACGAAAGGCAGATCTATGTTTAGAGTATTTTTAGACTTGAAGAAAGCTTTTGACAATGTTGACTGGAACAATCTCTTTGAAATTCTGAAGGTAGGAGGAGATACATATAGGGAGTGCAAAACTATTTACAAATTTTACAGAAACCAGGTGACAGTTACGAGAGTCAAGGGTCATGGAAGGGAGGCAGTCGTTGAGAAGGGTTGAGACAGGGTTGTAACCTACCTCCCCTGTAATTCAATCTGTACACTGAAAGAGTAATACACGAAAACGAACAATAATTTCTAGTGGGGACTGAAGTGCAGGGGAAAGAAATAAAAGTATTGAGTTTCACCTATGATACTGTAATTCTGTCAGACACAGCAAAGGACTTGGAAGAGCAGTTGAATGAAAAAGACAGTCCCTTGAAATGAGGATACGAAATGAACATCAACAAAGCTAAACAAGGGTGGTGAAATGAAGTCATTTTAAATCAGATGATCCTAAGCGAAATAGATTAGGAAACGAGACATTTGAAATAGTACCTGTGTTTGGTTATTTGGCAGAAAATTAACTGATAATGGCCAAAGCAGAGATGATATAAAATGTAGATTGGAAATAGCAAGAAAAACATTTCCAAAGAAAAGAAATTTTTGAACAGCGAACATAGATTTCGTTGTTAGGAAGTATTTTGTGAAGGTTATTGCCTGGGGTGTAGCCATGTATGGAAGTGAAACATAGATGAAAATCAGTTTTGACCAAAAGAGTATAGAAGCTCTTGAAATGTGGTGCTGCAGAAGAATGTTGAAGATTAGATGGGTAAATCATGTAACTAATGAGGAGGTACTGAAAAGAATACAAGAATGTTGTGACACAACTTGACCAAAAGAAAGGATTGGTTGATAGGACACATTGTGAGGCCTCAAGCGAGCTCTAATTTAATGCTGCAGGGAAGTGTGGGGAGTCAAAATCGTAGAAGGAGACTGAGAGGTGAATGCCATAATCAGATTTATAAGGATGTTGATCGCTGCAGTTATTTGGAGATGTAGAAGCTCACACAGGATAGAGTAGGATGGAGAGCTGCATCAAACCAATATGTGTGTATGTCTAAATTAACTCGTGCTTTATAGACACTTCTCGCGATATTATGACAGAAGACACTGTTTTTAATGTGTAAACCGCAGCTTACATTGTAAACATCGTACTTTTTGCACTGCCTCGAAAGTATTTTGTTTATGGATGTGTTGTGATTAGTAATCGTTGGTCTGTCTATGTACCTACTTAGCCAATACGTTTTTTTTTTTTTTTTTTTTTTTTTTTTTTTTTTTTAATATATGCCTGGGCAGGCTAGTTTAAGAGCATCGAACTCTTAGACCTAATTTGCAGAATGTCGGATGTTGAAACTACCGTTGGAGTGCATACGTCAGAATCGTGGACACTAGCTGGGCGAATATGTGAATATGTGGAAATTAACTTGTGCTTCCTTTTATGTTTCAGATGGTTCTTACAATATTGTTTGATCGAACAGCGTTTTTCATGTGTTAACCTCTACTAGCAATGTAAACTCCACACTTTTACACACTGCTGCTGTGTTTTGTGGACATTTTAGAACTTTGCAACATCTTAGATGCATTAAACAATTATTTTACGAACTGTTGAGTTTTCAATAACTATTGGAGCCATCTGATTGTGTGGTACAAAGATAGAACTATACTCGTAACTTTACAGTGCAGTCATCTGCTGCTGACAGGAGCAAGTAGGATGGTAAGGTGGACGTGCATTTATTTACATTTTCAGGACATATGGGTAATTGCTTAGGGTGAAGAACTCATTTTCCAGAAATAAGAACACCTATTTCGTTGTTTATATTTTATATACCAACGTAGGTTTTTAATTATGTGTAGGGAAATATACTATCTCTTCATTGCAATATACCATGGCGAATGATATATAGCTTCAAATCAAAGCGTCCAATTAGAGGACTGGATGGCAAAGCAGAAGTAAGAGCATGGGGCGCAGCGCGCAGGGTGTGGGTGTTCCATGTAAAATTTGCAGAAATACGGGGGGAGGTGTGGGTGGGCATGCTACCAGCGAAATGTAATAAGCAGTCGAGTCTTGCTCCATGCAGGGGGTGCTTGTGGTGGGGACTGCTTCATGTGGAAGCTGTAGAAGTGCATTTTTGGTGGCACGCTCTGCTCTCCTTGCTCTGAAATGTAATTTGTCAGAGGCAGGTAAGGACTGGGAACTGTATGGACAGTATCTCGGTAAAGAAGTTCCAGACTGAGCACAAACAGGGACCGGTGGGCATCTATTGCAGGACACATGAATGTCCAATGGAACTTGAAAAACTAAGTTACGTATTATTGTAGCATGGCACGTAACTTCTACTGAACGTTCCACCACACTTGAAACAGGCACAGATGTATTACACGATTTTTATATACAGTCACCAAAGGTCTGCAAAATGTGATCGGCACGTTTTACCTATTGGTCAGTTCCTCGGCGGTAGAAATCCGTTTCTTGCTTACGGATCCATTCAAGAACGCCCTGTTAACATCCTCAACGTTCGAAAATCTCATTCTCCCAGATTTTGTTTCAGCTTGTGCAAGATCCGGATTTAACATCAGTTACCACGGATTTGTCACTGTTTAATTGGTGGGCAATTTAACGGAACATCACTCTGAAAACTCTGATGTCCTAGTTCATGAACCACGGGCAACGTATGAGTGGCCAAGTAAGTGGTCCCTACAGTCGGAATACCAGTTACTTTGGAGTAAGGTTGGGCATCTCGGACATATTCTGTGTCGTGGTCACCATTGTGCTCATACGGCAAAGACTACCAAATCCACCGGTTAGTCCCTCAGCCGTTAGGGGTAAAACCCAATGGGACTCTGGGCAAGTAAGGCTAGCAACCTGCTTCCATGGTACTTTAAATATGATGCTGGCAACAATCAGAGCAAAATGCCTCGGACCTTTGGAGGTGACGGAGTCCCACCTCTAACTGACAAACCAGGGACTCCTAAGATACGACGTGGTAAACAAATGGTAATAAGATGGAGAGCTATTAATATCAATGAGGGCTACTCTGGGAAGAAGGTAGACCTGGCAGAGGCTGCAAGTAAGATGGGGCTCGACGTTTTAGCTGTTAGTGACATTCCGGTAAGGGGTGAGAAAGAAGAGGAAGTAGGAGAATACAAGGTCTACCTGTCAGGAGTCAAAGCAGGAATACCACAATGGTGTGTAGGGCTTTACATCAAGAAAGAAATGGAACCCAGCTTAGTTGCAATAAGGTATGTAAACGGACGACTGATGTGGATAGATTCGACAGTGTCTAGCAAGAAAATTAGGGTTGTGTCAGTATATTCGCATTGTGAAGGGACAGATCAAGATAACATGGATAGTTTTTATGAGGCACTAAGTGATGTAGTTGTTAGAGTAAAGGACAAGGACAGTGTTCTGCTCATGGGTGATTTTAACGACAAAATTGGAAATCGAACAGAAGGGTATGAAAAGGTTATGGGTAAATTCGGAGAGGATATGGAGGCCAACAGGAACGGGAAACAACTCTTGGGTTTCTGTGCCAGTATGGGCTTAGTAATCACAAACTCCTTTTTTAAACATAAGAACATTCACCGGTATACTTGGGAAGGCAGGGGAACCAGATCTGTCATTGGCAATATAATAACAGATCAGGAATTCAGGAAGGCTGTGAGGGACACGCGTGTATTCAGGGGATTCTTTGATGACACTGATCATTATTTAATCTGCAGTGAAATTGGGATTGTGAGGCCGAAAGTGCAGGAGATCAGGTCCATATGTAGGAGGATAAGAGTGGAGAAACTTCAGGATAAGGAAGTCAGGCACAAGTACATAACAGCGATCTCAGAAAGGTACCACTTAGTTGAATGTAGTCAATTACAGTCATTGGAAAAGGAATGGACAAGGTACAGGGACACAGTACTAGAAGTGGCTAAAGAATGTCTTGGAACAGTAGTGTGTAAAAGTAGAATGAAGCAAACAGCTTGGTGGAATGACACAGTCAAGGCAGCCTGTAAAAGGAAAAAGAAGGCGTATCAAAAGTGGCTACATACTAGAACCCAGGTAGACAGAGAAAGTTATGTTGAAGAAAGAAACAAAGCCAAACAGATAATTGCAGCATCCAAGAAGAAATCTTGGAAAGACTTTGGAAACAGGTTGAAGACTATGGGTCAAGCTGCTGGAAAACCATTCTGGAGTATAATTAGCAGTCTTTGAAAGGGAGGTACGAAGGAAATGACAAGTATTTTGGACAGGTTAGGAAAACTGATGGTGAGTCCTGTGGATGCCTTGGGCAAATGGAGGGAATATTTTGAAGAGTTGCTCAATGTAGGTGAAAATCCGATCAGTAATGTTTCGGATTTCGAGGTAGAATGGGATAGGAATGATGATGGAAATAGGATCACATTTGAGGAAGTGGGGAAAATGGTCAATAGATTGCAGTGCAATAAAGCAGCTGGGGTGGATGAAATTAAGTCGGAACTCATCAAATACAGTGGAATGTCTCTTAAATGGCTACACAGGATAATTGAAGTGGCCTGGGAGTCGGGGCAGGTTCCATCAGACTGGACAGAAGCAGTAATCACACCAATCTTTAAACATGGAAACTGAAAAGTTTGTAACAACTACAGAGGTATCTCTTTAATCAGCGTTGTGGGTAAAATCTTCTCAGGTATTGTTGAAAGGAAAGTGCGAGCCTTAGTTGAGGAACAATTGGATGAAAATCAGTGTGGGTTTAGGCCTCTTAGAGGTTGTCAGGACCAGATCTTTAGCTTATGGCAAATACTGGAGAAGTGTTATGAGTGGAACAGGGAAGTGTATCTATGCTTTATAGATCTAGAAAAGGCATATGACTGGGCTCCTAGGAGTAAGTTATAATCTGTTCTACATGATTATGGAATAGGAGGCAAACTTTTGCAAGCAATTAAAGGTCTTCTGGTAAACCTTCTGGGATGTAAGGTCGTGGCCCATGAAACTCTTCAGCTCCTAACGTTTCGTCCAGAGCTGCGCTGGACATCTTCAGAGGGGTGTTTCTCCTCCGGTGAGTCTTTACATGGATAGTCAGGCAGCAGTTAGAGTTGACGGTAAATTGAGTTCATGGTTCAGAGTAGTTTCAGGGGTAAGATAAGGCTGCAACCTGTCTCCACTGTTGTTCATATTATTTATGGATCATATGTTGAAAACAATAGACTGGCTGGGTGAGATCAGATATGTGAACACAAAATAAGCAGTCTCGCATATGCGGATGACTTAGTTGTGATGGCAGATTCGATTGAAAGTTGCAAAGTAATATTTCAGAGCTAGATCAGAAATGTAAGGAATATGGTGTGAAGATTAGCATCTCCAAAACGAAAGTAATGTCAGTGGGAAAGAAATATAAACGGATTGAGTGCCAAATAGGAGGAACAAAGTTAGAACAGGAGGACGGTTTCAAGTACTTAGGATGCATATTCTCACAGGATGGCAACATAGTGAAAGAACTGGAAGCGAGGTGTAGCAAAGCTAATGCAGTGAGCGCTCAGCTAAGATCTACTCTCTTCTGCAAGAAGGAAGTCAGTACCAAAACTAAGTTATCTGTGCACCGTTCAATCTTTCGACCAACTTTGTTGTATGGGAGCGAAAGCTGGGTGGATTCAGGTTACCTTATCAACAAGGTTGAGGTTACGGATATGAAAGTAGCTAGGATGAGTGCAGGTACTAGTAGATGGGAAAAATGGCAGGAGGGTGTGCACAATGAGGTAATCAAAGAAAAACTGGGAATGAACTCTATAGATGTAGCAGTCAGGGCGAACAGGCTTAGATGGTGGGGTCATGTTACACGCATGGGAGAAGCAAGGTTACCCAAGAGACTCATGGATTCAGCGGTAGAGGGTAGGAGGAGTCGGGGCAGACCGAGGAGAAGGTACCTGGATTTGGTTAAGAATGATTTTGAGGTAATAGGTTTAACATCAGAAGAGGCACCAATGTTAGCACTGAATAGGGGATCGTGGAGGAATTGTATAAGGGGGGCTATGCTCCAGACTGAACGCTGAAAGACATAATCAGTCTTAAATGATGATGATGATGATGACGATACAAATTTAAAGATCTACATTGTTTCTTTTTATAATATTAAGATTTCCTTTACCAGTTTTTTAAATAATGAAGCAACAGGCTCAAAGATGTGTCTACGATTCAGGACAATATGAAATTAATTTCATTGTTCCTTTACTACAGCACATGATGAATGTGAAGGTTAGCGTTTAATGCACTCTGAGACCAAGGGGAAAAAAAGACGCACCACGAAGGAGAAATGCAAATTGGTCACAAACTGAAATTCGTGAATGTGTCGACGGAAAATGCAAAACAGTAAACTTTGGTGGCTGATGGATGAATGTGCGACGCTGTTGAGCAAATTCACCGCACAACTTTGGAGGACAGTAAGCCAGTGGAATGTCTTTGCGACTTTCATTCCGTGTGCTCAGTCGGACCGTAATTACGCCTAGCAGCAGGTGCGTTAACAATGTACACAAATGTCAGCATCTGAGAGAGGACGTGTAGCGGGGTTCGAAGGAGCAGGTTGTTGTAATCAGCGAATGGCTCGACATCTGAGTAGGAGCGAGGCCACTGTTCAACGATGTTGACAGGAATGGGTGAACCGCGCCCGATAACAGCGTCAAGAAGGAAGCGGCCGAACGAGAGAGACGTCAGAAGGCTAAGACGGAGCTATCGTCAGAGGCGCCTTCAGAGCCCCGGATTCACCATTATCGTCGATCCGACGTGCAGCTCGTGCAGCAACTAACCATTAACAGGCGGCTCACAGGAAGGCTGAGCTCACGGCGACCCTTGCGCCAACTGCTTTCACCTCTCTTTAGCAACAAGCCCGTTTGGGGTGATGTCGGGCAGATTCAGCCTGGAATCTCATCTACTGGAACAGAATTGTCTGCTGTGGTGTTTCCCGCTTTCAACTGAGCCCCAGTGATCAGCGAAGGTATGCCTGGAGAGGACTGGGACAGTAGTGGGATACCCATCTGGCGGTGGTCGTCCACACGGCTCATCAGCCAGGATTGATGGTCTGCCATGCCATATCGTTTCATAGTGGGACCCATTTCATTGTCATCTGTGCCACCACTACAGTACAGCAGTGTGTATTATGTGTAATTTTGTATAATTTTGTATAATTCTGTATAACTATTGTAACAACTGTAAGAATATCTAATGCCAAATTATTACAATTTTGCATATTGATTGTAATAACAATTGTGTCTAAATGCCATACGCTAAATAAATAAATAAGTACAGCAGTACGTCGACGATATTCTGGGCCCAGTTTCGTTGCCCTTTATGGAAAGCCAACTTGGGCTTACATTTCAGTGAGACAATGCCCGCCAGCACACAGCGAGAGCATCCACTGCTTGTCTTCGCTTTCCAAACCATACCTTTGCCAGTAAGGTGGTCAGACCTGAAATTTAACGTTCGGAGCTTTATGGGCAAGGTGCTCCAACTATCTCGAGATTTTGACGGTTTAACTGGACAGAATTTGGCTCGATATCCCTCAGGAGGGCATGCAACAACTCTGTCAGTCAATGCCGAGCCGAATAACTGCTTGCAAGAGGGACAAAGCTGTACCAACGCCATATCCACTGGTTCAGTTTCTCTTGAATGAATCAGCCAATTTACACAGAAGGGCTAAAGAAACTGGTACACCTGCCTAGTATCGTTTAGAACCCCCGCGAGCACGCAGAAGTGCCGCCACATGACGTAGCATGGACTCCACTAATGTCTGAAGCAGTGCTGGAGGAAATTGACACCACAAATGCCCATGAGTACGAGGGGGCGGAGATCTGTTCTGAAGAGCACCTTGCAAGGCATCCTTGACATGCTCAATAATGCTCATGTATCGGGAATTTGGTGGCCAGCGGAAGTGTTTAAACTCAGAAGAGTGTCCCTGGAGCCACTCTATAGCAAATCTCCTGCTGGAATTGCCCAAGTCCGCCCGAATGCACAATGGACATGAATGGGCGCAGGTGATCGTACAGGATGCTTACGTACGTTTCACCTGTCAGTGTCGTATCTAGACGTATCATGGGTTTCATATCACTCCAACTGCACAATCCCCACACCATTACAGACCCTCCACCAGCTTCAACAGTCTGCTGCTGACATGGGTCCATGCATTTATGTGGCTGTATCCATACCCGTACACGTCCATCCGCTCGATACAATTTGAAACGAGACTCGTCCGACCAGGCAACATGTCTCCATTCATCAACAGTCCAATGTCGGTGTTGACGGCCCAAGCTAGGCGTAAAGCTTTGTGTCTTGCAGTCATCGACTCTGGAGGCCCATATCGATGATGTTTCAGTAAATGGTTCGCACGCTGACACTTGTTGATGGCCGAGATCGAAATCTGCAGCAATTTGAGGAAGGGTTGCACTTCGGTCACGATGGATGATTCTCTTCAGTCGTCGTTGGTCCCGTTCTTACAGGATCTTTTTCCGGCCACAGCGATGTCGGTGATTTGATGTTTTACCGGATTCCTGATATTCACGGTACACTCGTGATGTGGTCGTACGGAAAAATCCCCACTTCAGCGCTATCTCGGAGATGCTTTGTCACATCGTTCGTGAGCCGACTATAACACCACGTTCAAACTCACTAATATATTGATAACCTACCATTGTAGCAGCATTAATCAATCTAACAACTGCTCCAGACATTACTGACCGCAGCGCCGTATTCTGCCTTTTTGCATATCTCTGTTTGAATATGCATGCCTATACCAATTCCTTTGGCGCTTCAGTATAGTATGTACCGATTACTATGCCATTCGGATAGTTCTTTTGTGGAGCGTCCATTCTTTTTCTTTCCTTGGAGGGAATTCCTTCCATCACCTTGTCAGGTAAATTCCCTTAAGCAATAGTAAAGTATACATCTTAACACTGTTTACTTTGTAACGGAAATATTCATATTTACCTAATTAGCAACAACTTCTGAAGCGCATATGCGTCCACGAGCATTCAGGGTCCTTGTTTGAGTCGTAGTTCTCCACAGCCGTAGGTTTGTACAAATTGTCTCTGAAAAGTATTTGTCTATTACGAACAGCGTACATGTTACTACTATTATCAGCCACGTTTTTGGCACTTATCACTGTTTACCTGCATACATCGTGTCAAAGTTACCATTAGCGAAAATCTGAAATTAGAGACAGTTTCTAGCTTTATCGTGGAGCTATCAACTAACATGAATAAAGCACACCACTTAGCATGTTTCACTCTCTTTCTCATGGAGCTCCCACTGCCACTGTTAACAGCCGACGACTTCATATATGTAGCTAACTGTCTGAAGCGCCTGCGTAGCTGGCATAAAATGCAAGCAGGCTTTAATATTATCACCAATACGTGCAGAGAACGGCAGCTGAAACTGAAAACGAAAAATATGAAAATGTACGTAAATATACGAATATCCCCAACTAGTTGCACTCTTTAATTGGAGATCATTTTTCTGGAATCACAAGCAACCGTCAAATACAAAGAGTAATGGAAGTCCTTAAAAGGCATTGTTCCTACAAAAATAATAGTGTATTGTGTATCGAATTTATTATGAAAGAAGTGGATACATATACAACATAAACAATCACAAAAGAATTTAATACCACGAATAACAAAATTAGAGGTTTAGATTTCCTGAATGGAAATTGGTACAATGGCAATGTCTTCTTGTCTTGTTGCATTGTTAGCACTTTGTCTAACCTCCATTCATCATAATTACCTCCAAGATCTCTTCGGAATTTAGTTTGCTTGGTTTTGTAGTTCTTGCAGAGAAGTTTTTGCCCACTCGTCTCTGTCGCAGTTTTCAGCTCATATACCACCTCAGATTGTTTCTCATTGCGATAAACACTCCTTGTATGTATTCCCAAAGGTTTTGCACGGGAGTTCACATCCGAGGTACGTACAGGCCGGAGCAAGACATCGGTAGCTTTATTTTGAAACCATATTTTGTTGTAATAGAAGCATACATAGATGCATTACCTTGTTGCAGCATTAGACTTTCATCCCCTACATTCGTATACATTCTAATCAGTTCTGTCTCTAGCATCTCAATTTGGACGTTTCAGTTTATTCTAGAGTTGGGAGAAACAATGCGCGATGTACCTTTAGCGCAGAAGGCTGCCCAACTCATAAAACTTCCACTATCAACATTTCTGCTGATTCTTACCTGCTGCTCTGTTCACAGGTCATATCATAATACTGAAATCCATCCTGCCTGTCTCAGTTAAACTTTTTCTTGTCACTGAAGTTCACTTTATCCCTTTCTGAAGTCCACGACATATGTTTTTCAGCAAACACCCATCTGTATTGTTTGTGTTTCAGTGTTAGAGCAGCTAACTGCAGTCATTTCTTGAATGTAAGATATATGTCACCTGACAAAATTTATCGTGCACGTCTGGCATTACTAGCAACTGTAATTCAACAACAAGCTGAGAAGAACTTCATACAGAACTTCATACAGAAGTAACCGTTTAAGTGCCCCCGATAATTTTATAAGTTTCCCATATTTTCCGTTTTGTCCATATCGTGCACTCAATATATCGTACTGCTGATATCATTTGACTGCATTTGTTGGTATACTAGATTTCATACTACAGCATATATAATGTGCATAACTAATCCAACTGACAGTGTTCACTTTCCTACAAATATCCCTGCCATTATACTGATTTCCGCTACTGTACGGGAATTTAATGTCTCGTTGTCCCGTAGCTGTGGACTGACTAGTGAACACTTGACATACAGCAAATGAATTTTTACGATGCGTAATACATACACCAAGGGAGAGGCTTCCTGAATCATCGTTATTCCGAGTCTTGGAAACAGTTCTTCGGTATGGGGTACCTACGACGCTTTCACAATTAACGGCAAAGAAGGAAATCAGATGTCAGTTGATCGTCCATTGAATACTAGAAGGTCAGCGGGGTCACACACGGATAAGACAAGTGAGAATGTGTCAGCCCAATACTTCTCATAGAGATCTCATCAGTGTTCACTTTAAACTCTTTAAGGAAAGTTTAATTAGCTACCACCAGGTGGGAGTTCGCATCGTGATCCTCCCATATGGAAGTCCAATACCTGAACAACTGCCTCCCCTCAGCTGGTGCAATCGAAGAAGCTGACAAAGGAAGGAATAGAGAGAACTGATTCTGTTCGATCCGTCGGGGCTCGTGTAGTCAGTGCTAGAGCGACACTTAATGAGTAAAGGCACATTGGTTTCTAATGTTACATGAAAATAGTCACACTTCACAAAGAGTTCTTAGTCAGTAAATTCCGAAAGCCCCCGTTCTGGTATGAATCAAGAAAAAGTGTCCTCTAGTAAACATCCCATGTCGTGACCTCGACAATAATGGCAGATAAATACAGGGGTGCAGAGAGTAGGTAACGACGCAAACCTATTCTTAACAACATGGGAGAAGATACAACGACAATTTGGTAACAAAAACTACTGAATTCAGTAAAAGCTTGAAGTAAGTGACATCGAGTTTTTCGCTGTGCAGGAATCAGATTTCAACAGACAACATTGGAGATGTGACGGTAAATGATGTAATAATAGAGGGAAAAGTGTAGACGCTATCCATGCTTTCCTTAGATGTTTGTACAAATCAAGAAATGAACTATAATCATAGACAGTTATTAATGGAAGTAATAACAATCCGGAACTAGCGCTAGATGAAATATGCAAAGCCGTTACACACATTAAACAAGGGTTGGAGACGGGAAATGATGATGCCTCAAAAGAAATAAGTGAAGTTGGAAAAAATGAAATTCTGTGAATAATTTGGAAATTCATTAGAAAACTATTGTGAAATGAGGAAGTTCTAGAAAATTGGAACAGTTTATAACTATGGATATTCGGAGGAATCAGGATGACTCTGGAAAAAATGTTACAGACTCATAAGTCTCCTTACCATAGTTGCAACATATTCACTAAAATTATCACCTAACCGTCCAGGAAACATTTCAGTCAATCAACAATCCCTTTTAAACTGCTGTGGCACAATGAAGTATCTAGAGAAACAAGCAATAAATATACATTACCAAATCTATTTCGTATCTGTAGACTTCAAGGAGACCTTTGACAAAGTTTTCACAGTACCTGACCTTACTGTATATCAGAAGTGATGCAGTGACTGAAGAATTGTTATCATACTGAAGAGTATGTACATCAATGCTGCAGCTTCTATTAGACGTCATCAGGATTATCAAAAAATGGTTCAAATGGTTCTGAGCACTTTGGGACTTAACTTCTGAGGTCATCAGTCCCCTATAACTTAGAACTGCTTAAATCTAACTAACCTAAGGGCATCACACACAGCCATTCCCGAGGTAGGATTCGAACCTGCGACCGTAGCAGTCGCGCGGTTCCAGACTGTAGCGCCTAGAACCGCTCGACCACTCCGGCTGGCAGGCTTGTCAGAAATTTCAGAATTGAAAACGGGGTCAGACGAGAAGATTCCACAATACAATTAATTCTCTCAGTGGGGCTACAGGAGTTTTCGAGATCAATTATCTGAGGAACGTATTGCAATGCAAATTAACCTGAACGACCTCTATTTCACTGATTCTGATACGAATGGAGCAGCTGCATCTGTATTTTGTTTTCTAAAATTTTGACTAATTGAATAGGGATTATACAGCTTAATATATATAGACAACTGCTACAAATTATAGATACTAACTTCAGTTAGGATAATTTTTATCAAACTCATTTTGGACCTTGAGAATTACGAAATCTAGCACATTGATCGTTTGGTACTACTATCCAAGCTGTGAAATTAGAAATTTTTTGGCGAAGATTTGATTTGTAATATTATAAAGGCATATTCTGGTTTCAACACATGCATGCACCTAAGTGATGTAACATTAAAACTTATAAAAGTAGTTAAGCATGATATGTCTCATAAGCATGAGAAAGACAAAGAATACAACAATAATGAAAGTAATGACTCCAGTAATTTTAACAGGGAATCCATAAGTAAAATAAATTTGCTGTTTACTTTTAAATAAATCTACAAAGATTCGTAAAATTATTACTGCTTGATTTTAAAATTTGGTTCCATCTAAGATATTGCTCTTGACTTAACGTGTAAATACTCAATGGTTAACGAAGCGAGAAGAAGTTATGTTCAGTCAGTTTCCAGAATGTCTATGTGGTGTAACGAGTGGCCAGAGATGGATATCTCCTTTAGTGGAGGCCATCAGTGTATATCGTGGACATACAGTGATGTAAAGTACAAAACATGACTGAGTGAAGGTGCTGTATCGTGATGTTCATTATACAAAAACCTTTCATCACTTCTGAAATATTAAATCAACAGGACATGTCATTTTCTGCAAGAAGGAGGACAACGTGGTAAATCAACAACCTAAACAGCGAAGTGACTGAATTGACTTTTTGAGAAGATGGGAGAGTGCACCAGAAAGTTAAGCAGGAAGGCTATGGCGTCTCAGAAGCAAATATGGTGTTTTGCCACCATTTCAAAGAAACTCCTATAAGTGCGGACTGCCTACATGATTAGGCTGCCAATCATGCACATAGCATCATCAACATGGTGGTATCCATTATGGTGCCGGGAGGAAATTTATAAATACAAGATGGCGGCTATAGGGAATTTAAAAATACAAGATGGAGGCGATGAAAAATTGAAAAAAATACAGTACGGCAGAACTACACCCGTTGTGCCTTCTAACGAAGCCCCTCACATCCTCCTCCTCCTTTCCACCTCCACCACTGGTCTTCAGGCAGTCACAGTTGTACAGTGGGGGCCGTTACTGAATGGATGTAATATTACAAAACATTAATTTTTTTTTATATTTCAATTGATGTTCGCCAGTGCCTTCTACCTGGCGGCTAGTTTTAGCTAGTCACATTGCATTAAACTGGACAGAACCACTTCGAAACTCACGTGTTGAACCGTCAGCAGCTAAACTCACGTGTTGCTGACGAGATAACGCTACCGAACCGCGCGTCTACAATTTGGTTCTCCAATAGGGAGGTTTGGAGGTGGTCACGTGGGGGTGGAGCAGCGGCCACCCACCAGGCGCGGACACGCCGTCCTCTCCCTTCTGCTGGCAGCTCCCTACCGAGTTAGACGCTCTCCTCTCCTGCTCTCTCGGGCACCAGCCTCTGGTACAGCGCGCCGCGGAATTTGAATCCCCGCCAGACGTCATGGACGTAAGCAGTGGCGGCGCGCGCCTGCTGGCCAGCATTTACTGTGAGGGCGCCACAGTGGAACACGTGGTTCCAGGGGCCAATAGCGGCGCCCCCGATAGAGTATTTAAGCGACTGCCTCTCGCTCAGCCTGCTCTCTTCCGACGACCTTCTCCTTCACCTCACTCATCTCCTTTCCGAACAGCTTAATTCCCGTCGCTCCGCAATCTTCCTCTCCCTGGACCTCGAACGTGCATATGACCGCGTATGGCATTCCGGTCTCCTCTTCAAGCTCCAAACCTTCGCCCTTCCCATTAACTACGTCCGTCTGATCGGCTCCTTTCTCTCCCGCCGTCCTTCCTATGTCACCATCCTTAACACCGATTCCTACACCTTTTTCCCCTCCGCCGGTGTGCCCCAAGGCTCTGTCCTCTCCCCCCTTCTGTACCTGTTGTACACGGCGGACATGCCGTCCACCTTCTCCAGTTTGCCGATGACACCGCCTTCCTTGCCCTTGCCCCCACCCTACAGCGCTCCCAATGCCTTCTCCAATCCCATCTTGACCGGTTCACCACTTGGTGCAAACAGTGGTTGCTCAAGGTCAATCCTTCCAAAACCCAGGCGATCATTGTAGGCAAAACCACCCCTTCCTTCCGCCTCCTTGATTTCTATCTCACCGTCTATGGCCGTCCCATCGCCCTCACTCCCACCCTTAAGTACCTTGGCGTCACCCTCGACCGTCGCCTCTCCTGGACTCCCCATCTCCAGACAATCCAAGCCAAGGCACGTTCCCGCCTCCGTCTCCTCAAGCTCCTTTCCGGCCGTACGTGGGGTCTGGACCCCTCCACCATCCTCCACACCTATAAATCCCTCATCCGCCCTATCCTTTGTTATGCCCATCCAGCATGGATCTCCCCTCCCCCTACCTTTTATAAATCCCTCCAAATCCTTGACCGCCATGCTCTCCGCCTCGCCTATTGCATCTGTCTCCCCTCCCCCACACGGATCCTCTATGATCTCATCCCCTTCCCCCACCTCCTCCTTTTCCTTGAAAGGATACGGATCATGTACACCTCCTGCAAACTCGATCCTCCTCACCCGCTCGTCTCCCCGATCCTCTCCCACCCCCGCCCGCTGCCGCGCCTGTATTCGCACGTCCCACCCGGTCTCCATCTCCCCACCCTCCTTACCCTCTCCCAAGGTGGTTTCCGCCAGCTCCCCCTCCCTGATGATGCCCTCCTCCCCTCCATCTACCCCTCCTACCAACTTTGATCCTCCTGCCCTCCTCCTGTACTTACTCCTCTGGGCACCCTCCCTCCCTCCTCTCCCTTTTCCCTCCCTCCTCCTTTTCTCCCCCCTCCTCCCCCGGGCCTCCCCTCCCCTGTTCCTCTCCTCCTGCCCCTGACTCCTCAGCCATTGGCATCCTTTTTCTCCCCTCTCCCCCACCTCACCCCTGTTCCCCTCTTGGCAGGTCCCCGGACTCGCACACGTTACGTGGACATTCGCGCGCCGGAGGTCACCGCCATCAGTGTTTTGTGTGTGTGCTGTCGTGTTTAGTGTTCAGTGTTCACCGTCCACTCCATCGTTCACCAGTGCCATCGTCATCTTCAGTGTTTGTGCGTCGTCTCATCAGCTAGCAGTGTGGATTATCGACGAGTGTGAACGGCTCCGTGTTTGTCTCTATGTGTCTCCTGTTTTATTACCCACCGTTCTGTGACTTCCGTGTCTTTTCACTGTTCTTGCTCCTTGTATATTCTATGGCTGAAGAGCAGCGTAGTGTGCTGCTGACAGCCTGCCTGTTGTACAGGTTTTAAAATAACAATAAAGTAAAAAAAAAAAAAAAAAGCTCAGCCTGCTAGTCAGGTCGTGGTTGTCTAGTTAGGTTTTCTTGACTCTGTTGTTGTCGTTCTGTCCTTCGTTGGTCGCGTCGCTCCTCTCCCGTTGTGTTGTTGTTCGCGGGCCGCTCCGCGCGTCCCGCCGCGTCTTCCGTCACTACAACCTCGCGTCTGTTCCGGTCGCCGTTACAACACTGCCCATTGAGTTTCGGCAGCATCTCTAGGCCTGCCTTCAACCACTTTTTACTGTATTAAACCACATACCTCTTATACAATGTTTAACTTCATCACCTCAACGGGTGCCTACTGCTTTCCCTCAACACATTAACACCTTCCTATAACCATCCACTTGTCGTCACAATAGTGAATTCCTGATGCATTAACAGAGAGGGTCTCATTGCTTTTCTCAAATATTCGCACATCATTCAATTCAGTAGGAAATGAAACGATTACAAGGTTTATTTAGACACATAGTTCACATGGTCATTTGTTAGATACAAACATGATAAATTAACCCGTGTGAAACAGTATTCATAGTTTTTTTGATAGAAAATTTATGACGCCATGTTTCTGTGCAGTTACTTTTGGCGATTATTTGTGCTTCCCCACATAAAATGCTTCAGTTATATTAATGTCAACACAAGTCACATAATTCCCACCTGCTGTCGTCAACTTGGAAGGTTTCCAGTTTCTCTAAAAGTTGGTATGTGACACTGGTGGAATACCATTCACCGATAGCATCAACAGCGATAGAGACACGTACTTTTTGGTCACATACGTTTCTCTACCCACACGTGACTTGGGGAGTAGGAACTCACGGAAAAGTGAGGCATTTTTCTTAACAGGCATATTCACCTACCTTATCGCGTTGATGGAGACAGAGAGAGATGAAGATAGTGTTTCGAATCTCTTATGGTTGGTTATTACAACAGTACATATCCGATTCTTAAAAGTTGATTCCACGGAAACTCATTCTAAACTATAAACACTGATGGTACGTAGTTTCTTATATATATATATATATATATATATATATATATATATATATATATATAGAGAGAGAGAGAGAGAGAGAGAGAGAGAGAGAGAGAGAGAGAGAGAGCACTGCTTCGTCCGTCTCAGAGTCAATGTTGCGAGCGAAGTTCAACCTACTGAGAGTCTTCTCCATAAGTGATCTTCGTCAACCTTCTTATGATCAGGTACTACCCGCTGCACTTATTCGACTGCCACTTGATCGGGTAATAATGACAAATTCTTGTGGGTTGTGCAGTAATGAGGGGAAAGCATTTTTAGTTAACAGCAAGTAGATGAATTTGACTGCATCTATAGGTATGGCAAGCTGTTAATAGACTGCAGACTGTCGAAAAAATGCAACTGTGAAACACCTATAGCAAATGTCTGAACGAAAGCCTGTGTACATCCTGCATAAGCAGAAACGTTCCTGCAAGAAGAAATAGAATCAATAGGCGAAAAATATAAGGTTCACATTTTTTTTAGCGAGTGGTCACGGGTGATGTAATAATAAATTAGGTAAAAGCATGCGCGAGTTACAGCAAGCAATCAGTGGGTAGATGGCGTCACATAGTTACTGATAATGTATATGTGTCCGACTTATATTTATTGGCAGCAGACGTCTTGAAAGCAAACAGCGTTAAAAATGCTCCACAGTGTAGTGGTTAATAAAAAAGAAAAAGGGAAGAAAAGAAAATGAAAAGGTTGAAAATGTGGTAAGAAATGGTGAATAAAAAGGAGTTTTTTAAAACAGAAAATGACCATGAAAAAGGTAAAGAATGAAAAGCAAATCGGACTTCGTATTACAGAAAAGCTATCGGACTTCGTGATTCGGAAAAGCTATTGTTGGGGTGGTCCTTGTGCTGTTTTTGAGCAAAAGTTAAACCAATTTCCACTACAAAAATTATTGAAGAAGAACAGAGAATAACAAAATGTAACTGACAGGGGGAAATGGTATAGCTTAGAGTTAATTCTTTACCATGGTAACATGTCTTCTTGTTTCGTGCGGCGTCCAGGTCTTCAAAAATCTCCTACTTTATTTCTGCGTGAAAAGTCTGCTCCGAAATCCTGCAATAAGTTTCATTGTCCAGGAATTTCTAATGTTCACAAAACCGTCTTGATATTAAATGCAATTTATTTTAGTTGCTTTTCTCCATCCTCCGAATTTCATAACAACTTCCACAATGTCTACACATTAATAAGTTTTTTCGTCTTAATCAGATCACGTCTGCATTAAGCTTCCGCTCTCGAGAGACAGTAGAGAAACGGATAGAAAAACAAAAGGAGTTACAATTTTAGTATTTCCTCTGCCGTCGAGCGCTCATACCGCTGCGACGGTATAATTTTTATGTGAGGGAACGAGTGTAGCACGGCGAAATTCAAAGTCCCGTTACAACAGGTATGATGGCATGACCTGAATACCTTACCTCGAGTGGTTGCCCCACTTTTGTAGCTCATCACCCGCTGAGTCAGTCAAATGGTTCCGAATACTTCCAAGTATAGTACCGACCTTTCCTGCAGAATCAAGTGGTGGGAGAAAACAGTCTGCACATGCACATTCACGGAATCTCTTGTGTGATGTAAAATTGTAAAATGTCTAGTCAACAAGCTCCCTCCACTTCCCAGACCTGTTAAGAAAAAAAAAAAAAAAAAGAGAACCGACAAATCCAAACTTGTGAATATAGGCATCACATTTGTTCTCCGCATTTAATGTGACATTATCCCGAAGTTATGCATGCTTACACGTATGCTTTGTCTCTCAACCTCTATGTAGCATCATTTTCCGCTTCCAAATCTCAGTCAAAAGGAAACAGATGACAGCCAGAACATTATGACCACCTACCTAATAGCCGGTATGTCTTCCTTTTGCACAGACAACAACTGCGAAGGAGCTGTTCCCCTCGAAGCGACGGATTCGCACCCTTTCATCGGAATGATGAAGAGAGCATCAGAATTCGTCAGTCCACGTAATACGCACCCATTGCGCCAACGTCCAATGCCGATGGTCTTGTGCCCGTTTCAGTCGTAGTTCCCGATGTCGTGGTGTTAATATTGGCGCTTACGTGGGTCATCGGCTGCGGAAGCCCATCGTTCGGAGTGTTTGGTGGACTGTGTGTTCAAACACACTTGTACCTGCCGAGACTTAAAGTCTGATGTTAGTTCTGCCATAGTTCGCCGCCTGTACTGTTTTACCAGTCTTCCCGGGCTATGACGTCCGACATCTGTAATGAGGGGTGGCCGCTCAACGCCACGACGTCTCGACGTGGTTTCACCTCGGTTTCGCCACGTGTTTGAGATAAACACCACAGCAGTCCCCGAATACCCAGCAAGTCTTGCAGTTTCCGAAATGCTCGTGGCGAGCCTCAGGGATCACGATCTGCCCTCGGTCAAACTGAGATAGAGCGCGCGCCTTCCCATTTTATGCAACGACAGCAAGCTCACTGATGCGTTTGTCTGACTAGCAGTCATATCTCCTCAGGTGAAGCTGCCATCGCCTGGACGGGTTTATATCGATAGTAGGCCGGTGGTCATAATGTCGTGATTGATCGGTGTACGTTCAAGGAACTCATACGCATGTTTGGCTGTCAACAGGGGTGTGTTGGCACTCTTACATGTGCTGATTTTTGAACAACAATTACGTATTACTTCACGGTGGTATTATCTGTCTCGGTGCCTCAGTCTCGTGAGCCTCGGGCGCTCAGACAGCTGTGTGCTGTCACGCACAGACGCACGTCCGACCACCACCTGCCTCCGCCGTCTTTGCCCAAACAAACAGGAGGCGGCGTGGCGTAGCGAGCCGTACATGTTGTGTTACGGAAATCACGGCAAAATGGACCAAAGCGAACGCAGCGCCCAAAGATTTTCAAAACATTGCCGCTCCTTTTCTATTCTCCGCAAATGTCTCACGATAACACAAAATGCTTTACTACAACATGACTGTGTGCAGCAATATGTTGTCAACGTAACACAAAGCTATCTCCCAAGGAAGTTTGATATCTGTGTGAATGAAATGCATTGGGCATAAGGACTTTATATTGCGTTACCTTCTCGTGTTTGGAGGTCTGAGACAGTTTGTTTGAATTAAATTCCGTGATCCATCCACCGAGACAAAAAGGAGATGGAGAATAACGTGTCCCCCTGCGGGTTCGGGGGTTAGAATAGGCCCGCGGTATTCCTGCCTGTCGTAAGAGGCGACCAAAAGGAGTCTCAACTGTTTCGGCCTTTAATGTGATGGCCCCCATTGGGGTTTGACCTCCATTTTTTCAAATTCAATAGGAGTACAAGCCTTTTGGGGGAAGGACACCTTACGTGGTGCACGATGAGTCCTCTGTGTCCTAAGACCTTGGCACACATTATCGTCTTGGCGTCGTAACTGCACCCTCCATCCCTCATTTTGGGCATACACACCTGATGGATTGTGTCAGTTACTTCCTTAGTGCATCACCATCTGCACCCACGATCACTATGGACCACCAATGGCACCCAAAATCCAGCACAGTAGCCAGCCCGTTGTGGTGGGGTCGTCATGTACCCTGTTGGTTGTAGCCCCCTGACAACACAGGGATCACACTGCCGATGCCTGCGCTGACACCTCCCCGCATAAGCCAAGGAGAAGGAGTAGATGCCCATCTGTCTGGGGCATCAGGACTCCCGGCAACGGCAATCCTGCCAGGTGGCCTTTGTTGTGGCTGGGTGGCGCCCGTGGGGAGAGCCCCTGGTCGGAGTGGGTGGCATCGGGGCGGATACCCCACAATGAAGCGGGTAAAGTCTCAATCCGGTGGTCGCACGACCACCAACGTCTCTGAGCGCGGTAAAGTCGACTTTAACGCTGTGGCATATGACCCCAAATCGTTCCCTTCCCTAGCCACGCCCTGGGAGGGACGCAGGGCTGTGGACAGACAGGAGCCATATTCACCGCGATCCCTTGTGTGCAACAGAACTGATGGGGATTCATTTTTGGGGATGAAGCCTCTGTTCTTTGTGAATTATCTTGACGATACGTTCGTGGAAGTGGCATCTCTTTCCAAAATGCGGGGCGGGGCCATTTGATACAAGCAGCTTCCTCCGCACAGTCAAGGGCGTTACTCGCCTGCGAGAAGCTTTGTGACATACCCGTCACCGTCACTTCCCATAACTCACTAAAATCGGTCCAGGGGATTATCTTTCATAAAGATCTCCTGCTGCAGTCTGATGACGAGCTACGGGAGAACTTGGCACGATGAGGTGTACACTTCATTCGTCGTGTCTTTAGGGGACCCAAGGATAATAGGATCGCTACTGGTGCTTTCATCCTGGCCTTTGAGGGTGACTGCTTGCCTGAGAAGGTCAAGGTCATGCTCCGTGTGCTCCGCCTCCCACCTGCGTTAACTGTGGGGAGCATCATTCCCCCTGCTCGTCAGACTGTGCAGTCTACCAACGAGAGCGGAAGATACAAGAAATTAAGACCCTGGACCGTTTAACTTACCAAGAGGCGAGGAAGAAATTAGAACAGCTCAACTCCACACCTATGTTGAGGAGTTATGCTGCTGTAACACTGCCGCCACCAGTTCCCGCAAAGATTCCTCTCGCAGTTGGTCCACCGAACAGTCACGTTACGCCTGCCCCACCACAGGTGGGGGACACTCTCTCTTCCACTGCTCCCAAAACACCCAGTTTGGGATCAGTGCACCCCGAACAACTGGGGACGTCAGTCCCCACCTCTCAGCTGGAGAGGCGACAGCCCTCTCTGGCTTCTCAGCCAGCCGGGGGGGGGGGGGGGGGCGGCGACTGCCCTCTCAGGCTTCTAGGCTTCTCAGCCAGGGGGGCGACGGCCCTCTCAGGCTTCTCAGCCAGAGGGGCGACAGCCCTCTCAGGCTGCTCAGCCAGGGACACACGGGCCTCCTCCAGCCTCACTTGTTCGGAAGGGATCCCTTGGGGGAGGACTTCCCCAGTGTCTCCCAAGACACTAGGCAGTGGCTGAAGAAGCCACCAGCTGGTGGTCGAAGGGCTTCACGCTCTTCGTCTGTTCCTGATAATGCATCAGGAAAGCCCTCCCAGCATGTAAACCCTCCTCCAAAAGACAAGAGAGAGAAGAGGAAGCTCTCCACTAAGCCTAAGGACCCAGTGGTTCCCGTGCCACTGCTTCCTGTCTGCTCAGCCTCTGAGGATGAGGTCGAGCTCTTTGCGTCCCCTGATGACCTAGATCTCGCCGTCTCCTCAGAAACGATGGACGTGGCGACGTCCATCTCTCAGTCGATGGTAGCATGTGACCCTGCGAAGTAATTTGATTTTTCAGTGCCTGCATGCCCCTACAGGACACGCTTTGTACAATCCTCCAGTGGAATTGTGGCGGTTATTTTAGCCATCTACCTGAGCTACGTCAGCTTCTAAGCATGACACCTGCTTTCTGCATTGCCCTCCAGGAAACCTGGTTCCCGGCAATGCGGACCCCTGTCCTTCGTGGATACAGGGGTTATTACTGCAACCGTAGCACTTACAATTGTGTGTCAGGTGGAGCCTGCGTGTATGTCCTTACCTCTGTATATAGGGCTCCTGTGTCCCTTCAAACATCATTGGAAGCTGTGGCTGTCCACGTAAGAACTACCCAGGACATAACCGTCTGCAGTGTCTATCTCCCTCCAGGTGGTACAGTCTCCCTGACCGAACTGGCTGCACTTGTCACCCAACTACCCATGCCTTTTCTTCTCCTGGGGGATTTTAACGCCCACAATCCCCTGTGGGGTGGAACGAAGATTACTGGCTGAGGCAGAGATTTCGAGAATCTCATCCCCAACTCGATCTCTACCTCTTACACACTGGCGCCGCCACACATTTCATTGTGGCGCATGGCACGTTCTCGGCCATAGATCCGTCGTTTCGCAGCCCAGGGCTTGTACCATCGGTCCACTGGAGAGTCCATGACGACTTGTGTGGTAGTGACCATTTTCCAATCTTCCTTTCACTACCCCAGCGTCGCTCCCATGAACGCTTGCCTAGATGGGCATTTAGCAAGGCAAACTGGGAAACGTTCTCCTCTGCGGCCACTGTTAACTCTCTCCCCCACGGTGCCATTGATGTGGCGGTTGAGACACTGACTGCAGCGATTGCTTCCGCTGCGGAACGTACCATTCCTCGTTCGTTAGGGTGCCCCCGGCGAAAGTCAGTGCCTTGGTGATCTCCAGAGGCCGCTGAAGCCATTAAAGAACGTCGGCGGGCTCTTCAGCGACATAAGCGGCACCCGTTTTTGGAGAACCTCATTTTTTTCAAACGTCTCCGTGCTCAGGCACGGCGGCTCATTAAAAGGCGGAAACAGGAGTGCTGGGAGAGGTATGTTTCCACTATTGGCTCCCGTACCTCACCCTCCCAGGTGTGGATGAAGATTCGGCGCATCTTTGGATTGCAGCATTCTACAGATGTCGCAGGGCTTACCCTCAACAGGACGATATCCACCGATGCCGATGCAATGGCCGAGCATTTCGCACAGCACTATGTTCGGGCCTCTGCGTTGGGGAATTACACGCCTGCGTTTCGCGCGCTCAAACGCCAGGCGGAAGGCAAACGGCTTTCTTTTGCTTCTCGCCACCCTGAGGCGTATAACGCCTCATTTAATTGGTGGGAACTCCAGAGCGCCCTGGCACAGTGCCCCGATACAGCCTCTGGGCCAGATGGCATCCACAATCAGATGCTCAAACACCTGTCCCCGGACTGTCAGCAGTGTGTTCTTGCCATCTTCAACCGCATATGGAGCGATGGTGTCTTTCCGTCGCAGTGGCGGGAGAGTACCATCATTCCGGTGCTGAAGCCTGGTCAGGACGCGGTTACTGTGGATAGTTATCGGCCCATCAGCTTGACAAACACTCTGTGCAAGCTATTGGAACGCATGGTGAGTCGACGGATGTGTTGGCTGCTCGAGTCTCGGGGTCTTCTGGCTCCGTGCCAGAGCGGCTTTCGTCAGGGCCGTTCCACCGCCAATACTTTGGTCTTTCTTGAGTCTGCAATCCGCACTGCTTTTTCCAGGCGCCAACACCTCGTTCTCCGTCTTTTTCGATCTCTCCAGAGCATATGACACGACGTGGCGGCACCGTATGCTCGACACGTTGCACGGGTGGGGTCTACGGGGCTCTCTCCCCATTTTTATTCAGAATTTTTTATCTATTCGGACATTCCGAGTTTTAATTGGCACATCCCATAGTTCACTTCATATCCAGGAGAACGGCGTTCCACAGGGCTCTGTATTGAGCGTGCCCCTTTTCCTTGTGGCCATTAATGGCCTTGCAGCAGCAGTAGGGTCGTCTTTCTCACCCACGTTATATGCTGACGATTTCTGCATCTTTTTCAGCTCCTCCACCATTAGTGTTGCAGAACGTAGGTTGCAGGGAGCCATACGCAAGGCGCAGGCGTGGGCCCTAGCCCATGGCTTTCAATTTTCTCCTGCGAAGACTTGTGTTATGCACTTTTGTCGGCGTCGAACTGTCCATCCCCACCCTGAGCTTTATCTTCAGGATGCCATGTTCAGGGTTGTTGACACGTACCGTTTTCTGGGATTGCTATTCGATGCCCGGCTTACTTGGCTTCCACATCTTCGTCAGCTCAAGCGTCAGTACTGGCGGCATCTGAATGCCTTCCGCTGCGTCAGCAACACAATGTGGGGTGCAGATCGTAATACGCTGCTGCAGCTCTACAATGCCCTCGTGCTGTAACGACTGGATTATGGGTGTGTGGCGTATGGCTCAGCGTCGCCCTCAGCATTGCAACTGCTGGACCCCGTTCACCACTGTGGGATATTGTGTGTGAAATCTTATGGGACTTAACTGCTAAGGTCATCAGTCCCTAAGCTTACACGCTACTTAACCTAAATTATCCTAAGGACAAACACACACACCCATGCCCGAGGGAGGACTCGAACCTCCGCCGGGACCAGCCGTGCAGTCTATGGATGCAGCGCCTTAGACCGCTTTTATTATTTTTTAAAATTCTCATTTTGTTCTTTTTCGTTCTTTGTATGTGCACGTGGCGGACGTCGCAAGACACACGTTTCAATTCGCCGTAGATCCACTAACTCACTTTTTTTTCTTTTACAGAGGGTAGCTAACCCTCTGACCGAACACGCTGAGTTACCGTGCCGGCACCGCTCGGCCAATCCCGCGTGGCGCAGATTAACACATTTTATTTTCAGCTGACCGCTTCTAGTATTTCGGAAGTCTTTTTAGTAACAACGATAGAACGGCTATAGATATAGATGCCCATATAGTAACAGCAAAAGAAACGCTTTTCAGTTTAGCAAGCTCTCAAAGAAAATATCACTTCAGAATTTGCTTGTATCAGTCTACTATTACAGCAGTAACATTACACGTATGTGAAGCATTAATATTTAGAAAGAAAGATGAGAAAAAACTGTCAATACAATAAGAAAAATGTTTGGACCAGTATATGATGAAAATAACGTGGGATAGAGGATAAGATGGAATGAAGAATAATGAGATCTGTAAAAACACTGTAACTTCGTCGATGTCCTAACTAAGAGATGTCTGAGCTGTACAGGCTTTATAACAAGAATGATGGAAAATAGACTACTTAAGATAGTATTCGGCATCACGGTAGATGGAGCGAAAGGGAGAGGAGGATGTAGAATTAGGTGGCGTGATAACATCTGGGAGAATGCAGCTGGGATTAACATCAACATCGAATGGCCAAACGGTCCACTACACAGAAAGGAATGGAAGAGGCTCGTAGAGGAGACGTATGGTTGGAAAGTACCTCGCGACTTGTAAAATAAAGTACATTAGAGCAACCCAAATCAACTGTAGGTCATGAGAACCCAAAACGAGGAGGAGGATCCGCAGCTCAACCAGGACCCGACAGACCTCATGGACCGACGGGCAGAACCGTCGAATGTTATGGAGATTGGTTGCAAATAATCACATATAATTTGCACCAGCACCACATGTGAATTCCAAAGTGTTGCCATCAGTTCCTATATACAACGACTATACGTATATAGTTAAGTATATCCTCATAAGGCACATTTCTGTAGCGAATGCTAAGAGACGCTTCAAGTGGTTTAAAGCGCTACGTCGCTGGACAGTGAATGGCTGGAAACGAGCGGTTTCGAGTGATGCAGTCCGATGGAGAACGTTTCCTCCCACAAGTGGAGAGCGGAGCAGAACGTGGTGCCACTGTGTGGGAGTGCTTTCTGTGGCTAGGTCGATGCCGCCTTACTTTTCATGAAGGAAATGACCACATTGTACAGAACTGTGATATTCGTGGTGTAAATGATCATTTTGGAGACGGTGGTTGCTCCTACGAAAATGACTGTACAACTTGTCATAAAGCAACGCCAGCGAGGCACTGTTTTGTAGACAATAATATTCCTGGAATAGACTAGCCTCTATACAGCCTCGAGATAAACCTGCTGGAAAACCTTTTGGGTGGCTTAGGACGTCGCCTTTGCTCCAGACCTGTGTCAAATCTTCTCTGGTTTCGGCTCTTGACGGCGAACGGCGAATGTGCTACTGTTCCTCCACATACGTGCAGAACCCTCAACGAAAATCTCACCAGCAGAGATCAAGCTATCATAAATGGAAAGAGTGAACACACCCAATATTAATGTCCAGTGTTATAGTTTTAGTGGAACATGAGTCAGCCGAAAGAGGCAGAGAATAATCCGCATGATGATAATGTGGACGGCTCAATTACAGATTGGGAAGTTGTGTATGACATCAGTTGAAAGACGCCTGCAGAAATCCGTTCTCATGATCTGAAAATACTCTGCAAAATTATTGCATGGTATTTTGCATTTCGAGCAGCATGCATTGTGTCCTGGGGAGGGATGACGAGAATTCACATCCAATTTTAGAGGAGAACTGAAAATGTAGTCCGCATTATAGCGCCAATATTACGTGACCTCCTTGATGCTTACAGAGTGCAGTTGTGGTCAGATAGGCATCCATTTTACCTTGCTCTTCCGGGGAATAAAAGGTCGGTGACTCCTGGCAACTGTTTTGACACGTGTCATGACGGCTATATGTATTACGTGTGACTCAACTACCGGTAGTTAAAATATTTTTACTCCAAAATTATGGTCAAATAATGCAACCAAAGCAGTATGGAGATACGGAATGACCACAGTACCTGTATTTGAGTTCCTTGAATGCAAATATCTGTTTTTTGTTGTTCGAAATGTAAGGATATAACATGCAGATTTAAGATTTCGATTCGTGGATTCTGCGTATCTCAAAGCATGTGTACTACCGAGATCACGTTCCTTGGCAACGCGGAAAACGAAATATGATGGCTGTATCGACAAAATAGAACATTCTGAGCAACTGCGTGTTTTTGTCTGTACGAACTGGTCTGAAATTGTTGACTCAGCATAGTAGTGTGTTATAAGACAAACTGTGAGCAGCGTGTCACTACTGCTGCATCACAGAGGACGTCGCAATCATCAATTCACGTGCAGTCTAAAAGGGAACTGCTGTCTCTCTGTGACTGTTTCGCAAGAGCGTTTCATTCTCACTTACAGCTATTGGTTTTGGGTATAGTCTAAACGCTGTTCTAGAAGTGACTGTGAAAATAATACAGTCAGTTAACAGAACAAGCTTTGCGTAATCAGAACAATTTGTTCCTTTTGAAGAATGTGATAAGTGAGAATGTATTTTTTACACTGAACTGTTTCCGTTTCAGTATAAGAAGCCTGTTGATCTTCGCAGTAAGGCAATATTAATCATGTTATATACACTTTGGCCACAAAATGCAGTTCCGTGTCATTTCGATTTTTTCAAGGCAGATACAGAAGTCCAAACGTGTTTGTTTAACGGAGATATCTCAAATATTTACTCAAACTGTAACAATCTACTGTTTACAATAGATGATACTCTAAAGAGTGTTGCAGATGAAGTTCAATGTGTATTAAATTCATATGTTTCCACTGAGTGATATCATACAATTAAAGACAATTTGTGAGGAAATCAATGGTAACTATGACTTACCGTATGAATGTTTTAAAAAATTATAAAAAAGATTTCTGTCTATAGTATATTTTATTTGGCATTTTGTTCCCTTTCCTTCACCCTGTGAAATGTCATAATGATTTCGGTTCATTAAAACAGGCATTAAATGAAAGAAGAGAGAGGGAGAGTGGGCAGACGAAATTTACTGTTGTGTGTAAATCACAGAAATGAAATTTACTGATTATTCTATTTATGAGGCAAATATGGAAATATTATAATAACTTTTCGATGTCAAGTGTACAAGTGTACATATGTGAGACTGAAATTAAGTGACAAGGCAGTAGTACTCATATATGTGTAACTATTTGCATTTTGTGTGTGTGTGTGTGTGTGTGTGTGTCACGGAGACAGAGAGCGAGAGAGCGAGAGAGAGAGAGAGAGAGAGAGAGAGAGAGAGGGAGAGTGAGAGGGAGAGTGAGTGTGATGCTGCCAGTTTACGCAGTTCAGAGGCAAATAACTTTAAACGTATCACCAAATGAAGTGAAGCGTAAGCATCTTCCTCGACAGGGAACATTTTTCGAGTAACACCGTCTTTACGTAATTCAAATGGGATTACGTATTTGTTTTTTGTTTTTCAATTGTATGTTTTTAGAATTAGGAACCAGTTCCTCTCACGTCAAATGAAGTTTCCATAATTTCTCAGTTACAGATACTTCGTGACTGGGAGCCTCATGTGACGCCTGTTAAAACACCACCCTGCCGTTGGCAGCTTCATTTACAAGCCTACTGAAACACTACACTACGATTGGCTGAAGAGATGAGGGGGGGGGGGGTACGAGACATAACGGGGCTAGTTCTGCCATCTTGGATTTTGGAGTTTCCTATTATTGCCATCTTGTATTTATAAATTTTCCAGCACCATGATCTTGCGGTTTTAGACATCCGGACGGCGACGTTTTGGATTGTGCCTCCTTAAAGACGTCATGCATACGATTGGCAGCCTTGTCTCTGGATGTAGGCAACGCAAATATTTAGGAATTTTTTTCTAGATTGCCAGAACCTGCTTTTTAGTCCAGAAACTCCATAGCTTTTCTACTATATTAATCTATAATGTCTCGCTCCGACTATTTCGTTGAAAGGGTAGACCCCATTCTCTACGAATGTCTCTGCACTGTTGGGCTCGATTGTCTCAATGACAAAGTTACGTAATAATGTGAGGAACGTTGATTGCTGGTGGAAACGAGTAAGACGATGACATTGTGCTGTTTGTCCAAGTAGAGATAAAACTTAAGGACCAATACAGAACGTATCAGGGGAAGTTTCAGAGTAGGATTTTTCTTAATTCATACCATAATCCTCGATCATAATTAACACAAAAAGAGTGTATGCTAATCTAATAACTTAAAGTAAACATGTTTGAATATAAGTATGTGGAAAATTATGCCATGGATGCCCACAACGTGCAAACTCAAGACCTTTAGGAACTGCATGAAGCAGATATTCCTCGGTTGAAGAACCAGGACAGTAGCGGCAGAAAAACAGTAGGCCCAAGATATCCATCGTTTGCGTTTCACTATTTTCGCACAGGGTGATGACGATTAGAAATCGATACGTTTTGGGAATTTTATGTGGGCTCTTGATTCTAGATTATGGGAGGATTGTTGTCTCAGCGCACTATCAATCTGTACGCGAATAGAGTCGTTGGCTGGAGCTCGACAATGTGGACGTGTCGCTTGTAGCATCAAGTTTCAATGTGAAACTTCGGACAATAACAGTAGGACATAGTTAATTGTGTTCAAGCGTCATCATTCACTTTATTTAATGAATTAAATCCCCATGAAACTATACTGAATAAAAACGAAGTATCGTTCATAGAATGGGAACAATAAATGTTAACTATGGGTAACAACAGGATAAACGAGTAGAGACAGGAGACCTGTAACCTCAGTAGCTGGGCGACTGGTATGTAATCATGTAATCCTAATATGTACAATAATATACTATGTAGCAATACACTGACGGAAAAATGTCGCAACACCAAAGAATAATTAATGTAGAGTAAAGAAATGGAATACACTCTGTAGAGCTTGTTGGGTGACAACAGCGGTATGTGGGAGAGCTTTATTCCGTTGGAAAACACTTTTGGAATGCTCTTCATGAATGGCAGTACAGCAGATCGTATCACAAGTCTGACCAACAGCTTTGCTGTCAAGGTTCTTGGGATAATCACGAGAGTTCTCTTGCTGTCATACGAAATCGAACCTCAGATCATGGCTCAAGGTGTAGGCCCCGTGTGTCTAGCACACAGCTATCCTTTTGGTTACAGGCCTCTTTCTAACCAACACATGGCCATCACTGGCACCTAAGCACAACCAGTTTTCATTAGAGAATGCTCAAATTAATTGCCACCGAAAGTGCAATTTTTTTAAGGAGTCTTCCGGTGGAAGGGTGGCAACCTTATAACCTAAAATGACTATTTAAATAAAACCCATGAAATGCAGACTTACATAAAATGTACAACATGCTCTACATTACACATATACCACCTCGCAAGATGATAGGCAAGATAAAAACATATTTCAAGAATTCTCCCTTTAAGCAATAAATTCGTTAACGCCGAATCCGGCAAACATGACAGAGGCAGCTATTAACGTATGGCACATTGACAGGGGGGGCATTACTAAACAACACGAACAGCACATTGCTCTAAACCTCCCCAACTCCATAAGGGAAAAATGCACCAACCAATTCTCAAATAACCACCTTCCCGCGGGTGTGCAAACGGAGAAGAATGGTGGGACGACCCCAAAACAAATCTGCTGGTGACCTCACCAAGAAAACAAGTAGAATTTAACAAGTAAATGAAACAACATATCTCCAATAACTTAACTTCTAATAAACTGCGATTTCTGGCGAAGACCTGGCGCAGCACCCCTAACGCTCTCCCGAACCGTCCGTTGCCAGCCGCTTCAACGGACGCAGGAAGGCGCGCCGATCTCCCATCTCACGGCGTCGCAGCTCGCCCCGGCCAGCCCGATGTCGTGGTTTCACTCCTGTTGCTCTCGTGTCAACCGCGAAGCCACTACCCCTTTCTATACGGCGCTGCCCACTGGACTCACGTGGAGACCTCACATGTGCCGACGCTCAAGGTGGACAAGTCATCTCGTGTCTCAGTGCGCGACCGACCAACCGACCGATCCAACCGCCAATGACCGTTGCCCGAGCAACTCGAGCAGAATGGCGGCCTAACGCGCAGACTCAGATGCAGGAACTCAGCCCCGACCGGGCGACCACTAGCTGAGTTCTGTTACTGGCGGAGTGGCAAGACTTTCATTTTCTGGCTTTAAAGTTTGATCCAAACGACAGACATACTAGCACTCCGACGACAGACAGACACTAACTGCCGCACAAATGCAAACGAGTGACTGACCAGCAACAGGTGACGCGAAGCTGACCTAGCCTCACACCGACTGACCCCCTGCCGAGCTGATAGCGCCCCTTAAATTCAGGTGAACAGGCAACCTTTCCGCTTTCTTACCAGAGGCAGGCACCAAAGCTGCGATTACCGCGGCGGCGCCACCGCCAGAAACGGAGGGCGACTGCCTCATACAACGCGCTCTTCAAAACAGCAATTTTTTACCACGGCTCAAAGGAAAGATTCAACACAGGAGAAAAACCAAGTGGAGTATATGGGATTCATGGATTGTTGTTGTGGAGGAGACATCGGGTACCGAAAGGAACGGATGAAGGCTTCGTAGGCACAGAGGATGGTGGAGGGACGCAAATCCCAGAGTTCTACCGGGTAGTAGTTTTACTCTACCATGGGTTTGCTGTTATATTAATACTAGGTGTTGTTTGCGTGTTAGCTTAGGGCCGAGGCTAGATGACTGGACGGAACGGTCATAAGTGATTCGAATAAAGGCATTAGAGTGTAATTGTTTGTGGTGCACCTTATTATGATTTTATGGGTTTGGAAAACGTTTATCTTGAGAAGGTACTGGTTGCACCTGGAGGTGAAATGGTTGAGATGAAGCTGGTGGGACCGATTTGCTTTCTGGAGGGCAGGCAGAGGGCTGGGACGTCGGGGTTGTCGGCCCACTGGAGGACGCGGACAAGAGGTGCTGGCACCAACGGGCTCTGTTCACGGAACTGTGGGGTCTGAGGGACGTTCAGCCCACGCCGCGTACATCGTTTCGTACAGATATTTCGTAAATTATTATAGCTTTGCACAGTCAGTTGCCATTTGTTAAACTGATGCCTGTATTTCGTTTGGATACAACATGAAGGTTACCTAAACGCCGCTACTTGAACACCTGGTATTCTATGGAGCCATAGACAGCAAAGGAACGAAATAATAGTTGAAAGGACTGTGCTTCTGAAAGAAACTTTTACTGTAAACGACAGATTACGTGTTACTAATAACGTGTTGACCACAAGCTAACGTTCCAGAAGAGTCGCTTATAAGTATTAACACAGTTGAAGTCTATAGCATTTGGCAGAATATGCTTAAAGCACGAAATTTATGTAGTGAAAGTTTTCGTGTAAAATTTACATTTTTATTTGCATGTATGATTGATCTCTAGTTCGTAAAGTTAATATGTGAAATTTTAGTTCTAGTGAGTATTTTTACTGACTGCTACTATTGTAAAGACAACATTTAATGAAACTTCCTGGCAGATTAAAACTGTGTACCGGGCCGAGACTCGAACTCGGGACCTTTGCCTTTCGTAGGCAAGTGCTCTACCAACTGAGCTACCCAAGCACGACTCACGCCCCGTCCTCACAGCTTTCATTCCGCCAGTACCTCGTCTCCTACCATCCAAACTTCGCAGAAGCTCTCCTGCATACCTTGCGGAATCAGCACTCCTGAAGAAAGGATATTGCGGAGACATGGCTTAGCCACACCCTAGAGGATGTTTCCAGAATGAGTTCTGGGAGCAATATTCCTGCCAGGAAGTTTCAATATTTAATGTTGATCATTACGTATAATGATTTATACATTTGTGTATTAGACAATCGTAATACCTCTGTGAACATATCTTGTACATAGAGTAAACGCCGTATTAGTGGTTTCTGTTTTCAAGATTTTTATTACTACTAAGTGTTGTCCTAGTTTTCTAGTGTAAAATAACCTAGTCGACCAGAAAACGCTTCTGGTATACGTCCAAATCAAGTCACTGCAATTGTGTCAATGAATAATGAGTGGTATTATTTAGAGTCGACATAGTCAGATGGTACTGAGATTTAATGAATAGAAGTCACTAGAAATTACATTATTTTAAAACAGTCGAAGAGTCAGACAGTAACATTAGGCATGCTGAAGTGCAGTCTTAAGCTGAGTTTACACCTGTGCGTCTTGCGGTTAGTCCCTGTGCGGCTGTAGCTTGCCCCATAAGGGAATTAGAGGCGCCAGGGGAAACACAGGTGTGAATGGAAACACTTGCACGCAGATGTTGACGAAGAGGCATGCAGCATACATGCGTGGCTCTACTTGCTTGCGGGGCAGGAACGTCACACGGCGACTAGGCCCCAGGCGCACGGGTGTAAGCGCACGTTCAGTGTTTCTTGAATAAATACTTAATTGGAATGATCCGTAAAAGATATACATTCAAGGACAGCGAGTCGAAAGCACCTGAATGGTGTTACTTACAACATGTGATACAGGTGTGTCCAAATGGTTCAAATGGCTCTGAGCACTATGGGACTTAACATCTGTGGTCATCAGTCCCCTAGAACTTAGAACTACTTAAACCTAACTAACCTAAGGACACCACACACATCCATGCCCGAGGCAGGACTCGAACCTGCGACCGTAGCACTCCCACGGTTCCGGGCTGAGCGCCTGAACCGCTAGACCACCGCGGCCGGCCAGGTGTGTCCATTTTGAAATTATTGTTCCTCATTTCGCTCAGCCTAACTGCTGGTAATATAGGTTTATGTATACTTTTTCATTAGCACAACGACAAGAACAGTGACACAACTCCAAAATGTAACACCTCAGAAAAATCAATTTAGTGACTTCTACACAACTTATACGGAAATAGTGTAGTCTTCCTCTTAATATCAAGTAAGAGTTTTTGGCAGTAAATTCCATAATACAGGGTGGACTATGTCAGTACATATTTGAGAATAGCTCTGGATGGAGATGAGATACAGCAGTTTGAGCTAAAAATTGTAGGTGGCAAAGAGGGCCACGCATTGCTACTAATGGCTGTGACCTTCACGCGGTTTTCAAGGTGACTTGGAGGATAAAGTGCTTCTTTAAAATGGGAACCCTAATATTTGATTCAGATTTGGAAATAGTAGCAAATTTTACCTATAAAATGATACATTACTCAAGGTAATGGCTAGTTCAATTAAGGTCAAATAAGCAAATATATTATAGTTATAGTAGGGATTAATTTAGAACAAGGCAGGTACAGAGCAAAATACAGTGTTAGACAGAGACTGGAAGGGGCATTACGAGGACTGAGAGGCGAGTGGACTCAGTCAGCGACTGCGTTTTATTTATGTTCGTTCTGTCTTGCAAATGCCACAACATTTAAATGCTGTGATGTTCTTAATTTTGCCAAAAAACACGTTACTTAAGTTCAAATCTCCGTTTGCTTTTTCCAGATCCGACGTCACAGAAAAGGGTTTCCACGAAACAAAACTCAACCTTGAATTACCTTCGATAATTACCTTTAAAATCATGATTATTGGTAATGATACGTTCCCTCATCCACCTTCCAATCTGCATCTAACACTGTATTTTGCTGTATCCCTCCTCTCTTCCGAGTTAATCCTTACTAGAACTAAAATCACATTTGCTTATTTGACCTTAACTGAACCTTGCTGCTCTTTTCAAATCTTAGGCCAAATATTAGGATTCCCATTTAAACAAAACAAAAATCACCAGAACATCCAAATAACCTTGCAAATCACGTTCAAGGTCACGGCAGTTAGTAACAATTGGTGACCCTCTTTGCAATGTACAAGTTTTACCTAAAACATTTTGCTACGCCTCATGCACATCCAGATTTATTCCCTGTTATGGATTAAATGGTCCACCCTGTATTTTATACAACAGTAATACGGATATGTAGTTCAGTTCTTGTAGTCGATTTTTCTCAAGTATAGCTTTTTTGAGAGTTGTCACTGTCCTTCCTGGGGTGCCATATGTTTCGCACCTGAACAAGAAATCAAGGAGATCAGGTAGTGTGTTCTACAGACGGTAAATAAATTAGTACCGCCATATATCTACATGGCGTAAGATTATTTCTCTGTATGTAGAACGTGCCGCGCAACTGTGATTCAAAATCTTTGCCTTTTCTTTTTAATTTCTGAAGGTGGCTTTAGTCGAGACACATTAATGTGTATGATTTCTGCAAATTGTAAGTACGATCCAGAGGTGACCTAGTACAGAAAAGTAAATTCTGTCGCCAGACGGAGTGAATCCGTAGCCCCGCTACATCCGCGCCATGTGCCGTAGTCTGACGTGCCGGATCCCCTCTACCTGGACGCGCCCTCCGCCTCCCTGGAAGCCCTGCATTATTCAGAAGGATAAACGAGGCCCACCGCTCCAGCATCCGCGATATCGCCTCTTGTCAGCTTAGGGGCGCTAAGAAATTAATGGAATTTAACAGCAGCCACATAGCAGCACAGCAATCCATCCAAATTTCGCGCTAAGGAGAATTAAAAACTTTGTCGTTGTATGATTAAACGACTTACTCGTAATCGGTATAGAATTTCAACCGTATGTGCGCTAGAAGACAGGGAAAATTTTTCGGTGCTAGAGTCGAAATAACATTTTACATTCCAATCAGTTGAGTCACATAATGTTTTTGGTTTTGATACAACTTACAGCAATTACAAAATATGTTAGATTATAAGAAACAGAGATTGCTCTCATTCTATGATTCAACTCTGAGTTCGCACCCGATGGGTGATTATAGCGTGCTGCCATTTGACAGTCATTCGAGCAACATCTTCCAGACTAGATAGTTCACAGTCACAGGCTCGCCACTGTTTGTTGGGATATGATTTTCTATGTCGATAAATCAAAATTCGGCTATCAGCTTTTCAGCTGTCAGCTTTATAAAACATGATCATTTCACAACAGTATCTTTAACCATATAGCAGGTCACCGTAATTTCTGTACGAAATTCATAGTTTCTGTATGTTTTGCAGACATGTCTGAAGATTTTTCCCTGATATGTGCAACAAATATACTTTTAACATCCACGTAAATGTCTATAAACGCACGGAGTCCATCTCTACCTACATTTTATATTTACATCTACGACAGCATACTGTTATCTATAGAGTCCGCATAGTGGCGATTAATGTCCACCATTAATTAAGAACGTAGTCTAACCCAGTTTCAAAACCATAGCTCTTCTGGCTTTCACGGTGAAACTGATGGTTTACAAACTTTTACTTGCTACGAAGTTCTTATTTTTCCTTCTACGAAATTTCATCGTTTTCCATAGCTTTCTTCGAGAGGTGTCGTGCCAAAAGGAAACATATATGGCGAACAGTTAGGATTGGTAACTTGGCCATCAAACTGGGACGCAGAATCATTTTATAGGATCATCTCAGTTCACTGAAACTTACGTATTTTAAAATTCAATGTCCTCATTTCTGTAATCTCATACAAATACCTGGTGTAACAGTTTCTAGAGATTTGAAATGGATGGTTACGGACGTTCAACCTTAGGTGTGGTAGATTGAAGACTTCAGCCGATTCGTAATATAGAATCAGTCATCAGGGGAGATTACTTACAAAACATAAATGTGTCACATCTTAGTAAATTGTGCTCTCGAGGTACGTTTATGACGACAAGAGGGAGTGGGATAAAATAATGCCCGTTGGGGAATCTGCACACAACACTTGGATGAAACACACAATGCCCTTCACATTGTTGTTTCCGTTTCCCCTTTCAGCCCGACGACATTCAGGATGACTACGTGCAGCACCTCATCACCATGACCGAAGAAGCAAGGAGGCTGGCTGCCATGTGGACCCTGGACTCCCTGGAGAAAGGCCGACAACGCTGTAACGCCACGCACAGGCCAGTTATATATCGGACAGGAGACTTGCTGTATATTTTTAAGAATCTGCGGAAAGCGGGACTATCGGAGAAGCTACTAAATCTCTTCTTTGTCCGTCTCCTACCTTTTTCCGCTTCTCGGACATCACATAAAAAGTAACGACGATGACTCTTCATCAAGAAGGCAAAAACGCAGAGACGTCTTACATGCTCTCCCTGAGAACGCCTGTACAATGATGAGACAAAGCATTATGACGACCTGCTTAATTGCTTGTTAGTCCGCCTTCGGAACGAAATACATCACAGATTCTGCATATCGGGGATCAGACAGTTTGTCGTAAGTTTGTGGACTATGTGGCATTAGATGTCTAAGGCCAGGTCGTGTAATTCGCGTAATTAACGGACTTCTCGTCTGCGTACGCTCTGATGGCGCCCGATAGCGACCAAGAAGGGGTCCAGAGCATTTACGTCAAGCGATTTTAGTCGCCGACACATCAACGTAAGTTCCTTGCAATGCTCCTCCAGCCACAGTAGCATAGTTGTGACTCCGAGACACCGACAGTTATACTGCCCAAAGACAACGTCGCCGTTGGGGCAGACATCCAGCATGAAGGTATGTATGTCGCTTGCGGGTGTCAGTGTGTCTCTGATTACTACCACAGGTCCCAGGCAATTGCAGGAGAATGTCTCACATAACACGAGCCTTCGTCCGTGGTGTGCAGCACGTTTCGAGACGGCATTAACCTCGACGACGGCGTTTGTGGAGACCACCATCCACCTAGTGTAGCAAAAATGTGATTGACCAGAAGAGCAGACACGTTACCTCGGATTGAGGGTCGGATCCCGAAGATCCTTTGCCCACTGAATTAGTAATTGACGGTGTCGTTAGATCGAATGGTTCAAATGGCTCTGAGCACTATGGGACTTAACATCTGACGTCATCAGTCCCCTAGAACTTAGAACTACTTAAATCTAACCTAAGGACATCACACACATCCATGCCCGAGGCAGGATTCGAACCTGCGACCTTAGCAGTCGCGCGGTTCCAGACTGAAGCGCCTAGAACCGCTCGGCAACACCGGCCGGCCCTTTGGATCAACATGTGAACGCCTACGGGTGATCTGCTGCAGAGCTCCTTGTTTAGGAATGTAGGCTGAATGGTGTGCTCCGAAACACTTGTGCATGGTTCAGCATTGTGCTCGTTGGACGCAGATGCCACAGATCACCATCTATACTATTTTGCAGAACATAGAAGCCTCTGAACCTCACATTCTGTGATGTGTCGTGGACGTCCAACGGTAATTTCATTGTACTTCTACTTCTTTCCTTAGATGCTCACGGCAGTAGCACTTGAACATTCGACCAGCTTCTCCGTTTTCGAGGTACGTAGTAATAATCTATCCTTTGTTAACTTGGCTCATCTCAATGGATTTCCCCATTTTCAGCCCGTATCTTCGCTAGAATGATGGGCCATCCGTGTCTGCCCCGCTTACATGCTTTTTGTTACCGCGTCACGTGACCGCAGCGGCACCACACGGAATCCAACGTAGCGGTGGGCACCGGTCATAAAGTTGGGCGATGGGAGTTTCAAGAAAACTGACGACCCACCCGACGATTGCGAAGCGATGTAAGAAAACGACCAGACTGCAAGGATCCGTTAGAGTCGTAATACAGACGACCGTTGCCATGAAGGCATGGTCTAGTGCTTTGTAATCGGCTCCAATGAGAGCTTCTAATGCGGTTCGTCGCTGTGTCTTCAGTGATGCGGAGAGCCGTGGAGCACAGAGAGTGATGTAGCGTTTAGCGCCGCTGGCTGCCGAGGTTCTGTCATATATTGATGACATAATGGCTTGTACGCTGTTATGCTTAAGGCTTTTGAAAGCCATCAAGGGCACTCCAAGATAGGAAGTCAGAGACACAATACAGAGAGCAGGCAAAATTGTTAGCATTTAGGATACCGGAGACAAATAGTAACACTAGAGCCCTGAAAATTGTAGACGCTCCGGTCAGCTGTACCAACTGAGAAGTTTCACTTCAGAAAAATAAGTGATGATATCTACCACCTATACGCTGTGGTAAAGCGTCACAGCAGAAGATCTCCACGAAAAACGTCTTAGCAGGGGCAACAAGCGTGAAACGTATTCCTGAGAACTGCAACTAAAATGGGTTTACACAGCTTAGAGTGCTACTACAGCAGTCCCAATTCACGAAAGGACTGAGGGCGTGGCCAAGTGACGTAAAACACCGCTCTTGCCAGCCATAACAGGAGTGGAATGACTTTTAGATTAAAGCTGAAACTTGTTGCTACCAAACTTGGAGATTATTAATGAAAATCCAGAAGCAACCCTACCTACCAAGTAGGAACAGGGTATGAATCTTACTCTGATTGGCCAGGGCTGCTCTGAAGGTGCGGTGCGACTCGTCAGATTGGCCAAAGCTGGTTACGGTCCAGTGGGTTGATGGGTCGATTACAGGAAGTGAGAAGTGCTGCCCCACCACGATTCTTTAACAACCCTTGTTTTTGTATCCAGAAGAAGTTCTCAGTGAGATCGTTGGCACGCCAGCTCCGTGTCCCCAGTGACAAGCCTCTGTAAGCTCCGACGCATCTGCTTTCCTCACTTGGAGTCATGCTTGCATGTCTGTACTTGACGTGCTGCTAGTGTCATCTAGTTCTGCTAGCGTTCACCCCCGTGGATTTAGACTTCTGATGTGCAACGAATTGCCTCCCTTGCCTTTCCTAATGTTTGGAATTATCCTTGAGTGCAGTGGCAAGTCTGATCGCTAGTAAGTAGTGTTAATCAGCCCCCTGGATGCCATGAGTCTCCTGCTACGAGAATCCAGTCGAGTCACACAATCCGGGCGCCTCGTAGGTGTCTTGTCATGGTGTTTAGCGTTGGTACAAGTCATCAGCCTGCCTTCTCTGGGAATTTGTCTTTCTGGATTTGCTCCTTATCGCTCGGAAATTGCAGACTGTCCTCAAAGACCCCGTCTCCCTCTATCCTGTGTTAGAACACGACAGTTCTGTTCGATCGACGGTTCAAACCTGCTAACTAGCAATTATTAGTACTTAACGTTTCACGAACAGTTGTGATACATGTAATCACAGTTAATTCTGGAATATTCGATTTTTGCGCGCAAATACCAGCACTCTACAACATTCGATGTTTGTACAAATAGCTGTACTCACTGTGTACATGTTCAGCTCTGTTCTGGCTGTACTTTGGCGTTCATAATGAAACTGCTTGGCCGGCCGAGGTGGCCTAGCGGTTCTAGGCGCTTCAGTGTGGAACCGCGCGACCGCTACGGTCACAGGTTCGAATCCTGCCTCGGGCATGGATGTGTGTGATGGATTGGATTAAACTGTTTGGAGGAAGACACCAAACAGTGAGGTCATCGTGAAAAGTCCCCTTTTGAAAAGTTATATACGTGACTGGGCTTAAACTGACACGCAATGTTTTCTTAGCGCAACGCAATCTGACTTTCAGTAATACCTACAAAAGAATGGCCCTGACTAACATTAACCAATACCTTTCACAAAAAAATTACCTCACAAAAATCTTCGTTACTGAAGCTATCGCAATACAGCGAGCGCCACTACTGCCAGCTAAATATAAGATTCAAACTACTGAGGGCTTAACTACTGATAGGCATAGTTAGCAAATGAAAGATTTTATTACAGAACAAACAATGTATTTACCTTAATAGTCATAATATACACTCCTGGAAATGGAAAAAAGAACACATTGACACCGGTGTGTCAGACCCACCATACTTGCTCCGGACACTGCGAGAGGGCTGTACAAGCAATGATCACACGCACGGCACAGCGGACACACCAGGAACCGCGGTGTTGGCCGTCGAATGGCGCTAGCTGCGCAGCATTTGTGCACCGCCGCCGTCAGTGTCAGCCAGTTTGCCGTGGCATACGGAGCTCCATCGCAGTCTTTAACACTGGTAGCATGCCGCGACAGCGTGGACGTGAACCGTATGTACAGTTGACGGACTTTGAGCGAGGGCGTAGAGTGGACATGCGGGAGGCCGGGTGGACGTACCGCCGAATTGCTCAACACGTGGGGCGTGAGGTCTCCACAGTACATCGATGTTGTCGCCAGTGGTCGGCGGAAGGTGCACGTGCCCGTCGACCTGGGACCGGACCGCAGCGACGCACGGATGCACGCCAAGACCGTAGGATCCTACGCAGTGCCGTAGGGGACCGCACCGCCACTTCCCAGCAAATTAGGGACACTGTTGCTCCTGGGGTATCGGCGAGGACCATTCGCAACCGTCTCCATGAATCTGGGCTACGGTCCCGCACACCGTTAGGCCGTCTTCCGCTCACGCCCCAACATCGTCCAGCCCGCCTCCAGTGGTGTCGCGACAGGCGTGAATGGAGGGACGAATGGAGACGTGTCGTCTTCAGCGATGAGAGTCGCTTCTGCCTTGGTGCCAATCGTGGTCGTATGCGTGTTTGGCGCCATGCAGGTGAGCGCCACAATCAGGACTGCATGCGACCGAGGCACACAGGGCCAACACCCGGCATCATGGTGTGGGGAGCGATCTCCTACACTGGCCGTACACCACTGGTGATCGTCGAGGGGACACTGAATAGTGCACGGTACATCCAAACCGTCATCGAACCCATCGTTCTACCATTCCTAGACCGGCAAGGGAACTTGCTGTTCCAACAGGACAATGCACGTCCGCATGTATCCCGTGCCACCCAACGTGCTCTAGAAGGTGTAAGTCAACTACCCTGGCCAGCAAGATCTCCGGATCTGTCCCCCATTGAGCATGTTTGGGACTGGATGAAGCGTCGTCTCACGCGGTCTGCACGTCCAGCACGAACGCTGGTCCAACTGAGGCGCCAGGTGGAAATGGCATGGCAAGCCGTTCCACAGGACTACATCCAGCATCTCTACGATCGTCTCCATGGGAGAATAGCAGCCTGCATTGCTGCGAAAGGTGGATATACACTGTACTAGTGCCGACATTGTGCATGCTCTGTTGCCTGTGTCTATGTGCCTGTGGTTCTGTCAGTGTGATCATGTGATGTATCTGACCCCAGGAATGTGTCAATAAAGTTTCCCCTTCCTGGGACAATGAATTCACGGTGTTCTTATTTCAATTTCCAGGAGTGTATATAGCAGTTCATGACATCCAGTCTTACAAATTTCAGAACTCCGCCATTTCTCTCCCCACATCTACCACTGCTGGCGGCTCGCCTCCAACTGCGCAACGCTACGCGCTCTTCACATCCAGCTGCCCAACACTACAATGGCAGACAACAATGCAAACTAGCCACAGACTGCCCACAGCACAGCCAGTGATTTTCATACAGAGCGCTACGTAACGTTGCTAATAAGAAAACATAAACAGCCTACTTACAATATGCTCCCCACAAAAAATTTTACAAATTGTTTTGGGCAGTGGCCAAAAATGATTTGAAACAATTTTTCATGATTACAATAACAAAGATATCAAATGCACACACTTATTGATACAGTGTTGGTCAAAAGCTAAAATTTTCTCACAGTCCATGAGGACAGTCCTGATCATTCATCACAGTAAAATTGCAGTTTTTTTTTTTTTTTCAAAGTCTGAGCAGTAAAAGAAAATGCACACGGAAGTAGTGGATTTCCATGCAATCTTGAAGAAGTAGTGTTGTCCTTCCAACGGAAAGACAGTGCTGACTCTTGACATGCAGACAGGTAATTGTCCACAACGGAGCAAACCCACAGCAGAGTCAGTCGAAATTTTGAAGAGTATTGGTAGGTAGGTCATCACAGAGCAGACCCACTGTAGTCCTGGTAGAGATTATGGTATTGGTGGGCTACCAGAGGTGCAGACCCACTGTAGTCCTTGTAGAAATGATGGTATTGATGAATCATCAAAGGTGTAGACCCACTGTAGTCCTTGTAGAGATGGCCAGCAGCCATCTGCTGCGACTGTGGAGGTGCACAATCACCATTGAAGAGTCTTGCGGACAATATGACAAGTCCATAACCACCACTTGTGCACTCACCAAATTTTTGGAATTGTCCTTAGAACCAGCAATGCTGTTATCCAGTCCCTAGCTGAATTATTAACACACGTGTAAACACTAACAGTCCCTACTTCTCACATACTGTCCGTATACTATGACCAACAGAAACGTGTACAGTGACATGGAACTTACAAGTTAATAATATGCTGAACTGGTGTCAATTACAATTTTATAACATAAGAATACGATTACAAAGGAACAAAATACATCATTAAAGAACATAACAATACAGATAACTCTGTAGTAGTCCAGGCTTTACAAAAGAATAGAAATAAACAGATACATCAGTGTTACAGGAATTATGACGTAAGTACATACATAAAGATCAGAATAACTTTTGAAACATCACCTTCACAAATGTGCAACAAAACAGAATAAATAATGTCTAAACATCTTTTCAAAGTAAATAACATAATATCAGAAAAATTCTACAATGTAACTCTTATCAGATAAACACAAAGACTGGAAGAACACAAATATACAAGAGTACACAAACACATGGCGGAATAACAGAAAGGGAAAGGACAGGGCTTGTTTTACTGCAGTATCTTACAAACAAAACTTTCTTTACTTCTTGGAGATCTCCCTTCATTCTTCATTATTTCAAAAAGTGCTATCTATACCTGCTTTCTGTACGTTTTTCGTAAAACTTCTCAATGCATTTCTTCCAATTCATCGCAACTCATTCTCTTATATAGTCTACCCCCTCTCAAGCTAACTTAAATCGTCTGAGCTCAGATGCTAAACTAAGGGACGAGGCAATGCAGCAGCATAAAACAATTAATACAAACAGCAATGAAAAAAATGGAAATTGTCAAAGCAAGTTGCAATAAATCTAAATTACCAAGCAATGCAACATGACAACTATTATGAGCCAATGTGCATCAACAAGAAAAATAAATCAGTAGTAAAACTAGCTTAACAGAGTAATACAAAGTGAAATTTAGTAGCACTATGCCTGGCAAACAGCAGCAGCAAATGCAATAACTTATATCTAAACATGACAAAGCTCAATCAGAAAAAATATTACACTAAAGATGGCCATGTCTAATACCTATATCACATCTTAATACTAGAGTGACGCATCACGATAAGTTACTGTAGCAGACAAGTTACCAAATTGTTTAAAAAATTATTGATGCTGTTCCTGTGAAGGGAAATGTCTTTTTATGCTCCTTCGTTTTTTTTAATAGATCATAAAATTATTTACTGGATCTGTAGGCATAAAATATTTATATTAGTACATATATTAAATTTTATTCTAAACAGTGCTGCAGCATAGCTAGAAACTAGATATTAAACAAAATGAGTAAATAAATACATAAAGCAAGCCATATGGCATTTCTCTCAACTAGCAAGACAATAGCCGTGAAATGTTTCTCATCGTTTCATTAGGCATTTAGTAAATATCGTAAATTAAGAGCTCCACAGTATAATCATATGTTTTCAAGTTTGAGCGTATCGTATTTGCGATGCTTTCTACAAAGGAATGTCAATAGCGAGGATAATGGCCTCCCTTTTTTGTTCTACCTGTGCCTCTGAAAAGGCACACACTAATGGCTTTTTCTCCAGGCGTCTGACACAGCTGGGTGCCCACGACGCATTACATGCAGGTGGTCACTCAACTTTCTTACGGAAATATTTACGACAGCAGTTTCCGCTACAGTGACAGTCTCATTTAAAAATATTTCACAGGTCAAGAATTTGCGTTACAAATCTGTAGAAACAAAATCCTATTGATATAACAGAGTCCAAAAAATTTCGATGGCATTTTAATACATTCACGCATTTACATACATTTCATAACTCTTAAAGTACGATTCTTGGTTTCCAACAAACTTTTTCACAAACCAGAGTCCCTAACCACTACTCATTATTCCTTACCTTATTCGTCGACACTTCTTCAATATCTCATCATAACAGATACATAGCATACTCAAATAACTCATATAGCATCAGCTTATTGATCATAAACATACTGCAACAGCATAATACACAAAGTCATCGTAATAATAACATCAAAACACCTCAGTCAACTCTCAAAATCGTCGTAGCTTCCTCCAATAATTTCAAAACCTAAAAAAAATTCTCTGCTCATTTCAGTACTGTTATCTACCTCAAACGTACTTTAAAATCATGATCCCATACCAAATACGTCATTCAAAGATCTCATAGTATCACAATGGTTCCAAAAAAATATGAAGAATTCACAAAGTACAAGCAAAATACAATTTCATAAGTGTGAAATTATCCATCTGTGTAATTGCATAAACATGTGTCACTGACATCAAAAAAAATTTTTTGTTTCTCTGTTAAGTAATCAGATGCTGTGTAATTCTGTGTTGGAGAAATATGGTACCGATGTGTAAAGTTGTATAAGCAAATACCATGTTAGCTAGGGCTCCTTGTGCTTGCCACACACATGGTACACAAAGTAAGCGTGTACCCCCCTGACGATTAATGTAATTATACCCTCAGGTGTTATAGATTACAGAAATGCAATGAAATGTATCACGGAAAACTTTCATTGTAATTCAAAATCTTGAAAAACAAATGGTTTAGGTACAAAATTAATGCGTCTCCTGTAGCGCTGAATGTGGTCTTGCTGTAAGATAATTTCTGTGGAAGTCTCGTAGTTATCGTCCTCCAAAAGCTAAGTTCTGAAGAAGTCTTACCCTACCTCACGATAAACAAAAGTGAAATGCTTTGTGTATAGATATCGTAGTTATTACGCTTATTGTTGTGATGAAGAAAGTACTGTACTGTAACATATTGTTGTGCTACGGAAAAGGCTGTCTCATTGTAGCTATACCACAAAAGTTGCTACTAAAACATGTTTTACTTTCCAGAATAAAACAGAAAATTGTGCAGATATAAAACAGAAACACTGCAAAAGCAACATTATAAATTGTCACTCATTAGTAGCGTCGTGATAAAATCGTGTAACTGTCACATAAACTGACCACTGTGTCATCTGGTACTTTAAATCCAGAATGTATTTTCAAGTAAACCAAAATGTTGCATTAAAATTCATGAGCAGTACCAGTATATGTCCTAAGTATGTAAGCCTCATAGTCGTTACGTAATCGTGCAACTAACAAGCAAGAATGTACTAATACAACACTGTGTCGTCTGTTCACTATAACAATGCATTCGTAATTTCTGTTTAAATAAGTTCTCTTGGTTCTTGACTGGATATTGCACTTCAAACATTGTTACATGTTAACAGTTTCTCAGTGTGACAAATTGTATTAGTAGCGTGAAGTGAAAAACTTTATGACAAAGACTAAGTTAAAAAGCAGATTATCTCTTATAAACGGTTTTACATGTGAAATTTGGTGCAATCCTTTACTCTTCATAGTACTCAGAGTTTCAACTTGAACGCAATTATCATGCAGTATACGTCGGTAAACAATACTGGAATTTTTCTCAAGGTTAGCGTCTATGTTATTTTTCTCTGAGCCAGCCAGCGCAAGCAGCTGCCTGCGGTGCGAGTCATTGTCTGTCTCTTTGTTGGCGCGCGTCTTTATTGGGATTAGGAAACCTAACTTCTACAAATTCACCTTGTCGAGAGTGCCCTGCTCTGAAGCTCGCCAGTTCTGACGGAATTCAGGTCTGTCGTTTCGTCGGTAGTTTACATATTTTCTTGTTTGTCGGTCATGTGGTGGAGAATTTCACCCGGAATCGTAACTGCGTGCTGAACTGTTGCGTCTTAAGTTATTCTGTCTCCCTTGATAATAATTGTTTTTGTTCCCATATTGTCTGTTTCTATGGTAATCTCTGTCATATTCATTACTACGGAAATGTGATCTTTCTCTGTAACTATTATTACTCTGCCAGTGATTGTCATATGGGTGGTGTCTGTTTTGGTCACGATTTGCGTTGTAAGAATAGACTTGTCGTGTCCAGTTATTGTTTCTGTCGTCACGGAATTGTGACGGATGTGACCTGTAGTGATTTCGGAGAAAATCATCCTCCCCTTCCCAATGGTTGATGCTAGGGCACGTGCGGTTGGTGCTTGGGACCTGTCCTGAGACTGACTCGTTTGCTGAGGCAAACTTATTCGATTTTGGTTTACCAGTCTTGATGTTTGGTATCCTTGTGTGGTCTCTCGTATAAGTGAGCCAATTTGGTCCTTGGTACAATCAGCAAACGGGTGTGTCACACACTGAAATCTACCGTGATTTCAGGGCTCTGGTAGAGAGTTAATTGCGATCCATCTGTCTGATCACTAGACGGTGGTATTTTGGCATGTCTCTTGTGGTCGTGATCGATTCACAGGTGTCGCCTCACGTCTTACCTACACCACACACATTTTGCCAGCTGCAAGTTACATCGCCGTACGAAGGAAACAGGGTACACCCAGGATCCATGTCCACTGTAGTCTTAACCCATCTGTTAGTTGGCTATGGTATTCAATCAATAACTTGTTTAGAATAATTTATGTCTGTCTTTGTTTTGGTAAAATGAACGTTGTTAGTAAACTTAATTTTTCGTACGTTCTCAATTATTTATATAGTCCCCAAACTGGGTGACTTTTCAGTATCTATTCAGAGATGAGCTCAAGAGTCTCATAATGTATGTGTATAACACACATACTGCTATGGCTCCTTGGAGGATACATTACTGTCTGCTGCAGAATGTATTTACAGCTTTACATGAAGGTGGAATGGCACACAAATTAAAACAGTGTGAGTTCGTTAAAACAGAAATAAAGTTCTTAGGTGATGTGTTGTCGTCAGAAAGTGTGGCACCCAATGAAGCAAAATGAAAGCAACAGCAGTGGGTGCCAAACCAAGGGATCGTAAGCAGTTAAAGTCTCTTCTCAGGGTGGCGAGTTTCTATCATATGTTTATAAGTTCACTAAAGCTGTAACAATTTCTGAAAAAAGTTTGTCATGGGTATAGACATGGGTATAGACATGGGTATAGACATCCGTCTGTAATATGATAGGGAGTTTGAAAAAATGAAGGGTAGTTTGTGTAATAGCTAAGTGTTATATTATCCCTTTATTTTGCTACAGACAGGTCAGACTATACAATAGGTATTGCTCTGTTCCAAAGAAAGGTTGTGAATAGAAAACATCAGAGTATATCCTTTGCCAGTGGGGTCCTGTCAGAGTATAAATGAGCATATGACATACCAAAGAAAGAACTTTTGGTAGTGGTGTGGGGTTTTCTTAAATTTCAGTACACAAGGAAGTTCGCGTAACCATAGGCCCCAAGTTATTTGCAAGACTGTAACCTGATAGATGGTAGACTGACATGGTCGACACTGATCCTTCAGAAATTGCAGTATGATTGAATATATGAAGGGGACCAATAATGTAGACGCTGGTACGCTTTCACACCTGTCAATCACAGGCGAGGTAAATGTTAAAGATGAGTTCAGAATGATGTACATGAAGGGGGTGAATGAAAATAAACGTATTAGAAGTATATACAATGTTATAAGACTGATACAGAAAACTGATCCTAATATAAAGCTAGCGAAAACTAGTTTTGGAAAAGAGGGGCATGAGAAACTTGATAAATTTTACAAAATTTTTAAAAGGATACTTCTTAACAGACTAAAACGTAGACAAAGAGGAGTAATGACTGTATTGGCCTGAGAGGCACGTTCAGTCACTATGAAGTGTAACAAGACTATATCTTCTTCAGTAGTATGGATTGTAGTGTTGTGAAACAGCTATTACGTATGACAGGTGCCGACGAGTCAAGCACAGTACCACTGCCGATCAAAGGGAGATGCAAGACATTCTACATCGGGGTGTGGGAGATTTATTGGCAATTGATCTATTCAGTCTGTTATTCCCATTTGGGGCCTCTATAATAGTGCAGGAACAGCTGAAGTTAATGGCAGAGCAAAAGGGTAAAGTATTTGCAGAGCGAATACGCAAGCGGAACACTAGGTACAAACCTCTTAAGTACAACGCGAACAACCTAATGCTAGTGCAAACCAAGGAGGGGTCAAGTGACATACATGGGGTACTTGAAAAGCTGTTCGAGTTGTACCATGTTGTATTTATTGTATCAAGCTGGTCTTATCCAAATGAATACAGGTCGGAGTGTCCCAAGCTGAAGAAGCCACGGCCAGCCGGTGTGGCCGAGCGGTTCTAGGCGCTTCAGTCTGGAACAGGGCGACAGCTACGGTCGCAGGTTCGAATCCTGCCTCGGGCACGGATGTGTGTGATGTCCTTAGGTTAGTTAGGTTTAAGTAGTTCTAAGTTCTAGGGGACTGATGACCTCAGTCCCATGGTGCTCAGAGCCATTTTTGAAGAAGCCACCAGCACTCAGAAATATAAGTAAACTGTGCCTGTACAAACAGCCATTGTACAGAGACTGCCTCTTTCCGTAGTACACTACTGATATGAAGTACAGCATATTCCTACAGAATTTTTAGAAACTGGGAACAGAACTACTGAAATTTTTAAATATTTATTAAAGGAGGATGATCAACAAGTGAGAAGGATCATTATATTGAAGGACAAGATTGCTTCTAATACTCGTATTTTAATTCAAGAAGATATGGCAGTAGTACGTACGTACATACCTGCACAATGACATGCCATGTATATGGTTGTATCCAACTCGAATATCAATTATTTTGATGAAATTTACATTTAATTGGGTCATAGTGCATTTAAATGATCTCAGTATTTTGATGCAGCCCCTTTCCCCTCACAACAGTCTTCACGCTGTCAGGCAAGGAGTCGGTCAATTTTCTAATGGTACAGATGTCAATTTCATGGTGCACAGTTTCACAATCACCTCTGTGACCTCCTGTTTTGTTGCTAGCTTCTTCTTCTGAAGTCCTTTCCCTCCAAGTCACCACAAATTCTTAATTGGATTAAGGTCTGTCGAATTTTCGAGTTGATACACAATTCAGTCACGACGAACAAAGTACAGCCTTACAAAACTGGTTATTTCGCTGCTCCTCACACCATTAGCTATTGAGGATGTTTTGTGATTCTAACAAGGCAGCCAGAATGCATCCGTTAACTGGGTTCACACCTGACTAGCTGTAGTGTGTCACTTATCATGGAAAGTCGGCTTTCAACTGAAAATGTCACAATTCTCCATTGCTCTTTTGTCCAGTTCACTTGCAGTCCGGCCCACGACAGCCTCGTTTATCTGGTTTCAGCAGTTATAAATGGTTTCTTCTTGGCAGTTGCAGCTCTGGGCTCATTGCCATTGCGCAGAATCTTTTGTTAACAACTTATGAGCTGGAATCAACCCCCTTTGCCTCATGCCATGCTTTTGCTAGTTCAACTAGAGAGGCACTCCTTTTTATTACGGCTTAGTAGACGAAATTTTCTGTACTCTTCGAGCGAAGAAACGTATGGGCGCCCGTCTTTGGTAAATTTTTCATTTCCTTTGGCTATCACCTGCTGAAAATTTCGACTCACAGTTGACCTCGAATAATTCAATGTCTTTGCAATTTCAGCGATGTTTTCGGTACATATTTTTTTCTTGGCGTCAGTTTGTGAGTTTTCACCACGACAGTAAATGCACAAAAGCGCAGTGGGGAAGAATTCAAAAAATCCAATAATTCTTTGAACAAGGAACACTTTCTGACTAAATAATCGGCAGCATCAGACCACACTGTTGCTTGTCATTGTAGCAAGGCACCCCCCGCCCCCCCCCCCCCCCCAAAAAAAAAAAAAAAATTCTGCACGAAAATGTTAACTAACAAAAGAGCATCATTGAAATCACATTAGTGCAATACTTTAGAACAGTGGTGCAGGTATTAAAACTATAAACTAGGGGTTACACGTTGTTTACATCCTGTTTCTAGAGGTAAGATTTTTGGAGGGGTAATTTTGATTCCGGAATGTACATTGATCATCCGGACCATTATGACCACCTGTCTACTATCGATATAAGCCCGCACAGACAACAGCAGCGCCACCTGGCGAGGAGCGGCTGCTTGTCAGACACGTGTAGGGTGCACGTAATGTCAGGCACGTGATTCATCTGAGTTTGACCAAGAGAAGATAGTTGCGGTCCAGAGGCTCGGCAAGAAAATTTCGGAAACTGCAAAACTTTTCGGATATTCGAGGAGTGCTCTGGTGAGTCTTTTCAACACGTGGCGATACCAATGTGAAACCTCGTCCACACAAGGTGTTGTTGGGTAGCCACCCCTCACAACAGATGTCGGTCGTCGTAGGCTAGGCAGTCTGGCGAACTGTGGCGGAAATACCATCAGACATCGATGCTGAACACACACACACAGAACCGCCCTAACGATAGCCCTCTGCAGCCGGTGTCAACAGCATGGCATCGGCAACGGCGACTCAACTGGCCACGTGACCTTCAGTACTGGGCGTTGGCACAGTGGCAGAGTGTTACATGGCCTGATGAATCCCGATGCCTTCATCATGACGATGGGTGGGCGCAAGTCGTCTTCCGAGGGAACAGCTCCTTGACAGCTGTATAGCCAGATGGATACAAACTGATGGCGGCTCCTTTGCACTCTGGGGAAGATTCACGTATGCAACCATAGATCCGGTGGAGCTCGTGCAAGGCACCATGACGGCCGACGAGTATCGTGAACTGGTTGCAGACTGCGTTCAGCCCTTCATGACGATCATGTTTCCCGAAGGCAGAAGCAATTTTGAATAAGATAAAGAGCCATATCACAACGTCATGAATGTGTTGGAGTGGTTAAAGGAACACGGTGGTGAATTCCAATTGATGTGCGAGGCCTCTCAACTCGTCAGATCTGAACATCGGACACTTCTCGAATTGATTGAACGTGGTATCAGAGGTCATCGCCCCCACCTTGGAAGTCACGGAAATTAGGTGACTTGTGTGTGCAGATGTGTTGCCAGCTCTCTCCAGCGACTACCAAAGTCTCACTGCGTTCTTGCCACAATGGATCGCCACTGTTAGCTGTGGCAAAAGTGGACATAGCGTCTCTTAGGCAGGTGGTTCAAAATGGTTCAAATGGCTCTGAGCACTATGGGACTCAACTGCTGAGGTCATTAGTCCCCTAGAACTTAGAACTAGTTAAACCTAACTAACCTAAAGACATCACAAACATCCATGCCCGAGGCAGGATTCGAACCTGCGACCGTAGCGGTCTTGCGGTTCCATACTGCAGCGCCTTTAACCGCACGGCCACTTCGGCCGGCTTAGGCAGGTAGTCATTATGTTATGTCTGATCTGTGTATTTGTATTTAATTGTGGGGGTAGTATCAGTTTGTTGTTGGATGTAAGAATTTTGGATTGGCTGACTCAGAATAAATTTGTATAGTTGTCTATAAATTCTGTGAAAAAGGTAAAATAAGTAGCAGATGACAGAGAGGTAGGGAATCACAGTACTATAAGTGGCAAAAGCTCTAGTACGGCATAGCAATTAGTAAGAGGTGATTTGATCTTGGAAAGAAGAGTATTAATTGAAATGTAAGATGGAACTGTGTTTCTACTTTTGTTTTGTTTTCATAACTGGCATGCGCTGTTGTACTAATGAGTGTATGAAGATTTGATTTCGGACATACACGAAATAACACCGAATAATTCTTGGTACATGGGTGTCCAGCTGCTCGCTAAATTTTCAGCAGCTAATGAAGAGCAGAATAACTCAACAATACTTCCATGTTACTGTTATAACATTGCAAGGATCGTATTTCTGTATGGGATAATGTTTTGGTTTGGGTTTCTGTAAACAAATAGGATTTTACTGTCTGCATATACAGCATTGTTTAATACATTACTGTGGATTAGTATTTTATTTTTTAACTCCACGATAGTAAGCTAAAACTAAGACGTTAAGTAACAGCAATGGAAATTTGGATTTTTATTCAGAAAAGGTACACTAGATACTCCACTACCACCTCTTACAATGGCAACAGTGAACCATCCATTTCCATGTGAGAATGTGTCGTTAATATCCAGGCTGAACATCCAAGAAATAGACAAGGTCCATCGACGAGGGCGTGGGCTGCAACACTCTTAACTGGAATGCAATTCATCTTGTCCCCAGATGTTGTAGTAAGTTCAATGTTTTCTATGTTTCTTTACGCTGTTGTGCGACGACGACGTCGATATGTCCTGTAGGCATGTTGGCGGCGTTCATTGCAGTTGCCTGTGCAACAGCAGCAGCACGAATGAGCCTCTGCGCGGCTCTCGCTCGCTTATATAGTATATGCAGTAGCTTGGACTTCGAAAATTTTGCCAGTGCCAGCGGAACGTTATCCCGGACGCGCACACTGGGTGTTCAAGAGTGTGCGCGTCCCACTGGCGCGCCGCCAACGCCGAGCCAGACGGATACGTAACCACAAGCGGGCAGTCTGGCAGCTCGAGGCTCAGTTTGGGTGAACTGTGCTTTGTAAATTTTTTCAAACTGTGCTTTTTCGTGCGAGTAGTCACTTGAGCCGTCTAAACTGAGTATTAAGTGTGCCACATCATAGCTTCATTTTGATGGCGAAAATCCTGTCCCAGTGTAGCACAGTCGCAGTGACTTAGGCATTTCTGTTCTTTTTCTTTTTTTTTTTCAATTTTATCCATTGTTTTTCAGTGTTTCGTCCGCGACTGTTTTACTTTCGTAAAATGAAGAACAAACCGCTTTCAGTCACAAGTTGCTTTTATTTACTGCACTATGCATTTCGAGCCCTGGAGACTCATCTTCAGGTGCGTCTTAGTGATTTACATCAGGTTTTTTAGTTGTCTGCAGTTTTTCTATGTTCGAATGGAATAAGTTGTGACAGAAATGATAAGTCTGTAGTTAGCACAATTTCCTTGCAAGCTCTAGAATCTGTTTATTTGTGTCAAGCCTCGTCCTGAAATTTAGTATTGATTGTGTCAAGCCTGAATGACAGAGGGGGTTGGTTTTGGTCCTAATGGTCGTGGTGTTCGGACAATCATCGGTCACAGAAAGCTCATTGGATGACTTTTGTTTCTTGCCAGTGTCGTGTCCGCTGGGTGCCAGGTGCGCCTGAAACGGCGTCTATGACCAGAGCTTCACCATAATGACGACTCTGGGTGCCTCATCAGAAGATGACGAAAGGTGTAGCGAATTTAGTGTCTTTGCTTCGTTTACACACAGAGAAAAATACATCGTCAAAAATGGTCAAATTTTTTACACTTCAAACGAAATAGAAGAAAAGGACTATATGGTAGCGAACTTCATTTTACTTTTAACACTGGAACTGCGTCCACAGCGGTTTTCTTTTCAGTTATCTCTTGTTTATTGTTTTTGCAAAACTGTACTTCATACAGAAAAATTATAGATTACCTTAATTGGTTTTGAGGATCTACTTAATTGTTTTTGTCTAGAGATTTTTACTTTTGTACTCACAGTAACATTCGCATTTTGATATGTGGTTAGGATAGACTTAGGGTAGTAAGTGCTGCTAAAGCAGTTAGTTTTAAGTTTTCTTTAAGGTTTTTGTATTTAACAAGTTAGGCAGACACCACGAGGACTTGATACTGTGCTTGGTGCTAATTGCGACACACTTCGCTGTGTGAATGTAGTGGGCAAGTGTGGATATTCTGACGGTCCAGCCCCTGAAGGCTTCTTCTAAACTTTGAGAGCGGACACACACTATCGTGCCGAGTTTGCTGTACCCTGTAAGACAGCTGCAATAGCTTTGTAGCTAGTCCACTATATGGAGACGTGCTTTGAGCTCTGCTATTGGACCAGTCACCATGTGTGAGGAATTCTAGTGCCTAACAGACGACAGAGTTGGTTCTGAAAGCACGTGGCTTGTTCCCCAGTAATGGAAATCCGCTGGGGAGAAAAAATAACATGTTGAAGACTGAAAATCAGATGTGCCCGAATGAAACGTGAATCCAGTACGATATTTTAAAGCCAGTACCACATAAATCAAGGGAAAATTATAGCGAGTACGGGGGCACAAATGCGCCCTTGGTACGACAAATAGTTTTTAACTTATTCTACGATAAACAACCCATAAACTGAGTGAACTATAAAAAAGAAAGTCGGTGACAACTACATCAATTTCCATAAACGAATCGTCAGTGGATAGGACTCGTAGAGTTGTGGTAAACATTAACATTTTTAGACTGTAGACTGGCATGTCTATACTGTGCTGAAAAATTTCAAATGTTGCTACGAGATTAATTAATATCGAAAACGTAGGGGTGGCGCTAAGGAATAACAATTGTTAGGATATTACAAACATGTCCACAATTAAATGTGTTTATTTACTGACAATAACGTTGCGAAAACCAGCGTGCGTACTAAAGATCTAATTTCACCACTGAAAGGCAGATAAAATTGTGAATACATTTCATACAATACTTGTATATATCAATATACTGATATTTTTACTTCATCAGGAAGCCAATATTCATGACTTGACTCATGTGACTTATACCAGAATATAAATATCCAGCTGCAATCTACTCTCGATTCAGGCTGGTTCTCACAGGCACACTCTGTGTGAATTGGATGGAGAGCTGCAACCGATTACTACAAAGAAAAGTCCTATTTATACTTTCGTATGTAGATCATTAAATTTATAATGGTTATTACCCATTTTTGTCTGTAACACATTATCTTTTTAGGGCACATATTTCCAATTCAGCAAACACAAATAAAATTCTCTTTAAACATTTGACCTTGCATGTCCCATTTTACCACTTAATTAGTGTGGTTGTCATATGTATTTGTAGTGTACAGTGTTGAGTCATTCACCCGAAATTAAATTTTTTTGTCACAAGCAATGTGATTACCAACATGAAATATTACGCAAACTGACATATTTCTCGAAAAACTTTTAACACACTATCTTATGTCACACTCGATAAACTCAATGGATTACATCACCTTTCCTTTATATCTCGCAGTTAGTATTCTCAAAGTGTCCATTCATTTATCACATTACTTGTTTATGATCACAGTGTCTCAGCATATAATTAAGCGCTTCAAATATTTCTGGTTCATTTACATTTCACCTGAAACTAAAAACTTAATTTTAGTTCCCTACATTTTTATACATTTGTTCGTATTACATTTTATATTTAAGCTAAACATTTTTAATTGCTTTCAAAAATTAATTATAAATTCTACTGTTCTTTTTAAACATTTAACAAATTCTTGCATTCTTCACTTATGTGACATCATTGTAATTTCTATCATTTTAGCATTTAAGACCATTTATGTGGCTTAATCCAAGTTGTTTACCAGATTTAAAGTAGTTTAGGTAACAAGCATTTGCATGTGGTGTGTTTGTTATTTCGAAAGTTGTAAGTGAATTAGTGAATTTAAATTTCTTAATTGCAGCCTTCACTTCATTTACCTTTACATTAGTTTTAACAAGTACTAAAACAACTATTGTGAATTTAGACACTTTTAAGTTTTTTCATGCTTTTTATGCGAGCTTCTCTTGGTTTTTCACTGTTTCTGGCAATATTTCCTTCTTTCCATTTAAGCTTGAAGGGTGATAAGCTGAAATATGTATTCCATTAATGATAACTTCTCTTCTTCCTCGCTCCAGTATCTTAGAAATGAATAGGGAACCATTGTCTCACAAAACTGCCTTTGCTTTTCCCACTTTTACAAAATAATCTTCAGTGACTTTTTATATACTGCAATAGGGGTCCAATCCAGGACTCTTATGGTCATCAGGAGAGAGCCAGGCAGGGTGGGATGGTGAGGGTCGAGTCTGTTCGAAAGCGAAAAGAAAACATCATTATCAATAACACACTTTTTTTGAGTAATCAGTCTTCTGATTGGTGTACCTGGTACAGCAAGCCCCACCACAAATTTCTCTCCCGTGATAATCACTTCACCTCAGAGTAGCACCTGCTTCCTACGACGTTAATTCTTTGCTGGATGTGTTCCAATCTCTGCCTTTTTTATATTTGTACCCTCTACAGTTCCCTCTAGTAACATGGAAGATATTCCCTGATGTTTTAACTGACGTCCTGCTATCCTGTCCCTTCTTCTTGTCAGTATTTGCCACATGTTCCTTACCTCACCAATTCTGCCGAGAACCTCCTCAATCCTGACCTTATTAGTCCACCCAATTTTCAACATTCTTCTGTAACACCACATCTCAAATTCTTCGAGTTTCTTTTTTTCCGGTTTTCCAACAGTCCATGTTTCACTATCTTACAATGCTGTGCTCCGAACGTACATTTTCATTAATTTATTCCTCAAATTAAGATCTATGTGTCATACTGGTAGACTTCTCTTGGCCAGGAATGCAGGGATTGTCTGTTTTTTGTGGCCGTATTACTCTCCCCATCATGGGATTTTTACTGCCTATGTATCAGAACTCCTTCACTTTATCTGATTCGTGATAACTGTTCTCATGTTTCTACTTCTCTTTACTTCAGCCTTTCTTCGATGTACTTTCAATCATTCTCATTAGACTACTCACTCCATTCAGCACATCCTTCTTCACTTTGATTGAAGATGGCAATGTCATCAGCGAATCTGCCACATTTAAATTTAGTTCCACCCTTGAACTTTCCTTTTATTTCCATCATTGTTCCTTCTCTGAACTGTAGGGGCGAAAAATTTAGAAATTTGTGGTAAGGGCTGTGCGACCAAACTGCTGAGGTATCGGTCGCTAGGCTTACGCACTACTTAAACTAACCTACGCAAAGGACATGACACACACCCATGCCCGAGGGAGGACTCGAACCTCCGACGGGGGAAGCCGTGCGAACCATGACAAGACGCCCAAGACAGCGTGGCTTCTCCGCACGGCTAGAGGCGAAATACTACATCTCTGTCGTACCCCCTTTTTAATCTGTGCACTTGGACTTGGTTTTCCACTCTTATTATCGTGTCTTGGTTCTTTTATATAGTGTATGTTACCCGTCTTTCCCTATAGCTTACCGCTATTTTTCTCAGAATTTCGAATATCTTGCACCATTTTACGTTGTCGAACGCTTTTTCCGGTTCGACAAATTCTTTAAACTCGTCTTTTCCTTGGGTCTTGCTTCCATTATCAAACGAACGTGGGACCTGCCTCTCTCGTGCTTTTACCTTTCTAAAGTCAAACTGATGGCCGTCTAACACATCCTAAATTCCCTTTTGCATTCTTCTGTATATTATTCTTTTCAACAGCTTGGACGCGTGAGCCGTTAAGCTGACTGTGCGATAATTCTTACATCTGTCAGCTCTTGCAATCTTCGGAACTGTGTGTAAGATATTTTCCGAAAGTTAGATGGTGTGTCTACACACCGCCGTGAATAATCGTATTGCTGCCATTTCCCCCATCGATTTTAAAAATTCTGATGTAATGGTATCCATCCCTTCTGCCTTATTTGATTAGAAGTCTTCCGGAACTCTTTTAAATCTAATACTTGATTCCCTATGTCTCCTGTATTGACTCCTGTTTCTTCTTCTGTCATGTCATCACACGAATTCTGCCCATCATAAGGACTTCAGTGTATTCTCTCCACCTATCTACCCTCTCCTTAGCACTCAACATTGGTATTCCAATTGCACTGTTAATGTTACTGCCCTGTGTCTAGTTTCAGCGATGGTTGTTTTGACTGTCCTATCTGCTGAGCCAGTTTTGCAAGAGTCATTTCTTTTTTGATTTCTTCACATATTTCATGCAGCCATTTGGCCTTAGCTTCCATGCACTACCTATTTATCTCAATACTAAGTGATTTGTATTTCTGTATTCCTGATTTTCATTCAACATCTTTTTATCCTTCTTTCATCGGTCTCCTGAAATATTTCTTCTGTTACCCGTGGTTTGTTCACAGGTACCCTCTTTGTACCGACGGTTTTCTTTCCAGCTTCTGTGACTGCCCTTTTTAGAGATGCCCATTCCTCTTCATCTGAACTGCGAACTGAGCTAGTATCTATAACCTCAGAGAACTTAAGGCGCACCTCTTCTTTTCTTAGTACTTCTGTATCCCACCTCTTTGTGCACTGATTCTTCCTGACTAACCTCTTAAGGTTCAGCCCACTCTTCATCACTTCAAAATTTTGGTCTGAACAGAAGTGCCTAACGTAGTAATTCTTTTTGCAGTTTTCTTTTTAAGGACGTCACCTACTATATTAGGTTTATACTCGTTGTTAACTGCTATTGTTTTCGGTAAATTGATTTCGTCGTTGAAGTTTTCTTTAGAAAGTGGGATGGAAATGGCTTGGTTAGCAGCAGAATGAAAGAAGGCTTTTTTTGCGGTTGTGGATGGGTAGAAGATGCAGGAACGATCTAGTCGGTATATGTTACTTTACGAAAAATATTGAAGAAATTTTATTTGTTTCTATAGTAAGCGTCAAGTTAAGGAAGTTTAATTGACAGGCCTCATTTTCAAATTCGATAATGAAAGAAATTTTCTCATGAAGATCATCGAATAGGTTAAGGATACGATCAACACCGTCAGCGGGTCGTTTGTAGATGATTAGAATATCATCCAAGTATATGGAATAAGAAAGAATGCCTAGTGACGCAAATGGGAAACAATTAAAAAATTTTCTTCTAGGGAGTTGATGAAAATATCAGCAAGGATACCAGCTAACGGATTTTCCATAGTGAGACCGTCAGATTGCTTGTACAAATGTCCATTAAATTCGAAATAGTTGTACTTGGCTACGACTGAGATGAGATTAATGAAGTCTGTGATTTATTCATCTGAAATACCTTTTTTGAACCGACGTAAATTTTTTTCTACAATTGTAAGCGTTTCCTCTTCGGGGACGTTAGTATAGAGATTTTTGATATCGAAAGAAACTAACTTGGTGTCTGAGCTGCATTATAAATCTTTTATTTTTTGGACTAAGATGTGACTATTTGGGACGGGAAAATGGTTCACAAAAATTAATGATTTTTTGAGAGTTTCATGTAGAAATTTGGCCAGATCATGGTATGCACTATTCATACTATTAGATATCGGGCGTATCGGATGATTAGGTTTGTGGATTTTAAATTGAGACCGAAGTTTTGGGGTCTGAGGGTTCATGTTTATGAGCATTTTCTTCTGAAACGGTTTGAGTAGGAAATTTGCGCTGTTGGTGGCTATATTGACCTCTTTTTGTCAAACTGGAGTCTTGATCCTCGTGCACTTGCGAAATATTATTTTCGTTAAAGAAATCTAAGATTTTGGAAATATATTCAGAGTTATAAGCAATAACTAAAGAGCACCCTTTGTCTGATTTGGTAATTAAGGCTCCTGCTTCTCTTATTAATGGAAACGACCAATTTTCTATCATTATGCGTAACGTTGTAAATAGGGGCTGTATTTTTCATGAAAATGTTAGCTACGGTCGCAGGTTCGAATCCTGCCTCGGGCATTGATGTGTGTGATGTCCTTAGGTTAGTTAGGTTCAAGTAGTTCTAAGTTCTAGGGTACTGATGACCTCAGATGTTAAGTCCCATAGTGCTCAGAGCCGCTTGAACCATTCTTTTTTTTTTTAATTTTTTCTCATCGGGAAACGCAGCTTCTTCGACCAAGTATTTTTGAAATTGCTTGAAGCCTGTGACGTTCATTGCCCAGTTATTTTAGTGCTGTCTCCGTGCTGATGTGTAGCAGTTGGTCGGTTGGCGCAGTCGCGTTGTAGCACCAGTGGGGCATGCAGCGCCAGGGTGGCGCGGATAGCCACCACTCGCCGATGACTGCCGACACACGTGACTTGAGTGGGGGCGACTCTGGTTGGTCGGCGGTCGCACGTCTTGTCGGACGACGTGTACTTGGCCGGCGACCTCTTGTGGGTCGGCTGTGTCTGCCAACTCGTGATTCGTGCTTGTTTTGCTCAGTCACTGCCGTTAGCATCGTCTAGTTCTTCGTGCAACTGTTCGTGAAACTCTGTGTAGCTTATGTGCGTCTGACTGACAAGCTAATTTAAATCTTGTCGGCGTCCTGGCTCTGAGTTGGTCGGTTGACGCGGAGTAGTGAGGAAGGACAGGACAGCTGTCACTCGCCCGACGGTTGCCGACGCACACGTTTGAGTCCGCATCTCGTGGTCGTGCGGTAGCGTTCTCGCTTCCCACGCCCGGGTTCCCAGGTTCGATTCCCGGCGGGGTCAGGGATTTTCTCTGCCTCGTGATGACTGGGTGTTGTGTGCTGTCCTTAGGTTAGTTAGGTTCAACTAGTTCTAAGTTCTAGGGGACTGATAACCATAGATGTTAAGTCCCAAAGTGCTCAGAGCCATTTGAACCATTGGAACCACACACGTTTGAGTGCAACGACCTTGTTTGGCCGTTTGGTCGGTCGCTTGATTAGACGACGTGTATTTGGGTAGTGACCCGTTCTTGTTGTTGTTCCACAGTCTCCGCCGTTAGCATAGTTTGAGTTTTGGTGCAACTATGGAGCGGAACTGATCTTGATCATTGGTCTGTTGACTGTCTGTCGGTTGGGTTCCCAGCGGATTGAAAATGGTTGGACCGACTGCCTGTCTCACCTAAGCGAGCGTTTGTGTTTGAGTTCCAGGCCGACCTTCGAACATCTGAGCGCCCTTGGGTGTACTGCCCTATTTTCTTTAATTTGTTCTCGTTGTTCGTAGCTGTATGGCTTTTAGCCGATTTAGAGTTGTTGGGCTCTTAAGGCCTTCAGCCTATTTCAAATAAGAGTAAGGCCATCGGCATTTTAAAAATTTTAATGTTGTTGAATTTTAAGTTTTAGGCTTTCAGCTGAATTTGAGTTTGAGTTTTTTGCTCTTCAGTTCTTCAGCCGAAATTAAAGAACGGTTTCACGTAAGGCCTTTGGTAGTTTTAAAAAAAATTATGTTATGGAGTTTTAAGTGTTAGGCCTTCAGCCGATTTGAATTTAACTTGTTTACTTCAGTCTAACAGAAGAACTGTTTTAAGATAAGGCTTGCCTTTTAAATTTCTGATTATTCTTGCGTTTTAAGTTATTGGCCTTCAGCCGTTTTTAAATGAAAGTGGCTTTCAGCCGGTAAATAAGTCCAAAATATTAAATCAGTGTGCTAAAAAAAATTCTTTTTGGCGTCTTCTAATGTTTGATAAATAATAAAGTATGTTCTACTGTAACTAACAGCCCCTTATTTTGGCCCCGTTCCGCAATTTATACTATCTGTCGCGTCCTGCGGGTTAAGCAGGGCGTATCAGCCATAAACATGAACCATTATCCCGTTATTTCTCGCGTTATATTTAGGTATGTCCTTTATCTTGACAGGGAACTCGAGACCGTCAAAGATATAACAGGAATGTCAAGGTATCTTCCATATCGAGATGTACCTTATGATGTCTCCCGCAAGCCAGGAGTGGCCATGCGAAACAAGCCTCATCCTTTATTTTGGACATTAATACCTCCCTTATTATTGTCTACATCTTTAGGAAGCTCTATGTAGCTCCACTTACTGGACTGTAGTCATGTGTATAGATGTCCTGGTGTAGCATTGGGCTGAGAGCTTTAGCTGACACTCAAACGTCCGCCTCGGAAAGCTGCCATTATAGCTTGCAATGAGGATTTCTGAAACCGCTCAGTGATTGTTGTGGTCCATCTTATCACGCCATTATTCCACCATAGATAATGAATACTTGTTTCTTAGATTCCAGAGGCAACTTTGAAGAGCGAGAATGCGACATTTCGATGGACAGCACTGCCCTGCATTTAATGGTGGAATACAATGGATAATTAACGACCTTGAAGATTTCTGTTTCCACAACAGTATCGCCTTACGCTCCTGCCGGATTCTCATTTCTTGTCAACTAGACTCGCTTCCCAAAGGTGTCTGCAATCACTGAGTGTTCTAACAGTGGTACGTATAGTGTCACTGATGTAGTGTCCTTCACTATAAGAATGGGAGAGGAAACTGCTACTAGCCAAAGGCTCATTATCGTTAACTCTATCGATAAACCATTGTCTAGGAGATGAAGCCAACGACTGTGTGTACTCACTGGATGATGGCGTTAGGGAGGAGGCCCCTGCTGCGGAGAGGAGTGTGCACTGTGGACACACACATCCACTGTAACCGGCAAGGTAACCAGCTTGAGCTGGGGGAGATACAGTGAGATGGAGTGGGACTACCCAGGCTGATGCTGCTGCTGCTTCGTGGTGGAGCCCTGACCCCTGACGACCTGAGGGGTGCGAGCCGGTCGCTGTTTGCCTTCCTCTGTCTGAACTGTCCATGGGCGCCAGAGGGCATGCGATGGTGCGGAGGCTGACGCTGCGGTGGCTGCAGCTGGTTCTGCCATCTCTTGTGCAGTCACGAGCAGTGCTTTGCATGGTGGTGCTTGCTGCTCGGGCCCGTGTTTCATTCGTGATCCCACAACCACTGCTCTAGGCACTCATACCACAGCTAGCTGTTGTGGTGCTGGTGGAGACTCTGGTTCCTCTGTGACATACGAATAACGAAAAAAACAGTTTCTGCGCTGAAGATTGTTTAAAAATATACACTGTGAACAAATAACAACATTCCAGAATTATAATTACATCCTGTAATGATGACAGTCGCACTACATTCAGCTTTTATACTCGGAGTGCAAGGATTGAGCAACTGAGTCGGGCCTTCTGGTAATTCTTCCACCCAATCCTGTAGTACCTCCTCCTTATGCAAAAGGACGAGTTGGCAGTGGCTTTCAGCTTCCGCAGCAGCCACCATCTCGTGTGCTCACTCCGGTATTTTCCCCTCAAATTGAAGTAATCTATCCTGGTCACTGACGCTGCCTAGTACAGTAAGATATTGAACATAATTATTTCTTGAAAATGTTAGATGTATACACAGAAAATCGTAGTGAAAATCGTATTCTTTGGCTCACTGGAATATAAACAGAAAATCGTATTCTTTATCTCACTGGTATAGAAACAGAAAATAGTATTTTCTATTCACCGTAATTACTTATAAATGAAACAGACGTACTGACTTTGAAAATCGTATTCTGTTACTTGCAAGACTATATTAATGGCTCTCGCCATTCGGTCTCGACATATGTCCTTTCTTCATTGTCCATAGAAATATCTGAATAGCAAAGAATATGTCTAAGACAACTAAATGCAATTTATTATGAAAAATAAGTGTATATATATAGTCCCTGTCCTCATCATTAGAACCAGAGTATATTACGCAAAAGAAAGTATTTTCTCTGACAGCTACATTTTACAAAGAAAAAAAAATGCACTTACATACTTCCTAATCTGGCAAGATTATTATTGCTGGAGGTAGTTGCTGCAATGGTCTTTCAGCCTCCAGTTGGCAGTCTAATTCAGCCAGCAGCTCAGCGACTGTTGTGTACATACTTCCGTGTAGTCAGCGCGCACACAACTTTCCCACTAGAGCGCGCCCCGCTAAGCACAACAGCGCAGGCGCACCGCTCGTCTGTCTCCGCTCTATGAGATGGCGCTGCCACAGAGACGGACCAAATTCTGCTTCCGTCGATCCACGTATTAATATGTAACGCAGCCAATGAGATTGCTGCTACCGTAGAACCTTTTCTCCTCGTGGATCACACTCGTGCAGTGATACATTAACGCGCGAGGTATTATAACGAACGTACATACCTCCGATTAGTCAGTCTGCATTTGTCTGCACCAGTCTGTACCAGTCTCCGCCTAGTAAGATTACCATATTCCGGCACATAGCCATGAAGATATATGTAGAGACACTTTTGTCAAGTATTAGAGATATATGTCAGAATAAGATTAACGTACCAATACCAAAGGAACTTCAGATTGTCAATTGTAAATAGTATCCAGAATCAAGCTAAGTAATTTTTATGCTTGTTATTATTTTAATAAAAGTGTGTGAAAATTAATCAAGTTCTGTTTAAAGCTGGTCACCGTCAATCCGCTACTCTAAGCGTGCTAGTGGCATTTCTATCGTCTAAACTAACGGCAGAAGATAAACACACCACGATAAGACCACGGGACATATTGCTAACACTCGCCTGCTTCGTTTGAGCGACAAGTCAAATAATCTGATGGTGTGTGTACCGATGGTCTTACAGTACGCTCACCACAGTGATGAATGCCTCAATGACAAGAAATGAAAAGAAGGAAATTGGAATTTTGTGGTAAGATCCTATGGGACCGAACTGCAAAGGTCATCAGTCCTTAAGCTTACACATTACTTAATCTAGCTTCAACTAACTTACGCTAAGGACAACACACACACCCAAGTCCGAGGGGAGGTTCGAACCTCCGTCGGAGTGGGGGGAGCCGCGCAAACTGTGACGAGGGGCCTCAGAATGCGCACAAGAAGGACTGTAGTACCAGTTATAGAAAAAAATTCACCCCACACAAAAATTAGAGCACAAACCATTTAAAAGCTTGGTATTAAGGATGTATGTCTCTACTGGCTACAACCTAACGTATTGTTCTCATTTGCTTGACACAGCCTAAGTGGTTTATGAAACCCTGGGGTTGATTTATCGCCCTTTCAGTATAATCTGTCCTTCTGAGAAACCCTCCTAAGTCTCCCCCTTCCTCTCCTACTCATCATAACTCCTCTGGAAACCTCCAAACCTTCCGCCTCCACCCGCCAATAGAAGTAAACTTTCAGGCTTGAGTTATTCGAATAGCCACCTCGCACTCTTATCAATTTGATTGACTAATTAATAAAATCGATCAATTAATTACACCACCCTCTCTGCCAAATCTCCTCGCAATCCACTTCTAACTCCGCTCCTGGAAATTGACAGTTTTGTGCTGGAGAGGAGAGATTTCCTGAGAGGAAATTCAATTACGCAGCAAAATATGTACTTTTTATTTTCAAAAAATTCAATTTTCTCTCTTACTCATCATTCTTTGCTGTTTGGGATGATACAGGTCTTGCAAAATACATCGAAAAAAGTATTTAAATCGATCGCTGTTTCCTTTATTCCGACCACACAAGGAATACCTTGAACGTAATTCAAAGCAAATAATTACTCTACTAAGAATCTCTCAAACGCGAAGTGCGTGCCATTCACTGGGCCGCGCCACATGACAGTGGCCTCTTGTATTCCTTCGACAGCTGTCGACTGTTCCACATCCAGCCGTCCCGTTTCCACACATACACAAATTAGGTGAAGTGTTTCATGCGTCAATACACTTGCAAATGTCGCATTAAACGATTTGTCTCAAATAAACTTGCACACAAGACTCTGCACTATTATATCCTGTGATGGAAGTTGCAGTCCACCCAGCCACGACCGGGAATTTGGAATGTGTGGCGGCCGTCTCAAGTGATTTTTTTTTTCAGCACAAGATTAAAACCACCAAAAGCATTTTGTTCTGGTAGCAACTTCCTGTCGCTGCTCGCCAGCATAGCAGTCTTGCCAGGTGCACGGGGAACCTAACTACATCGCGAAAACATAAGTGAATGCAAATACACTCGAAAATACAATGCGCGGGAATATTGTTTATAAACTGAAGGTAAAATAAATCAGCGCAAATTCATCGCGTCTAAACTCTACAGACGATCCTACATCATGTAAAAATATCGTTAAACACGCTACTACAGTAGTTGGCTACACGGGGCACTGCCTTAATGTGCGACCTGCGAAGACCACTACGGTCGCAGGTTCGAATCGTGCCTCGGGCATGGATGTGTGTGATGTCCTTAGGTTAGTTAGGTTTAATTAGTACTAAGTTCTGGGGACTGATGAACTCAGAAGTTAAGTCCCATAGTGCTCAGAGCCATTTTGACCCGCGAAGCGAGGTGTCCGTCAGCGGCTGCAGCTCACTACAGAGCGAATCGGAAACTGGAAGAGGACTCCCCAGCCGGGTCGACAAGCGCGTCCAGCACAAAGAGCGGATCAGTGGAACAGGTGGGTATTTCCAGAGCGCGCCAAACCTATATACAAAAGCGCGCCATATCTGTGGCTGTCAGACAAACACCAACTTGAAATTTCCTGGCAGATTAAAACTGTTTGCCGGGCCGACACGCGAACTCGGGACCTGCCTTTCGTGGGCAAGTGCTCTATCAACTGAGCTACCCAAGCACGACTCACGCCCCGCCCTCACAGCTTTACTTCTGCCAGTACCTCGTCCCGAGTTCGAGTCTCGGTCCGGCACACAGTTTTAATCTGCCAGGAAGTTTCACATCAGTGCACACTCCGCTGCAGAGTGAAAATCTCATTCTGGAAACAACAACTTGTCCTTCACGCTCAGACCAACATTCATTAGCAAGTGGGGAGGAACTGTGCAGTCCTATTGGCTTCCTGAGTGAAGTGGTAGGTGGAGGGGGTAGAAGTTATATAAACCCTCGTCATTCACATTCTGATATCGTCAGTTCGCCTGTGTGTTTGCTTGTGTGTTCCTGCATCAGTCTTTTCTTTTTTCTCTCTTTTTTTTAAGGTTGCGGTCAGGGGGGGGGGGGGAGGAGGGTGGGATGGAGCACTCAAATTCCAATGACAGCATTAGCAGCGGTAGCAGCAACAAACGCCTTCGCCAGGACAGCCTACCATGTAAGTTAATCTTTCAGTTCATTCAGTGTACCTGTGTGCCCTGTAATTTTACTCGTAATATCCCTCACAGCAAATGTGTGGTTGCTCCTGATGTGGGCAACCCATACTAACAAATTGTCGCAGTACATAGTTTTTTAAACTGACTCAAGTGAGTTATATGTTTCCAGGGGACATCTAAGGAGGAAACAATAATTCTAAAAAAGACAGGACATGGCAGTAACAATATTACGTGTAAGGTGAAAACAGTTAACGAATGTATTTTAATTTTTCTGGTCATAGTTACACAGAGCGCCTGATAGTGACATTATGCTGAAATTGGCTCATAGTGAGGGATTTATAAAACAGAAACAAGTTGAAGAGCAGTGTAGCTGGCCTACGACCGTCATAATCATGCCATTAGAGGACATATTTTGCACTGCGCGCCCGAAAACTTATCTACAGTATCAGATCAACACACTCTCCCAGTTTCAAGTTTCTGTCCTCAGCAATTTAGGCTTGGCAATGATCAGTCAGTCAGTCAGGACATTTCACAGAGATTAAGCGCAATTAATGTCTGGCACTTCCTCCATACTATCATGTGTGCGATGCATGCAGTCGGGTACAGAAAATTACTGCTGCTGCCACTGTCCGCGGTTTACATATTTACCCATTCGGATCACGTACGAGATGCGGCTCTTGTGTGAAAACTGGTCACAGCACTTTAATCTGCAGAAGTCCATTAACTCTAAGTTAATGGAAGCTTCACTGCAGACACACTTTCCAATTCAGGCCATAATAGCTTTCGGTAGTCACCTCTTTATCGCTCATGTCAGATGCAGGACTAAACCATAATCTTCGGGGGAAAAGCTGTCAGCTGTAAATCTGTGAAAATTCGGTGAGCAGGCACACAGTGAAAATATAAATACCGTTACCTCTTCAGCAAATACCTGCAACGTAAGCTTTGATTCAGAGAAAAACATAAGCTTGAAGAGTAGTGTCGTAAATGTCTCCCTAAAAATATAGTTAACTGAAACTGATATAATTAAGTTTAAGTGATTCGATTGGTACGAAATGGTATAAATTACTATGGGATACAGTCATTCACGTAATGTCACTTTATAAACACAGACCGTCTTCAATTTTACTAATTTCAAGGTGTCCTCCGTTTAAATTTGCGATCGTGCACCAGAAAGTAATGATTTTCCAGTCATGTACAGCTCTCCAGTATTAATGGAACACCCCTCCATCTCAGACCCGATCTTTCATACGTGAAATATCTCATGATAAGTCTAAGTAATAAGTCTAAGTAATAAGGCAAATCACTATCAAACTCCACGGACAACGTTACCAAAAGTACCAGGATCGTCGCGACGTTCACTCATCAGATCAACCACGAAACAGCTCAGAGAGCTGAAATTCTTTAAATATTTCTTTGGACAAGTAAAAATTCTCAAGGCTAATTTTGGCAGAAATAACAACTGTACATAATAATGCCGTAATATTTAAATATTTTCGGTATAGTGGTGGTGTACTTATTTCTTAAGACAGTAAGTTAGTTTAGTTGCCTCACTATGCACTCGTCTCACATCACGAAGGCTCAAGACATCGCAACAAGACGATTACGCTCATGAGCAATAATCTATTTTACCAGTTCGTATATATAGCACACAGTACGTCCCTAGGATGCGTTGTTCAGTTATTAGTTCTGTGATATTGGATGGTAGGCATTGAATTTTGATTTTATGTAAGTTACGGATGTGCACGTCGGAGAGAGAGCAAGTCATGCTGCTGTTAAACAATCTTTCGTTTTGACGTGGCACAGTCTTTGCCTCTGCACAGTGTGATAAATTCTTAGTTGAAGTGTGGATGAATGTGATGTATATATTGACACGCAAAAATAATATAAATTTTAAATAATAACTCTTTTAAGAGAAAATGTTGTTAGGTAAGACTGCAACACTGCGTAGCTAGTTTGTCGGAATGACTGTTGACAGCTAATAAACTCTGTTCACTTGCTCAGAGCTCCGAGGAAGACCGCCTCACTTCTCTGAGTCATGCGTTCACATATCAACTAATTAAGCTGTTTGATTTCTGTAAAAATTCTCTATTAACATTGAACCTTTTGAAAATCATTGTTCACTTTGTTAGGCATAGTACTGTTAAGACCAATGTTATGTGCGAAGATCACGGGAAGTTTTACTCTGCCTTTTTTGGTACATTCTTCATTCTAAAATAGTTATTTTGGAATATCAAAAAAAAAAATGTTCAAATGTGTGTGAAATCTTATGGGACTTAACTGGTAAGGTTATCAGTCCCTAAGCTTACACACTACTTAACCTAAATTATCCTAAGGACAAACACACACACCCATGCCCGAGGGAGAACTCGAACCTCCGCCGGGACCAGCCGCACAGTCCATGACTGCAGCGCCCTAGACCGATGGGCTAATCCCGCGCGACTTTCGAATATCATTCCATAGGGATAATTACTCTCCACATCTTACTACATAAAGGAGCTTTAAGAACTACCATATGGCACCATTTGTATGCAATAGTTTAAATATTGTTTGGAAATTATATTTACAAATATAAATCTTGTTTAGACGCTGCGTGCTTGGTGTTTGCTGTTGTGCTTTCGAGAAATCCACAACAATGTTGTCAAAACAGGAGAAAAGTTGAAATTTTGATTGAGGACAGATAATTGTTTTATTTCAGTTGCGCATTTAATGTAAAATCAAGCTGTATTCAAATCAATTACTGTTTAGCTCAATTTCGATTTTGTTTGGTCAACGGTTAGCGTAACAGTTTAATTGAGATAACTGTGTGTGGGTACATAGTTTCGGTGACATGTAGATGTTTACAGACTGAGAGGTAAGTTTGGGCTAAATCTTGTACAGAAACACATAGTGGGAAACTTACAACGTAACAAAGTGAAGAAGTACGTAATTAACAAATATAATATACAGAAATTGTGTAATGGTAAAACAAACAATAAAGATCTTCACTCTTAGAGTATTATTCACTGCTTCTCTCTTTTCCAATTTTTATGGCTTGATAATTCACGAGTGGCGCTGAGTGTTTTACGGAAAACGGATATATTTAAATCAAGCCACTCACCACTGCACTGCAGGGTGAGTCACTAGCTAATACCACATACAATGACGCCGAAAGTGTGATAGTGGCTGAAACGTTTGTGGGGCTGAAGTTACGTGGGATAACGGGGCTCGTAATATGACGTTGGTTTTTTTGTTGCTAGGTGGTGTCGCCTCAGAGGTATGAAGGTCAACTTTTTTTTTTTAATGAGATGCTAAAGTTTGGTAATTTTTTCTGATAACGGCTATCGAGATGAATCCAATGGTGTCTAACAGTAGGGTCTTTGAAGGTCAACGAAGGTCAAAAAGGTGGCATGAAGGTCCATTTACAGAAGGTGTTCGAAGTGATGACCATTGGTATCAATGTAGTGCTGCAATCATGGACTGAGTGGTATTCCTTATCACATCGGCACTTATCGAAGCAGATTCTCTGACATTTCTCTCTCGCATATCTTCAGGTGTATTTGGAACGTCTTTATAAACAATGTCTTTTAAGAATCCCCACAAGAAAAAATCCAGATCCGTCAAGTCTAGCGGAAGACGCGACCACGACAAAACTTTTCCGCGTCCATTCCAACGATTTGGGAATTGTCTCTCCAACTCATTTCTAGCCACTAGCGAGAAATGTGCCTGAAACCCATCATGTTGATACCATATTCTGTTCCTTGTTCCTAAAGGCATTTCTTCCAATAACATACCAATGTTTCGTACAGTAATGTGATGTACTTCCTACCATTAAGATTTCCTTAGATGAAATAGGGGCGTATGATTCTGTCCTTGAGAATCCTACACCATACAATCACCGACCACGGATTTTCGTGTGCAACTTTTTGCAGCCAGTATGGATTTTCAGTTGCCCAGTAAGGCATGTTATGGATATTAACATTTCCGTGGTTCGTGAATGTAGCCTTGCCAGTAAATAAAAGCAAATTAATAAATGTGTCATCCCTCTGAATCTGAAGTTGAGCCCATCAGCAGAATTTAATGCGACGTATACGATCCGTACCGGTTAATTCTTGATGGAGACTGATATGGTAAGGATGATATTTATGGCGATGCAGAACACGAACAACACTATTCTGGCTCATGCCAGATTCCCTTGCGATTTGACGCGAACTAATGCAAGGATCTCAAACCACAGTGGCAAGAGTACCGATTTCCGTTTTCTCGTTAGTAACTTTCCTTTGCCGGACATGTTTCCAGTGCGTTAAAGATACAGTTGTTCTCAGTTTATCATACACATATTTAAATGTACGACGTGTAGGGTGAGTACGTTGAGGATATCTTCCAGCGTGTAAGTCTCTAGCTCTAACTGAATTTCGTTGACATTCTCCGTAAATGAGAAGCATATCGACTTGTTCTTCAAAGGAACACATTATTCACTTTGGCTTGATTCGACGATACTAGTGTTACCGTTCCTACTAGTGTGGCGGCCGTTGTGGCCGAGCGGTTGTAGGTGCTTCAGTCGGGAACCGCTCGACCGCTACGGTCGCTGGTTCGAATCCTGCCTCGGGCATGGATGTATGTGATGTCCTTAGGTTAGTTAGATGTTAAGGCCCATGGTGCTCAGAGCCATTTGAACCTACTAGTGTTGTATTGCGAAACCGTCGAGTGGTGTTCACATGTCAATTTCACATTAGATGGATAAGCCGTATTCGGCGAATTTTTGCTATTTGCACGATATATGAAAGAGAATTGTCAGAGCATGTGCTTCGATAAGTGCCAAAGTGATAAGGGATACCACTCAATCTATGATAAGCAGGTTGCAGCACTGCATTGATACCAGTGGTCATCACTTCGAATACCTTCTGTAAATGGACTTTCACCCCACCTTTTTGACCTTCGTTGGCCTTCAAAGACCTTACTGTTACACAACATTGGATTCGTCTCAATACCCGCTATCAGAAAAAAGTACCATACAATGACATCCCATTTAAAGAACAAAGTAGACCATATCTCTGACGCGACCCCACCTAGCAACAAAAAGGCAACGTCATATTATGGCCCCCGTTGTCCCATGCAAGTTTTGTCACACAAACTTTGAAGCTAGTATCATAATTTCGGAGTTATTCTAGGTGGCTATAGTTAGTGACTCACCCAGTAAATTAGGAACGCTGCTCGAAGCGTGATAACATACTGTTAAACCGATCCTAGTTCCAGTCGTATAACAGCACGTATATTTCAATGTATCGTGATGTTCTCATGAGTTAACAGTCCAGTACCGTGCAAAAACTGCCGTTCTCGAGTCATTATTCGGACTGTATGGAAGACATTCCCGAGACCACACACTTCCTGCCAGCCGTGTTGCTGCAGAGGGGAAGGAGATGATTGAGTGGGCGAAGCTTCAGGACAGTCTGCGATGCGTCTTGAGGTGGCTCTGCACGAGCGCGAACAGGGACGTGTGTCGTCCCCCATAATTCAGATACTGCACGTAACGGCTGCCTCTACGTTACACCGAACCGTAGACAGACGAATACCTCAGGATGCACGGTCCGCACGGTGAAATGTGATTTATCATCAGTGCCAAACAGTTTATCTCTCAGACGACTGCGTCCTGAGCAACGGATTCTCGTAGTACAGTACCGGATCCAGGACGCTATATTTTTCGGGTGCAATGAAACGGAAGCACCGCATTTGCGATCTTCAGTTTCTCATTTCTTTCTCGCAAGGTTTTCGAACTTTGTTACGTTTCTATGCAATGTTGTTTGATAAAAACTGTATTACAGTCGGATGTTCGAGGAAAGAGCAAGAGACGATATTATTAATAGTTACATGTTTTCTGGCCTATCAACAGCATTAATGTTTTACTGAAATCATATATAGGAAAATTTGCAGGTGACTATCAAATGTCCTTCTCTGATCTTCCTTTATTACTTTTTTCAGCAGAACAGAATGGTCGCTGATAAAAACAGGCCATCTACTGCGGATTGCACTGGTGATTGGGACCATACTGAGCCGACAAAAGTCACAGAACTGGAATGAAGCAGGACTCTGCAACATACACCGTTACTGGGCTAAGAAGAAGAAGTCAGCAGCGGTGAGATTGACTTTTTTAAACCATCCTTACGGTGATGTAGCTAAAGACTCCAGGTGTCACACACTTCAGCCATTCTCCCTGATGAGCATTCAATTGACGAAAAGAAATTCAGGGGTATGTGTAATACGCAACTGCATTAAATAAGTCACACCTAGTAGTTTGATTGCGTGATGAATTGGAGAAGCATCCTCGTGTTCAGCAGGTTATGAGTTCGAGTCTCTCTAATCGCAACAATTTCATTTTACTTTTAAATCTTTATCGAAATGATATTGATCATTTTTATTCAATTACTTGATTTAAATGTAATTTTTTTTATTTCCATTCCTTTGTCAAATCATTTTAATCATAATATCCGCTTCTACACTTCCACTCACTTTTTCATCCTATCATCCTTTTTTCCACTTGCAATCTTTGTTATTATGTTGTTAATTAATTCTGTATAATTATCTCGATTTAATTTATTATGTTTTATCACCTTTTCTCCGGTCTACATTATTGCTTTCATTATATCTTCCTCTCGTTTTGTTTGAATTTGGTTGTACTTTTAAACCCCTCTTTCACTTAAATCTTAGTCTGAGTTGCTTTTCCCATAGTGCAACAAGTATTTAGGTAATGTTTTAAGTGTTTGTACGACGATTGCCACGCAAGAAAGTTGCACAGCCGGTAGCGAAAAATCCATTTTTACACCACTGCACAGTCAATGTAAAGAGACTATTTGGTCTTTCGTTTATTCATTGATAGAGCGGAATTTTCAGTGATTTGAATGTTATTATAGATAAATATAATTAAATTCATATTCAGAAAAATTCTGATGGTGAAAGGAATCATAGAATTAAAGAAAAAATGAAACAAAGGAAAGAAATTTATACAGTGATTAAAATAATGTGACAATGAAATAGAAATAAAAAATACCTTCAAACCAATTAATTGAATAAAAATAATGATCAAAGTCATTTCGATAAAGATTTAAAAATAAAGATTTACTGTATCTGACCTGATTCAAACCCACAACCTTTTGCATATGAAGCTATTTTCCCATCCATTACACCACGAGAACAGAAAGCAGACATCAACTTTCTCAATTTTTCTGCGGATCACGCAAAATTCCGATTTTCTTTTTTCAGTTACTCGCAGATGAGGGCGCACGAGAGTGAATAGCTGCCGGGTGTCATGCCTTGAATCTTAACGTACATCACGATATATTTGGTTTCAAAACGTCAACCGCACCACCGGGGACCTCTCCGTGTGAGTGAAGCGTCTCTCCGAGGAATCCTTTAGCAGTGTGCGTGGAAGGTATGTTACAAAGTACGGTAGTTAACCACACTGTTCCACCGACACTGAGCAAGGCGGCTGAGGCAGTGGTTAAGACAGGCACTGGCCCAGTACTGGTGAGAACGGTGGTTCAGATCCACGTCCAGCCACCAAGGAAGGAAGAGTGTGGAGTTTAATGTCCCGTCGACGTCGAGATCATTAGAGACTGCCAGCCACTAAGGCGTAGGTTTCACGTTACTCCCCTAAATCGCCTGAATCGAACACGTGGATGTCTTGTTTGGAAGGGAATCACCGATTTCCTTCTTTCCTTCACTGTTCAAACAGCTGAACGAATGTTATAATAGGTATAGGCAAGTGACTTACACTCCAATCCAAGTCTCCTAGACGTTCGGGAAATAATGGATTGTTTTATTATCGGACAAAATTTCTGCAATAACACTCACGGATGGGTGTTGGTTTGTTTTTAGGTCGTCTGTTACATTACTTCAGAGAATGAGCTAATTTCAGCAACATCTAAGTTCATGGTCGAGGGATAGTTCTCAAGCTTTAATAGTTAGGTTACGATAGTTACCTAAAAAATGTTTTGTTTGTTTGCAGGTACAAGTTTACATTTCTTGTAGACGCTGAAATCTGCTCGTCAATATTCAACAGCACACCATCACGAAATCGAAAAGGAAGTGATGCAGCATAGCGACAAAGTGCGGCGCAGGTACCGTAGCACACCAACAGAAGATCGAAAAGGAAATACTGAAGTACAGCGACAAAATGAAGTGCGGTGCGGTAATTCATTTCACGACTTTTGAAGGTAAAGACGCTGCAACAATGCGCGGTGAGTTGTCGGAAGTGTGCGCCAAAAGGCAATGCAGCGCAATAGAACACAACCTGGAGAAACAAGTCTGGATGACGATGGAACGGGAACCTCAACAGAAACGGAGGTCCTGTTGCTGGAATTTTGGTGTATCACAAGCGAGTCTACAGTGGAGAAAGTGAAAAATCAGTTATGCATCAGATTTCAACATCGTGCACGACGTTTCGAACGCGACAAACCTCGCCGCTCGCTGGGTTCCGCGGCTGATCACAACCACTCAAAGATCCCACCGAATGAGAGCAGCAGCGGAAATGTAGCAACACTTCCATGTTATTCCAAATTACTGCTTTAGACGCCTGTTACCCGTGGACCGGTGCTGGATGTATCATTACGACCCGAGACAAATTGACATAGGGAAGTAACGACTGGAAAAATGTGCAGTCATCGCCACCGAAAAGTGCGAAGACTCGACCTTCATCGGGCAAGGTGATGTTGAGTGTGTTTCGAAACTTCCGTCGTGCGCTGCTGACAGGCCATGCTCGGAAGGGCGAACCAGCGATGTGGTATACCACCGAAGTCTCCTGACGAGGGCACTAGAGGTTGTCAAGGTGAAGCTAGAAGATTTCCAAGGAGGTTGTTTGGCTGCATGGTAACGTCCTAGCTCATTCTGGAAAGGGCAGTCATGCACGATGCATCTTTGACTTATCAAGTTTTGCTTCGCCCCACTATTCTCCTGACATGTTGTGGAGTGGCTTCTTCTTCTTCTACTCTTCTGAAATGAAGGAAGCGTCGTGTGACAGGTTCATCCCGACTGGCCACGACGTCAGTTTTGACGTGGACCGTTCCCTGAGCAGCAGGACCGTACACATTTTAAGTCGAGGCCTCCGCCATGTCAGCCGTCGTACAAGGGAAATGTGACAACAATAAGGCTGACCAGGTAAGAAAGGACTAACAATACCAAAGAGATCCATAATCGAAGCTTGACTTTTTGAGATTATTAATAAGACTTTATGACGATCACCTACTACTATCAGACATCATTGGGTCAGAGCCGAAGTCTATTACGGAGTCTGCATCAGATTATGTAAAATATTTGCACCTATTTCCTACCATCTCCAAATGTCACCCGGTCCACCATACTCCTAGAGATAGAGTAAAAGATAAAAGTAAGGGAAAGAAGTTCAACCTTCCCTGTATCAAACGTTTTGCAAATGGAACATATTGTTATTGATGCTCTCTCGACCGTTCAATTGATTTTTTAATATGATTCCACAAAGGATATCGCAAACACAGTGAAGCCAGAATTTAATATTTTTTTATCTATTGGCTTTCCAGATTTTGTTGTTGTCGACTTCAGCTCAAAGTCTGGTTTGATGCAGCTCTACATTCTGGGGTATCCTGAGAAAGTCTGTTCGACTCTGCATTACTAATGAAATCTATATTCACTTGAACCTACTTATTACTATAATTAAGTCTTGGTCCCTTCAGCAAATTTCCATCTATTAGCGAATTAACTATTGGTTGATACCTAAAGTACTCTTTTGCCATTGTTTCCCTTCTCTCCTCGCTTTGATTCAGTACCTCCTTATTAGCAAAATAGCGATATATCCACGTAATCTTCGGCATTATTCTGCAGCACCACCTTTCAAAAGCTGCTGTTCATCAGCCGCCACCGCAGTCAACCCGTGAAACTTCTAACGAACTTCGCTTAAAGCTCAGTTACTCTCATACGTATGAATTAAGCGCAGGGAGCTGATGCAGGAGTCACGCGCAGCCTCTCAGGGCGAGGTGTCCTGGTGGACGTGGTTAGGAGTCACTAAATTTGCTTGTGGCCGTTAATAAAAAGTGATTTATCACTGAACTGCCTTGAAAATAAAGTATTTGCTAAAGACCTCCATGTTGGAAGGTAATCAGCACCATTGAAATATATTTGATCAATTACTTTTCTCGCAGTTAGCTGTCACGCATTTAATATTCTCTAACTTTTTTTCTGAGTGCGTGATGTGGCTAAATTTATCTTGTCGTTACGTGTCACGCAGTGCTTCAGCGTAGGATTACCAGTTTCATCCCAGTTTCATTTCACGCATTATTCAGGAAAGATATTTTAATTTGACCTGATCAGATCAGGCAGTGCAGACCTGTACGGGTAAGGTCTCATGACCTGTTTGGCCTTATCGTGTCTGTGTTGTTCGAGTCACAGTAATTGCAGGACAAATTTCAGTAATAGCTTCTCTTCAAACTTTGGCAGGAAGTGTGTTTCTTTAAACCACGGTAACATTATTTTGTATCGAACAAGGAAGAATTCCTTTTTTTGTTTTGTTTTCAGTGAGTTTACGTGATGGTAAATGCGCTTGTTTGTCTAAATAACGAAAACAATTGCTGGGATAAATAATTAGTTACGCAGTGTAAATGTCGAAAGTGGACTGATGACCATTTGCCTTCCTAATTATTATTGCTGTTGTATCCTGTCTACTCGTCAAGTACAGGGCGCCAACGAAACTTGATTTCTCGGATCCATAGGCAACAATTCAAGCAAATCATATTAAAGAGTTTTATTACAGAAAGTAAAGGACAATATTTAACTTTGAGAAATAAAGATGTGATGCAAGAAAAGCAGGACATGCAAAATAGACAATGTCCTTCAGCATAACGATTCCAATACAAGTGAAGTAACACAGTGAATGCTTCTATCCAGGTCGCTGGTCTTGACGCTTCTGTAGAACTTCTAGAGCTGGGCCGCAGCCAGCCTGCGCGGCGCTAAGGTCCTCTTCGTGTAGAGGCCGCTGCTGTCGCGTTGTCGTCCTGGAGAGGGGTCGGTAGGCGTGCAATTGTCTGATGTCGTCTTACAGCTCTCTCTGCTCCGTCTGGCGTGCCAGCACTTGACTTTACGCCGTAACAGTTGCATTCTCTTTTATTTTGGCAAGCGGTAAACAATTTTAACATTTCATAATCACCGGGATATTTACTGCATTAAATAGATTGCCAGGTTTTCTTATTTAGAACTACCTGAGTACCCATCCAGCATTGCCCAGGTTCGTATTTATTCTAATCTCCTACTAGCCCATCTTCATATTCTCCCTCTCTGTACACTTCCTTCATCACCCACTTTCTGCCGACCTCCTTCGCCCCCTCTCTCGGTCCGCCTCTGCCAGTACTCCCTCTCTCCCCATTCCTCCTCCGCGCTCATCCCGTCAATCTGCTTTTCCATCCTCTGTCCATCTCCTCCTCGTGTCCTCGCTGTCCATTTCCTCCTCCCAACTCTCCCTGTTCATCTCCGCTTTCTTTTCGTTTTCCGTAACCTACTCTTCCCTCTCTCTGTTCCTCTCCTCCTCTTCCCTTTCTCCACCAGCCGGCCGGAGTGGCCGAGTGGTTCTAGGCGCTACAGTCTGGAGCCGAGCGACCGCTACGGTCACAGGTTCGAATCCTGCCTCGGGCAGTTGTTGTGAATGGATTTTGTAGTAAATAAGTAACAAATTAAAACGTCATGCATGATGCGACAGTTTTATTGCATGAACAGCGAAAATGTAATGAGCCATAAACTTTCTTGATTTTATCATTTTGTGAGGGTCAGCAACGAGTTTGACAACGGTTTGAAATTATGTGCAAATATTTGTTGCCAGTCTCGAAGTGTTGTCATTCTAAATTACTGTATGTGTATTAACGCGTTGTGGACAGCATTGTATTTTTACCCTCACCCCCACCCCCCTTTGGACAGGTAGGTAGTTCTTGCCCCCACAGTGCTGCTTTTCGGACAGTGAATGGTATGTGTACCTTGTTTGGTTGAAATAGGTCCAGTGATTTAGGAGATGATGTGGAACACGCATACACACACACATATATTGTCACGTAGAAGAAGGCGTAACTAGATGCATGACTAACTTCACTTAACGAAGGTTTATTCTGCACCTGCACCTACAAGAGCGCGGAGCGAACTGCCTCCGGCCAGAATACATACAGTATATATACAGCTACAGAATATTCCAGTACAATGATTATTGACATTTGTGGATACTTCTAGAATGTACTCGAACCGCGTATAGAAAGCAAAGTTGTACAGTCTGGGTGAGTTTTGAACTCACGACCCTCCATGCAAATGTTTACTGTCATAACCAAATACGTTTGCTGTGACTCGCCGTTTGCTTGCGGTGAAGTTCTCCTTAGCTGCACTCTGTGTGGCAACAAGGCGGCAAATGTGTGCGAGAAGGCGACAGTCTCGATCTCTTTTTATACGGCAGTCAGAGCTAACCGATGCCCACGGCGTGTAGACGAGAGAGGGAGGGAAGGAGGGGGAGTCATGTATCGGGCTAGAGTAAGCTGCATACCTAGGCGGCCTCCTTCCAGCTGTGATAAAGCGTTTTCTTATCTGGAAGGAGCTTCACCAGAATGGGCATCCCCCATCTTGTAGTAGAGTAAGATTTTGAATGACCAGAGAAACCATTACAAGAAGCTGCTGTGCTAAACAGCGAGTCCTTAATTACGAGTACGAATAACACGGAGGTGACAAAACTCGTGGGCTAGCGATATGCACATATACAGATGGCGGTAACGTAGCGTACACAAGGTATAAAAGGGCAGTGCATTGGCCGTCGTGTCGGGTGATTCAGGTGGAAAGGCTTCCGACGTGATTGTCGCCCCACGACGGGAATTAACAAACGTTGGACATCTCATTTCGGTAAACTTTCTTGAATTCAGTATTCCAATATCCACATTGTCAAGAGTGTGCCGAGAATACCAAATTCCAGGTACTACCTCTCGCCACGTACAATACATTGACTTACGTCGTTCACTTACAGACCGACAACAGCGGCGTTTGCGTATTGTCAGTGCTAACAGACCAGCAACACCGTGTGAAATAACAGCACAAATCAATGTGCGACGTACGACGAACGTATCCGTTAGAAGAGTCCTGCGAAACTGGGCGTTAATGGTCTACGGCAGCAGACGACTGGCGTGAGTGCCTATGTTAACAGCACGACATTGCCTTTAGAACCTCTCCTGCGCTAGTGACCATATCGACTAGAAAACCGTCACCAGGTCACATGAATCCAGATTTCAGTTTATAACAGCTGACGTTAGGGTTCGCGTGTGGTCCAGACCACACTAAAGCACTGTGCAAGCTGGTGGCGGCTCCATAATGATGCGAACTGTGTTTACGTGGCCTCGACTGGATCTTCTGGTCCAAATGAACCGATCATTGACTGTTAATGGTTATTTGTCGCTACTTGGTCACCAATTTCAGCCATTAATGTACTTCATGTTCCCAAACGACGCAATATTTGTGAATGACAATGCACCATGTTCCTGGGCCTTAATTTACACTATTCTTTGAAGAACATTCTGCACAATTCGAGCGAATGATATGCCCACACAGATAGCTCGATATGAATCCTATCGAACATTTGATGGACATAATCGAGAAGTCAGTTCGTGCACAAAATCCTGCACCGACAAAACTTCTGCAGTTCCGGACGGCTATAGAGGCAGCATGAATCAATGTTCCTGCAGGGTACTACCAGTGACTTGTTGAGTTCATCTACATCTACGTTTATACTCCGCATGCCACCCAACCGTGTGTGGCGGAGGGCACTTCACGTGCCACTGTCATTACCTCCCTTTTCTGTTCGAGTCGCGTATGGTTAGCGGGAAGAACGACTGTCTGAAAGCCTCCGTGCGCGCTCGAATCTCTCTGATTTTACATTCGTGATCTCCTCGGGAGGTATAAGTAGGGGGAAGCAATATATTCGATACCTCATCCAGAAACGCACCCTCTCGAAACCGGGCAACCAAGCTACACCGCGATGCAGAGCGCCTCTCTTGCAGAGTCTGCCACTTGAGTTTGCTAAACATCTCCGTAACGCTATCACGCTTACCAAATAGCCCTGTGACGAAACGCGCCGCTCTTCTTTGCATCTTCTCTATCTCCTCCGTCAACCCGATCTGGTTCGGATCCCACACTGATGAGCAATACTCAAGTATTGGTCGAACGTTTGTTTTGTGAGCCACCTCCTTTGTTGATGGACTACATTTTCTAAGGACTTTCCCAATGAATCTCAACCTGGTACCCGCCTTACCAACAATTAATTTTATATGATCGTTCCACTTCAAATCGTTCCGCACGCACACTCCCAGATATTTTACAGAAGTAACTGCTACCAGTGTTTGTTCCACTATCGTATAATCGTACGGTAAAGGATCCTTCTTTCTATGTATTCGCAATACTTTACATTTGTCTATGTTAAGGGTCAGTTACCACTCCCTGCACCAAGTGCCTATCCGCTGCAGATCTTCCTGCATTTCGCTACAATTTTCTAATGCTGCAACTTCTCTGCATATTACAGCATCATCCGCGAAAAGCCGAATGGAACTTCCGACACTCGACATGTTCATATCATGTCGAGTTGCTGTTACGCCATGAAAAAGGAAGTGTGACAAGATGTTGGGAGATACCCCATGACTTTTGTCACCTCTGTGCAGTAGCTCTGACGTAATATGAAGTGAAATAAATAAAGAGAAACGTATACTACATGAACTTCTTCTTGTTCTGTTAGTGCCTTTGTCCCACAATTTGCGCAGGGTCAGCACGGTTACAATCGAATTTACCATGGTTACTTTGAAGGGGTGGCCAGATGCCCTTCCTGCCGCCACTCCGCACCCCCCGGGACGAAATCAGTGTACCCGAGCTTTCTGCACCTAGTGTAAATCATGAAGGAGTGCGAACTTTTTTCAGATGTCTGCGAGTCGTGTAACTGAGGCGGGATGTGGGAGCCAGCCCGCTATTCACCTAGTGGGATGTGGACACCGCCTAAAAACCAAATCCAGACTGGCTGGCACACCGGTCCTCGTCTTTAATCCGGCGGGCAGATTCGATCTGGGGCCAGTGCGCCTACCCAATTCCAGCTCATTAGCGCTTCCGGTTAACCTGGCGGGTCAAACGTATATTACATGAACATTATACAGTAATTCAGTATTATCATAAAATAAGAGTTGGTCTGGACTAGTGGTGGGTGCGACCTGGCTAACACCGACTAGTTGAAAAAATTATATGCTAGAGCGGCAGCACACGTGGATGAGTCCCTAGGCCTAGATGTGCAAATGGTCTGCTGCTATTTATTTCCCTGTTTCCATATTTCAGAGATAACTTTGTCAATACACGGTATTATATTAATTTAAAATTATTCTTGAGGGATGTTTACAGTGACTCACGACACAAAAGAATCACCTTAATTTGTCGGTAAGTGTACTTAACTTGCTGGAGTTCGCAATATATTGTAAGTAGGCTGTTTTCTTATTGGCAGCGTTACATAGCGCTCTGTATGAAAATCACTGGCTGTGCTGTGTGCAGTCTGTAGCTAGTTTGCATTGTTGTCTGCCATTGTAGTGTTGGGCAGCTGGATGTGAACAGCGCATAGCGTTGCGCAGTTGGAGGTGAGCCGCTAGCAGTGGTGGATGTGGGAAGAGAAATGGCGGAGTTTTGAAATTTGTAAGAATGGATGTCATGAACTGCTATATATATTATGACTATTAAGGTAAATACATTGTTTGTTCTCTATTAAAATCTTTCATTTCCTAACTATGCCCATCAGTAGTTAGTGCCTTCCGTAGTTTGAATCTTTTATTTAGCTGGCATTAGTGGCGCTCGCTTTGTTGCAGTAGTTCGAGTAACGAAGATTTTTGTGAGGTAAGTGATTTGTGACAGGTATAGGTTAATGTTAGTCAGGGCCATTATTTTGTAGGGATTGTTGGAAGTCAGATTGCGCTGCGCTAAAAATATTGTGTGTCAGTTTAAGGACAGTCATGTATAATTGTTCTAAGGGGACGTTTCATATGTCGACCCTTAGCCGAGGATACCTCACTGGAATCTTCTGATTTTTTTCTTGTACTTTGTGTAATTAGTGTAGCTATTGTTTATTGCTAGCGCGTAATTATAGAGAGAATCTCCTTTGTAGTTGCAGTCTTTCATTGTTGTTGTGGCATGCATGTAGATTAGCACAAAGTATTTCGCAGCTGCGCTTGCAATTAACTAGATATTATTTTCAGTGCTATGTTAATGTGTTCTCTTATTTTTGCTCTTCAAATTGTGTTTTTCTATGTTGTCGTGTGAAATATTGTGGCAATAATGGCGTGTGAAAAACGTAATATTAGGCTCCAAAGTAAACTGAGAAATGGCAGTGAAGACGAAAGCAGTGAGTTAGCGCCACCATGTAATGAATTAACTAATGTTCAAAGTAGTAATTTGGTAATTGTGCATAGGGAATTGGAGCGGGCGGCAAATAATGGTGTAGACAGTGAAACAATTAGTGAACAGGGAAGCATTATCGATCGATCGGTCGGCAACAGCTCGCCTCAGGATTCCAAAATGACAGGACACAATCTTGCAAACACTGTAAATTCAGGTTTTGCGTCCTCACCGTTTTCTCAAGTAAATCAAGACACATTTTCTGCTTTTCAAAATGCGAATATTGCCGGTTCAAATGCACTGCCGAATAGCACTGAGGAACATGTTTCAGACACGAGTGCATTGTTATTACAGTTGATGCAACAAATGGGACAAAGGCTACAAAAGTTAGACACAATGAAACAAAATCTTCAAAAGTTAGACACAACGCTTGAACAAAATCAGAAACAAATAGGACAAAATCTTCAAAAGTTAGACACAATGGAACAAAATCTTCAAAAGTTAGACACAATGGAACAACACCAGAGACAAACACAGCAACAGTTAGACGCAATGGAACAAAATCTTCATACCATGCTTGAACAAACACATGAAGATTTAACTACTGAGTTACATAAAATCGAATCGAAATGTCAAAAAGTCTGTAACGACGTAAAAACACAAATTTGTGAGCATTTCCAACCTATTTTTTCGCGTCATGAAAATGCATTACAGAATCACGTAACATCCATAAAAGAACTGCAAACTATTGATCATGAAAATCACGACACCTTGAAAGCTAAAATTGACTCAGTTGCATCTACCGATTTGGTTACACAACTTGCAAAAACTCAGGAAAACTTAAAAGACACAGTAGATCCGATTTCAACACAAATGGACACTCTGAAACTTGGTTCAGAAAAACACACTGAGGAAATAATTTCACTAACGGATAAAGTAGTCGAACTTTCAGATCAGTTCACTAACTTATCTACAAAGGTAGATGATGATCTGAATGACACAAGACCTGTAGCCTTCACGGACACTGAAGAGTATGAACAAATTAGAAAATTCAAACAAAATCAAAATCAAATTAATACACAGTACTAAAGAGAAATCCGGGAAGTGCAAGATCAGTTGGCACAAGTAGTACAAGAATTACATATTTCAGAGGACACTGCGCTCCAGTACGGGAAGAGGGACATAGAAATACGGAACAACCACAAAATAATAACACAGGACACTTCGGAAATTATGAAAGAAATTGGCAAGGCGCATTGGATTTTGAGATGGAATCGCCGAAACGAACTAACAGTGACCAATATGCGACTCGCCGACACGATGATTTTGACTATAAGCTGTTCATTACTACACGTAAATTCAAAACAATTAAGAATTCTGACAATGACATTCATCCACAAGCATGGCTTCAGCAATTCTCTCATTGTTTTCCTCCCAACTGGTCATTGGAGCACAGGTTAGAATTTATGTGTGGCTACTTAGAGAAAGAACCAGCTGTAAGAATGCGATCGGTCATTCACGATTGCCACAGTGAAGGAGAATTTTATCATGCCTTCCTCTCAGCATATTGGTCTCAAGCTACACAAGACCGAGTAAAACATAGCATCATAATGATGAAACGTTTCGAACAATCTGAATTTTCCAGTCTTATGAAATATTTTGAAAACATGTTACATAAGAATCAGTATCTTTCAAACCCATACAGCCCCTCAGAACCCATCCACATTTGCTTAATCAAATTGCCTGAACATTTACGACATATTATTTTAGCAGGACGTTGCAAAGACAACATTAAAGCTTTTCAGGAACTGTTACAAGAACTGGAAATTGACACTTACAATCGCGCAACGCGAAAACAGGAGCACAACAATTACAGGTCACGTCTGTCACGATTCCGCGATGACAGAAATAATACACGACAAGGCTATTCTTACAACGTAAATCGTGACCAAAACAGACACCACCCGTATGACAACCACTGGCAGAGTAGTGATAGTTACAGAGAAAGATCGCATTTCCGTAGTAATGAATATGACAGAGACTACCATAGAAACAGACAATATGGGAACAAAAACAATTATTATCAAGGGAGACAGAATAACTTCAGACGCAACAGTTCAGCGCACAGTTACGATTCTGCTAGAAATTCTCCACCACATGCCCGACAAACAAGAAACTATGTAAACTACCGACAAAACGACAGACCTGAATTCCATCAGAACTGGCGGGATTCAAACAGAGCAGGGCACTCTCGACAAGGTGAATTTGTAGAAGGTAGGTCTCCTAACCCCAATAACGACGCACGCCAACAAAGAGACAGACAATGACTCGTACCGCAGGCAGCCATGTGCGCCGGCTGGCTCAGGGAAAAATTACATAGACGCTAACCTTCAGAAAAATTTTAGCATTCTCTACCGATGTACCTAATACCACATGATAATTCCACTGAAGCTGAAACACTGCGTACTAGGAAGAGTAAAGGTTTACACCAAATTTCACATGTAAAACCGTTTATTGAAAGATAATCTGCTTTTTAACTTTGTCTTTGCAATAAAACTTTTCACTTCACATTTCTAGTATGGATTGTCAGACTTAGAAACTGTTACCATGCAACAATGTTTGTAGTTAAATATCCAATCAAGAACCAAGAGAACTTACTTAAACAGAAATTACGAATGCATTGTTGTAGTGAACAGACGTCACAGTGTTATTGTGTGTGTACATTCTTGCTTGTTATTTGCACGATTATGTAACGACTATAAGGCTTACATACTTAGAACGTATACTGGTACTGCTAAAGAGATTTTAATGCAACATTTTGGTTTACTTGAAAATATATTCTGGTTGGTTGGTTGGTTGGTTTGGGGAAGGAGACCAGACAGCGTGGTCATCGGTCTCATCGGATTAGGGAAGGATGGGGAAGGAAGTCGGCCGTGACCTTTCAGAGGAACCATCCCGGCATTTGCCTGGAGTGATTTAGGGAAATCACGGAAAACCTAAATCAGGATGGCCGGACGCGGGATTGAACCGTCGTCCTTCCGAATACATTCTGGATTTAAAGCACTTACAGTGAGATACCAGATGACATAGTCGTTAGTTTATGTGACAGCTACACGATTTTATCCCGACGCTACTAATGAGTGACGATTTACAATGCTGCTTTTGCGGAATTATGTTTTATATCTGCACAGATTTTCTGAATTATTCTGGAAAGTAAAACATGTTTTAGTAGTAACTTTTGTGGTATAGCTACAATGAGACAGCCTTTTCCATAGCACAACAATACGTTACAGCACAGTACTTCCTTTATCACGGCAATAAGCATAATAACTAAGATATCTATAGGCTAAGGATTTCATTTTTGTTTATCATGAGGTAAGTACATTGGCTTCTGCAGAACTTAGCTTTCGGAGGACAATAACTACGACACTTCCACAGAGATTATCTTACAGCAAGACGCAAATTTAGCGCTACAGGACACGTATTTGAGTGATTAATTTTGCACGTAAATCATTTATTTTTAAAGATATTTGAGGTACAATGATACAAAGGTTTTCTGTGATACATTTCATTCCATTGCTGTAATCTGTAACACCTGAGGGTATTATTACATTAATCCGCAGGGGGGTACACGCTTACTTTGTATACCATGTGTTTGGCAAGCACTAGGAGCCCTAGCTAATATGGTATTTGCTTATACAACTTTACACTTTGGTACCATATTTCTCTATCACATAAATTACACAACTATCTGATCATTTAACTGAGAGACAAACATTTTTTTTTATTACATCAGTGACACATGTTTACACAATTACACAGTTGGATAATTTCATATTCATGAAATTGAAGTTTGTCTGTACTTTGTGAACTGTTCATATTTTTTTGGAACCATTGTGATACTATGAGAGCTTTGAAGGATATATTTGATATGGGATCATGTGTTCATATTTTTTTGGAACCATTGTGATACTATGAGAGCTTTGAATGATATATTTGATATGGGATCATGATTTTTATAGTACGTTTGAGGTAGATGACACTATTTAAATAAGCAAAGAATTTTCTTTAGGTTTTAAAATTATTGCAGAAAGCTACGACGTTTTCAAGATTTGACTGAGGTGCTATGATGTTATTATTATGACGACGATGTGTATTATGCTGCTGAGGTGTGTTTATGATCAATAAGATGATGCTACCATATATGAGGAATTTGATTATGCTACATATTTCTTATGATGAAATATTGAAGAAGTGTCGACGAATATGTATATGTGTAATAAAGTAAGGAGTAATGAACAGTGGTTAGGGTCCCTGATATGTGAGAAAGGATGTTGGAAACCAAGAATCGTACTTTAAGAATTATGAAATGTGTATACATGTTTGAATGTATTACAATGCTGTCGCAAATTTTTTTGACACTGTTATATTTATAAGATTTTGTTTCTACACTTTCCTACTGTAATTTCTCGACTTGTGAAATTTTATTTGTATATGAGACTGTCTCTGTAGTGCAAACTGGTGTCGTAAATATTTCGGTAAGAAAGTTAAGTGACCACCTGCACGTAATGCGTCGTGGGCACCCAGCTGCGTGACAATCGCCTGGAAAAAAGCCATTTGTGTGTGCCTTTCAGAGGCACAGGTGAAAAAAAAAATAGGGGCCATTATCCTCGGTATTGACATTCCTTTGTAGAAAGCATCGCAAATACGACACGCTCAAACTTGAAAACATATGATAACACTGTGGAGCTCTTAATTTATGATATTTACTGAAATGTCTAATGAAATGACGAGAAATATTTCATGTCTATACACCTTATTATGACTACTGTCTTTTTAGTTGAGAGATTTTTTTTACTACCTTATGAAATGCGATATGGCTAATGAATGATGTGTCATGCCTTTCTTTGTACATATTTGCTCATTTCCTTTAATATCTAGTTTCTAGCTGCACTGCAGCATTGGTTATTATAAAATTTAATAGATGTACTAATATCACTATTTTCTGTCTACAGACCCAGTAAAGAATACGTTTCTCATATACTTTCTTAGAAAAGAGAACACAAATAGACATTTCCCTTCACAGGAATTGCATAAATAATTTTTTTAATGACTTGGTAACTTTCTTGCAGAGTAAGTTTTTGTGGTGCATCACTCTAGTGTTAAGATGTGACATAGGTATTCTACATGGCCTTTTTTTGTGTAATATTTTTTCTGCTTGAGCTATGTCATGTTTAGATACAAGTTATTGCATTTGCTGCTGCTGTTTGCCAGGCATAGTACTACTAAATTTCACTTTACATTACTCTGTTAAGCCAGTTTTACTACGAATTTATTTTTCTTGTTTGTTGCGCATTGCCTTGTATTAGTTGTAATATTGCATTTGCTTTGCTAATTTATGCTGCTTGCTTTGCCATTTGTATTTTTTATCATTGCTGTTTGTGTTAATTGTTTTGTGCTGCTGCATTGCCTCATTCCTTAGTTCAGCATCTGAGCTCAGTAGATTTAAGTTAGCTTAAGATGGGGTAGGCTATATGAGAGAACGAGTGGTGATGAATTGGAAGAAATGCAGCTGTAAGAAAATGGTTTGGCCAAAAAAACTACTTTGAGAGAGGATATGAGCAAAAAAGTAGGATTTAGGGACAACAGGTTTAGGTAGGATTTTCTTGGAAATAAATGATGGAGTAAGATAATGGAAAATAAATAATGAGGTGAGAAATATGTGAACATAAAAATGCAGAAAGCATGCTTGGATAGGATTTTTTTGGTGGAAACAAATGTTGAAATAACAAAAAATATCTATGGAATGAAGTTTTAGGTTGGACTGCAGTACCAAATGTTACACTGAAAACAAACCCTGCCCTTTCCTCTTGTGTTATTCTGCTATGTGTTTGTGGACTCTTGTATATTTGTGTTTTTCCTGTCTTTATGTGTTTAGCTGATATGAGTTATGTTGTGGAATTTTTCTAATAATATGTTATTTTCTTTGTAAAGATGTTTAGACATTATTTATTCTGTTTTGTTTTAATGCTCATGTGTGAAGTTGATGTTTCAAAAGTTATTCTGATCTTTTATGTATGAACTTATGTCATAATTCCTGTAACACTGATGTATATGTTATTTCGATTCTTTTGTAAAGCCTGTACTACAAATGTTATCTGTATTGTTATGTTCTTTAATGATGTATTTTGTACCTTTGTAATTGTATTCTTATGTTATAAAATTGTAATGGACACCAGTTCATCAAATTAAGTAACTTGTAAGTTCCATTTCACTGCACACGTTTCTGTTGGTCATAGTATATGGACAATATGTGAGAAGTATTGACTGTTAGTGTTTGCACGTGTGTTAAAAATTCAGCAAGCGACTGGATAACAGGATTGCTGGTTCTAAGGACAATTCCAAAAACTTTGTGAGTGCACAAGTGGTGGTTATGGACTTTCTATATCGTCTGCAAGACTCTTCAATGGTGATTGTGCACCTGCACAGTCGCAGCTGATGGCTGCTGGCCATCTCTACAAGGACTACAGTGGGTCTACACCTTTGCTGACTCACCAGTACCATTATTTCTACAAGGACTGCAGTGGGTCTGCACCTCTGGTGGCCCACCAATACCACAATCTCTGCAAGGACTACAGTCGGTCTGCACCTCTCGTGGCCCACCAATACCGTAATCTCTACCAGGACTACAGTGGGTCTACTCTGTGATGACCTACCTACCAATATTCTTCAAAACTTCGACTGACTCTGCTGTGGGTTTGATCTGTTGTGGCCCATTACCTGTCTGCATGTCAAGAGTCAGCACTGTCTTTTCGTTGGAAGGACAACACTACTTCTTCAAGACTGCGTGGAAATTCACTACTTCCGCGTGCATTTTCTTCTACTGCTCAGACTTTGAGAAAAACACTGCTATTTTACTGTGATGAACGATCAGGACTGTCTTTATGGACTGTGAGAAAATTTTAGCTTTTGACCAACATTGTATCAATAAGTGTGTGCATTTGATATCTTTGTTATTGTAATTATGAAAAATTTTATCAAATCATTATTGGCCACTGCCCAAAACAATTTGTAAATTTTTTTGTGGGGAGCATGGGGGCTATGTAAGTATGCTGTTTATGTTTTCTTATTGGCAACATTACGTAGCGCTCTGTATGAAAATCACTGGCTGTGCTGTGTGCAGTCTGTGGCTAGTTTGAATTGTTCTCTGCCATTGTAGTGTTGGGCAGCTGGATGTGAACAGCGCATAGCGTTGCGCAGTTGGAGGTGAGCCGCCAGTAGTGGTGGATGTGGAGAGAGAAATGGCGGAGTTTTGAAATTTGTAAGAATGGATGTCATGAACTGCTATATATATTATGACTATTAAGGTAAATATATTGTTTGTTCTCTATTAAAATCTTTCATTTGCTAACTATGCCTATCAGTAGTTAGTGCCTTCCGTAGTTTGAATCTTTTATTTAGCTGGCAGTAGTGGCGCTCGCTGTATTGCAGTAGTTTGAGTAACGAAGATTTTTGTGAGGTAAGTGATTGACGGAAGGTATAGGTTATTGTCAGTCAGGGCCATTCTTTTGTAGGAATTATTAAGTCAGATTGCGTTGCGCTAAAAATATTGTGTGTCAGTTTAAGGACAGTCATGTATATTTGTTCTAAGGGGACGTTTCAATATGTCAGGAAAATTTATTCGCTGTTCTCTCGTAAACAGTGGCAGCACACAATTCATTTTTTCTAAGTAGTGAAGCCTGATGGCAGCTGTCTTATGTTCTGTTTAATGTGTATGTATTAAGTATATTGGCGAGTTATTAGTTTGCACCTGCGGCATGCAGGAAAAGTGATGGATGTTTATCACGGAGGCAAATTCCTGCTTCTTGGCTAATTAGATGGAGCTATGACAGTCGAAGTCAATTACTAAGAATGTTCACATCGCTGACTACATTTTCCTCAGCGTTCTTGAAGAGCTGCGGTTTGTAATGACAACATAACTTTTACTTGATTTGCAGCTATAAATTGCGAACCAGATATGTAGTACACACTGAAATCTTCCGAAAACGAACCAAAAGCTGTGTTTTCGAATCCTGGAAACATTTTCGTACCAAATATAAGTACGTGTCGGTTGGAACGCAGACTTTCGTCTAACTGCAGTGTGTTCTACACGTAAACCAATTTCCCGTTTCATATAAATGTCTGTTTATGACGTTAATCTTTGTTCCATGAAAAGTTTTCCTCGTAACACAGAGCTTAGGTATCTGAGTAGCCAAATTCCGCACAAGGGAATATTTTATTACCAATGAACTGAAGGATTTTAACGGCCGCGTGGTAAATACATTTACTCGCGTATTTTATTGCCTGACAGGAATGTCCGTCTTCGTTTCAAACGTAGCTATAGCAGTGCGACAACAGTTGTTTGATAAAATCAAAATTAATTTATTTACTTTTATCGGTTTTTTTGTCTTTCAAAGGCCAGCGTAATCCATGGAAATCTAACATAGCAAATTAACAAACGCAACACAAATATTATTAAGCGCATGTAGAGAAAAATCAATAATTAACTTTCAGAATTTCAAAATCTTCTGAACACCAACTGCTTAGTTGTGTTTACAATTCCTACAGACTCATGAAAGTTAGGATATGTCCTCCTATGAGTTTGCTAGCCATATATAAAACGGATTCAGCAGAAAATTTAAATTATGCACGGAAAAAAGAAATTACTTCCTTTCTTCTTATCCACTCTTTCTCTCCACGACCCTTATTATTGTCCATTTTATTTTTGATCTCCTTATCGTCCTTGTTGTTTTTCGGTTTGAATGTCTGTCTCTCCACGTTTTACCTTTTACATTGGAGTCAAATGGTCCGGCTCTTCCAGCATTCCGTTTTTTCTTTGATGGAGGTTTTTTCTTTCCTATAAACATTACATTAATTTTTATAATCTTGTTGATGAAATGGATCACGTCTAGTAGTGTTATTCCTGGGCAACGTTTCATCCCTCTTCGAATGTTAACCAGATACTTATTACATTTATAGGTACTTCGCGTAGAGCATTCTCATCTGATTATTGACCCTTGTTGTATGCCCGATGTGCCATGTCAGTTTGTAAGTTTTTGTTGAATCATCCGGTAGTGTACCGTCAGCTTCCCATGAGGACCTGTTTTAAATCTGGACTTTGTTTCTTGTAAGGATTTGTTCTTGTCTGTAGTTCCCTCCAATTTCACTTTGATGGCTCACCTTCTGCCGTAATCAAAGGGACGTCATGCACTGCCACTAGTGGCCGGTGTTCCCTAAGCGGTTGACGTACAGTGTCTTTAAACAGTTGCAGATATTGTGAGAGCTTGTTGATTATATCTTCTGCTTCAGCTACGAGTATATTGTTTGGTGTGTCCATTATCATTTTTTTTTAACTCTCGTAGTTCCTTTCTTCGGAGCAATTACTGTAATGCCGTTGCGTCTTTCTTGCCTTTAGATTCGATGAATAGCGTGCAACCTTGTTTGTTTTGTGCGGTTTCAGTCTTTGATTTTGTGGTGGTAGCTTGAGCGGATGGAGAAGTAGCTCTCGCACTAACTGCCTCGGTTTAGTTGGGTTTCGTTGTCCCCCTTCCCAGGCCTGGCACACGGTCAGTGGGGCGACGTCTGTCGCCGTGGCGGCCACTGTTGCACCTTCCGCTGGAGCAGCAGCAGGGGAAGTCGTGACGACACTAATGGGCACAGCAAAACACTGGAAGACGCGGGAACGGAACCACGTGATGTGTTCAGACAATCACGGTTCTGCCTACAGCTCTACGATCGACAGATACACTGATCAGCTAGAACATCACGATCGAAATATACGCCGATCAGCCTAAACATTATGAACGCCTACCTGATAACAGATATGTCCCACTTTGGTACGGTTCACAGTGGCGAAGCGCGTGGTATGGAGACAATTGGGCCTTGATAGGTCGCCGTAATTCCCATATATAGGAGGAGGGCGATGGGATCTGACGCCACGTTGGGTCACATCCCAGATATATTCCGTTGGTTTGCCTGCCAACAAGTCAATCGGAACTCGCCACTTTGTTTATCGAACGGCGCCATCACACTCTTCGCCTTTTGACATGGGTCACTATCTTTTGGAAGATACCACTGCACATAGGAAACATGTTCGTCAAAAAGGGGTTTACGTGATCTGCAACCAGTGTACGGTACTCCTTGGCTGCCATAGTGCCTTGCACGGGCTGCACTGGACCTTTTGATGCCCACATGAATATTTCCCAGAGTATAAAGGAGCCGCCAGCTAGTCTCTGTGCCGCAGTGCAGGTGCCTAGAAGACGACGGATTCGCGCCCTCCCATCAGAATGACGAAGGAAGTACCGGGATTTATTAGACCATGCAATACTCTGCCAACGCGCCAACGTTCGGGACCTATGGTCACGTGACCATTTCAGTCTTATTTCCCGATGTCGTGGTGTTAACATTGACGAGTGCATGGGTCGTCGGCTGGGGAGTCCCACCGTTAGGGGTGTTCGGTGCACTGTGTGTTCAGACACAATTGTACTCTGCCCGCCATTAAAGTCTGACGTTTGTTCCGCCACAGTCCGTCACCTGTCCTGTTTTACCAGCCTGCTCAGCCTACGACGTCCGACATCTCTAATAACGGGTGGCCGCCCACCCCCACGGGATTTATACGTGCTTTCACCTTGGTTACGCCACGTGTTATATATACCTTTAAGTCTATGTGTTCTCCCCTCTATTGTGTATATGCACAAGAGGTACAATTTCGCAGCGCGGGCTTAGCCGAGCGGTCTGCGGCGCTACAGTCGGTGGAGGTTCGAGTCGTCCTCGGGCATGGGGGTGTGTGTTTGTCCTTAGGATAATTTAGGCTAAGTAGTGTGTAAGCTTAGGGACTGATGACCTTAGCAGTTAAGTCACATAAGATTTGACACACATTTGAAAATTTTTTTGGGTGCAATTTCGTTTCTGGTGTTCAATATACAACGTCTGTCTCCTCTAAGAGGGCTAGTAGAAATCCTTGGGTAACAGAGGAAATATTTAATTGATGAAAGGAGAAAATATAAAAATGCAGTAAATGAGCAGGGAAAAAGAAATACAAACGTCTCAAAAATGAGATCGACAGGAATTTCAAAATGGCTAAGCAGGGATGGCTAGAGGACAAATGTAAGGATGTAGAGGCTTATCTCACTAGGGGTAAGATAGATAGTGCCTACAGGAAAATTAAAGAGGCTTTTGGAGAAAAGAGAATCACTTGTATGAATGTCAAGAGCTCAGATGGAAACCCAGATCTTAGAAAGGGAAAGCAGAAAGGTGGAAGCAGTATGTAGAGGGTCTATACAAGGGCGATGTATTTGAGGACAATACTATGGAAATGGAAGAGAAAGTAGATGAAGATGAAATGGGAGATACGATACTGCGTGAAGAGTTTGACAGAGCACTGAAAGACCTGAGTCGAAACAAGTCCCCGGGAGTAGATAACATTCCACTAGAACTACTGACACCCTTGGGAGAGCCAGTCCTGACAAAACTCTACCATCTGGTGAGCAAGATGTATGAGACAGGCGAAATACCCTCAGACTTCAAGAAGAATATAATAATTCCAATCCCAAAGAAAGCAGGTGTTGACAAATGTGAAAATTACCGAACTATCAGTTTAATAAGTCACGACTGCGAAATACTAACATGAATTCTTTACAGACGAATGGAAAAACTAGTTGAAGCCGACCTCGTTGAAGATCAGTTTGGATTCCGTAGAAATATTGGAACACGTGAGGCGATACTGACTCAACGACTTATCTTGGAAGCTACATTACGGAAAGGCAAACCTACGTTTCTAGCATTTGTAGACATAGAGAAAGCTTTTGACAATGTTGACTGGAATACTCTCTTTCAGATTCTGAAGGAGGCAGGGGTAAAATACAGGGAACGAAAGGCTATTTACAATTTGTACAGAAACCAGATGGCAGTTATAAGAGTTGAGGGGTATGAAAGGGAAGCAGTGGTTCGGAAGGGAGTGAGACAGGGTTGTAGCCTCTCCCCGATGTTATTCAATCTGTATATTGAGCAAGCAGTGAAGGAAACAAAAGAAAAATTCGGAGTAGGTATTAAAATCCATGGAGAAGAAATAAAAGCCTTTAGGTTCGTCGATGACATTGTAATTCTGTCAGAGACAGCAAAGGACTTGGAAGAGCAGTTGAACGGAATGAACAGTGTCTTGAAAGGAGGATATAAGATGAACATCAACAAAAGCAAAACAAAGATAATGGAATGTAGTCAAATTAAATCGGGTGATGCTGAGGGAATTAGATTAGGAAATGAGACACTTAAAGTAGTAAAGGACTTTCGCTGTTTGGGAAGCAAAATAACTGATGATGGTCGAAGTAGAGAAGATATAAAATGTAGACTGGCAATGGCAAGGAAAGCGTTTCTGAAGAAGAGAAATTTGTTAACATCGAATATTGATTTAAGTGTCAGGAAGTCATTTCTGAAAGTATTTGTATGGAGTGTAGCCAAGTATGGAAGTGAAACATGGACGATAAATAGTTTGGACAAGAAGAGAATAGAAGCTTTCGAAATGCGGTGCTACAGTTGAATGCCGAAGATTAGATGGGTAGATCACATAACTAATGAGGAGGTATTGAATAGGATTGGGGAGAAGAGAAGTTTGTGGCACAACTTGACTAGAAGAAGGGATCGATTGTTAGGAAATGTTCTGAGGCATCAAGGGATCACCAATTTAGTATTGGAGGGCAGCGTGGAGCGTAAAAATCGTAGAGGGAGACCAAGAGATGAATACACCAAGCAGATTCAGAAGGATGTAGGTTGCAGTAGGTACTGGGAGATGAAGAAGCTTGCACAGGATAGAGTAGCATGGAGAGCTGCATCAAACCAGTCTCAGGCCTGAGACCACAACAACACCTGAACTAATGTCATCACCGATGGGTTGTTGTCGAATGAGAACAATCTTATAGCTGAACCGTTCACAATTGCTCATTCTCAGCCCTACTTTCCTATTCGTAACGAATCCTACTCCCGTTGTGCCATTTCCTGCTGCAGTTAATATTATCCTATATTCGTCTGACCAGAAATCGCTATCTTCTTTCCATTTCACTACACTGACTCCCACTATATCTAGACTGAGCCTTGGCACATCCCTTTTCAGTTATTCTAGCTTTTCTACTACGTCCAAACTTCAGACATTCCAAGCGCCGACGCACCTTCCCCTTCGCGGTCCACACTCGAATATGTTTTGCCAATACAGAGATGACCACGACTCAGTTTCAGACCACATGTCTCATGCATACACATTAAGTCTACCTAATGCGGTTAGTTTCATTCCCATCTGCATTTTCATGCCGTTGGTCATTGCTGGCTTTCCCACCATTTAGCCAGCCGTTGTGGCAGAGAAGTCCGGAACCGCGCTGCTGCTACGGTCTCAGGTTCGAATCCTGCCTCGGGCGTGGATGTGTGTGATGTCCTTAGGTTAGTTAGGTTTAAGTAGTTCTAAGTTCTAGGGAACTGATGAAGTCCCATAGTGCTCAGAGCCATTTGAACCATTTGAACGCACCCAAGGGCAAGAGAGTGCCGTGAACCTCGGCCCGGCCCTGTGCTTTTCTCGACAAGACAGTTAGCACGATGAAAGTGACTTTTTATGCCGAAAGTCGTCGGCGGCTGTTACTGATAATTTTTGCTCACAATTTAAGCAGTGCCTGGGTTCGGAGTCGCGATGCAGAATGTTTAGATTACTAATCGAAGATGATACCCCTAAATAACGGCTGAACCACTAGCTACCACGCCTAATACGTTGTAGGAAAGCCGTTGGCATTCAAAACAGCTCTCCGTCGTCTAATAACTGATAAATTGATTTCCTGTGCTGTTTTAAGTGAAGTTATTCTGTTCTTCCCGGAAAAAAGTGCCAATTTCAGGTAACGAAGATGGAGGTGGATAGTGACCACTCACCCTCTTCTTCAAAGTAGACAACAACGACTCAATAATGTGGAAATCTGGTGGCTGTGGTGGCCAGGGGAGATGGGACAACTCACCCTCTTCCTCACATAACCAGTCCTGGGCGATGCGAGCTGTGCGAATACGGAGCCTGTCGTCTTGGTGCCCCGGCATTACCATCGGGGAAAAAACACTGTGTAATGGGAAGGACCTGGTCAACCAAAATGGTGACACAATCCTTGGCACCAATGTGACGGTGCAGATTATCATGGACCCCTTGGAATACCACGACATGGCAGCCCAAGTCATCACCGAACCGTGGCCATGATTCATTCTTGGAACACAGATTTGGCCCTAAGCCTGAAACATTGTGAAACAAGAGACATCTGACTAACTAACGCTCTTCCATTGTGCCATACGGTTGGTTTCATTGCTTCAGCGCGACGTTTTCCTGTTAAGGGTATTTGCACCTCTGATGAATGGTTTCGGATTTCCAGTTGGCCGTGCAGTTCCCTACTTACGGAGCTCCCGTCGTGTTGTTTAGTGCTGACAGAAGTCACGAGTGCGATCTTCAGTTCTGCAGTGACTTCTACTGCAGTAGTCCTCTTATTTTTCATCGCAATCCTCTTCAATGACCGTCTGTCACGATCACTCGACACACAATTTCGTCCGCTTTCCCTGAGAGGGGTATAAGCCCCCGATACGGTGCCTGTTCCACTACCTTCGTTACAGAAGCACGCACGCCAAGAGCGGCAACAACTTGCCCACTTTGGAGCTGCTTAGCTCCAACACAATGCGCTTACTACTACTACACAGAAGACTCTTCTGACCACGACTGACATTTACAAAATATAGAGGACATTGCGAACGTGCCGTTCATGATCAAATACAACGGCGCAACCTGCAGGCTCTGCTAGCATCTGCACTTATTTTCAGACATACACTTCCCGCGCTGTTTCCACCCTTTATTCACCCCTATACAGTGTGATTCTAAAGTCACAGTGCGTTTCAGTGATACAGTAACGGAATATCTGTTTCTTGCAGGTACTACGACAGAATGATAACTAAAGAAGAAAGAATTGATGTTCTTTGTGCTCGTCTGCTTGTCTTCGTGGAATGACGTATGAACAGGTGCGGACAGACTCTGCCCGTCGATTCCGGAAAGCAGGCCCCACCAGGCTTGGTATCAAGACCCTCGTCAATAAATTCCAGCGTACTGCTAGTGTTGCAGATGAAGAATGTCCAGGGAGGCCGTCCATAGCGCCAGACACGGTGCAAAGTGTGCAGGGTGCGATCACACGTAGCCCTTCCGCATCTACCAGGAGACTTGGTAGGGAGCTTGGTATTCCTCAGACCACTGTATGGAGAATTCTTCGTTACGAGGTGCACAAACGTGCATACCATATCCAGGTCGTACATAAGCTTGAAGTGGAGGACTACGCAGCCAGACAAGCTATGTGTCATGAGCTGCTACAAGCTGTGGAAAATGATCATTTGATTCAAAATGTCTTGTTCAGTGATAAAGCTACATTTCATACCTGTGGACATGTGAGCAGTCACGACTGCAGGTTCCGGGCAGACGAACAACCAAGTGTGCTGCACGACTGGCAACGCCATACAGCAAAAGTGAACGTCTGGTTAGGAATAACGAGGTCAACAGTGTACGGCCACTTCTTTTTCGCAGAACAAACCGTTATTGCAACTACATACCTAGATATGTTGGAACAGTTTATGGCCGGACGGAGTGGCCGATCGGTTCTAGGCGCTACATTCTGGAATCGCGTGACAGCTACGGTCGCAGGTTCGAATCCTGCCTCGGGCATGGATATGTGTGACGTCCGTAGGTTAGTTAGATTTAAGTAGTTCTAAGTTGAAGGGGCTGATGACCTCAGAAGTTCCATAGTGCTCAGAGCCATTAGAACCATTTGAACAGTTTATAGAGCGCCAGTTGATACTTGATGGGATTATGGATACCCTTGTTTTTCAGCGGGATACTGCACCACCTGTAACAACAACGACTCAGTACTTTTGTACACATAAGTAATTCTTTTCATCTGATTTTACGATAAACTTATGTAATTGATGTTCTAATTTCATTTCTTTTTTGTTTCATGCCATTATGTTAAGAAAGCTGTAAATAAGTTTCAATGTGAATATTAATGTTTATGTCAAATGTCAAGTAATATTGTAGTAGAATTGAAATGTAACAAATGTTGAAACTGTGATAAGATGTTTAAAATTGTAACTGTGCGTCTGGCCCATACGTAGGCAATGTGTTAGGATATGTAGAATGCAAAACCTCGGGTGAATACCCGGTACGTCAGGGAGCGGTAACATGTGGATGGGAGGCGAGCGCGGGAAAATGCACGCGGGCGTTGTACGGCACAACGGGCTCAGCAGTAGTAGTTGGAGTTTGGCACTGGTTTGGGCAACACCTTCTGGAACGAGGAGGCTCTCCCGGAAGACATAGCTTCACTGAGCCTCGGGTATGCCGTGCCAACGCCCACACAGCATGGCAAAATCCCATAGGCACTAAATGGAAAAGTATTGCGACGCTAAGAAGAATTAAAGAGCCGATACGTCAAGAGCCATAGCTGTGGTTGTATGTGTGCTCTGTGCCTCGACATCTTGCCGCCGCCAACCGCCGCATCAATACTAACAGGTTGACACTTTTGGTACTGTATTCGTATGGATCAGAGAGTGAACTGCGCAATAATAACCTAAATTTTACCAGAACTTCCCCATCATTTAATTATCCTCACAACTAACCTAGACAGGGTCCTTTTCAAACGTTGTGCAACCCGAGCGTCCCGAAATGAAAATTAAAAATTGTGTTAATAACAACGATTTGGAGAACTAGCTATATTAGAATGGTGTTTAAAGAAATGTTGTTTTAATGAACCAGTAAATGAATAGCGAAAGTCTAACGAAGGCGAAAGATAACTTTAGTATTGATATAGCAATGAAGTTTATTATTTCGAGACAGATTTGAAGGCATTTATGAGCAGTAAATAAGATGAAAAGAGTAGTGACTTATGTACTGGAAATCTTGAATGAATAATAAATTCAGTAATCATTTTTTTAAATACAGCGATCATAACAGATTCCGGGTCCCCCGTTCATTCATTTGAATTCTAAAGTCTTCTAAATTGGTTAGACCAGCAAAAGTTAAAGTCAATATAAAAGTCAAAATTTATTAGTGTTTTATCTTTATCAAAATTGGCATTTTGTGTGTGGCATGAAAGTACAATTTCTAGGGTAACCTATGCCCGATTTTAATCAAATTAATAGACAGTATAAAGTTTGTAGTATTCATGTATTCATGATTTTTTATATCAGTACAGAACGTGGAACTATCAGTTCAATAGATTTTCTGATTCTAAAATTCTACTATATTGTGCAGTGTTACAACTTGTTGGTTTGCATGAATATATACCAACTTGTACAGGGAAGAAAGTCAGTTAATGCCTAATTAGGCTGGCGACCGTATTATTGTCACATTGGTAGCATCTTCAGGTTTGCTTTTGATCCATCCTGACGTGTAATTGCATTTCGAACTTACTTGACGAATCATTGTTATTACAGAGTGGATGTAAGTCTGATTTGCCACCATTCAGGTACATGCGGTCAATATCCATGCGAAAATCATTTCTCATAAGGTGAATCCCGCTCACTTACTATAGCACAGGCTTTAACGAGTACTGTGTCACGGAAGTTACACAAACCATGTTGCTATCGTTGTTTGGGATTATCAGATTCAAGCATTTCCCGGCAGATGGATTGGTCGTGCCTTTCTACGGACGTGGGCACCCAGCTCTCCTGATTTGACACCCTCTGACTTTTTAGCATGGGGGTTTATCAAGTCTAAGGTATACCAGATGAAGATCCACAGCACTGAACAATTAACACAGCGGTTTCGAGCCGCAGCTGCTGAGATTACACCAGATATGCTGGGGCAGGTTTTTTGGTCTACAGTGGAGCGCTGGGGGGGAGTGTCTACACATGCAAGGTGGTCACATTGAAATATGCTGAAATTATGTCCTATTGTAACATAAGTCGCCGTGACATTACGTATTGGTTAATAAAATTTGTTTAAGTACAAAATGTCGAGTGACTATAGAATCACCCTGTATTGTACTAGATGCTTTTGAGGATGTGGCTTGTAGTCGACAGCGGCTATCTGCTACAGCCGCTCTGCCTTGTCGCTTGCTGCAGGAGTATGTGCAGTACCGCCCACTTGGCGACTTGAGCCAGCCAACCTGCTTCACAGTACACTAAGGTGACAGAAGTCGTGAGCTACCTCCTAATGTCGTGTCGGAACTACTTCTTCCCGGCGTAGTGCAGCAACTCGACGTGGCATGGATCCAGTGCAGGAATATTGAGCCATGCTGCCTCTGTAGCCGTTCACAATCACGAAAGTGTTTCTGGTGCAGAATTTTGTGCGCGAACCGACCTCTAGATTATGTTACATGCTGGGCTATTTGAGTGGCCAAATCATTAGCTCGAACTGTCCAGAATTTTCGTCAAACTAATCGTGAGCAGTTGTGGCCCAGTGACATAGGGCATTGTCATGAGAGCATGAAGTCCATGATTCGCTGGAAGTGGTCTCCATGTAGGCGAACATGGCCGCTTCCAGCCAGTGATCGCTTCAGCTGTATCACACGCTTAAGTCCGTTCCACTCCATGTAAACGCGGGCTACACCATTGTGACGCCACCACCAGTCGGCACAGTGCCTCATTGACAACTTGGGTCCACGGATTCTCGAGTCCTACCACCAGCTCTCATCACCTGGAATGGAACTTATCAGACCAGGTCACGGTTTTCCAGCCGTCTAGGGTACAACCGATACGGTCACGAGCTCAGAAGAGGCGCTGCAGGCCATGTCGTGCTGTCAGCCAAGGCACTCGCTTAGGTCGTCTCCTGCCGTAGCCCATTACCACCCAATTTCTCCGCACTGTCCTAACGGATGCGCCCCAGACTGTTTTCTGCTGTTATTTCACGTAGTCTTGCTTGTATATTAGCACTGAAAATTCTGCGCAGGCGCCGCTACTCTCTACAGTTAAGCTGAGGCCCTCGATCACCGCGTTGTCCATGGTGAGAGATAACGCCTGGCATTTGGTATTGTCGGTATGCCAGCTTTTTCATTTTTATATCCCTCCCCCCCCCCCCCATATGTGACAGAATTCGCATTGCAAATAGAGATTTGTTTAGACGCTTCAGCAGTTCCGTGGTGTGCTCCTCCCAGTTGAATTTATTTTCAAGCTGTTATCCCAAGAATTTAACAGTGTCCACTTCTTCTATCCGCTTGTCATCATATTTTAGGCATATACTCGTGGGACACCGCTTACAAGTTCTGAACTGCCTGTAATGTGTTTTCTCAAAGTTTAGTGACAAAGAACTGGCTAGAAACCAGTGATTAACGTCCACAAATATTTTATTAGCCGATCTTTCAAAGACTACACTTGATATACTATTTATTGCAATGTTTGTATCATCGGCAAACATAACAATCATGGCATACGATAATGTTACTGTTGAAATGTCATTGACATATACAAGAAAAAGTAAGGGCCCTAAGATGGAATGTTGTGCCCCCCCCCCCCCCCCCCCGTGTAAATAGTTGCCAACTGGATAATGCCTGATAGCTTAATACACGTCTCGTTCCTAATAAAGCCCTTTGTTTCCTGTCAGAGATATAAGAATGGAACCATTTTGCAGCATTTCCTGTTACACCAAAATGGTCTAATTTACTTGAAAGGATATTTTGATTTACACAGTCAAATGTCTTGTAATTTTTTGTCTTAGCGATGATACTTTCCCATATACAGCAAGGCCGTCGGCAAACAGTTGCAGGCATCACCTCGTTTTTGTATATAGAGGAAATAACCGTACTGTATCGCTTCCGTGTCTCACAGCGGACGGTATACCCTAGTACGTGATGACAACGTATAGCATTCGATTACTTAAAAAGTTTCGAGCTCTTGGCAGATCTAAGGATTTCTTCCGTGTGTTTGGAACGTCCTCCACTGCCTTCAGTCCGGCACGGTTTTCACATATTTAGGAGTATGAATTTGGCTGTTGCCTCCCTATTGTTCCAGCACAGAGTACCAGTCACGTGGCTGCCACTGACGTGTCCGGCCACGCCTCCAGGCGAGGCAGCAGGCCTGCCGCCGCCGCCGCCGCCGCCGCCGCCCTTCCCTCTGTCGTCGATATCCCTAGGGCACTCAGGGAAAGCAGCGCCTTGCCTCACGCTGTACTGCACTCGCACAAAGGGAATACCTTTGGAAGGCAGCAGCTGCTGTTCCTTTCCGTCACTCGAGGAGAAAAAGAGGAAAAATAAATGCCTCAGCATGCGTACGGACCTGTCACAACCCTATTGCGCAACTCTGAATTAGTTAGATATACAGTCACGTTCCAACTGAGTGAACCCTCGAAACGCTGCAGCGGTACAGTAAACTTGCGTGTGAAATCGACTCGTAAGAGCGTATTCCTACCGTAGATTAAATTCATTTCAGTTTATTTCATTTTTCGTTTACCTGATTCTTTCGTCTCGTTTCCCATCTCTTGTTATTGTTACCCTTCAGTATTCAAACTATCTGATAGGATTTACTCTTGAGGTCAGATACTTCCGTTTCTTTCTGTTTATAATGGATATTGTCATGCACACTTCCATTTGTACAAAACTGTCATTCCCTACACCTCGACGAGGAAATATCCAAATTCTCCATTACGTTTGTTCTGAGACTTTGAAAGACATCGTGTCAACCAACTATTACCATTGAAATAATCTAATTCATAGGTATTTCATTGGGTCTGTGTTTGTATTGCAAAAAATCAACTATTTCAATAAATAATATTTTTCATTTCAATTGAGAAAATTCCTTACTCATTCAGTAACTCTGAATCTGTCTGCTGGATATTTTATGTCATTTATTGTTTTATCACAAGGTCCAAAAAGTATTAATACCCGTTCAGATAGTCCACTGTCCACAGATTTTAGTAGTTTATCTTAAGGGCGGTTCTGTGTAAGTGGTTATTTCGAAGCAGAAATTAATCGCAGGTAATTTTCACATTACCGTACCAGAGGGATAAGAAAATTGACTGTGTCCTTTGCCGAGGAACACGTTAGCAAGCCGGTTAATGGATTTAGTGAGACCATGGGTCAACTACATATAAGCGATTCGAAGATTCATACCGAATGTGAGTCTAGTGCCTAAGAATTGCTGCACGTCGCTAGATGTGGTCGCCAACACTTGTCGATAACAGTCCTTACAGCAGGTCAGATAAATCTGTTGTGGCCAGAGATTTTCTTTCCACCTACATGCTCTCTAACCAGTCGTCTGCCACGGTTTGTCCTAGTCAGTGGTTGGCATTACTGTTCTTGACCGCCTTCAGCACTGCCCTTAACGTGAGTATAAACTCTCCAGTCGATACAAGCAAAAATTTCAGCTTACAATTGTAAATCGTTATGGAGCACAGAACCTCTCTGAAAGATTCTGCAACTACGATTATTTCAGTTTCATGTGTTGCTGAATGGAAACAAAGAGCTTTAATCAGTCTTATCTATTCTTTTAATCGAAATAGTTTGACGTTTGATTCTCTTTGTATCTCTCGTGACGTAATATCGGCGACACCCAACAAAGACTATTTTTCTTTTCAAATTATGTCTTGTCTTCTGCATACACGCTCCTGTATCATTTGTGGAGCTTTATATCTCAAAATGTAATCTGGTCTGGTAATTTAGTATAATTTGGCCGCTACTGCTCTTACGAAGAAGATGAATCAGGAATTTTATTGCCTATTCTACGGAAAATACTACCCACAATACTTATTTTCTCGTTATCCGTACGTTCGCAGGAGCCTGTTGTTTCGTTAGCACGCCACGGAAAATTTCCGTAGACATTCCCGATTAACTTATAGTCTGAAAATTCCCACGTATGCCCGACACATACGCTTGGCTGTGCTGCGTGGTGGAGGCTCACATGTCCTAAGGGAAAACGATTCCATTGCGTGCGTCCGCAAGTTGACAATTACTCTGCCGATACATCTTCATAGACTCAAAAGAGTCCTATAATTAAAATCGAACTGATCGACCACAATACACTGTTGGAACGATATTATGGATTCACAGCCTTACTGAGAGCCCACAGAAGACGAACAGGTCCCCCTCTCTCCACACTGGCTCACCTCCTAAACCCTCCAGCGGGCGCGTCAACTTTCATGACGCCACTAGTCGCGGTGTATCTCGTGGATACATGCGACGATTTTTGTGGTTCTTTGTTTGTTTGCAGGTTCTTTTTCTTTTGTTTTCGTTTTACATTGCAGTTACCTTTATTGTTACAGATTTTACAAATACAGAAGTGAACATCAGGCTCATTACACTTTCAAATTAACAGAAATATTTGACATTTTGTAATGGAGAAGTATATGAGATTCTTTTAAAAATTGATTTTATTATAGATACAAATAAATTATTGAACTAATCAAAGCATGTCCCTTTTTACTGATTGCCCTCTACAGAAAGACATTGTTCACAAATTATTTTAGGCTGATTTTGCAAACAAAGATGTGTACCGCATTTTTCACATGTATACTTGCTGTAGCATGACTGGCACCTTTTTCTTTTCTTGTTTGCTGATTCAAAGGATTGTTCAGCGTTTTCTTGCTCTTTTCCTTTAGGTTTGTACTTTACTAGTATTGACTTTATATCATCAGGTAGAGTCATAATAAGAGCTCTTCTTTTGAGATGATCTTGCAGTAGAGTCAGAGCAAAAGTTTTGAGGTACTCGCGCCGATTTGAGTATTTATTCTTGTTGCCCAAGAAAATTACTCTTGAGTTGATGCTGCAATGTTCAACAGGTGGAAAAAAATCACCATAAGCAATCTTCTTGTTGACCTAGCTACATTGAAGGTTGCACAGAGTTTGTCAACTACATCAACTCCAGATTTGGTGTCATTATAGTGTACAATAATTGCTGTTTTTTTTCTCTAAACCATACGAAACCTCAGTTGACGATACATGCATACTCGAAAGGAGGACTTCAGTTTTCCCTTTTTTCGGGACATACGACACAAGGGTTTCATTCTTGCTGTAACCAAATACGCTATCATATTGCTGTCTACTTTTTGGTGCTACGAAATTCGTTGGCAGTTCCTTCTTGTTTTTTATAATTGTGCCTACAAACGACAGTCTCATTTTATGCAGTTCTCTTACTAACTCCAAACTAGTGAACCAGTTATCTGCTGTAATGTTTCTACCTGTCCCATATATTGGTTCGGCAAGTCTCAGATCTACTTCTTTGGCGGAGTTGTTATTCTGAAAGGGTCCTTCTGGTTGTAATCCACAATATATTTCCATGATGTATATATAATAAAGCTTGGCATCACATAGGTAGAAAATTTGGTGCCATATTTAGATGGTTTGGATGGTATGAACTGGCGAAATAGACATCGGCCTCGAAATGCTGGTAGCTGCTCATCAACTGTGACGTTCTGACCGAGGGAGTAATGTGTCTTGCAGTTATTCAAACACATGGTGAACATTTCCCTCACGGCTGCTAATGTGTCTGTCTTGCGCCGTTCTTGTCTTGTGGCCCCATCATCAAAACGAACACATCTTATTAGGAACAGGGAACGTTTTTCGGACATGGTCATTCTAAAAATATTCAGACCAAGGTCATCTGCTGTCCAGAAGTCGTGAACATTCTGTCGCCCACCCCGGAACACACCAGCAAGGTATAACAAGCCAAGAAAGGCCTTTATTTCGATTGCGTCTGTGTCACTGCAGTCACTCTCGCGAGCAAAGTTTCCTTTTAGATCAGCTATACGCCTGTTAGCGTTGACCAGAATTAGATCTAGCATATCATTACTGATGAATAGGCTCCAGCAGTCAATTTCAGTTACCATTTTCTTTGCGTCTCCAACTACCCCAGGCAGTTTGGTTAGTATATTAGAGGCCGTGTCTGTGTTGCTTTCCAAGACATTTTCCTCCATTTAGTTCCATCCTTACCTAAAATAAAAAAATAAGTACATTACACCATTATTTGATATTGTTATTATTACATCTGAAAGCATATTTATTGTCTTTTCTACTCACCAAAATAGTCATGTTCATCAGTTTCCTGCGCTTCATTATTTTCCTCTTCATCAAATTCACGATCTGTGTCTGAGTCTACAGATCGTGTTTCGAGTATATCTTCGGTTTCTGAATCAGTTTCTGCAAGATCATCTTCATCTTCAATGGATACCTCGTCGTCGAGAAGAAGGCGATGTACTTCTTCCAAAACCTTAGGATTTTCTAGATCATATGGTTTACTCATTTTGAAAGAGAGTACACGTAGCTACAACGAAACGTTGCTTCATTTAGAAGACAACAACGCAACTGCCGACTTGCGTACGCTGCAAAGAATACAACAGCTGCAGTCACTAGCGGCGACAAAGCGTTGCCCGAGTAGGCGCGCTGTATCTGAGAGATACAGGCAGTACACGTTCCCACACCTGACTCATTTATGACCTTGTCAGTATCGGGATAAGACTGAAATTCCTGTGAAGCAATAAGAAAGGTGTGACACAAGATGTCGTGGGCCAGCAAACCGTTACCACTGTTCATTGCGGTAATATTAGATAAAAAGTAGGTCATGTATCTCACAGGTACATGCGCGACTGTCGGAGGGTTAAGTAGCCACGACAGGTGACAGGCGTCTGTGCAAATGCGAGCAGCTGACCGTACACATGTCCTCGGTTGCTCTTGAGAGTAGTCGCATTTGTGAGTTGGAAACGAAAGTCTCAGGAAAGTTAAAGTGTACTCTTGGTTAAGCAACCTCAACGCTTATGGAAGCATGAAGCTTAAGCCCTGTTAAAAGGAGAAACGAATACAGAAACTGTGGGCGCAAAAGCGAGCTCTCATATAGCTGACGCCTCACTCTACAGTTTGATATTTTAAGGAGCTAAAACAGAGAAACTATCCAATCACAAAACGGCAGAAGTAAATCCATTTTACAATACGGTCTGCGACAGAACTGTCAGAGATAAGGTTCATTCAGGTATATGAGCTATCAAAATACATGTGGGGCACGTAGAAGTGGCTCGGAGAACAGAATTCCACGGTACAAAGAAATACACCAGAGAAGGAAAATACAGTACTAACTTGACTGCAGCAGACGTTGACAGTGACCATTTTCCAACAGGAAGGAGGAACTGCCCATACAGTCGGCCGAACCTTGGAGCACATTTACACAATCTTCACATCTGACAGAGCTGTCAGCAGAGGCCAGTCCGATGGCAGCCCTAGCTGGCAACCCAGGTCACCGGATCTATCAGTGTGCGACTACTTTGCGTGGTGTGTCCTCAAGTCTAAGGCATGTAACAACAACCATCACAGTCTTCAAGAACTGGAGAAGACATTTCGGATGAGACTGCGGCAATTCAGTCCAACTTCGATCTGCATTCAGCACCGTGCTGACCAGGGCCCAAAAGTACCGTCATGTTAGTACTGTATTTCTTTTCCTCTGCTGTGTTTCTTTGCACCCTGGAACTCTTTTCTCCATGCCACATTTATTTGCCCCGCCCTGTACCTGGGTTAACTGCTCACACTAGGCAGAAGCGAGGGCACAAAGCAGGTACTGAAGTGACACACTCTACTTCAGGGACACGCGGGCGGCGCTTAGGCACGCAAGCCGCTCTCTCCTCTGACGACACACTTCCCCCATCATCCCGGTGTCACGTCTAAGCGGCAGCTACAAACGCGCCGCTTAGACAGCAGAACTACCGTGCAATGGACACAGGCCAGATTACATGCGGAATGTGTCATCGAGAGTGGACGTATACATTGACTGTTGCTAGAAGAGCATAGGCCTACAAAAATAAGGAAGTAAAATAGAGTTTGCAAATGCATCACACCCAGTAATATTCGGCGAGCCACATTGTTCCACGTAAAATTCTTAAAACATATCACTTGATATACAGAAAGAGAGTAAAAAATAAATACACTCTCTAGAATGCATTAGCTATAACTCTACTGTCTGCTACTGCTATTCCATAACCTTAAAGCTGGAGGCGGGTTGTGAAATAAAACTATCTTGTTAAAGAAGTTATGGTATAACGCAACTGAGCAGTGTTACCCTCCGAGAGGAATTTTGTTGTGTTGACCGAGTTGTACCTAACGGGGGTGGCTTATCGGAAATGAAAGTCAGAATTGCGTAAATATTTGAACAATAACAAACAAAATTTTTGCCTATCTGCACTGTTTAACGGATAAAGAAAACGGTCACTAGCCTAATTAGGCAAGAGAATGATTAAAATTCTTGTCCCAGAAAATAGTTATTAGTAACTTTAACGGATAAACACAACCTACACTTTGTCACACGCGGGTGCAATGAACTCTGACACATACATATGTTTACGGTAAGATTGAAGCTAACAGCTACAGCAGCACAAACTATTGGCAAAAATATAACAGACACCGAAACGCACTATTACTTTCAGGGCTTGTTCAAACTGAATGGTCTTTATAACATTACTATTAACATTCCTTGCAGGATCATAAATTGGACATAGGTTAAGTCTCTCAGTTAAATACTTTACTATTTAAAATGAGAGTTAATTGGAATCCACTAACAGGTTGCTTCTCACTATCTTTTGAATAAAGAAATTATGGTTTTCATAAATAGTGGTCTTCCCATTACTTGTTACCTAGCATTAGAACACTAGACAAACTGTGGATCCTGTTATACTATTAATATGCACTTCCAATACACAAGAGAGACAAACACTTAGCAATCATGAACATATAATTTTCTACTACTGCAGTTTTCCACTTTTACTACAGTGAAACACAATGTTGACAAAATTGCAAGAAACTGACTCACCTTTTAGAATTTACTACACACAGCAATGTGATCATTTACTAAGCAAAACTTTATAAGCCTCAGTTTTAAGAGCTTTTAATTTTTAAAAGAAACTGCAAATTGCCTTTATTACCACAGTCTTCTACTTTCAAGTACATGATTAAATACGTGACTTTAAACTTCACAAAACTACATTTACTGCCTCCCACAATATCACTAAATTCACAGAAATTCTGAATATTCCCTTCTCATCAAAGATCAAGCAACATTATGTAATTAACTATCTAACTTCAAGGCTTTCATTTTTTCCACAAAATAGGACACTCGGTAATCATAGTTCAAATGGAGATGAACCTGATAGGTGTTGTGATAGGGAAAAAAATCAAGTTAGGTACAAAAATTCGGTTGTAAGTTACTTATATTTGTGCACATTAAAACACCCAATAAGCTGATCCTTCACCGTACACTATTATAGTACTTCTTTACAGTGATTGCGCGATGTGGTGGCAACTGCATGTTGGTGGGCGGATTTGTAGACAGAATTGGTGGACTCTGGCCTTTCTTGGTGGCGATGATGAATACCAATTCCAGAATCGTTCCAGCTATTTTTCCATCCATCCGAGGCATTGGAAAGTAGCAGAAAAAGCCTCTCTCGGAACCAGCACAACATAAAACCTTTCCATGGCAGTGCACAGTTTGGTAGCTCGTCCCTGACTGACTCTTGTTCCACCTTTTCTACCTAGGCCAACCACAATTTGCGCGCGCTACAGAGTTCCGTTCCCGAGGGGAACCACAACAACCTTTACATGGAAACTAACTAAGAACCCTAAGTGAAGGTCAGCAGTTGTACAGAAGAGCAACAAAAGACATTAAATAAAACAGAACATTTGCAAATATTAGTATTCCAATAAAAAATTAATCATCCAGAAATTACAATTATATATAGTAAGTTTTGTTCCCTCCAAATGGGACAAAGGATTTAAATGACAGATATACTACATTGCATAGAATCAAGACACGACATCAAAGTTTTTAAACAAAGAAAAGAGCATACAATTTTGTGTTATCTATTCAATCAAACACATTTACAGAAGCTCAACGATGTAACATTAAACCAAAGCAAAAGGCAAAATAAATCCTTACTGCATTAGATCCGTGGTGTTACATAGCAAGGAATAAGTTATCACAGCTACAGTGTTTGTGGAAGGTAAAAGAATTTATTGCATTGCGCTTCTCTACCGACAGTGACATGGCTTTAATTCCCAACAAAATATATCACGAACTAAATAGAACCTTTATCGTTTTTTAACATTTTTTGTTCCGCTGAAGACATAATAAAGCTAATATTTTATACAAACTGTCAGCAAAATACCAGGCGTAGGCACTTAATCGAACTGTCGTCACTCAGGTTGCCACATAATCGTCATTTATTTATTTTCTTCGCCGAAAAAAATATTTCACGCACTAAGCTGATCCAGACACGGAAATTAGTTCTGCAGCCTTAATTTTGCGACACAGAAACTCTTCCCGAGAAAGACCTTCCTAGAAACCCTGTACAGCTTTAACGCAACAGAATTCGTCTTTTCATCGGGAATTACACTGCAGATCGATTAGTTCCATGTGCAGCTGAACAGGGGCGCTTTCAGCTTATGCGGATAATGGTCGAGAAAACGTCTCAAAAACAAATTCGAGGTTGGCAGGGTTCTGAAAACTATCTGAAAACTGCTCCTGTATTTCTTCCGCCAACCAAATGAATTGTTCGAAAGTCGCATTTTGTATAAAGTAGAGAGCTCAGGGAAACGGGACGTACGCTTTTCCAGAAGTAATCGCTCCCACAACGTGATTTTTACTTTGACTGCATTCACCTTCATCAAATATTAATTGCTTCTCTCGTTGCATCGTCTTATCCAGTGTCTTCCAGCGAGCAGTCAAGTCAACTATAAATGCGAGGTCTGCAGTTCATTCCGGATCTTCTCACGTTGGTTCTTCCTTCCGTTTTTCCTTCATAAACTGAACAATAGGAGATGTTAATTCGAAAACTTCTTCCAGGCATGCAATTTCTTTCGCAGTAGTAAATCACGTCTCCATACTCTTCCTGCAGTTCCACCAAAAATCGTTGAAACTGACGATATCGTAACTCATGTGACTTTCGATAATTCACTATTCCTACCACCAGTTTCACGAATGGGCTTTTTCCTGCGAATTTAGCACATAGAACTTCTTGGTGTACGGAGCAAGGAATTCCTTACACGTCATTTGTTTATTGTTGTAGTTTTCTACGCAACAATGCTACGAGCACACTTTGTGACCCTCGCGTCGCTGGCGCTCCATAGGTGGTAACTGAGAACAACATTTTCCAATGCGGGCCAACAGCTTTAACTGCCTGTTGATCAGTTTTCAGCAAGTCGATCCTTCTCGTTGTGTGTCACGGAGGCCAAAACTAGCAGTTGTTCCGTCACATGAAGATTGCTGTCGACTCCACGAACACAAATCACAGTTTGTGCCGCTGAAATGTCGACTGACTCGTCCGCAGTAATCGAGAATGCAATGAACTTGCTGACACTGTCAGTTAACTGCCTGTAGACATTCCATGCCCTGACAGCTTTGCTCCGAGACTCTGATTCTCCCGAAATACTAGTTTCGGGAAATTTCTGTACTTTCAGCGGAGTCACAACTTCCGCTGCCTCGACAATGCACTCTTGAATGAAATCGCCATCGGTGAAATACGCTACTTGCCATTAATACTGCTACACCACGAAGATAACGTGTTACAGTCGCGAAATTTAACCGACAGGAAGAAGATGCTGTGATATGCAAATAATTAGCTTTTCAGAGCATTCACACAAGGTTGGCACCGGTGGCGACACCTACAACGTGCTGACATGGGGAAAGTTCCCAACCGATTGCTCATACACAAACAGCAGTTGACCGGCGTTGCCTGGTGAAACGTTGTTGTGATGCCTCGTGTAAGGAGGAGCAATGCGTACCATCACGTTTCCGACTATGATAAAGGTCCGATTGTAGCCTATCGCGATTGCGGCTTATCGTATTGCGACATTGCTGCTCGCGTTGGTCGAGATCTAATGACTGTTAGCAGAATATGGAAAAAAATGGTTCAAATGGCTCTGAGCACTATGGGACTTAACATCTGTGGTCATCAGTCCCCTATAACTTAGAACTACTTAAACCTAACTAACCTAAGGACATCACACACATCCATGCCCGAGGCAGGATTCGAACCTGCGACCGTAGCGGTCGCGCGGTTCCAGACTGAAGGGCCTAGAACCGTTCGGCCACATCGGCCGGCTGCAAGGTCTGGGACTTACTCGTTAATACAAAGAAAATGAAGAAGTAAGACGACAAATTCACATGTCTGTTGTGCTGGCTTTTCTACGGCCAGAAGGTGTATGTGACTGCTGGCTGGAGACACATTTACAGGCACAGGACATCCCAGGCTTCCTGAGTTTTGACTACTTCGTAGATAGATGGTTGGAAAATGAAGAAAACCTAATCAGCCTTTGGAGTTGCTACAAACGGTGTCAGCGAACGACCGCCGCTGTAAAGCGCCGGCTCCGCAAAATTAGTAGCTTGCCTCCTAAACTAAACCCTAAAATCAGTGACGTAATTCGGTGAATGAAAGGAGAAGCAGAAAATTCAGCGTGCGCAACAACGAGCTGGAGCTAAGAATGGAAGGTAAACAGAAGAATACAGTTTACATGAAATGGGATGAAAGATTGGAAATAATAGTAAAAAGCACGGAGACGATGGTGAGATCAGAGCCTGCTTGAAAGCTGTCTCTCAGCTACAAAGTACACAGCCTACGCTCTAGGGATGTGCTCTGCTACTACGCCTTAGCGCGTATTACCCACTGAAACTTGGGAAGGTGCTGCATCCACTGATGTCTGTCATTTTTATTTACATCTCGTAGTTTTCATACACACATCTTTCGAAATTTCGGAGATGCTTATAGATCCGTGAATTTACTTTCAAAACCTTTTCTTAACAATTTACTTTACTTACTAGCGATTTATCAAGAACATAAACACATTTAATCACAATATTTGAGCATGGAAGTAGTTGCCAGTGGGTAACTGATGAAAACAAATTAAATTTCTTTCAACAAATGGAAATTTCATTCCTAAAAGTCTCTTTTTTAAACAGATTTAAAATTATAATCAGAAAGCACCCTCTAAATATCAAGTTGCAATTTATTCATAGGCAGAAAGAACAAATTTTGACAGTATGAGCTTTCGGGCCGAGAACCTTGACGCTCCCTTTTGACACGGCCGTAGTCACGACCGCTCATAAAAACCTCTGAAAGACTACACTGGTGCAAATCTGCAACACACCAGATTACTTTAAACTAAAAATTTTAAGAACTCACACCAGCACATAAACTATGCACCCCGTAGGGGTGATGGAAATGGCACAAAACACTAACATTAAAAAAATTAAGTTGCCGCCGAAGGTGCAACTTGATTAAAAAAAAAAAAAATAGCTCTTGCGGTGGAAGGGTGGCAACTTTATGTACTAAAATGACCATTTAAATTTAAAAAAAAACATGAAATGCAGTCTTACATAAAATGTACAAACATGCTCTACATTACACATATACCGCCTCTCAAGATGATAGGCAAGATAAAAACATATTTCAGGAATTCGGCCGTTACCCTTCAAGCAATAAATTCGTTAACACCGAATCCGACAAAAATGACAGGAGCAGCTATTAACGTATGACAGATTGACAGGGAGATTACTGAACAGCCCGAACCGCAGGTTCCTCTAACCCGCCCCTACTCCACAAGCGAAAAACGGACCACCCAATTCATAAATAACCACCTTTCCGCGGGTGGGCAAACGGAGAAAAATGGTGGGACGACCCCAAAAGGAAGCTGTTGGTGACCTCACCAAGAAAACAAGTAGAATTTAACAAGTAAATGAAACAACATATCTCCAATAACTTAACTTCTAATAAACTGCGATTTCTGGCGAAGACCTGGCGCAGCATCCCCAACGATCTTCCGAACCGTCCGCTGCCAGCCGCTTCAACGGACGCAGGAAGGCGCGCCGATCTCCCGTCTCACGGCGTCGCAGCTCGCACCGCCCAGCCCGATGTCGTGGGTTGACTCGCGTTGCTCACGTGTCGACAACAAAGCCACTACCCCTCGCTATACGGCGCGGCCCGCTGAACTCATGTGGCGAACTCACATGCGCCGACGCTCAAGGCCGACAAGTCATCTTGTGTCTCAGTGCGCGACCGACAAAACGATCGATCCAACCGCCAATGACCGTTGCCCGAGCAACTCGAGCAGACTGGCGGCCTAACACGCAGACTCAGATGCAGGAACTCAGCCCAGACCGGGCGACCACTAGCTGAGTTCTGCTACTGGCGGAGACTCTCATTTTCCGGCTTTAAATTTGATCCAAACGACAGACATACTAGCACTCCGACGACAGACAGACACTAACTGCCGCACAAATGCGAACGAGAGACAGACCAGCAACTGGTGACGCGAGACGGACCCAGCCTCACTCCGACTGACCAACTGACCAGACTCGCCACCAAGCGAGCTCATAGCGCCCCTTAAATGCACGTGAACAGGCAACCTTTCCCCTTTCCCACCAGAGGGAGACACCAAAGCTGCGATTGCCACAGCGGCGCCACCGCCAGTAACGTAGGGCGACTACTTCACACTACGTGCTGCGGCGCGCTCTTCAAAACAGCAAATTTTACCACGGCTCAAACGTGAATAACTTTTTATATACAACAGCCTGATGAAGGCCACTTTCGAGTGGTCAACCACAAACCGGAGAAGTTGTTATGGAAGACATTCTTTTCCATGGGGTGCGACAAATAAACGGGGTCCCCTGTGGTAGCATACAGCGAATGTTTCTATTCAATTACAATGTAATGCTAGACCTTGTCATACTGCCTCATCACTGGCTACAGAAACCATGATGGTTGTGCACACCAAAAATATAATCAACAATGTGAAAAGTAACAAAATCCCCCTGACGATGAACAATGATGACGCCTATGATGATGATGATGTGGAGTGCCCTTCGAAACGCGCAGTAGACCAAATATAAAATATGACTGCAACAATCAATATATGCAGTTTGCACTTTACGTAATAAATATCAGTCCTTCCAAAACACTTCGCTGTGGCCGAAGCATTTTATTTCTGTACAATATTATTTCGAGATCTGATTTAGTTGTCTTCCTTAAACGCTTTTCCTTTTCTTCTTGTGCAAGATTTGCAGGCTGAATAACACTTAAATACAGCGGTTATAAGGAGGTGTTCATTGACTCTTTTGTTTATAATACCAATCCTGGATATTTCCAGTCATACGTATGGAGGCATTGCCAACTTCTAAGATAACACTTGTGCCATTGAATGAGTGTACTGAAGTAAAATGTTTTCATAGACCTTACGTGTTGTCTCTTTTTTATCGCTTTTATTATCGAGACTACTGAAAACCATGATACGGCCGTGAAATCCATTATAATAACAGCTGCAGGCTACACCACTGGAAGGACATCTAATTTTACGGGAAATCTCAAGACAAATGGACATAGATGACCCGGTCGTAATATTACGTATCTAATATTTAATGTAACATACAGTTTTTGAGTTCTCCAGTCTTAGCACACGCTGTGTTTCGTTTGTTTCAACTAAATGTCGAGATCAGCTGTTGTATTTTGCTGAGACGATAATGCTTCTCGTAGATCTCTCAGGCGTGAGCACTGCTAATGGCCGGCTATTTCGCAGCACTGTTGCACGTAACAACCTCACGTACGCTACAGTCCACGCTGTACTTGCAAGCAAAGTGCTAACTGCTGGCAACTGCTGCTGTTTATTAATTCGGATCAGAAAGACAGAACAAGCAGACGCCACTATAAATGTCGATCGTATTTCGAAATGTATGAAGTCGGACTGGCCCTGCGAAGCTACAGACAGATGTTTGTCCTCACCTTCCAGTGGTTCTTCATATTTTTTGTGGTAATTTTTACAAGAAGTGTGCTAACTTGGATTGCTGTTTCACATTTGCCGATGGTCGTTTTTGGCTGTGGGCAGAATATTCATATCTGCTAAAGCTGAAAACTGTCACATTACTTGCATATGAAACGTCTCAGTTTTGGTGTCTGCATTTAATCAACACATACTTTGTCACCTGAGTGCAATTTATACCGCAGAAAAAGTGTAGTTTACATATTTTCAGTATCTGACGGACACATCTTCGTCAGTTCTAAGCTAATACTAAAAGAGTATAATAAATGATCTCTGCAATTAAAAGGTGCACGCCACTCTCTCACTTGAACAACATTGTCAGCCACATTAACGTTCATATTTTATGTCGTGATCTCCATGTTCCTCAGTATTACATTTGGTATGTATGGTTATGACATTTTTACACGAGAAAGTTGTAGACAGAATGTTCATATAACTGCATGTGTAACCTGTAGAGCACTTGTAGCCGACGGGCCGTAGTGGAGGCGACGGAGAACAGGGAGAGAGATGTTAGTGGCGGGACATGAATGCTGAGTACAGCGGCATGACCATGTGAGCGATTCTGGGAAGCAGCGCTGTAGGGGTCGTACCTGCTGAGGCTTTCTGGCTGAAAAACTCTCCTCCTTCCGCTTAGGGTCGGTCAAACAGGCGCCGGTCTACAAAACGTTTTACCTTGGCCAAGCGCCTGTCCATCGCGAGGGCGGCCATTTGGTGGAAAGTGGATAGAGGAAGCCATTTAAGACAGACTGTTATAAACTGAGCCTTGGGTCATAAAAGCTGGGACAATACGGTCAGAGTAACTGGTGCTCGTGTTTAGTGAAGGCATGACTGTAAATCCCCCTCCCCCGATGCTGGGAACTCGCCAGGCTCTTTAAGTGAGCAGCAAAAACATATTATTTCATGGCCACCACTCTCTGGGAAGCTTACAGCCTTCTTTCAGAAACTGGAAATGGTCGGCTTGGAAAGATTACTCTCCGTAAATGAGCCACATCTGCAATCCCATCTAGGTAGATGTTCTTTGTCAAAACACGGTCATCCTTACCGTAAGAATGATAACTCCCAAGCCTAAACCTTTTTTTTTTTAGAAAAAGAGAGATTTGAAGTCGCTGATTAACGACTCTGAGAATATGCAAAGAGGAGGTTAGCTCTCTCTGCGTTGGAACCCTAGTACTGCGTCTGGATTGTCTACCACGCCAACAGAACAGTCAAGAGGGGAGACTCAGTGAGTAGTGGATAATTTGATTGGTTTGTGCACTTTGGGAGTGGTTTCGTTTTTGTTAATCTGGCTCCAGTTCCGAGGCTTGGTGGAAAGCGGTTGTGATTCTTCGCCTTCCTCTCCTCATGGAGGTCTTTCCCTCGTAGGTGACACTTGTGGTCTGTACCTTGTAGTAGAATAAGAGCCAGTGGAAGTTCCCCACTGTACAGACAGTGGAACACCACATCATCTTGGACGTATCGTGTGCCACAAGAATGAACTGACTCGTCCTGAGTCGGCCGTCTGACGTTTGAGAGTTCCAGCTCGTTCCGTGCCTGCGAGTGAGATTGGTTTGGCCAGGTCGGTTAAGGAACATCTCCCACTGAAATCTACGACGGTTTCAGGGCTCTGATAGGGAAGTTTCCCGCGTTCTGTTATTCAGAACACTAGAAAGAGTAATTTGCAAACTTTCATGGACATGTCGGAACATTACAGCTGTCGCAGCGCACCTCTCCTTGCCGACAGCGAGCCGTTTTCTGCTGCTGCCTGAATGAGGGTGAAAGTGTATAATTCTGCTGCACCGGCGTAGAGTTGTTAAATGATATTCACAGCTCCTTGTTCTCAGATGAACCGCAGTTCGTGGTATTCTTAGTCGTAATTGATCCCATTTGAATAGAATTGTTCCTCACGGCGGATACATGCAAACGAAGCAAGATTCCGTTGTAAAAGAAGAATGGGAGAATTAGAATAGCTTCCACCCCAGTTCATGCTTTACCAATCAAACACCATTAATTTTCTGATTAGTAATTGCCATTTTGTGTGAGATTTATCAGCTACTTGCCGAGGCCGGCCACTGTGGCCGAGCGGTTCTAGGCGCTTCAATCCGGACCCGCGCTGCTGCCACGGTCGCAGGTTCGAATCCTCCCTCGGGCATCGGTGTGCGTGTCATCCTTAGCGTAAGTTAGTTTAAGTTAGAGTAAGTAGTGTGTAAGCGTAGGGACCGATGACCTTAGCCGTTTGGTCCCATAGGATCTAACCACAAACTTAGAAAATGTAGGATATCAGCCACATAAATACGCAACCCATTCTTATTCTTAGTCCCTCAACTACTCACTGTTTTTATTTTATTGTTCAAATGGGTGTGAAGTCTTATGGGACTTAACTGCTAAGGTCATCAGTCCCTAAGCTTACACACTACTTAATCTAGGACAAACACACACACCCATTCCCGATGGAGGACTCTAACCTCCGCCGGGCCCAACCGCACAGTCCATGACTTTTATTTTATTGCTGTGGTATGTGAGTACCCTAACAACAGAACGGCCAATGCGAAGTTGGTTGTTTGATTGGTTGGGTTAAAAGGGGGGAAGGAACCAAACTGGTTGTTCATTGGTCTTTTGTTCCTGTTAAAACAATACAACAATGGAAAGAATAAAACAAACTATACGTTGAGCACAATAGTGAAAGGAAGGAAAAACCACATGACCGATAGAAAGGCAACTAACCCAACAAGCAACAAAAGAGGATGAGAAAACTACAGAGAGACGCAATAAACAGGTACAAGAGATTAAAACAAGAAAGCAGATTACCATGGCTGGCTGACCACGAGAAGTAAAAGGAGAAGCCAGCCTCTCTGCAACACATAATAACTTCCAGCCTAAAATCACTAGGGTGGAGAACACAGAGGGACAAAGGACATGCGCTAAAACTTAGATCGAATGATAAAACCCACTCTCATGTATAAAATGTAAAACTAAATCAGCCAATGAGGCCTTGTCAGGTAAAAATAACGCCAGTGATAACCGAAGATTTCGTCGCAAGGCAACCTAAGTAGGACAGCGCAACAGAATATGACCCACTGTCAACCGGGCGCCGCACCGAAACTGAGATGGGCGTTCACGGCGCAGGAGATAGCCGTGGGTCGCCCAAGCGTGGCCAATGCGGAGCCGGGAGAGAACCACAGAGCGCCAGCGAGAGGCCCACATGGATGACTTCCATACATTCGTAGTCTCCTTAATGGCATGCACTTCATTGTGCATACTGTTATGCCATTCCGTCTCCCAAAGCCGGAAAACTTTGCGGCGTAATAAGGAACGCACGTCAGTTGTAGGAATGCTGATGTCGGTAAGTGGTTTCTGTGTAGCCTGTCTGGCCAGCATGTCAGCACGTTTATTGCCTGGGATGCATATGTGTCCTAAGGTCCAGACAAACACTACAAAACGACTGGACCATTTCAGGGTATAGATGGAGTTCTGGCTAGTCGCTACCAAAGTACCAAAGGATAGCGAGGGTAGCACTTGCCGATGGCTGCTCAAGGAGTCAGTACATAGAAGAAACGACATATCAGGGCATATGTGAATGTGCTCAAGAGCATGAAATATGGCCAACAAAAACACTGCAGCCATCTGGCAAGAAGTACTGTTCAATACGCCCTCTGCGAGCATAGGTGAAGCCAACATGACCATCAGCCATCGAGCAGTGGGTGTAAACCACTTCAGAGTCCCGGAACATGGCAAGAATCGAGCGGAGGTGACAGTGGAGAGGAGTAACTGAGTCCTTAGGGCCATGCAAAAGCTCCAGCCGAATCAGCGGCCTAGGCATACACCATGGAGGCGTATGCGGATGGGCCCAGAGGGGAGGTGGTAAAGGAAAGTATTCTAGTTCACACATGAGGGATCGAGCACGAACTGTGATCCTAAGCCCTGACCTGGGCTGCCAATGCGGGAGATGAACCGCCGTGGGTGGGAAAAGGTAATTTAGATGCTCAGGAGAACTACAAATTTGCGCAACGTAACTGGTGAGCAGTTGTGCACGCGTAACCTTCAATGGAGGGACTCCAACTTCCACCAGGACGCTTGTCACCAGACTCGTCCTAAAAGCTTTTAGAACGTCACAGTGGTGCACTGTGTCGAGAAATGCAACGCTGAGGGCGCCGATGAACCATAAATGGGACTCCCATAGTCAAGGCGGGATTGAGCAAGGGCTCTGTAGAGCTGCAGCAGCGTAGAGCGATCTGCGCCCCAGTTGGTGTTGCACAGGCAGTGGAGGGCAATGAGGTGCTGCCAGCACTTCCGCTTAAGCTGACGAAGGTGAGGAGGCCAAGTCAATCAGGCATCAAAAACCAGTCCTAAGAATCGGTAAGTCTCCACTGAGTGAGTGGATCGTCATTAAGGTAAAGTTCTGGTTCTGGATGAGCGGCACGACGCCAACAGAAGTTCATGACACTCTACTCTGTGGCTGAAAACTGGAAACCGTTGGCCAGAGCCCATGACTGCACCTTGTGAATGGCTCCCTGTAGGAGCCGCTCAGCAACACCAGCACTGGAGCAACAGTACGAAATGCAAAAGTCGTCTGCATACAGAGAACATGAGATGGACGGCCCTGTAGCTGCTGCTGGACTGTTAATGGCCACTAAAGATAGAGATACACCTTATACAGAGCCCTGCGGACCCAATTCTCCTGCATATGGGGAGAATTATGGGAGACATCAGCTTGGACATGGAAAGTACAGAGGGACAGGAAATTTGGGTAACAATCGGGAGTGGGCCCCAGAGTCACCACTCATATAATGTGGCAAGGATATGATGTCACGTGGTCGTGTCGTAGGGTCTCCATAAATAAAAAAAAGATGGCAACCAGGTTTTGGCGTCAGGAAAAGCAGGAAAAGATTGTTCGCTTGGCAGACTCGAGGGACACAAGATTATCAGTGGTACAGCGACCCTGGCTGAAACCGCTCTGACATGGAGCCAGTAGGCCATGTGACTCCAGTACGCAATCCAACCGCCAATACACCATACACTCTAGCAGCTTACAAAGAACGTTGGTGAGGCTGATGGGCCAATAGCTATCCACATAGAGTGGGTTTTTACAAGGTTTGTGCACTGGAATGATGGTGCTCTCCCGCCATTGTGATGGAAAGACGCCATCGCAGCAGATCCAGTTGAAGATGACGAGAGGATGTCGCTTGTAGTTGGACAAGAGACGTTTAATCATCTGACTGTGGATGAAATCCAGTCCAGGAGCTGTGTTGTGGCTTTGGGGAAGGGTGCTGAAGAGCTCCCACTCTGTAAATGGTGCGTCACAGGGTCCTCTGTGGCTTGTAGTGAACAAGAGGACTTTCCCTTCCATCTGTCATTTGAGGATACGGTAGGCTGGGGGTAATTCTCTGATGCAAAGGCTCAAGCATAGTGCTCAACAAAGTGCTCAGCAATTGTGTTTGCGTCGGTAGATAACACGCCATGTATGTTAACACGAGGGACACCTGTTGTGGTCCAGCACCCAAAAACACGTCTGATCTTCGTTCAGACTTTGGAAGGAGACGTAAAGCACCCAATGGTAGAGACGTACCTCTCCCAACACTCCTGTTTCCGTCTTATAAGCTGGCGAACGCAGGCATGGAGCCATTTAAAATCTATTAGGTGCTCCGGAGAAGGGTGCCACTTATGTCACTGTAGAGCTCACCTACGCTCTTTAACGGCCTCAGCAACTTCCGGGGAGCCCAAGGTATTGTCTTACTCCAGGGGCACCCTAAGGAACAAGGGATCACTATTTCCGCCGCAGAAATGGTAATTGTAGTGACCCGCTCAACCATCATATCGATTGCACCATATGGGGTAAATTCAGTGGTGACAGCAGAGGTGAAAGCTACCGAGTCTGCATTGTTTAAAGCCCATCTGGGTAGATGTCCAGGGGAATTACGCCAGAGAAGTGACAGGAAGATGGGAAAGTGGCCACTGTCACACAGCTCATCGTGGGCTCACCAGTGGACAGATGGGAGAAGTCCTGGGCCACAGAGTGATAAATCAATGGCTGAGTACGTTCCATGACCTATACTTAAATGTGTGGCAGCCCCAGCGCTTAAGAGGCAGAGGTCGAGTTAAGACAATTTTCGAGATCTCTACCTCAGCCAATAAGCACGGTACCACCCCACAACGGGTTATGGACGTTAAAATCTCCCAAAAGTAGGTTTAGGGAGTTGATGAATCATGCAGCCAACACGTTCCACGGTACTTCACCGTCTGGAGGAAGATATACACTGCAGACAGTTATTTCCTGCATCGTCCTTATCCTGAGAGCCAGAGCTTCAAGAGGGGCTTGAAAGGGCTACTGAGTTCATGACATAGACGGCAACTCCACCTGCCACTATTGTAGTCACTACAGTTCTTGAAATATCCCCTACAGCTATGGAGGGCAGGGGTCACATTGCCAGGAACCAGGTTTCCTGGAGGGTAATGCACAAAGCAGATGTAAACCTTAACATTTGCCTTAACTCAACCATCCAGTGCAAGAAAGCCCCACTATTCCATTGGAGGATGATGTGATCGAGAGGTTGGGAAGGCATCGACCCTTAAGGAGGCAGTTTACACCTCAGGGTCACCTGCTGCCACCGAGTTAGTAACTGAGCTGTCTACAATCATTGTGACTCATGGTCTGGTGAGATATAGGTCCTCAGGAGACGATAGAATCTCACCTCATCTTCAGATGAAGGAGTTGTAGCTAGTGGTGGTGTGGGCGCCACCGTAATTTCCTTGATCTTGGGGGTCTTATTTTTGGATTTCTCTCGCTGCTCCTTGGGTTTCTCTAGCTGGGAGGACACTGATTCAGTCTCCAGGTCTGAGGAGGATCGTGAAGCTCTATGACCAGCTTCTTTGGGGCACTTCAGCCACTGGTAGGTTTCATCCTCCCCACTAATAGAAACCTGGGAAGGAGGGACCCAAAGACCCCTTCCTAGCAAGAAAAGCCAAAGAGAGCTTACACTCCTGCAGTGAGAAGTGAGAAACTGATGTCCCTGATGGTTGGGGGCAGTGCTCCTGAGGTAGGTGATGTGGGAGCATCAAGGAGGAAAGTGTCCCTCACCATCAATGGGACAGTTGTAGTCTTACAGCTCTGAGAGCCTACTCCAATTGGTGGAACTGATGGGGCTGGAACTGTTGTAGCGGTGGCATAAGAAGATGTCATGGCATAGGATGTAGGCATTCAAATTTCCTCTTAGTCTCAGTGTAGGTTAATCGGTCCAGGGTCTTGTATTCCATGATCTTCCATTCTTTCTAAAGAATTCTGCTGTCTGGTGAACAAGGGGAATTGTTCTCTCCACAGCTGACAGATTGGAGGCAGGGCACGTGAAGTATTGGGATGTGATGGACGTCCAGAGTCACGACATACGATGCAGGAAGTACAGCGAGTAAACATATGCCTGAACGTCTAGCACTTAAACCACCGCATTGTTGGAGTGATATATCGCTTGACCTTCTCTGGTAATTTACCACTCTCGAAGGCGAGATGAAGGCGCCAGTGGCTACCTCATTATTCTTTGGACCTCTATGTATGCACTGGATGAAATGAACACCTCGTCACTTTAAGCTGGCGCGCAGCTCATCATCAGACTTCCCAGATCCCTGTGAAATCTAATATCCTGGAATATATTTTATCTCTTATGAGGTGTGGTGGAAAAACAAATATCCCCCAGCTAGTCACTGGCGAGTAATGCCCGTGACTGGGCAGAGGATGCTGTTTTTATCAAGACTGAACAAGTTCGGATTTTGGACAGTCTCTCCACCTCCCCAAATTTGTCCTGTAAACACTCCAAAAAACCTAACGCTTCATCGACCTGAAGGATGCCCTATCAGCTCTCGGACATACAAGGTACCGGGCGAATAAGATTCGCTGGCATCCTTAGAGTGGCGATCCTCCCATGGCATGTCCAGGGAAGGAAATGATTTGGGGTCATACTTCTTCGCAGTTAGACCTCAACTGCTTACAGACTGCTGGCGTTGGGACACCAGCAAGAGATGATCTAGTATGCTTCATGGCATGTCATCTGCCCTGATGACACCCACACCAACCAGCGGAACTCCCCATGGGTGCCACCCAGCCGCAGGAAAGGCCACCTGGTAGGAGAGACATGCACAGGAATCGTTGATTGTGGGTCAGTATTATTTCGTATCTTAAGCAAACAGTTATTGACGAAATATTGTACTTAGTATTATTGCTGGGTGAGTGATATGTTCGCATTTGACCGTCAAATTTATAAGGTATGTGTGTTTGTGTAAAGGAAATGACTATTACAGTCACAAGGTGGGTATGGATTTGACTTTGAGTACTGTGATAGCAAAGGAAAGAGTATGTCCAGTCGTGAGGCAGGTACAGATATTTCCATTTCCAGAGCGACCGCCTTCTGTAGGGCGTATTTACGATACTTGGCCCAGTCTCGACACTCAACTGAGATCGAGATCGTAAGATGGGCGGCTTTCGTGATCAAGCGGAAATTTGAGAAGATGGTGCATTTCTGCTAGACCGTTATTCCCTCCCGTGTAAATTGTTCGGTTGACTGCTTCTGCACATTTCGCGTCATTATTTAGTTGAGAGAAGATCGATTGTGGTGTGTGCATGATACGTTTGCCTGTTCTCTAGACATTGGAAAGACCTTAGTTGGCGTGGAAATTATATGGATGATTTGGAGAATATTTGATCAACAAGATTGGTATTCGCGGGTTGAAATATGAATTTTAATGTGTCAGTTTCTAGTTAGTGAGTGGCCTAGAGCATGCTGCAAAAAGGTAATGTTTCATGTTTGTAGAGAAATGATTTCAAGTCTATTTGTCGGGATTTGTGTTGCATTAGCGATCGGTTGGACGCTACCTGGTGCTTGATATGGTGAAGTATCGGGAAAGTGGTATAATATTATGGCGAAACTACAGTAAGTGTGTTCTTGTAATCGCCGAGTCTGGAGATGTGTATAGAAAAGCGAGCATGCAAGGTAGCAGAGACAGTAAAACGTTTGTGTCAAGGGGAGACGATCGCGAATTTGTAGAACAGTTCTGGGAGCGAATTTGGTCCGCTGATGAAAAAACAGTGATTTTGTATCGTGGGGGATATGAACTATATGTTTACTAGATCGACATATTACTTGGTGATATATTGCTGTGATGGTGATCGGTTTCACGCTCCAATTTTCTTACGACTCCGGTATGTATTTGATGATCTGTAGACAATTTAGCGCGGTTTAGTTGTCGGTGCGAAATGGTGTTCAGAGTAAAATAGTTTATTGCGGCTGACTGTAACTTCTGTAGAAAGAAAGTAAAGAGGGACGGTGCTTCCTAGAACTGTGAACCATTGTGACATATAGCCTGTGTGAGTGTAGGCATAGGATAATTTTTTCGGGTGCTGTTCAGATATAAAAGATAATTGCACTGTTTCTGTAAAATGTGTATATATTGTATTGTGTAGTTACTATGGTTTGCGTTATGGCATGACTAGAGAGGATGACTGTATCCTATAGTGAGGGAGGTATAGATTGAGCAAATGGATAACAGCGAGAGACTTTTTTCGTGGAAAATTTTATGCTGATGCAGAGTAGCCAAGAGGTGACATTAACTGAACATTGGTAGGTGTCTGACTAAAGCATGAATATTTAATTGTAGTTACACTAGTAAATATGTTCCTGGCTTCCAGTATCGTTGTGAGTATGGTATGTACTTGATGATCTATAGACAAGTTTAAAGGTTTAATTGTAATGGACTTAACCGATATGTGTAAAATAATTTTACCACTGAAAATCCCAGAAAGAAGAGGTGGATGGTGCCTGGATACCGGCGGAATCAGTAATTCGGCGCGTAAATTCGTTAACAGCTAATGATAGTGTTGGATTGATTGTCATGCTTTGTGCTGGAACATAGGAGTCTCTCCATAGCTGTGTGAACATTTGCGTATATTGAGAGCATGATTGGTAAACGTGATGGTGTTAGGCCCGCGAGAACGACTACATTGGACGTTATTGTGGGCTATTTTCGTAAAGAGGTTCTGTTATGGCAAGAATTTCCGTGCAGAAAAGCTGAGAGAAGACGAAAATCAGTACAAAAGCGCACTTAATTATTTCTGGGGAACTACGCAAATTACTAGAGTTAGACTTGGTTATTATTTAAGATAGCTATGTGACTTGAGTACAAGATCGATAATGAATCTAGATGGTATGTAGCTACGTGCGGCAAAGCGTCAATAAAACGTAATTTATGGTCTGTTAGAATCGTTAAGGAGGAAATTTCTGCAGCGTCGCCACGAGGCCGCAGTCAGAGTGAGCAGCGGCCCACGTGCGCAGCCCTGCTTGGAGTGCACGCTCTGTAAATATGCTGCCGCTCCTGTCTGGTCACTTCATCAACGGCACCTACATACAACTTTAGCCTGCGTTCGGCTGCAACTCTCGGCTGCGCTCCCGCCCGATCACGTCAGCACGTGTGTCTAGGTGAACACGTATTTGGATAGGAATTTCTCAGAAATGAAGTATGAATGAGAACCCGCGACCTTATGCTTGCACGACCCAGGCGGGTGGCCTATGCATGGTTTGACAGCTGCTGGCCGCGCTATGTCGTTGGGCTGTCCGGGCGCTTTAGTGGAGAGGATTGGCGGAGGACGCTTGCGCACGTTGATTGAATTATTTTGCGAGCAGGTCTGTAGGCTATGCTATGAATTATTTGGACAGTTTACGAGTACTGAGCGTGTCCAGACATAACTGTGCTGCATTATTTAGGAGGAGTGGGAATGTCTGTACTTAAATTATTTGCATAAATTAGGAGTTGTTTGTGTGTCTGCAGGCTCTGTATTGTGAGCGCAAGCATATAATGAAGTGTGTTTTGCCTCAGTGTGATAAATATATTCGATCTCTAAATAAAATGTTCGAAAGTAAATAAAGTGGACTCCTTCCTTACTCTCTCCAGCAGCCTAGCGCAGCCTGAGTAGTTTTAGCATAATTTTCACCCCTACAGACCACCATCTGGAATTAGGTCATAGGAGGGATGACAGTACAATCTGATGGCAATTATATGTACTATGTCAGTTTGACAGTAAACCTCGTGGTGGGGACACCACCTGCAATATAAATTAAAGACTTGTGTTCAGATCTGTTTTCCCGCCATTTCCCCCCCACCACCTTGGTTGACGTCATGCACTGTGCACGATAGTACATGTTACTATAGGTTAGTGCAAGTTAGCCCGGCAACATGTGTCGGTAAGGGGTGTAGTGCTGGGTTGAGGAGCGTGGTTGAGAATTCAACTATTTGATTCCAAGTCCGGGAAGGTGTGGCATTGGTGAAAATTGATTCCAAGTAAGAGGTTCTATTAAGTAGAATCACGTGACTAATGCTGTAGCGAATACAAGTGCAGCATTGCTAGGTCATGAATGAACACCGTGCTGATAGTGGGATAATGTGGAACTTCTGATTTGATCATTGAATACTGATCTTGTAAATTGATTTATTGAAAATGATTAAAACTGAAATTGAATTAAGTACTTAGGTAACTGATGGGTTAGATGCGCGATGTGGGTGTTACTTTAGTTAGCATATTTACGGAAGACATTGTCTGGCATGAGTATAAAGGTGTGGGCTTGAGGCTGTGATGCAAGCTGTGACTCGTGGGCTGCTGACATGGCACATGTCCGGTTATAACACACGTGCGCGAGAGAGCAGACAATCTTGTGTCATCACCCGACTTCATGGTAGCGCCCTCTGGTGGGCACAGTATGAACTAAGTCAGTTGGGTTCTGGAACTCGTGGCGGATACACCGCGTGCAGCCATCTTGAATGACAGTACTTGCGTCATGATCCGACGTCATGGTGGTGCCCTCTGCTGGCATGAACTAAGCCAGTTGGAGTCCCGACACAGTGGAGAACACACGTGCTTGAAATTGGTTAAATAATAAAGAGAAGTCCTTTTTTCCCGTCATTTTCTTTACTTAGTAGAGGTAACCGTGGTGTGATGCACTATCATGTTGGAATTTGAACTTCGAGCCATTTTTCTGAGCAAGACTTGTGTGGGACTTTCCTGCCAAAATTCAAACTTACCACCAAAATCCTCCATCTTGACCGACATCATCGCAGCCGTCTTGGACGACGTCATCGCCGCTATAACAGTACTTTGGACTGGTGCCCACCTTGCTCCAATACTATTTATGATTCATTGATATTAACATAGTTAATTTAATTATTAATTTGAGTTGAAAGTGACATGGGCTCAGGCAACAAAAATTCTTTGAATAAATTCACTAATTAATGTATACAAACTAAAGGATTAACTTACGATTTGAAGGTTTTTAGAAGATTAGGCTTTTCTTTATGTAAAAATAATAACGTTTAGTGTAAGTCAAAGGTGTATTTATGATTATAGCAAGCGATGGATTGCAGAATCTGTAGTATATCTTGTGTAATCACCGCAGATTTATTAATGTACTCATGTTTATCATATTTTTTCTCTTTCCACTTCAGTACTGATTTGTTGAATATGTTGGCTAAACGACGCAAATCCTTAAAAGATTCATCAATCTTGTTTTGTGCGACGGACCTGTGCCGTCGGCGGGGGTGGGGGGGGGGGGAGGGGGAGGAAGGCACCTGCATGTAAAGAAAATAAATATAAATTCGTGCTAGTCTCTTACACATTATAATTTTGAAAAAATAAAACTCCATGTAATACGCCTCTTTCTACTTCAGCTTTTTTATGGCTTGGCGAACTCATACACTGATCAATGAGAACGTTATCACCAGCTACCGAACAGCCGGTATGTCCACCTTTGCAACGGACAACGGCGGCGACCTTGGTAGGTCACTGGACAGAGTAGGCAGTGCATCTGCGCACACACGTCACCTAATTACTGTAAATTCCGGGAAGGTGGGGGGGGGGGGGGCGCTGAGCTCTGGCTCCACGTTCAGTCGTATCCCAGATGTGTTCGATCGGGTTCAAATCTAGCGAATGGGGGTGGGAGGGGGGGGGGGCGGCAGCACATCAATGGGATCTCGCCACTGTGCTCCTCGAGCAACTCCATCACACTCCTGGCCTTGTGGCAATGGGCATTATCTTCTTGTAAAATGTGGACAACATGGTTGTGGAGAAACAGCGATTGCCACAAATTAACTCAGTATTAAGAAAACAGTCTTAATCGCGTTTTTTATTTATTTAGTGCAATAAATAAATAAAAAGCGCCAGGCTTACGGCAGCTCCATTATGATCTGGGGAACATTTACATGGCCATCCATGGGTCCAGTGGAAGTCTCCCAAGGGTCCATGAGGGCTAACGAGTATCATCCACTGGTTGCAGATCACGTGCACCCCTTTGTGACGCTCATGTTTCCCGATAGCAGTGGCATTTTACAAGAACTCAGTATTAAGAAAACAGTCTTAATGGCGTTTCTTATTTATTTGAGCACTAAATAAATAAAAAACGGGATTAAGAATGTTTTGTTAACACTTAATCGCGTTATCAGTACTTAATCGCGGTTTTTACTTATTTAGTGCAGCAAATAAATAAAAAACGCGGTTAAGACTGTTTTCTTGCAAAATGCAACTGCTGTCGGGAAACATGAGCGTCACAAAGGCGTGCACGTGATCTGAAACCAGTGGATGATACTCGTTAGCCCTCATGGTCCCTTGGGAGACTTCCACTGGACACATGGATGGCCATGTATATGTTCCCCAGATCATAATGGAGTCGCCGCCAGCACGGCTGGTGCAGTGCAGGTGTCAAGGAGCTGTTTCCCTAGAAGACGATGGGTCGCAACCTCCCTTCGGCATGATGAAGAAGGTATCTGGATTGATGAAACCATGCAACGCTCTGCCATTGCGGCAACGTCCAGTGCCTATGGTCACGTGCCCATGTCAGTCGTAGATGCCGATGTCGTGATGTTAACATTCGCACATGCAAGTGTAGTCGGCTGCGGAGGCCCATCGTTAGGAGCGTTCATTGCACTGTGTGTGGAGACACACTTGTACTCTTCAGAGCATTAAAGTCCAATGTTAGTTCCACCACATTTCGCCGTATCTCGGGTTTCACCAGTCTTTCCAGCCTTCGACGTCCGACATCTGTAAAGAGGAGTGGCAGCCCAACCCCACGACGCCTGGACGTGTTGAAGACACTGACCACAGAACTCCCTGAGCACTCGACAAGTCGTGCAATTTACGAAATGCGCGTGCCGAACTTCCGGGCCATCACATGCGCTCGGGCACTCCCAGGTAAATCGAGCGACTTTCCCATTCTACTCAAGGACAACATGATCACTGATACTGCATTCTCCGTCCATGTGACTGACTAGCAATGATTACTTGCCACTCGATGCTGCTATCGCCTCGATGGGCTTTTATCGATAGTAGGTCGGTAATCATAATGTTCTGGCTGATCAGTGTATTTATTTTATTTTGGAGAGCAGGCAACTTTACCCACGAGTTACTTTCGGTTTGGCGATTGGTTCAAATGGTTCAGATGGCTCTGAGCACTATGGGACTTAACTTCTGAGGTCATCAGTCCCCTAGAACTTAGAACTACTTAAACCTAACTAACCTAAGTACATCACACACACCCATGCCCTAGGCAGGATTCGAACCTGCGACCGTAGCGGTCACGCAGTTCCAGACTGTAGCGCCTAGATCCGCTCGGCTGCTCCGGCCGGCTAACGATTATTGACCAAGAAGAAAGAGGTATAGAAGTGTTAGGTGATACAATTTGCTAAATACGAAGGTAAAAAGAATACTATACAAATAACTCTTATTGTAAATATTAAGGTAGTGGGACCACTACAATTTTAGTATACTTTCTGATTTCGTAATGAAGTAGTGTCAGGATACCGTATTTGAATGAAATGTTTTCTCATTGGCTGCAAAATTCCTGTAGGCGAAAATTTGTAGGTAACGAAATGTGTTACTTTTTTTCTGACACTGTAAGTGTTTGAAAAAATATTAAACATATTAAATTATTCAAGTACATCAAGCAAACAAATTTGTGTTTGAGATATTACAGCCTGAGGAAAGACAAATGCAGAAAGCAAGTAGAACTTCCGTGTCTCCTACCACATTTACACTATATATAAACAAAAATTCCTTTCTAACTTCAAAATGTTGGGCAATGACACTGTGCGATAAATTTTGGTTTTTCTGTCATCACCCGTTTTACCCACGGTAGTAGATGCTAAATTTCATCCAGAATTACAAAGTGCCTGGACCATCGCTATCCCACTCCTGCATTCTACGTGCAAACCCAAGTAACCTATTTGAACTCTATTTAGAACTTGTGGAAAAATTTAATCTCGTAAAGAGCCAGTGCTCATTCTCACCACGTGCTTCTGCAATCAGAAGACGTATTAAAGCTCTAATTATTAATTGTTAACTCTTAGGCGCACGGAATTACTTCAGAGAACCTCTTTTCGAAGAAGAGTGTGTGACTATATTACTGCTACAACTGCATCTCCTAGGGCTCACGAAAATAGGATAGGAGAGATTGGGACACGTGCACTTAATTCAGACTGACATTTGCTCCTTGATCGGTACGTGAATAGAAACATATTCAGAGGGCAAAACACGGACGCTTTTGGCGTCATGGGGACCCTACAGTAATAGGTTGCGAGAAATAGCCAAAAAAAAGTACCGTTCAAGTAGTGAAGCATGTACCAACTGACACACCTAAATCTCATACGATGGGATACATACATACGATAACGATTACAGTTCCAGAGTGGACGCTTTGATGTAATTTCTCCTTGTAGCTTCTCCATTCCTCAAAGTATGAGAGAGAAAATCAATAAGAAAAATCTTTCATAAGGAAATAATGTAATTTAATCTATGAAATCTTCACGGGTTATCATCCAAGCGGGGTCGTCTTCTTGTCGCAAAGTTTCTATGGATTACGTATCCATCATCTTCAGTCGAAGATGATGGATACGCAATCCATTGAAACGTTGCGACTAGAAGATGACGCCACTAGGCTGATAACCCGTGAAGATTTCATAGTTGAAATATGGCGAGGAAGCATGCAATTGAATAAATTTAATTTAATATTTACTAGGGCGTGCTGAGAAGTATACCTCCGAACATTTTTTTGTGAAATTTCTTAAAGCTTTTTAAAGAAAGAAAATTTGTTGACATTCTGCACCTTTATTCTTTATGTCTAAATATGTACCACGTATGAACCACGGACCTTGGCGTTGGTGGGGAGGCTTGCGTGCTTCATCGATATAGATAGCCGTACCGCAGGTGCAACCACAATGGAGGGGTATCTGTTGAGACGCTACACAAACGTGTGGTTCCTGAAGAGGGGCAGCAGCCTTTTCAGTAGTTGCACGGGCAACAGTCTGGATGATTTACTGATCTGACCTTGTAACACTAACCAAAATAGCCTTGCTGTTGTGGTACTGCGAACGGCTGAAAGCAAGGGGAAACTCCAGCCGTAATTTTTCCCGAGGGCATGCAGCTTTACTGTATGATTAAATGATGATGGTGTCCTCTTGGGTAAAATATTCCGGAGATCCCCCATTCTGATCTCCGGGCGGGGACTACTCAAGAGGACGTCGTTATCAGGAGAAAGAAAACTGGCGTTCTACGGATCGGAGCGTGGAATGTCACATCCCTTAATAGTGCAGGTTGGTTAGAAAATTTAAAAAGGGAAATGGATTGGTTAAAGTTAGATTAGTGGGAATTAGTGAAGTTCGGTGGCAGGAACAACAAGACTATTGGTCAGGTGAATACAGGGTAATACAAAATCAAATAGGAGTAATTCAGGAGTAGGTTTAATAATGAATAAAAAAATAGGAGTGCGGCTAAGCTACTACAAACAGCATAGTGAACGCATTATTGTGGCCAAGATAGACACAAAGCCCATGCCTACTACAGTAGTACAAGTTTATATGCCAACTAGCTCTGCAGATGATGAAGCAATTGATGAAATGTATGAGGAGATAAAAGAAATTATTCAAATAGTGAAGTGAGACTAAAATTTAATAGTCATTGCTGACTTGAATTCGGTAGTAGGAAAAGGGAGAGAAGGAAACTTAGTAGGTGAATATGGATTGGAGTTATTAAGAATTGAAAGAGGAAGCCGTCTGGTAGAATTTTGCGCAGAGCATAACTTAATCATAGCTAACACTTGGTTTAAGAATCATGAAAGAAGGTTGTATACATGGAATAACCCTGGAGATACTAAGAGGTATCAGATTGATTATACAATGGTAAGACAGAGATTTAGGAACCAGGTTTAAGTTGTAAGACATTTGTAGGGGCAGATGTGGACTCTGACCACAATCCATTGGTTATGAACAGTAGATTAAAACTGAAGAAACTGCAAAAAGGTGGTACTTTAAGGAAATGGGACCTGGGTAAACTGAAAGAACAAGAGGTTGTACCGAGTTTCAGGGAGAGCATAAGGGAACAACTGACAGGAATGGGGGAAAGAAATACAGTAGAAGAAGAAAGGGTAGCTCTGTGGGATGAAGTAGTGAAGGCAGCAGACGATCAAGTAGGTAAAAAGACGAGGGCTAGTAGAAATCCTTGGGTAACAGAAGAAATACTGAATTTAATTGAAGAAAGGAGAAAATACAAAAATGCAGTAAATGAAGCAGGCAAAAAGCAATACAAAACGTCTCAAAAATGAGATCGACAGGAAGTGCAGAATGGCTAAGCAGGGATGGCTAGATGACAAATGTAAGGATGTAGAGGCTTATCTCACTAGGGGTAAGATAGATATTGCCTACAGGAAAATTAAAGAGCCTTTTGGAGAAAAGAGAACCACTTGTATGAATATCAAGAGCTCAGATGGAAACCCAATTCTAAGCAAAGAAGGGAAAGCAGAAAGGTGGAAGGGGTATATAGAGGCGATGTACTTGAGGACAATATTATGCAAATGGAAGAGGATGTAGATGAAGATGAAATGGGAGATATGATACTGCGTGAAGAGTTTGACAGAGCACTGAAAGACCTCAGACGAAACAAGGCCCCAGGAATAGACAACATTCCATTAGAACTACTAATTAGCCAGTCCTGACAAAACTGTACCATCTGGTGAGCAAGATGTATGAGACAGGCGAAATACCCACAGACTTCAAGAAGAATATAATAATTCCAATCGCAAAAAAAGCAGGTGTTGACTGATGTGAAAATTACCGAACTATCAGTTTAATAAGTTACAGCTGCAAAAAAACTAACGCAAATTCTTTACAGACGAATGGAAAAACTGGTAGAAGCCGACCTCGGGGAAGATCAGTTTGGATTCTGTAGAAATGTTGGAACACGTGAGGCAATACTGACTCTACGACTTATCTTAGAGGATAGATTAAGGAAATGCAAACCTACGTTTCTAGCATTTGTAGACTTAGAGAAAGCTTTTGACAATGTTGATTGGAATACTCTCTTTCAAATTCTGAATGTGGCAGGGGTAATATAAAGGGAGCGAAAGGCTATTTACAATTCGTGCAGAAAGCAGATTGCAGTTATTAGAGTCGAGGGGTATGAAAGGGAAGCAATGGTTAGGAAGGGAGTGAGGCAGGGTTGTAGCCTATCCCCGATGTTATTCAATCTGTATATTGAACAAGTAATAAAGGAAACAAAAGAAAAGTTCGGAGTAGGAATTAAAAAGCATGGAGAAGAAATAAAAACTTTGAGGTTCACCGATGACACTGTAATTCAGTCAGAGACAGCAAAGGACTTGGAAGAGCAGTTGAACGGAATGGACAGTATCTTGAAGGGAGGGTATAAGATGAACATCAACAAAAGCAAAACTAGGATAATGGTATGTAGTCTAAATAAGTCGGGTGATGCTGAGGGAATTACATTAGGAAATGAGACACTTAAAGTAGTAAAGGAGTTTTGCTATTTGGGGAGCAAAATAACTGATGATGGTCGAAGTAGAGAGGATATAAAATGTAGACTGGTAATGGCAAGGAAAGCGTTTCTGAAGAAGAAAAATTTGTTAACATCGAGTGTAGAGTTATGTGTCAGGAAGTCGTTTCTGAAAGTATTTGTATGGAGTGTAGCCATGTATGGAAGTGAAACGTGGACGGTAAATAGTTTAGACAAGAAGAGAATAGAAGCTTTCGAAATGTGGTGCTACGGAAGAATGCTGAAGATTAGATGGGTAGATCACATAACTAATGGGGAGGTATTGAATAGAATTGGGGAGAAGAGAAGCTTGTGGCACAACTTGACTAGAAGAAGAGATTGGTTGGTAGGACAAGTTCTGAGACATCGAGGGATCACCAAATCAGTATTGGAGGGCAGCGTGGAGGGTAAAATTCGTAGAGGGAGACCAAGAGACGAATACACTAAACAGATTCAGAAGGATGTAGGCTGCAGTAGGTACTGGGAGATGAAGAAGCTTACACAGGATAGAGTAGCATGGAGAGCTGCATCAAACCAGTCTCAGGACTGAAGACAACAACAACAACAACAACAACAACAACATATATTTCTCAACATAGTCACCATGTTGACGAACCCATGTCACCCATCAAGTTATCAGTTAGTTGATGCCGTCACTGCAGAATGTTTGACTTTACTGACCGAGCCGCTACCTTACCTGTGCTTGTTCCTACCAAAGTGAAGTTGTTCTGTGTTTCTATATGTTCTAGAAACAGATGAAAATTAGATGGTTCAAAAATGGCTCTGATCACTATGGGACTTAACTTATGAGGTCATCAGTCCCCTAGAACTTGAAACTACTGAAACCTAACCAAACTAAGGTCATCACACATATCCATGCGCGAGGCAGGATTCGAACCTGCGACCGTAGCGATCACGTGGCTCCAGACTGTAGCGCCTAGAACCGCTCGGCCACCACGGCCGGGGAAAGTAAGATGGGACCTAGGCGGAATTACGTGTATGGATGAGCGATGACTGTGAAGCCAAGGCGTCGGATTGTTGCAGATGTCGCCGCAGCGATCGTGTGTCGTTTGGTGTTGTCATGCTGAAAGAAGTGGTGCTCCATGGGTGGACGAACTCCCAGGATTAATGCTTCCAGTTTTCTGATAGTCTCTCATGCGCTAATATTGTTACCTTACATATTTCCACGTAACACGCCACAGTTCTGGGCCCTCTAGCGGCAGAAGGGTTGTAACTTACGTCAGCGTAGCTTACTAGCATGCACGACATATAATACCAGAACCGCTATTGAGAACAAAATAAAAAAATTAGACGACATTACTTTTCAGCACGCCTTCTAGGTACTACAATGTTTACATTTTATCTTTTTTTCTTAAGTTAATACACATCGACTTTCAGTACGCTGTAATACATTTTAGGGACCTTATTAATTAACTTCCTGCAGAGTTTTTAGTTAAATTCCTGTCGGTATCGTCAAGAAACATATGTAGCCATCTTCTTGTAAATCGGGCTACGTCTTAACTGTTGTATCATGTTTTCAGGCATTTTCCGTCCTGCGGGTAACAGAAGCCGCCGGAAATGTGGCCACACAGGACTTAAAGGGGATTTTCAATCAATCCCGGCAGATGCTGTACGTGACACGTGGTCGATTAGAGGGAGAAACATTGCCTGCGAAGATGTCAAGATACTGTATCTGGAGCGGAGAACTCTATGACGGACAGAGGGATCTGTTCTCTGATTGGCTGAGTAGCTCTATCTGCGATCTGGTGAACTAAAGGGCCCCCCTGCTGTCAGCTGGCGATGTCGAGCCGCAGAGTCTGCGGTGCGGGTGGTGGCTGTGTGCGGCGTGAGGCGGCCACAGACAGCTGACTGCTGCCCCAGCAGCGCCGAGAACGGAACTCCAGGATCCCGTGTGACGCCTGGCGTGCACAGTTCTACTGACGCGCGACATCCTTGTTTTAATACGCTATGCGACGTTCAAACTTCAGCACCATTGAGGCGGCATCAAAATTTGCATGAAGTGCACTACATGCACGAACAGGGTGGAGCAAATAACAGTGGCCCGGACGAGTGAGTACGATTAGACGCATGTAACCACACAGTGTGAGCGGCCGCCGTATGATGGACACTGGTTCAGAGCGTAGTGCGGGCTGTGTCCGTGTGAGTGGAGCAGTGCAAAGGGTACGATCGTACAGTGGAGCAGCGGGTGTTCGTGGTGGGAAGTTATTTGACAATGAAGTCTTGGAAGCGTTGTGTCAGTTGTTTGCTGAGACATAATGCCAGAGAAGAGTGCCATGCATCGTTTACTCCGAAAATGGCGTCAGACAGGATCTGTTTTGAACAGATCACAAAACATTCCGAAACGTGTCCAGACACCAAAAAATGCGGCTGCAGTCCACCAGAAAATGCTTCAGAATCCAACCAAATCAGCTGGGTGTTGTGTGCTGTCCTTAGGTTAGTTAGGTTTAAGTAGTTCTAAGTTCTAGGGGACTTATGACCACAGCAGTTGAGTCCCATAGTGCTCAGAGCCATTTGAACCATTTGAACCAAATCAACCGACGCCTGTCGCAAGAGACTAGCATATCACATCGATGATGCCTCCAAAATCATCCCTATCGAATGTCTGTTGTTCATACAGTAAAACCATCAGATGCTCCTCAGCGTCTCCAGTTTTGTGAGTGATTATTTACTGAGATAACATGTCTTGGACATGGATCTATTTACGAAACAGCATCGTATGATCAGAACGTTTAGGTTTGGTGTGCTGTGCCTGGTCCCATCTTTCATCAAACGCTGACTCTGGAGAGTTACATTGCGAACATTTTGCAACCATTTATGGCAGCGTTAATGAAGGAGGAAAAGACCAAAAGATACTTCCAACAGGATGCAGTTACTGCCAATACAGCCGGCCGAAACTTGGAAGACATGTACACAATGTTCGCGCTTGACAGAGCTGATAGCAGAGGTCAGCCTGGTCGCGGCCCTAGGTCACAGGTCACCTGATCTGTCAGTGTGCGGTTGCTTTTCGTGTGGAGCCCTCATGTCTAAGATACATCACGAAAAGCCTCCCAGTCTTCAAGAACTGCAGCAGAACACTTCGGACGAGACTGCAGCAATTCCATCCGCCTTCATCAACTTTCAGGCCATGGCCCAAATGTGCCATGAGATGAATATGGTCACTTCCAACATCTGCTATCGTCAGGTCAGTTCGTATTTCCTTTCCGCTACTGTGTTTGTTTATATACTGGAACTCTGTTCTCCTGCCCACTTTTATTTGCCCCAAGCCGTATAAGCAAATAATTAGCATTCTAAGACAAATGCACAAAGTAATGTGGAGTGAATACTACTACATGAAACCAAGAAGTTCTTCAACGTTGTCTCCAAAATTGTTGAAAATTTAGTAACCATTTCACTAAAATTTTTACATAATGCTCCAGTTATTCTTTGTAGGCTATATTGTTCTAATACGTGTGGTCTGTAAATATATTATACATGAAGCATGAAGGGAATCGTTCCAACAAAAATCTCTAAAAGTACTTCACCGATGTACTTGAAATTTTTACACGATACTGTAATAAACAATAATCAGAAAGATACAAACTATATATATATATATATATATATATATATATATATATATATATATATATATATAAATAAACAACAATGCATGGGTTTTCTGTTGAAGCCGACTGCGAGAAAAAAATCTATGATGTGGAAATTTGTGGTTTTGTTTTCTTTCTTCTACTATGTTTTAACTACAATTTCAGGTTATTAAAAGAATCAGACATACCGTTTTTCCAAAACACATACTTCCTCGTCATATATAACTGTAAACAAAAAAGAATACACATCAACGTGTTGTTTTGTTTTCTTTCTCGCAGTCGGGTTTGATACACACATCACAAAAAGTTTTGCATCAGCTCGGTTCTAAGTGTTTCTGAAACCTGTACAGTGAACTGAAATACAGATCAACATTAACATCATTTCGCTTCCCTTTATTGCTCATGAAAACCACACATTGCAAGGTGTATCTCACTGTACAGCGAGACCCTCGGCGGCTGTGACTCAGATTGCTGTACACGCCTGCACACCCAATACGCAACAACACGGCCCCTTGCATACTATAGACAAGCTCATCAAGGCACTGTTGGTCCAGATTGTCCCACACGTCAACGGCGATTCGGCGTAGATTCCTCAGAGTGGTTGGTTGGGCACGCCGTCCATAAACAGCCCTTTTCAATCTACCCCAGGCATGTTCGATAGGGTTCATGTCCGGAGAACGTGGCGGCCACTCTAGTCGAGCGATGTGGTTGTCCTGAAGTAACTCATTCACAAGATGTGCACGATGGGGGCGCGAATTGGCATCCATGAAGACGAATGCCTCCCTAACACGCTGCCGATATGGTTGCACTATCGATCGAAGGATGGCATTCACGTATCGTACAGCCGTTACGGCGCCTTCCATGATCACCAGCGACGTACGTAGGCCCCACATAATGCCACCCCAAAATATCAGAAAACCTCCACCTTTCTGCACTCTCTGGACAGTGTCTCTAAGGCGTTCAGCCTCACCAGGTTGACTCCTAACACGTCACCGGCGATTGTCTGGTTAAAGGCATAGGCGGCATTCATCGGTGAAGAGAATATGATGCTAATCCTGAGCGGTCCATCCGGCATTTTGTTGGGCCCATCTGTACCGCGCTGCATGGTGTCGTGGTTGCAAAGATGGACCTCACCATGGACGTTGGGAGTGAAGTTGCGCATCATGCAGCCTATTGAGCGGAGTTTGAGTTGTAACACGACGTCCTGTGTCTGCACGAAAAAGCATTATTCAACAAGGTCACGTTGCCGTTAGGGTTCCTCCGATCCATAATCCGTAGCTAGCGGTCATCCACTGCAGTAGTAGCACTTGGTCGGCCTGAGCGAGGCATGTCATCGACAGTTCCTGTTTCTCTGTATCTCCTTCATAGCCGAACAACATCGCTTTGGTTCACTCCGTGATGGCTGGACACTTCCCTTGTTGAGAGCCCTTCCTGGCACAAAGCAACAATGCGGCCGCTATCGAACAGCGATGTTGACCGTCTAGGCACGGTTGAACTGCAGACAACACGAGCCATGTACCTCCTTCCTGGTGGAATGACTGGAACTGATCTGGTGTCGGACCCCCTTCGTCTAATAGGTGCTGCTCAGGCATGGTTGTTTATGTCTTTGGGCGAGTTTAGTGACAGCTCTGAACAGTCAAAAGGACTGAGTCTGTGTTGCAATAACCACAGTCAACATCTATCTTCAGGAGTTCAGTTAACCAGGCTGATGCACAACTTTTTTTTATGTGTGTACAGAACAGGAGAACTGTATGAGTATTTGTGGCCTATAGGCTTATGATGGGAATACTTTACCACGGAATATGAACTGATCGTAACTTTGTAAACTAAGAAGAATGCTGTCACATAAGCAACTATCCTTCTGTCGCTCTCCCTTTTATAACAATCTGAAACTATGTATCCATTCATTTTAAGCGACTTCAGTTTGCAATGACAGTTTCGTTTGCATCAGCCATAAAGAAGACCTGAAGCCAGAGAAAGAGAGAGAGAGAGAGAGAGAGAGAAAGAGACGAGAGCGGGGGGGAGGAGGGATTGGCTGAATGGAAGGGGGAGGGGGGAATGGAAATAGATTTGAGATATATGGAGGTTAGGACTCAGATCCAGCCCTCATCATATTTAGCAATTGTAAAGCATTGCTGGTTCGCTCGTTCCGTGTACATAAAAAGATAATCAATATAGTTACTCAGGAGCATTTAACTGATGGCTCTTGTGGGACACCTATACAGCATGGGCTACACTAGAAATGTTTTATTTGCCGAAACCGTGTTTTGGGTCTATATCCTGTCATCAGTGGCATCTGATATAGAGGAACAAACAGCTGCATGTACATCGATTTCTACAAAATGATAATTGTGTAGGCCTATATGGTCACAGCAATTTAAGTCTACTTTCATTACGCACTTCTATAGCCATGACATGTATGTGAGTGAATATGACAGCATCTGAAATATGTCCCATAACTTAGTACACAGTTTGTCATGTATGTTACTGCTGTCAAATCTTAGGCAGAGCGGAAACCTCAAGCATTAAAAATGAATGATGGTTGTTTTTGAGGAAATCTTGATAATCCTGTTATAAGAAGGAGAGAAGTCCAGCAGCATTCTGCTACGCTGCTTCGATTTTCTGCTGAGTAGTTTCTGTTATTAACAACATCCCATAGGAGCGACCCAGTTGCGACATTATTTAATGTTGCTCCCACCTTACGTAGTTGGGCTATGGATGCCTCTGTCTAGAAAGAATAGCTCGATGTTGTCTTATGGAGAAGCCCCACATGTCTGCTCTCACAGCCAGCAGCTGACTCGCTGCAAATAATAGCATGAAGCTGTTATCCTGCAGTCAAGAAGCCTATCCATTGACTAGAATTGCGAATTAAAGAACATTATTCAGAAACATGAAATAAAAATAAATGAATAATTTAATAAAAATGGTTCGATTCTATCGTTTGCAACTGATGTACACAACAGAGAATCATGTTTTATAATACTTATTCAAGAAACAACATCTCATTTAAACAGAAAATGGCCCCACGATATCTAGTAAAAATATAGACAGAAGATACCCTTATCACACGCAGTTAAGTGACGTTGATTGCGTTACGAGCATGGTCACGAAATTCCGAAACAAAAAGATCATAAAAAATACGTGAAAACAGCCCATTTCGTGACCAGAATACACGTAAGATGGCGGCTGCAGTGTAACATGTGTAAAGTTCGGCTCGCGAAATTTAGTTGAATTCGAAGGTGCCCTCGGGAGTGTTGTTTTCTAGTACCGGTGGAAATTGTGTAAACAACAGTGTCCTGTGCAGTAGTGCTATTTCTTCTGTGCTTCACCAATATCTAAGCTGGAGAAAATGATAAACAGGAGAGTCAACAGCAGCGGGGAAGCAGCAGGTGCGGCGGGTCTGTTCCTGGCGGAAGGTGAGGCCGCGGCTCCCGGTATAGCGGAGCTGGTCCGCTCTGCGGTAAACGCTGCGCTTCGGATAAAGACAGTCTCGAGCTGATAGCAGGCACCATATCAGATACAGCAACGGCAGCAGTACTGGCCGAAATGCGTGAAACTGTTGAGGCCAATACTGCCGAAATTACAGGACTAAAAAAGTCTGTGTCTGAATACGAGAAAAAGGCACGAGAGTTGGAAGTAAAACTACCTCCCGCAACAGACAAGCTAGAACAGTACCAAAGGCAAAATAGTCTTCGACTGTTTGGCGTAGCAGAAAATAAGGAAGAAGACGTAGACAAACTGCGTATACAGGTTGCACGTGAAAATTTACGCGTTAAAGTGACTAAGGCAGACATTGACAGGACCCATCGGGTGGGACAAAAACTACCAGGTGCTACCAAACGTCGACCAATAATAACTAAATTTTTCTCATACCGGAAAAGGGCAGAGATCTTTACCCAGAAGTACAGTTTAGCAAGGACAGGGCTTACAATAAGGGAAGATCTGGTACACGAACGGCTAAATATTTTAAACAGTGCCATATCCCATTCCGGTGTTCAGAATGTGTGGACTCAGGGTGGCAGAGTGACCATCAAGACAGCACGTGGAAGGAAGACAGTCACAAACATGACAGAACTGAACAGTATTAAGTGAAGCTATTCGAGCCATAAGTGCCAAATTAACACCATTTGCAAATTGTAACATCGCCTATATTCAGATATACCGTCTTGTAATTGTATTAACTTTTTAATTACCCACATAGTTGTACCTTCAACTAACTGCTTTTGTAATTGTGTTAACTTTATGTTTTTTTTGTACCTGTAGCTCTAACGTTTACTTAATTTTAGTTACTGCTAATACTATTTTTATTCTCTTCCATTCTGTGATTGTACCATTGCGATTATCAGTCTCTCCTTTAGTTCATTGATCACTCATCTCTTTGGTTTAAACTGTTCATAACAAAAATCACTATCAGTGTCACTTTGGTAAATTTCAATTTAGTTCTAGCTTCCTACGATGGCTTACTTCTCTCTGCTGGCAGAATCGGCCTTTTAAATCACTCCGCTTTTCCTTATTTCCACCCTAAGCTGTTTCAAATACACTGATTACACTTTATCTCTTACGACAGAGGATACACAGTGACACACATCCGTCACTGTTTTGGTAATATTCTCCTTGCACCGAATACCACTACTCCATTTTCTGTACCCCTGCAACCTCAGGAAACCTCTTGCGATCGCCTTTCTTTCTGCATTCGCGGAATCACAAACAGGTCGCCCAAAATCTCGGACACCCCTGTGGAATGTCACTTGGCGGAAACGGCGGCCAGTGCCCCTCGCGGCAGGTTGCGGCTAAAAAAGGGACAAAGCGGTCTGCCACCCTACTCCAGGCTGCTCAGCGGAACACGTCAGACCTTTTAGTAGCGCACTGCAACATCCAGTCTCTCTCTGCACATTACGAAGAACTTAGTCTCCTCTTCAACAAACTAAACTACCACGTAATCCTCTTATCCGAAATGTGGTTAAAACCACACATATCCTCTGCATCTATTCATCTACCAGGGTACACATTTCTTAGGGCACACAGATAAAAAAAAAGCGAGATGGTGGGGTCGGCACGTACATACGAACAGATATCAAAGCCGAAGTCTTATGTACGTCAAACTCTGCTCAAGAAAAAGAGGCTGAATTCATGTTCACTGAAATAAATGGTTGGTTCGAATGGCTCCGAGCACTATGGGACTTAATATCTGACGTCATCACTCCTCTAGAACTTACAACTACTTAATTCTAACCAACCTAAGGACATCACACACATCCTTGCCTGAGGCAGGATTCGAATCTGCGACCGTAACGGTCGCGCGGTTCCAGACTGTAGCGCCTAGAACCGCTCGGCCACCTCGGCCGGCACTCTGAAATAAATATACAAAGTCGGACGTGCTTGACTGGTTCGTGTGCAAGCCACCAAAAATGAGCATAATGAGTTCCTTTCAGTCGGAATTACATTCACTTCAGTGCCGATAATAACATATCATCGTAATGGGTGACTTGAACATAGACCTGTTAAGAGACACTCCTCCGCAGTAAACCTAAGAAGATTGTTTCGTTACAATAGCATGAACATTCTTCCATTACAGCTTACACACCATACATAGTTAAGAGACACTCCTCCGCAGTTAACCCAAGAAGAGTGTTTAGTTACATTAGCATGAACATTCTTCCATTACAACCTACACACCATACAGCGCACAGTCATACTCTTATAGACGTAATCGCAACGAAAAAGACTGACAGATTAAGAGATGTTGGTCAAACTTCGGCCCCTGGCAACTCAGCACATGATGTATTATTCCTGGCCAACTCTGTGCAGCCCCCAAGCATCAAGTCGCGTTACATAACCTGTAGGAACATGAAACGGCTCTAACAGCCGACTGCTCGGAAATTTCATGGCATCAAATAATCAGAGAACTTACAATCGATGGCAAAATTAATGAACTTGCCCTCTATGACAAACGTGCACCTGTACGCACAATCCGTGTAAGAAAATCTCCTGCTCCATGGCTAACAGCTGATTTACGTCAAATGATTAATAATACGGATGCTGTCCACAGGCGTTTCAAGGCAGATCCGAATCCCGAGAGTTTTGAAGAATATAGGAAGCTGCCGAACAGAGTGAAACAATGATTTCGCGCTGCTAAAATCAAGCACCCTCTCTCTCTTGTATGCAGCCATCTGACGCCCACGATTCTATGGAAGAATCTCCGTAGCTCGGGGATCTGAAAGGCAAAAATCGGAAACTGCTTTTCTTGTCTTAGCTAACGAATTACATGAATTCTTCTCTGCACCTCTGAATACCCATACGGCTGATAATTACCGTCCACAAGAATCCCCAAACAGGATAACTGACAACGATACCTTCCATCTAAAACATGTAACAACAAATACGGCAAGAAAAGCAATAATGAGAATCTCTTCTGATGCGACAGGCGATGACAGTATCAGTATAACTATGATTAAGAATGTTGCCGATATCTTAGTAACTGTCTTAACTGAAATATTTAACTTTTCCCTCGTGAACGGAATATACCCAACTGCGTGGAAAACAAGTATAATTCAACCCATCCCTAAGATCGAAAACCCGCAACTGCCTAGTGATTGCCTACCAATTAGCGTACTACCTGCTGTTTCCAAATCACTTGAATATATTGTTCATTATCAAATCACTGAACACCTGCATGAATTCAGCCTATATGATAAATTTCAATGCGGTTCCCCTAAACACCACACCACAAACACTGCTCTGATGAAAATAAGTGATGACCTGAAATATGCTATGACAGCCGAAAGGCCACAATATTGACGATACTAGACTTCAGCAAAGCTATTGACACTGTTAACTTCAACATATGGCTCCGAAAAATGCAACAGCTTAATGTCTCAGATAGTGCAATGAGATGGTTTTAAAACTACTTAAAAATAAAAAAAGACAGCAATGTCTTGTCGGTGTAAATGAAAAATCTTCTTGAAAACATGTCGCCTCGGGAGTGCCACAAGGATCAGTCTTGGGCCACCTTTGTTTTCTTTATATGTCAGTGATATTTCCTCGGTTCTGTCCTGTAAATATCATTTCTATGCCGACGACCTCCAGCTCTATCTAAGCGTCAGAGCTGAACATATAAACACTGCAATCGCTCAGATGAATGATGATCTGTCTTCAGTAGTGACATGGGCGAAAAACCTGGAGCTTAAGCTAAAGGCAAAAAAGACAAGTAATCTTAATAGCCCATCGGAATTTAATAAGTTCAGATTTCCGCGAACGGCTGCCTCCCACTCTGCTCTACGGTATTCCAATACAATATCAGAAAACAGTTAAGAACTTGGCTGTAACTTTGGATGAGCATCTCAACTGGGCACAGAATACAGTCGCAGTGTGCCGGAAGACGTCCGCTTGTCTGTATGTTCTCAAAAAGTTTCGGAACATATTTCCACAGGACTTGAAACGCCAGCTCGTGCAAGCACTCGTTCTAGCGAACCTCCACCATTGTGATGTGATTCAACAATGCATGAGTAGTGAAAACAAAAGACGGCTAGAACTAACCACGAATGCCTGTGTGCGCTACACCTGCAACATTCGCCGATACGATCATGTTAGTGCTTCATACTCCCAGCTAGGGTGGCTGCGGCCGGGCAAATTGCGTTACTACCACGCTCTATGTCTACTTCACCGACTCCTCGTCGCGCAAGCACCCCAGTACCTTGCTTCAGAGTTTAACACCTTTCATGCCATCATAATCGAAACATGAGGTTACTGTTATTCGGTATCCTAACTGTGCCCACTCACAAAACAAAAACTTTTGCAAACTCCTTCTAGTTGCCGCTGTCCGCCTCTGGAACAAACTGCCCCTTACCTTGCGCAAAATTCAATCTCTTGCTGATTTTAAGAAGAAGTTGAAGCATTTCCTACTATCATCCTCATAACGTTTTCCACAAAGTTAATGTTCAAGGCCAATCCTCCCCTCTGTAAAACAGCTAAGCTAGAGTCTCCTACCTTGCTCCTTTCTCTTCTTCCTCTTCATCTATTAGCCATGCAATCTTCTTTTCTTTTATATTTCCTTGATTATGTTTCACCATGTCTCCATTCTTCTCCTCCGTTCACCATCAGTCTGCCTTATACTCCCAGCTGCTAGCACTCCTATCTAAAATCTGTCTCTTTCATAATGTCTAATTATAGCAGTACAAAACATCTACGGATATAAACTGCATATGTGTGAATTTGTAATTGTTTATTTCACTTTTGTAGTAGATGTAGTTTAACATGCCTACTAAAACATACGAAAGTAAAATAAGTAGAATGCCTGGTCAGGTGAAAGAGAGGACCTGATGGACCTAATCTTACCAGGTTAAACAAATCAAATAAATAAGTAAAAAATAAAATAAATATTCATCAGCTTAGTTCAGATAATTCACAATTTATCATTACAGTTGTAAGTAGGCTGTTTATGTTTTCTTATTGGCAACGTTACGTAGCAGTCTGTGTCTAGTTTGCATTGTTGTCTGCCATTGTAGTGTTGGGCAGCGGCAGCTGGATGTGAACAGCGCGTAGTGTTGCGCAGCTGGAGATGAGCCGCCAGCAGTGGTGGATGTGGGGGGAGAGATTGCGGAGTTTTGTAATTTGTCATGAACTGATATATATATTATGACTATTAAGGTAAATACATAGTTTCTTCTCTATTAAAATCTTTCATTTGCTAACTATGCCTATCAGTAGTTAGTGCCTTCCGTACTTTGAATCTTTTATTTAGCTGGCAGTAGCGGCGCTCGCTCTATTGCAGTAGTTCGAGTCACCAAGATTTTTGTGAGGTAAGCGATTTGTGAAATGCATAGGTTAATGTTAGTCAGGGCCATTCTTTTGTAGGGATTTCTGAAAGTCAGATCGCGTTGAGCTAAAAATATTGTGTGTCAGTTAAAGGACAGTCGTGTATAATTCTTTAAAAAGGGGACGTTTCACAGTTTAGAAAAAACACAAAAGAGTAGTAAGTCTTATTCCATCTGCTCTGAAATCCGTAATACGAGCGGAAGAGTTTGAGTTCTACACTGAAGCACGTTCAGATCTATCAAAATAAATGTCCCTTCAAAAGTTGGAGTACTGTGGTGGCGTCCGCAGCCTAGATTCTATCACTGACACAACCGTATATCACTCTTTAGCACAGGAAGGTCTGCCTCCCACCAGATCTCAACGTAAAAATGTCCTCTGCAGGATGTAACCCAAAAGTGTTCAGAATGGCTAGCTGGAACTCTTCATCGAAAAGTCTCAGTCTCGACTTGGCTCCTGTAGTCGTACACTACCGTCTGCTTTTCCGCTTCCCGAAGACCGTCCACACCAAAATTATATCGTTTTTAAGTTCCACAGACATGATTTGACTCACATTGTCCACTGCAAGGGATAAAAAATATACAGTATTACAACAGGATTTAAATAAAGAAATGTTATAAACATTCACTCACACTCAGATCATTTGCAATAAATGTAAATAAAGGTTTGCCCATAAACAACCAGCCCCCTTGTGCAGGTTCACTTACATTAACTGAAAACAGATTTTTGATAAATACTGTTTTAATAATTATTTATGCCTGCCTAACAGAAACGCCTTTTGAATTCTTTTTAATAGTAGTGTCAGCTAACCAAGCGTCGACCACTTTGTAAATTAATGTGATTTCAATTATCAGTTGTAATTAATATTAAAATAAGGACACTGGCAAAATAGTAAACTGTTCATCAAATAAATGCGTAAGTGTGACAATATATAAGATATTCACGCTGCTTTATTTGCTGTGTTATTTCGGAGCATACGATGTTCTGGCAAACATTTGCGTCATAGAAAGATATAAAAGGCTTTATAAGTCAATAAAGCAATTACATACAGTTACGTAACTGGAGCGCAATGTTTTCATCTGAAATATCGTTTGTTAAAATTGCGTGAAGTGTTTAACAGCTGTTAATTCAAAGGTTCATTATGTAAATGTTAGTCCGCGTGAAATATTAGTTTCTATAGTTTTAGAGATATTGAAATATTGTTGTGTCACTGGATGCGCCTCTTTTATCTGAGACTTCCGATGTATTTAGATTTGTTTTAATACTTCACCGTGTATTACAGGGTGTTTCAAAATGAATATACGGGTTTTATTGCTTTGTAGCATTTATAATATTCAACTTACAACTATAAATTGTATATCAAATGAAAGAGCAACTCAGACAGTTTTGTTTGTATATCTTTGCGCGAAGAGAAGGGTATGGAATAACCAAGAGTAACTGAAGAGTTACAGTATGGGATCCGTACCGGATAGGGTTGATAGAAGAGAAAGACAAGATCCAACAGAGAGCAGCGCGCTTCGTTACAGGATCATTTAGTAATCGCGAAAGCGTTACAGAGATGATTGATAAACTACAGTGGGAGACTCTGCAGGAGAGACGCTCAGTAGCTCGGTATGGGCTTTTGTTGAAGTTTCGACAACATACCTTCACCGAGGAGTCAAGCAGTATATTGCTCCCTCCTACGTATATCTCGCGAAGAGACCATGAGGATAAAATCAGAGAGATTAGAGCCCACACACAGGCATACCGACAATCCTTCTTTCCACGAGCAATACGAGACTGGAATAGAAGGGAGGACCGATAGAGGTACTCAAGGTACCCTCCGCCACATACCGTCAGGTGACTTGCGGAGTATGGATGTAGATGTAGATGTAGATGTAGATGTAGATGTGGAACAACGCCTTGAAAGAGTATGAGTGTTTCAAGTGGAGACCCAGGAAACCCGTTGGGAAGGCTAGTCATGAATTAACAATTTCAGCGAGTATGTATGGAAACTTTTAACGAGACGCTTAAACTACGTCCTTATCGTTTTCAGTTCTTACAAGTTCTAAAGCCTACAGACATAGTTTACGAGCCAACTTTGTAAACGAAATGTTGCTGGATGACGATGAAGATCTTCTGGATCGTGTCGTCTTCAGTGATGAACCGACACTTCGCTTAAGTGGAGCTGGGGAAACATTCACAATGTCTGTATGCTTTAGAACTTGTAAGAATGAAAACCATAAGGACCTAGTTTTAGCGTCTCGTTAAAAGTTTTCACACAGACTCACTGGAATTGCTAATTCACGACTAGCCTTCCGAAGGAGTTTCCTGGGCGTCTTCGTGAATGACTCTCACTCGTTCAACGCGTTCTTCAGTTACCCTCGGTTATTCCATACTCTTCCCTTTGCGCAAAGATATACAAACAAAACTGTCTGAGTTGCTCTTTCATTTGATGTACAGTTTATTGTTGTAAGTTGAATATAATAAATGCTACAAAGCGATAAAATCCGTGTATTCATTGTGAAACGTCCGCAGCTCCTGGTCTTGCGCGCACGGGGTCCCAGATTCGATTCCCGGCGGGGCCAGGGATTTTCTCTGCCTCGTGATGACTGGGTGTTGTGTGTCTTTCATCATCATTTCATCCCCATCGACACGCAAGTCGCCGAAGTGGCGTCAACTCGAAAGACTTGCACCAGGCGGTCTACCCGACGGGAGGCCCTAGCCACACGGCATTTCCATTGTGAAACACCCTGTATTATAGATTCTCTAAGAGTTGTAACTTAGCCCTGTTTCGGCTTCTCTGACTCTCACCATCTTTGGTACGTCTTCTCCATAAAGGCCATGTGAGCAACAGCGGCCAGAATTCCCCTTACTGGGACCTATCCAGGTTCGGCCACACTGCTCGCCTTGGAACCCGGCCCGCCTAGCCGGGGCGGCCACGACGCGGTCTTCACCCTGAGGCCGCACAACCAACTCGTCCTATCAAATCCAGGCGGACAAATCGCTCGCCTGCATACGCGTAAAGTTAAAACATGTCAGAAGTGAACAGGAGCATCGTCGAAGCTTATCCAGACTGCATAAATCCGCGATCTTGTAGCCCGTCTTAGTCGGGATCTACAACTGTCATACGAATGTAGACCAGACGGGCCTAGAAGGGCCGCACTCATTAATATCAAGTCCCGCCCATAAAGCCGGTAATGTGGACAGGGCTTCACGCGACTAGCGCCCGAAAAGTAAGTGAAAGACCGTACGATATCGTACAGTCACACTGCATGCCTGGAGTCTGGGCATAGCGTCTGCTTGTTTGCAGTAGAACAAGTATCCGCACAGAGCTACGACGTGTTGAGCACCGCGTGTGCCGTGTCTTATTTACGTTTATGATGTCACAACAGAGTCAGCCACTGTACAAGACGTCACACTGTGTCTAGCTAGCGCCCTGTTGCGCTACTACTCCGGTACACCTGCCGTTCGGTATGCGAGGAATGTGTACTGTGACTACAACAGAAGATTTCGTAAACTGTTGTGCCTGACTATTCACATTAGGTTCCAGGATTGTTGAAGAGTAAGTAATACCCTACTGCACAATCCCACTCACTTTTACTAATTGCATATATTGATTTCTGTAAGAACCACTTAGTTAGGCTCTAAAAACATATAAATATGCCGTACTCTACAATACTCAACGCAGGCTTAAAATACTTAATGTCAACAACTCAGTTATCAAAGGTCCTACCTGAGAGTAATAAACAGTTAATGAATCGGCTCATCTCAGACTAATATTTAGAGGCCAAATCTTTATGAATGATATCTTAGAGCATATCGACTGAGATAATACTCAGCTGCTACAGAATATTGGAGATTTTATTTTATACGTATTGCTTTTCTCTTGATATTGGTATGAGAAAAATTTCTCTCTCCTTCTTTATAATACGACGTAATTCAGATCGTAGGGATGTATTTTTTTTTTTCGTTATAAAAATATCCGTCTTTAATTCGAAATATGTGTGACTTCGTTAACTAGTGGGTAATGCTCGTTTCACAATTCCCACAAATATGACGTCATTCGGACGTCACATACTATACCAGCAACTGCCTAGTCGGCTATCGACTTTTTGACGAGGAAAAATGTGAATGTTATTGCTCCTCGATTCACTCGCAGCAATTTAAGCTATCCTCTTAGGTTCCTCCCTAAGAATACACTTGGAAATCGCCTGTATTCGGAAATAAAGAGCCAAATATTTGTGTAAAGGCAGGATACCAATTACACTGCAGCTCGTTTTACTCGCAGAATTTTAAGCAGCATTCTTAGGTTCCCGCCTAACCACACACTCGGTAATCGCCAAATATACTGAAATAAAGAGCCAAATATTTGTGAACAGGTAGAATATCGATTTCATTGTTGAAGCAGTTGAAGCTGTCCTCTTACTTCCTTGCCTAACGACACACTCGTAAATTGTAAATACATATTTGATCCTTCGTTCTCAAATCAGACGGAGTATAAATAACATTGAATATTGCTGAACATACTTGTATTACATTCATAAGAAAGTCCCAGAATGTGTTAACAACGCTAACATGAAAAAAAAAAAAAAAAATATTTGCGTGTCGTCGGGTGCGAAACTACGCTAGCACAAAACCATGTGATGTTTGTCTTCTGTCTCGGTTATCGTATTTCTCTTGAAGGCTTGTATCGTTGGTGTGTTGTTAAATGACATTTAATGATAATGGCGACGTGTCTGTGACAAATTTTCAATGCTCCGTTACCTTGAGCGGCATACTGCAAATTGTAAAACAAGTGTGTTCATGGTTAATTTGTAAATTATTGACGATGATAACTCACTCCTGAGAGAGCACTATTATATGAAGGCATTAACCGTCCATAAATCACTGTGGAACATTTTATCATAACGTTAATTATGATAAATCATTCCAAGAATAATGTGTTTTTGTAAATACCAGGTACGCATGCATCAAGACTTCTGACAGGTGCGTATCAAACGCTAACAAACGTCGATAGCCGATCATGCCGCTCTAAATATTGCGCGTGACGTCAAAATGACGTCACGTTTGCGGGAACTGTTGCAAAACGAGCATTACCCTTAGCTGGTCGTAATCTATCGTAACGATAATGCAACCTCCGATCACCTGTGATCACTTTCAGTAATTACGGAAGAGAATCATGTAAACGAATGTTCGCTTTGTAAACAAAACTCAAATCCCAATTCATTTCTTTTCTTTTAACTATTTTTAGTTAATCATTAAGTACGAAATTAACTTCTCTTACCTCATTTAGTTATGATAACAGCAAATATGCGACCAAATGACCTTTCATCGACCAAAGATATGAGAACTCCTTACTTGACATTAGCCAAATCTAGACAATTACTTTGCACTATGTGTATCCTACCGTCAACGAAATTAATTCATCAATAATCGAGACTTTAGCATTCCTAGGCGAAAGTACAATTTGTAAATGTATTTCTCCGTCACTAAAATACGTTTGTCTAGTATGTAGTATCAAAACATTTCGAAAAGAGATCAGGAATTGTACTATCTACTGAAATGAAGAATTAACACAAACTGTTTACTTTAGCTTATTTTCCTGCAACGCTCGTAGGTTTCTTTATTTTAACTTTATGTATTCCTATACAATGAAACGTAGCTTGTGTGCGAGTGCAAGCAACAAAACTAGAAATTCCCCCGACAAATGATAAGGCAGCACGGAAAAGAGAACTAAAACTCCTATGTGCTACCGCGTCTGTGGTCTCTGAAAATTATAGAATACAAGAATGTTCTCCCTCTTGAGGCGAAGCGATTAGTGACTCACAACAGTTCCTTAAATGAAATTTGGCCCCCCATTTTTAATAGTCAGTCTAGTCTCAGTTTCATTATGTGATATTCGTTCGATGGCTCGTCCCTACAGTGTTTTAATTTAAAAAACTGTCAAGGACACGATCAACTCACATGCCTGTGGGCAAGTCAATATTAAGAAGCGTAGCAAATCCGTTCGTAACTTGCAGCATCTGTACATCCGACACCACTCACTATAGTCAATACCTCGCTGGAGGCACCATAAAACCCCCACGTTCCCCACAAAATAGGAGCAACAACCCAGTTACCTGTGGTAGTACTTTCAGACAAGTAGCGGGACCGTAAGGCCGAAATTCGGATAATTTCAGATACAATCAGGTATCAGAAATTTTGGCCACACCAGACCACAAATCAGGCCTCAACCAAGATGGACTACGATATGTCGTCTTTTGACGAACTGACTCCTACGAAGCTCATACGTGGACTACATATCCTTCTCAAGTAAAAGTCATCTGGGACCACCATTGCGAACAAACATGTAATGCCACCTCGACTTTTGACTACAATTTCACTATTGTCATCGGCCTTCGGTGAGCTCTAGTGATGGCTAACTCCTCCTCAATGTTGTTATGTCGCTGGCTTCTGCGACGACGATGCTAATTCGTGCGTAATCCCCTTTTCACCACTAACGAACCATTTACCTAGAACATTGTTACAGCACACATAAATAGTATGTAATACACACGTTTTTACAGGCACAAACCTTGTTTCCCGACTCATATGCAGTCGGATACCGAAAGGTGAACTTACACTGTGTCCACCCGAGTAGAGCGAACGGTGCCAAATTTGCTATTATCATCGCCAGAAGAGCGTATAACGTGACGGTTTGTGGTACCACAGTGTAGACTACACGATGACCGTAGTCGACACTTTGGGCAACAGTAGGAGCATTTTTCAGGTGTCTCGGCTGTGACTGTGCCGTCTCTTCAGAGGCTCCGTAACGTTTCCTTTCAACGACACAAGGCGACACCGACGTCCACCCTCTCTGTCCTCACCTACCTTCAGCGATTGTCGCCTTTCGTAGCAGGCTGTCCAGAGTTCTCACCTAAGTAAATTTTATATTAAAAACGAAGAAATTCCTCCAGCTGTATTTAAGGTGTCGATTTTATTTTGGCAACTAGTTTCAACGTTGTAACAACGTCATCTTCAGACCCATAGACTTGCTGACGTCAACTGCGTGCGACTGATACTAGAATCAGTGGTGAGATATGCACGTGCTCCGTGTGGAAGGTGGGTAGTAAGTTGTATAAAGTTTCGACACCTTCAATACAGCTGGAGGAATTTCTTCATTTTTAATACAAATTTACACCAGCTGACGTCCCACTGTCCTCCATTTCAACCATGGATGTACGAAGATGAGTAAATTTTCATCATTTGCTATCATTCCTAATGTTGCAACTTCAGTGATCAGCAGGGTGCTGTGCCTTGAAAAAATAGTAACACAATTATTATACTTAATATGTTAACTTGATAACGCTCCTACATTCTGCAGTCCTACAAAAAGATCTATTCTATATTTTAAAATGTAGAGATTCTGCTTTCCATTTCAGTGATACACAATGTACTAAGGTAGTTGCATTTATATAAAGAAAAAAACAAAATATCGAATACGTCTGAAAGAGTAGGAATATTCAAAAACAGCAGTCGCAGTAATTTTTTCCAGATAACTGTACTTTAAGTATAACACGATCAGATATACACTCTAGGAGATAGAAACGACGCACTACGAAGGAATTATCCGAATGGGATGCATATCGGTGGATATGATGTACATTCACAGACAAATAAATAATGACAATTTCAGAAAAATTTATTGATTTATTCGAGAGAAATAACTTCACAAATGGAGAAAGTCAATAAGACTTTCGTCACCCTCTGGCGCTTCTGTAAAGCACTTATTCGGCATAGCATTGATTCATAAAGTTGTTGGACGCCCTCCTGTGGAATATAGTGGCAAATTCTGTCCAATTGGCGCGTTTGATCGCCGAAGACGTGAGCTGGTTGCAGGGTCCCGCCCATAAAGCTCCAAATGTTCTTAATTGGGGAGAGATTCGGCAAGTAGAAAGTCTCGCCGCATGCAGTCGGACACTGCGAAATGTAAGTCCTGGCTGGGTTGCCATGAACAGCAAAACACGAGGAGTACAATGTCGTCGACGTACCGCTGTGCTGTAAGGGTGCCGTGGATTACAACCAAATGGATCCTCCTTTGAAATCAAATGGCCCCCAGAGGTCACTCCTGGTAATGAGCCCGTACGACTGCCGACAATCGCTTTCCTGCCACTTCGCCGTCAGGGCGTCTCCAAACACATCTTCGCTGGTTGTTTGCGCTTAATTAGAATCGACACTCATCACTGAAGAAGTTCTACTTGAATCTCTCAAATTCCAGGCCGAATGTCCCTGACGCCACTGCAAACAAGCTTGTTGGTGTCTAGAGGTCAACGGTAGACGGCGCGAGGGACGCTGTGAGCTGGGCACCCTTCGTCTGTGAACTGCCTGTTAGTGGTCATTGCGGTCACTGAAGCACCGATTGCACATCGGAGAGACGATAATTACGAACCCGGGGCTGTGGAGCGTCTTTGATGACTGCACGGTCCTCACGTTCTGTCGTCTCTCTACCTCGACCGTTTCCTTCCTCACGTTTTGTTCGGCCATTGTTTCATCATTTCTGCCAACATCGTCGAATAGTGGCGTTTTAGGCCGTGTACTTATTTTATATATGTTCTTTAACATTTTTTTCTTTTTTTTTTCTAGAAGTATAATTTTTATTTTGGGTGTTTATTATTTAATAACTGAATATAGAATTTTTGTTGCAGAGAGGACCTGTAGTTCGGCTCAAAGGAGCCAGTTTGAATATCGCTTGACATTTCAATAGTCCTCTCTCCAATGCTGACTGCGTCAACTGTTCATCCGCCGGTCTGCGAGGCACTGTTGATGTTCAAGTGAGTACACATAATGGAATTTGCAAGGGCTGTGTGCTCTGATATCGACATGTACCCTGTTACTATCTTTACCACCTGCACCGCGAAATTACGCTGCAGCGTCACACGTTTCTCCACCAGCTGGCAAAATTTACAGGTTTGCATTTTCCGTCAATAACTGTATTCATATCAATTTGTAACCAGTTGCATAGCTCGTTGGTGGAGCATTGCTTTTTTCTCTCATAGTATGACAGTATGGAATGCTCTGCAAAATAATAATTGTAAACTAACTTTGTAATGTCGGAAATGAATATCCTCCTATTTCCATCTATTGTACTATAAATTTTTTCCTTATTTTGTTACCTGAAGACATGACGTTTCTGTGTCCTTATATATTGTAACTGTTTTACAATTTATATGCATTTTTGTCGATGTACAATTGGTTTGTTTTGTAAATACTATTTGTATTATTACGCTGGGTCTTGCGTAGGGAAAACTATGCTATCGAACGATTACATCGATAGGTCGTGTGGAGAACCAAAGTGTTTAGGATCTTTGCGAGTGTTAACTCTGCCGCGTGGACCGCGGGCAGAGCAGAGTCTGGCTGGAGTAGGGCATTGGAGCAGATGTGTTGAGTGACGCTCCAGCGATTTGCCGCGCTTTCGGCGTTTGGCAGCATGTAATTGCGTTCGACTTGCTATTATAGTTTCTGGCACGGTGTCGCGGACGGGAAACATTAGCTGGCACACATCAAGAGCCCGTTTCGCCTGGTGAACGTGTCGAGAAGAAGGCGCGCCAACATCCAGCTTCTGCAATAGCTACAGCCGACAATAAGTGACTGTCGCCACCTCCTCGATCAACGACTTCAAACCTTCAATCAGCCAACAAGAAAGACTGAAAGCACGTAAAGGTTTAGAACTGTATGGCAGACCTCAGCTTTTCAAACTGTTCCATTTGCATCACTAAAATACAGCAACTTAGCATGAACCTTTGTTGCTCATTGTCCCAACTGCATTACCAGCAGGGTGCCTTCCTTTTCCGAAATGAGCCCGTGTGTTGTTGAAATTCAAACGCCAGCATTAAAGCAATATCATTCCATTTCACTGCTTTCATTTCAAAGTTCATTTAAGGTATTCATAGCTGGCTACAATATTTAGATTACACAAGCACAGATTAAGAGTGCGAGTTTTGTTACCATATTTTAGCTTAACTGTGACTGCAGCTCAGCTTGGTACGTACTAAATTTTGCTATTGTTAATTGTTCAACATCATTTAATTCTAGTTCAAAGTTAAATCTCTTATTTCTAAATTGCGTAGATCCAAGTTGCTTTTGAGATTATTGTTGAGGTAGCCCAAGACTAACCTTATTTTATTTAAATTCGTAGTGTTTCAGAAGCAAAATTCACTATTACTTTCAGTCACAAAATTAACTTTCAATTTTCCGGTTTTATTAATTCTTTTGCTAAATTAAGTCAGAGTGTATCGAAATTTATTACTTCTGACAAATATTCAGTTTTCACACAATACATGTCAACCTTTACCTGCCACGCATTTAGTGCTAATTATGAGTGCATTAACCTTTCTTTTTCAGTTATTATATCAGATGTCCATAGGGCTGGCGACCTTAATCTTGCCCAAATCTCAACTATCTAATTAACGCCAGTTAATTGTTAACGTAACGACCGCACATTTACTTTCTTCATTAGCTTTACCCTTTTTCAAAATTAATTTCCACCAATTTCATTTGCATTTATCCTTTCATTTAGATGTAACCCTTTCCTCCCTGTTTACCGACAGTTTAACTTCGGTGACGACTGATTTTCCCAAATTCCCATTAGGTATACCCGGTTTAATTTCTCACTGTCATCCAGGTCGATAAGTGAGGGGGAGATAACAACTTGCACCCGAAATATACGGTAAGTCCTGCCACGTTCTTCTCTACTGAATAGTGAAAAGAAAACAATTATACTCGAAGCATTACACAAGTCAAAGTAGTACGAAGTTGTTCTCTATTTACAGTGAAATTCTCGGGAACCTGGCACAAAACTACTAGTGGGTAGGACCGGACAGAGGGCGCTGGGGTGGGGGAAGGTTCGCATTTATCCTGAATAAGAGTTCAATGTCGTAACCAATGAGCCTACTGAAACGAAGGTACCACAGTAAGCTATCTTTTTTTGGTGCAAGTATGCATGGTTCTTTTCCGTTGTAGTAAGTCATCATCTGAAAGGTTGGTAGGAGGAATAAAAATCTTTAGTGAGCATTGTCCATCGAAGTTGGCACCCTCTTGGCATGCTACCACATTAACTGTTGAGCAGCCCCATAACAGAGGCAGGGAATTATATAACCGCTAATGAAATTTGCATTTAAAATCGAGAAGATGACTGAAGTAGGACCTACATTTCTTCCATTTATTTGTATGCAACGAACACTTTTCAATCACAACTTTACCTCGAAATTGTAACACTTGTAGGTATTGTTGTTGTTGCGGTCATCAGTCCTGAGACTGGTTTGATGCAGCTCTCCTTGCTACTCTATCCTGTGCAAATTTCTTCATCTCCCAGTAGCTACTGCAACCTACATCCTTCTGAATCTGTTTAGTGTATTCATCTCTTGCTCTCCCTCCACGACTTTTACCCTCCCTATTCAACACCTCCTCATTAGTTAGTTATGTGATCTACCAATCTGATCTTCAGCATTCTTCTGTAGCACCACAATTCGAAAGCTTCTATTCTCTTCTTGTCCAAACTATTTATCGTCCATGTTTCACTTCCATACATGGCTACACTACATACAAATACTTTAAGAAACGACTTCCTGACACTTAAATCTATACTCGATGTTAACAAATTTCTCATCTTCAGAAATGCTTTCCTTGCCATTGCCAGTCTACATTTTATATCCTCTCTAATTTGGCCATCATCAGTTATTTTGCTCACCAAATAGCAAAACTCCTTTACTACTTTAAGTGTCTCATTTCCTAATTTAATTCCATCAGCATCGCCCGGCTTAATTCGACTACATTCCATTATCCTCGTTTTGCTTTTGTTGACGTTCATCTTATACCCGCCTTTCAAGACACTGTCCATTCCGATCAACCGCTCTTCCAAGTCCTTTGCTGTCTCTGACCGATTTACAATGACATCGGCGAACCTTAAAGTTTTTATTCCTTCTCCTTGGATTTTAATACCTACTACGAATTTTTCTTTTGTTTCCTTCACTGCTTGCTCAATATACAGATTGAATAACATCGGGGAGAGGCTACAACCCTGCCTCACTCCCTTCCCAACCACTGCTTCCCTTTCATGCCCCTCGACCCCTATAACTACCATCTGCTTTCTGTACAAATTGTAAATAGTATTTCGCTCCCTGTATTTTACCCCGGCCACCTTCAGAATTTGAAAGAGAGTATTCAAGTTAACATTGTCAAAAGCTTAATGCTAGAAACGCAGGTTTGCCTTTCCTTAATCTTTCTTCTAAGATAAGGTGTTCGAACATTACTACGGAATCCAAACTGATCTTCACCGAAGTCGGCTTCTATCAGTTTTTCCATTCGTCTGTAAAGAATTCGCGTTAGTATTTTGCAGCTGTGTCTTATTAAACTGATAGATCGGTAATTTCACATCTGTCGACACCTGGTTTCTTTGGGATTAGAATTATTATACTCTTCTTGAAGTCTGAGGGTATTTCGCCTGTCTCATACATCTTGCTCACTAAATGGTAGAGTTTTGATAGGCCTGCCTCTCCCAAGGCCGTCAGTAGTTGTAATGGAATTTTGACACTCCCAGGGCCTTGTTTCGACTCAGGTCTTTCAGTGATCTGTCAAATTCCTCACGCAATATCTTATCTCCCATTTCATGTTCATCTACATCCTCTTCCATTTCCATAAAATTGTCCTCAAGTACATCGCCCTTGTATAGTCCCTCTATATACTCCTTACACCTTTCTGTTTTCCGTTCTTTGCTTAGAACTGGGTTTCTATCAGAGCTCTTGATATTCATACATGTCGTTCTCTTTTCACCAAATGTCTTTTTAATTTTCCTGTAGGCTTTATCTATCTCACCCCTACTGAGAGAAGCCTCTACATCCTTACGTTTGTCCTCTAGCCATCCCTGCTTAGCCATTTTGCTCTTTCTGTCGATCTCATTGTTGAGACTGTATTCCTTTTCGCCTGCTTCATTTACTGGATTTTTACATTTTCTCCTTTCATCAATTAAATATTTCTTCGGTAACCGAAGGATTTTTACAAGCCCTCGACTTTTTAGGTACTTGATCGTCTGCTGCTTTCACTACTTCTTCCCTCAGACCTACCCATTCTTCTTCTACTGTATTTCTTTGCCCCGTTCCTGTAATTTGTTCCCTTATGCTCTCCCTGAAACTCTGCACAACCTCTGGTTTAGTCAGTTTATCCAGGTCCCATCTCCTTAAATTCCCACGTTTTTGCGGTTTCTTCAGCTTTAATCTACAGTTCATAACCAATTGATTGTGGTCAGAGTCCACATCTACCACTGGAAATGTCTTACAATTTAAAACCTGGTTCCTAAATCTCTGTCTTACCATTAGATAATCTACCTAATACCTTCTAGTATCTCCAGGATTCTTCCATGTATATAACCTTCTTTCATGATTCTCGAACCAGGTGTTAGCTATGATTAAGTTATGCTCTGTGCTAAATTCTACCTGACGGCTACCACTTTCATTTTTTACCCCCAATCCATATTCACCTACTATGTTTCCTTCTCTCCCATTTCCTACTCTCGAATTCCAGTCACCCGTGACTATTAAATTTTAGTCTGTCCTCAGTACCTGAATAATTTCTTTTATCTCATCATAGATTTCATCAATTTCTTCATCATCTGCAGAGCTAGTTGGTATATAAACTAGTACTACTATAGTAGGCGTGGGCTTCGTGTCTATCTTGGCCACAATAACGCGTTCACTATGCTGTTTGTAGTAGCTTACCCACACTCCTATTTTTTTACTCATTATTAAAACTACTCCTGCATTGCCCGTATTTGATTTTGTATTTATAACCCTGTACTCACCTGACCAAAAGTCTTGTTCCTCCTGCCACCGAACTTCACCAATTCCCAATATATCTAACTTTAACCTATCCATTTCCCTTTTTAAATTTTCTAACCTACCCGCCCGATTAAGGAATCCGATATTCCACGCTCCTATCTGTAGAACGCCAGTTTTCTTTGTCCTGATCACGACGTCCTCTTGAGTAGTTCTCGCCCGGAGATCCGAATGGGGGACTATTTTACCTCCGGAATATTTTACCCAAGAGGACGCCATCATCATTAACCATAGAGTAAAGCCGTAATTGTAGGTAACTGTTTTGAATACAAAGTTTTTGCATATATACCCAGAAGGATGACGTATTTGTAAAATACTTAACATATCGCCGTTCATTTCACGTGTTTGTTACTAAACACTGAAGTCATTCGTTGAGCAGGTTATTAGTAGTTTTCGTGCACAGCTCTCTTGGATTACTGACGGGTGTTTTTTTTCTGGTTCTTTTGCATTTACTAATTTGATACTTTTTTCTCTTTTTTTGTGTGTGTTTTAACTGTATATAACGCATCAGTTTACGGCTACCGCGTCTAGGTTATTGTAAAACACATGCTTCAACCATTTCCTGCAAGCTGCCTCAGTTGAACATTCACGAATCATTTACCCAACATCATGCACACAAATTTCACGTCTTTCTTGAAAGCAAAATTTCTGGTTTCTCGTCTTCGCTCACAACTATTTCAGTGTTTAGTGAGCTGCGAATAAGAACATTCTTCTTCTTCTTCTTCTTCTTCTTCTTCTCTTGGTATGCTGTCAGGACGTACTTAGGTTCGTTCGTCTTCTTGAAGATAATGTAAGTAGAATTGTTCATATTCACGCAGTTGGGGATTTCTCGGTGAATGTTGTTCATTGTTCCCATTGAAGACGTGTTCTTCTGCTGAAGTTTCTTTGCAGGCTGAACACTTATGAGGAAGTTGTCTGATTGTTCCTTCCTTGGCTTAGAAGTGGCTCCGTAAAGCGAAGAACGACGTACTGGTTGCATGTCTAGTCGGCATTCCTCCTTCCAAAGGTACGGGACGGGATCACAAATGTACTTAGATGTCACGTCTGCAGCTATATTAAACTTGAGTCGCTTTTTGTCAAGTTTGTTTGATATGCACTGGATCCAGATACACCATGCTTTGCTTGGAAGCAACTGCTCATCTATTATAATATTTTCACCAGGATGATAACAGTAAAGGCAGCTTTGCACCAACTTTCTCCATACTTAAGAAATACGAGGGAATTTTAAACAGGGATGCTTCAAGCTCGAGATGATATCTCATCGAAGCAGAAGAATCTGATAATTTCGTGGGTTATTTCACTTCTCGTTTTATCGTCGATAAAAATAGGCCCCCAAGAATGCTACCAAATATCATCCAAAGGAACACCTGTAGAACTAGAAGCACCTTTGGCGTGCACAGAACCAATTCCCCCCCAAGTAGTGTTTTCATTTCATTCCGATAATTATATTTTGTGTGTTTCTTATGTTTCGTTTCGTCCGTAAGAATTCGAGAGCGTCTGATGAGGAACTCATCCACTCTGTTTTAGCGAGACCTCCTCTCTCCCAACCACGTTGGTTTACAATCATCTCTCCCTCCGGACGTAAGAGGGCACCTCGACAGCGTGTTCCTTCTAGGCGACAGCTTGCATGTGACCTTCCGCCTCCTGCTGCCGCCTTCACAGTTGCGCCAGTTGACTCTTGAGACTGCGGGTAAGTCACTGTCTGAAGCAACATCTTAGTTCTGCAGATTACGTTAGATATCTTCATTACAAAGACCGCTCTGGTGACACATAAATGTGAACACCCGTTACAGGGAAGACAGTTACGTTAGGCTGTAATGGGTGTAACGGACTATGCAACTTGGCTGCGGCCGCCAATAACACAATGCACGTTTCACTGTAACCTGCGCACTGGCTAGACCTTCTTAACATCCCGAAATAAAGTTCTAGATGAATTTCGATACGGATAAATTCATTCGTGAAAGTGTAAGCCGAAAAGCAATCTGTGATGTGTCTGGCGAATTACGTAGTGATCGTGATGTGAAGAGAACAAGAGGGAGGAAATCACAAGCATGATGTTTGAGGAGAATGTGACTGAAAATGAAAACACTGAATTCAGTATATCATTTATTATTTTTTACAAAATAAGAACCTGTTTCAGCTATAATAAGACGCTTTTGACAATGTTGATTACAGTACTCTCTTTCAAATTGTAAAGGTGGCAGGGTAAAATACAGGAAGGGAAAGGGTATTTACAATTTCTGCAGAAACCAGATGGCAGCTACAGAGTCGAGGGACATGAAAGGAAGCAGTGGCTGAGAAGGGAGTGAGGCAGGGTTGTGGCCTATCGCCAATGTTATCCAATCTGTATATAGAGCAAACAGTAAAGGAAACAAAAGAAAAATTCTGAATAGAAATTAGAGAGGAGAAATAAAAACCTTGAGCTTTGCCTATAACATTGTAATTCTGTCAGACACGGAAAAGGAGGTGGAAGAGCAATTGAATGGAATGGACAGTGTCTTGAAAGGAGGATATAAGATGAACAACAACAAAGGAAAAGCGAGGCTAATGGAATGTCGTCGAAGTAATTGGATTAGAAAATTATATTAGGAAATGAGACACTTAAAGTAGTAGATTAGTTTTTCTATTTGGGTAGCCAAATAAATGATGATGGTCAAAGTAGAGAGGATATAAAATGTAGACTGGAAACAGCAAGGAAGACGTTTCTGAAGAAGAGCATCGCAGTGAGGGAGGAGTATGGAAGTAAGCAGTAATTCTGTTCGGATTGACTACCTCTGCTTTGCCAAAAGATATTAAAAAGATTCCGGAACATCGCAGGTTTTCTACAAAACTGGAGAAACTGGAGTTATAAAACGAGCACAAATGGTACCGCTGGAAGCTCGTCACCAGGGCCTTACTGCTCATGTGCCAGTAACATCACTCACATGACCATAACGTCTAGGTATGAACGATAAGCCTCGGGTGATAGCAACTTAGCCAGGGATACTCAATACAGCCAAATTATGCTCGAGGAGACTTCAGCAGGAGGAATAAGGAAAGACTTCGAGGTTATCCCACACCTGTTCCAGACAAGCACACCATTGCCGCAGAATGTAATGTGCTGTTATCACCAACTGACTCAACTGTATCACCTCAGAACGCTGAAACACTTGACCTGCTTCAGGAATCATCACTACAAGTACTTCAACATTAAGTTTGCTTTAAATGTTATTAAATTTTTGCAGATAACATTAAAATAATTTAAGACCCATCACACATGCTGTCTTGTTTGCAGACTGTCATGTATGTTCCGTGAATTTATGCATTGTTAATCTGTTGAAATTCATAACATTAAAATTTGGGGGCCAGGGGATAAAACGTTGGTAGTTCAATATTTCTCCACACTTTTGGTGCCTTATTTCCGTTAATTTATGTAGTTGTACATTTCCTCATCTATGTGACCATTCCTAGTGAATGCCATCTGTCTTTCGAGTTACTAGTTTTACCCCTTGACGATTCAATATTCTTAAGTATAATTAAAATAAACTATCAGTCTTGTTTTTGTACTCACCTCACAGTAATCAAAAATTTTTCTCCTTGAGTAATACAAGCTCGCATACGCGTTTTAGTAAACAAAAAAATCTTCAAATGTGTGTGAAATCTTATGGGACTTAACTGCTAAGGTCATCAGTCCCTAAGCTTACACACTACTTAACCTAAATTATCCTAAGGACAAACACACACACACCCATGCCCGAGGGAGGACTCGAACAACCGCCGGGACCAACCACACAGTCCATGACTGCAGCACCTCAGACCGCTCGGCTAATCGTGCCGGCCAGCCTGGGCAGACTGGTAAAACAGAACAGGCGGCGAACTGAGGCGAAACTACTATCAGACACTAACGATGGGAAGAGTACAGGAGTGTCCGAGCACACAGTGCACCGAACATTCCTAACGATGAGCCTCCGCGCTCGGAGACCCGTCCATGTACCAGTGTTAACAACAATTCAGCAACTACAGCTGAAATGGACACTTGACCATCGGCACTGCGCATTGGTGCAGTGGCAGAGCGTTGCATGGTCTGATGAATCCTGATACCTTCTTGATCATGCCGATGGTAGGAAGTGAATCCAACGTCTTCCAGGGAAACAGCTCTTTGATACCTGTACCGAAGGGACGAAGATAAGCTGGCGGTGAGTTCAAATGGCTCTGAGCACTATGGGACTCAACTGCTGTGGCCATAAGTCCCCTAGAACTTAGAACTACTTAAACCTAACTAACCTAAGGACATCACACACATCCATGCCCGAGGCAGGATTCGAACCTGCGACCGTAGCGGTCGTGCGGTTCCAGACTGTAGCGCCTTTATGCGGTGAGTCCATTGTGCTCTGTAGTATATTGTGATGGGTATCCATGGATCCAGTGGAGCTCGTCGAGTCACCGTGACAGCCAAAGAGGATCGTACATTGGTTGCAGACCACCTCCACTCCTTCATGACGCTCATGTTTCCCGACAGCTCTGGCATTTTTCAACAACATAATGCACCATGTCACAACACATCAGAGTGATGGAGTGGTTCCAGGAACACATTTGTTGTATTGGCCACCGACTCGTCAGATCTCAAACCCAACGAACACTCCTAGCATGTGATTCAACCTGATGCCAGAACTCATCGTCCGCCGTCGCTGGAATTTAAGGAGTTAGGTGACTTTTGCGAGCAGATGTGGTGCCAAGTCCCTCGAGCGACGTACCAAGGCCTCAGTCCATCCATGTCACGACGCGTCGCCGCTGCTACCCGTGCCAAAGACGGACATACTACGTATTAGGTAGGTGGTCATAATGTTTTAGCTGTTCACTGTGATCTGTTAATCTTAAAAACAAAACTTGAAATTTGTCTTTTGTGCCATTTCCTGTAACTAGTGCTAAGACTCGAGCACTTTGTGTGTCCGATAATCTCGAAAAACATTGAAAAAGGTGACAGTCTGATTCACAGCCACGAAACATCCCGAAATGAACTGATATCATGTGCAGGGGCTTTCAGTATGTTGTTTCATACTTACTGTCGCAAGCAGCCACTTGCAGTATGATTACATCTTCTACACGCTACAGTGGCAGAAGAAGGTTTCCCATATGAGAAGACATACCAGGTTCGAGAGGGCCGGTTTTAAACGTGTGATTGTGTATCAGAAGTATGTGTCTGCATGTGTGGTAAATTTCTTGTCTGTTCAGATTCTCTAGTGCCCTTCACTCTCTACAACACTTGTACCCAGCAAATAGAGTAGTCCTAAACATCGAGAACGCCCTCCTGCAAGTGCAGCGACTGGGGAAAGAGGTGTCTTTCTGCTCCGTACCAGGGGACGTGGGTACGCGGGGAACGAAAGGGAGGATCTAGCAGCCAAGTAGGCTTGACGTGATCCTCAGTTATTTCTGTGTGCCATCCCCTGCATGCTATAGCCTCGCCGTTGAGATACGGCGTCTCGCGTCGGTGGGAGGATGAGTGGCTGGACGTGACAGACAATAAGATCACATCGCGTCCGTGGCGTACCTCCTTCCAGTCACGTCGACGGGATGTCTTCCTTGCTCGTCTTTGCACAGACCACAACACTATGACGCATGGCTTTTTGCTCCAGCGAGAGGACACTCCACTATATGGTGCCTCTGGAGTATAGGTCACTGTGGGCCACATTTTAACAGACTGTTTTTTATTATCCGACCACCGGTCCGCGGCAGTTTGCCGACTTAGCTGCCCACTATTTTAAGTGGTGTTCTAACAAATGTATTTCGAATTTTAAATTTTTGTGAAATATCCACTATTTTACCCAAGGTTTTAGGGAAATGCTTTAAACATGTTAACAACGTTGAAACGTCCCCTTAGAAAAATTAATGAGTGACTGTGCTGATAAACCTCTTACATTACTTTCTTTTCAAACAGCTGAGCAGAACTGAACGTACTCAGACATTTCTCACTTTACTTATTCTGATCGTCAGTAAGTTGACACACAATATTTTTAGCGCAACGCAATCTGACTTTTAATAACCCTACAAAAGAATGGCCCTGACTGACAATAACCTATACCTTCCGTCAATCACTTACCTCACAAAAATCTTCGTTACTCAAACTACTGCAATACAGCGAGCACCAATACTGCCAGCTAAATAAAAGATTCTAACTACTGAAGTCACTAACTACTGATAGGCATAGTTAGCAAATGAAAGATTTTGATAAATAACAAACAATTTATTTACCCTATTAGTGTTCAAAAGTCATTTATATATATATATATATATATATATATATATATATATATATATATATATATATATATAAAAATCAGTTCATGACATCCAGTCTTACAAATTTACTGTCTCTGTCCAGATCATCCGCTCTCAAAACTCTGCTATCTCTCTCTCCACATCCACCACTGCTGGCGGCTCACCTCCGACTGCGCAACGCTACGCGCTGTTAACATCCAGCTGCCCAACACTACAATAGCCAACAACAATGCAAACCAACCACAGCCTTCACACAGCACAGTCAGAGATTTTCATATAGAGCGCTACGTGGCGTTAGCAACATAAAAACCTAAACAGCCTACTTACAACGTGACTGGCTCACCCACGTGTTTTGTATGTGGTCAGCCTGTGCCTTTCTTTTAGCTCCTTTGCCGTTTTGGTTGTTTTTCAATCTCTACCTTTAGTCCTTCTCTGTCGTTTTAACGAATATGAATAGACTGATTGTGTGGTCAGCTAGACTGAGAAATTATATTTTTCAGTGGCTGTAAGGACGCTGATAACTTCGCCGTTGATCGCGCGCACGCTCCAAACACACACACACACACACACACACACACACACACACACACACGTGCGCGAGCTTTGTGTTGGGTTGGCGAGGGGGGGGGGGGGTAGGGGTGCTGGCAGGAGAGGAGAAGAATAAATAATGATGGAAGAGTGTCGCAAATCAAAGCGATGCGGTCCCAGTAGCAGGGGAAAGCGGCGCGCGGCGGAGTAGTCGGCGCTAATGACAGGCCGTTTTCTGTTCGGGACGGCAGGCGGCGGTCCTGTGATTAACGCACCACGCCGGGCAGCGCCGCAGCTGCGGGGTAAACAGCACGTTTAAACAGCGTCGCAGGGCGCTGCGTCTGACGCGGACCGATCCACGGATTGGCGCTCTCGGGCCGCGCTGCGACTGGCCCGCCAACCTTTCAGTTCCGGCCTATTTGAAAAGCAGACTCCTGCCTGCCGCGTATCAAAAGGATTTATGAAAGCTGCCGTGTCACTCAAACCTACAGACCGTTTCTGCTGCTGCTCTGCTACTGGGCAGCTAAAGGGACGGAGTCTGATTTCTCCTCTGGGGTTGTGTATCAGTGCCGCACAAGGCCCAAATAACGAGTGAATACATTGACATGTATTTCCCTTTGGTCATGTTCCACAAACCTTTGCTTTTATGTAACCTGTGCTTCCGGTTAATTGTCCTATTTCTTGTACAGTATCACTATACTATTAATATAGCACGCAGAAGAACAAAACAAATTGCACAACGATTTAGGAGAGACATCTGTATGGTCCGAAAATTGTCAATTACGCTAAATAATGATTGGTGTGGGGTCATCCATATGAGTGTTCAAATGAATCAGCTAAACTTCTGTTACACGATAAATCGAGCAAGTCTAAAGGCAGTAAATTCTACTAAAGACCTAGGAATTACGGTAATGAACATCTTAAACTGGAAAGAACACACAGAAAATGTTGTGCAGAAGGCGAACGAAAGACTGTTTTACTGGCAGAACACTTAGAATTAGCAACAGATCTGCTAAAGAGACTGCCTACACTTACCTCGCCCGTCCTCTTTTGGGCTACTGCTGCGCGGTGTGGGATCCTTAGAAGGTAGGATTGAAGGCGTACATCGAGCCAGTTTAAAGAAGGGCAGCACGTTTTGTATTATCGAGAAATAGGAGAGAGCATGTAACGGACTTCAAATGGTTCAAATGTCTCTGAGCACAACGCGACTTAGCATCTGAGGTCATCAGTCGCCTAGAACTTAGAACTAATTAAACCTAACTAACCTAAGGACATCACACACATCCATGCCCGAGGCAGGATTCCAACCTGCGACCGTAGCGGTCGCCCGGATCCAGGCTGAAGCGCCTAGAACCGCACGGCCTATAACGGACTTGATTAAGCATTTGACTTACATTGCATTAATCGAATATTTCAAGATCTTCGATTGGGTGAAAGGAAGTAGGCTATGAGAAACACTCTACCGCAACAGTTTCGCAAAACACCTGCAGAAAACCTGTACACAGACATATACATCCAGTCTCTTAGGAAGCTACTACGACGAGACGATAAAGTCAACAGTAACCGACTTAGAAGTTACATATCGCCAACGTCGGGCAGTTCCCCAGTACACTCCTTATCCTGTACTGTGACAAAGTTGTGTAGTACCAGGTAGGAAAATTGCTAAAGTATCGATACATGGATATACCGACACTTTTTTTTCAAAAACCGTCGTTAATTATCGGCGGTACGTTTTCTCCGATATATCTATATCTAAATGATGCAATTTCCGGTAAGCATTTGAAATAGTTCTTCTGGAATTCTAATAGAAAACAAGTTTTCTTCCACTATGTAAAGGAGTCTTACTATTTTTGGAGCTTCGATCACGTTCAGTCTTTCTCTTTGACTATGTGAAGCAAGTATAGGTGGCATAAACGAAAAATCCTATTGCACTAAAGGGTGGCAGTATGAATGTAGTAATAAGATTTCCAATGTGAAGAAATAGCACATCAGTTGCGTTAAGAAACAATTTTTAATGCAACTAGCGTGCTATTTCTTCAAATCTGCATTATTCAATAACAGTTGCTGAAAATGTTGAAGAAAACTCTACATGACAAGATTGGTCCTTGCGGTGAGTGGGTACGTGGGAGGGAAATGCTGACGTAATCAGCAGGGAAGTCGACATGAAGAGTTCTGGACAGTTCGATACATGAGGAAACCGAACGAGGGACCCGCTGGACACCTTTCATTGTGCCACTTGCCTGCAGTTACCATGGTTATCGCCAAGTGAGAACGTGCAACGTTTTCCTTTCAATTCTTGCTCTGAGGGGGATAAGCCGGCTGCTAGCTTCTTGATGTACAGAATACATAATAATGATAAACTACTTTAATATACAGTTCTAAAACCGGCAGTGTATTTACAACGTGCAGCCGAAATTTTTATAGGTAGGTCTGTCGATATTTTTTCCGTGGGTGTATTGGTGGACTTTGTCTCGATATATCGATGACAGATAATGATATTTTCTTAAATATCTATATATAGGATTCCCGATGTTTTAAAAAAACATCAACAGTCCAAGTGCAAGGTTCGGCTTCAACTAAAGTATTAACACATTACCATTCATCGTGAGCATGGTGGTCATATTGTTTGCTTTCAGATGTATACAACTATGGAAATTTGCTTGTCTTCAGAAAAACATATTACTCTTTGCCGATCACCAGGCTGTTATGACCTCTGAAGACAACGTTCAAATAACAGTCCATCTGCTACTTAGCATAGTGAATATAAGTCTGAAAAACTAAAACCGAATGTATGTACTTTAAGGGAAAAGCAAAAGTAAAATCAGATATAAGCCTAAGTGACACCAGTCTTAAAGAAATAGCAAACTTTTATTACTTAGCCCGCAATACGGCATATGAAAACGAACGAAGCGACGAAGTAGATTTGGCTGGTGTGGCCACGGGTAATTTCGCAGTCGGGACGACGCTGTCCAACACGTGTCGCACACGTGTCATTCCAACGCAACCGTTGAGCGGTATCAGCGATGGCCCAGTAGAAATTCTTGCAGCTGTATTTGTTCGTAAATGTTCTTCATTTCGACATAATTCTGGCAGCCTCCTAACGCTTTACGTACTCAAGCGTTTTCTACGGATCAACAGTGTGGTCAAGACTCGTTTTGCAAACACGACTGACCGGACGCTGCTGGATCGCGTGAATCTCCTCATTCCATAACAAACTATAATTTTTCCCTGCAGAGTGCTTTCTTTGTGTTTTGTATGCACTGTTAAACCGTTGTGATCTTCGATGTTTCAGCCGTACAGTGAGTTTAACTCATCTTCTACATCCCCTATTAGTCTAATTAATAATTTCATTTTATACTGAAAATTGCGCTTTTGGCATTTCAGTTTCGCTTTTCCATTATATTATTTGGTCTCAGAAATTGCCTGTTACCTTCTCAAGTTATATTTCTTTCTTATTCCTTTCCCACCATGGTTACTTCCAGGGCAAGTTCCTGAAGTGAGGTCCGCAGCTGCTTCCGTAATCAGCAATTATTTCCCGCAGTCGCCTTTGTCACTTTCTGGTAACCCTTCTAGATCGACTCTAATTTTCGGGATGTTTTGGCCTGTGATCTTTGCAGGGATTGTAACGACTGGATGTCCCATTTTATTAACCTGGCCTAATTTTTGGAATCTGAATCGGATCCCATTTCACCCCACAGGTGGTTTTCTCTGCAGATTCAGGTGCAGTTATCATCTGCTCGCGTCACTACCGTGCATTTAATGTCGAACCTCAGAGCTGATGTGTGTTTCACACAGGCCGCATGCGAAGTTCAGCAGCGACGACAGTAGCAGAGCGACGTTTGAGGCAGTCTGCTCCCCAGTATTTCGTGCCGAATCGCTTGCGGCAGGATTCTTGATCGCTTTGTTATTCAGTCTACTACGGGTTGCGTTACGTGAACAACTTTGTAGCTTCGTAACACACTTGTTACCTGTTGTACAACATTACCATCCACGTGACCTTGTACGAGTCTGTGTATTACACGGGGTACACTACTGTAGCCTTACATTCTGCACTCAAAATTATTTGGTAACGTGCTAAGATCACGGCCCAGTTACAGGAGGCTCCACAGCATTTAATGACGTATCACTACGTTCCCCTTTCAAATTACGCACTTTCCTAATGTCTAAAAAATAACGATAAGTATACGTACGTTATGATGAGAACAAGTATCAATCACAAAAATACTCAAACTCTTATGTTCCGGGTCTATCGTCTCGAGCAAATAATGATTTCCCAGGCAACTTTTCAAGTGTGTGTGTTCATTCGCGCAGAAGACATGAGTGTTATTAAGCAGTATTCTTTTCCTTTGTAAGTTAATCAATAACAAGAATTCCTTTTGTGCATCAAAGACAGCTTGGAGGTACTAGCCACATGAAAATCACAAAATAAATAAACGGGCCAACAAACAGTGAAAAACTACAATGTTAATTAACATAGTTCTTTCGGTAATTACGTCTCAACAGCCAGCAGCTTTTGAACAATTATCAACTGTAAATTCCTACAGTTATGACTCACTTAAAAATCCCATGCATTTCAAGATTAACCTCACATCACCCATTAATCCTCGTACACCATGCATAATGTGTAATGTGCAGTGGTTTTTGAGCTAAGTGTGTATGCTGTCTCATGAAATTTGTGTGAACCCATAATTCATGACTTACGTTGTACATATTTTTGATCAAATTTGTTACCACGGAAGGCCTCTTACAGCCATATGTGATTAAACTAAACCAAAGTCCTTCCCAACAGGTCTTGGAACGCCCAACGGACCGACCGGCCGCCGTGTCGCCCTCAGCACTGGCGTCACTGGATGCCGATAAGGAAGGGGGGGGGGGCATGCGGTCAGCACACTGCTCTCCCGTCCGTATGTCAGTTTAAGAGACCGGAGCCGCTACTTCTCAGTCAAGTAGCTCCTCAGTTTGCCTCAGAAAGGCTTGAGGTGTCGGGTCAGAGGGGTGTTCTGCACACAAATTCGACACAAAGCAGCTCAATAGGCTGTGGAGTGGAAGGGGTAGGCTAGCAATAGAACAGTGCATCACCATTGACTAGACACTCATTTATTGAACACATAAGTCAGGTATTACCCAAAAGGAACAATCAGTACGAATTACAAAATAATATTCTTTTCCTGTAAGTCACTCAAACATTTAAACAGGCAAATAGCAATCATTTAACTGAAAGCCTTTTAAGAAAGCAAGACTAGAAAATTTGAATGATGAGTTAAAATCATATTTTAATAGGCTCTGACCGAGAACATATTTTAAAACGAAATACTTCCTTTAAGGAACCAGCGATCAAAATTAATTACATAATACTCAACAACCATATTACATCCAAGACATTTAAGATTAAACAGTAATATATAACATCATCAAAGAACTGCAGCCCTAAGTTTTAAGCAGCACGTTTCAGATGGACTGCACTGCAACAGTACAATACAAGTTCCTCAGAGGATCTCCCAACACAGGAAGTTATTGCCGCAATCGACAAAATATCAACATCATTCCATGTATAGACCTAAAACAAACTAAAAGCCCTCTTAAGTTTGATACAGTTAATTCCCTTTCCACATAACATACATCACAAGTCTAGCCCCAGGACGGCACCGATACCCCGCGATTTAGCACGCGAAAACCTACAGCGATGCACTCATCACGTATCCTTACAAAATCCAAGAACAGAGAGCCGGCTCCCCAATAGCGGAACATTTAACCACGCGCAACGTGCGGGTTTGTGGGATGCTGATCTCGCCCTCAACACCAGTTCAAACACTAGTCCGCCTAAAACCTTGAACCACCATACACATTTCTTCAGTTACTGCATAGAAAGCCCATGTGATAGCAAACAGACCAGCATATGATAAAAGCTTAAGCAATTTCCTGACTAGACAACCCTTATGAATGGTAGCCGTATTATTTTTTTTAACGTGAGCACACCCACAATCAAAAGACAAACAACGCCAATTATAATGACAGTAGCACATACGGAAGTCGCAATGGTAACTTCTGCTCAGATTGGATACAAATCAGGGCGTGATTTAACACACCACAGAACAGTCTTTACAACATAACCGTCAATACAATAGCAAATTGCTCACACGTGTACTCCACCACGATTTCGATTCGAAAAGCCATAGACAAAACGTGGAGAACGTATCACTTAGACCAACATAATGGTGCTCCCTCAGTTACCCCAAATATCTGACTCCCTTAGTTGCATAGCAAAGAACCAGACCTAATGAAACCACCACAGTTTTCGCCTCTAAATTGTCACAGTACAAGTGAGACTCAAGATGATGATGATGATGATGATTAGTGTTTTAGGGCGCACAACAGCGAGGTTACCAGCGCCCGTTCCCAAAAGTTCAATTCAGAGCCGAATCGGGAGAGAATGGGTATTGTTCAAATTGCAAGATTGGACACAGCACATCAAAACAGGGAGATAAAACTAAAAATAAAATAGCAGTACAAACAGGTAAAAATAATTAACGGTGGCCGAGCGACCACTTACAAATAATTGGTGACCAAACCACTGGACAGCACATTAAGACTTCAATCCCAATATTTTGGGAAGAAGGCCAGACATCACACATAAACGTAAAACTCTAGCGACACTCGCCTCATTATTAGTTAAAAGAGAGGGTAGGTCTGGTGGGAAACTGAAATCGTCCCTCAAACCCGCATATAAAACACACTCAGTTAAAAGATGCCTTATCGACAGCTGTGTCCCACATGTCTGACATGTTGGTGGCTCCTCACGACGTAACAGAAAACCATGTGTCAAAGGACAATATCCTATTCTAAGCCGTGTAAGGGCTACATCCTCAGCGCGTTGTTGTCGGAAGGAGGTGAGCCACGGTCGGACAGAATCCTTCACCGCTCGCAACTTATTATCCCTCACGTCCAGCCACTGAGCTTCCCACCAACGCATGACCTTCCGAGTCACGAAAGACGTAATGGCATGCAGGGGGACGGAACAGCGAGCAGGAGGTGGGATGGAGCAAGCCTCCTTGGCAGCCGCATCTGCAAGTTCATTTCCAGGAATCCATATGTGCCCTGGAACCCAGCAGAAAATCACATCCTTACCCTGCTGTTGCAAGAGCAGGAGTGCGTCCTGCACCTCTTGCACCATCCGATCTGCTGGGTACATCTGTTCAAGAGCGTGTAGAACACTTTGGGAATCGGAGCAGATGATGAATTTCGTGCCACGATGTCGGCGCATATGCTCTAATGCTTGCAGAATGGCAAACAGTTCTGCATAGTAAACTGAGAACTGCTCTGGGAGCCCTATCCGATGGACAGTATCGGGAAACACAGCAGAGCAGCCCATAAAATCCCCCTGTTTAGACCCATCCGTGTAAACAGGAATAAAATTGGAATGACGTTCTAAAATCTCAGTAAGTTTAATTTTAAAAAAGTGGTCCGGGGTACAATACTTCCTGTAAGCAGCCAGATCAAGAAGTAATCTTGGCCTTTGTAGTCGCCAGGGAGATCCCCTCCTACTCCATCCCTGGTGGAGTACCTTAATACCCTCCAGGTGTACTGACTCGAGACTCTCCTTTGCACGGATGCCAAACGGCTTTGTTGCCGCCGGACGGTGGCGGAAGAGACGTGCCAGTGCCGGCTGGGAAAAAGTGTCGGACGCCAATGAAAGAGGAGTGGACTTGGCCCTGTACGCGTGCCGTACCACGAGGAGAAGACGCCGAATGGACAGCGGATGCTCTCCCGCCTCGACACACAGGCTAGCAACTGGACTCGTGCGATAAGCCCCCGTCGAAAGCCTAATACCCTCATGGTGAATCACATCCAAGATTTTGAGGTAGGAAGGTCTTGCAGAGCCATAAGCTTGACATCCGTATTCCAGTCGAGGTCGCACAAAGGCCTTATAAAGTTGGAGCAGACGTGCCCTGTCAGCGCCCCAGGATCTATGACTGACGCATTTAAGGACGTTTAAAGCCTTGAAACAGCGGACTTTTAGATCCTTTAAGTGTGGCAACCATGTGAGCTTCTCGTCAAAAATAAGCCCCAGATATTTCACTTTTTCCATAAAGGGGAGAACAGTGTCTCCTAGTTTTAAAACAGGGAGATTAAAAAGAGAACGGGAACGGTTAAAATCTACACAAACGGTCTTCTCCAGAGAGAATTTAAAGCCCGTGTTCTTAGACCATTCCTCCAATCGCACGAGTGTCAGCTGTAATTGGCGTGTAGCAGCTGTGAGGGAGGAAGACGCACAGAAAATGGAGAAATCGTCCACAAACAAGGAGCACTGCACGGGCCGTCGTACTGTGGACGCAATACTATTGATGGCAATTGCGAAAGCTGTCACACTGAGGACACTTCCTTGAGGGACACCGTTCTCCTGCTTAAAACGGTCAGACAGGACATTCCCAACCTTATACTTAAAATTCCTGTCCGACAGAAAGGATCGGATGAGTGTGGGTAAACGCCCACGGAAACCCCACTCATAAAGCTGCCGCAAAATGGTATGCCTCCAGGTAGTATCGTACGCCTTCTCCAGGTCGAAGAAAACCCCGATAAGGTGTTGCTTACGTAGGAAAGCATCTTGTATCGCTGTTTCGAGTAGGATCAGGTTATCTAGGGTGGAATGATACCTCCTGAATCCACACTGGCAGCGGGTAAGTAAGGATCTAGATTCGAGAACCCACAGCAGGCGCCTATTGACCATACGCTCAAATGTCTTTCCGACGCAGCTCGTGAGACTAATGCTACGGTAGCTACTGGGTTCGGTCCGATCCTTCCCCGGGTTTTAAAAGCGGAATTAAAATCGATTCTTTCCACGAACTAGGAAAGTCGCCTGTCTTCCAAATTTCAATAAAAAGTTGAAGGAGGACTTCCTTTGACCGCAGATCCAACTGCTGCAGCATGCTATACGATATCAGGTCTGGACCAGGTGCGGTATTCCGAGATATGGACAGTGCAGAGTCCAACTCCCACAAAGAGAAAGGCTGGTTGTATTCCTCAGTGTTCTGTGAACGGAAATCAAAACCAGCCCTCTCCTGTGTACCCCGATAGCGCAGAAATTCTGGGTCCTGGCTAGAATCGGCCGTAATAGTTTGAAAAGATTCTGCCAACGCCCGGGCGATGTCTCTCGGAGATGTTAGGAGACACCCCCGCTTACGTATAGCGGCTAGTGGCGGTCGAGAGTATCGCCTTGAGATCCTCCTAATGGCTTCCCATACTTTGCTTGAAGATGTGGACCTATTGATGGAGTTCAGGAACTCACGCCAAGACCTCCGTTTACTCTCCCTAACGATTTTCCTCGCCCGCGCCCGTGCTATTCGGAAAGTTGTCAGATGCGCAGCAGTGGGGCACCGACGGAGTCTCCTCAAAGCCGCCCGCCTGTCTCTGATGGCGGTACGACAGTCGTCATTTCACCAAGGGACAGGCTGCCTCACAGGTGTTCCCTTTGACTTTGGTATGGATACATCAGCGGCATGGTGCATCACCGCCGTAATGTGGTCCACCCAATCCTGGACGCCTTCACACCGTCCAAAAACAGCCAACTGCCGGTAGAGCGTCCAGTTTCCCTTCCGGAACAACCATTTCGGCGGCTGTGCGACACGACCCATTTCAACTGGCAGATGGAGCCAGATAGGGTAATGGTCGCTGCCATGAAGGTCGTCGTCGACGACCCACTGAGCAATGTCCGCAAGCACAGGCGAACAAATAGAGAGGTCTATGGCAGAAGACGAACCTGAAGCGGTGCTAAAATGCGTGGCCTGACCTGTGTTCAGCAGTTTGACGTCGGAAGTCCTGAGCAACTGCTCAATCATCTGGCCTCTGGGGCAGGTTTTGTTGGAACCCCATAATGCATTATGAGCATTAAAGTCTGATAAAATGAGAAAGGGACGGGGTAGCTGATCAATGAGCCATGCGAGGGCTTCACTGTCAATGAGCTCAGCGGGTGGTAAATACAAGGAGCACACTGTAACATGAACCTGGGCCAGGATCCGAGCTGCAGCCGCTTGTAGCGTTGTGGTTAAGGTCACAGGTGAGGAGTGGAATGTGCCCTTAATGAACACTGCCACCCCACCCTGAGCCCTATTACCAGTCAGGTCGTCTTTCCTGTACACGTGATATCCCGTAAGTACAGGCGTGTCAGTCTCTTTAAAATGTGTCTCTTGCAAAGAGATGCAAATGGGGTTTGCCTGTACTAACAGCCGCAATTCTGCAAGGCGAGGTCTGACTCCATTCAGATTCCACTGAAGTATGGGAGCCATATCAGCGTTTCGGTTTAGATTTCCCCCTGTCTTTGCGCCACGCGAGTGAGGCACTCGTAGAGCGAGTGGCAGCAGAGGGGCTGCCAGGTTCTGGGGAAGAGGTATCAAAATCCATGACGATGTCCTCCTCATCAGTCAGGGTTGCCATGACGACATCCGATGGTGCCTTTGGCACGTTTGACGTCAAACGCCGTGCCCCTTTCCCTGGTCCCGTTTTTTTTTTTTTTGGAAGCTGGGGATGGGGGAAGTGGAGAGGCACTCTGTTTCTGGAGGGCCTTCGAAGGCTTCACTGGAGCTTTCTCTGCAATAGCGGTGGGTGCAGGCGGAGCAGCCTGAATAGCTATATCGTTATTGGTAGTGCTCTGGCAGGTGCAAACACAGGTACAGGTATTGGTGGAGGATACTGCGACGCTGGACATGGTCTGCGTCGAAGCGTCTACTCGCGACGCACGGTTGTGCACCAAGGAGACATAGGATGTGGCAAAGACAGGGGGTTTTGTAGACCTATACTCTTTTTTGGCTTCCACATAAGGTAGCCTCTTTGTCACCTTGATCTCCTGAATTTTTCGTTCTTCCGCAAAGACGGGGCAGTCTCTGCTCCAGACGGGATGGCTCCCAGAGCAGTTTATACACAGCGCTGGAGATGTGCAGTTGGTCCCAGCTTCATGAGCTGCCTTGCCACATATACCGCAGGTTGGTTCACCCCCACAACTCATTGTCGTATGGCCAAATCGCTGACATTTGAAACAGCGCATAGGGTTAGGTATATAAGGCCGAACCCTAAGTCGGAGGAAACCAGCCAGAACGTATTCAGGTAAGACAGGCGAATTGAAGGCGCAATGAAAGTGGCAGATTTCTCAATAACTCCATTATTCCTACGTGTCCTTTGTTCCACGTCTACAATCCCCTGTGTTGCCCATTCTTGCTTCAGCTCGTCGACATCGATATCCATTAAATCACGGCAGGTGACAACGCCTTTACTGGAGCTGAGGGAATTGTGCAACTCGACAGTAATATCACACTCGCCTAACTTGGGTGACTTCCGAAGCAGCTCCACTTGCGTTGCCCTAGTAGTCTCAACTAACAGGGTACCATTCCTCAGGCGTTTGATAGATTTCAGTGTACCTGCGAGTCCTTCTAAACCTTTATGTATGTAGAAAGGAGACACTTTTTCAAATGAGCCCTCCTTCCTCTTAATCACGATGAAAACATTGTCATTTACGACTCCATGAGCCCTGTTACTCTTTTCCATCTGCATATCAGGAGGACTAGCCTCCCTCATGCGCTTGACTGATTGCGAAGTTGGTGAAGGGAAATACGTGGTTGCCATGTGCGTCCCACGAGCAGCTAGGGAACGAAACGTCAGCCCAGACAGAGCCCCACATGCCTGGGTAAGCATTATACAACTGAGGTGCGGCAGGTTGCTCAGAGGTCGCCCGCTAGCGACTGTTCCACCTCAACAGCCATGCATCTTATTGGCGCGCAGCACACCTTAAGATTGAAGGGTTTTTTAGAGAGGTATGTACCATCCTCGCGATCCAGGCAATCAAGCCAAGATCCCCGGTCCCTGCGACACAACGTTCCACCGTTGCGCCACACGGTGGTCGCTGAAGCATGCCCAGAGCTTACGGTGTCAGAGGACTGGCGGCGCACACCAGTCCCCAGCTCGGGGATCCCGGGTTCGCCAAGCCCGTACCCAGCACATAAATGCTGAGTCCCCTGAGGGGGTGAGACTCAAATACAAATTAATTTTACATCACCAGTTCCCCTATAGTCAATACAAGCGCCTGATTTTCACCCGTTTATAACGGCAGGCAGCTACATCGTACGGAAAAGAGCGTAGACACAAGCTCTTACCAATTCTCTTCTCCGAAAGCAGCCACAGCAACTGTCGCGAACCAATGGGAAATCCAAGGCAAAAATCGTTACTCCTTCACACAAATTACAGGACGCCCGCTTCCCGTTGCTTGCTACGGCGCCTTCCATTCAGAGCCAACTTGTATATCTCCATGCGACAGGTCCGGTCCCACACTCGCTACGTCAACCCGACAACCGTCTTCCACCATGTCCCGGAGCACACCACCCAGGACCTCGCCTCGTTACTCCTCGCGTAGGCCCCAGAGGGCGCTGCTTACCACCCTGACCGTGGCAGGAAAGATAAACCACCAGAGTGGCACTATCGATATGAGCCACCACGGCTCAGGGCTGAGTGCAACCCGCTTGCCAACAGTGCTCGGCAGACCGGATGGTCAATCACCCAAGTGCTACCAAAGCCCAATAGCGCTTAACTTTGGTGATCTGACGGGAACCGGTGTTAACACTGCGGTAAGGCCGTTGCTATAATGTGAGTAAGGCATGTATAATGATTATTATCTTCATAAATCTGTTTACAACTACACTATGTTTGTGAAAGTGGCACTTAGCTGTCAATACATAAGACGAACTGCATGTTGCAGGCACCGTCTCTTCTTGGGTCTTGTAAGACATATATTTCAATTTTTTAATGTGACAAATACACTATAAGGCAAAAAATGGGGCATCACGAAGGAATTATCCTAATGGGACGGAAATCGGTATACGTGTATACATGCACAGACAAACAAATGATTGCAATTTCTGAAAAAAAAGAATAATTTATTCAAGAGAAAGAGCTTCACAAATTGAGTAAGTCAGTAACTCGTTGGTCCACCTCTGGTCGTATTTAAGCTGTTATTCGGCTTGGCATTGATTGCTACATTATTTGGGTGTTCTCCTCAAGAGTATCGTGCTGGATTATGTCCAACACGTCAAAATCCCGAGACGATCGCAGGGCCCTGTCCATAACGTTCCATAGGATTTCAGGTGGTGAAAGATCGGGCAACTTTGCTAGCCAAGGTAGAGATTAGCAAGCAAGAAGAAAAGCAGTAGAACCTCTCGCTGTGTGCGGGCGGGAATTATCTTGCTGACATATAATCCCAGTACTGCTTACCGTGAAGGGTAAGAAAAAGAGGGGCATAGATAATCGTCGATGTCCCGCTGCGCTGTAACGGTGCCGCGAGTGACAACCAAAGGGGTTCACCTATGGAAAGATGGGCACTCCAGACCATCACTCCTGGCTGTCCGCCCGTATGGCAGGCGACGGTAAGGTTGGTACCACACCAGTGTCCAGGGAGTCTTCAGACACGTCTTCGGCCTCAAATCTCCTTGACTGCAGAAGAACTGTCTTCAGTTGAGAGGCACCCACATGCCTTGCTCATACTGTGGCATCAAGCAGTCAGGCCTGCAAGATGAGTGGTATGCCAAGCGAGTAGATTCATTCTTATTTATCGAGTAACATGAACTCTAGTACTCACACTTAAGTTACAAGTTATCCTCCTATATGATTAATACGCAACGGAAACACGCCGCTGACTATCAGTAATTTACAGAACTCTGACTGTACACTACGCACTGGCAATACCACATTTTCTTTTTGTCTTTTTATTTAACGGCTTATGTCAACACGTGGCCACCGCACTGAATATGAATGGCGCACACATCATAAATTCGGGACATTATGACAACATACAATTCGAAGGAAAATTCCACCAATCTTTTTCTTTTCACTATCTTATTTATTCCGATAAATTCTCTAACCTAAACGCACAAATTCTACAACCTACAACAATAACACATGAGAAGTTCCGCCCAGTGGGCCTTGCTTTACAATGGTGAATCTCTATATTATGGTCTCGTAATTATTTTTAACGCTACAGTGCACTTTCTGGATAGGCTGGTGGATCTTTTATTATACCTCACACTTCGACTCTCACAATCATCATCACTAAACTTTCCTCCAGACCGAGCGGTACTGAAGGAACAAGCATAACCCACTAATCTTTTGAAACTACCTCGCTACTCTCCCATGCAAACCAGACATACCCAAATTACATGACATACACCACACTACAACATGAAATACTACACAGAGAATGGTCACAACATTATCACTTTCAGCTTTCCCACTTCAATTAATATTTATCCCAGTTTCACACGACACTGCCCCACTTCATAATTCTACTTTCCTACTATGATTTCTGGAGATATTTGCACGTCTTCCTGTGCAATGCAAGCCAAGTGGCGTTGCTGGATAGACGGCCGACTCACCTTGCTTCTCTCTCAGAGTTTGAATCAAGCGTCACACGGAATCATCTCACGCAAAGTAATATTAAGAACATCACACACTTGAGTCCTCAACTGATACCATGGACGAGTACTTCTCTTTATCCTTTGTCTCATACACAGATTGAGACTCACACAGTACTCACCACGTGGAAGTACTCGTCTCTAATTTCAAGTCCTGCACACGCCATTTCTTAAATATTTCAACTTATTGTGCACACGCTATTTCTTAAATATTTCAACTTATTGTACACACGCTAGTAATTCAGCTTAACTTAAGCACACGGAAGTATTTCAACTTATTGCTACACGTGGCTTCATTGTGACCGTTGGTCACTTCCGAAAATTACTACAATCCCTTTAATATTACCTGCCTGACATTTAATTCTCCCCACAAAAGTTCTTGGAATAGAGAAATTATTATTTCAAACTACTCTTAAATATTCCACATGCATACCATGTCTCCACTCTTTCGTCATTACGGAGCACAACTAAAACAGGTCTTAACAGCACAAGATCCAGCGGCAGAGTGTCGAAACATGGCCGTTCTCTAGGTCCTCTCCCATCTCTGTCGAGGTGGGGGAAGCACCTTGCTATCGTATAGGTCAGCCACATTTCAGGCGCTCAAAGCTCTGGTAAATTTCATCTCTTTGGTCCCACCAAAGGTGGCCAAAGGATCGACTCAAAGATGATCATATATTCACATTCACTATCTGCGGTTAGCAGACGACCATACATTCATTCATTTCACAGATCTCACCAAACTGGTTGTAGGGATTTACTTTGTGGGAGTGCACATGTGATCAATTCAATAAATAAATTGTCATTCTTTCCCACACTGGTATCTGGCTTCGCTGTATTAATTGAAATTGAGCTATTTTACAAAAAAAAATGTGTTGTTCTGACAAAAATAATGAAGTATGTTGTACCTATTTTCAATGTCGAGCGGTACTGTACCCCTTCACAGTCAAGGGCTGTGCTTCAGACTGAACCCGGATGACTGATGGTACGGTTTTGGAGGCGTGCCGGACAGTGGTGGTATACGAACCTGACTGTCGCCCGCCATACGGGATGATATCTGGGAGTGACGGTCTATACTCGTCATCTGCGGCACTAATGCAACACAGAGTTACATCAAAGACATTCTAGGACCTATTTTGTTGACCTTCATTGCAGGTCATCCTAGGCATACATTTCAGCAAGATAATACCCTCCAGGACATGGTGAGAAATCCTACTACGTGCCTTTGTGGTTACCAAACTACACCTTAGCCAGTAAGGTCGCCACATAGGTCGCTGGTTCTCTCCCCGTTTGAGATCCTGTGGAGCATTATCGGCGGAGTTCTCCAAGCAGCTCGTGATTCTGAGGAGCAAACGCTCCAGTTCGACAGAGTTTGGTCCCATACTTCTCACGAAAATAGTCCCCCATTGAGATCTCCGGGTGGGGACTACTCAGGAGAACGTCGATATCAGGAGAAACAAAACTGGCGTTCTACGGATCGGAGCGTGGAATGTCAGATCCCTTAATCGGGCAGGTAGATTAGGAAATTTGAAAAAGGAAATCGATAGGTTAAATTTAGATGTTCAAATGTGTGTGAAATCTTATGGGACTTAACTGCTAAGGTCATCAGTCCCTAAGCTTACACACTACTTAACCTAAATTGTCCTAAGGACAAACACGCACACCCATGCCCGAGGGAGGACTCGAACCTCCTCCAGGACCAGCCGCACAGTCCATGACTGCAGCGCCCTAGACCGCTCGGTTAATCCCGCTCGGCTGCATTTAGATGTGGTGGCAATCAGTGTAATTCGATGGCAGGAAGAACAAGACTTATGCTCAAGTGAATACAGGGTTATAATTAGAAAATCTAATAGGGGTAATGTAGGAGTAGGTTTAATAATGAATTAAAAATAGGGGCGTGGATAACCTACTCCGAAAAGCATTGTGAAGTACTGTGGTAGCCAAGATAGACACGTAACCCACGCCTACTACAGTAGTACAAGTTTGTATGTCGGCTAGCTCCGTAGATGACGAAGAGATAGAAGAAACGTATGATGAGATAAAATAAGTTATTCATATAGTGAAGGGAGACGAAAATATTGGAATTCGATAGTAGGAGAAGTAAGTGAAGGAAAAGTAGTAGCAGATTATGGAATTGGGGTAAGGATTGAAAGAGGAAGCCACCTGGTAGAATTCTGCACAGAGCATAACTTAATCATTGCTAATACTTGGTTTAAGAATCATGAAAGAAGGTTGTATACGTCGACGAGGCCTGGAGAGACTGGAAGGTTTCAGTTGGATTATACAATGGTGAGACAGAGATTTAGGAACCACGTTTTAAACGGTAAGGCATTTCCAGGGGAAGATGTGAACTCTGACCACAATTCGGTTATGAGCTGTAGATTAAAACTGAAGAAACGGCAAAAAGGTGGGAATTTAAGGAGATGGGACATAGATAAACTGAAAGAACCAGAGGTTTGTGAGAGTTTCAGAGAGAGCATTAGGGAACGACTGACAAGAACGGGGGAAAGAAATACAGTAGAAGAAGAATGGGTGGCTCTGACGAAATAGGGAACGCAGCGGAGGATCAACTAGGTAAAAAGACGAGGGCTAGTAGAAATCCTTGGGTAACAGAACAGATAGTGAATTTAATAGATTAAAGGAGAAAATATAAAAATGCAGTAAAGGAGGCAGACAAAAAAGAATACAAACGTCTCAAAAATGAGATTGACAGGAAGTGCAAAATGCCTAAATAGCAATGGCTACAGGGCAAATATAAGGTTTTAGAGGCATATATCACTAGGGGTAAGACAGATACTCTCTACAGGGCAATGAAAGAGATCTTTGGAGAAAAGGGGACCACTTGTATGAATATCAAGACCTGAGATGGAAAATCAGTTCCAAGCAAAGAAGGGAAAGCAAAATGGTGGAAGGAGTATATAAAGGGTCTATACAAGGGTGCTGAACGTGGGGGAAATATTATGGAAATGGAAGAGGATGTAGATGGAGATGGAATGGGAGATATGATACTGTCTTGGGAGAGCCAGCCCTGACAAAACTCTACCATCTGCTGAGCGAGATGTATAAGGCGAAATCCCAAGAAACCAAGTGTTGACAGCTGTGAAAATTACCGAATTATCAGTTAAATAAGTCACTGTCGCAAATTACTAACGTGAATTCCTTACAGTCGAATGGAAAAACTGGTAGAAGCCGACCTCGGGGAAGAGCAGTTCGGATTCCGTAGAAATGTTGTAACACCTCAGGCAATACTGACCCTACGACTTATCTTAGAAGATAGATTAAGGAAAGGCAACCTGCGTTTCTAGCATTTGTAGACGTAGAGAAAGCTTTTGACAATGTTGATTGGAATACTCTCTTTCAAATTCTGAATGTGGCAGGGGTAATATAAAGGGAGCGAAAGGCTATTTACAATTTGTACAGAAACCAGATGGCAGTTATAAGCGTCGAAGGGCATGAAAGAGAAGCAGTGGTTAGGAAGGGAGTGAGACAGGGCTGCCGCCTATCCCCGATGTTATTCAATCTGTATATTGAGCGAGCTGCAAAGGAAACAAAAGAAAAGTTCGGAGTAGGAATTAAAATCCATGGATAAGAAATAAAAACTTTGAGGTTTGCCGATGACATTTTAATTCTGTTAGAGACAGTAAAGGACCTGGAAAGAGCAGTTGAACGGAATGGACAGTGTCTTTAAAGGAGGAGCTAAGACGAACATCAACAAAAACAAAACGAGGATAATGGAATGTAGTTGTATTAAATCAGGTGATGCTGAGGGAATTAGATTAGGACATGAGACACTTAAAGTAGTAGATGAGTTTTTCTATTTGGAGAGCAAAATAACTGATGATGGTCGAAACAGAGAGGATATAAAATGTAGAATGGCAAGGAAAGCGTTTCTGGAGAAGAGAAACTTGTTGGCAGCGAGTATAGATTAAAGTATCAGGAATTTTTTTCTGAAAGTATTTGTATGGAGTGTAGCCATGTATGGAAGTGAAACATGGAAGATGAATAGTTTAGACAAGAAGAGAATAGAAGCTTTCGAAATGTGGTGCTACGGAAGAGTGCTGCAGATTAGATGGGTAAATCACCTAACTAATGAGGAGGTACTGAACAGAATTGGAGAGAAGATGAATTTGTGGCACAACTTGGCTAGAAGAATGTACCGGTTGGTAGGACATGTTATGAGGCGTCAAGGGATCACGAGTTTAGAATTAGAGGGCAGAGTGGAGAGTATAAATCGTAGAGGGACACCAAGAGAGGAATATACGAAGTATCTTCAAAAGGATGTAGGTTGCAGTAGGTATTTAGAGATGAAGAAACTTGGACAATATAGAGTAACATGTAGAGCTCCATCAAACCAGTCTCTTAACTGAAAACCACAAAAACAGCCTTTCAGGATACCCAACAGCTCTAGGTTGGTTGGGTTAAAGATTAAAGGGACCAAACTACAAAGGTCATCGGTCCCTTGTTTCATAAAAACACAGAGCAGAGTGAAACTATCCACCAGGCAGGCGAAGCACTAAAAGAAAAATTCCGGGGGAAGAAAAGCGCCATAGTCCATTGGAAGATAACACGGAAAACAGAGCACAGCAACAAAAACAACATAGAGAACAAAGGCAGAAGGAATTAAAACTGCACAGCAGAGGACTGTGTGCTGGCTGATCACGAAAATAATAGGATGAGCCAGCCACTCTGCAACACGTTAAAACCTCCAGTCTAAAAGTTTAGGGCGGAGGCGAATCACAACACAAAACCAATTAAAAGAGAGAGCTCAAAAGAGGGTGATGGAAAAAAAAACTTAAATGGACCTATAAAAGACACTTGCGCGAATAAAACTTAAAATCCGATCCGCCATAGAGACATTGTCACCTAAAAGAGATGATAAAGCACCCTGGAGATGAAAAGTTCGCCTGAGGGCGGTTAAAAGAGGACAGTCCAACAATATATGGGCCACTGTCATAATCGCACCACAGCGACAATGAGGGGGGGTCCTCTCGACGCAGCAGATGACCATGCGTCAGCCAGGAGTGACCAATGCGGAGCCTACAGAGAACCACAGAATCCCTGCGAGAGGCCCGCATGGAGGAACCCCACACGGTCGTGGCCTCCTTTACACGCCGCAGCTTGTTGGGTACAGACAGGGTGCGCCATTCGTCTGCCCACATCCCAAAGACCCGACGGCGTAACACCGATCGGAGATCAGTTGCCGGGAGGCCGATCTCCAACGGCAGTTTGCGGGTGGCTTCTTTAGCTAACTTGTTAGCGTGTTCGTTGCCCGCTATCCCAACGTGTCCCGGGGTCCATATGAACACCACTGAACGGCCACGTTGTTCAAGAGCATCAACGGACTCCTGGATGGCAACAACAATGGGATGGCGTGGGTAGCACTGGTCAAGAGCCTGGAGACTACTGAGAGAGTCACTGCAAATGACAAAAGACTCGCCAGTGCTGGTACGAACACGCTCAAGGGCACGAAAAATAGCTGTTAGCTCTGCGGTGTAAACACTGCAGCCGTCCGGCAAGGAGCGCTGACATAGTCCGAATGAGCGTAAGCGTACCCCACACGGCCATCAACCATCGAGCCATCGGTATAGATAACCTCCGAGTCACGGGATGCGTCGAGGAGAGCAAGAAATTGGCGGCGCAAGACTGCAGGAGGAACTGAATCCTTTTGCCATTGGGAGAGGTCCAGCTGAAGATGCGGCCGACGGATACACCAAGGTGGTGTATGTGGGCGGACCTGAAAAGCAGATGGAAGAGGCAAAGACTCGAGTTCACTAAGGAGTGACCGAACACGGATCCCAATTGCGTGGCCTGATCGCGGCCGCCGGCGTGGAAGATGGACTGCCGCATCGGCGAAAAGGAGACGGTAGTTAGGGTGACGGGGAGAACAACGGACGTGGGCAGCATAGTTGGCTAAGAGTTGTTGACGCCGAATGTGGAGCGGAGGAACCCCAGCCTCAGCAAGTAGGCTATTAACAGGACTGGTGCGGAATGCTCCTGTCGCCTGTCGAACCCCACAGTGGTGAACGGGGTCCAGCAGTTGCAACGCTGAGTGCGACGCTGAGCCATACGCCACACTCCCATAATCCAGTCGGGACAGCACAAGGGCTTTGTAGAGCTGCAGCAGCGTGTTACGGTCTGCACCCCAAGTCGTGTTGCTGAGGCAGCGGAGGGCATTCAGATGCTGCCAGCACTGACGCTTGAGCTGACGAATATGTGGAAGACAAGTAAGCCGGGCATCGAATAGCAATCCCAGAAAACGGTAAGTGTCAACAACCCTGAGCTTAGCATCCTGATGATAGAGCTCAGGGTGGGGATGGACAGTGCGACGCCGACAAAAGTGCATAACACAAGTCTTCGCAGGAGAAAACTGAAACCCATGGGCTAGGGCCCACGCCTGTGCCTTGCGTATGGCTCCCTGCAACCGACGTTCTGCGACACCAATGGTGGAGGAGCTGAAAAAAATACAGAAATCGTCAGCACATAACGTGGGTGAGACAGACGACCCTACTGCTGCTGCAAGGCCATTAATGGCCACAAGGAAAAGGGGCACGCTCGATACAGAGCCCTGTGGAACGCCGTTCTCCTGGATATGAAGTGAACTATGGGATGTGCCAATTAAAACGAGGAATGTCCGAACAGATAAAAAATTCTGAATAAAAATGGGGAGAGAGCCCCGGAGACCCCACCCGTGCAACGTGGCGAGAATATGGTGCCGCCACGTCGTGTCATATGCTCTGGAGAGGTCGAAAAAGACGGAGACGAGGTGTTGGCGCCTGGAAAAAGCAGTGCGGATTGCAGACTCAAGGAAGACCAAAGCATCGGGGGTGGAACGGCCCCGACGGAAGCCGCTCTGGCATGGAGCCAGAAGACCCCGAGACTCGAGCAGCCAACACAGCCGTCGACTCACCATGCGTTCCAGCAGCTTGCACAGAGTATTTGTTATGCTGATGGGCCGATAACTATCCACAGTAAGCGGGTCCTTACCAGGCTTCAGCACCGGAATGATGGTACTTTCTCGCCACTGCGACGGAAAGACACCATCACCCCATAGGCGGTTGAAGATGGCAAGAACACATCGCTGACAGTCCGGTGACAGGTGTTTGAGCATCTGATTGTGGACGCCATCTGGCCCAGACGCTGTATCGGGGCACTGTGCCAGGGCGCTCTGGAGTTCCCACAAACTAAATGGGGCGTTATACGCCTCAGGGTGGCGAGAAGCGAATGAAAGCCGTTTGCCTTCCTCCAGGCGTTTGAGTGCGCGAAACGCAGGTGGGTAATTCCCCGACGCAGAGGCCCGAACATAGTGCTGTGCGAAATGCTCGGCGATTGCATCGGCATCGGTGGATACTGCCCCGTTGATGGTAAGCCCTGGGACACCTGTAGAGTACTGCAATCCAAAGATGCGCCGAACCTTCAGCCACACCTGGGAGGGGGAAGTACGGGAACCAATGTTGGAAACGTACCTCTCCCAACACTCCTGTTTCCGCCGTTTGATAAGCCTCCGTACCCGAGCACGGAGACGTTTGAATTAAATGAGGGTCTCCAAAGTCAGGTGCCGCTTATGTCGCTGAAGAGCCCGCCGACGTTCTTTAATGGCGTCAGCGACCTCTGCAGACCAGCAAGGCACCGACTTTCGCCGGGGGCACCCTAACGAACGAGGAATGGTACGTTCCGCAACGGAAACAATCGCTGCAGTCAGTTTTGTCAACCGCCACATCGATGGGACCATGGGGGAGAGAGTCGACAGTGGCAGCAGAGGAGAACGTGTCCCAGTTTGCCTTGCTAAATGCCCATCTAGGCGAGCGCGCAAGGGAGCGACGCTGTGGTAGTGAAAGGAAGATCGGGAAATGGTCACTACCACACAAGTCTTCGTGGACTCTCCAGTGGACCGACGGTACAAGCCCTGGCCTGCACAACGACAGATCTATGGCCGAGAACGTGCCATGCCCCACACTGAAATGTGTGGCAGCGCCAGTGTTTAAGAGGCAGAGGTCGAGTTGGGAGATGAGATTCTCGACCTCCCTGCCTCGGCCAGTAACCTTCGTTCCACCCCACAGGGGATTGTGGGCGTTAAAATCCCCCAGGAGAAGAAAAGGCGTGGGGAGTTGGGCGACAAGTGCAGCCAATTTGGTCAGGGAGACTGTACCACCTGGAGGGAGATAGACACTGCAGACGGTTATGTCCTGGGTAGTCCTTACACGGACAGCCACAGCTCCCAATGATGTTTGAAGGGGCACAGGAGCACTATATACAGAGGTAAGGACATACACGCAGGCTCCACCTGACACACAATTGTAAGTGCTACGGTTGCAGCAATTGCCCCTGTATCCACGGAGGACAGGGGTCCGCATTGCCGGGAACCAGGTTTCCTGGAGGGCAATGCAGAAAGCAGGTGTCAGGCTTAGAAGCTGCCGTAGCTCAGGGAGATGGCTAAAATAACCGCCACAATTCCACTGGAGGATTGTACAAAGTGTGTCCGGTAGGGGCATCCAGGCACTGAAAAAGCAAATTACTTGGCAGGGTCACATGCTGCCACCGACTGAGCGACGGACGTCACTACGGCCATCGTTTCTGAGGAGACGGCGAGATCAAGGTCATCAGGGGACGCAAAGAGCTCGACCTCGTCCTCAGAGGCTGAGCTGACAGGGAGCGTTGGTGCGGGAACCACTGGGTCCTGATCCTTCTTGGAGAGCTTCCTCTTCTCTCTCTTGTCTTTGGGAGGAGGGTTGGCATGCTGGGAGGGCTTTCCTGACACATTATCAGGAACAGAGGAAGAGCGTGAAGCCCTTCGACCAGCAGCTGGTGGCTTCTTCAGCCACTGGCTAGTGTCTTGTAAGACACTGGGGAAGTCCTTGGAAGGGACTCCCCCAAGGGATCCCTTCCGAACAAGTGAGGCCAGAGGAGGCTGTTGCGTCTCCAGCTGAGCAGCCTGAGAGAGCTGTCGCTTCTCCGGCTGAGGAGCCGGAGAGGGCTGTCGCCGCTCTGGCTGAGAGTTTGGGACTAACGTCGCCGGTTGCTTGGGGCGCACTGCTCCCAAACTCGGTGTTTTGGGAGCAGTGGAAGAGAGAGCGGCCTGTCCCAGCGGTGGGGCAGACGTTACTTGATTTCTCTGTGGGCCAACAGAGAAGATAGTCTGTGCAGGAGCTGGTGGCGGCAGTGTGACGGTAGCATAACTCCTCAACAGAGGTGTAGGGGTGAGTCGTTCTAATTTCTTCTTTGCCTCTTGGTAGCTTAAATGGTCCAAGGTCTTAATTTCTTGTATCTTCCGCTCTCGTTGATAGACTGCACAGTCTGGTGAGCAGGGAGTATGATGCTCCCCACAGTTAACGCAGGTGGGAGGCGGAGCACATGGAGCATTAGGATGTGGAGGTCGTCCACAATCACGACACGGGGGGCTGGAAGTGCACCTGGAGGACATGTGTCCGAATTTCCAGCACTGGAAGCATCGCATAGGGGGTGGGACATAGGGCTTGACATCGCACCGGTATATCATGACCTTGACTTTCTCAGGCAAGCAGTCGCCCTCAAAGGCCAGGATGAAAGCACCGGTAGCGACCCTATTATCCTTCGGCCCCCTAAAGACACGACGGATAAAGTGTACACCTCGCCGTGCCAGGTTCTCACGTAGCTCGTCATCAGACTGTAGCAGAAGATCTTTATGAAAAATAATCCCCTGGACCAAACTTAAGGACTTATGGGGAGTGACAGTAACGGGGATGTCACCGAGCTTCTCACAGGCGAGTAATGCCTGGGACTGCGCAGATGAAGCTGCTTGTATCAAAATGGCCCCACTCCTCATTTTGGAAAGAGACGCCACTTCCCCAAACTTATCTTTGAGATTGTGCAGAAAGAAAAGGGGCTTAGTCCCCAAAAACGAATCCCCATCAGTTCTGCTGCATACAAGGTATCGTGGCGAATATGGCTCCTGTCTGTCTGCAGCCCTACGTTCCTCCCATGGTGTGGCTAGGGAAGGGAACGACTTCGGGCTATATGTCACAGCGTTAAATTCCACCTTACCACGCTTAGAGACATTGGCGGTCGGACGACCACCAGATTGAGATTTCACCCGCTTCATTGCGGGGCATCCGCCCCGATGCCACCCACTCCGACCAGGGGCTCTCCCCACGGGCGCCACCCAGCCACAGCAAAGGCCACCTGGCAGGATGGCCGTTGCTGGGAGTCCCGATGCCCCAGAGAGACGAGCATCTACTCCTTGGCTTACGTGGGGAGGTGTCAGCTCAGGCATCGGCAGTACGATCCCTGTGTTGTCAGGGGGCTACAGCCTAGAGGGTACATGACGACCCCACCACAACGGGCTGGCTACCGTGCTGGATTTCGGGTGCCATGGGTAGTCCATATTGATCGTGGGTGCCGGTGGTGACGCACTAAGGGCGGTACTTACACAATACATCAAGTGTCTATGCCCAAAATGAGGGATGGAGGGTGCAGGTATGAAGCCAAGACGATCAAGAGTGCCAAGGTCGTAGGGCACAGAGGACTGATGGTGCACCACGTAAGGTGTCCTTCCCCAAAAGGCTCGTACTTCTGTGAAATTTGGAAAAATGGAGGTCAAACCCTAATGGGGACCATAAGGCCAAAACGTTTGACACTCCTTTTAGTCGCCTCTTACGACAGGCAGGAATACCGCGGGCCTATTCTTACCCCCGAACCCGCAGGGGGGTCAACAGCTCTAGGAATAACGGCTTGAAAAAGGGCAAGAGGTGGACCAATGCATTATTAACTTAATTTGTGAAGCTCTTTCTCTTGAATAAATCATACAGTTTTCCTAAAACTGTAATCATACGTTCGTCTGTACGTGTACATCACATCAACCGATTTCCGCTCCATTCGCATAATTCCTTCGCGATGCATGGCTCCTTTTGGTGTGTTTTATGAGTTGTAGTGCTTCTTTTTACCTCTACATCCGTTTAATCGATTGTTCATTTGCTACATGTTTACTCTTCTTTCTAATAACCTAATGCCCACATCCTCCTCCTCCTCCTATCTATCTCCACATCATCCTCCCTCCTCTCTCTGCCGTCGTTCCCCTCTCCATGTACAAAACCCCCTCCCCCCATCACTATGCATTTCCTCTTCCTACCTCTCCCTCACCTTGAGCTTTCCTTATCGCTCTAGTCAATGTCTCCTTGAATGGGAGTTGAAGTCGCTTAAAATGATTGGGCAAATTGGTAAAGATCGTTGGTATATGGGGTATGAGAGGCCACTAGAGCTGCTGCATCCGTGGGGATAGTAGCTTCAATGACAGCATTTCACATAGTTTTAATCTGCAAATATATAGTATTACAGAGTTTCGGACGATACAGATTCCTTGATAGTATTGTAGTTATAAGCCAAGTACAATTCTCATGTTCCTTTTTTTTAACTGGTGCGAGGAAGAAAACGAAAACAGTACATAGTTGCGTATACATCTTTTGTCTAAAATTTTATAGAAGAAGGAAGAATATATGTGCGAGAAACAAGTTATCTAACTATTTAACTGCACTACTACATAACTGCGACAAAGAAAAAAAAACGCACATTTTCACAGCGCAGCATAGCACAGCATTTTTTTTTTTTTGCAGTAGATTCATCTTGTCCTTCTTCTACTTCTTCATCTTCTTCTTTACTTCACGTACTACGCAAGGTGCCGGTTACGCTCCTCCATCAGTTGTATGGTCTTCCTACGTTTCCTCTTTCAGAGCATTTATAACTCAGAGCCTTTACTGGGAATCTTTCTGCACGCATACCGCATACAAGCTCCTTCCATTTTTCCTATTTTGCTTTATTTCATTTGTATCTTCAACTCTTTTTCAATCTTCCCTTGTATATCCTTCTACTCTTTATATAAATCTCATTTCTTGGGCCTGTATTCTACCTTCTAGACTCCATGATGTTGCCCATTTTTCATTTCCATAAGTAAGTGTTCATACTGTTATTGTTTTATAAAACTTCAGATTGGTTTAACCTGGCTTTATTCGGCATACTTTTTGTTATGATTCCACATATGGAAGTAAATTTATATCATTTTTGGTCTAGGTCATGATTATATTAGTAAGTGACACCGCACTCTAGATATTTAAAATGATTTACTTGCTCCAAGATTTTATTATTCAGAACTATTTCATATATTACTGGTAGACTGTCCTGAAATGCCATCGGCTTTGAGAGAAAATATGTATCCAAATAGCGTACAGCCTATTCCCGTATGAATGTTTATTAAAGTAAACATCTGAAGTAAGTTGGTCAAGAACTTTTCGAGACTTTTTCTAACACCTTTTCTATATTATTTATTATAATGATATTTACGTATTTTATATATATTGGAAAATATAGCCTACGTTCGTCCAAATGATTCTTAGGGGAATGTATAGAAATGTGAAGTAAATAGCCAGAGAGTTTTCAGAAATTTTTGTTAACAACCTTTCCCCATTATATATTAGATACATGTATGTTTGAAGGCAGTTTAGGAAATGTTATGTATACAGTGATCTTCCTTATGTCTCGAAAGAAAAGTGTAGAATGGGAATACGTTACCGTGTTTTCAACACATAAGCCATTCTCGATGTTCGAATTGTTACGTGATTGAATGTTACTGTCTTCATTGTCACTGAGCCCCAAGTTTGACGTGTTACCTAATGTAAGATTTTCAGAGTTCATTATTATCAAAGTGACTAGCTCGTAACACGTAATGAATGAGTATTTATCATTTTCCACAGAAATAGTTTTATATGTGAACTTTGATTCTTGAATTGACAAGCGTTGTTCGCTTTCGAACAGTAAACAGCGACGTATAATATCTGTTTTATGTCTTCTTCGTCTAATAATAACTTTATGTGTGTTTCTACATGCAAGCATGCAACTTGCTATTCCGTAATTGTTTCTAACCACTATACGTGGACCCCGACGGGGCGCTGAACTCCTGTATGCATTTCTTTCTTCCGATTACTTCAACATTTCGAATGACGTCGTATCATGGAGTGTCCGCCGGAGGGTAAGGAGATCAGCTGCGATTGCCGAAGTAGTGTGTAAAGTTATGCCACCTTATTAACGATCTATTAAATTTTATTTTAGTTCTGAAGTCACTCTCTGTAAATAATTGGCACATAGTCGTATCCAGGGGTAGCTGTAAACGAAGCGGGCCTTATTTTGTTGCACGTGTCGGAATAATTTAGTGTCGGTGGACCCTGCCTCTGAGTCTACGGATTGCCATCTGGCCATGATAAGCGGGACACAGGAACAGAGACTCCCAGGGCGGTACCAAAAGACATCTGGCCTCAGGAGTACTTTGTGCAACTTCGGAGAGCTGTCGTCTGGTGGCCCTGTTAACTGATCACTAACTCGATAATACAGTTTAAAAGTTATTGAGTCCAACGACCTACATATACCGACAGACCGAGATAGCGTAGTGGTTATCAAGTGAGGACGACCGGTCAAATTTCCGCCCAGATGTCCAGAATTAGTTTTTCCGCGTTTTCTAGAAATCGCTCCAGCAAATGCTGGGGTGGTTCCCTTCCCCATCCTTCCGTACCCTGAGCTTGTGCTCCGTCACTAAATGACCTCGCTAGGTCGTGTTCTCCACACAGTGGAGATCGTCGCGCCGGCTCTCTAAGAGCCGATCGCTCACGGGGTCACCAGCAGAGGCCAGACAGTAGCTCTCGCAGTATTGCTCTGGTGCAGTGAAAGACACCCACAACACTAACTGTGAGGGCCTGGTGCAACAAGCTGTACCAGCCACGTAGTTTGAACGTAACGCATCGCTGTTGATCGAAATTATTCCTGTTTCAGTTCTTGATAGTTTTATATTAATGGCGCCTCCATTGTAGGTCGTGAGTTGACTGTATAACAGACGTATAGAGACGTGGTAGAAGAGACTATAACCTCATGAATAGAAGTGTTTTGGATCCGGTTAAATGTATTCAGCGGGTAAGGTGACTATAAATTTCATTCCATCAACCAATGTTAGATCAGTGATTTCCGAAGTCCTGTCAATAAGTGACAGCCTTGTGAACTTTTCCGAGTACATTACCGATTGATAGTCGGAAATGAATGCATACAAACACAACAGCTCGTCACTGTTAGTGGTTGCTGAATAAACGCTTCGTGGCGGCTTTGATATCGGTACCGTGATTAGTTAAACAGGTAAGAGTGTGATTTTTCGCGGCGACACAGCCAGAGAGCTTTCAGCGTTCTCTATTCAGAGTAGTGACAAGCTGCTGCCATAATAAAAGTCTGTGCAGAGATCCTGAGGTACCGTCAATGACAAGGATTATTAATTTCCACGTCAGTCAGCATTCAGACAAAAAAAAAAATTCCAGAATAAATGAACAGAACAATTCGTAAATTTACTCCGTCTTACAATGCATGTATAAAAGCGAAAATAACCCATTAGAGATACGACACGACATAATTTTCAGTTTTTTATACGCACCATATGCTCGATTGCTTTGTGGCGTGAAATAATTAATTAATTACCTCTTTTATACGTTCTCGCGTACGAACAAATTCCTACATTGTTATAGTCGTTCTGAATTTTTGCCCGGATGTAGCACAATTTAACACATGAGTGCAGTCTGGTTCGAAGAAAAAGGTGTTTCACACCCTGCTTCTTTATTACGGTTTGGGTAAGCTCGACTATTTTCGATTTGCGCTATTAATGGGAAACGAGATATTGACTGTAATTCTGAAATAAATTTTAATCATTATCACAGTGTATTTCCTTAATAATTTGCTCCTAAAGTAAGAAACTGTCATGTTGCTTACTTCATCTGTGCGTGACAATGTTCTGGCACTCGCATAACCAGTTTTCGTACGCCAAATTAGACAATTTTTGTAATATATTTTTGGGACATTTGTGGCATTCTATTTCATAAACAAACTCATGGATCTTAAAACTGAGTACTGTCTGTACTTTTATCCAATGTGTCCTCATAGTATTGAAAACGTATGAGGCACACATTTCCCGTAGGCATTCACACAAGAACGGCAGCCCTTACACTCGTCTAATCGACGAACGAGAGTTCGCCGATGGCTATCACAGAGCACTCTTGGATTCGAAAACCAGCCGAAGGCTGTACTGCGAACATATTTTTACTAGGAACTATTGCTTGTACTGGCTTATCAGAAACTGAAATAGGTTGTGATTATGGTTCGACTACAAATGTTCTTCCAACAATTGAAATTCATTGTGAAAACATTAGAAAATGCTTAGTCTCAAATATTACATTTGACCATTTCATACTTCACGCTATTTACCTTGAGACCTCTGGCATACGCAGCAACATTCACCACGGACGGTAGTGTAAATCACGTTGCCAGTGTGTGCAGAGAAGGAAGGAAGATATGGAGCAAAGCAGAGAAAAAGAGTCAATAATGGAGAACCGTATTTGATGCTCAGCCTAATCGTAGAAAATGTCTGGAAACTTGATTATGCTCCATTAATTTCCTAACTTGGTGGTGAATTAAATAGCAAAACTCATTTAATATTTTCTTCGCTGAAGACAATATCTTCCCCCTTATGTAGTAGCATTTGTAAGGATTTCTTATTGATGTAGCTATTTTCAACTTATAAAGTAATTTTAGAGTATTAGCACATACATAACGTGAAACTGGAAGCAAAGTAACATTATGTGCTGCCATTCCTGATGGTTTGCAAACTACAGTGGAAGTGCTACTGCTCGTCACGGTGTATAACCAGGCGGTGCTCGTAAGGCTCAAAATACCTGTGCAAAGAAGTAACGCTTCTGAAGCTGCTAGTTTGTCATCAGCTCTATTATTTAGTTGACTTCATATCGGTGCTCTTTCCAGAATGAATTGCAGCAGCTGTTTCCAAACCATAATGAACGGTACTATTTCTGCTGTACACGGTTAGCTAAACTGCCACAGACAGCAGCACATCGTGCGAGTCGGCTGGTATCTTCATGTCTGTGGCAATTCGCTCTGAGCAAACACCCTAATAATATTTTCTAAGATGAAACTAGTTCTCCGTAACAAGACATCTCTAGAAATATCAGAGTGTAAGTGAATAATTTTTCCTTTATTCTTGGCTACGATGAAACCCCCCCCCCCCCTCCCCCCTAAGAACCTTGGACCTTGCCGTTGGTGGGGAGGCTTGCGTGCCTCAGCGATACAGATGGCCGTACCGTAGGTGCAACCACAACGGAGGGGTATCTGTTGAGAGGCCAGACAAACGTGTGGTTCCTGAAGAGGGGCAGCAGCCTTTTCAGTAGTTGCAGAGGCAACGGTCTGGATGATTGACTGATCTGGCCTTGTAACATAAACCAAAACGGCCTTGCTGTGCAGGTACTGCGAACGGCTAAAGGCAAGGGGAAACTACAGCCGTAATTTTTCCCGAGTACATGCAGCTTTACTGTATGATTAAATGATGATGGCGTCCTCTTGGGCAAAATATTCCGGAGGTAAAGTAGTCCCCCATTCGGATCTCCGGGCGGGGAATACTCAAGACGACGTCGTTATCAGGAGAAAGAAAACTGGCGTTCTACTGATCAGAGCGTGGAATGTCAGATCCCTTAATCGGGCAGGTAGGTTAGAAAATTTAAAAAGGGAAATGGATAGGTTAAAGTTAGATATAGTGGGAATTAGTGAAGTTCGGTGGTAGGAGGAACAAGACTTTTGGTCAGGTGATTACAGGGTTATAAATACAAAATCAAATAGGGGTAATGCAAGAGTAGGTTTAATAATGATTAAAAAAATAGGAGTGCGGGTAAGCTACTACAAACAGCATAGTGAACGCATTATTGTGGCCAAGATAGACACAAAACCCATGCCTACTACAGTAGTACAAGTTTATATGCCAACTAGTTCTGCAGATGAAGAAGAAATTGATGAAATGTATGACGAGATAAAAGAAATTATTCAGGTAGTGAAGGGAGACGAAAATTTAATAGTCATGGGTGACTGGAATTCGTCAGTAGGAAAAGGGAGAGAAGGAAACGTAGTAGGTGAATATGGATTGGGGGTAAGAAATGAAAGAGGAAGCCGTCTGGTAGAATTTTGCACGGAGCATAACTTAATCATAGCTAACACTTGGTTCAAGAATCATAAAAGAAGGTTTTATACCTGGAAGAACCCTGGAGATACTAAAAGGTATCAGATAGATTATATAATGGTAAGACAGAGATTTAGGAACCAGGTTTTAAATTGTAAGACATTTCCAGGGACAGATGTGGATTCTGACCACAATCTATTGGTTATGAACTGCAGATTGAAACTGAAGAAACTGGAAAAAGGTGGGAATTTAAGGAGATGGGACCTGGATAAACTGAAAGAACCATAGGTTGTAGAGAGTTTGAGGGAGAGCATAAGGGAACAATTGACAGAAATGGGGGAAAGAAATACAGTAGAAGAAGAATGGGTAGCTCTGAGGGATGAAGTAGTGAAGGCAGCAGACGATCAAGTAGGTAAAAAGACGAGGGCTAGTAGAAATCCTTTGGTAATAGAAGAAATATTGAATTTAATTGATGAAAGGAGAAAATATAAAAAATGCAGTAAATGAAGCAGGCAAAAAGGAATACAGACGTCTCAAAAATGAGATCGACAGGAAGTGCAAAATGGCTAAGCAGGGATGGCTAGAGGACAAATGTAATGATGTAGAGGCTTGTATCACTAGGTGTAAGATAGATCCTGCCTACAGGAAAATTAAAGAGACCTTTGGAGAGAAGAGAATCACTTGTACGAATATCAAGAGCTCAGATGGCAACCCAGTTCTAAGCAAAGAAGGGAAGACAGAAAGGTGGAAGGAGTATATAGAGGGTTTATACAAGGGCGATGTACTTGAGGACAATATTATGGAAATGGAAAAGGATGTAGATGAAGACGAAATGGGAGATAAGATACTGCGTGAAGACTTTGACAGAGCACTGAAAGACCTGAGTCGAAACAAGGCTCCAGGAGTAGATAACATTCCACTAGAACTACTGACAGCCTTGGGAGAGCCAATCCTGACAAAACTCTACCATCTGGTGAGCAAAATGTATGAGACAGCCGAAATACCCTCAGACTTCAAGAAGAATATAATAACTCCAATCTCAAAGAATGCAGGTGTTGACAGATGTGAAAATTACCGAACTATCAGTTTAATAAGTCACGACTCTAAAATACTAAAGCGAATTCTTTACAGACGAATGGAAGAACTGGTAGAAGCGGACCTCTGGGAAGATCAGTTTGGATTCCATAGAAATGTTGGAACACGTGAGGCAATACTAACCTTACGACTTATCTTAGAAGCAAGATTAAGAAAAGGAAAACCTACGTTTCTAGCATTTGTAGACTTAGAGAAAGCTTTTGACAATGTTAACTGGAATACTCTCTTTCAAATTCTGAAGGTGGCAGGGATAAAATACAGGGAGCGAAAGGCTGTTTACAATTTGTACAGAAACCAGATGTCAGTTATAAGAGTCGAGGGGCATGAAAGGGAAGCAGAGGATGGGAATGGTTTGAGACAGGGTTGTAGCCTCTCCCCGATGTTATTCAACCTGTATATTGAGCAAGCAGTAAAGGAAACAAAAGAAAATTTCGGAGCAGGTATTAAAATTCATGGAGAAGAAGTAAAAACTTTGAGGTTCGCCGATGACATTAAAATTCTGTCAGAGACAGCAAAGGACTTGGAAGAGCAGTTGAACGGAATGAACAGTGTCTTGAAAGGAGGATATAAGATGAACATTAACAAAAGCAAAACGAAGATAATGGAATGTAGTCAAATTAAATCGGGTGATGCTGAGGGAATTAAATTAGGAAATGAGACAGTTAAAGTAGTAAAGGAGTTTTGCTATTTAGGGAGTAAAATAACTGATGATGGTCGAAGTAGAGAGGATATAAAATGTAGACTGGCAATGGCAAGGAAATCGTTTCTGAAGAAGAGAAATTTGTTAACATCGAGTATAGATTTAAGTGTCAGGAAGTCGTTTCTGAAAGTATTTGTATGGAGTGTAGCCATGTATGGAAGTGAAACATGGACGATAACTATTTAGGACAAGAAGAGAATAGAATCTTTCGAAATGTGGTGCTACAGATGAATGCTGAAGATAAGGTGGGTAGATCACGTAACTAATGAGGAGGTATTGAATAGGATTGGGGAGAAGAGAAGTTTGTGGCACAACTTGACTAGAAGAAGGGATCGGTTGGTAGGACATGTTTTGAGGCATCAAGGGATCACAAATTTAGCGTTGGAGGGCAGCGTGGAGGGTAAAAATCGTAGAGGGAGACCAAGAGATGAATACACTAAGCAGATTCAGAAGGATGTAGGTTGCAGTAGGCACTGGGAGACGAAGAAGCTTGCACAGGGTAGAGTAGCATGGAGAGCTGCGTCAAACCAGTCTCAGGACTGTAGACCACAACAACGACGACATGATGAAAAATATAACCCTGGTTGTAGATGAAATATTCAGGTCATTTCGTACTTGTAATGTGACGCCAAGTTTACGAATTTGATTTACCTACTCACGGTTGGTGGTCCCACATGAGAGTATCGACTGCCGTTGCCTTTCACGTTCTGAACTTCGGTCCTCACCACCCTTAAAAGCAGTGATGCGAGAGAATTGGCAACAGCTGATGTACCTCGCTATCCGTTCCATACAATGTTCCCTTTGTGCTGCAGTATTTAATCTAACAATGTCAGTGATATATTCATGCGGCAGCTAACTCATTTGAATAAAGTCTTTAATCGATTTTTATAAGGCCAGAAAAAATTCAATAACATAACCATAGACAAGTCCCCTGCTGATGCTGTCCCACAGACCGAATGTCATATCATGTTACTCATCAGTCTTCTACCTAGATGTGCTAAAATTAGTTTGTTAATTTTACATTCTTGTCATTTTTATTTCTTTCAGCTGTCCCATAATGACGAACCAGCAGCATACGTTTTCCACATTGAGTTTATCAAGGAAGCCACTTGTATTTCACTTGTAAGCAAAAATGACTCTCTTTAAATTACAACCAAATCGTCATATTTTTCGTGTAATATAGGGTGTCTCATAATGTTTTGACGACTTCAGATGTCAATAACAAGCGCTAAAATAAGAACACCGACAGCGGCGTCGTCAATCAGTTGTGCGGAGTGTAAAATTTTATCCGATGTACAGTTGAATAACCACGTCATACTGGTAGAAGGAAATCGTGACCTTGCGGTGGACTGCTGTTCTCGCTACGACTAATCTGTCGTACGCGTCGAACGCGCCTTTTGTAAGCGTGTCAAAATTCGTCTGCGATTTACAATTCCTGCTCGCTGTACAATATTTAATGCGGTAAGAAACTTCTGTGCAGCTGCCAGCGCATCGAATCGGAAGTCAACCGGCCGTCGGAAAACCTTCCGAACTCCCGAGAACATCGAACATGTGCGTAGCTGTTTGCAAGTAAGCCCCTGTCGTTCGTTATGATAACGTGCCCAAAGCATTCAACAGATGAAATTTCCAGAAGTCGTCCAACAGTTACGAAGGATGAGTTAAAAAACTGTGTGGAACGCCTCGAGTATTGTGCAGCCGCGAAGGGTCGTCATTTGTCCAATGTAGTAATACATAAGTAAGCGTGAATGTATGCTGTACCTTGTGTAAAACATTCAGCTGTGTTTCGCCATTAGTTCGTGTGTAATTCAAATTTTAAATCGTCAAAACATTGTGAAACACCATGTACATTAATTGATTATTTTAATAAACGAGAAATTTTTTCTTGTGGTGTAAGGCGTGGTAGTCACTCATTATCGAAATAGAGGAACGTATCTACAGGTGAAAGAAAAGTAGAGAGGGAAGCAAATATGGAATCCAACTAGTGACGCTCAACACAAAGTTCCAACATTTTCCGTTCATAATTATGTGGAGTACAAGTTTCTTTAAGCTTAACCTGCAGTTCACTCCATAGCAAGAGTATATTTTTTGTAGCTTGTCTGTAATGTTCTAGGATAGTTAAAGAACCGTTTCTTTTGAACTCGTGTTTCCTCGTCACAATGTTACCAGTGTCACATGTGTCACTCACTACATTCACCGAAGTGCTTCGCAGACCTTCTCGACGCGATTCGTAATGCACAGTTTGTCGTTGTTTTGTGAACACTTTTCAGGCAGAGAATTTCGAGCACCTACCTGATAGTCGGTCTGTCGGCCTTTGGCACGGATAACAGTGGCGACGAATCGTGGCATGGAAGCAATGAGGCATTGGTAGGTCGCTGGAGGAAGCTGGCACCACACCTGCACACATAAGTCACCTCATTCCCGTAAGTTCCGGGGAGACGGGCGACGGCATCTGAGGCCACGTTCAAAAGCATCCCATATGTGTTCGATAGCTTACACATCTGGCGAGTTGGGGGACAAGCACATCACATGGAACTCGCCACTGTGTTCCTCGAACCACTACATCATAATCCTGACCTTGTGACATGGCGCACTATCTTATTGATAATACCGTCATGGCGACTTGCTCGAGCTCCATTGGATTCGTTGATTTTATGCTCCCAAGAGCATAATGGAGCTGCCGCCAGCTTTTCTCTGTCCCGCAGTATAGATGTCAAGGAGCTGTTCCCCTCGAAGACGACATATCCGCGCCCTGCCGTCGGCATGATGAAGAAGGTACCGGAAGTCATCAGACCATGCAACGCTCTGTCACTGAGCCAACGTCCAGTGGCGATGGTAATGTACTCATTCCAGTCACAGTTGCCTATGTCGCGGTATTAACATTGACACATGCACGGGTCGTCGGCTGCGGAAGCCCAGCCTTAAGAGTGTTCGGTGCCATGTGTGTTCAGGCACACTTGTACTCTGTCCGGCTTTAAAGTCTGTTTTACTAGTCTGTCCAAGTTCCAACGTCCGCCACATACAATACCACGACATCTGGACATGATTTCGACCTGGTTTCGCCACGTGTTGAAGACACTCTTCACAGCACTTCTCGAAGGCCCAACAAGGCATGCAGTTCCCGAAACGCTCGTGCTGGGCTGCTGGGTCATCGCAGTCTGCCCTCCTTCACACTCAGACAAGTCGCGCTCTTTCCCCATTCTGCTCGCAGTCATTCCTCGCCAGGCGACGCTGCTCTGGCCTGGACGGATTTATGTCGGTAGTAGGTCGTAATGTTCTGGCTGCTCGGTGTACCTAGACGTCATATGTAAGGCGTAGTTAATGTTGTGTCACATCCACGGACATCTTCAGGTTCCTTACGTCGTGATTTACTGCTGAGTGCCTGAGAGAAATAACGTGGATCTTAGGGCGCTGGTTTCTCTTTCAGAGGAAGCAGGATTCACAACTAAATTCGCCGTCCACATACATGTGTCCAATGTTTCACCACTTCCGACATCCGACACACCCGTAGTGATGTCGTAGGTTGATTGGTTGGTTGGTTTGTGGGATTAAAGGGACCAGACCGCTACGGTCGTCGGTCCCTTTTTCCAAAAAACTAAAATCACCCACAGAGAATAAAAAACGAACAACAGAAAAAACGACAGACGACACAGGACAAGAGAGACTCAGACAGACATCAGACAAATTAATATCACACAGAGTGTGACGGTGGTTCGCCGACAATAGAGATAAAAAAGGAAAAGCCCACCACCAAGACACATTAAAAACTCAGTTTAAAATCGTAGTCAAAATGCCAGAATCACTCAAAAAAACATAAACACTCAGATTAAATGATAAAAAACCCCTGCCCGAATAAAACGCAAAACTAATTCCACCATGGCAGAGTCATCTGTTGAAAAGGCAGGGAACGTGTCAGGCAGCGCAAACGTCTGCCTGAGCACATGTAAAAGTGCACAGTCCAACAAAATGTGGACCACCGTCAAAGCCGACCCGCATCGACACAGAGGCGGGTCCTCATGCAGCAGTATAAAGCTGTGTGTCATGCGGGTGTGGCCAATTTGGAGCCGGCAAAGGACTACTTGTCGTGTCACCGCCAGACACCACACTTGCTAGGTGGTAGCTTTAAATCGGCCGCGGTCCATTAGTACATGTCGGACCCGCGTGTCGCCACTGTCAGGGATCGCAGACCGAGCGCCACCACAAGGCAGGTCTCGAGATACGGACTAGCACTCGCCCCAGTTGTACGGACAACGTAGCTAGCGATGCACACTGACGAAGCATCGCTCATTTGCCGAGCCGATAGTTAGAATAGCCTTCAGCTAAGTCAATGGCTACGACATAGCAAGGCGCCATTAGTAACATTGCATGTATCTAAAGAGTCTCACTTGTATCGCCACAATCTCCAGATGTACCAAAAGGATGGATTAAAGTTAAGTATTCCAGAAGCTACGTACTTTTCTTTATAGCATTCATTACGTATCCTGTTTCAGACCTCAAGCCATCCTGCTTTAGCTTAGCGCGTGCCTTTCGGCTTCCTCTCATTGTGTCTAGGCTGTCTTGTCTAGACACAACACTACTGAGTCCCTGTGAGTGGCTCACAGGGATGACAGCCACACAGTCGTCGTCTCCTTGACGGCACGGAGTTTGTTAGGGGTGGTCAGACCGCGCCATTCAGCGTCCCATAGTTCGAAAACTTTGCGGCGTAAGATTGCCCGCAAATCAGTCTCCGGGAGGCCAATGTCCAGGGCTGGTTCACTGGCAGCCTGTTTGGCCAGGTGGTCAATATGTTCATTTCCCGGGATACCGACATGACGGGGGTCCACACAAAGACCACAGAGCGGCCGCAATGGGCAAGAGTATGCAGGGACTCCTGGACAGCCATCACCAGACGATAGTGAGGGTAGCACTGGTCGATAGCTCGTAAGCTGCTCAGGGAGTCGCTACAGATAACGAAGGACTCACCTGAGCAGGGCACGAGAGATGGCGACGAGCTCAGCAGTGAACACACTGCAGCCAGACGGCAATGGACGTTGTTCGAAATGGTCCCCTAGAGTTAAAACATAACCAACACGACCAGTCACCATCGAACCGTCAGTGTAAACAAAGCCAGAGCCCTGATACATGGCGAGGATGGAATAAAAGCGGCGGCGGAAGGCCTTCGGAGGGAATGAGTCCTTTGGGCCCTCTGCCAATTCGAGCCGAAGGCAAGGGCAAGGAACACACCACAGGGGTGTACGTGAAGGGGCCCAGAAAGGACGTGGAAAAGGGAAAACTCCAAGCCCAGAGAGAAGCTCTGAGGCGGACCGCTATCGTACAACCTGACTGGGGCCGACGTTCTGACAGATGGACGACCGATTGCGGGAACAGAAGACGATAATTTGGATGTTCGGGCAAGCTAAAAACATGGGCAGCATAAGCGGCCAGTAAATGTTGGCGCCGTAACCGCAGTGGAGGGACACCTGCCTCCACAAGTATGCTGTCCACAGGACTGGTCCGGAAAGCACCAGTCACAAGGCGTATCCCGCTGTGAAGGATTGGGTCCAGCACCCGCAACGCCGAAGGGGATGATGAACCATAAGCCAGGCTCCCATAATCCAGACGAGACTGTATTAACACCTGGTAGAGCCGTAAGAGAGTAGATCGGTCGGCGCCCCAGCCAGTGTGGCTCAAGCATCGTAGAGCATTTAGATGCCGCCAACACATCTATTTAAGCTGCTGAATATGAGGCATCCAAGTCAACTGGGCATCAAAATCCACTCCCAAAAGCCTATGTGTCTCCACCACAGCAAAAATTTTGCCGTCAAGATAAAGCCGCGGCTCTGGGTGTACAGTGCGACGCTGGCAGAAATGCATAACGCAGGTCTTGGCTGCCGAAAACTGGAAGCCATGCGCCACAGCCCAAGACTGCGCCTTTCGGATAGCGCCATGCAGCTGACGTTCCGCAGCTGCAATGCCAACAGAGCTATAGTAAAGGCAGAAGTCGGCAGCAATCAAGGACGCTGAGACAGACATTCCCACCGCCGCAGCGAGCCCGTTAATTGCTATTAAAAACAGTCAGACACTTAGCACTAATCCCTGTGGCACCCCGTTCTCCTGAACGCGGGAGGAACAATGGGAAGATGCGACTTGCATGTGGAAGCTTCGATGCGACAGAAAATATCGGATGAAAATCGGCAGTGGACCCCATGTAGCGTTGAAAGGATGTGATGACGCCATGTCGTGTCTTACGCCTTCCGCATGTCGAAAAAGACAGCGACCAGGTCCTGACAACAGGCAAAGGCAGTACGGATGGCTGACTCCAGGCTCACCAGATTGTCAGCGGCGGAGCGGCCTTTACGAAACCCACCCTGAGACTGAGCCAGAAGGCCACGAGACTCCAGTACCCTATTCAACCGCCGGCTCACCATCCGTTCAAGCAACTTGCAAAGAACGTTGGTGAGGCTAACGGGGCGGTAGCTGTCCACCTCCAAAGGGCTCTTGCCCGGTTTCAAAACGGGGATGACAATGCTTTCCCGCCATTGCGACGGAATCTCCCCCTCGACCCAAAGACGGTTGTAAACGTCGTGGAGGCGTCGCTGGCAGTCCACTGAAAGGTGTTTCAGCATCTGACAGTGGATGCGATCTGGCCCAGGAGCTGTATCAGGACAATCGGCTAGGGCACTGTGAAATTCACACTCACTAAATGGAACATTGTGGGATTCAAGATGTTGGGTGCGAAACGAAAGGCTTCGACGTTCCTTTAATGGAGCGGAAGGCCAGTGGGTAATTTGCCGAAGCGGAACAGAGCAAAATGCTCTGGAAGGGCGGTTTGCAATTACGGTGGAGTCTGTACAAACTGCTCTATTCAGGGAGAGCGCAGGGGCGCTGACAGGGGTCCGATAGCCATAGAGGCGTCGAATCTTGGCCCAGACCTGCGATGGAGTGACGTCGAGTCCAATGGTGGACACATACCGCTCCCAGCACTCCTGCTTGCGTTGGTGGATATGGCGGCGGGCCGGCGCACGTAGCCGCTTGAAGGCAATGAGGTGTTCAATGGAGGGATGTCGCTTGTGACGCTGGAGCGCCGGGCGGCGATCTTTAATCGCCTCAGCAACCTCAGGCGACCACCAAGGCACAGTCCGCCGCCGAGGGGACCCAGAAGAACGGGGAATGGCAAATTCTGCGGTAGTAACAATGCCGGTGATGACCGAGTGAACCACTGCAACAATGTCCTCATTAGAGAGAGGCTCAATAGCGGCAGTGGAGGAGAACAAATCCCAGCCAGCCATATTTATAGCCCATCTGCTAGAGCGCCCACAAGAGTGAGGCCGTGGCAGTGACAGAAAGATCGGGAAGTGGTCACTACCACACAGGTCGTCATGCACACTCCAGTGGGTAAGAGGCTAGGGCTGCAGATGGAAAGGTCATTGGCAGAGTACGTGCCATGTGCCGCACTTAAGTGTGTGAAGGTACCATCATTTAAAATCGAAATATCGAGCTGTCCCAATAAATGCTCAACGGTGGCACCTCGACCTGTTGCCACTGATCCATCCCACAGAGGGTTATGGGCGTTAAAGTCGCCCGGTAACAAGAAAGGTGGCGGCAATTGGCTTATCAGTGCAGCCAGGACATGCTGCGCGGCATCGCCATCCAGTGGAAGGTACAGACTGCAGATGGTAACAGCCTGTGGCGTCCACACCCAAACAGTGACAGCCTCTAAATATGTTTGTAGAGGGGCGGACTCTCTGTGAAGAGAGTTAAGGACATAGATGCAGACGCGACCAGACACCCTTTCATAAGCTGCCCGGTTCTTATAATAACCCCGATAGCCATGGAGGGCGGGGGTTCGCATTGCTGGACACCAAGTTTCCTGAAGAGCAATGCAAAAGAAAGGGTGAAGGCTGATATGTTGACGGAGCTCAGCTAGATGGTGGAAGAAACCGCTGCAGTTCCACTGGAGGATGATATTGTCCATGACTGAGAAAGGCGTGAAGGGACTGGGAAGGCAGACTACGCCACTGGGTCATTGCTTCCTCCGACGGAGCACCTGTGCTAATGCTATCCATTGTGTCTGAGGGACCGGTGAGATTGAGGTCCTCAGCGGGCGCCAGAATCTCCACCTCGTCCTCAGACGCGGAGCTTGTAGGAAGCGGTGGGATGGGTGCCACCGCAATGTCGTTGTTCTTGGGAACTTACTTCTTTTTCTGCTTCTCTCGCTGTGCCTTCAGTGATTCAGGCTTGGAGGGCTTCACTGGGTCATTCTCAGGGACAGACGACGACCGTGAGGCCCTACGACCAGGGACTGGTGGTTGTTTCAGCCACTTGTGGGTGTCTGCTTTTCTGCTGGTCAGAACTTGCGAAGGGAGGTACCCAAGGGACCCCTTCCTGGCGATAGTAGCCGAAGAAGACTTACTCTTCTCCGGCTGGGAAGGGGGAACTGATGTCACCAATCGTTGGGGGGAGTGGTGTTGCTCCTGAAGTAGATGGAGCACGAGCAACAGGGTGTGAAGCGCCCCCCACAATCAAGGGGGCTGGTGGATTCTGACCGATCATAGATCCATCCGTATGGGATGACAGGAGCTGGGAGAACCGTCGTTGCAGCAGCGGTGTATGTTGATGTCATTGGCACAGGATGGAGCCTCCCATATTTCCATCTAGCCTTGGAGTAGGTCAGGCGGTCCAGGGTCTTATATTCCATTATCTTCCGTTCTTTCTGAAATATCCTACAGTCCGGCGAGCAGGGGGAATGGTGTTCTCCACAGTTAACACAGATGGGAGGCGGAGCATATGGAGTAGAGATGCGAAGGACGCCCACAATCTCGACATGTGATGCCGGAAGTACAGCGGGATGACATGTGCCTGAACTTCCAGCATTTAAAACACCTCATTGGAGGAGGGATACATGGCTTCACATCACATCGGTAAACAATCACCTTGACCTTTTCAGGTAAAACATCACCTTCGAAGGCCAAGATAACGGCACCGGTCGCTACCTGATTATCCCTCATACCCCGATGGACGCGCCGGACGAAGCGAACACTTCGTCGTTCTAGATTGGCGCGTAGTTCATTGTCAGACTGCAGAAGACGATCCCTGTGGAATATAATACCCTGGACCACGTTTAAACTTTTATGGGGAGTGATGGTGACGGAAACATCCCCCAACTTGTCACACGTGAGCAACATCCATGACTGGGCAGGGGATTCTGTTTTGATGACAACCAACCCAGAGTGCATTTTGGACAAGCCCTTCATCTCCTCGAACTTGTCCTCTAAATGCTCCACAAAAAACTGGGGCTTGGTCGACATAAATGATTCGCCATCAACTCGCCTACACACAAGGTACCAGGGTGAATAATCTCCACTGCCTTCTTGAGCTGTATGTCCCTCCCATGGAGTGGCCAGGGAGGGAAATGATCTCTGATCAAATTTCTTTCCATTGAGGTTAGACCTCCATCGCTTAGAGACTGCTGGTGGAGACCCACCAGCGAGAGATGATGTACCACACTTCATTGCGTGTCATCCGCCCTGATGCCACCCACTCCAACCAGGGCCTCTCCCCTCAGGCCCCACCCAGCCACAGCAAAGACCACCTGGCAGGATGGCCTTTGCTGGGAGTCCCGATGCCCCAAAGGGATAGGCATCTACTCCTTGCCATACATGGTGAGGTAGCAGCTCAGGCATCAGCAGTACAATCCCTGTGTAGTCAGGGGGCTACCACCAAGAGGGTACATGACGACCCCACTACAACAGACGGGCTACCATACTGGAAGTCGGGTGTCGAAATATCCATGTACATCATGAGGGCAAAGATGGAAGTGAACAATGGAGTGGATGTATGCTACCTGGAACACACTCCAGTGGATGTGGCCGGAAGCTCGATGTAAGTGAAGTCCATGACAATATCGGGTGTGCCAGATCTTAGGGCAAGACGGATTTAAGATGCACCACGTAAGGCGTCCTTCCCCAAATGGTACGCACTAATGGAAAATTTGGAAAGGTAGAGGTCAAACCCCGTAGGGGACCATCACATTATAGGCCGAAACAGTTGAGACTCCTTTTAGTCGCCTCTTACGACAGGCAGGAATACCGTGGGCCTATTCTTACCACTGAACCCGCAGGAAGGATAGTGATGTCTCCAATCACAAATGGCATTCTTGTTCATCCGGTTTTGAAGCAAATATTTCAGAACATACATATAGTGTATTGGCTCGTCCAGCTGTTTTACACACAAAATACAATGGAAGTCCATCAATACAATAACAAGATCTATTATAGAATGAAGCTTTCAAGGCTGGTGTTGTCATCACTTAACACTTCCGGGCTGAGATGCCGTGGTCCATACATGAGACTCTCCCCTGACTTTTCGCCTTCGATTGTGACAATCGGCGAACTGCAGTTGGCTGATTGTCCTCAGAGGATGCCTTCCGCAGTCGAAGGCGTAACGTCAGGGGAGAGTCTCATGTACAGTGAAAGGTCTCTTTGGATTCCTTTCATGTCAATTTCTTAAATCTGTTGTCATTTACGGCATACATTCCAATTCTAAATTTACTGTGGTGATTCTGACTATCTGGGAGGAGACTGAGCAGTGGAATGTGTTACTTTTTCACATAAACAAGAACGATCTGTCGCACTACTACAGTTTAAAACACAGTTTGTATGTAAGTCATGTCACACAGTCTCATACGGAACCTACATCCGCTTTCTTTTATATACTGTATATGGTAAGATACTGTCATCCCCCTTCCCTGCTGTGTGAAAATCGAATGAGCAACTGTATTTCTAGTTGCATGCTTGATGGTAGCAGACAAGCCTGTCTGCTAGAAAACAGTAGGACCAACGTCGGAACAGGTAGCTACGCTTTCTAAAAGCAAAGAGGTTTCTATTCTTAGTATGGTCCTGTCTGTCCCTTGTCATGTTGGTATAGGAAGCTGCCTCTCTGGTCACTTCCGTTTGTATCTGTGAAGCACACTCGTTAGGGGCCCAGGCAGTCGGTCCGTGGCGAGCGTCTGAAGTGGCAAGATCTCCAGCTAAGCGCGTCTCTGCTAAGTCCATAGGACAATGGATTCCTTAAGTTCAGCCTAGCTGAAAATTTAATCACCTTTACTTCAGGTTTAGATCTAAGATATGTAATGTTATCTTAAATTGCAACGCAATGTAATTGGAGTGTGAAGTTCAGAATATCTTCCAGTAGTTGCTTTGTCACTACTTTGTGAGTAAAGTGGAACAATGGAACAACGTGTGGATGATCTGTAACTCTAACTGAGATCATCAATCTTAAATGCGAATGTGAGTGAGATTATAATGTCTCGTCTTGACAATATTTTTCAATATAGCAACTTTTATTTATACTCAACCCACGTGGGGTGTACTTTGTGAGACCAGTACAACGTGCTTATAGAATTGTTTGACCCATCAGGTTAATAGTAAGACGATAGTAATTAGTTCGAGGTTTTTCTTTTGTAATTTGTGTTTCGATGTAATTTATTTTAATCATCCAAATTATTGTGGAGTTACACTCTTTGTGTAAACCTAGTTGACCACGTCAAGCATATAGTGTAATCATCAAAGTAGCCCTCATCTATTGTTTTCGGGAAGATTTCACAGAGAGTTAGTATGAATTTAGTATACCAGTGTATGGTAATTTCATGATGGACAGGATTGCGCTACGAACGTAACTTCTTTGGGTAAAAATTGAATCGGTTGGTTGTGGTTAATTACCTCTTGCATATGTTTCAACGTTCTTCATGTGTTATTTTATGAATGCAGTGTTGTATGCAGTCTCCCAATCTTGGCTCCATATTTGATGTGTTCTTTAAGATTACAAACTCTCATTTTCACAATCCTAAATAAGGCACCAGTTTCGTTATGAATCAAGTTTAACACGCTGAAATTTTAACGGAACAATGATCAATGTTAACATAAATGTCCAAATATAAACTGATTTATTTCTTTTTATTTAAATTGTCTATATATATATATATATATATATATATATATATATATATATGTGTGTGTGTGTGTGTGTGTGTGTGTGTGTGTGTGTGTGTGTGTGTGTATATATATATATGTATATATCACCGGTTGTCGTAAGATGACTACTAAAAGATTATAATTAATGTTAGTCTGGTTGGGAATTTGGTAAGCTAGACTGGATACCTGGTGAAACAGTTGTTCAGTAATGCAAGGTTAACTTCCCCAGATAGCTCACAGCTGTTAACCCGCTTTTATTGTCTTCAATATCAGCACCGCTTTCAGAACAAATTAATGCATCAACTTTACAACAGACCAAGGCAACTAAGCCCAGAAGTGTTAAGTGATGATAACAAGACCTATTTTCTTGGCTGTCTCGATTCTGGACTACACTCCATCTGATCAGCCACCAATTCAACACCAGTTTGTGGAAGTGGGGCTTGGTTACACCTTTATCACGGTCATTCTACCGTTCTCGATCATACTGATATTAATTTTGAGAGAAAATGCAGAACCATGAGCTCCTTCTAAGTTTGCATAACTCACACTGACGAATATGTTAATAAGATCTTCCCTTCCCATATCACAGTGTGCCAGATGGCACTGGCTGCTTAGTCTCAACTGCCCTCTTGTCTGCTGCTTCGACTTTAGGCATGAGGTGCACATCACTAGTATTGGGGCAATGGGGATTCTGCACCACTCTGCATTGTTGATAGATGTATGCAATATGGCGGCGATGACGTCATCCAAGATGGCGGCGTGTAGACTTGGCGACAGCGTATGAAGTCATCCAAGATGGTGGCTGTGAAGTCATTCAAGATGGTGCATATTGGTGGGAAGATAGGTCAATTGGACATCCTAATCTAACCCCCCCCCCTCCCCTCCCACAGAAAAATGGCGGAAAGTTCAAATTACAGTAGGATAATGTGTCACACCACGGTTATCTCTACTAACCTAAGAAAAACCGCAAAAGATAGGTCACTTGGGCTGCCTCCACTAAGCTAAGTCATCTGACCGCCAGCTCTTCCTAGGAACTGGCGCCAAGTTTCAATTTTGGCGGTAAAGAAAGATCAATTGGGATTTCACTACCAGCCTAAGAAAATTGAGGGAAACAAAGGTCACCTCCACTAACCTAAGTCACCTGACCGCCACCTCATCCTAGGGATTGGTGGGAAAAGGACTCAGCCTCCACTGGGCTGGTGGAGAGAGAAAGAAATGTACTTCATTTATTTTGGGACATAGGTGGAGACATCTCATAAGTTTTTCTTGCGGTTGCTACCACCGTGTGGTAGAAAGAGAGACGTAATCGGTTAGATGGTAAGAAAAAGTCTCGATTTCAACACCTATGTCAGAAGCTGTCATGGTTCTACAGGTGCACGCAAGTATCCATGTTAAAAGTTACACTTGCTTTATAAATCGAGGTACGACATTACCTCTGAATGAGGTGGTTTTTGTATCTGGACAAATAGCGAGACAGTGATTGCTGGAACGTATATTTTCAGAACAGCACTCCAGTTACAAGTAGCCCACGATGAAGCCTCGTTATAAAATAGCTGAATTTTGTAAGTGATTCGGCTAAGCGACATGGTATCTAAGCGGTGTTTGCGACTTCCTCACACTGCCCCAGCTGGATATTTCTATAGTACTTGCAATATATTCCGACTCGACACCATATCATAGGTTCTGCGATATATCCACTGAGCTATAGGCAATGAATGATTGAGGAGGAACACAAACAGTGGTAGTAGATGATGTGCTGATTGAGGTCGTAAGAAAATGTACACTAGCTTCTCAGATTTCTAGTGTTACACTATCGGCTAGAAATGATCTCCATTATTTGGAAACAAGTCCTTCCATTCAACCACATAACGGCCTCGGATCGCACTCACAAGTGAATCATATTTCTGGAACTCTCGTATCTCGAAGCGAGTCACCTTTCTCAAACCTGTCTGCTACAGTAAAATTCCAACCTGATTTTAGTCAGCTCCCTACGCATCTTGCAACTGCTCCCATTTCGAAAGCTTTGCGTATGTGATGGTTGCAGTTTAAGTCAGAACTGAGCAGAAGTCAGAGAAAGACATATCCGCCACCTTTTCAACGTGTGTAGAAACAGAGAGACCTGAGTCAGTGCAACAGGAGCGTGTTTTGACCATTCGGTGGAAATTTGAGCATTGTGATGTGTCTCCAAACTGGGTACAGATACTACAATCTGAAGGAGATCTGCGTCCATTCACATCTATCTCCGCAAGACGCTATCATCGTCATTCTGTACCAACCAACAGAGAATAATTGCGAACTATAAAAGCTCCACTAACTTCATCCAATATAGAACTCACCTAGGTACCGTTGCTAGCGCGATGACGCATAGCTGCAATATGGGTCCGGAGAAGAGAGAGAGAGAGAGAGAGAGAGAGAGAGAGCACACACACACGAGTTGTTACGATGCATTACGCCTCCTGGTCAATGCATTTGGGCTAGGTGTTGGCAGCTGTACCACATTTAAAAGCAATTTTATAACACAGAACAAGAGGCTATGTCATGATCGCAAAGATAGATGTGACATAAAAATCCACAGAATTGCGAAAAATGACGAGGGAATAGGTCTAAATTGACCGAGTATACACCGAAATGCGGGGAAATTAAGGAAGTACCTACGTATATTCTGGTTCGCTTTGAACAATTTGTACATGGGAACAAGTATGCGGCAACAAGAGGAATCCGAGAAAACGTCTACATCGAAACGAAGGGAATCAGGGAGGCAGTCAATTTTTTTCTGCCGAGTCCGCATTATACTGTATGTCTATTGAGATACCAGTGATACACGCGAGTTGACTACTGTATTTGATGCTTTTCAGGAGTACAGAGAACCACTCACCTCTAAACTTACTTGCATCTGCGTTAAAGGAAAACAGAGTGTGGACGGGGCATTGAGATGGAGCTGTAACGAGGTACGATTTAATGGTTGACTGATGCGTTCTAGAGAAGGAGGAGTTGCTGCAGGTCAATTTCTCCAGTGTTCTGTGCAGATGCGTCAGTAGCGTGAGAGAGCCTGTGTTCTACTCGTATGCAGCCACCTTTTCTGTATGTGGTTTAAAGCACTGTCTACTTGCGATCGTTAACGGTAAACCTGTCGGTCACCAGAGGACTTCCATCTCATGTGTGACTTCCTCTAAACTAACCTTGATTTATGCAATGTACTCCATCCCTCCTGTCCCCTCTTGGGTGTAAAAAAGAGACTTCAGCGTCATAACTAAGTTAGCGATAGGTGCTTCTGAGGCGCTGCAATCCCAGTTTACACATTTTCGTGACAGATGTGCTGTTTACAGAGTTAGTGACGGAATGACTTGTAATTTTCACATGTCGGACGCAGCTGCTATGCGTTTATCTGTGTCTTTCTAGGAGGTATCCCCCGTTACTAACAAATCATTTGATATAGGCCTGGTGCAGGCATCATATAATTTCTGAACCGTGATCGGATGTGAACTGTGGACAGCATACGTCCCCGGAAAGCTATATTTTACTCGTGTCACGCAGAGTGAATGTTTTACAGAAGTAACTTTTTTGTTTTATGGTTCGATAGTTTATCGTAGAGAAACCGGGAAGAAGGATGAATGTCATGGCCTTGAAATATATTTCTTACATTGGAATATTAACAGCGCTAAATTCCATACGACTGATAGGTCGGAAACGCAGGCGATCTAACATTCATTATAGCCCGTTTTAAGTGCAGAACGTTGTAGCCCTAGGAGTGTGTATGTTTATATTCTCTCTTACCAATACCTTCCAGGTATCGATCGTAGACTGTAGACCAACACTTTAGAGTTGATAGCTTTGTTGATTTAGTTAAAAATGCGTCGAACTCCATCCGTCTGGAGCTCCATCGCACATAAAAATCATTCGTTTCTTGTTCTTCTTAACCGTCTGCTATTACATCATGATACTTTGAAATCTGTTACTATTCATCGGTAAGGAGTGCTAAGCTCCTCGACATAGGCGTATCTCGAGAAATCACATGCACTTGGATGGCTGAGGACTCGGAAAGCTCCATTCATTCACGAGACGTGGAGTGTAGCGGTCTTCCTCTGGACGGCTGCAGATTAATTCAGTAACGGTGCTGCAGGGTGGGTTGGTCAATGACAGTGTGAGGAGGGTCTATCACACTCTAATTTTACCATAAGACAGCGAGAATGCTTTGTGACTCCCATAGGCACAGAGATAGATCGCGTATTAAGTACTATGCTCGAATGTTAAAAATATGTGGAGCACTGTCTCGCATACTTTGATGATTTCTATTTTGGAGAATTGACAATGAATGGACATACTGTGCAGTCATCTATCCAAATTCGCGATGATACTCGCAAAGTGGGGAAGGGGCAGTTTAGCTATTATACTGAAATTGACAAACATCCTGTCACATCATTGGTCGGTGTTGAAATTACTGTAAAATTGTTCGCACTATCAAATGTAATGCTTATTATTTGAGTTTATCGATGGTGTCTTTTCATCCCATCTGTGCACTGGCACTCTTTTGGTTACCACTTAATGATTGTCTGATATCGCTTGTTTGAGTTGGGGAAAAATGTTTTGGTGGATGGACAGCACCTTCTGGGGTGGATAGCACCGAAACGGTGATCGATTACTTAACTTCAATGCGATGAATCAGTCGACATGGAACGTAGAGTCATCAGTTATTCCGTGGGTATGACAGACGAGTTTAAATGTAGTTTGGAAAGCTTCATCCAACGCTGTAAATCTCTTTTATTTAAAATCATCCATTGTTTGTGGCGTGTTATGGTAGCGACAGTACAATATGATTTACACCATGTGATGTCTAGTTTTCTGCGAGAGGCCATGGATCAGAGCATCTTAATTTCAGTTTGGGACCTGACATAAAGATCGAAGTTGTGGGAGAGAAACAAAATGTATGACAGTGAACAAAGTTTGTTAGAAAACAATGTTTCAAACAACATCACAGGGTCACAGGGAGCGTCTCTTGCGACTTACAGTATAGCCTATGGTATACAGTCATCCTCCTATAGTACAGGTGATGAAAGCTTAAACTGCCCTCTGTAATGGATCAAACGCTGTATACTTGATAGGATCGTCCTGCATCGGCTACAGCAGCAGTTTGCCAGGTAAATTCTATGAGAGACGGAATGTTCCGTTAGGAATGCTATTCTGGGAAGCAATGCAACAACTTTCTCTCACGCCACCGAGCGAGGTGGCGCAGTGGTTAGCACACTGGACTCGCATTCGGGAGGACGACGGTTCAATCCCGTCTCCAACCATCCTGATTTAGGTTTTCCGTGATTTCCCTAAATCGTTTCAGGCAAATGCCGGGATGGTTCCTTTGAAAGTGCACTGCCGATTTCCTTCCCAATCCTTCCCTAACCCGAGCTTGCGCTCCGTCTCTAATGACCTCGTTGTCGACAGGACGTTAAACACTAACTACCTACCTACCTACCTTTCTCACGCCGCGCGGGACTAGTCGAGCGGTCTGAGGTGCTGCAGTCATGGACTGTGCAGCTGATCCCAGCAGAGGTTCGACTCCTCCCTCAGGCACGGGTGTGTGTGTTTGTCCTTAGGATAAGTAGTGTGTAAGCTTAATGACTGATGACCTTAAAATTAAATCCCATAAGATTTCACACACATTTGAACATTTTTTGAACTCTCTCTCACTACACTGGACCCATATCGCAGCTATGCGCCATTGTGCTAGCAATGGTGCCTAGGTGAGTTCTATATTGAATGAAGTTAGTGGAGCTTTTATAGTTCGTAATTTTTTTCTGTTGGTTGGTACAGAATAACGATGATAGCATGTTGGGGAGGTAGATGTGAATGGACGCAGATCTGCTTCACATTGTAGTATCTGTATCCAGTTTGGAGGCACATCACAATGCCCAAATTTCCACCGAATGGTCAAAACACGCTCCTGTTGCACTGACTCAGGTCTTTCTGTTTCTACACAGATTGAAAAGGTGGCGGATATGTCTTTCTCTGACCTCTGCTCAGTTCTGACTTAATTTGGAACGATCACATTAGCAAAGCTGTCGAAATGGTAGCAGTTGCAAGATGCGTAGGGAGCTGACTAAAACCAGATGGAATTTTACTATAGCATAAAGGTATAGAAAGGTGACTCATTTTGAGATGTGAGACTGCCAGGAATATGATTGACTTGTGGGTGTGAGCTGACGCAGGTATGTGGTTGAATGGAAAGACTTGATTCCAAATAACGGACATCATTTCTAGCAGATGATCTGAGATCTGAAAAGCTAGTGTACATTTTCTTATGACCTCAATCAGCACGTCATCTACTACTACTGTTTGTGTTCCTCCTCAATAATTCATCAGCTATAGCTCAGTGGATATGTCGCAGAACCTCTAATGTGGTATCAAGTCAGAATAAATTACAAGTACTATAGAAATATCCATCTGGGGCGGTGTGAGGGAGTTGCAAATACTACTTACATTCCACGTCCATTAGCCAAATCACTTTCAAAATTCAGCAATTTTATAATGAGGTTGCATTGTGGGCTACATGTAACTGTAGTGCTGGTCTGATAATATACACTGCAGCGATCACCATCTTGGTATTTGTCCAGATAGAAGAACTACCTCATTCAGAGGTAATGTCATCCCTCTATTTATAAACTCAGTATAGTTTTTAACACGTATACTTGTGGGCATATGTAGAATTATGACCACTTGTGCCGGTAACATACAGTAGTTGTTAGGATCCTGTTTTTTTTTTTTTTTTTTAACATCTGGCTGATTACGTCTCTCTTTCTAGAACAGGATGGTAGCACTCACAAGAAAAACTTTGAGACATGTCCAGCCATGGTTGATATTCTCTCAGTATTATTTCGTGGGCCAGCGATCAGTTATTGGTGAAGTATTATTCTTAGTAGTAAGGGATACATGGTATGTTCGCATTTAAACATCAGGCTTACAAAGTATGCGTTTGTGTTCCGACCTGTGCAAAGGAAATGACTATGTCCAATCGTAACGAAAGTGTGGATTTAATGTGGAGTACTGTGATAGCATGGGAAGAGTATGTCATGTCATAAGAATGTTTTGTTTGAATATTTCTATTCCAAAGCCACAACCGTCAATAGAGTGTATTTCCAATACTTTGCTCATTGTTGAATGTCGTTCAACTGATTCAACTAAGACCGCGATCGCAACATTTAGTTGTAAGTACAGGGATAATATATACATATTCTACCTGTGTGAGCCCGGACTGCAGTGCCAGTGACCTGTGCGGGGTTGATTCACAGTTCTCATTAACAGTAGAGGCTGTCAGACTGGAGATGCCTGTTAAAGTGTAAGAATGCAGATGAATTAAATGTGTTGTCCTCCAGACGACAGAATAGTGAACTAATACTTAGTATGTGTTGGATAGCTTTCGTGATTGTCTGGAAATTTGAAAAGACTGAATATGGAGGTGCATTTGCAATGGATCTTTATTCCCTCCCATGTAATTTGTCCGGTTGTCTGCTTCTCCACATTTAGCGCCTTTATTTAGTTGAGAGTGTGTGGAAGACGCGTTTGCCGGTTCTCTAGGCAGGAGAAACACATTAGTTGACCTTGTAAATTGTAGTTATGATTTGGAATCTACTACATCACCGACAGCGGTATTCGAGATTGGAAATATCAGATTATTTGTTTCATGTGGCCAAGTAAATGTCTTCACAGACGTGACTAGTTTCTAGTTAGTCAGTGATTTATACCACGTCCCACCTAGCTAAAGTTTCGGGTTTGTAGAGAAATAACTTATAGTTTATATCTTGGGAATTATGTTGCACTAGCGATTGGTAGGATGCTGCCTGGTGCTTGATATCAAGAAGTACCATGAAAATGGTACAATATTATGGCGAACCATGCGAAAATACATGTGTACTTGTAATCCACGAGTCTGGAGATGTGTGTAGAAAAGCGAGAAAGCAAGGAAGCAGGTTCGGGGCAGAAAGAGTAACATGTGCTGAGAGGAAACTGCCTGAATTTGTAGAACATTTTTGAGAGCGAGTTCGGTCCGCTGAGGGTGCTCTGGTCACACGTTGGGGATGGATGACTTGTGATCGTTGGCTGAGGGAAAATATCTAGTGCTGTGAGGAGTATATACGGTACTATTCCTCTTCACGGTATATGTACTACTGATGTAAAAGGGATGACTTTGTTTAATGCAGGATACGAATTGTATGTTTACTACATGTTCAGGTACACAGTGATATATTGCTGGGTTGGAGATCGGTTTCGTGTACCAATACTCAAGCTCCTGTCCTCGGTGGGAGAGCAGTTTAATTGAGTGGGTGTCTTTCTGTATTTGATATTATGTTGCATACACGGTGATATATTGATGGATAGCAGGTCAGTTTCAGGTTCTAATATTCACGCTCCTGTCCTCAGTGGGAGGGCTGTGTAAATGAGTAAGAATCTTTCTGTATTTGACGATATGTATGGTGATTTGTAAGATTTAATTGCCAGTGCAATATGGCTATCTGTGTAAAATAACCATTGAAAGTCTTGTCTGCAGAAGGAATAAAAGGCAGACGGTGCTTCAGTACCAGTGCCATCAGTAATTCGGCGGATAAATTCGATGAGAGAAAATCATAAGGCTCCATTCATTCACATCCTTTGTGCTGGGATATAGGAGCCCCTACATATCAGAGGGGGCTTTTTTGTGTTGAAAGTAGGAAGGGTAACACATGATTTACAGGGTACCATGTTAGGTCCACGAGGAAGACTGCTATCGACGTTATTATGCGCTATTTTCGCAAACAGGATATGTTAGTGCAAGAATTTCAGTGCATACAAGCTGAGACATCAGGGTAGGGAGCGTTAAACATTTCTAGGACACTATACATTTTCCACGAGGTCGAATTGGTTTTTATTTTTTACATGGCTATGTGACATCAGTGTAAGATTGAGAACCTTGTTAGATGTGTTTGCAATGGTTTTTAGCTACACGTGCGCACTTCACAGTGTTGCGTCAGTCATGCTGGGCAGTTAAGCATGGTTACACGCGGCTCTCATGTCGTGCTAGGAACAATGCACCCTGTGCTACTCTGTCATCAATGGTAAAGACACATGCTGTCCAGGGGCATCTCGCAAATCAGACCAGAATGAGTGTGCCTTGGAGTTCAGTAACATCAGTATAACACTGACTGTATACCCGAAAATAGAAACAACTTTCACCTACAGCGGCGTGAGGGCCATGGTCATGCTGGCTTGCGACTGGCAGTGGCTCACGACAGTGTGGGCTCATTTACCCCTGGAGCGTGTGCGCTCCTGTCCAGTCACGTCAGCATTGGTGCCTTGGTGAACACATTCCTCGAGAGGAATTTCTCAGGAACCAAGTGTGAAAGGGATGTCGCTGCTTCATGCTTGAGGGTATTTGTGTGTGGTTTGACAGATGATGGCCACGTCACTTTGCAGGGCTGCCTGTAGCCTCCTGTGTGGTCTAGTGGACAGGGGGTGGTGGACAGTGCCTGCATACGTTGTTTGTGTGTCTGTTGCATTAATTTGCGAGCAGGTCGTTAGGTTGCTCTATGTGTTCTTTTGACATTTTACAAGTACTGATCATGTCCACACGTCAGTGTACTGCATTATTTATGAGAGTCTGCATGTTTGTGCTGAAATTATTTGGGTAAATTATGAGTTTTCTGTGTGTCTGCAGAGCATTATTTAGGAGTATTTTACAGGTCTGTAGGCTGTGTGACGTGACCCCAAGCATGTGTTTTGAATCAGTGTAATAAATATACTCCATAGCAAAATAAATTGTTCCAAAATAAATAGAGTACACCCGTTCCTTACTCTCCCCAGCAGCCCAGCACAGGCTGAGTCATTTTCGCGCCATTTTCCCCGTCCAGACCACCATCTGGATTTTGTAATAGGAGGGATTACCTCTGGTGGCAATACTGTGTACTAGGTCAGTTGGACTCTAGATCTCGTGGTGGAGATACTGCCTGCAAAATAAAGACTCATGTCCAGCGCATGCAGCGTCGCTTTTCCCACTATTTCTCCCCCACCATCTTGGATTACATCACAAAACGGACATCAGCGCTCTCTGGTGGTGATACTGTATACTAGGTCCAGACGTCGTAGTGAAAATACTGTTTGCCGCCATCTTAGATATGGTAGTTGCATTATCAGCTGATGTTATGGCTGCCATTTTGGATTACGTCCTGGAATGGACGACAGAGCCCTCTGGTGGTGGTATTGTGTACTTGGTCAGTTGGAGTGCGGACCTCGTGGCGAACTCACTGTATGGTGGTGCTGCCTGCAATTGTTTAAATAAAGACTGGTGGATGATTTCGACAGTTGACAATTAGCAAGCATGTTTGCAGAGTAATTTTGATGGATTATTGTTTTGACAATTTACGAGTTGTTTGGATCTCTGGACGTATATGTATTGCATTATTTACGAGTGGTTTGCGTGTCTGTAGGCTGTGCAATGCGTTATTTTGACAGTTTACTACTAGCAGGCAAGTGTGTAGAGCATTATACACAAGTCATTTAGGAGTAGTTCGCAGGTCGATATGCTGTGTGGCATGTCAGAGCATATGTTCTGTATCACTGTGATAAATATACTCCATCCCTAAATAAATTGTTCCAAAATAAATGTAGTAGACCCCTTCCTCTCTCCAGCAGCCCAGTTCAGGCTGAGTCCTTTTCCCAGCAATCCCTAGGAAGAGGTGGTGGTCAGCTGACTTGTTGTCGTTGTTGTGGTCTTCAGTCCTGAGACTGGTTTGATGCAGCTCTGCATGGTACTCTATCCTGTGCAGGCTTCTTCATCTCCCAGTACCTACTGCAACCTACATCCTTCTGAATCTGCTTAGTGTATTCATCTCTTGGTCTCCCTCTTCGATTTTTAACCTCCACGTTGACCTCCAATGCTAAATATGTGATCCCTTGATGCCTTAAAACGTGTCCTACCAACCGATCCCTTCTTCTAGTCAAGTTGTGCCACAAACTTCTCTTTTCCCCAATCCTATTCAATACCTTCTCATTAGTTAAGTGATCTACCCACCTTATTTTCAGCATTCTTCTGTAGCACCACATTTCAAAAGATTCTATTCTCTTCTTGTCTAAACTATTTATCGTCCATGTTTCACTTCCATACGTGGCTACATTCCATACAAATATTTTCAGAAACGACTTCCTGGCACTTAAATGTATACTCGATGTTAACAAATTTCTCTTCTTCAGAAACGATTTCCTTGCCATTGCCAGTCTACATTTTATATCCTCTCTACTACGACCATCATCAGTTATTTTACTCCCTAAATAGCAAAACCCCTTTATTACTTTAAGTGTCTCATTTCCTAATCTAATTCCCTCAGCATCACCCGATTTAATTTGACTACATTCCATTATCCTCGTTTTGCTTTTGTTGATGTTCATCTTATATCCTCCTTTCAAGACCCTGTCCATTCCGTTCAACTGCTCTTCCAAGTCCTTTGCTGTCTCTGACAGAATTACAATGTCATCGGCGAACCTCAAAGTTTTTACTTCTTCTCCATGAATTTTAATACCCACTCCGAATTTTTCTCTTGTTTCCTTTACTGCTTGCTCAATATACAGATTGAATAACATCGGGGAGAGGCTACAGCCCTGTCTCACTCCCTTCCCAACCACTGCTTCCCTTTCATGCCCCTCGACTCTTATAACTGCCATCTGGTTTCTGTACAAATTGTAAATAGCCTTTCGCTCCCTGTATTTTACCCCTGCCACCTTTAGTATGTGAAAGAGAGTATTGCAGTCAACATTGTCAAAAGCTTTCTCTAAGTCTACAAATGCTAGAAACGTAGGTTTGCCTTTTCTTTATCTTTCTTCTAAGGTAAGTCGTAGGTCAGTATTGCCTCACGTGTTACAACATTTCTACGGAATCCAAACTGATCTTCCCTGAGGTCCGCTTCTACCAGTTTTTCCATTCGTCTGTAAAGAATTCGCGTTAGTATTGTGCAGCTGTGACTTATTAAACTGATAGTTCTGTAATTTTCACATCTGTCAACACCTGCTTTCTTTGGGATTGGAATTATTATATTCTTCTTGAAGTCTGAGGGTATTTCACCTGTCTCATACATGTTGCTCACCAGATGGTAGAGTTTTGTCAGGACTGGCTCTCCCAAGGCCATCAGTAGTTCTAATGGAATGTTGTCTACTCCCGGGGCCTTGTTTCGACTCAGGTCTTTCAGTGCTCTGTCAAACTCTTCACGCAGTATTGTATCCCCATTTCATCTTCATCTACATCCTCTTCCATTTCCATAAAATTGTCCTCAAGTACATCGCCCTTGTATAAACCCTCTATATACTCCTTCCACCTTTCTGCCTTCCCTTCTTTGCTTAGAACTGGGTTGCCATCTGAGCTCTTGATATTCGTACAAGTGGTTCTCTTCTCTCCAAAGGTCTCTTTAATTTTCCTGTAGGCAGTATCTATCTTACCCCTAGTGAGACAAGCTTCTACATCCTTACATTTGCCCTCTAGCTCTGCTTAGCCATTTTCCATTTCCTGTCGATCTCTTTCTCCTTTCATCAATTAAATTCAATATTTCTTCTGTTACCCAAGGATTTCTATTAGCCCTCGTCTTTTTAAAAACTTGATCGTCTGCTGCTTTCACTACTTCATCCCTCAGAGCTACCCATTCTACTTCTACTGTATTTCTTTCCCCCATTCCTGTATCAGTTTATCCAGGTCCCATCTCCTTAAATTGCCACCTTTTTTCAGTTTCTTCAGTTTCAATCTGCAGTTCATAACCAAGAGATTGTGGTCAGAATTCATATCTGCCCCTGGAAATGTCTTACAATTTAAAACCTGTTTCCTAAATCTCTGTCTTACCATTATATAATCTATCTGATACATTTTAGTATCTCCAGGATTCTTCCAGGTATACAACCTTCTTTTATGATTCTTGAACCAAGTGTTAGCTATGATTAAGTTATGCTCTGTGCAAAATTCTACAAGGCGGCTTCCTCTTTCATTTCTTCCCCCCAATCCATATTCACCTACTATGTTTCCTTCTCTCCCTTTTCCTACTGACGAATTCCAGTCACCCATGACTATTAAATTGTCGTCTCCCTTCACTACCTGAATAATTTGTTTTATCTCGTCATACATTTCATCAATTTCTTCATCATTTGCAGAGCTAGTTGGCATATAAACTTGTACTACTGTAGTAGGCATGGGCTTTGTGTCTATCTTGGCCACAATAATGCGTTCACTATGCTGTTTGTAGTAGCTAACCCGCACTGCTATTTTTTTATTCATTATTAAACCTACTCCTGCATTACCCCTATATGATTTTATATTTATAACCCTGTAATCACCTGACCAAAAGTCTTGTTCCTCCTGCCACCGAACTTCACTAATTCCCACTATATCTAACTTTAACCTTTCCATTTCCCTTTTTAAATTTTCTAACCTACCTGCCCAATTAAGGGATCTGACATTCCACACTCCGATCCGTAGAACGCCAGTTTTCTTTCTCCTGATAACGACGTCCTCTTGAGTAGTCCCCGCCCGGAGATCCGAATGGGGGACTATTTTACCTCCGGAATATTTTACCTAAGAGGACGCAATCATCATTTAATCATACAGTAAAGCTGCATGTCCTCGGGAAAAATTACAGCTGTAGTTTCCCCTTGCTTTCAGCCGTTCGCAGTACCTGCACAGCAAGGCCGTTTTGGTTAATGTTACAAGGCCAGATCAGTCAATCATGCAGACTGTTGTCCCTGCAACTACTGAAAAGGCTGCTGCCCCTCTTCAGGAACCACATGTTTGTCTGGCCTCTCAACAGATACCCCTCAGTTGTGGTTGCACCTATGGTATGGCCATCTGTGTCGCTGAGGCATGCAAGCCTCCCCACCAACGGCAAGGTCCATGGTTCATGGGGGGGTCAGCTGACTTAGGTTAGTCCAGGTGCCCTTTCTTTCCTGTTTTTTCCTTAGGTTAGTAGAGATAGTCCAATTGACCTTTCTTTATCACCAAAATCAAACTTGGCGCCAGTATCTAGGAAGAGGTGGTGGTTAGATGACTTAGGTTAGTGCAGGTAGCCCAATTGACCTACCTTTCCGCCAAAATCTTGAATGACGTCATCGTCGCTATCTTGGATGACATCATGCACTATTGCCAAATCTACATGCTGCCATCTTGGATGACGTCTTCGCCGCCATCTTGGATACATCTGGCACCAATGCAGATTGCACCAGAATACCCCTTGCACCAATACTGTCTCTTAACGCCACAGATTAACACATTTGGTTCTTCTCTTTCTATAGATAATAGTCGTGTTCACTCACGAAACATGCAGTATGGTAATTGTCATACATCATTATCATTATCATCTTACATTCAAGGATTAGGCTGTTGCCTTTTTCGAACTCACACACAAAATCATTGCCATATTTTTTGAGGACATTAAACATTTCTTCTCTCATTTGGCTTTTAGTTCAGTCTCTTCTGGGGAATTCTGTGACCTGGAATTGTTATGAGCTAATGTCTCCCTTATTCACAGTTCTTCTGCTTCTTTCATTCATGTTAAATATTTAATTTTGCTCTGTGCAGCTGTTCGTCCTTCTTTGGAAGCTCATCTCTGCTGTCTGAAAGTTATTTGATTAACCTTTATTGTGTTAATCTAGTTTTCACTTCCATAGAATAATCCAGAAACCATCATCGTTTTATTTAATTACATGATGGTCTCTCTCTTTGCTTTATGGCCCGATGTTCTGCTGATGGTATCACAAACACTTGAAAGCTTTGTACTTTATTTTCAATATCACAGTGAAGATCAAAACTTGTAGCACAGTCTAAACGGGAGATTTGTTCTAAAACTGAATTATCCAAAACAATTTTTGATCTGACTGAATATTTTCTTCAGAATGACATTATTTTCGTTTTGTAACTAGAAATTTTAAAATTGAATGTCTTGTATATTTCGTGCAGCTGCTGTACTTATCTTTGAAGGACACCTCCACTGTTTTGAAGAATAACGATGGCATCTGAAAAGACAAACACATTTAAGTATTCCTCATTCGTTACCTTAATTCCTTAATTCACTTTACATTTCCGATTACGAAGAATATTAAATCTTCTAATTATTCATATCTGTGTTTATTACATTGAGAAGACTTTTCACTACCTCTACAAGGTGATAAGGATATCCACATTCAGACATAGTCTTCCATGGGCTACAACGACTCACAGACTCATAAGCCATCTCAATGTTGATAAAGGCAACATGTGCGTTCTTCTAGAATTTTCTTAATTAAAAACAGATTGTCGGCACATGAGCGACCTGATCTAAGCCTCGTTCCTTCCTCAGCAATAATAGCATTAATAACAGCTTAAGTGATATTCTTCATGCAACTATTGCTTAAATTAGACTATAGTTGTAGCCAATGTTTGGAAGACTGATGCCACGATGGTTTTCACAGTCATTTGAATTTCCCTTTCCTCGAATAAAGAGGTTACTTCTGCTGTATACCAGTTCCTCCAACAATCATTTATTAATTGTAAATGTCTTTTATCTTGTATTATCTAGTTGTATGTGACAGGATAGAACTATGCGCCAAATCACGATACAGAGAAAGATTCTATTTTTTTTCGGGCAATGTGGTGACAGACCGATCCGAAGGCAAGCTCCCCCCGTCGGCACTCTGGTTGAAATGTGAATTTCACTCGATGTTACAGTGCAAAAGCGGATCATGTCTCTAACCCTCGCGATTCCGACGGAAATATGTTCTTGTCTTGAGGTCAAGCACATCTTGAACTGAAGGGTAACAGAGCCATGTTAACACATAATATGCAGGAGATACGAATGCTATAGAGTACATAATCCTGCAAAAGTCGAACGTTGCCGGTAGACTTTCTAAATATCACTAACTTCACGCAGTTCTGAGTTTCCATCTACGAAAAGAAATTGCTAAAAGCAAGGATGATTTCGGAGGACACAGTAAGCAGCTCGTGGGCCTCCGCTAGCCGGGAAGTCCCACATTCATTTCGCGTTTCACTGCTGGACGTACAGGTAGACGAGTGCTACATTAACAGTGATGCGCAGACTACGCATGGATTAAGCGTGGTTTGTGCGTTGTTGTCGTTGCCTTTTGCCAAAACAACACAGCTGTAATTCCCTGCAGAGTCGTCTCTCTGGTTCCCACGGAGTAAACGCACAAGTTTTTCAACAGTTCAGTTCGACATGAATAATGGAATGAACCGCACCAGCAATAACAGCGTTTTCAGCACTGCGTTGACTCGCGATCACTAGTATGTTAATCGCATGCGGATGGAGTTTGTAACGGAGTTTCTCGTTCTCAGCGCTACGAGTGATTCCCACATATACGACTTTCTTCGGCTTCTAAAAGCTACAGCCTTCGATTTCAGAGTTTCGGCGTAAATTTCAGAGTTTTTCCTGGGAGTTGAACACCTACATGATGTTCTCTAAATATGTAGAACTTTGAAAATGAACTCTCAGCAGGATTATGTAGTAAGAGAGACAATGAAAATTGAAACTCAGAAAAACCAAGTGTCTAAGCTGACTGCAGGACATCTGGCATAAGGTGCTTCAAAGATTTTGCTATCATCGCTTTTTGCTTAGCGACGTGATATAAAAACTTGCACTCCCGCTACGTGTCTGATTCATTAAGTCATAACTCTATCTTCCAATAATGATTCCAGACTTAAGTGCCCACGTCTGTCTACACGAGATAAAAATGAACAAAATGAGACGATTATCATTTGGGAAAATCCTAAAATTACGTCGAATGAATACTTTTTTTTACTTCGGAACTCGCTACAGAGGAGAAACCACATACGGACGTCGATAAACGTACGTTATATAAACTCTACTTTCTGTATTGTGGCATACCTGTAGAATAAGGAATTGCATATGCATGTTACTTTTCTTACAGACAGATTATTGAGTAACACACGCAGTTGCGTCCTGAAAGGATAGTGTCGCGATACCACCAGAAGCCGTTGGGATGTTCATCCCACCCTACTTAAGTTGTGCAGCTAAAGTCACTTGTTACATGGATCCTTAGTGTTTGATAATATACTTCGAAAGACTTTATTGTGACAACTACTTTACCAGGCCGTTTTGTCCTTAGCTTTGTGGATGTAGTCCGGATTAAGTTATAACACGTCCGTTTGCATCCTGAAGGTCTCTCGCGGCTTCTACATTGAACTGCAAAACCTCTATAGAGGGGGAATGTTAATGAAACCGACAACTTGCAGGGGCGGATTTCACACTGGAATGGAGGAAAAAGATCCTATGAACGTGTGTCCGGAAATGCTCCGTTGCCACGTTGTGTGGCTGGATTGAAGAGTTTTTAGCTAACAGAACACAGCATGTTGTTCTCAATGGAGAGACGTCTACAGACGTTAAAGTAACCTCTGGCGTGCCACAGGGGAGTGTTATGGGGCCTTTGCTTTTCACAATATATATAAATGACCTAGTAGATAGTGTCGGAAGTTCCATGCGGCATTTCGCGGACGATGCTGTAGTATACAGAAAAGTTGCAGCATTAGAAAACTGTAGCGAAATGCAGGAAGATCTGCAGCGGATAGGCACTTGTTGCAGGGAGTGGCAACTGACCCTTAACATAGGCAAATGTAATGTATTGCGAAAACGTGGAAAGAAGGATCCTTTATTGTATGATTATATGATAGCGGAACAAACACTGGTAGCAGTTACTTCTGTAAAATATCTGGGAGTATGCGTACGGAACGATTTGAAGTGGAATGATCATATAAAATTAATTGTTGGTAAGGCGGGTGCCAGGTTGAGATTCATTGGGAGAGTCCTTAGAAAATGTAGTCCATCAACAAAGGAGGTGGCTTACAAAACACTCGTTCGTCCTATACTTGAGTATTGCTCATCAGTTTGGGATCCGTACCATGTCGGGTGGACAGAGGAGACAGAGAAGATCCAAAGAGGTGCGGCGTGTTTCGTCACAGGGTTATTTGGTAAGCGTGATAGCGTTACGGAGATGTTTAGCAAACTCAAGTGGCAGACTCTGCAAGAGAGACGCTCTGAATCGCGGTGTAGCTTGCTGTCCAGGTTTTGAGAGGGTGCGTTTCTGGATGAGGTATCGAATATATTGCTTCCCCTTACTTATACCTCCCGAGGAGATCACGAATGTATAATTAGAGAGATTCGAGCGCGCACGGAGGCTTTCCGGTAGTCGTTCTTCCCGCGAACCATACGCGTCTGGGACAGGAAAGGGAGGTAATGACTGTGGCACGTAAAGTGCCCTCCGCCACACACCGTTGGGTGGCTTGCGGAGTATAAATGTAGATATATATGGCTGAATGAGAGCTCCTCTGACCATCAGGTGCCGTGTGTTGCTTATGTGCTGCCGGCTGTGTGTTTGACGCAGTGTACTGTAGGCGGTGGTGGTGGTTGTGGGGATGATTAAGGGGGACTAAACAGCGGCGGTCATCAGTCCCCCATTCCAAAAACAGGCGAGACATAAATTCGAGGAGCAGGTAAAACCCCAAGGGGAAGGAAACTCCCCCCCCCCCCCTCCAGGCTGTAGGCGGCAGAATGGTCCTGTATCCATGTGGGGAACAAGACGAAATGGTGTTTGTGTACTGCCAAGCAGATGGAACGTATCGAGAATCAGTAAGGATTCACCAAAAGAAGTACCCTCACAGACACCACACGACAAAACATTTCAAACCCTTTTTTGGGGTTCGTGTGATCATGGGTCCTTTCATACAGACGCACTTGCTGGGAGGCAGCCGAATGTGCGTACTTCAGATATGGGGGACCGGGTTCTACAGGATACTGAAACAAACCTAGTACAAGCTCCAGGCAAGCTGCCCACCAACACTGTGTAAGCCAAAGTACGATTATATGTAGGTTGCATGACAGCCATTACTATCCCTATCACCTGCAACATGCGAACAATACACGGCACATGTCCAGAGGAACTGTCATTCGTCAGCGCAATCTACTGCGGCAACGATACATTTTCGGACACATGCTCATGGACCTTTTTTCCTCCTCTTCCAGTCAGTAATGCAGTTTGTCAGTTTTATTAATGTTGACCTTCTGTATCTTAGCGCTCACATTCTTCAAACAATATGATGTAGCAGGTCGGAATGGGCTTGTTGTTTGCCTGAATCGTTAATGACTATGAGTTGGGTTTTCTAGCAGAAAATAAGGAAAAACATTTTGCGTTATCGGCCGCTATGAGGTCGGCGGCACTTTCAAACATGCGCGCAACCACTAACACCACCATCTTTCCTACAGCCACCACCTCGGCAAGAGGACAGTGCCTGCCGCGAACTATTACGCCGCTGCCAATGAGAGGCAAGCGTCCGCTCTTCGTAGATCCTGCGGCGGATGTGCTTAAGTTAGAACGTTCATGCACTGAACCCATGTCAGTCTTGATACGACCACTCGATTTGTGTCGATCATCATACGCCACCTACACTAGAACCTACTTAGTTGTAATACCAGTTGCCTGTTGCCTTGAACTCCACACCACCGTAGGAGGATGGTATGGGTCTTCAAGTACCACCGACACATCTTCAACGTGCACTCCAGTAAAATCATTGGAATGACGTCATTGTAGGATAGAACAAATTTACCCTTACACCAAGATAGTAAGAAAGAGATCGACCGGTGACGCTGTACGTCAACCTACCACGACAAAAGAAAAAGAAATACTGAGCCCATTCTGTGTCTTTGCCAGTTGAATAACATTTACAGACTTTCGTAATGAAAATGGCTTCTGAATAGACATTGTATTCAAGAGTGGGAGATTTATAAAACTTTCGTATCTGTATATATTTATACATTCAGATCTACTAATAGCAACTGACGCTGCAAAGACAACAACAAACTTATGAATTATTTTTAATGTTTGTTATTAGACGTAGAATAAATTAATATCTGAATTCTCTGTTAATGAACGCCATCTGTTCCTCAATCCCATATCTACTAAAGAACCACACAGCATGCACAGAAAGCCATTACAGACTGGCGACGAAGAAAAGGAGGGGGAACACGGAGGTTTCGACACGAGAGAAGTACAATTTTCTTCTTTCTATTGAATCCCTTTTTGTGTATGTGCATACACTGAATTGAAATACGTAAGGTGAGACATTTAAGAGAACATATTTAAGTAATCTTGGAAAACCAGAGAGAACTACATCTAAGTGCTGAGCACCGTCTAATATCTCTTGTTCAGTTTCAGATTCAACAAATAACATATTTGATGTCAGCAGTTTCTTGCCTCGTACAAGCACAAGAGGGACCAGCAGCAAGAGGCGCCACAAGCCGAAGAAGGAATTAAGCTGCTGCCTCCACCCTTCCGACAGTTCGGTGAGACGCGGGAAGTATGGAGGAAACACGTAACACAGCTGCATCGACATTTAGACCCCTATAAAAGTACAGGTGAATTACATCGTGCACTTTTCTTTTCATGTCTAGAAGTGTACACCTTCCACCTCCTAGTGGAATTGTGTCCCTTCATTGAACCCCAAACCCAACCTTACGAGGTCGAAATCATAAGATTACACGAATTTTTTGAGAGTCAGATACATGTTGCAGCTGCACGGTATAAATCTTTCAAAACGCAACTTCGTACCGATGAATTCTATAAAGAATGGGTTGCAGAATCATAGGGCGTGACCGGCCGCGGTGGCCGAGCGGTTCTAGGCGCTTCAGCCCGGAACAGCGCGACTGCTACGGTTGCAGGTTCGAGTCCTGCCTCGGGCATGGATGTGTTTGATGTCCTTACGTTAGTTAGGTTTAAGTATTTATAAGTTCTAGGGGAGTGATGACGTCAGATGTTAAGTCCCATTGTGCTCAGGGCCATTTAAACCATTTAGGGCGTGACGAGAGACTTCAAGTTCAATTGTAACTGTGATGCAACTTATCAGGATGAAATGCTTCTCGATTTTATTATTCACAGCATATCGGATCAGAGATTGAGGGCCAAAATTCTAAAGCATCACAACCCTACGCTCACTGAAGTGCTTGAATTTATCGATGAGCGCAAAAACAAAAATCCAGCCGAGCGAGATTTCTGTCTACCAGTTAAATGGATTCAGTTGAGACACACAACCCATGCCCCAGCCACAGCCCCGACCCCAGAAATCGCAGGGCAGCCGGGTGGAAACGTGACCCAACGCTCAACTACATACAGCATTACCAGCGCCGGCGCCAGCGCAACGCTATTTACACTGCCCCCAACCCCTCGGAAAGCAAATTCATGAGTGAAATACCACGTCATCCATTAGAGAAAGGATTTCATCATCAGATAAGCTCAGACGCTCGTTTAATGCGAATATTATCCGCTTCAAAAAGGATCTCCCAATATCGAAATTCACTAAGGCGCTCTATAGCGCAGGGGGACACAGAGAATAGCTTTTCACAACACGGAATGAACAATTGTATTCTGAGAACACACGACAAACTGTGGATTACATTGCAAATTTGTAACCAGTAAATATCTTTTCGACTAGATACCAGAGATTCTGTGACGTTGCTTAACCTAGATACAAATGAAAAAAAATAGTTAACCACCTTTCCAGACGTCAAATCTGTATCTCACGGCCTGTAACGTCGATAGCATTTCAACGCTTGCCACGCATCGCGTACCTCCAAAATACAAAAACACAACTAAGGAAGTCCCTTTCACTGTATTCCGCTCAAGCACGAGTCCAAATATTTTCGGCATGGATGGGTTTGATTCCTTCGGATTAGACATACAGGACAATGCGCATGTCATTGACACAAATGTTTCCCATGCCGCAACTGAACAACTCCGTGACAAGCATCGACATTTGTTCGACGCCAATATAAGATGTGCGAAAGATTTCCACGCTGATATTCCGCTGAAAGCTAATGCCTAACCCAAGTTCTGCCTCGCACGTCATGCGCCGCGTACAGTACGCAGCGACGTGCCTACAGAAATTCACAGACTGAATCCGTTGGTGTCTTAAAATCTATTTTAGCAAGCTACCTTAGCAGTCATTCGTAAGCCAAGTGGGAAGATCCGTGCCGGCCGAAGTGGCCGAGCGGTTCTAGGCGCTTCAGTCTGGAACCGCGCGACCGCTAAGGTCGCAGGATCAAATCCTGCCTCGGGCATGGATGTGCGTGATGTCCTTAGGTTAGTTAGGTGTAAGTAGTTCTATGTTCTAGGGGACTGATGACCTCAGATGTTAAGTCCCATAGTGCTCAGAGCCATTTGAACCAATTTTTGGGAAGATCCGTCTTTGTGCGGATTTCAACCGGACGGTAAATTCAGAGACAACCATTTATTTTTTACTCGCTCCCAAGTATTGGGGAATTTTTCGATCGCCTAGTGGGAGGATGGTTCTTCTGAAAACTTGATCTTGCAAAGCCTATCTTCGGTTACCCTTGGACAAAGAGACAAAGAAAATTTTTGCTGTGAATACTCATGTCGGCTTGTTTGAAAATCGCCTACCTTTCGGAAGTGCTTCTGCGCCTGCGTTGTTTCAAAAATTTCTGGAATAAGGCAACTTTTTGTTTTAATTACTTTAACGGTATAATTTTCTCTGTAGAAAGACGGGAACAACACGTTTAAAATTTGGAGTTTCTTTTTGAAGTTTCTACTGGGGTGGGTCTCAAGTGTAACTTGCAGAAATGTTCCCTTTTGAACACAACGATTCAACACTTAAGGCAGATCATCGACTGCGATGGTACTCGCCGGCTGCTGTGGCCGAGCGGTTCTAGACGGTACAGTCTGGAACCGCGTGAGCGCTACGGTCGCAGGTTCGAATCTTGCCTCGGGCGTGGATGTGTGTGATGTCCTTAGGTTAGTTAGGTTTAAGTAGTTCTCAGTTCTAGGGGACTGATGCCCTCAGAAGTTAAGTCCCATAGCGCTCAGAGCCATTTGAAGCATTTGAACCAATGGTACTCCGACGAAACATTTGGAAGCAATCCAGCCTAAGAATTTACGCGAACTGCAAGCTGTTCTTGTAAAATTAACTTACCTCATAAAGTTCATTATTAACGCGCCGCCAACTACCGCTCCTTTGAAGCGCCTCAGACATGAAAATGTTCCGTCCCATAGGACAAAAGACTGCGAAAAAGCTTTTCATAGACAGAAAAATGCATTGATTTGTCAACCTTGCCTTATGCTCTACGCTCCGCTCAAACCACTTGTGCCTGCAGTCGATGCCTCGTCACATAGGGTAGGGGAGGTTTTATCCCACAAAATTGGCAGAAAAGGACGCTCTTTAGTAGTTGCTTCAAATACTTCTAACAGTCCTCTCATAATTATAGTCAGCTGAAAAAGGAAGCTCTGGCTAGAATATATGGAATCACGAAGTTTCATCATGACCTGTACGGCAGAAAATGTTTCCTGGTCACTAACCATAAGTCCCACTCTTTCATCCGTCGAAACAAGTTTCCGACGACACGGCGTAGAAGCTTCAACGTTGGTCGCTATTACCTTGTTATTATCATCAAATCCGCAGCATGAAATTCTGTATTGCTCGACATTGCAACACGCAAACTGCAACACAGCGTCTCGTTTACCTGTCGGCATTCGAAGCATCAGAAGGTTCGTTTTTACATGTTAATTCGCTGAACTCTTTTCCTATTGATTCACCGCGGATCACACAATCCTTGGACCGTGAGCAATGATCACAATTACTAAAAAGCTACATTCGCAAAGGTTGGCCACACACTGTGAAATGCAATAGTAGGTGTTAAGTCTTCTACATAGAGGTCGTTGGGGAACAGTTGACATTAAGCGGCTGGCGCGTGAGGACTGTACGTGACTTGGTTTAGGTAAGGAAATACTAAGAGTGACGGCAGGACGTCGCGCTTACGCGGACAGTCAGGTCGCTCTGTAGACCTACTTTTCTCCTGTTTTCATTTTGACAGTCCATGGCAACTCCTCCATATGGATTCTGCGGTCTCCTTTTGGCAAACGCGTTTGTTATCACCTTTGCCTACAGAAAATACTATTTTGTTATCTCAAAACATTTGATGAATGCTCGCTTCTGTTATTTCTCTCCAAGGCTCGTCCCAAACAGATGTTTCCGACAGTGGACCTCCTTTCTCATCCAAATAATTTCTACAATTTGACGTTTATGGGAATCCGGCGTTGTTCTCTTGACAGCTGGTAGAGCGCAGTATACTATTCGCGCCAGCGCTGGCTCGCATTGGCGCCACCAAAACCAGCTACGGCTCCGTGATGCAGTGATCCTGCCGTAGATGAGAGTGTTTCAGATTTCTCCGCTGCACGACACGCGGCCGCCGCGACGCAGCCTCCTACACGTGTTACCTACAGGTTGCCCCTCCCGCGGCCGCGTTTCCGACGGACGCCTCCGCCTCCCCTCTGCGACGCCGTAGCCGAGGACCCCGCGTGCCGCCTCTCCCACACACATCCACGCAGTCACCGTCGGCACCCTCTTTCGTGCTGCTACCTGTGCCCGGTTTTCCGGGGCAGTTTCCGTAATGTTCGCAGGACGCAGCGTCGGGGATGCGGGTTGGTCTTCTTTGCCCCCAGCCAAGCAACCAGCCTACTGGCTGTCCACGGCACAGGCCTCCCACCGTACCGTCCAAGTTGTGAGAGGAGGGGTGCGGCCCGGCGCCTGCCGCTCTCCGGTCGGTCGCACTTTCACACAAGCGCGCCGCCGGCTACGCCGCCGCGTTTCCTGCAGCCGCCACCGCGGCACGCGGGCGCTGCCACGAACCATTACGCCGCTGCCAATTACATGCGGGGATCCCCTCTCCGGAGCTCCAGTCTACACAAGTTCGTAAATTTATGCACTGAGCCCCTGTGTGTCTGCCAACTGAACAACATTATAGACTTTCATAGTGGCCAGCACTCGACATCTTCTGAATAGACATTGTACTGAAGAGTGACAGATTTATAAATATTTTGTATCTGTATATATTTCTACATTCAAATCCACTACTAGCAGCTGACGCTGCAAATACAGCAACGAAGTTATGTGTTAGTTTTACTACTTTGTTTTTAACCAATAAAAATTACCGTACAACTAACATAGTTTTGGTTGCAATTTTATTTTTTTATTCTTCAAAAATGGTTCAAATGGCTCTGAGCACTATGGGACTTCACATTTATAGTCATCAATCCCCTAGAACTTAGAACTACTTAAACCTAACTAACCTAAGGATCACACAACACCCAGTCATCACGAGGCAGAGAAAACTCCTGACCCCGCCGGGATTTTTATTTTTCAACGACGCGTTTCGCCTTATTTAGGCATCTTCAGGTAATCTACAAAGAAAACATAGAACAAATACATCTATTTAAGTATCGCGATCGCGTTTGCAGACATGAGTAACGTTAAGCATGTAAAAGCAGATCACCTATTGAAAGAGCAAATACCTTAATTTGCTATTTCTCAAAAGAATCCTTTAGTCAGTGTAGCCAAAGGGCATCGCCAAATATATCAGGCCAACATCGCCTTCGTTAAACTCAGTAAAAACTAGAAATAAAAAATAGTAAAATCATTACCTTTTCTAGAGGCCCAAGATCTGCATAACGCGTTCCCGTTCACAGCATAATGCGCTATAGCGTCGTGTGCCAGTACTGAAGCGTAATAAAGAATCACCTCAAGAGGTGGCGCTGTGACGCGGCAGTGATAAGAATTAGAGATCGTAAACTGGATATACATACCCACTAAAACCTTATAAAAATGAACATAAACCATTGATAAGATGGAATTACTAGGGGCAACACCTGTGCATAACTTATCCTAAAAATTTGACGAAGTAAAATATAAATGAAGGCGCTAAATTTGAAATGAGAAAACAAGGTCTATAATACAACAGATGCACTACAAAAACAGACTTTTCGTATCATATACCAGTATAACAAGAACATTAAAGACACAGGACTGTAATTTCAGATTAAGAGGCCGCCCATATAACACTCAATACTGCATCATTCGGAGCTGGAACCTCTAGCAAGAAAACTTTTTTTATAAAATACAAGTAAAATAATTACGCTTAAAAAATACACACCAACGTGGAAGACGGACGTTATGTGGGTATACTCCCCCCCCCCCTTTTTATTATAGCTACATTGAAATGTATAAAATGCTTCATCATTTAAAGCGACAAACTCGCAAGTATCCTATCTGTTGCCCCTCTTAATTCCATCTTATCAATGTTTTATGCGCATTACGCTTACTACCTGAGCCCCCATCTTACTACGTTACTCGCTCCTGTGAACGGGAACGCGTTATGCAGATCTTGGTGCCTCTCGCGTCCATCTAGAAAGGGTAATGATTTTACTATTTTATATTTCTAGTTTTTACTGAGTTTAGCGATGGCGATGTTTGCCTGATATATTCGACAATGCCCTTTGGCTACACTGACAAAAGTGGTTCAAATGGCTTTGAGCACTATGGGACTTAGCATCTGAGGTCATCAGTCCCCTAGAACTTAGAACTACTTAAATCCAACTAACCTAAGGACATCACACACATCCGTGCAGAGGCAGGATTCGAATCTGCGACCGTGGCAGTCGCGCGGTTCCGGACTGAAGCGCCTAGAACCGCTCGACCGCCGCGGCCGGCTACACCGACTAAAGGTTTCTTCTAAGAAATACCAAATTAAGGTCTTTGTTCTTTCAATAAGTGATCTATTTATACATGCTTATACGTTATCCAAGTCTGCACAAGGCGATCGCGATTCTTAAATAGATGCATTTGTTCTATGTTTTCTATGTAGATAACCTGAAGATGCCTAAATAAGGCGAAACGCGTCGTTGAAAAATAAATAAAAAAAACTAAAATTGCCACCAAGACTGTTTTTAACCAACACTGTTAAGCATTGGTTTGCTGTATGCCGCATATGGATAGGAAGAATTTCTGTAGAATAATTTAATATGTGAATTCTCTGTTCTTGAACGGCATCTGTTCCTTGCTCCTGTATCCGCTAAAGAACTACCCAACGTAGAAAGGAAGGCATAACAATTTTAAGAACAGGTACAACTTTCCCTAAAACGTACATTTAATGAAAGCCAGTAAGACAATTTGGCATCTCACTCGGTGAACCGGCAAAAAGCAAAAATTATTGTCTCAGTAATGTCAGCGCAAGACATCTAGAGCCAAGATGTAAAGTTACGGCCCCTCTTTCATAACAATAGATTTTGAATTGCGTTTGCAACATGTTGGTATAGTTCTACACTCAACGAATAAATCAATCCTTCACGATAATACGCACAGCAGAGCAACGGTCTGCTGTATCACTTTAATGAAATCGCTATGTACAAAAAACGTTTTCTGTTGCTAAATTTGAGACTGTTTGGAATGTTACTGTCAACAAAATTATCACTTAGTGCTCAATTCATTCAAAATATTTTCACATAACTATGCATTAGATATAAAAGCTGGAAAACTGTTTTTGTCATCTAGAAGATAAAGAGTTTTCTATGGTATTGTGTTTTATACAGGGTGAGTCACCTAACGTTACCACTGGATATATTTCGTAAACCACATCAAATACTGACGAATCGATTCCACAGACCGAACGTGAGGAGAGGGGCTAGTGTGATTGGTTAATACAAACCATAAAAAATGCACGAAAGTAGGTTTTTTAACACAAACCTACGTTTTTTTGAATGGAATCCCGTTAGTTTTGTTAGCACATCTGAACATATAAACAAATACGTAATCAGTGCCGTTTGTTGCATTGTAAAATATTAATTACATCCGGAGATATTGTAACCTAAAGTTGACGCTTGAGTACCACTCTTCCGCTGTTCGATCGTGTGTATCGGAGAGCACCGAATTACGTAGGGATCCAAAGGGAACGGTGATGGACCTTAGGTACAGAAGAGACTGGAACAGCACATTACGTCCACATGCTAACACCTTTTTATTGGTCTTTTTCACTGACGCACATGTACATTACCATGAGTGGTGACGTACACGTACACACGTGGTTTCCGTTTTCATTACGGAGTGGAATAGAGTGTATCCCGACATGTCAGGCCAATAGATGTTCAATGTGGTGGCCATCATTTGCTGCACACAATTGCAATCTCTTGCGTAATGAATGTCGTACATGCCGCAGTACACCTGGTGCAATGTCTCCGCAGGCTGCCACAATACGTTGTTTCATATCCTTTGGGGTTGTAGGCACATCACGGTACACATTCTCCTTTAACGTACCCCACAGAAAGAAGTCCAGAGGTGTAAGATCAGGAGAACGGGCTGACCAATTTATGCGTCCTCCACATCCTATGAAACGCCCGTCGAACATCCTGTCAAGGGTCAGCCTAGTGTTAATTGCGGAATGTGCAGGTGCACCATCATGCTGATACCACATACGTCGACGCGTTTCCAGTGGGACATTTTCGAGCAACGTTGGCAGATCATTCTGTAGAAACGCGATGTAAGTTGCAGCTGTTTGGGCCCCTGCAATGAAGTGAGGACCAATGAGGTGGTCGCCAGTGATTCCGCACCATACATTTACAGTCCACGGTCGCTGTCGCTCTACCTGTCTGAGCCAGCGAGGATTGTCCACGGACCAGTAATGCATGTTCCGTAGATTCACTGCCCCGGGGTTTGTGAAACCCGCTTCATCGGTAAACAGGTACAGCTGCAGCGCATTCTTTGTTAATGCCCATTGGCAGAATTGCACTCGGTAATTAAAGTCATCATCATGCAATTGCTGATGTAGCGACACATGGAACGGGTGAAAGCGGTGACGATGCAGTATGCGCATGACACTACTTTGACTCAGTCCACCGGCTCTCGCAATGTCCCGTGTACTCATGTGTGGGTTCATGGCAACAGCAGCTAACACACCAACTGCACCCGCTTCTCCTGTGACGGGCCTGTTACGGACCCATTTACGTGCTACGACCATACCTGTTGCATACAGTTGGCGGCAGATGTTTTGCAATGTGCGGCACGTTGGATGCTCTCTGTCCGGGTACCGTTCTGCATACACCCTGCAGGCTTCAGCTGCATTTCGTCGACACTCGCCATAGATGAGTATCATCTCCGCCTTTTCAGAGTTCGAATACACCATGGTCTCAGTTCCTACAACACTACACTATCACAGACGTCTGGTAACACGGTGTACTACAGTTGGTCTGCGTGCGGAGACGAATGCAGAATAACAATAGCAGCAATCGCTAAATGAGGACACTGCGACAGCTATACCAAACAACAGCAGTGCACTACAGCCATACTCCTAAACACGGTCGTCATCGTAAACATGTCCCTGCAGATGCTGCTCGCCGACCGTGGTCCGTGTTTGTTACAACACGCAACTGAACGTCGGAGGTTTCAAGCGTCAACTTTAGGTTACAATATCTCCGGATGTAATTAATATTTTACAATGCAACAAACGGCACTGATTACGTATTTGTTTATATGTTCAGATGTGCTAACAAAACTAACGTGGTTCTATTTAAAAAAACGTAGGTTTGTGTTAAAAAACATACTTCCGTGCATCTTTGTATGGTTTGTGTTACACAATTACAGTAGCCCCTCTCCTCACGTTCGGTCTGTGGAATCGGTTCGTCAGTATTTGATGTGGTTTACGAGACTGTAGAAATTATTTGCGCAACTATTGTTTATATGCAAGCAGTGCGCGAGAACATCGATTTGTAACGATTTACGTGAATGATGTTAACATTTCGGGTAATTTACATCACTTCACGAGGTACAAAGATTCACACTCTTATAATGTTGCTGTATTTCTACAGCGAAAAGACCTGTTTTTGACGAAGACATGTATGCATAACGGAGAATTTTAAAGTCTGTCATGTGCTGAGACAAACTCCTTTGCAGTGCCACTTGAAAATGGCCCATAGGCCGAAATTACGATAGTGATATAAATAATTTCTACAGTCAATTGCGATCATGATGTCCTTTACAAAATTCTATATGACTTTGAAGAGGGGTTAATCAGTTAATATATCATCTAAGTTTGTAGTAGTTTAGTTATATATAAGTAGTGATAATTTTTCTTTTCCAAAACACAATTTCTTTAGTTCTTCGGTAATACACAGAGAAGATCTAACACGATGAAGTTGAGGACAAACCCTGAGGTTTGGTCGCTTATGCAGAAATGTTCCAGAGGCGAATCACGTGATGTGATCAAGATTTTACAGAAATTATATGAGGAAATGGTTTTATGGTCCTCAGCAAGTTCACTGTTTGTGGCAACATAACTGTGTGCTCCAAACGTAACAGCTGCAATACATAGGCAACAATAAAACAGTCACTGTTGTTAGTGAAACTTTTCGTTACTCTCATTTAATTTTCTGAACATAGTTGTACTCACAGCTACCGCTATTATAATGCATCAGAACTCCAATGTCGTCGGCCTGGATTTCAGTATCATCTTCAAGCAACACAAATACTTAAGTATTTAGAATATTTAGCTATATTTTCATCCGCTGTTATGTGATTCATTCAGAAACGAGTTACCTTTTCTAAGAAATATGTCTTCAGTTTATCGGACCGTAAACTAAGGACACATATCTCGAAGGTCTTAATTTACAATCTGTCTCAAATGCCTTGTGGACTAAACAAAAGTGTGTTTGCTTTTCTAACAGACAACATATCCAACTTGTTCAGACATACGCAGCTACAGTACCTTCAGTTACACCAGTGGTGGATATTTGGAATGTTACAGGGTGTCCAGAAAAGGGCTCCCTGATTTCAAAATTAAATATCTCTAAAAGATCGATAGAGGAATGCAATAACGGTATGTTTACTGTGAAAGCTGTAAGAAGTTTATACAGCAGTTTGAAATAATAGTTACAAAAGCTGCTAACAGATGGCGCTGTACGCTGTACAGCTCATATCAGCATACATAAGTGAAATAATCGTATGAAAACAATCTTTGCAAACAATCACATCACAATGTTTTCAAAATGTTCACCATTGGCACTACAGAGGTGGCGCAAACGAAGAATGAAATTCGCCATCACATTTCGTGGTGTCTCAACCGAAATGGATTCACATGCCACAGAGATCGCCGATTCAAGCTCGTCCAGCGTGGCGGGATGCTTCGGGTAGACCATGTCTTTCACTGTGCCCCACAAAAAAAAGGTCACAGGGAGTCAAATCCGGCGAATATGGAGGCCAATCCATGTCTGCACCAGTAAATTTTGGATATTCCAAAGCAATAACTCGATTCCCGAAGTATTCCTCAAGAAAGCGAAACACTTGTTCGGTCCGATGTGGTCGGGCTCCATCTTGCATAAACCATTCAGTACCTGGTCGATCCTCTAACGCTTGCCGTGTGGCGACAAATTGTTCCAAAATTGCAACGTAACGTGCACCAGTGACCGTTTCTCGAATGAAAAAAGGGCCAATAATGCCTCTGCTGCATACTGCAGCACACACAGTAACTTTAGGAGAATACAGGGGTTTCGTTTCACTCCAATATGGCTTTTCGGAACCCCAAAATCGCTAGTCCTGCTTATTCACGTATCCATTCAGGTAGAAGTGTGCTTCATCTGTACACCAGATGCAGCCAACATCAAATCCTTCACTATCAATCATTGTGAGCATCTGATTAGCAAAGGCAACCCTTTGTTGCACAGCTCGTACGGGTACGGCCTGGTGCGTTTGAATTTTGAATGAAAACATGTGTAGGCTCTTTCTCAGTATTTTCTGCATGCTGGAACGCTTCAAACCAGTCTCAGATGCAATTCTACGGACGGGTGACATTGGATTTCGCTTAATAATTCCAGAAACTGTGGCGATATTTTCAGGCGTAACTGCGGTTTGCTTGCGGCCAACATGGCCCGCTAGATCATCAGTTACGCTGCCTGTTCGTTGAAATTTTGCGAAGAGCGTACGAATGGTTTTCGCATCGGGTCCTTTTGGAACATTACAGTAAATCGTGCTTGAAAACTTCGCCTTGTTGCCGTAGGACTCTCTTCTAACCTGTGGTACTCTAGCACCAGAAAAACGCGTTGTTCAATGGAGTACATGGTTTTAATCTCTTCCTTCGGTACGCTAACCTCCTTTCACGTTTCAATACTGGAACTGATCGCTCTGGGCTTCGAATCACTATTTATACTAGGCATTACGTATGGCGATTACAGCGCCATCTGTTAGCACCTTTTGTAACTATTATTTCAAACTGCTGTATAAACTTCTTACAGCTTTCTCAATAAACATATAGTTTACTGCATTCCTATATCGATCTTTCTTTTCGAGATATTTAATTTTGAAATCAGGGAGACCTTTTCTGGACACCCTGTAACTTGTTCGTTACGATTCACCTAGCTGCTGCGCCAACATTTCAAAGTATGGGTATTACCAATAAGCTCAGCAGTCCAATACAGCTGGCACAAAATTTTGTCTTTTATCTTAGCACTTTTTCCGCAGTATCACTCTTATTATGTGCAGTCGTTTTGATAATATTGTACTATTAGCAAATAGAACAACAGCGACCACATACCTAATTTTACAATAAATATAATGATTTTCCTAGGGAATTCAGATAATGGCTTCGCCCAAATGGCTTCAGTGTATGGTAAATGAACTGGCATCGGTATGTAAAACAAATTGAATGATGCCAATTTATTTCTCTTACTCTACTCAGTGGCGGTAGGTCTGAGATTAGTATCTCAGCGGTTTTCATTGTTAGAATCTTGGTACTGTGTATGAACAGCACTAACCAGGAAGAGCTGCCAAAAGATGTACATTCAGCAACAGACTATGCTTGGGCAACTAGATTACCTCCGTCATATTCCAGCAGTAATTTTATGTGAATCATGTCCATAAGAAGTGACATTGTACAATTACTTACACTGAGAATTTTAATATTCTAGACAAAAAACTTTGAAAATTTGCAGGATTCTATTCTGATATGAAACCTGTGGAAAAATTACTGCATAACCAACACAGTACTGCATAACTCAGCACACGAAGTACTCCTGAGAAACTTCTACGATTGGTTGTGCGAGCCAGAATACCACTGAACAACAGCTTGGCGTTTCATATGTATACGTTGAATCTCTTATGCTGCAGTGCAAACAGTATAGTTTGTTCTGATTTAAACGTTACATTTGCTGCTTTGCGGGGCAACTGTAGTGAAGTATTATGCAGTTATATATTCTGTAGGCAGATGCCTCCTTAACAATACAACAATTTCTACTGTGCATCTCATGCGTTTCTTGCTAGCATTGGACCTAATCTTATAAAATTTTAAATTGCAACTTGAAATGCTCTAGACCTGCCTATAACTCTCTTCGCTTTTAGATCATCACCCGTAGAAAATACAATAGAGTTGTTATCGATATCTATATGGTAAAAAATTGTAGTACGAGACACCTTCCACATGAAAGATATGAATAGAATTTTTGTTACTCTCTATTACAATAAATTTAAACTGCATTTCTTATCTGTTAGGTCAGAAAATGTTTTGAACGAAAAACTGTTCATTTAACAAGTTCGATCATTTTCACTTACACTATTTCTGTGTTGTGAGGTCTTCTCCTAGGTTTTCATGTAGACATACAGTATCCAGTAAGGGAAGACATCTCATACTTGAGATGAAACACGTTGTTATGACAGGAAAAATGGTGGTTTCGAGTGATCAGCTACTGCTATCCCGAAACTATCCTCGTTACACGTAGTGATCAAATAGAAAGTGTCTCAGGTTAATATGGCTCTACCAACTAGGATATAAGCCTAACAATTAACGAGCCAACATGAAGCCAAATTAATTATTTCTTGGGGGTGGAGGGAGGGGGCAGTAATATCATATCTAGTCTTTTTACAAGTAAATTAAATACCTTTTTGATGGTCCATGATGTTGTGAAATGTATCATGACCTCAACTATGTACTCTTACGCATGAAAGAACATCGTAAGACTAGAGTTTAACAATTTCCTGCGCCCCGATTTCCCAATGGGTTGGTTGAAATGGCTCTGAGCACTATGGGACTTAACTACTGAGGTCATCAGTCCCCTAGAACTCAGAACTACTTAAACCTAACTAACCTAGGGACATCACACATATCCATGCCCGAGGCAGGATTCGAACCTGCGGCCGTAGCGGTCATGCGGTTCCAGACTTAGAGCCGCTCGCCCGCCTCTACTAGGGGCGAGCGTTAAGCAGCGCCGTGGCGTGGCTCTTTGCATGGATTACAAGCGCTGGGTGGTGCAACACACTCTGTGTCCGCTCGAGTTACACCCTGCGGGGACAGTAACGTTGTTGGTCTTCCAGAAGCGGAAGTAGACGCAACAATAGATAACAGTCTCCTTCGCTGAGGTCGTATCCGCGGTAACGCGTCTCGTCAGTTGGTTCACGATGACCGAGGGAGTTGCAGTTTTCCAGTTGCTGTGCTTGAGGTGAAGAAGCAAGAACAACACGTACCGTGGCACATGTACGGAAAGGTAAGGGATATGTTGTATACAGTTTCATGTAATGAGCGTAGCACCGGCAAATGCGTGGATTACACATTACAGAGCTACGAAATTCGGGTCCATTACGTACCGATGCGCTTTCATATATCGCTTTTAGTGTGGCTGCAGAGGGTTCTAATTTTTGCTGCAGCCAAAGTGAATTCGGCTGCGACGTTATTTTCAACCATATTGCTTGTTATGAAAGACAAACAAAGAATATGAAGTACGGCGTAGTTATTATTTGTTTCACATGAAGTGAGGAGTGACACTGCATGATTTTGTGTGTTCGGCATTTCGCAGAAATTCAAAATGCAAAAAGACGTGATATGCGTTATGCTCCTGTGTGTCTGCCAGAATTTCTTTATCGTTCATAAACCATTTATTACTTAATCACTGTAAGCGCTAGTCCGTGTAACTTTTGCGTTGCATTAGTAAATTGTTTGCCGTACATGCAGTTACAAGCGGGTCATCGGTTCGTTGATGCTTTTGGTGATTCTTTGGCGTAGGTCGTGGATAACCGGATGATAGAGCGCCGTAGCCAACGAGTGACACTCAATCTGGCCATATTTCTTCCGAAGACGTCTCAACTTCCTAGATTATTGTAAGGGTGGGTCCTAATAGCAAAGGTTAAACTGTTGCGACTGAAACGAAATACCAACTAACTTCATTTACAAAGCATTCGAAACTACGAAGAAGCCTAGTGATTCGCTTACAGAACCCGTTTAATGGTCTGTCCGATTCACTTGCCATCGTTCATCACGGTTCCCGTCGCCAGCAGCAGTGCACAGCGGAAAGGCCGCTGACTCCGTATGTGCAGTTTCACCTCTTGATGTGCATCTTACTTTTCGCGCTACCATTGCGTGTGTGGAGGACTTGTAAACTTTCTTTACGATAATATCAGCAGACACTAATTTTGAAGTCGTTTACCTGGAGTCAGTCATACTGCAAACTTCTCCTTAAATGTGACTTACGAATAAGTTGTGTAAATAAAGTCAAGAGCGTGGTACACCCGAAACTAAAGACAAAACGAAGCGTGATCGTAGTTCATATCCGAGACCACAAACTTAACTGTAGCTTGGTAGTGTGGTGAACTCGAGAAATTCTTCTCTCTGCTATCGGACGTGATATGACGAGGAGATGACTGGCGAGGTTGCCCCACGTTAGCAGCCAACAATTACTTAATATCAGTAATTAAATAAAATCAAACACAAATGGTACGACGTTAAGGTGTTCATGTATGAATGTAAAAGACTGCTTATATGATAAAACTATGAAAGAAATGTATTTATTTTAGTGCTGTTTACACAAAACAAAACAAAATAACAAATCTAAAAAAAAAAAAAATGAAACTTCCTGGCAGATTAAAACTGTGTGCCCGACCGAGACTCGAACTCGGGACCTTTGCCTTTCGCGGGCAAGTGCTCTAGCATCTGAGCTACCGAAGCACGACTCACGCCCGGTACTCACAGCTTTACTACCGCCAGTATCTCGTCTCCTACCTTCCAAACTTTACAGAAGCTCTTCTGCGAACCTTGCAGAACTAGCACTCCTGAAAGAAAGGATATAGCGGAGACATGGCTTAGCCACAGCCTGGGGGATGTTTCCAGAATGAGGTTCACTCTGCAGCGGAGTGTGCGCTGATATGAAACTTCCTGGCAGATTAAAACTGTGTGCCCGACCGAGACTCGAATTCGGGACCTTTGCCTTTCGCGGGCAAGTGCTCTACCATCTGAGCTACCGAAGCACGACTCACGCCCGGTACTCAGAGCTTTACTTCTGCCAGTATCTCGTCTCCTACCTTCCAAACTTTACAGAAGCTCTTCTGCGAACCTTGCAGAACTAGCACTCCTGAAAGAAAGGATATAGCGGAGACATGGCTTAGCCACAGCCTGGGGGATGTTTCCAGAATGAGATTTTCACTCTGCAGCGGAGTGTGCGCTGGTTCAAATGGCTCTGAGCACTATGGGACTTAACTTCTGAGCTCATCAGTCCGCTAGAACTTAGAACTACTTCAGCCTAAGTAACCCAAGCACATCACACACACCGATGCCCGAGGCAGGATTCGAACGTGCGGCCGTAGCAGTAGCACGGTTCCAGACTGTAGTGCCTCGAAGAGCTCGGCCACCCCGGCCGGCTGATAAATCTCACACTGTGCGTGGACACGACTCAGTTATTAAGGGGAAGGACGAGGGAACGAATTGCCTCACCATTCTTCGTTATCGTTCGTCGTAGACTGCTGTCGGCGGCAGGCGCTGCATCAGTACGGCGCGTCGCATCAGAGCTGTGCTGCACGGTTTGGCTGCCCTCATCAGCAATCGCAGGTTTGAGGCGGGGCCCAGGTACGACCTCCGCGTTGTCCGCCCGTGGCCGAAGCTGTGCTGTCACGGTGTCGGAAGGAGGATGTTGGCGACGGGTGGAGGAGCGCCCATGCCCCTCGCTTCCGCGGTGTCTCCACGACTCCATCTTTCTCCTCCCTCTCTCTACTCAACACCACTTAGCAATATTCTTCCTTCCGGCGTTGTCATTGGCGGACGTAATTTTCAATGCAGCCCAATGACAGATCATCGCCACGCCTCTCCTGCAGTGTGGTAATTTTCTGTCTGGCTTGGGCTGGCGTGTGACTCGGGAATAGGCATCTTCCTCTTAAGATGTTTTCCTGCATTCCGAGACTTTTGGGAATGCAGCTACACAACGCTTCTTTACAACCGCTCTCTTTGCTTCAGTCCTGGACAGACTCATGTTTGGGCTCCGTCTCAAAATCTGCTGGCATCCGTCATTTACAAGGAATGTCCTCACTGTCGTGAAAAACATCTTAAGACTGCTGTCTTCTTTCACACGCCTCCCTGAGCCAGTTCTCTGCGCTGCTTCTCTCTGCGCCCGTGGGCTGCTGGAACTGTCGGCACATCCCTGCTTTCTAAAGCAGGTAAAGTGACTGCCGCCAGGCCGGAAGAGCTAAGGATGGTTTCGCGCGCGGGTTCTTGGTGTTCCGTTGTAATGGCTGCAGGTGTCCGTCAGCTCTCGGCACGGCACGCTTCTCGTTGTCTGGCAGGCGCTTCGCATCGTGCCCTCCGAACGAGGCGAGGACGTCCGCCCCAGCTGCCCGCAGTGTCCTTGCAGGGTGACAGCACCCGGGGCCTCGACCCAGGCTGTCCGGTGTGGCCGCTCTCGGCGCATTGGAGGAAGTGGCCGCGGTCGGACGTATTACAGTAGACATTGTCAAGAACCTGATCTCCCCAAACCACCACAACAAAGACCATGGTAAAATAATTGAAGTAAAGGCAGTCTCGATTTCATCTCCTGTAGGAGCATCATCAGACCATTTTATTGCTCGGTGAGAGAAGGAAACGGTGGTGGAGCAGGCTGTCCTAAGAGGTGTGAAGAACTATGTGCACTGTACACCAAGCAGTGAAATAGTTTGATGATGTTCCTAGAAGAGGTCGAAACGGGCCCCCGAAAGAAATTAATACCTTCCATGCGATCGAGACGTCCCTTCTTTTAGAGATTTATTGATAGCTGTTCTTTCCACAACTTATGTTGCAAAAATTTCTTAAAAACAAAAATGCATTACTCTAATGAATACACATGTATCTCAGACATAAATTGAGCTATTCAGCTAAAATTAAATGACGAGCATGTTCAACTTCTGGAAACGAGAGGAAATAGTGGTCGATCTCTTTTGTTTCGGTATTTTCCTTTCTCCTCTCAATGTTTGCTATACCTGGGCCAGCTGTTGCCTCCTTTGTGCGTACTACATTTTTGTTGACAGCTATTTTCTGATTAATATGAACTCTGCAAGTAAATCCAAATTCTTCATCTAGAGGCTGTGTATTTGCAAGGGACAAAGACAACAAAAGAAGTATTTTTTTTTTTAATTTTGTGTCGTTACATATAGTTCCCTATGGTGATGGTATGCTATGCTTTGAGTGGTGTGTAGTCTATTTTATATATGTGAGTAGCAAGAAGTAATCGCATGCAGTGCTACGTATTTCAATATAATAAGCAGAAGTGTATACGACCAAGTAAAATTTCTTCTTTTTTTTTTTTTTTACTGTATGGTATTTCATCAAAGAAGTAGTTTATGTTTTTTCTGAATTTCTCAAGTTCAGTCCCTCGCTTAAACACTAATATTAGCAAGCGGTGTAGCCACCATGGGCGCCAAAGCAGTCCTATAAACGTAGTTCTGTAGGAGTTGTTAGCTTGCGAGTCACACGACTCACTTCTCGTCGCCCAGAAGTTCCCGATTGGAAGCAAGTCCCGAGATCGTGCCGGCCAGGGAAATTTCTGCACGTCTCGCAGAGCACGTTGAGTCTCACCGCACCTGCGGGCGAGCATTATCCTGTTGAAACATCACATGACTTTCCTGGTGGAAGAGCGGCAAAAGAACGGGTGTAACAACATTCTGCACGTACCGAGCGCTGCTTATGTTCCCCTTCACGAATACCGAAGTTGTACGAGAGTTGTAGCTTAGCGCACCCCTGACCAGAAGACTCGCGGTGGGGCCAGGGTGTCTTGGACGAATGTACTCAAGCTCTTCACTCGAAAAGTCCTTGTCTCCACTTGGTTCATGTAGACTTTCACAACGTTCTTCTTTTTCGTTGGCTGAATTGCATCCCAAGCAAAAATACATCATTCTAAATTCTACAGACATTTGACTCAACTTGACCATTTCACGAAATACAGTCTTGTATTACAACAATATGTAAACAAGGAAGTTCTATAAACATTTGGTCACAGTCAATCCAATCACAATAAATATGAATATAGGTTTCTAGATAAATAAATGAGCGAGTATCCTTGTGTAAGTGCGCTCAGAAAAGTTACAACGAATTTTCGTTAAATACTGTTTAAACTATTATTTATCTTTCTTGTCAGAATCGTCTTTGGGTCTCTTTCAGTTGTCGTGTCCACTAACATACGCGATTGACCACTTTTGCAGTAGCATAACTTTTTAACAGCATTTTCCGTGGTTGATAGGTATCATACAACCCTGACATCCGAGATACTGTATGTTGAAATAGCATAAATCACTTACAAGTTGTTAACCCTTTGATTGATTATGAAAATATTTAGTTACTGTCGCTGTATCCCCTAAAAGCGATGTCTGGCCATTTTAACCCTTTCAGACTCTCTCCCTACAATTGTGTACTTTAAACTTTACTGCGTCTTAGCTTCAACAGAATTACTTTTTCCCAATGGAAATCAAAGGTGAATTTTCAACCTTTTCATCATGCGCAAGTGCTGCCAAGTGCTGCCACTACAAAAATATCAGCAAGTCAATACAGCAGTTAATTCATGGATGTGGTTGGTTTGCTATTTCCACAGTATATCTGATTACTGTTATTTTGCGCACATAAATGCTTTGGCGGACAGGGTGGGCAGCAATTTGAGGTTACTTGCTGATGATGCCGTCGTGCAAGGTAAGGTCTCGAACTTAAGTAGAAAGGTACAAGACGACTTCGACAAAGTTTCCAGTTGGTGTCATGAATGGCAGCTACCACTAAGTGTGAAAAAATGTAAGTTAATGCAGATGAGTAAGAAGATCAAATCTGTAGTGTTCGGATACAGTTTCACTAGTATACTTCCTGACACAAGTCGTTTAAATATCTGGGTGTAACGCTGCAAAGCGATATGAGGTGAAACGAGCACGTGGGAACTGTGGCAGGGAAAGCGAATGGGCTACTTCGGTTTATTGGGAGAATTTTAGGAAAGAGTCTTTCACCTGTAAAGGAGACCGCATGTAGGACGCATGTGCAACTTGTTTTTGAGTAATGCTCGAGCGTTTAGAATCTGTACCAGGTCGAACTGAAGGAGGACTTCGGAGCAATTCAGGGGAGGGCTGCTAGCTTTGTTACAAGCAGGTTCGCACGAAACGTAAGGGTTACGGAAACGGTTCAGGAGCTCAAATGGAATTCCTGGAAGGAAGGCTACGTACTTTTCGAGGAACACTATTCGGGAAATTTAGAGAATCGGCGCTTGAGGCTCACTGCCGAACGATTCTATTGCCGCCAACGTACATTGCACCTAAGGATCACGAAGATAAGGTACGAGAAATTAGAGCTCATACGCAGGCATGTGGACAGCCGTTTTACCCTCACTATACTTTCGAATGGAACAGAAGAGGAAATGAGTGGTAGTGGTACAGGGCACCCTTCGCCACGGACCGCACGGTGGCTTGCGGAGTATCTATGTAAACGTAATGTAGATGTAGCCCCGAACCTCTCAGACAAACAGAAGCTAAACGATGTCAAAGTTAGCGTAAGGAGGGCTATGCGTGAAGCGTTCAGTGAATTCGAAAGTAAAATTCTATGTACCGACTTGACAGAAAATCCTAGGAAGTTCTGGTCTTACGTTAAAACAGTAAGTGGATCGAAACGGCATATCCAGACACTCTGGGATGATAATGGCATTGAAACAGAAAATGACACGCGTAAAGCTGAAACACTAAACAAATTTTTACAAAGCTGTATCGCAGAGGAAGACCGCACTGCAGTTCCTTCTCTAAATCCTCGCACGAACGAAAAAATGGCTGACATTGAAATAAGTGTCCAAGGAATAGAAAGCAACTGAAATCACTCAACAGAGGAAAGTCCACTGGATCAGACGGGATACCAATTCGATTCTACACAGAGTACGTGAAAGAACTTGCCCCCCTTCTAACAGCCGTGTACCGCAAGTCTCTAGAGGAACAGAGGGTTTCAAATGATTGGAAAAGAGCACAGGTAGTTCCAGTTTTCAAGAAGGGCCGTCGAGCAGATGCACAAAACTATAGGCCTATATCTCTGACATCGATCTGTTGTAGGATTTTAGAACTTGTTTTTTGCTCGCGTATCATGTCATTTCTGGAAACCCAGAATCTACTCTGTAGGAATCAACACGGAGTCCTGAAACAGCGATCGTGAGAGACCCAACTCGCTTTATTTGTTCATGAGAACCAGAAAATACTAGATACAGGCTCCCAAGTAGATGCTATTTTTCTTGACTTCCGGAAGGCGTTCGATACAGTTCCGCACTGTCGCCCGATAAACAAAGTAAGAGTCTACGGAATATCAGACCTCCTGTGTGCCTGGATTGAAGAGTTTTTAGCTAACAGAATACAGCATGTTGTTCTCAATGGAGAGACGTCTACAGACGTTAAAGTAACCTCTGGCGTGCCACAGGGGAGTGTTATGGGACCATTGCTTTTCACAATATATATAAATGACCTAGTAGATAGTGTCGGAAATTCCGTGCGGCTTTTCGCGGATGATGCTGTAGTACACAGAGAAGTTGCAGCATTAGAAAACTGCAGCAAAATGCAGGAAGATCTGCAGCGGATAGGCACTTGGTGCAGGGAGTGGCAACTGACCCTTAACGTAGACAAATGTAATGTATTGCGAATACATTGAAAGTAGGGTCTTTATTGTATGATTATACGATAGCGGAACAAACACTGGTAGCAGTTGCTTCTGTAAAATATCTGGGAGTATGCTAACGGAACGATTTGAAGTGGAATGATCATATAAAATTAATTGTTGGTAAGGCGGATGCCAGGTTGAGATTCATTGGGAGAGTTCTAAGAAAATGTAGTCCATCAACAGAAGAGGTGGCTTACAAAACACTCGTTCGTCCTATACTTGAGTATTGTTCATCAGTATGGGATCCGTACCAGGTCGGGTTGACAGAGGAGATAGAGAAGATCCAAAGAAAAGCAGCGCGTTTCGTCACACGGTTATTTGGTAAGCGTGATAGCGTTACAGAGATGTTTAGCAAACTCAAGTGGCAGACTCTGCAAGAGAGGGGCTCTGAATCGCGGTGTAGCATGCTGTCCAGGTTTCGAGAGGGTGTGTTTCGGGATGAGGTATCGAATATATTGCTTCCCCTTACTTATACCACCCGAGGAGATCACGAATGTAAAATTAGAGGGATTCGAGCGCGCACGGAGTCTTTCCGGCAGTCGTTCTTCCCGCGAACCATACACGACTGGAACAGGAAAGGGAGGTAATGACAGTGGCACGTAAAGTGCCCTCCGCCACACACCATTGAGTGGCTTGCGGAGTATAAGTGTAGGTGTAGCCCTGATCCTCGAATGGCCCTACTGCTACCCTGGGGTCTGAAGTCAGCTATTCTCATTAGACCATTCCACACATCCACTAGGTTTGAATTCGCGCAGCTTTCTGAGATAACGTAGTAATAATCTGTATAGCTACTTCTTTATCCTAAAGATAAAAGTGCGCTCATTGATAAATATGGTCACAATACAGCAAAGAAGTCTGCAAGGAATTTAATGCCTGCGAATTTCCTTAAAATGGAGTTTCAGGGTAGACGGCTCCCTCGTTGCTTTTTACTTTGCCTCCGCTGTAAAGCGCCGCGAGATACGGTGGCACACGAGCAGCTCCGCATACTGAGCACCTGCGCGGGTTCAAAGTTGGCGAGACCGCGGCCGCCGCTCGGCGGAGAGCGTGAGATGTGGTCGCCGTGTAGCCTGCCCCAGTGCCGGCTGCAACACTTGTCACACAAACCCTGCGCTTTATTTTTGTGCCTCCCTCGCACACCTACATAAGTGCTCACATGAGTGCACAGCTAAAGAGCGTCGCGGGCACTTTTCCGCAAGCGCATCATCAGCGAACACCCAAATGCAGATGTGAGGCTTAAATTTGCCATACAAAAACATTTTTACTAGATGCAAAAGAAAACTGTATCGCCACAGTCTCTTCTTTAAATTCCTGATGTTTTACCCAACATTCTTCCCGCAAGCGATGAGGTTGCGCTACGCTGCTGTTCATCTACCGGATTTTTAGTTTCCACCAGCGATTCTATCTTTGATATCACCTGCGTATTCCTGAATTGTATCTGAAGCTATATGATTCAGCTAAGCTCGTTGTTAAGATTATGAATATGTCAAGAAATCAGCTATCACAACACAAACACAAGCCTATAGGTGAGATGCAAGTTAACGTGTGACCGTTTAACAACAATAATTCTTCTCGTCATTCACTTTACCACCATTAGGTCCATGAATATTCTCTCGACAAGCCTTGTGTTTTTCTTTAATAAAAAAATCGGTGACGCCAATATAAGTATTCATATTTTTGCTAACTTAATTTTCCCCTTAGTCTTCATTTACTATCTCTTTCGTCTGTACTTTCTAAATTATATCATTCATCTTCCACATTATCCTTAGTTTCAGCTTTTTTACCACCGTGTTCTTCCCATTGCGGTATGTCTTTCTGTTGACACCGACTTTACAAAGAAAATATGAATGTACACTTGTTCGCTTTCTTTGTTCTTATAGTCCACCTGGTAAACAAATCCAATTACGACGCTTCTAAAATCTTGTCCATTATTTTCTTCTGTGCACTGGAGCATTTTAATCATTGGTCACTGTATACACTGGCAGCAGACAGTAGTTTCCCCGCTTATAATTACACTATAAAACGACAAAACCTTTTCCGGGTACAGAGATAAAACATGGTGGACCTAACCAATTTGGACTTGCTGAATCTGAAAATGCATTTAGATTTTTGCCATCACCCTCCAATTTTTTGTTCAGGAGGTTTTTAAGTGCCTATATCTAAAAACAGAGACTAGGGTGGTCTACACTAAATTTACGGATATATAACATACCTAATGCCATAGAACTATCTTACCCTAATTTCCTGGGCCTAATGTACATTTTTACAAGAAAAGTTGCAACATTCATTTGCTCGATGGTGATGTTGATGGTGGAGGGTTGAGTCTTTTTGATGAAAACTTCCTTCTGTGGGATATATATCCTTCACGCTTCAGAAACGAACACTAGTCACTTAACAGTAAAGGCTCCCATCAACCTTTATAGCGGCTTTCCATTCGCAAAGTGTCCTGATACTACTTTCCTCCGTGTTCGTCACTAACCGCTCCCAAATTGGTAGGGGAGAAAGCTAATTGAGAGTGAAGAAAGTGCGTTTTTAGTGACATTCTGCATCCAAGATATTTATAGTTCTCTAAAAGAGTTCCCACTAATATGTCACTGTTTTCTGCTCTTGTATTCCCTTGGAAACTTTGAAAGACACCCTGAAAAGAACTCCAGGCTCCAAGTTCTAACTGACTTAGTTTTTCTTCGAAGTTCTTATCATGGATTAACTTCCTAATCTGTGGCCCAATGAAAATCCCCTCTTTCAATTTGAAACACTTCACGTAGATACATGAAACCATTAGCATTCTTGTCCATTCCTTTTTACAAAATTCTTCATAAGGCCGAGTTTAATTTCCAGTGGGGGAAGGGAAACATTTAGAGAATCCACAAAAGGTACATATTTCACATTTTCTCTCCTTGAAGCCAAGTTCTCTCGTGTGGCCACTGTTTGACTGTGTAATGTTCATCTGTTGCACGGCTGTCCCAAAGACAAAAGAAACAGCAATACATTGTGAAACCACTTTGGAGACCAGTTACTAAACCAATCACCTTAAGATCACCAGATATTTCCCATTTTTCTTCCTTGTACTTAGCAGCTTCAAGTATTTCTGACAAATTTACGTAGTTCTCTTTCATAGTTACAGACTACCCGACAGGTGCAGATGGAAAAGTATTACCATTATGCAGTAGGACAGCCTTCAGACTTGTCTTGGAAGCGTCAATAAATAAGCGCCACTCAGCAGCATCGTATGGTGTGTTTAACTGTTTCATGAATCCTACTACATCTCTACAAGCACAAACGTTGCCAACCAAACGGTAATATGTCATCAGAGCTTGAGTACGTTGCCTAAAGTGAGTAATTCTAGTTTCTTCATCAAGTAAGTTCCATTCCTTAAGATGTGAAGATAGAATTTCTGCATGGTTCTTGGATAAGTAGAAATCACGAACTAGGTCATTCAAGTCTGCTTGTGTAATTAAATGTGGCCTTTCTTTTGGAAAGTGCTCCTCTTCACTTGATTGACACTGTGCTTTCTCAGCCTTTGTAGATCCATGATCACAATCAGGAATTGCTTCACACACTAGTGGAGGAGTGGGAACTGGCAGGTCTTCACCGTGGGGAACAGGTCAAATTCCTGAGGGCAGGTTAGGGTTCTTAATACTCCTTTTATTCTTTGATGAAAAGCCAGTTACATTAGTCAAACAGAAGTAGCAATCATCAACATGATTTTGAGGCACTCGCGAGATCATTAGTATGCCAAATGGTAAGTGCTGTTTTTTTTTTTTTTTTCCTTTCAGCCATTGTGTTAGTTTAGAATTGCACCTAGTGCAAGTTATGTGAAGTGCCCAATCTTTATCCTGAATATGGATGCTTTGTACAAGTTTTGATTTCATCATATTATATTTTCAGTGCCTACGAAACACTTTTCTGTCGAATGAACTTAGCCAGATCAATCCCTGAAAAAGAAAAGAAAAATTCAAAGACTTGAGATAATGTAGAAGGAAGAGTAAGCAAATGTATGTCACTGGAGTGCTTAAATACACAATGTAAAATACATTAATGTTACATATTGCATTTAAAAAGTGGTTCAAATTAAAGTTAAGAACAAAGAAGGTCCTGCACTTACTTTTATCACACTCCTTTCAAACACAAAGCACTTAAAATTATGCAGTAAATTCAACTATGTTGTATAACTTGCAGTCATAGTTTTAATCCTGACGTGATGGACCCTTTCCGATTTCACATTGTATGTCACATTACAATATAGAATTAAGTTTTACGTGTACTTTGTCTGTACCAAAACCGCCGTTGACAATTATCGAATACTGAATGTCATAAAAGCTGTAAGTAATTTCTCACTTTCAAAGGTTACGTTTCTCCTTAGCGACGGGCCTAATCTGTGCATCGGCGTAACACGTACACCTGCATGATTATGATTTGATCCTTTCTCATTGCAGTTTTTGAGCTTTTTTTAAAGATCGGCAGAGAAGCTGCATGAGTGTTCCTTTTTGTGCATTTCCGAATCCAGTACTGTTGCGGTTTTCGCCATTTCTATGCTAATTCAGTCCTTAATTTTGCAGCCCTATAATTAATTTTCCATCTTTTACAATATCTCTCTTCTTTTTTTTATGCTTGGTATCTCTTTCTCTTGTTCTCCACTTCTAAATTATGATTGTGCCTTTTGAATGTCTTTTCAGCATTTTCTTGGAATCACTAATCACCACAACATAAGTATTTCTGTGTTTAAGCCATTTCCTTAATTTGAATTAGTTTTACGTGAACTCTCTAACATTTTTGTTTTCTAATTATGTTTCACTTGCGATACACTTCTTTCTGCCACTTCTGTGCATTTCTCGCTGGACAGTTTTAAGACAATAATGTTTACTAGCCAGTCTGTAGGCAATTAGTATGTTTAGAGGGGCTGCTTACTACTCTTCTGCTAAACCTCCTACAAGAAGACCTGAGAAATCTGTGACGATGTGTTCTCCCTTAGTTTTTTTAGCGTTTTATAGGGGCTAAAAAGCCGCATAATACGCGAATGAACAATGTACAGCATATTCATTTAAATTCACAATTATTCTTTTGGGTAACTGAAGACTCTACCGAGCGTTCTGCAGCTACCAGGCTTTACGTTCCGAGGGGTTCCAATGAATGTGAGACCTTATCAACAGTGACCGCTTCGTGTGATGGTATTGGGGGCCTTACCTGCATCTGTTCCTGGGATTTGGCCTGTTTTCGTTTGGCAACTGAGCCGTGGTAAAAATTGCTGTTTTGAAGAGCGCGCAGCAGCGCGTAGTGTAGACAGTCGCCCTCCGCTTCTGGCGGTGGCGCCGCTGTGGCAATCGCAGCTCTGGTGTCTCCGTCTGGTGGGAAAGGGGAAAGGTTGCCTATTCACGTGCATTTAAGGGGCGCTACGAGCTCGCCAGTCCGTCAGTTGGTCAGCCGGGTCAGTGTGGGGCAGTCAGTGTCTGTCTGTCGTTCGGAGTGCTAGTATGTCTGTCGTTTGGATCAAACTTTAAACCCGACAAAATGAGAGTCTTGCCACTGCGCCAGTAACAGAACTCAGCTAGTGGTCGCCCTGTCGGGGCTGAGTTGCTGTATCTGAGTCTGCGCGTTAGGCCGCCAGTCTGCTCGAGTTGCTCGGGCAACGGTCATTGGCGGTTGGATCGATCGGTTGGTCGGTCGCGCACTGAGACACGACATGACTTGTCCGCTTTGAGCGTCGGTGCCTGTGAGGTCACCACGTGAGTCCAGTGGTCCGCGCCGTATAGCGAGAGATAGTGGCTTCGCGGCCGACACGAGAGCAACAGGAGCGAAACCACGACATCGGTGTGGCCGGTGCGAGCTGCGACGCCGTGAGGCGGGAGATCGGCGCGCCTTCTTGCGTCCGTTGAAGCGGCTGGCAACGGACAGTTCGGGAGAGCGTTTTGGGGGTGCTGCGCCAGGTCTTCGACAGACATCGCAGTTTATTAGAAGTTAAGTGATTCGTGATATGTTGTTTCATTTACTTGTTAAATTCTACTTGTTTTCTTGGTCACTCTCTCGTCCCCAGGTTGCTCTTCTGTCTCTCGTCCGCATTTGTTAGGCAGTTAGTGTCTGTTTGTCTGTCGGTCTGCCGTACGTTAATAGCTGCCTCTCTCATGTTTGTCGGATTCGGTGTGTTAACGAATTTGTTGCTTGAAGTGTAATGGCCGAATTCCTGAATTATGTTTTTATGTTGCCTATCATCTTGAGAGGCGGTATATGTGTAATGTAGAGCATGCTTGGCGAACCTTGCATATTTCATGTAAGACTGCATTTCATGGGTTTTTATTTAAATGGTCATTTTAGTACGTAAAGTTGCCACCCTTTCACCGTAAGAGGTTTTTTTTTTTTTTTTTTAATCAAGTTGCACCTTCGGTGGAAAGTTAATCTTTTAATGTTAGTGTTTTGTACCATTTCCGTCCCTCCTACGTGGTGCATAGTTTATGAGTTTGTGTGAGTTGTTAAAATTTTTAGTTTAAAGTAATCTGGTGTGTTGCAGATTTGCACCAGTGTAGTCTTTCCGAGGTTGTTGTGAGCGGTCTTGAGTACGGCTGTGTCAAAAGGGAGCGGCAAGGTTTTCAGCCCGAAAGCTCATACTGTCAAACAAAAAAGGCTTTTAGGAATAAAATTTCCATGTGTTGAAAGAAATTTCATTTGTTTTTATCAGTTGCCCATTGACAACTACTTCCATGCTCACAGTGTGGCAACTGAGCCGTGGTAAAAATTGCTGTTTTGAAGAGCGTGTTAATGTTCTTGGTTAATGTTCTTGATGAATCGCTAGTGAATAAAGTATATTCTTAAGAAGAGGTTTTGAAACTAAATTCACGGTTCAGCAATACACACTTTTTTTTTTTTAACAGAGGTATTCCTTGAATTTCAGTCAGAACGATGACTGCTGAAAACTATCCATGAAGATAAACTATCGGATCAAAGGCGTCAGAACATTTATGAGTGGACATCATAGCATTAGAAACAGAAACCAGAGAAGTGATTTTAGACACTTATGACTGGATCGAAGTCAACGTTGTAAATCTTCGCAGATGTCTTCCATTTGTGCAGGTCAGGACACTGGCCAGGATAGTCCATTTCATGAACGTTTTGGTCCTCAAACCATTCCCCCAAATGTGCTGCTGCGTGACGGAGTCCACTGTCGGGCTTCTCCGAACTGCTCCTCTCCTGCACGCAGTACGCAGTGCTGCAAGACGTATTCGTATGCTCCCGCACTTAGCGACAGGAAGGCCGCACTCTAGCCACGAAGAACACTCGCATCCCGTAGCAGTGCCCCCTCTGTACATCACCGTTGCCACTACACACGGTGGCAACACAAGCGATAGTAACGTTTCCCTGGCTTTCGCCAAACCGAAACCCTTCCATCGGCTTGCAAAGTGACATGAATCAAAATCACTTATTTCCGTCAACCTGTGTCCAGTGGCGTCGGTCCTGACACCAGCCCTGGCGCCGCCCAGCGTTTACAGAAGTGTGTGGCTCGTGAGGAGCAGCTGCTCGGCCGCTGTACGCCGTCCTCTGCAGCTCCCTGCGCACAGTCGCCATGCTAGCTGTACTGCTGGCAGCACTTGGGGACTCACGAGTGTTTCGCTGATGAAGTCTTCTTGGGCTTCCATCCATATTGCTGCGTTGAAATTCCTCGAGTTTCTGTTAGATTCGCCAGAAGCTGACGAGAATGGCACTCATCGAAACTGTTAAAGGTAGGCAAGTATCGTAAAAAGAAAAGAAAAAAATGTAATACAATGTACGTTACACGCACATTATTCATAACTGGAAAGATAAAATCATTTTGCTGTCTGGTGGTCTCATTTCGGAAGGCAAGAAATGTGTTTGAAAACTTCGAAACAGCTTAGCTCTCCAGGACAAGATAGGAGCCTTGCATAAAGAGTGGAGTCTTTCAATAGTTCCCTGGCAACTGGGTAACGATACGAGTGTAGAAAACAAAATGCGGTGGTAGTGATAAATGTACTGCAATGATGAAGCTACAAGAAAAAAAATCGTAGCGTCATGTTCCAAGGTGTTACCTAGAAAACGTAGTTCTATTATGTCTAACACGATGGGCATTTTCGGCTTTATCATGTATTCCAACCTATTCAATAAAGCAGTAACAACGTTATACAATATGGAGAGAAGGACGAATGCAATGCATACATTGTGTGATGTACTAGCAGCAACTTCGGTTCCTCAGTCTCCACGGAAAGTCGGTACAGAACAATTCGAGCACAACAGACTGTTATGTCATAGCTATTGTCGGTGATGATTTGAAACAATACGAGACACTTCCAGGAATATTGCCTTCTAGCATTACGGTTGTTACTTTTAATATCACTGCGGCAATTTTTGAAATACTATCTAACGGGGCATATGGTGAAAAGTAACAGAGGTAGTTATGTACAAAGTAAAAATCCGACAGCTGCTTCGTTTCCTCTGTTACAGTAAACGTATTATACCTAGTAAGTTCAGATATGGCTAACAGGCTGCTATGAAGGCAAATGATAGTTTTTCAGATGAAGCTGTATGAAATTATCGTGAATGTAATTAATTCTTCTGTGCTGCTGCGTGTAACTATATCATTGGTCGTATGCAGCCCACTGAGTCCATTTTTCTTGTAAATCCACACTTCATGTAAGATATCATTGCTTCCAAACGCTCCTGTAACACGAGGAAATGTACTTTACGTAATAAAACAGTACTCAGAGGGGAAAATGTTTGTATCACAAAAATTAATTCTAAGCCTGCGCGGAATCGTTCAGAAAATAGGTTACGCCCCACAACACGCAGTTACAACAAGCCATACACTGTTTCTCATTACATTTTTATTTATTTACGTTTGCCTTTGGGCAGCAAAGACAACATTGGCAATAGTGGTTACAAAAGTTGCATTTTAAGATAATTGCAATTTTCACAGTATAACAATAAAAAGAGTTGAGGGCACAAATAAGTTCTTAACGCAATATAAAAAATCTAAAACACCAAGACTTAGGAACCTAGGTCGCGAATCGGGCCGTTTCCTTGGCAGAATGACAGCTACAGCAACCTATAATTGAAAACTTGACAATGGTGTCCTTTCCAAAGACAAGTTTTTGACGCAAAGTAGAAACCAAACATCCCAGAGCTCGAATCGGGCTGATTCTATGGGGGGACTAGATTCACACCATTTATAGTTCACATTTCGCAAGCAATATATATATACATATATATATATATATATATATATATATATATATATATATATATATATATATCGAATTTTTGTAAATCCTTGTCGCCAGTTTTGTAAAGGCCTCGTCGCAACTGCTGATGTATGGCCAAGCGGTTCTAGGCACTACAGTCTGGAACTGCGCGAGCGCTACGGTCGCAGGTTCGAATCGTGCCTCGGGCATGGATGTGTGTGATGTCCTTAGGTTAGTTACGTTTAAGTAGTTCTAAGCTCTAGGAGACTGATGACCTCAGAAGTTAAGTCCTATAATGCTGAGAGCCAGCCAACTCCTGATGTAGAGGCTGAGTTGCTACTGATCTTGCGGAAAACCGGGTTTGTGAGTACGTGATACGGTTTCTGGTGTAGTACACAGCTAAGACAATTTATACCTGCAACTATTACACAGTTATGCCCAGGGTCATGTAACAGCATAGGAGAACGAAGGTTCTACAGCACTCCTACAAATTAGAAACAAAGTCATACAAATGAGTTAAAAACGTTACTTATCTTTGTGACTTGTTGAAGTCTTCAACATGGATTGTAATAAAACACAAAAAAGGCCTTCAGTGGCAAAGTGCAAATAATCGTAGGTAAACTTCACAGTACATAACAAATGCAATTTACATCAACTGTCTGTTTCCTTCTAAGAGATTTCTGAACGACGTTCCTTGTCTAAGTCAACTCTGGACGATGATTTAGAATCAAGTGGGCGAGAGCTCCTCTTCTGTTTTCCGAGTAGGCTTCTGTCTGTTGTCGTCCGGTCATTGGTGGATTGTACTCGGCTGCCAACTGGCCGAGGCGAAGCCGATATACAGCGAAGCAAAGCTGTTACATCTGTAGGGAGGGAGTAGCCCCTGGCAGCCAATTATTTGTGCAAGACAGCTTGTGCAGCTGAGAACTTGAGAAACACTGATATGACGTGCTTCAGATCCGCCTGATCATAGTATCAAAAAGCGATAATTTTCAAGCGGTGTAGAAAAGCGATAATTTTCAAGCGGTGTAGGTGGACGGAGTAAAAGTCCCAGGCGGAAGAGAGAGGTCACATTACCGAGGTGAACCATGGCCGAGAAGAGACCTGCGGTTGTATTTATATGGCCGCCATGTGATCGCCCTCATCATGCTGGCATATGTGCGAGTCACAGTTCCATTCGTAATAAGCAGCTTCCTTGACCATCGAATTGAAATACGTATAAGGGATCGCTGTTCGGCGTAGATGTCGCTCCGTAATGTTCCTTTTTGCAAGATGGTTAATACTTTCATTGTGAAGAACGCCATGAAATGAAATGAAATGATTGTGTGGCATTGTTCGCCGTGAGGTCCCAGTCAAGTTCGGCAGCAAACTGCAAGTCTTACTTCAGTCGGTGCCACAGTGGGCGACTTGCGGCCGATGATGGTTGGTTGCTTGGTTTGTGCGATTAAAGGGACCAGACTGCTACGGTCATCGGTCCCTTTTTCCAAATCCTAAAAACACCCACAGAGAATAAAAACGATTAACAAAATAGAACACAGACGACACAGAACAAGAGAAACGGAGATAAAGACAAGGCAAAACGAATTAAATCACACAGAGTGTGACTGTGGTTGGCCAACCACAGGAACAAAAAAAGGAAATCCAACCACCGAGAACACATTAAAAACCGAGTGTAAAACCGTAGGCCAAAAGCCAGAAGCAACATAAAACAATAAAATAAAACACGAACACTCAGATTAAATGATAAAAGCCCCCTGCCCGAATAAAACGTAAAACTAAGCCAGCCATAGCAGGGTCATCAGATAAAAGGGCAGGGAGCGTGTCAGGCAGTGCGAACATCTGCCTGAGCACAGCTAAAAGCGGACACTCCAAAAAAACGTGCACCACAGAGAAAACGAAGCCGCAGCGACACAGAAGTGGGTCCTCACGGCGCAATAAGTGGCCGTGTGTCAGCCGAGTGTGCCCAATGCGCAGCCGGCAGAGGACAACAGACTCCTGGCGGGAGACCCACACAGTCGTCGACGCCTTGATACGACGGAATTTGTTTGGTAAGGGCAGGTTGCGCCATTCACCGTCCCATTAATCGAACATTTTGCGGTGTAACAGGGTCCGCAAATCAGAAGCCGGGAGGCCAATCTCCAGAGGTGGGTGACTGGTGGCCTCTTTCGCAGGGCAGTCAACATTCTCATTCCCGGGATCCCAACATGGCCTGGTCTCCAAACAAAGACCACAGAGCGGCCGCAAAGGTCAAGAGTGTACAGGGATTCCTGGATAGCCATCACCAGACGAGAACGAGGGAAACACTGGTCGAGAGCTCGTAAACTGCTCAGGGAATCGCTACAGACAACGAAGGACTCACCTGAGCAGGAGCGGATATATGCTAGGGCTCGAAGGATGGCGACCAGCTCAGCAGTGTAAACGCTGCAGCCAGCCGGCAAGGAACGTTGTTTGGAATGGTCCCCTAGAGTTAGCGCATACCCGACACGACCAGCAACCAACGAACCGTCAGTGTAATCAATTCCAGAGCCCTGATACGTGGCCAGGATGGAATAAAAGTGGCATCGGAAGGCCTCCAGAGGGACTGAGTCCTTCGGACTCTGTGCCAAGTCGAGCCGGAGGCAAGGTCGAGGCACACACCATCGGGGTGTACGCAGAGGTGCCCGGAAAGGAGGTGGAACAGGGAAAAACCCAAACCCGGAGAGAAGCTCCTTGACGCGTACGGCGATCGGACAACCCGACCGGGGCCGACGGTCTGGCAGATGGATGACTGACGGCGGGAACAGGACACGGTAATTTGGATGCACGGGCAAGCTGAAAACATGGGCAGCATAAGCAGCCAGTAATTGTTGGCGTCGTAACCGCAATGGAGGGACACCTGCCACCACTAGTATGCTGTCCACAGGACTGGGGCGGAAAGCACCAGTGGCAAGGCGTATCACGCTATGGAGGATTGGGTCCAGCCCCCCCAATGCAGATGGGGATGCTGAGCCATAAGCCACGCTCCCATAATCCAGCCGAGACTGGATTAACCCCTGGTAGAGCCGTAACAGGGTAGATCGGTTGGCGCCCCAGCGGGTGTGGCTCATGCATAGCAGAGCATTGAGGTGCCGCCAACACGTCTGTTTGAGTTGCCGTATATGAGGCAGCCAAGTCAACCGGGCATCGAAAACCACCTGTGTAATTCCACCACTGAAAGAAGTTCGCCGGCAAGATAAAGCCGCGGCTCCGGGTGGACAGTACGTCGCCGGCAGAAATGCATAACGCAGGTCTTGGCCGGCGAAAACTGGAACCCATGAGCTACAGCCCAAGACTGCGCCTTGCGGATAGCGCCCAGTAGCTGACGTTCAACAGCTGCAATGCCAGTAGAGCTGTAGTAAAGGCAGAAGACGTCAGCATACGGGGAAGCGGAGGCAGAATTTCCCACGGCGGCAGTGAACCCGTTAATGGCTATTGAAACAGGCAGACACTTACAACAGATCCCTGTGGCACACCGGTCTCCTGGACGCGGGAGGAACTATATGAGGCCGCGACGTGCACTAGGAAGGTACGATACGACAGAAAATTTCTGATAAAGAACGGCAAAGGGCCCCGAAGACCCCATCGATGAAGCGTAGAAAGGATGTGATGACGCCATGTCGTATCGTACGCCTTCCGCATGTCGAAAAAGACAGCGACCAGGTGCCGATGGCGGTCAAAGGCAGTACGGATGGCCGACTCCAGGCTCACCAGATTGAAGGTGGTGGAGCGGCCTTTACGGAACCCACCCTGAGACGGAGCCAGAAGGCCCCGAGACTCCAGTACCCAATTCAAGCGCCAGCTCACCATCCGTTCAAGCAACTTGCAAAGAGCGTTGGTGAGGCTAATGTGACGGTAGCTGTCCACCTCCAGAGGGCTCTTTCCAGGTTTCAAAACGGGGATGACAACTCCCCCTCGAACCAAAGACGGTTGTAAAGATCGAGGAGGCGCCGCTGGCAGTCCACTGCAAGGTGTTTCAGCATCTGACAGTGGATGTCATCTGGCCCAGGAGCGGTATCTGAACAAGCGGCTAGGGCACTGCGAAATTCCCACTGACTGTATGGACCATTGTAAGACTCTGGGTGGTGGGTGCGAAACGAAAGGCTCCGACGTTCCATCCGCTCTTTAATGGAGCGGAAGGCCCGGGGGTAATTTGCAGAAGTGGAACTCATAGCAAAATGTTCTGCTAAGCGGTTTGCAATGACGTCGGAGTCAGTACAAACTGCTAAATTCAATGAGAGCGCAGGGACGCTGACAGGGGTCCGATAGCCGTAGACGCGTCGAATCTTGGCCTAGACCTGCGATGGAGTGACATGGAGGCCAATGGTGGACACATACCGCACCCAGCACTCCTTCTTGCCTTTGCGGATAAGGAGGCAGGCCCGCACACGCAGCCGTTTGAAGGTGATGAGGTGTCCAACGCAGGGATGTCGCTTGTGACGCTGGAGCGCCTGCCGGCGATCTTTAATCGCTTCAGCGATCTCAGGCGACCACCAAGGCACAGCCCTCCGCCGAGGGGACCCAGAAGAACGGGGATTGGCAGATTCGGGGGCAGTAACGGTGCCGGTGGTGACCGAGTGAACCATTACATCAATGTCACCACTAGAGAGAGGCTCAATAGCCGCAGTCCCACTCAGCCTTATTCATAGCCCATCTGCTGGGGCGCCCAGAAGAGTGACATGGTGGCAGTGACAGAAGGATCGGAAGGTGGTCACTACCACATAGGTCGTCATGCACTCGCCCTTGGACAGACGGTAAGAGGCTAGGGCTGGAGATGGAAAGGTCAGTGGTGGAGTACATGCCATGCACCACGCTAAAGTGTGTGGAGGAACAATCATTTAAAAGCGAAAGATCGAACTGTGCTAATAAATGCTCAATGGTGGCACCTTGACCTGTCGCCACTGAACCACGACAGAGAGGGTTATGGGCATTGAAGTCGCCCAGTAGCAAGAAAGGTGGCGGCAATTGGGCTATCAGAGCAGCCAGGACATGCTGCACGACAGCACCATCCGGTGGAAGGTAAAGACTGCAGACGGTAACAGCTTGTGGCATCCACACCCGAACAGCGACAGCCTCGAAAGCTGTTTGTAGAGGTACAAACTTGCTGTGAAGAGAGTTAAGGTCATATATGCAGATGCCACCAGACACCCTTTCAGAAGCTGCCCGGTTCTTGTAATAACCCCGATAGCCACAGTGGGCGGGGGTTCGCATTGCTGGAAACCAAGTTTCCTGAAGTGCAATGCAGAAGAAAGGGTGAAACCTGATAAGCTGGCGGAGCTCAGCTAGATGGTGGAAGAAACCGCTGCAGTTCCACTGGAGGATAATATTTTCCATGTCTGTGAAAGGCAGCCCGCATCTCGTGGTCGTGCGGTAGGGTTCTCGCTTCCCACGCCCGGGTTCCTGGGTTCGAGTCCGGCGGGGTCAGGGATTTTCTCTGCCTCGTGATGGCTGGGTGTTGTGTGCTGTCCTTAGGTTAGTTAGGTTTAAGTAGTTCTAAGTTCTAGGGGACTGATGACCATTGATGTTAAGTCCCATAGTGCTCAGAGCCATTTGAACCATTTTTTGTGAAAGGCATGACTGGACTGGGAAGGCAGATTTCGCTGCTGGGTCACCTGCTGCCTCCGATTGAGCACCTGTGCTAGTGCTATCCATGGCGTCTGAGGGACCCGTGAGATCGAGGTCCTCAGCGGATGGCAGAATCTCCACCTCATCCTCAGATGCAGAGCTGGAAGGGTGCGGTGGGGTGGCTGCCATCATGAGTGCCTTGGGCTTAGAGCTCTTCTTCTTGGATTTCTCACGCTGCTCCTTGGGTTTAACTGGCTGGGAGGGTTGGTTGGTTGGTTTGGGGGATTAAAGGGACCAGACTGCGATGGTCATCGGTCCCTTTTTCCAAAAAATTAAAACCACCCAAAGAGAATAAAAACGAACAGCAGGAAAGACGTCAAACGACACAGGACAAGAAATACTCCTACGGAGATCAGACAAAACAAATTAAAATCACACAGAGTGTGACGGTGGTTGGCCGACCATAGAGATAAAATGGAAAAGCCAACCACCGAGAACACATTAAAAACTCAGCGTAAAATCGTAGGCCAATGGCCAGAATCAACACAAAAGAACAGAACAAAAACTCAGAGAAAACGATAAAAACCCCCTGCCCGAATAAAACGTAAAACTAAGCCAGTCATAACAGGGTCATCAGATAAAAGGGCAGGGAGCGTATCAGGCAGCGAAAATGTCTGCCTGATCACAGCTAAAAGGGGGCTGGCCAAGATAATGTGGACCACTGTCAAAGCCGCCCCGCAGCGACATAGAGGATGATCCTCCCAGAACAGTAAATAACTGTGTGTCAGCCAGGAGTGGCCAATGCGGAGCCGACAAAGGATGACTGAGTCCCTGCAGTTGGCTCGCATGGATGACCGCCACACAGTCGTCGTCTCCTTAATAGCATGGAGTTTATTGGGTGTGATCCGATCCCGCCATTCAGCGTCCCAAAGCGCAAAAACTTTTCGGCAGAGGACTGCCCACAAATCAGTCTCTGGGAGGCCAACATCCAGAGATGGTTTACTCGTGGCCTCTTTCGCCAGACGGTCAACATGTTCATTACCCGGGATACCGACATGACCGGGGGTCCACACAAAGACCAAAGAGCGGCCGCAACGGGCAAGAGTATGCAGGGACTCTTGGATAACCATCACCAGACGAGAACGAGGGAAACACTGGTCGAGAGCACGGAAACCGTTCAGGGAATCGCTACAGATAACGAAGGACTCACCTGAACAGGAGCGGATATACTCTAGGGCACGAAAGATGGCGACCAGCTCAGCAGTGTAAACGCTGCAGACATCCTGCAAGGAACGTTGTTCGGAATGGTCCCCTAGAGTGAGCACATACACGAAACGACCAGCAACCATCGAACCGTCAGTGTAAACGATGCCAGAGCCCTGATACGTGGCCAGGAAGGAATAAGAGCGGCGGCGTAAAGCCTCTGGAGGGACTGAGTCTTCGGGCCCTGTGCCAAGTCGAGCCGAAGGCAAGGGCGAGGAACACACCATGGGGGTATATGCAAAGTGGCCCAGAAAGGAGGTGGAACAGTGAAAACCCGAAGCCCGGAGAGAAGCTCTTTGACGCGGACCGCGATTGTACAACCAGACTGAAGCCGACGATCTGGCAGATGGACGACCGATCGCGGGAACAGGAGACGATAGTTTGGATGCCCGGGCAAGCTTAAAACATGGGCAGCATAAGCGGCCAGCAAACGTTGGCGTCGTAACCGCAGTGGAGGGACACCTTTCTCCTATAGTACGCTGTCCACAGGGCTGGTGGGTAAAACACCAGTGGCAAGGCGTATCCCGCTGTGGAGAATTGGGTCCAGCACCCGCAACGCAGATGGGGATGCTGAGCCATAAGCCACCCTCCCATAATCCGGACGGGACTGGATTAACGCCTGGTAGAGCCGCAACAGGGTAGATCGGTCGGCGCCCCAGCGGGTGTGGCTCAAGCATCTCAGAGCGATTAGATGCCACCAACATGTCTGTTTAAGCTGCTGGATATGATGCAGCCAAGTCAACCGGGCATCGATCCCCACCCCCAAAAACCTGTGGGTCTCCACCACAGCAAGAAGTTCGTTGTCAAGAGAAAGCCGTGGCTCAGGATGGACCGTTCGGCGCCGGCAGAAATGCATAATGCGGGTCTTGGCAGCCGAAAACTGAAAACCATGCGCTGCAGCCCAAGACTGCGCCTTGCGGATTGCACCCAGTAGCTGACGTTCAGCAGCTGCAATGCCAATAGAGCTGTAGTATAGGCAGAAGTCGTCAGCATACATGGAAGCGGAGACAGAATTTCCCACGGCCGCAGCGAGCCCATTAATGGTTAATTAAAATCAGGCAGACACTTAAAGTAGAACCTTGTGGCACGCCGTTCTCCTGGACGTGGGAGGAACTATATGAGGCAGCGACTTGCACGCGGAAGGTACGATACGACAGAAAATTTCTGATAATGATCGGCAGAGGGCCCCGAAGACCCAATCCATGAAGCGTAGAAAGGATGTGATCACGCCATGTCGTATCGTACGCCTTCCGCATGTCGAAAAAGACAGCGACCAGGTGCTGACGGCGGGCAAAGGCAGTACGGATGGCCGACTCCAGGCTCACCAGATTGTCGGCGGCGGAGCGGCCTTTACGGAACCCACCCTGAGACGGAGCCAGAAGGCCCCGAGACTCCAGTACCCAAGTCAAGCGCCGGCTCACCATCCATTCGAGAAGCTTGCAAATAACGTTGGTGAGGCTAATGGGGCGGTAGCTGTCCACCTCCAAATGTTTCTTGCCTAGTTTCAGAATGGGGATAACGATAGTTGCCCGCCAGTGCGACGGAAACTCCCCCTCGACCCAAATACGGTTGTAACGGTCGAGGAGCCGTCGCTGGCAGTCCACTGAGAGGTGTTTCAGCATCTGGCAGTGGATGCTATCTGGTCCAGGAGCGGCATCAGGACAAGCGACAAGGGCACTGCGGAATTCCCACTCACTGAATGGAACATTGTACGATTCTGGTTGGTTGGTGCGAAACGAAAGGCTCCGACGTTACACCCGCTCTTTAATGGAGCGGAGGGCCTTAGGGTAACCCGCAGAAGCGGAACTCATAGCAAAATGCTCTGCTAAGTGGTTTGCAATGACGTCGGAGGCAGTACAAACTGCTCCATTCAGTGAGAGCGCAGGGACGCTGACAGCTGGCCGATAACCGTAGACGCGCCGAATCTTGGCCCAGACCTGCGATGGTGTGACATGGAGGCCAATGGTGGACACGTACCAGTCCCAGCACTCCTGCTTGCTTTGGCGGATAAGGTGGCGGGCCCGCGCACGCAGCTGTATGAAGGTGATGAGGTGTTCAATGCAGGGATGTCGCTTGTGACGCTGTAGCGCCCGCCGGCGATCTGTAATCGCTGCAGCGATCTCAGGCGACCACCAAGGCACAGTCCTCGGCTGAGGGGACCCAGAGGAGGGGGAATGGCAGATTCGGCGGCAGTAACGATGCCAGTGGTGACCGATTGAACCACCACATCAATGTCATCAGTAGAGAGAGGCTCAAGAGTGGCAGTGGAGGAGAACAAGTCCTAGTCATCCTTATTCATAGCCCATCTGCTAGGGCGCCCAGAAGAGTGACGCTGTGGTAGTGACAGAAAGATCGGAAAGTGGTCACTACCACACAGGTCGTCATGCACACTCCATTGGACAGACGGTAAGAGGCTAGGGCTACAGATTGAAAGGTCAATGGCGGAGTATGTGCCATGCGCCACACTGAAGTGTGTGAAGGCACCATCATTTAAAATCGAGAGATCGAGCTGCGACAATAAATGCTCAACGGTGGCGCCTCGACCTGATGCCACTGACCCACCCCACAGAGGGTTATGGGCGTTGAAGTCGCCCAATAGCAAGAAAGGTGGCGGCAATTGGGCTATCAGCGCAGCCGGGACATGCTGCGAGACATCACCATCCGGTGGAAGGTAAAGACTGCAGACGGTAACAGCCTGTGGCGTCCACACCCGAACAGCGACAGCCTCGAAAGGTGCTTGGAGAGCGACAGACTCGCTGTGCAGAGCGTGAAGGACATAGAGGCAGACGCCACCAGACACCCTTTCGTATGCTGCCCGGTTCTTATAATAACCCTGATAGCCACGGAGGGCGGGGGTTCGCATTGCTGGAAACCAAGTTTCTTGAAAAGCAATGCAGAAGAAAGGGCGAAGGCTGATAAGTTGTTGGAGCTCAGCTAGATGGTGGAAAAAACCGCCGCAGTTCCACTGGAGGATGATATTGTCCATGGCTGAGAATGGTGAGAAAGGACTGGGAAGGCAATTTACACCGCTTGTTCACTCACTGCCACCGATTCAGTACCCGTATAAGAGGTGTCTATGGCGTCTGAGGGACCAGCGAGATCAAGGTCCTCAGCGGACGCCAGAATCTCGACTTCATCCTCAGACGCAGAGCGCGAAAGGTGCGGTGGGGTTGATGCTACCGCAAGTTCTTTGGCCTCAGATGTGTTTCTCTTGGACTCTCTCGCTGAACCTTGGGTTTCACCGGCTGGGAAGGCTTCACCGATTCAGTCTCCGGGACAGAGGAGGATCGTGAAGCCCTACGCCCGGACGCTGGTGAGGACTTATGCCACTGGTGGCCGTCATCCTTCCCGCTGGTGGAACCATGGGAAGGGAGGGTCCCAAGGGAACTCTTACAGGCGAGAGTAGCCGAAGAAGTTAGACGCTTCTCCGGCTGAGAAGCGGGGACGGACGTCCCCAATGGGTGGGAGTAGGTTGCTCCTGAGGTAGGTGATGCAGGAGCAACCGGTTGGCTAGAGCCCCCCACGGGCAAGGGGGCAGGAGGAGTCTTACTGCTTATCGAGCTGGCTGGAAGTCTCGAAACTGATGGGGCTAGCACAGTTGTTGTAGGAGCTTCATAAGAAGATGTCATTCTCACGGGATGGAATCTGTCATATTTCCTTTTGGCCTCAGTATAGGTCAGCCGGTCCAGGGTCTTATATTCCATGATTTTGCGCTATTTCTGAAAGACGTTGCAGTCAGGCGAGCAAGGGGAATGATGCTCTCCACAGTTGACACAGTTGGGAGGCGGGGCACATGGAGTATCGGGATGAGATGGGCGTCCGCAATCTCGACATGTGAGGCTGGAAGTGCAGCGGAAAGACATATGGCCGAACTTCCAGCACTTGAAGCACCGCATCGGGGGAGGGATATAGGGCTTGACGTCACATCGGTAGACCATCACCTTGACCTTTTCCAGTAACGTATCACCCTCGAAGGCCAAGATGAAGGCACCGGTAGCTACCTGATTGTCCCTCGGACCCCGATGAACGCGACGGACGAAATGAACACCTCGACGTGTTAAGTTGGCGCGCAGCTCGTCATCAGACTTCAAAAGGAGGTCCCTATGGAAAATAACACACTGGACCATATTTAAACTCTTATGTGGTGTAATAGTAGCGTTAACATCCCCTAACTTGTCACAAGCGAGTAACCTGCGTGACTGGGTGGAGGATGCCGTTTGTATCAGTACTGACCCAGAGCGCGTTTTAGACAAGCCCTCCACCTCCCCAAACTTGTCCTCTAAATGCTCGACGAAGAACTGAGGCTTTGTGGAGAGAAATGACTCCCCATCAGCTCTCGTGCAAACTAAGAATTGGGGTGAATAACTGTTACCTCCATCCTGAGACTTACGCTCTTCCCACGGTGTGGCCACGGAGGGGAACGTTTTCGGATCGTACTTCTGAGCATTAAATTGAGCCCAAGAACGCTTAGAGACTGCTGGCGGCTGGCCGCCAGCGAGAGATGATGTACCACGATTCATTGCGGGTCATCCGCCCTGATGCCACCTACTCCGACCAAGGGCCCTCCCCACGGGCGCCACTCAGCCACAGCAAAGGCCACCTGGCAGGATGGCCGTTGCCGGGAGTCCTGATACCCCAGGAGGATAGGCATCTACTCCTTGGCATACGTGGGGAGTTAACGGCGCAGGCATCAGTAGAGCGATCCCTGTGTTGTCAGGGGGCTACAACCAAGAGGGTACATGGCGGCCCCACCACAACGGACTGGCTACCGTGCTGGATCTTAGGTGCAAAAATGTCCAAGGCCGTCGTCGCAGGTAAAAGCAACACTGCAGAGTGCAGTGTGGTAATCCCACCCAGGGACGTATCCTCGCCCAAAAGATCGAAAACGAACGGGACACCATTGCAACGACGAGAAATCCGGCAAAATGTCTAATTGCACGACGGATACAGTGCACCATGTAAGGCGCCCTTCCCCAATTGGCTCGCTCTTCGGAATACTTTAGAAAGATGGAGGTCAAACCCAAGAGGGGACCATCACATAAGGCCGAAACATTGGAGACTCCTTTTAGTCGCCTCTTACGACAGGCAGGAATACCGCGGGCCTATTCTTACCCCCGAACCCACAGGGGGCTGGAGTGACATGGAGGCCAATGGTGGACACATACCGCTCCCAGCACTCCTGCTTGCTTTGGCGGATAAGGCAGCGGGCCCGCACACGCAGCCGTTTGAAGGTGATCAGGTGTTCAGTGCAGGGGTGTCGCTTGTGACGCTGTAGCGCCCGCCGGCGATCTGTAATCGCTGCAGCGATCGCAGGCGACCACCAAGGCACAATCCGCCGCCAAGCGGACCCAGAGGAGCGGGGAATTGCAGATTCGGCGGCAGTAACGATGCCGGTGCTGACCGATTGAACCACCGCATCAATGTCATCAGTAGAGAGAGGCTCAAGAGCGGTAGTGGAGGAGAACAAGTCCCAGTCAGCCTTGTTCATAGCCCATCTGCTAGGGCGCCCAGAAGACTGACACTGTGGTAGAGACAGAAATATCGGAAAGTGGTCACTACCACACAGGTCGTCATGCACACTCCATTGGACAGACGGTTAGAGGCTAGGGCTACAGATTGAAAGGTCAATGGCGGAGTATGTGCCATGCGCCACACTGAAGTTTGTGAAGGCACCATCATTTAAAATCGGGAGATCGAGCTGCGACAATAAATGCTCAACGGTGGCGCCTCGACCTGTTGCCACTGACCCACCCCACAGAGGGTTATGGGCGTTGAAGTCGCCCAATAGCAAGAAAGGTGGCGGCAATTGGGCTATCAGCGCAGCCAGGACATGCTGCGAGACATCACCATCTGGTGGAAGGTAAAGACTGCAGACGGTAACAGCTGTGGCGTCCACACCCGAACAGCGACAGCCTCTAAAGGTGTTTGGAGAGGGACAGACTCGCTGTGCAGAGTGTGAAGGATATAGAGGCAGACGCCACCAGACACCCTTTCATATGCTGCCCGGTTCTTATAATAACCCGGATAGCCACGGAGGGCGGGGTTTCGCATTGCTATAAACCAAGTTTCCTGAAGAGCAATGCAGAAGGAAGGGTGAAGGCTGATAAGTTGGCGGAGCTCAGCTAGATAGTAGAAGAAACCGCTACAGCTCCACTGGAGGATGGTATTGTCCATTGCGGAAAAGGTGTGACAGGACTGGGAAGGCAGATTATGCCGCTGGGTCACCTGCTGCCTCCGATGGAGCACCCGTGCAAGTGCTATCCATTGTGTCTGAGGGATCGGCGAGATCGAGGTCCTCAGCGGACGCAAGGATCTCCACCTCATACTCAGACGCAGAGCTTTTAGGTATCGGTGGAGTAGGTGTCACCACATGTGTCTTGGACTTACGGGTCTTCAAAGTCGTTTTCTCTCGCTGTTCCCTTGGTTGCCGTTGTTGAGAAGGCTTATTTTTAATCAGTCTCTGCGACCAACGAGGATCGCGAAGCCCGTCGACCAGCAACCTGTGGCTTCTTCAGCCACTGGTTTGGTGTCTGCTGTGCCGCTGGTAGGAACCTGGGAAGGGAGTGACCCAAGGGATCCCTTCCGAGCGAGAAAAGCCGAAGAAGACTTACGCTTCTCCAGCTTAGAAGTCGGGACTGGTGTCCCCAGTGGTTTAGTGGGTGATGCTCCCGAGGTGGATGGTGTGGGAGCAACAGCGGGAGAAGGGGCCCCCATCGTCAAGGGGGCAGGTGAGGTCCTGTGACTCTGAGAGCTGAATGTATATCTTGCAGCTGAAGGAGCTGGAACACGAGTGACAGTGGAGGCATAAGATGACATCATGCGCACGGGATGTAGCCGTTCATATTTCCGCTTAGCCTCGGTGTAAGTCAGTCGGCCCAGGGTCTTATATTCCATGATTTTGCGTTCTTTATGTAAGATACTGCAGTCCGGCGAGCAAGGGGAATGAGGCTCTCCACAGTTGACACAGACGGGAGGTGGAGCACATGGAGTATCGGGATGAGATGGGCGTCCACAATCTCGACATGTGAGGCTAGAAGTACAGCGAGAGGACATGTGACCGAACTTCCAGCACTTAAAGCACGGCATCGGGGGGAGGATATAGGGTCTGACGTTTCACCGGTAGACCATCACCTTGACCTTCACTGGTAAGGTATCACTTTCGAAGGCCAAGATGAAGGCACCGGTAGCTACCTGATTGTCCCTCGGACCCCGATGAACACGCCGGACGAAATGTACACCTCGGCGCTCTAAATTGGCGCGCAGATCGTCATCAGACTCCAAAAGGAGGTCCCTATGGAAAATAACACCCTGGACCATATTTAAACTCTTATGTGGGGTGATGGTAACGTGAACATCCCCCAACTTGTCACAAGCAAGTAACCTGTGTGACTGGGCAGAGGATGCCGTTTTTATCAAAACAGACCCAGAGCGCATTTTGGACAAGCCCTCCACCTCCCCAAACTTGTCCTCTAAATGCTCTACAAAGAACTGAGGCTTCACGGATAGAAACGAGTCCGCACCAGCTCTGATACAGACGAGATACCTGGGCGAATACACGTCACTGTCATTCATTGCCTTTCGTTCCTCCCATGGTGTGGCCAGGGATGGGAACGATTTGGGGTCATAAACGTTAGCTTTAAAATGAGCCCTCGAACGCTTAGAGACTGCTTGGGGCTGGCCGCCAGCGAGAGATGATGTACCACGCTTCATTGGGGGTCATCCGCCCTGATGCCACCTACTCCGACCAAGGGCCCTCCCCACGGGCGCCACCCAGCCACAGCAATAGCCACCTGGCAGGATGGCCATTGCCGGGAGTCCTGATGCCCCAGGGAGATGGGCATCTACTCCTTGGCATACGTGGGGGGTTAACGGCGCAGGCATCAGCAGAGCGATCCCTGTGTTGTCAGGGGGCTACAACCAACAGGGTACATGGCGGCCCCACCACAATGGACTGGCTACCGTGCTGGATGTTAGGTAACATGTGGTCCATGGTCGCCGTCAGTGCAGAAAGAGGCACTGCACAGTGCAAGGTGTAATCTGCACGCAGGAATGTAGTCATGCCCAAGAGATGGAGAGCGGGCAGGACTACAATTCAAGAGCGAATAAGCTGGCGAAAGGTCTGATCGCAAGATGGACACAATGCACCAAGTAAGGCGCCCTTCCCCACTCGGCTCGCTCTTCGGAAAATTTTGAGAGATGGAGGTCAAACCCAACAGGGGACCATCACAGAAGGCCGAAAAGTTTGAGACTCCTTTTAGTCGCCTCTTACGACAGGCAGGAATACCGCGGGCCTATTCTTACCCCCGGACCCGCAGGGGGGGGGGCGGCCGATGATTAGTATGAGGACAACACAACACCCACTCCCCGAGCGGAGAAAATCTCCAACCCAGTGGGAATCGAACTCGGGCCCAGTGCAAAGAAGGCAAGCACGTTACCACCCAGCAAGCAGTCGAACACATGGACAATGCCATAATGAGAGCGAACGTCAGTGCCCGATGTCTGAGTGTCTGGTATTGAATAACGGCATGGCACTGCAGACGCTTCCACTAAAAGTGTGATCGTGCACACTGATTTCATGGCTCCAAGAACGATTCGAAGCACCCTATAATAGAGGACATTTAATTTATCAAAGTCGATTTTGTCACGTGGCCATAGACGATGCTCCCATAAAGAAAGACAGGCCGGTTCAAAAACTTGTATAGAGATAAGAGGACTGTCGGTTCCACTCCCCACCAAAATACAGCAAGCATCGGTAATATATTCGCATATTCGCATTGTTTTCACCTTTTTTATGAGGTATGCAACATGGCGTGTCCACATCAGTTTCCAGTCGATGTAGACGCAAAGTAACTTAGCATGTAACTGAAAAGGACAAGATTAAGTTCGGATAAGAAGCAGTCGCACCTTTTTCTGGTGAATATCAGCAATGCAGTTTTTTCCGGCGACGAAGTGAGTCGTTTCCTGACTCACATGTGGCCAACTTGTTACATGTGTCGTGAAGCCATAAATAATCTTGTCACCCAAAAATACGGCAAATGGCAGTAGACACAAACTCGTCCTCGTACTGAAGAACATTGACGTTTGAGGCTAAACAGACTCGCCAGGTAGGTGAAATAAACATCACCATGTGGAACACCACGGGACACTATACGACCACCGTATAATTCGTTGTCCTGGTCAGGGACAAAGACGATACGACAGTCGATCAAACCACAGGTAACTCGCAAAAGCAGTACCGGGGGAGTAGCAGTTTCAGCCTGTTAATGAGCCGTCAGGTGCCTGTTAGTCTGGAAGGTTCGTTCTATGTCCATCGCAACAGACGTAATATTGTCAGTTATACGTCTGGCCTTACGAAAGCCGTATTGCGTCTGGGGAAGCAAGTCTTGATTTTTTGACCACTCCATCTCTCATTACGCCTGAAAGTTAGTCACATCTGACGAATACCCTACGCAACTGTGTATGTACGATATGTATTACGAAACATATTGCAACAAAGTGCTCTGCAGTAGTCGGAAGGCCATTGCCTAGACAAAAGCAGGTAGTGAAATGGCGTGCTTATTTAAAACCTACAGAATGGATGCGTGAGACCGTTTCGTTTTCGCCTGCTGGCACCATCTACACACCAACAAAAATATAGCTTATAAACACATCATTCACTAAAAGGGTTATGCAGTTATTACATAGACATTTAAGCTGCAAAATTTCTTTCGAAACGATTTAAAGGCGTTTACTAAGTGGTTACACAAAGCTTACTTCCATATTCCTTAATAATCTCTCATACCACATTATGCAGCAACAGAAGGACCCAGACCACGCTTTAGTTGATACTGACTCTTGCAGGTCCATTTGCTCCTCTCGATGTAGTTTTAATTTATGATAAATACAAGGACGCGTTGTTAGTTACTTTCTGTTTGCCTTATAGATAAAGAGGTTATAATGTTAATTAGTTTTCCCATTTCAGATTGTCAGTGACTGTGTTAGCGAATATAACGGAACTGCTCCACAACTTCTAGAAACTGCGAAAAAACCGAGTAAGTTGAAGCGTCAAGTCAGAAATTAGCAAGCACTTGGAATGTAGAAATGACACCAGTATCGGATGGACTTGCGGAAAGAGGAACCGAAGAAGTTATTCAAACAAAAAATAAATACGAGGAAGTGCACAGCTAAACACGAAGGAGATTCTGGTCATATGTTAAGTGCGCCAGCGGGAAGTTACAATGACTACCTTCACTGCGCGATAACAATGCCGAACACTGACGACAGTGTCACTAAAGTAGATCCTCTAAGCACTGTTTTCCGAAATTCCTTCACCAAAACGTGCAAAGTAAATGTTCCATAATTCAAACTAAGAACAAGTGCCAACGCGAGTAACATAGAAGTGGATATCCTCGGTGCAGCGAAGCATCTTAAATCTACGCTGACCAGCCAGAACATAATGACCACCGACCTACTATCGTCATAAAACCGTCCAGGCGATGGCAGGGGGTGCCTGGCGATAGGCTCGGCGCGATAATTTAGGAAACTCCACGATTTGTCGGGTGTTCGAGGAGTTCTGAAGTGACTGTTTTCAAAACGTATCGAAGCCAGGATGAAAACAACTCCAGGCGTCGTGGGGTTGGGCGGCCACCGCTCGTTACTGTACTGTCTGCCATCGGGTTCCCCTACATGCAGGCAGCACCGCATAACAGCCACGCTATGAGGGAAACAAAGCAACAGCCAAACAGGCGAAGACATCAGGTAAACACGCCGAAGATTCCAGTCGATTAATAGGAACCTTTCCCTGCAGAGGTCGCCACGACATATCCGGCCATTGATTCCTACGCCGGGTTTCTATTGGCTCCAGCTCACTATATAGGCCCAGCCGGTCGAAGGCAGACCAGTCTTCGTCCACTGCTAATGGCAACCGCTCCAAGAAGATATCACCGAAGCCGCTGTACTGCACCGCCGATCGAAGTACCACCCGACAGAGAGGAACCACATCTCCGGCTAGATCGACGGACATCTATAGCTATTGTGTGTAGAAGAAGTTACGTTCAATAAACTGTTGGAGAATACAACAGTTTCAAATGTCGGACGTCGTAGACTGGGCAGATCGGTAAAACAGGGCAGGCAGCGAACTGTGGAGAAACCAACATCTGACTTTAATGCTGGGCAGAGTAGAGGTCCGTCGGAACACTCAGTGAACCGAACACTCGTAACGACCCATACATGTGCAAATGCTAACACCACGACATCGGCAACTGGGACTGAAATCGGCACTCGAACATCGCCGTTGAACGTTGGCTCAATGATAGAGCGTTGCATGGTCTGACTAACCCCAATACCTTCCTCATCATGCAGATGGGAGGGCGCGAATCCATCTTCTTCCCGGTGAACAGCCGATGACGCCTGCACAGTGGGACGGAGACAAGCTGGCGGCGGTCCATTATGCCCTGGCGAAAATTCACGTGGGCATCCATGGGTCCAGTGGAGCTCGTGCAACGCACCACGACGGCCAAGGAGTGTCGTACACTAGCTGCAGACCACGTACCTTTATGACTATTGTGTTACCTGACGGCTTTTACGCTTTGCAACATGATAATGCACCATGTTACGAGGTCGGGAGTGTGATCGAACGGTTCGAAGAACACAGTGGAGAGTTAGAATTCATGTGTTGGTCCCCTAACACGCCAGATCTGAACCCAATCGAACACATCTGGGATGTGATTGAATGTGGCCTCAGAGGTCATCGTCCCCTTCGCACCGAAATTAATTTTGTAATGTTAGCATCCCTGGGTGTAGGGGCAAAATTTAATCCCTCTTCCATTAGGAAAGAGCACATTTGTTTTACACGCAGTCGTCTGGATTTTATAACTAAGTATTTATTTTATCTGATTTGGAAATATCGGTGCTGCTATCTGCTGCACCTCGCAGTAACACCAGGTAACATGGACTGTTCAAAGGGGAAGCAGGAAATCAGGTCCTATTATGCGATTTTGGATTATGCCCGGCCATTCGTTGACAGAGAATCGTTGCCAGTGGCTACCGGTATCGGTGACATGGGGATTGTCCTCGCTCCAGACAGTGGCTGTTGCGGTTGAATGAGGCCTCGTCCGTGAACAATTCAAACTGGTCAGGGGCGTACGCTCCTCCAGTGTGCTACATATTTCGGATTTTTGCGACACTGCAGCAGAACTTCATGAACCGTTGCAGTAGATGAATTGAGACTAGCGATTTTCGCTTTGAACGATTATTATGACCTACTTTGCTGTTTCGCTGTGTACGCTGTGTATGTCCATAACACATTAAATATGAATTTCCGACCACTGGCTTCCAGTCTCAACACAATCGATTGTGGACCAGCTGTGACCTTTTTTGATTTGATCCAAAGTGTTTGAAACACAAAGTATTTAGATTTCACGTGCAAGAGCTTGTTCAGAACTGTAGATATCTCGTTTCTCGTTTTCAAACAGAATAGATCACACATCAAAATACCAATACCTTTGTACATTTTCAGTTATTCTTCTGCCAAACTATATCAATACTGCTATTCCAGCTAATTTTTGACGTCTCGTGTTTCCCAACGCGAGTACACAGCATTTTAAAAGATCTGTCTTTCTTCGATGGTGTTACCACAATGTAATGAAGCCTCTCTTTGGAATCGTATGTAACTGCTTGAGAAATGGGTGTGGTGCTACCAGATATACAACTGCTGGAAGTTCTGCATTCAAGTCTGGCAAATTCTTCGAATATCTACCACTCAGGACTGGCCAAGAAAGTGCTAAAGAATTTCACTACCTCATTTGGACCAACTGATGTACATTGTCGTTAAAAGCAAATTCATTTCATTCGTAATTTATTAACTAATTTCTTTATTATCAGTGATGATTGTTATGATATTACAAAAAGCCGTGTAGTGTATTGTACTTGCATCACAATTTCCACAACGCCAAAAACATTTTATGGAAATTTTGTACAATAACTTAAATTGTAAGCTGGTAGCTCATTCATCATAACTGATGAATGTCGACGTATCGTAAGTGCATTGTGCCTGGCACAAATCTTAATCTTCCTGTGAGTCACTGTAGGTCTCTTTTCAGTATTATAATATGGCTTCAGTTCCTCTAGTTTGTAACACTAATGACTTCCTTGCGTTATTAGAAAGCTACTAATAACTATTTTCTAGTAACGCTGTTCACCAGTGCCTTTATGTACAAAGAAGCACTACAACGTTGAAAATGTACTGTAGTGTGCGTGGTAAACTGAAAAGCCGAACACGTTTTTATTTTAAAATTCATATCATTCAAAATGATAATTGAAGTAAGTAAGCTCCCTTGACTAAAGCTAAGCAATCATATAAGAGAAGGTAATTCCTAGCAACACCCCACCAGAAAAAAACTTAAAAACTGTGTTTTGATACACTCTATTTCACACACTCTTAAAGAACTACAATATCTTCTTTTTATGTATCGGAGTTTCATCAAGCAAAAACAAAGCACTGTATATTCCTGTCAATCGATAAACTGTCCAAGATGAATCGTTGTTGTTTATTCAAGCCTTTTTGTCCCCAACACTTCAAATTTACGGACAAGTTATTACGACAAAGTCATGAGTGAAAAGAGGATCACGTCAAAATATTTTGACTTCTACGTTCATCAGCGTATTCTACTGACGAGCAATAAATGCAAATTTGAGCCGATTTCGGAACTCAACCAGCCCACGGATACACATGACAGTTGATCCCACCAGAGCATAAAGCAGGAGGACAGAAATCAGGTGATTAGCGTCTCTTTTCGGATTATTGCTGTTTCTCTTCATCAGAGATTTTTTCCGCGGTACACGATATATGTCACAGCCGATACAGCGATATATGCATACGATGTTAAAAACTGCGTTCAGCAAGCGAACAGAACCGAAAATACGTTGTCAGTACCAGACACGGTAACGCTGCTATTTGCACACGTCACGTGCAGGTTTTATAGCTTCATTTGTAATGAGGAAAGTACTTGTGTAGTCGCCATACGTTACGTAATTGCACGCTTTGTAATTGCTTCTCGCCGTTGTGACCCCGTACAGTTCACGACTACGCAGCTAACTACCGTATTTCATACCCATTCGTTTAGCTTTGCCCTGTAGTGAGTGGATCGATTACGAATGATGTTGACCGTGACACTAACAATGTGAGCACTTTTAGAAGTGTGTTTAATCGTCGGTCCAGGATCATATTCACATAGTGAAAGTCCTCACTGCGTGCATCTGAAGTAACGACTCCACGCTGTAATACAGTCGGGTCAGATCGCCCTGACAGAACAGTGGAACATCTCATCGCCGCTGGGTGACTTTACTCAATACACAGCTGTACAGGACGTCTACGGTCAGAATTTTCCCTCCAGTGTGCAGTGAAATGCATCTGGAGCCTGTGAGGGATTGCTTCTCATGCACAAAACAAGTCCTACGGCGGCATAAGCGAGTTTTTGTAGTTCCACTTTAGCTACGAGGAGAGCTGACGAATTGCACACCAACTGCTGTCGAAAGCTTCAGCAACCTATCGGGGTCTGTGCTTTCTTGCGTCAATAATATCTTTCCACATAGTTTAAGACCCACCTGTAGCTCAATACTGATTTAAAACACTACTGGCCATTAAAATTGCTGCACCAAGAAGAAATGCAGTTGATAAGCGGGTATTCATTGGACAAATATTTTATACTAGAACTGACATGTGATTTGTAAGTAGGCTGTTTATGTTTTCTCTATGTAAGTAGGCTGTTTATGTTTTCTTATTGGCAACGTTACGTAGCGCTCAATATGAAAATCACTGGCTGTGCTGTGTGCAGTCTGTGGCTAGTTTGCATTGTTGTCTGCCATTGTAGTGTTAGGCAGCTGGATGTGAACAGCGCGTAGCGTTGCGCAGTTGGAGGTGAGCCGCCACCAGTGGTGGATGTGGGGAGAGAGATGGCGGAGTTTTGAAATTTGTCATGAACTGCTATATTTATATATGATGATATCAAGGTAAATACATTGTTTGTTCTCTATTAATATCTTTCATTTGCTAACTATCCCTATCAGTAGTTAGTGCCTTCCATAGTTTGAATCTTTTATTTAGCTGGCAGTATTGGCGCTCGCTGTATTGCAGTAGCTTGAGCAGCGAAGATTTTTGTGAGGTAAGTGATTTGTGAAAGGTATAGTTTAATGTTAGTCAGGGCCATTTTTTTGTAGGGATTTTTGAAAGTCAGATTACGTTGCGCTAAAAAAAAATATTGTGTATCAGTTTAAGGACAGTCGTGTATAATTGTTCAAAAGGGGAAGTTTCTTATGTCGACCCTTAGCCTAGGATACCTCACTGGAATCTTCTGATTTTTTTCTTGTAGTTTGTGTAATTAGTGTAGCTATTGTTTATTGCTAGTGCGTAATTATAGAGAGAATTTCCTTTGTAGTTGTAGTTTTTCATTGTTGTACAGTAAAACAGTTGTGGCATGCATGTAGATTTGCACCAAGTATTTCGCAGCTGCGCTGGCAATTAAGTAGACATTATTTCCATTGCTATGTTATTTTATTTTGCTCTTCAAATTGCGCTTTTCTGTGTTATCGTGTGAAATACTGTGACAATAATGGCGTGTGAAAAACGTAATACTAGGCTCCAAAGTAAACTGAGAAATGACAGTGAAGACGAAAGCAGTGTGTTAGCGCCGCAGAGTAATGAATTAACTAATGTTCAAAGTAGTAATTTGGTAATTGCGCATAGGGAAATGGAGCGGGCGGCAAACAATGGTGTAGACAGTGAAACCGGTAGTGAACAGGGAAGCGTTATCGATCGATTGGTCGGCAACAGCTCGCCTCAGGAATCGGGAATGACAGAACACAATATTGAAAATACTGCAGACTCAGGTTTTGGGTTCCCACCGTTTTCTCAAATGAGTCAAGACACATTTTCCACTTGTCAAAATGTGAATGTTGCCGGTGCAACTTCACTGCCGAAAAGCACTGAGGAACATGTTTCAGACACCAGTGCATTGTTATTACAATTAATGCAACAAATGGGACAAAAGCTTCAAAAGTTAGACATAATGGAACAACACCAGAGACAAACACAGCAACAGTTAGACACAGTGGAACAAAATCTCAAAAAGTTAGACACAGTGGATGAAAATCTCAAAAAGTTAGACACAGTGGAACAAAATCTCAAAAAGTTAGACACTACACTTGAACAAACACGTGAAGATTTAACCACTGAGTTACATAACATCGAATCGAAATGTCAAAAGGTCTGTAATGACGTAAAAACACAAATTTGTGAGCATTTCCAACCTATTTTTTCGCGTCATGAAAATGTATTACAGAACCACGAAGCAGCCATAAAAGAACTGCAAACCATTGTTCATGAAAATCACGACACCTTGCAAGCTAAAATTGACTCAGTTGCATCTACCGATTCGGTTACGCAACTTGCAGAAGCTCAGGAAAACTTAAAGGACACAGTAGATACTCTGAAACTTGGTTCAGAAAAACATACAGAGGAAATAATTTCACTATCGGATAAAGTAGCCGAACTTTCAGATCAGTTCACTAACTTATCTACAAAGGTAGAGGATGATCTGAATGACACAAGACCCGTAGCCTTCACTGACACAGAAGAGTATGAACAAATAAGAAAATTCAAACAAAATCAAAATCAAAACAATACACAGTACAAAAGAGAAATCCGGGAAGTACAAGATCAGTTGACGCAGGTAATACAAGAATTACGTATTTCAGAGGACACTCGCGCTCCAATACGGGAAGAGGGACATACAAATACGGAACAAACACAAAATAATAACACAGGACACTTCGGAAATTATGAAAGAAATTGGCAAGGCGCATTGGATTTTGAGATGGAACCGCCGAAACGAAGTAACAATGACCGACATGCGACTCGCCGACATGACGATTTTGACTATAAGCTGTTCATTACTACACGTATATTCAAAACATTTAAGAATTCTGGCAACGACATTCATCCACAAGCATGGCTCCATCAATTCTCTCATTGTTTTCCTCCCAACTGGTCGTTAGAACACAGATTAGAATTTATGTGTGGCTACTTAGAGAATGAACCAGCTGTATGAATGCGATCGGTCATTCACGATTGCCACAGTGAAGGAGAATTTTACCATGCCTTCCTCTCAGCATATTGGTCTCAAGCCACACAAGACCGAGTAAAGCATGGCATCATAATGATGAAACATTTCGAACAATCTGAATTTTCCAGTCTTGTGAAATATTTTGAAGACATGTTGCATAAGAATCAGTACCTGTCAAACCCATACAGCCCCTCAGAACTCATCCGCATTTGCTTAATCAAATTACCTGAACATTTACGGCATATTATTTTAGCAGGACGTTGCAAAGACGACATTGAAGCTTTTTAGGGACTGTTACAAGAATTAGAAATCGACACAGACAGTCGCGGGATGCAAAAACAGGAAAACAATCACTACAGGTCACATCCGTCACAATTTCGTGACGACAGAAGCAATAACTGGACACAACAAGCCTATTCTTACAACGCAAATCGTGACCAAAACAGACACCACCCATATGACAACCACTGGCAGAGTAATAATAGTTACAGAGAAAGATCGCATTTCCGTAGTAATGAATATGACAGAGATTACCTTAGAAACAGACAATATGGGAACCAAAACAATTATTATCAAGGGAGACAGAATAACTTCAGACGCAACAGTTCAGTGCGCAGGTACGATTCAGGGAGAAATTCTCCACCACGTGACCGACAAGAAAGAAACTACAGGAACTACCGACATGACGACAGACGATATAATCATAACGAGAGACGTCAATTTCATCAGAACTGGCGGGATTCTAACACGGCTGGGCCCTCTCGGCAAGGCGAATTTGTAGAAGTTAGGTCTCCTAATCCCAATAACGACGCGCGCTAACAAAGAGACAGAAAATGACTCGCACAGCAGGCAGCCGAGTGCCCCGGCTGGCTCAGAGAAAAATAACATAGACGCTAACCTTGAGAAAAATTCCAGTATTCTTTACCGACGTATACCGCATGACAATTGCATTCAAGTTCAAACTCTGATTACTATAAGAGTAAAGGATTGTACCACATTTCACATGTAAAATCGTTTATTGAAAGATAATCTGCTTTTTAACTTTGCCTTTGCCATATAACTTTTCACTTTACATTACTAGTATGCTGTGTCAGACTTAAGAAACTGTTAACATACAACAATGTTTGAAGTTAAATATCCAGTCTAGAACCTAGGGAACATTTTTAAACAGAAATTACGAATGCATTGTTATAGTGAACAGACGAAACAGTGTTGTATTTGTACATTCTTGCTTGTTAGTTGCACGCTTACGTAACGACTATAAGGCTCACATACTTAGAACATTTACCAGTACTGCTAATGAGATTTTAATGCAACATTTTGGTTTACTTGAAAATACATTCTGGATTTAAAATACTTTCTGTGAGATACCAGATGACACAGTGGTTAGTTTATGTGACAGCTACACGATTTTATCACGACGCTACTAATGAGTGACAATATACAATGTTGCTTTTGCGGTGTACCTGTTTTATATCTGCACAGTTTCTCTGAATTCTTCTGGAAAGTAAAACATGTTTTAGTAGTAACTTTTGTGGTGTAGCAACAATGAGACAGCCTTTTTCGTGGCACAACAATACGTTACTGTACAGTACTTTCTTCATCACGCCAATAAGCATAATAACTACGATATCTATACGCAAAGCATTTCACTTTTGTTTATCATGTGGTAAGTACATTGACTTCTGCAGAACATAGCTTTCGGAGGACGATAACTACGACACTTCCACAGAGATTATGCTGCGACAAGATGCACAGTTTAGCGCTACAGTACACGCATTTGAGTGATTAATCTTATACTTAAAACACTTATTTTTAAAGATTTTTTTTAATTACAAAGAAAGTTTTCCGTGATACATTTCATTTCATTGCTGTAATCTGTAACACCTGAGGGTATAATTACATTAATCCTCAGGGGGGTACACGCTTACTTTGTGTACCATGTGTGTGGCAACCACAAGGAACCCTAGCTAATATGGTATTTGCTTATACAAGTTTACACATCGGTACCATATTTCTCTAACACACAAATTACACATCTATCTGGTCATTTAACTGAGAGATAAACTTTTTTTACTACATCAGTGACATATGTTTACGCAATTACAGAGTTGGATTACTTCACACTTACGAAATTGTATTTTGTCTGTACTGTGTGATCTGTTCATATTTTTTCGGAACCATTGTGATACTATGAGAGCTTTGAATGATATATTTGGTAAGGGAGCATGATTTTAAAGTACGTTTGAGGTAGATGACACTATTGAAATGAGCAGAGAATTTTTTTTTAGGTTTTGAAATTATTGCAGAAAGCTACGACGTTTTTGAGATTTGACTGAGGTGTTATGATGTTATTATTACGACGACGATGTGTACTATGCTGTTGAGATATGTTTATGATCAATAAGATGATGCTACCGTATATGAGGAATAAGAAGTTCGTTGGAAACCAAGAATCGTACTTTAAGAGTTATGAAATGTGCGTAAATGCATGACTGTATCACAATACTGACGAATATTTTATTTGGACACTTATATTTATAGGATTTTCTTTCTACAGATTTGTAACGCTAATTCTTGACCTGTGAAATATTTTTATGTGAGACTGTCACTGTAGCGGAAACTGGTGTCGTAAATATTTCCGTAAGAAAGTTAAGTGACCACCTGCACATAATGCGTTGTGGGCACGCAGCTGTGTCAAACACCTGGAGAACATGCCATTAGGGTGTGCCTTTACGGAAGCACAGGTAGAAAAAAAAAAAAAAAAGAAAAAAAGGCAGGCCTTTATCCTCGCCATTGACATTCCTTTAGAGAAAATATTGCAAATGCGACACCCTCATTACTTCCATTAACCTTCCTATTGACATTCCTTTGTAGAAAGCATCGCAAATATTACACGCTCATTACCTGAAAACATATGATTACTCGTACTTTGTGCTAATTACTGCAATGCTTATGAATTGATGGGAAATATTCGTACATCTGCACACCTGATTATGACAAGTGTCTTTCTATGAGAGTTGAGAGCTACTGACTTACGAAATGCCACATGACTATTGAATGATGTTTTTATGCTTTGGTTTGCGTAATTGCTTATTTCATTTGACATCTGTTTTTCAGCTGTGTTGCAGCATTGGTTTCATAAAATAAAATTAAATGCATTTGCTAATGTGAACACTTTCTGTCAACAGATCTATTAAATGATAATTTTGTAATCCACATTCTTTAAAAGAAGGAGCACTTGGAAAGGAAAGAACAATAAGAAGGGACTAGTAACAGTAACTGGACACACAATTTTCTTTTCAAGTACATGGTAATATTTTTTTTACAATAAGTTGTTGTGGTGCACCACTTTAATTACTTAGACATTAAGATGTGATTATACATTTCCCTTATCTGCATTGTTATCTTTACTGTAATATTTTTTCTGCTTGAGCTATGTCATGTTTAGATATAAGCTGCTGTTTGCCAGGCATAGCGCTACTGAACTTTAATTTGTGTTACTCTGCTAAGCCAGATTTATTTTTTTGTTTGCTGCGCATTGCCTCACATTAGTTGTAATGTTGAATTGCTTGGTAATTTAGATTTACTGTAGCTTGCTTTGCGATTTTCCATTTCTTTTATTGCTGTTTATATTAATTGTTTTATGTGCTGCTGCATTGCCTCGTTCCTTAGTTTAGCATCTGAGCTCAGTAGATTTAAGTTAGCTTAAGAGGGGGTAGACTATATAAGAAACTAACTATTATAAATTTATAAGAAATAGGAAACTGTACAGTGGAGAAAAACTATTATTGACAGAGGATGTGAACATAATACAGAAGGCAGGCTTAGATAGGGCTTTTTGGGAATAATGATGAACAAAGGGAGATCTCCATGCAAAATACTGCAGTAAAACAAACCCTGTCCTTTCCCTTTTGTGTTATCCCACTATATGTTTGTGTACCCTTGTGTATTTGTTTTCTTCCTGTCTCTGTGTACTGTTTCATAGAACTTTTTTCTCTTCTAATACTAAGTTACATTCACTATGATGAGGAATACTGTTATCCTCAAATACAATTGGCATTAATAATGTGTTATTTACTTTGTAAAGGTGTTTAGACATTATTTATTCTGTTTTGTGTTAATGCTTATGTGTGAAGTTGAGGTTTCGAAAGTTATTCTGATCTTTTATGTATTTGCTTATGTCATAATTCCTGTAACACTGATGTATATGTTAGTTCAATTCTTTTGTAAAGCCTGTACCACTAATGTTATCTGTATTGTTATGTTCTTTAATGATGTATTTTGTACCTTTGTAATTGTATCCTTATGTTATAAAATTGTAATTGACACCAGTTCATCAAATTAAGTAACTTGTAAGTTACATTTCACTGCACACGTTTCAGTTGGTCATAGTATATGGACAATATGTGAGAAGTAGGGACTGTTAGTGTTTGCACGTGTGTTAATAATTCAGCAAGGGACTGGATAACAGCATTGCTGGTTCTAAGGACAATTTCAAAAACTTTGTGAGTGCACAAGTGGTGGTTTATGGACTTGCTATATTATTCGCAAGACTCTTCAATGGTGATTGTGCACCTGCACAGTCACAACAGATGGCTGCTGGCTATCTCTACAAGGACTACAGTGGGTCTACATCTTTGATGATCCATCAATATCATTATTTCTACAAGGACTGCAGTGGGTCTGCATCTCTGGTGGCCCACCAATACCGTAATCTCTACCAGGACTCCAGTGGGTCTGCTCTGTGATGACCTACCTACCAATATTCTTCAAAACTTCGAATGACTCTGCTGTGGGTTTGCTCCATTGTGGCCCATTACCTGTCAGCATGTCAAGAGTCAGCACTGTCTTCCCGTTGGAAGGACAGCACTACTTCTTCAAGACGGCATGGAAATTCACTACTTCCGTGTGCATTGTCTTTTACTGCTCAGACTTTGAGAAAAGAAACGGCAGTTTCACTGTGATGAATGATCAGGACTGTCTTTATAGACTGTGAGAAAATTTGAGCTTTTGACCAACATAATATCAATAAGTGTGTGCATTTGATTTCTTTGTTATTGTAATTATAAAAATTTTATCAAATCATTATTGGCCACTGCCCAAAAAAAAATTTGTAAAATTTTTTGTGGGGAGCATGGGGGCTATGTAAGTAGGCTGTTTATGTTTTCTCTATGTAAGTAGGCTGTTTATGTTTTCTTATTGGCAACGTTACGTAGCGCTCAATATGAAAATCACTGGCTGTGCTGTGTGCAGTCTGTGGCTAGTTTGCATTGTTGTCTGCCATTGTAGTGTTAGGCAGCTGGATGTCAACAGCGCGTAGCGTTGCGCAGTTGGAGGTGAGCCGCCACCAGTGGTGGATGTGGGGAGAGAGATGGCGGAGTTTTGAAATTTGTCATGAACTGCTATATTTATATATGATGATATCAAGGTAAATACATTGTTTGTTCTCTAATAATATCTTTCATTTGCTAACTATCCCTATCAGTAGTTAGTGCCTTCCATAGTTTGAATCTTTTATTTAGCTGGCAGTAGTGGCGCTCGCTGTATTGCAGTAGCTTGAGCAGCGAAGATTTTTGTGAGGTAAGTGATTTGTGAAAGGTGTAGCTTAATGTTAGTCAGGGCCATTCTTTTGTAGGGATTTTTGAAAGTCAGATTGCATTGCGCTAAAAAAAAAAATATTGTGTATCAGTTTAAGGACAGTCGTGTATAATTGTTCAAAGGGGACGCTTCAGATTACATTTTCATGCAATTTGGGTGCATAGATCCTGAGAAATCAGTACCAAGAACAACCACCTCTGGCCGTAATAACGGTCTTGATACGCCTGGGCATTGAGTCAAACAGAGCTTGGATGGCGTGTACAGGTACAGCTGCCCATGCAGCTTCAACACGATACCACAGTTCATCAAGAGTAGTGACTGGCGTATTGTGACGAGCCAGTTGCTCGGCCGCCATTGACCAGACCTTTTCATTTGGTGAGAGATCTGGAGAATGTGCTGGCCAGCGCAGCAGTCGAACATTTTCTGCATCCAGAAAGGCCCATGCAGGACCTGCAACATGCGGTCGTGCATTATCCTGCTGAAATGTAGGGTTTCGCAGAGATCGATTGAAGGGTAGAGCCACGGGTCGTAACACATCTGAAATGTAACGTCCACAGTTTAAAGTGCCGTCAATGCGAACAAGAGGTGACCGAGGCGTGTAACCAATGGCACCCCATACCATCACGCCGGTTGATACGCCAGTATGGCGATGACGAATACACGCTTCCAATCTGCTTTCACCGCGATGTCACCAAACACGATGCGACCATCATGATGCTGTAAACAGAACCTGGATTCATCCGAGAAAATGACGATCTGCCATTCGTGCACCGAGGTTCGTCGTTGAGTACACCATCGCAGGCGCTCCTGTCTGTGATGCAGCGTCAAGGGTACCCGCAGCCATGGTTTCCGAGCTAATAGTCGATGCTGCTGCAAACGTCATCTAACTGTTCCTGCAGACAGTTGTTGTCTTGCAAACGTCCCCATCTGTTTACTCAGTGATCGAGACGTGGCTGCACGATCCGTTACAGCCATACGGATAACATGCCTGTCATCTCGACTGCTAGCGATACGAGGCCGTTGGGATCCAGCACGGCGTTCCGTATTACCCTCCTGAACCCACTGCTTCCATATTCTGCTAACAGTCACACATCCATGCCCGAGGCAGGATTCAACCCTGCGACCGTAGCTGCAGCGCGGATCCAGACTGAAGCTCCTACAGCCGCTCGGCCGTAACGACCAGCTGAAAACTTTGCATATTAAAGTATGTTTTAACCAACGCAACCAAATATTTGGTTGCTCTTTTGCAGACACAAAATGGGAAACACAGTATTCATTCAATAATCTTCGTAATAATGAATTATTTAGGAATAATGGAGACGACTCACCTAAAGGCAAAAGTTCTGCGTCGTCGCACAAACAAAAGGCACGAAACTTGTCTAGCTTTCGGGATGCACTTCCTTTTTCTAGCTGTGGGAAAAACACACACACACACACACACACACACACACACACACACACAAACACACACACACGCGCGCGCGCGCAGACGCCTGTCTCCCTACATTGTGCTCAGCTGACTGCCAAATAAGTTCAGTGAAATAGAAATAACACTTACTTCTCCCAAAGAAGAAGCATCCATCATAAAATCCATATAATCAAAGTATTCTAGTGGTTATATGGTATATCAACGAAGTTAATCAAAGAGTGTTCATGTGAGTTGAGATCTATCTTGAGTTGTTTGTGTAATCAACCTTCTATCAGCGGAACATTTCCGGAATGGCTACAATATGATGAAGTTAAGTCTGTTTACAAGAAGGAGACAAAGAAATATCGTCAAACTATCGACTAATTTCATTTTTGCTGGCTTTTTCAAAAATATTTGAAGAGGCTGTGTTCAAGCGCATTCTTCAGCATCTGACTGCTAACAATAAAATGTCCATGTCACAGATTTGGTTTCTTAATGGTTCCGATGTAGAGAACGCTATTTACAGGGACAGTGAGAACGTATTTAAATAATTAGATAACAAATTAGAGGCTATTGGCATCTTCCATGACCTGTTAAAAGCTTCTGACTGAATCACAGCATTCTCTTAGTAAATCAGAATTTTATAGTGTCACTGGCAGTGCTGCAAAATGGTTGGAGCCCTACTTAACTAACAGGAAGCGGAAGGTGTTGTTGAGAAATAGCAGTGGAATAAGTAATCTGTCATCATCTGACAGATATAATTACAGTACTGTTCCTCAAGGTTCCATCTTAGATCCTTTGCTTATTCTTGTGTACGTTAATGACCTCCCCTTTGCTAAATTGCCACACACTAAGTTTATTTTATTTTCAGTTGATACAAACATTGCAGTAAACAGCAAGTCAAGTACAGATTTAGAAATGACTGCTTATCAAATTTTTACTGACATTAATAAATCTTTTAAAACCTATTCATTTGAAAAGATACACTATATGCAAATTCAGAACCTGTAAGAGATTTTCTTCCAGCATGTGTATAACATATGAGGACATGCACGTAAAAGAAGTTGACTGTGCTAATTTTTTTGGATTACAAACGGGTAATGAATTCAGTTGAGAAGAGCATACCAGAGAACTGCTGAAGCGCCTAAACGAGTCTGCATTTGCAACGCGAATGATGTCAGATGTGGGATATATATAAAAAAAAAGACTTGCATTGTTCGCTCACTTTCATTTTATTATGTCACATGGGAACAAATTTTGGGGAAACTCGCCAAACCGCGCAAACCTTTTAGAGTGCAATAGTGTGTAACAAGGCTCATTTGTGGTGTAGATTCAAGATCAGTGCGTAGAAATCTGCTTAAGGAACTAAGTATTCTAACCATTGCTTCGCCGTATATTTATTCCTTAATAAAATTTGTTGCAAATAATATATGTCTCTTTCCAACTAACACCTTAATGCATAGTATCAATACTAGGAATAAGAAACTACTACATAATGATCTGAAATCGCTTGCATTGATCCAGAAACGGGTCCAGTATTCAGGAACACACATTTTCAATAAACTACCAGCAACCCTTAAGACCTTGGTGTCAGATAAAGCACAAGTTAAACAGAGTTTGAAATTAGGGAACTGAGTGTGAGTATTATATGAAAATGTTCTATGTTATTGTGATATACTTTGTGAGATGTTCCACATCCACGAGAATCGTCTCTTTTTTGTGTCTGTAGGACGGGAACTTAATATGATCTAATCTAATCTAAATGGCTGCAGACATTTGAAAATGTAGTCGGAGCCCCCGTAACATACCAGGTTTTCTCATCATAGAAGTCCTCTCCTTTCACAGTGATATTCGTCTCCCTTTGTCTTTTGAATGGCAAGAGACAGGTTAAAGGGATGAATAGATGACGACGAGAGACCTTCATACATACCTTGTAAACTACGACATTTTTTGTGAGAGCTCAGATGGTAAAAGTTGTCAAATTACGATGCAATATCTGTAGTTTTTAGTCCATCGTAAGAGACTTAAGCGTTAAAATGTCAGTGGAAACTTACGATAAACTCAGGAGTTAACTTTTTCACATTTTCATTGCAGAAATAAGGTGTAAGCATACACGATTTAAGAAAGGAATGAAGAAAGAAATAAATCAGGGGTTAACGTCCAGTCGACAGCAGGTCTTTGGAGACGGTTTTAAGAACGAGTCTAAGACAAATTTAAGAAAATTAAATTAATAAATAATTATAATAAATTAATGCCGCAATCAGTGCAGCTTCCTGGGTGATAGCTTACTATAAGCAAACAGTCCACCGCCATAATAAACACTTTTTTTTAAATTACAGCTATTTTCAGCTGTCACCACGTCAGCTTCAGGTCTTCGTAACCAAAAGAAAAGGGATTTACAAAAGAGAATAAAAGAGGTGCAGAACTAGACTAGACAATTATATTGGTTTCTGTTCAGATATAGTTAATGCGCATATGAAACAAGTCACTCCAAAATGCAGTTCTTCGCAGCAAACATACGTACAAACACTGGTGAGGTAAACGAAAGATTGCTCGTGTGATTTGGCATGTGTTGAACGTTAAAAGCTTAGTGACAGTCACGTCACGTATAAAATTGCAAGCGAGACATGAAAAGGTATAGATGCAAAAGAAGACCTAGAAAGGGTTGCTGGAGTTGGCTGACAGTTCATTTTATCCATTTGGAGTATTTGTTTATCTTTAAGGACGGTTGCCAATTACTGTGAGAGGATTTTGGATCACCAGGCAGAGTTGCTGTTCTACACGTCGATACTGGACGAGGTCGTTGTCTTCGAGTACGACACGCCGCCATCACCGGTGCCGACTCGATGCAGGCAGGCGTGACTTGATAAGCATGCAAATGCACACCTGGCCCGTGCGCCCAATCACCGGATTTGAATACTATCAAGCGACCGCCGCCAGTTGGGGTTCGCAGTGTCCGGAGCAAATCTCCTCTCTCTTCATCTATGACCACGTAAGTGTGGCACTACGGCTTCACTAATAATAGCATGAAATTACAGTACGAAAATTTCAAGGGCATCCATTCCACAACGAATCGACGGTTTATGAATCACATCTTCTTCAGAAATGCAGTTCCAAATTGGATGGCGTGTAAAAGTGAGACGAAAAAATACAGTTAAAGAAAACGAAACAAAGACAGTGACACGTGTGTATTCTGGCGAAATGTATTGGCAGTGACATGAAAGGATATACTTCACTGTTGTCCAGTCAATATTATTTACTCGATCTCGAACCAGTTTTCGATGTCTTAGGTCAAAAGCGAATTCTCAACCCAGATAAATTAATGTCTGAATGACATTAATTTACTGACAAATGTTGAGAAACATAAAACGATGAAACACAGAGTGTTTACATGGTACAGGATTCCTGCTTGTGTATGGGAAGCTTTGATAGATGACATAACGAAAGCAGCACAGAATCACATAGGTAAAAAGACAAAGAGTTGTATAAAACCGTGTATAGCACAGAAGATGACGAATTTAATTTACGAAAGGAGAAAATATTAAAACGCAGCAAATGAAGCAGATGGAAGGAGACGAAGATGTTGAAGATGTGTGAAAATGATAGTAACGGCCGATGAGAAATAATTAAGCAAGAATGTCTACAGATTAAGTGTATGTTTGCAGAAGCATGATTGTCTAGATAACAACAGATGCGAATATTTGAATATCAGACGGCGAGCCAGCACTAAGCACAGCTATGTTGATGGAACGCATGATTCATGCCCGCCTGGTGTAGTGGCTCGAGTATCGCCACTTATTAATCACTGCACACTGTGGATTTCGAGCGCGCCGTTCTGCAATACACCATCTCCTCACTTGTTCCACCACTATCATGAACGGTGTTCTGCGGAAATCCTAGTCTGTGACCGTATTTTTGGATATGGAGACAGCCTACAACACCTGCACCCGCTTACCCCGTTGTCTTCCGGAATTTTTAAAAGACTTGAGTTTTCAAAGTATACGTTTGTTCTGCCTTGTAGGACATCTGGATCCAGGAAAACGGTATGCCTCAGGGTTCCGTTCCGAGCGTCGTCCTCTTTGCTATCGACATTAGGCCTTATAGTGGCGTATCGCCCGCTAGGCATCTCTGGCTCCCTTTTCGTTGACGAGTTTTCAATCTATTGGAGCTCTCCACGGACTTGTCTCATTGAGCGGTGTCTTCAACAATGTCTCGATCGTCTTTACTTATGGAGCATCGACAATGGCTTTCGTTTTTCGACTGACGAAACCGTTTGTATGAATTTCTGGCGGCGAAATTGGTTTCTTCCACCGTCTTTACGTTTTGGCCTTGTTGCTCTTCCGTTCATCGAAACTACGAAATTCCTGGGGCTCATGCTCGATAGAAAACTTTCTTGGTCCTCTCACGTGTATGCGGTCCCTCAATGTCGTCAGTACCCTCAATGGTACCGGTACTTCCTGGGGTGCAGATTGAATGACGATCCTTCGTTTGTACCGGTCCCTTGTCCGTTCACTCACATCATTTTCTTTCAAATAAACGGTTAAATTCATTTTCTTTTTACAGATTTTCTCTACTAGGTGAGTCAGGAGGAAAGTTATATGCTTTGACGAGTGTAATAGTAGTGATTCTGAACAGAAAACTTCATTTGATCATACATCCTGTTCTTGACAGCTTACCAGGTGTTTCTTTTATGCCTCTGCACGTCCGTTCCTCTTACGTCATCTCAATACACTCCACCATCGTGGTACCCGTTTGGCCAGTGGCGCCTTTTACACAAGCCCTGTTGATAGTCTGTGTGCAAAAGCTGCGAACTACCGCTGTCCTTCCACCGTGATTTTCTCCTCAGCAAATATGCATGCCGTTTGTCTGCCGTACGTGGCCACCCATCCTATGCCTCCTTCTTCCACGACTCCTTTGGTCGCCAGTATGGGGCGCGTTCCTCTTCTCGGTCTCCCTGAAGTTCGCATTCGGCTCTTACTCCGGCAGCTTAATTTCACGCTCTCTGCAACTTTCCCGGTGGGTGTGAACCCTTCACCATCTTGACTCTGTGCAGTGTCCCGTGTTTACCTTGGCATTCATTCCCTTCCTAAGGACACTACTACGGCCTTGCTCTATCGCCTTCAGTTTCACGACCTTGACACGGAACTTCGCGATAGTAGCTTTGTTTACACTGATGGCTCTCAGACTGACCGTGGTGGTGGTGGTGGTTGTTGGGATGTTTAAGGGGGACTAAACAGCGAAGGTCATCAGTCCCCCATTCCAAAATCAGGCGAGCCGAAAATCTACGGAGCAGGTAAAAACCAAAGGGGGTGGAGACGTCCCCCCAGGCGCTAAAAGAACACAAATGCAGCAACAAACACTACAGACAAGAACAGGACAGAGGAACACCAGACAGAAAGAAACAGAAGAAAGGAGGATGGCCGGAGACTGGTTGACTGACCATGAGAAAAAAAAAGGGAAAGAGCCAACCATCTGACGGCACACCCGAACAGCAACAGACACAAGGACAAAAGACACAGAATGGGAAAGGCGCAGGACCTCCCTAAATCGAACCATAAAAAGGACTACTACGGATAAAATGTAAAACATTGTCAGCCATGGAGGCATCGTCGGATAAAACCAAAGCCAAAGTGCCCGGGAGATTAAAAGATTGCCGGAGTGTGCGCAGTCGAGGACACTCCAGCAAAATGTGGCCGACCGTCAGCCGGGACCCACACCGACACAAGGGGGGATCCTCCTGACGCAACAGATGCCCGTGCGTCAGGTATGTATGGCCGATGCGCAGCCGACACAGGACTACCGAGTCCCTGAGAGAAGCCCGCAGGGAGGAACGCCACGCATCGGTCGTCTCCTTAACAGCCCGCAGCTTATTCGGGGATGTCAGGCCACGCCACTCATCAGTCCACACCCCAAGCACCTTACGGCGCAACACCAGCTGCAGGTCGCGAGCTGTGAGGCCGATCTCCAAAGCTGGGGCGTCGATCGCCCCTTTGGCCAGCCTGTCAACACGTTCGTTCCCCGGGATGCCAACATGACCTGGCGTCCAAACCAAGACCACCGAATGACCAGAACGGGCAATGGCGGAAAGAGACTCCTGAATAGAGGACACCAAAGGAGAAGAGGGATAGCAGTGGTCGATGGCCTGAAGGCTGAAGGCTGCTCAGGGAGTCACAGCAGATGACGATGGACCTACCTGAGCAGAAACGCATATGGGCAAGAGCGCGCAAGATGGCCACCAGCTCTGCAGTAAAAATACTGCAGCCAGCCGGCAAGGAGCGTTGCTCAACATGGGCAGAGTGAGCAAAGGCGTAGGCAGTGCGACCATCAACCAGGGAACCATCAGTGTAGACAGGCTCACAGCCCGGAAATGACTCGAGGAGCGCAAGAAAACGGCGACAGAGGGCCACAGGCGGAACCGAGTCATTAGGTCCCTGTGCCAAGTCCAGACGGACGGACGGCCGGGACAAACACCAGGGAGGCGTAGGTGTACGGACCCGGAAGGGAGGCAGAAGAGGGAATGACCCCAGTTCTGACAGCAGGGACTGGACACGGACAGCCACGGAAAGCCCAGACCTAGGTCGCCGTTCGGGCAGATGGAGGACCATAGCAGGGAAAAGCAGGCGACGATTGGGATGGTCTGGCGAGCAATGAACGTGGGCAGCATAGTCGGCGAGCAGACGATGGCGGCGAATCCGCAGCGGGGGAACCCCAGCCTCCACCAGTAGACTATCCACGGGGCTGGTGCGAAAAGCGCCAGTTGCAAGCCGAACCCCACAGTGGTGTATGGGGTCTAACAACTTCAACACTGAGGGGGACGCAGACCCATAGGCCAGGCTCCCATAATCAAGCCGGGACTGCACATGGGCTCTGTACAATCGCAGCAGCATGCAGCGATCTGCACCCCAAGACGTGTGGCTAAGGCAGCGGAGGGCGTTGAGGTGCCGCCAGCATTTTTGGTTCAGCTGAGTAACATGAGGAACCCATGTGAGCCGGGCATCAAACACGTGTCCCAAGAAGCGGCAAGTGTCCACCACTTCAAGCAGGTGGCCGTCGAGGTAAAGTTCAGGATGAGGGTGGACCGTCCGACGCCTGCAGAAGTGCATAACTCGAGTCTTGGGTGCAGAGAACTGAAAACCATGAGTCAGAGCCCATGATGCTGCCTTGCGAATGGCGACTTGCAGCCTGCGTTCGGCGACTCCCGTAGTCGTGGAGCTAAATGAGATGCAGAAGTCGTCGGCATACAAAGAAGGAGACACCGACGACCCCACTGCTGCTGCCAGACCATTAATGGCCACTAGGAATAAGGAGACGCTCAACACCGAGCCCTGCGGGACCCCATTTTCCTGTATATAAGAGGAACTAGAGGTGGCACCGACTTGCACCTGGAAAGAGCGGCGCAATAAAAAGCTTTGAAGAAAAGCCGGGAGCTGACCACGAAGACCCCACTCATGCAACGTGGCGAGGATGTGATGCCTCCATGTGATGTCATACGCCTTCCGCAGATCGAAAAAGACAGCAACGAGATGCTGACGTAGGGCAAAGGCCGTACAGACAGCAGATTCCAGCCGCACCAAATTGTCCACTGCAGACCGGCCCCGACGGAAGCCACCCTGAGATGGAGCGAGGAGACCACGCGACTCAAGGACCCAACACAAACGCCGCCCCACCATACGTTCGAGCAATTTGCACAAAACGTTGGTGAGGGTAATGGGACGATAGCTGTCCACCGCCAGGGGGTCCGCACCAGGCTTCAAGATGGGAACAATAACACCCTCTCGCCATTGCGACGGGAACACGCCTTCGCTCCAAATGCGATTTAATATCGCGAGAATGTGTCTCTGGCAGTCCCTGGAGAGACGCTTCAGCATCTGCGCGTGGATGCAGTCTGGGCCTGGTGCTGTATCAGGGCAATTCCCTCTAGCTGAAAGGAGCATTGTATTTTTCAGAATGACGCGTGTGGAATGAGAACGGCGTCCGCTCGGCTCGCTCCTTTAGAGAGCGAAAGGCGGGGGGATAGGATGCAGTCGCAGAGCTCTGAGCAAAGTGCGCGGCTAGCCATTCAGCAATGGCGGCAGCGTCCGTGCAGACAGCGCCGTCCAAGGAGAGCCCAGGGACACCCATAGGGGTCTGGGATCCATAAATCCGCCAGATCCGGGACCACACGAGCGAGGACGAGACACGAGAGCCCAGGGAGGAGACGTACCTCTCCCAGCACTCCTGCTTACGCCGTGCAATAAGACGACGGGCGAAGGCACGGAGCCTCTTAAAGGCGATGAGGGTCTCCAGAGACGGGTGCCGCCTATGACACTGGAGAGCCCGCCTACGGTCGCGAATAGCCTCAGCGATCTCCGGCGACCACCAGGGGACAGCCTTCCGCCGAGGGAGGCCAGAGGAACGGGGGATGGCAGCCTCGGCCGCTGAAATGATGGACGTGGTGAAAACACAGACCACCTCGTCTATGTCACACTGTGGGGGATACGCAGTGGTTACAGCGGAAGTAAAAGCTGGCCAGTCAGCCCTATGGAGAGCCCAGCGGGGCAAGCGCCCAGAAGAATGACACTGTGGCAGTGACAAATAGATTGGAAAATGGTCACTACCACACAGGTCAGGATGCACCCTCCAGTGGAGGGATGGGACAAGTCCAGGGCTGCAAATAGAGAGATCGATGGCCGAGAACGAGCCATGGGCCACACTGAAATGCGTGGGAGCACCGGTGTTCAAGAGGCTAAGGTCGAGCTGAGCCAACACATGCTCCACGGCCCGACCATGATCATCGGAGACAGTCCCACCCCATAGAGGGTTGTGGGCATTGAAGTCGCCCAGCAGCAAAAAAGGTGGCGGCAGTTGTGCTATAAGAGCAGCCAGGTCATGCTGCGCGACAGCACCATCAGGTGGAAGGTAAATACTGCAGACGGTGATAGCCTGTGGCGTCCACACCCGAACAGCGACAGCCTCTAAGGCTGTTTGTAGAGGTACAAACTCGCTGTGAAGAGAGTTAAGGACATATATGCAGACGCCACCAGACACCCTTTCATAAGCTGCCCGGTTCTTAAAATAACCCCGATAGCCACGGAGGGCGGGGGTTCGCATTGCTGGAAACTAAGTTTCCTGCAGAGCAATGCAAAGGAAAGGATGAATGCTGATAAGTTGGCGGAGCTCAGCTAGATGGTGGAAAAAACCGCTGCAGTTCCACTGGAGGATGGTATTAGCCATGGATGGGAAAGGCGTGAAGGGATTGGGGAGGCAGATTACGCCTCCGGGGCCCCTGCCGCTACTGAATCACCACCTGGACAACAGCCATCTACTGCATCCGAGGGACCGGCGAGATCCATGTCCTCAGCGGACGCCTGAATCTCCACCTCATCCTCAGACGCAGAGCTTGTAGGAAGCGGTGGAATGGGTGCCACCGCAATGTCGGTAGCCTTGGGGAGTTTTTTCTTCTTCTGCTTCTCGCACTGCGCCTTGGGTGGTTCAGGCTGGGAGGGCGTCATCGGGTCAGTCTCAGGGACAGACGATGACCGTGTGTCCCGACGACCAGGGACTGGCGGTTGTTTGAGCCACTTGCGGCCGTCGGCTTTGGAACCGGTCGGAGCGTGCGAAGGAAGGTCCCCAAGGGACCCCTTCCTTACGAGAGTAGCCGAAGAAGTCTTACGCTTCTCCGGCTGGGAAGGGGGGACTGATGTCCCCGATGGTTGGGGGGGTGTTGCTCCTGAAGTAGATGGAGCAGGAGCAACAGGAGGTTTAGTGCCCCCCACCATCAAGGCGGCAGGTGTGGGACTTCGACTCTGAGAGCTGACTGGAGCGGATGGAATTGTAGAAGGAGTGACAGTTGCGGCATATGAAGCTGTCATGCGCACCGGATGATGCCGATCATATTTCCGCTTCGCCTCAGTGTACGTCAGGCGGTCGAGAGTCTTTATTTCCATGATCTTCCGCTCCTTCTGCAGAATCGGACAGTCTGGCGAGCAAGGCGGATGGTGCGCACCACAGTTCACACAGATTGGAGGCGGCGCACAGGGATGATCAGGATGGGAAGGTCGACCGCAATCGCGACAGACGAGGTCGGACGCACAGCGTGAAGACATGTGGCCGAACTTCCAACACTTGAAGCACCGCATCGGGGGAGGGATATACGGCCTGACATCACAACGGTACACCATCACCTTGACCTTCTCAGGTAACGTGTCACCCTCGAAGGCCAAGATGAAGGCACCGGTGGCAACTTGACGATCCCTCGGACTCCGGTGGACGCGCCGGACGAAATGGACACCTCGGCGCTCCAAGTTGGCGCGCAGCTCGTCGTCGGACTGTAAAAGGAGATCCCTGTGAAAGATAATGCCCTGGACCATGTTCAGACTCTTATGCGGCGTGATAGTGACAGAGACATCCCCCAGCGTAGTACAAGCGAGTAAGGCCCGCGACTGGGCGGAGGATGCCGTTTTGATCAACACCGATCCGGACCGCATCTTGGACAAGCCCTCCACCTCCCTAAACTTGTCCTCTAAATGCTCTATAAAGAACTGAGGCTTCACGGACATAAATGATTCCCCGTCAGCTCTGGTACAGACGATATATTGGGGCGAGTATCTTTCGCTCTCATTCATAGCCCTTCGTTCCTCCCATGGTGTGGCCAGGGAGGGGAACGATTTGGGGTCATACACATTATCCTTGAAGTGAGCTTTGGAACGCTTAGAGACTGCTGACGGCTGGCCGCCAGCGAGAGATGATGTATCACGCTTCATTGCGGGTCATCAGCCCTGATGCCACCTACTCCGACCAATTGCCCTCCCCACGGGCGCCACCCAGCCACAGCAAAGGCCACCTGGCAGGATGGCCATTGCCGGGAGTCCTGATGCCCCAGGGCGATGGGCATCTACTCCTTGGCATACGTGGGGAGTTAACGGCGCAGGCATCAGTAGAGCGATCCCTGTGTTGTCAGGGGGCTACAACCAAGAGGGTACATGGCGGCCCCACCACAACGGACTGGCTACCGTGCTGGATGTTAGGTGCATAAATGGCCAAGGACGTCGTCGCAGTTAAAAGAAACACTGCAGAGTGCAGCGTGGTAATCGCCCAAGAGATCAAAAACGAGCGGGACACCTTTGCAACGACGAGAAAGACGGCTAAAGGTCTAATTGCACGATGGATACAGTGCACCATGTAAGGCGCCCTTCCCCAATTGGCTCGCTCTTCGGAATAATTTAGAAAGATGGAGATCAAACCCGAGAGGATACCATCACATAAGGCCGAAACATGTGAGACTCCTTTTAGTCGCCTCTTACGACAGGCAGGAATACCACGGGCCTATTCGAACCGCCGAACCCGCAGGGGGTACTGACCGTGGTGACGGGTGTGCCTAAGTAATTGGCGCCGACGTTTTTCAGCATCGGTTTCCGGCACACTGCTCAGTATTTACAGCCGAATTCTTCGCCCTGTATCAGGCCACGCACTACATCCAGCAACACAGGCTTTTCAATTGTATCATCTGCTCAGACTCTCTCAGGCCCTACAACGCCTCTGTGTGCGGTACACCGTCCATCCCTTAGTACAACAGGTCCGGTTGAGCTGGCTCTTGCTCACTCTTGTTGCAGCCACTGTGGTCTTTTTGTGGGTTCCTGGTCATGTCTGTCTGGCAGGAAGCGAGGCCGCTGACACTGCTGCCAAGGCTGCAGTCGTCGTACCTCAGCCCGCTAGATCTTACATTTTCTCCGATGATCTCTGTGTTTCTGTCTGTCAGGAGGTGATGTCACTTTGGCATCACCACTGGTCCTCCCTTGATGGGAACGAGCTCCGGATGATTAAGCGTCTCCCAGCGGCCTGGACGACCTCCTCTCGGCCCTATCGCCGCGAGGAGGTCATTTTAACTGGGTTGCGTATTGGCCACTGTCTTCGTAGCCATCGCCATTTGTTAACTGGCGCTGCCCCACCACTTTGTGCACATTGCGCCCAACCTTAAACTGTCCGCCATTTCCTAACGGAATGCCGTTTTTTAACCGCTTACGTTTCCGTTTGTGTTTGTCGTCTGTGCTATCGGCCGTTTTAGCGAACGACGCACGGGCTGTCGTCCGCGTTTTACTTTTTATCCATCGTATCAATATGTTGAAGGCCATGTAATTTTTAGTTCTGGACCTCTGTTTCTCTATGGCGTCTTTTGTAGACCTTTCTCCACGCGTCTGTTTTTAGCAGTCTTATCTTCTGTCGATTGGGATTGATGTGCAGTCGTTTTTAATTCCTGTCTTGGTTCATGTTCTACAGTTTTGACATGGGAGCGTATGACCATAATCCAGTTGTTTTGGTGCCATAAAACAAAAACAAAACGAAAGAAACTAAGCAGAGGAGGCAAAGCTTGAAGATGAGGGACATACACAGTGTGAGTCAGCCACATGCTAGTGGTAATAATGCTGACACTGAACTATACTTTCAAATGAACATATTGCCTTTTTCTTAACCGTACCCGACATAAAACTATTTGAAAATCCGTAAGGCGAGTGAAACAGTATCTCACTGAAACGTATACCTTACGTTGGATCGATTACCGTGGGGTCATTTCTTGGACAGCGAGGCCACCCGGTCAAACTCCATCACATTACTGTTTGTGGGGTTATTCTAAGAGCGAAGTCTACAAGTGGCAGAATGGACATAAAGAAGAACCTTCTCATTCGTATTTTTCACGTGCCCATGCACAAGCGAAGTGCGCATTGAAATGGTCAGGAAGAGAATAACATGGCACCTGATGTCGTTTTGGATGTATTGGCGTGTGACTGCTGGTGAAGACATGCGAATGCCGCCATTGTTCCGTACCGCTCAGATCAGCAACGTAGCAGCTGTCTAAAGCAGCTGCAAAATCCACTGCAGTCGACGGTGTGCTTTTTGAAAATATTTGCGAGGGAATTACACTATGAAACATAACACTGGATCGCAATGTTTCATTTACTATCACCTTCATTTGTTTCGTTCCCCATTGTTTTCATTATTTTCTTGAGAAACTGTCAAGAACAGGATAAACGATCAAATGACATTTTCTGTCAAAATCACCAATATTACCAGTCGTCATAGCATATACCTTTCCTCCAGACACACCAAGTAGAGAAAAGCTGTAAAAAGAAAACGAATTTAAATTAGTTTATTTGAAAGAAAACGAAGTGAGTGATGATGATGATATGGAAGGCAATACAAGGGGCGTTTAATAAGTAATGCAACAAATTTTATCTGAAAGCAGGTTGATTTTATTCAGGACTCCAGTGCTCCATATTATTGCCCTCTGTCTTGGCTACAAAATCCTTTTTCTCAACATAATCTCCAACTAATGCCAACGCTGAACTGTGACCACGTGGTGCCACACTGCTGGTCGACGTCGCAGCCTGTGTCAATAACCTCCCCATCATCCACGTAGCTCTTCCCGCGGAGTGCATCTTTCATTGGGTCAGACAGGTGGATGGTGCGGGAGCCGGGCTGTAGGGGGGACGAAGAAGAAGAACACACCTTTGAGTAACCAAGTGAGACGCCCAACTGAGGAGTAAGATGTTCGATTGTGATCCGTCGATCGCTTCGAGTGAGAATGTCTTCACGTTCCAACACTGCAGTAGCCTTGCTTTCAGGTAAGTGTTTCAGTAAAGTCTTTGCTGAAAACAAGACCCCTAGAATAGATGATATTTATCAGATGTACTGAGAACCTTGGCAGAAGCACCCATGACAAAATTATTCCACCTGGTGGGCAAGATACCTGAAGATGATACTGACAGATCTTGAAACTTTAAGAAAAACGTAATAAATCAAATCGAAGGTAGCCTGGTGCGACGGGTATGAGCTGTACCGAACGATAAATGTAGTAAGTCATGCTTGCCAAATATTGATACGAATTATTTATAGAAGAATGAAAAACTGGTAGACGTCAACTTCAGGGAAAATGAGTTTGGGTTCCGAAGAAATGTAGGAGCATTTGAGACAATAATTATTTTAGAAGATAGCTTGAAAAAGTGAAACTACATTTATAGTACTTTAGATTTAGAGAAAACTCTTGAAAATGCTGACTTTAATACACTCCTTGCCCTTCTGAAGGTAGCAAGGACCCAAAGATTGTTCAGAACTCGTGTAGAAAACAGACTGCACTTGTGAAAGCCGCGAAGGACATGGATGGGAAGCGCTGATTGAGGTAAGAGCAAAACAGGCTTTTAGTCAGTCTGCACTTTGAGCGAGCAGCAAGGGAAATATTTAGAAGGGGAATTAAAGTTGAGTGAGAAAAAATACAAACTTTGATTACTGATGATTACATTGTAATTTTTCCCGAGAAGGCAAAGGACTTGGATGAGTTGTTGAGCAGAACGGATAGTGTTTTTACAAGAAGTTATAAGATGAAAAACAACACAACAAAAACAAGAGAATGTAGTCGAATTAAATCAGATGTTGCTGCGGGAATTAGATGAGGAAACGACACACTCAAATTAGTTGATGAGTGTTGATATGTGAGCAGTAAACAACTGATTGTGGGCGAAAAAGGCAGCGATAAATGTTAGACTGTCAGTAGCAAGAAAAACGTTTTCTGAAGAAGAGAAATTTGTTAACGTCTAACGCAAATTTATATATTTCTAACCCTCATATGAAGACATTTACCTGGTGTGTGGCGTTACGTGGATGTAAAATGTGGATAATAAGCAGCTGAGACGAGAAGAGAATAGAGGATTTTGAAATATGGCGCTACAGCTACATTTACATCATACTCTGGAAGCCACGTAACTGCGTATGGCGGAAGGTACTTCTGGTACCCTAATTGACTAACCTTACCCTGCTCCACTCACGAATAGAGCACGGGGAAGAACGACTGATCGTAACCGTCTGTATTAGCTCTAATTTCTCGAATTCCCTCGTCGAGGTAATTTTGCGAGATGTATTCGTACGTTGGAGGAAGTAACACACTGTCCGACTCCTCTCAGATAGTATTTCCTCAAAATTTCAATAGCAAATGTACAGAAGGATGCTGACTGTTACATGGGTAATTCATACACTCCTGGAAATTGAAATAAGAACACCGTGAATTCATTGTCCCAGGAAGGGGAAACTTTATTGACACATTCCTGGGGTCAGATACATCACATGATCACACTGACAGAACCACAGGCACATAGACACAGGCAACAGAGCATGCACAATGTCGGCACTAGTACAGTGTATATCCACCTTTCGCAGCAATGCAGGCTGCTATTCTCCCATGGAGACGATCGTAGAGATGCTGGATGTAATCCTGTGGAACGGCTTGCCATGCCATTTCCACCTGGCGCCTCAGTTGGACCAGCGTTCGTGCTGGACGTGCAGACCGCGTGAGACGACGCTTCATCCAGTCCCAAACATGCTCAATGGGGGACAGATCCGGAGATCTTGCTGGCCAGGGTAGTTGACTTACACCTTCTAGAGCACGTTGGGTGGCACGGGATACATGCGGACGTGCGTTGTCCTGTTGGAACAGCAAGTTCCCTTGCCGGTCTAGGAATGGTAGAACGATGGGTTCGATGACGGTTTGGATGTACCGTGCACTATTCAGTGTCCCCTCGACGATCACCAGTGGTGTACGGCCAGTGTAGGAGATCGCTCCCCACACCATGATGCCGGGTGTTGGCCCTGTGTGCCTCGGTCGTATGCAGTCCTGATTGTGGCGCTCACCTGCACGGCGCCAAACACGCATACGACCATCATTGGCACCAAGGCAGAAGCGACTCTCATCGCTGAAGACGACACGTCTCCATTCGTCCCTCCATTCACGCCTGTCGCGACACCACTGGAGGCGGGCTGCACGATGTTGGGGCGTGAGCGGAAGACGGCCTAACGGTGTGCGGGACCGTAGCCCAGCTTCATGGAGACGGTTGCGAATGGTCCTCGCCGATACCCCAGGAGCAACAGTTTCCCTAATTTGCTGGGAAGTGGCGGTGCGGTCCCCTACGGCACTGCGTAGGATCCTACGGTCTTGGCGTGCATCCGTGCGTCGCTGTGGTCCGGTCCCAGGTCGACGGGCACGTGCACCTTCCGCCGACCACTGGCGACAACATAGATGTACTGTGGAGACCTCACGCCCCACGTGTTGAGCAATTCGGCGGTACGTCCACCCGGCCTCCCGCATGCCCACTATACGCCCTCGCTCAAAGTCCGTCAACTGCACATACGGTTCACGTCCACGCTGTCGCGGCATGCTACCAGTGTTAAAGACTGCGATGGAACTCCGTATGCCACGGCAAACTGGCTGACACTGACAGCGACGGTGCACAAATGCTGCGCAGCTAGCGCCATTCGACGGCCAACACCGCGGTTCCTGGTGTGCCCGCTGTGCCGTGCGTGTGATCATTGCTTCTACAGCCCTCTCGCAGTGTCCGGAGCAAGTATGGTGGGTCTGACACACCGGTGTCAATGTGTTCTTTTTTCCATTTCCAGGAGTGTATAAGTAATGAGGGGGAGTAGGAGAAAGAGAGAATGTGTGCATTTTTAATATCAAATGAATGAATTAATTAAATTGGTCAATTAAGTACCCCATGCCCTGATGATGTCATGGGTTTTTCCTGGCCAGCATGAGTCCCTTCCCCCACCACTCCTCTGGGAAATCCCCACCACTCCTATGATATCACCCCACGATGACGACAACCACCACCACCACCCACTAAACCAGCAAATGGCGGGAAAAGTCTCTCAGTCTTTGTTGGGATGTTGGACTGGGAGGACCTCACAATGGTAGGCTAAAGTAGCGTGCATAAGGCATTTTTTAAATAGTTCGTTTAAGAACATTGCTTATTTATTTCTAAAATAGCAATTCACCTCGAAATTGACGCTTATGTTTGAACAGTTTAGACAGGGTTTCCTTCGTGACATCATTTTCATGTTCTTTCAAACACTACACTTAAAATTACGTCGAATATCACTAAATACTAGGGTTTCGTATTATTCTCGGGCAGTGGTAGAATCTTTGTTTTTCTTATTTCAGTGAAGGCTGTGTCTCGATTGATGGAATAACGTTGCGTTTGTAAGCAGTCTCATTATATGACAAAATTCCGGTAATAAGAAGATTTGGAGTGGAAACTACGCGAGAATTACTTCGGGCGCTGAGAGCGGAAGGAGCAAGGTCGGACGTTTAAACGTTTTCTGGCTGCCGTCGCTACAGACGGGGAAACAGCGACACAGTGCAGCCGTAATCTACTTGGGAGCGCAGAGTCGGGCAATTCGTCGCGCCTCTTTGAACGGCTGCCAGAGGGCGAGGGAATTCGCAGAGCGGAACCGTCGCGTTCTCCGCTAATCGCGAGCCCCGTAATTAAACTGCCTGCTGCACCGTGCCCAGAGGGAGGGGGGATGAGTGCTGGGGCGCCACAGGCGGCTGTTCAGCGGGGCGAAGCGTCGTCGGTGACAGGGTAGGTGGGGGGGGGGGGGGGGAAACGACAGCCTCTCACCGACCTATTCATCCACTGTCCTCCCCATTCTCAGAAGGAGCATGCAAGTCAGCTACGCTATAGCAAAGAAATGTAATGTTTCTCTCTTCGAGTTTACCAGCAGTTGAACTATGCGCGTGAATAGCGACGTGTGGCACATTTTACTAGAAGTCGTGTTTGTGATCGAATAGTACGCTTTACGACACTCTGTTACGCTGGCGGTGATAGTTTTCGTGGTGCTCCAGGACTACAAACGGTCGCAGACTCGTGTCTCCCGCCCCGTCTGCTGCGACAACGCCTAATAACAAGAAATGTTAGAATGACTCACAGAAAAGAAAGCTGACATTAAAATGTGGAAAGACATTAAAATGAAAAGAAACTACGGTGGTTAGGAGCACGTTTCATGAAAAGGGAAGCTGAATCCTCCGAAACTGCTCCCAGAAAACATGAGAAGGATTACGCTGTGCGTTGTGATTAAGAATATTTTGCTTAACACAACATGTTGACCCTGTGTTTGTTGTAAAGAATACTGTCTGTCACTGAAGACAGAGCCAAAGCACGATTGTAACCGTCATAGGGAAGTGAAATAAAACAGGCATCAGTGAGACGATTGTTTCGATGGTCAAATATTTGAGCGGAGGGAAAACAATACCGCGCACTTGGAAAAAATGGTAGATTATGGTGTAACGTCCCATCGTCAACGGAGTCATTTGAGACGGAGCACAAGCTCGGATTGTTTCAAGGGTGGGGAAGGACACAGGCAATACCGTTTTCAAAGGAATCGTCTAAGCATTTCCCTTAAGCTATTTAGGGAAATCACGGTGAACCTAAATTTGGATGGCCGAAAAGGGATTTAAACCGTCGCCCAATCGAATGCGAGTCAAGTGTGCTAACTGTTCTCCCCTTCCTTCAGTCAGCACTGGGGCTTCTGTTCGAATTTTCACAGCCAAAAAAAGAATGGGAATAGACAAATGGGGTAGCAAACTAACCAGGGTGAGATCTCTTTTTACAAAAAAATGATATATTTCCAGAACAATTATCACGGTAATCAAGATAAATGCACTTAAGGATTTGAGGGAAAATGTTTGTCTGGATTTTCGTAGCCAAACAAGAAGTGCGAAATGGACAAATGGGATATCAAACTGACCAGTACAAAGAAGAGTCGTACAAGGATTTTAATTGGTCGAAAGTTCTCAATGTAATTAAGGAAAAATTAATTAGTAGGTTGAGGGAAAATTTAAATATTTCTCCAGCAACGGCTGTAAATGAAATGTCAAAAAGTTCATCGCTTGAAGGTCTAGCTACTTTTAGCATAAAGAGTTGCATTGGTGGCTGACAGAAAGTTCCTTGAAATCAAGTACTACATTTGAGATATTTCGAAAACAGAAGACAATAGAGAAGTAAAGATGTCTAATGAAGTCACCACCAGCAATGGACACTATGTGCAGTACAGGAAACCTCTGACGTGGAATGACGCTGTATATCTAAGACTACAGATCTGTAATCCACCAGAAGAAGCAAAACCTTGGCTAGAAACATTCTTGGAATCTACTATCAACTCCGTTTGTGCCATATTTTCTAAGGTTATACGCAACAGCTAGAAACAACTGGCTGAGCAATACATCGCCACTATTTTTCCATACCAGTCTTATTTCGTTTCTGTAAATTTTCTGAAATGTTCCTTTCCGCGACATTGATGCTCACCTTTCATTTATTGATGTCAGCTTTTATTGCGGCTGATTTACAATTTCGGTAGCGTCCTCCTCATCCCACTTCACAGTAGGTGTGAGTCGCTGGAGACCCACGACTTGGCCTGTCCTTCACAGACCTGGAATATACGATCACTTCCGATCTGAAAGGAAGACATGTTATTTGATCTTACAGTTCTCAAGTATACGTTTTCCCACATCTATGTGAATGCATTAGTTTGATATATAGGGCGACGGTACAATAAAACTGTTGGACGACTATTGCAGAAAACAGTCTACACCTGTCTCTCTGCTTCGGCTGCCACTGTGCTGTACCCACATCGATCGTGACGTACGGACGCTTGATAACACAAAGAGTTGTGGCGGCTGAAATTTGCGTTGTCCGCCATCTTAAGCGGAATCTGTTCGCATTACAGACTGTACAGGAGCGCTCATAAAAGTAACCGACCACTGAACTGTTATTCTAATTTAGGTAGCTACGCCTTGTTGGTATTCACAAGAAGAGGTCCCTAGCGGTGTTGACTGACTTCTTGAAAAGCTAGGATCACACGTGATGATGGCGGAACGCTTGTGCGCCGATATATCGTAGACTTCCGACTACTGTATCCTGCGGCACACCAGAGAACTATAGAAGCACCGGAAAATCCTCAGCTCACATGTTATCTGTATTACTCATTATGCTCGAATTTCGTTTCATTTATAAACTTACTTTCAGGTATAACTCCATCTGTGTTATTTTGTCCACGGTACGAGAAGAATTTCTGTTTTAAGTGTTCCTATGACGATTACCAAAACCAAAGTTACATCTTATAACGACAAATAAATTTCTGATTACACTGCACAGGTAACGTAAAAATATTAGTCTATAGACTCGTATTTCCACATGTTTAAATACTGAGACAGATAAATAAATTTATGTAAAGAAAATGTCTCTCACGGAATTTAAGCCCACAACGTTCACTATTGTTAGCCTATAACTTATACACTACGATATGAGCCCCTTTTGAAATCTGTCCATCATCAGCACTGACGACAAGGAACCCTTTTTGTCGGTTACCTGCAAACAAGGACCCACCTGGTTGGCTGGCTAGAAGGTGCGACGACTGGGCCTCTCACCGGCACCACGGCACAGCTGGTTTTAACCAGTCGCTCCCTGCAGTAGTGACACCTCTTAGTCACAGCGAAGCACGTGCCACCTAAAAATACGCGAGGAAATATGCTTCTTGTTAGACGCGGAAAAGGCACTTGGAATCCTGACTTGAACGCAAGGGCCCAACAAACACAAGAAGTAAGTAAATGTTACAGCATTTTCAATGGTGACTACGTAATTCGGTAACACAACTGAAAGAGTAACAAACGCTCACACGATGATATAGTTCACATTAAATTCTAGTTTTACCAAATATTTTTGTTTAGGATTACTGAGTTAATTTTTTAATCTACAGAAAACGCGAAATTGGGAGAACGGACCGTTTAGGCTTTTTAATAAGATTTTTATGTCCCTCAAAACGGAACTCATGTTGTTTCTTTACCACTTAACATTCGTCCACAGTCCATATGCATCTTACGAAGAAGTGTGCCTATAAGATAACTAATTAATGTCCCATTTTCTCGCACCTCTTCCGAGATAACTAGGCCAATGTTTCCCAGGTCACCACGGGTTATTGGCATAGGTCACACCAGTTGTGTAGCATAGTCCGTTTTGCCTCTGCCCTTTCATTTCCAGTTGGCATCAGGTCAGGTGGAGAAAGAGGCCAGTGAAGAATAGAAATTCTATTCTGATCTGGAAACAACTTTTTCAGTATAAATGGTTTGTGTATTGGAGACTGGCACTGCTGGAAACAGAGTAATCCCTCAGGATGTGGTTGTCATGCCGATGGCAAGATGCGGCCTGTACACTTGCACTGCACAATTTTTCGTGGTAGCAAATCCACTGTAGATATTCTCCCCAGCAAATGCGCCCCCTGCGGGTTCGGGGGTAAGAACAGGCCCGCGGTATTCCTGCCTGTCGTAGGAGGCGACTAAAAGGAGTCTCAAACGTTTTGGCCTTAATGTGATGGTCCCCATTCGGGTTTGACCTCCATTGTTCCAAATTCCACAGAAGTACGAGCCTTTTGGGGAAGGACACCTTACGTGGTGCACCATCAGTCCTCTGTGCCCTACGACCTTGGCACTCTTGATCGTTTTGGCGTCGTACCTGCACCCTCTATCCCTCATTTTGAGCATAGACACCTGATGTATTGTGTAAGTACCGCCCTTAGTGCGTCACCACCAGCACCCACGATCACTATGGACTACCCATGGCACCCAAAATCCAGCACGGTAGCCAGCCCGTTGTGGTGGGGTCGTCATGTACCCTCTTGGTTGTAGCCCCCTGACAACACAGCTCCCTCCGGCTGCTCAGCCAGAGACGCAACAGCCTCCTCCGGCCTAACTTGTTCGGAAGGGATCCCTTGGGGGCGTCCCTTCCACGGACTTCCCCAGTGTCTCACAAGACACTAGCCAGTGGCTGAAAAAGCCACCAGCTGCTGGTCGACGGGCTTCACGCTCTTCCTCTGTTCCTGACAATACGTCAGGACAGCCGTCCCAGCATGCCAACCCTCCTCCCAAAGACAAGAGAGAGAAGAGGAAGCTCTCCAAGAAGGGTAAGGACCCAGTGGTTCCCGCACCAACGCTCCCTGTCAGCTCAGCCTCTGAGGGCGAAGTCGAGCTCTTTGCGTCTCCTGATGACCTGGATCTCGCCGTCTCCTCAGACACGATGGCCGTAGTGACGTCCGTCACTCAGTCGGTGGCAGCATGTGACCCTGCAAAGTAATTTGCCTTTTCAGTGCCTGAATGCCCCTACAGGACACGCTTTGTACAATCCTCCAGTGGAATTGTGGCGGTTATTTTAGCCATCTCCCTGAGCTACGACAGCTTCTAAGCCTGACACCTGCGTTCTGCATTGCCCTCCAGGTAACCTGGTTCCCGACAATGCGGACCCCTGTCCTTCGTGGATACAGGGGTTATTACTGCAACCGTAGCACTTACAATTGTGTGTCAGGTGGAGCCTGCGTGTATGTCCTTACCTCTGTATATAGTGCTCCTGTGCCCCTACAAACATCATTGGAAGCTGTGGCTGTGCGTGTAAGGACTACCCAGGACATAACCGTCTGCAGTGTCTATCTCCCTCCAGGTGGTACAGTCTCCCTGACCGACTTGGCTGCCCTTGTAGCCCAACTCCCCACGCCTTTTCTTCTCCTTGGGGATTTTAACGCCTACAATCCCCTGTGGGGTGGAACGAAGGTTACTGGCCGAGGCAGAGAGGTCGAGAATCTTATCTCCCAACTCGACCTCAGCCTCTTAAACACTGGCGCCGCCACACATTTCAGTGTGGCGCATGGCACGTTCTCGGCCATAGATCTGTCATTGTGCAGCCCAGGGCTTGTACCATCTGTACACTGGAGAGTCCATGCCGACTTGTGTGGTAGTGACCATTTTCCCATCTTCCTTTCACTACCCCAGCGTCGCTCCCATGAACGCTTGCCTAGATGGGCATTTAGCAAGGCAAACTGGCAAATGTTCTCCTCTGCTGCGACTGTTGACTCTCTCCCCCACGGTACCATCGATGTGGCGGTTGAGACACTGACTGCAGCGATTGCTTCCGCTGCGGAACGTACCATTCCTCGTTCATTAGGGTGCCCCCGGCGAAAGTCAGTGCCTTGGTGGTCTCCAGAGGTCGCTGAAGCCATTAAAGAACGTCGGCGGGCTCTTCAGCGACATAAGCGGGACCCGTCTTTGGAGAAACTCATTTTTTTCAAACGTCTCCGTGCTCAGGCACGGCGGCTCATCAAACGGCGGAAACAGGAGTGCTGGGAGAGGTACGTTTCCACCATTGGTTCCCGTACTTCACCCTCCCAGGTGTGGCTGAAGATTCGGCGCATCTTTGGATTGCAGCACTCTACAGGTGTCAACGGGGCGGTGTCCACCGATGCCGATGCAATCGCCGAGCATTTCGCTCAGCACTATGTTCGGGCCTCTGCGTCCGGGAATTACCCACCCGCGTTTCGCGCGCTCCAACGCCGGGAGGAAGGCAAACGGCTTTCTTTTGCTTCTCGCCACCCTGAGGCGTATAACGCCCCATTTAGTTTGTGGGAACTGCAGAGCGCCCTGGCACAGTGCCCCGATACAGCCTCTGGGCCAAATGGCATCCACAATCAGATGCTCAAACACCTTTCCCCGGACTTTCAGCGGTGTGTTCTTGCCATCTTCAACCGCATATGGGGCGATGGTGTCTTTCCGTCGCAGTGGCGGGAGAGTACCGTCATTCCGGTGCTGAAGCCTGGTAAGGACCCCATCAGCTTGACAAATACTCTGTGTAAGCTCTTGGAACGCATGGTGAGTCGACGGCTGTGTAGGCTACTCGAGACTCGGGGTCTTCTGGCTCCGTGCCAGAGCGGCTTCCGTCAGGGCCGTTCCACTGCCGATACTTTGGTCTTTCTTTAGTCTGCAATCCGCACTGCTTTTTCCAGGCGCCAACATCTCGTCTCCGTCTTTTTCGATCTCTCCAGAGCATATGACACGACGTGGCGGCACCATATTCTCGCCACGTTGCACGGGTGGGGTCTCCGGGGCTCTCTCCCCATTTTTATTCAGAATTTTTTATCTGTTCGGACATTCCGCGTTTTAATTGGGGACGTCCCATAGTTCACTTCATATCCAGGAGAACGGCGTTCCACGGGGCTCTGTATTGAGCGTGCCCCTTTTCCTTGTGGCCATTAATGGCCTTGCAGCAGCAGTAGGTTGGTTGGTTGGTTTGGTGGGATTAAAGGGACCAGACTGCTACGGTCATCGGTCCCTTGTTCCAAATACAAAGAACACCCACAGAGAATAAAAAAGAGGAACAGAAGAGATCACAGACGATACAGAACAAGAGAAACTGAGACAAGGACAAGTCAAAACGAACTAAAACCACACAGAGTGTGACGGTGGTTGGCCGACCATAGAAATAAATAAGGAAAAGCCAACCACTTAGAAACACATTAAAAAATCAGTGTAAAATCATAGGCCAAAGGCCAGAATCAACACAAAACGATAAAATAAAACAGAAACACTCAGAGTAAATGATAAAATCCCCCTGCCCGAATAAAACGTAAAACTAAGTTGGTTGGTTGGTTGGTTGGTTTGTGGGATTAAAGGGACCAGACTGCTATGGTCATCTGTCCCTTTTTCCAAAGACAAAGAACACCCACAGAGAATAAAAACGAGGAACATAAGAGATTACAGACGATACAGAACAAGAGAAACTGAGACAAAGACAAGACAAAACGAACTAAAACAACACAGAGTGTGACGGTGGTTGGCCGACCATAGAAATAAAAAGGAAAAGCCAACCACTTGAAACACAATAAAAAATCAGTTTAAAACCGGAGACCAAAGGCCAGAGTCAACACAAAACAATAAGATAAAAACAGAAACACTCAGATTAAAGAATAAAAACCCCCTGCCCGAATAAAACGTAAAACTATGTCAGCCATAGCCGAGTCATCTGTTAAAAGGGCAGGGAGCGAGTCAGGCAGTGCGAACGACTGCCTGAGCGCAGCTAAAAACGGACACTCCAATAAAACATGAACCACGGATAAATCGGAGCCGCAGCGACATAGAGGCGCGTCCTCACGGCGCAATAAGTGGCCGTGCGTAAGCCGAGTGTGCCCAATGTGCAGCCGGCAGAGGACAACAGACTCCTTGCGAGAGACCCGCAAGGAGGAGCGCCACACACCGAAAGCCCCCTTGATGGCCCGAAGTTTGTTGCGTGAAGGCAGGCCGCGCCATTCAGTGTCCCAAAGGGCCAGAATTTTGCGGCGCAGGAACGCTCGCAAATCTGTCTCCGGGAGGCCAACGTCCAGAGATGGTGCACTAGTCGCCTCTTTCGCCAGCCGGTCAACATTCTCGTTGCCGGGGATCGCAACACGGCCTGGGGTCCACACGAAGACCGCAGAGCGGCCGCAACGCGCAAGAGAATGCAGGGACTCATGGATAGCCATCACCAGACGGGAACGAGGAAAACACTGGTCGAGTGCTCGTAAACTGCTCAGGGAATCGCTACAGATAACGAAGGACTCACCTGAGCAGGAGCGGATATACTCTAGGGCTCGAAAGATGGCGACCAGCTCAGCAGTGTAAACGCTGCAGCCAGCCGGCAAGGAACGTTGTTCGGAATGGTCCCCTAGAGTGAGCGCATAACCGACTCGACCAGCAACCATCGAGCCGTCGGTGTAAACAATGCCAGAGCCCTGATACGTTGCCAGGATGGAATAAAAGCGGCGGCGGAAGGCCTCTGGAGGGACTGAGTCCTTTGAGCCCTGTGCCAAGTCTAGCCGAAGGCAAGGGCGAGGAACGCACCACGGGGGTGTACGCAGAGGTGCCCGGAAAAGAGGCGGAACAGGGTCAAGCACAAGCCCGGAGAGAAGCTCCTTGACGCGTATGGCGATCGGACAACCCGATCGGGGCCGACGTTCCGGCAGTTGGACGACCGACTGCGGGAACAGGAGACGATAGTAAGGATGCCCGGGCGAGCTTAGAACATGGGCAGCATAAGCGGCCAGCAAACGTTGGCGCCGGAACCGCAGTGGAGGGACACCTGCCCCCACGAGTATGCTGTCCACAGGGCTGGTGCGGAAAGCACCAGTGGCAACGCGTATCCCGCTGTGGAGAATTGGGTCCAGCACCTGTAACGCAGATGGGGATGCTGAGCCATAAGCCAGGCACCCATAATCCAGACGGGCCAGGATTAACGCCTGGTAGAGCCGCAACAGGGTAGAGCGGTCGGCGCCCCAGCGGGTGTGGCTCAAGCATCTCAGAGCGTTTAGATGCCGCCAACACGTCTGTTTTAGCTGCCGGATATGAGGCAGCCAAGTCAACCGGGCATCGAAAACCACCCCCAAAAACCTGTGAGTCTCCACCACAGCAAGGAGTTCGTCGGCAAGATGAAGCCGCGGCTCAGGATGGACTGTTCGGCGCCGGCAGAAATGCATAACGCGGGTCTTGGCTGCCGAAAACTGAAACCCATGCGCTACAGCCCAAGACTGCGCCTTACGGATAGCGCCCTGTAGCTGACGTTCAACAGCTGCAATGCCAGTAGAGCTGTAGTAAAGGCAGAAGTCGTCAGCATACAGGGAAGCGGAGACAGAATTTCCCACGGCCGCAGCAAGCCCGTTAATGGCTATTAAAAACAGACAGACACTTAAAACAGAGCCCTGTGGCACACCGTTCTCCTGGACGTGGGAGGAACTATACGAGGCCGCGACTTGCACGCGTAAGGTACGACACGACAGAAAACTGCGGATAAAAATCGGCAGAGGACCCCGAAGACCCCATCCATGAAGCGTAGAAAGAATGTGATGACGCCATGTCGTATCGTACGCCTTCCGCATGTCGAAAAAGACAGCGACCAGGTGCTGACGGCGGGCAAAAGCAGTACGGATGGCCGACTCCAGACTCACCAGATTGTCGGCGGCGGAGCGGCCTTTACGGAACCCACCCTGAGACGGAGCCAGAAGGCCCCGAGACTCCAGTACCCAATGCAAGCGCCGGCTCACCATCCGTTCAAGCAACTTACAAAGAACGTTGCTGAGGCTAATGGGACGGTAGCTGTCCACCTCCAGAGGGGTCTTCCCAGGTTTCAAAACGGGGATGGCAATGCCTTCCCGCCATTGCGACGGAAACTCCCTCTCGACCCAAAGACGGTTGTAAAGATCGAGAAGGCGCCGCTGGCAGTCCACTGAAAGGTGTTTCAGCATCTGACAGTGGATGCCATCTGGCCCAGGAGCGGTATCAGGGCAAGCAGCTAGGGCACTGCGAAATTCCCACTCACTGAATGGAACATTGTAAGATTCCGGGTGGTTGGTGCGAAACGAAAGGCTCCGACGTTCCAGCCGCTCTTTAATGGAGCGGAAGGCCTGGGGGTAATTCGCAGAAGCGGAACTCATAGCAAAATGCTCTGCTAAGCGATTTGCAATGACGTCGGAGTCGGTACAAACGGCTCCATTCAGTGAGAGCGCAGGGACGCTGGCAGGGGTCCGATAGCCGTAGACGCGTCGAATCTTGGCCCAGACCTGCGAGGGAGTAACATGGAGGCCAATGGTGGACACATACCGCTCCCAGCACTCCTCCTTGCCTTGGCGGATAAGGAGGCGGGCCCGCGCACGCAGCCGTTTGAAGGCGATAAGGTGGGCTAAGGAGGGATGTCGCTTGTGTCGCTGGAGCGCCCGCCGGCGATCTTTAATCGCTTCAGCGATCTCAGGCGACCACCAAGGCACAGCCCTCCGCCGAGCGGACCCAGAAGAACGGGGAATGGCAGATTCGGCGGCAGTAACGATGCCGGTGGTGACAGATTGAACCACCGCATCAATGTCATCAGTAGAGAGAGGCTCAAATGCGGCAGTGGAGGAGAACAAATCCCAGTCAGCCTTATTCATAGCCCATCTGCTAGGGCGCCCAGAAGAGTGACGCTGTGGTAGAGACAAAAAGAGCAGAAAGTGGTCACTACCACACAGGGCGTCATGCACACTCCATTGGACAGACGGTAAGAGGCTATGGCTACACATGGAAAGGTCAATGGCGGAGTAGGTGCCATGCGCCACACTGAAGTGTGTGAAGGCGCCATCATTTAACAGCGAGAGATCGAGCTGCGACAACAAATGTCCAATGATGGCGCCTCGACCTGTGGCCACTGACCCACCCCACAGAGGGTTATGGGCGTTGAAGTCGCCCAATAGCAAGAAAGGTGGCGGCAATTGGGCGACCAGTGCAGCCAGGACATGCTGCGAGACATCACCATCCGATGGAATGTAAAGACTGCTGTCGGTAACAGCCTGTGGCGTCCATACGCGTACAGCGACAGCCTCTAAAGGCGTCTAGAGAGGGACAGACTCGCTGTGCAGAGTGTGGACATATATGCAGACGCCACCAGACACCCTTTCATAAGCTGCTCGGTTCTTGTAATAACCCTGATAGCCACGGAGGGCGGGCTTTCGCATCGCTGGAAACCAAGTTTCCCGGAGAGCAATGCAGAAGAAAGGGCAAAGGCTGAGAAGTTGGCGGAGCTGAGCTAAATGGTGGAAAAAACCGCCGCAGTTCCACTGGAGGATGGTATTGTCCATGGCTGAGAAAGGCGTGAAAGGACTGGGAAGGCAATTTACGCCGCTTGTTCACTCACTGCCACCGATTCAGTACCCGTACGAGAGGCATCCATGGCGTCTGAGGGACCAGCGAGATCAAGGTCCTCAGCGGACGCTAGAATCTCGACTTCATCCTCAGACACAGAGCGCGAAAGGTGCGGTGGGGTTGGTGCCACCGCAAGTTCTTTGGCCTTAGAGGTCTTTCTCTTGGACTTCTCTCGCTGAACCTTGGGTTTCACCGGCTGGGAAGGCTTCACCAATTCAGTCTCCGGGACAGAGGAGGATCGTGAAGCCCTACGCCCGGCCACTGGTGAGGACTTATGGCACTGGTGGCCGTCATCCTTCCCGCTGGTGGAACCCTGGGAAGGGAGGGTCCCAAGGGAACTCTTACGGGCGAGAGTAGTCGAAGAAGTTAGACGCTTCTCCGGCTGAGAAGCGGGGACGGACGTCCCCGACGGGTGGGAGGAGGTTGCTCCTGAGGTAGGTGGTGCAGGAGCAACCTGTTGGGTAGAGCCCCCCACGGGCAAGGGGGCAGGAGGAGTCTTACTGCTTATCGAGCTGGCTGGAAGTCTCGAAACTGATGGAGCTAGCACAGTTGTTGTAGCAGCTGCATAAGAAGATGTCATTCTCACAGGATGGAGTCTGTCATATTTCCGTTTGGCCTCAGTATAGGTCAGCCGGTCCAGGGTCTTATATTCCATGATTTTGCGCTCTTTCTGAAAGACTTTGCAGTCAGGCGAGCAAGATGAATGGTGCTCCCCGCAGTTGACGCAGATGGGAGGCGGGGCACATGGAGTATCGGGATGAGATGGGTGTCCGCAATCGCGACATGTGAGGCTGGAAGTGCAGCGGGAAGACATATGGCCGAACTTCCAGCACTTGAAGCACCGGATCGGGGAAGGGATATAGGGCTTGACGTCACATCGGTAGACCATCACATTGACCTTTTTTGGTAACGTATCACCCACGAAGGCCAAGATGAAGGCACCGGTAGCTACCTGATTGTCCCTCGGACCCCGATGAACGCGCCGGACGAAATGAACACCTCTACGTTGTAGGTTGGCGCGCAGCTCGTCATCAGACTGCAAAAGGAGATCCCTATGGAAAATAACACCCTGGACCATATTTAAACTCTTATGTGGTGTAATAGAAACGTTAACATCCCCCAACTTGTCACAAGCAAGTAACCTGCGGGACTGGGCGGAGGATGCCGTTTGTATCAGTACTGACCCAGAGCGCATTTTAGACAAGCCCTCCACCTCCCCAAACATGTCCTCTAAATGCTCGACGAAGAACTGAGGCTTTGTGGAGAGAAAAGACTCCCCATCAGCTCTCGTGCAAACTAAGAATCGGGTCGAATAACTGTTACCTCCATCCTGAGACTTACGCTCTTCCCACGGCGTGACCAGGGAGGGGAACGTTTTCGGATCGTACTTCTGAGCATTAAATTGAGCCCGAGAACGCTTAGAGACTGCTGGCGGCTGGCCGCCAGCGAGAGATGATGTACCACGCTTCATTACGGGTCATCCGCCCTGATGCCACCTACTCCGACCAAGGGCCCTCCCCACGGGCGCCACCCAGCCACAGCAATAGCCACCTGGCAGGATGGCCATTGCCGGGAGTCCTGATGCCCCAGGGAGATGGGCATCTACTCCTTGGCATACGTGGGGAGTGAACGGCGCAGGCATCAGTAGAGCGATCCCTGTGTTGTCAGGGGGCTACAACCAAGTGGGTACATGGCGGCCCCACCACAACGGACTGGCTACCGTGCTGGATGTTAGGTGACATGTAATCCATGGGCGTCGTCAGTGCAGAAAATGGCCCTGCACAGTGCTTGGCAGAAAGTGCACGCAGGGGCGCATTGATGCCCAAGAGATGGAGAGCGGGCAAGACTGCAGTGCAACGACGAATAAGATGGCGAAAGTTCTCAACACAACACGGACACAATGCACCAAGTAAGGCGCCCTTCCCCAATCGGCTCGCTCTTCGGAAACATTTTGAGATATGGAGGTCAAACCCGACAAGGGGACCATCACATAAGGCCGAAACGTTTGAGACTCCTTTTAGTCGCCTCTTACGACAGGCAGGAATACCGCGGGCCTATTCTAACCCCCGAACCCGCAGGGGGGAGCAGCAGTAGGGACGTCTGTCTCGCCCACGTTATATGCTGACGATTTCTGCATCTTTTTCAGCTCCTCCACCATTGGTGTTGCAGAACGTCGGTTGCAGGGAGACATACGCAAGGCTCAGGCGTGGGCCCTAGCCCATGGGTTTCAGTTTTCTCCTGCGAAGACTTGTGTTATGCACTTTTGTCAGCGTCGCACTGTCCATCCCCACCCTGAGCTCTATCTTCAGGATGCTAAGCTCAGGGTTGTTGACACTTACCGTATTCTGGGATTGCTGTTCGATGCCCAGCTTACTTGGCTTCCACATATTCGTGAGCTCAAGCGTCAGTGCTGGCAGCATCTGAATGCCCTCCGCTGCCTCAGCAACACGACTTGGGGTGCAGACCGTAACACGCTGCTGCAGCTCTACAAAGCCCTTGTGCTGTCCCGACTGGATTATGGGAGTGTGGCGTATGGCTCAGCGTCGCCCTCAGCGTTGCAACTGCTGGACCCCGTTCACCACTGTGGGGTTCGACAGGCGACAGGAGCATTCCGCACCAGTCCTGTTAATAGCCTACTTGCTGAGGCTGGGGTTCCTCCGCTCCACATTCGGCGTCAACAACTCTTAGCCAACTATGCTGCCCACGTCCGTTGTTCTCCCCGTCACCCTAACTACCGTCTCCTTTTCGCCGATGCGGCAGTCCATCTTCCACGCTGGCGGCCGCGATCAGGCCACGCAATTGGGATCCGTGTTCGGTCACTCCTTAGTGAACTCGAGTCTTTGCCTCTTCCATCTGCTTTTCAGGTCCGCCCACATACACCACCTTGGTGTATCCGTCGGCCGCAGCTTCAGCTGGACCTCACCCAATGGCAAAAGGATTCAGTTCCTCCTGCAGTCTTGCGCCGCCAATTTCTTGCTCTCCTCGACGCATCCCGTGACTCGGAGGTTATCTATACCAATGGCTCGATGGTTGATGGCCGTGTGGGGTACGCTTACGCTCATGCGGACTATGTAGACCAGCGCTCCTTGCCGGACGGCTGCAGTGTATTCACTGCAGAGCTAACAGCCATTTTTCGTGCCCTTGAGCGTATTCGTACCAGCACTGGCGAGTCTTTTGTCATTTGCAGTGACTCTCTCAGTAGTCTCCAGGCACTTGACCAGTGCTACCCACGCCATCCCATTGTTGTTGTCATCCAGGAGTCCGTTCATGCTCTTGAACAACGTGGCCGTTCAGTGGTGGTCATATGGACCCCGGGACACGTTGGGATAGCGGGCAACGAACACGCCGACAAGTTAGCTAAAGAAGCCACCCGCAAACTGCCGTTGGAGATCGGCCTCCCGGCACCTGATCTCCCATCGGTGTTACGCCGTCGGGTCTTTGGGATGTGGGCAGACGAATGGCGCACCCTGTCTGTACCTAACAAGCTGCGGCGTGTAAAGCAGGCCACGACCGTGTGGGGTTCCTCCATGCGGGCCTCTCGCAGGGACTCTGTGGTTCTCTGTAGGCTCCGCATTGGTCACTCTTGGCTGATGCATGGACATCTGCTTCGTCGAGAGGACCCCCCTCATTGTCGCTGTGGTGCGAATATGACGGTGGCCCATATATTGTTGGACTGTCGTCTTTTAACCGCCCTCAGGCGAACTTTTAATCTCCAGGGTGCTTTATCATCTCTTTTAGGTGACAATGTCTCTATGGCAGATCGGGTTTTAAGTTTTATTCGCGCAAGCGGCCTTTATAGGTCCATTTAAGCTTTTTTCTTTTTTTTTTTAACATCACCCTCTTTTGAGCTCTCTCTTTTAATTAGTTTTGTGTTGTGATTCGACTCCGCCCTAAACTTTTCGGCTGGAGGTTTTAACGCGTTGCAGAGTGGCTGGCTCATCCTATTATTTTCGTGATCAGCCAGCCACAGTCCTCTGCTGTGCAGTTTTAATTCCTTCTGCCTTTGTTCTCTATGTTGTTTTTGTTGCTGTGCTCTGTTTTCCGTGTTGTCTTACAATGGACTATGGGGCTTTTCTTCCCCTGGAATTTTTCTTTTAGTGCTTCGCATGCCTGGTGGATAGTTTCACTCTGCTCTGTGTTCTTCTGAAACAAGGGACCGATGACCTTTGTAGTTTGGTCCCTTTAATCTTTAACCCAACCAACTAACCCAGCAAATGCTGGTAGGTACAGTGTGAGACAGTTACGGAGCTTCCCCTCGATAACAGTAACGTGGTTGAAGCAAACTGTTTGCACAACTTCGTCATTCTGGGTTTGTGTTCCTACGTGCCAACATCTAGTTCCAATACGCCTAACAGGTTTCCCAGCATCGAGACATCGGTTTACCTGTGATCTCAGAACGGACTCAAGAATGCGACAACACACCTCCATAAGAGCGGTGACACAGTTGCGAGTAGTATGTGTGTGTGTGTGTGTGTGTGTGTGTGTGTGTGTGTGTGTGTGTGTGTGTTTGAGGTTTACAGGCGCTAAACAGCGTGGTCATCAGCACCCAAACGCATAAAAACAGGAACACATGCAGTGAAGGGACTAAGACGAACAGCGAACAAGGAGAACGGCTAAAAGACATAGACCTGACGCAGGTCCAAATCCTCACATACAGAGGCAAAACAAGAGGAGAAGGAACACACTAAAAAGAAGGGAAACAAGGAAAAGAGAATAGAAACCGAAGGGAAACATGGTGGTAATCGTGACTGGCTGACCTCTTACCTAAAACCTGGGTGAGCCAGTCACCCAGCAGCACATTAAAACCCTCTGCCTAAAATCCGAGGCAACAAATTAGACAGGACACAAAACCGTAAAACCTTAACTACAGTCGTTGCGTCATCTTGTAAAATAGAGGGCAAATCCGGTGGCAAAGAAACCACCGTCCTCTGGTCAGAGAATAACAGACAGTCAAGTAAAATGTGGCGGACAGTAATCTGGACGCCACAAGCACTGCAGATTGGGGGATCCTCCCGCCGGAGTAAAAAACCATGTGTGAAGGGACTGTGCCCGATGCGGAGGCGAGTGAGGAGAACCTCATCCCGACTGCATGACTGGTAGGACGTACGCCATGGCCGCGTGGTGGCCTTGACCAGACGCAGCTTTAATTCACCGACTGCCAGCCACTCCTCTTCCCACTGACGCATAACGCGAAAACGCAGGAGGGGGACGGCACATGCAACAACGTGAAGGAGGGATCATGCATCTTTGGCAGCCACATCCGCCAGTTCGTTTCCCCTAATACCCACGTGCCCCGGCACCCAGCAGAAGGAAACCTCTTTCCCCTGCCGCTGCAGGTGGAGTAGGTCATCATGGATGTTCTGGACGACCGTATCCGCTGGGTACAAGTGTTGCATGGTCTGAAGGGCACTCAGGGAGTCAGAACAGATGAGGAACTTACGGCTGGGGACACATCTCATCTGCTCCAATGCCCGCAAGATCGCAAACAATTCAGCATCAAAGATGGTAAACGCCGCAGGAAGCCGTAACTTGACGAGTCGATCAGGGAAAACAACAGCACAACCAACAGAGTCGCCCTGTTTAGAGCCATCCGTAAATACTGGTACATGGTCGGGATGCTGGTTTAAAATATCATAAAATAAGGAGGAAAAAACAAACGCAGGAGTGCAGCTCCTCCGGTACTCCGACAAGTCTAAATGGACGCTGGGCCTCTGGAGCAAATAGGGAGGCAGGCGAGTAAAACCTTGTCGTTCGGGGGCCACACGCTAAACACCAAGGGTCTCAAGCAAATGCTTGGCACGAATCCCAAATGGTCTCGTTGCCCTGGGACGACTGGAAAAGAGACGTTCCATAGGCGGTCGGGCAACGGTACGGTACGTAGGGGAGGTAGGACGGGCAAGGAATTGACACACCCGTCGCACCATGAGACGTTTCCGCCGGATGGCGAGCGGCGGTTCCCCTGCCTTAGCACACAGGCTGGGGATGGGACTAGTACGGAAGGCACCAGTGGCCAGCCTGATACCCTCATGGTGTACTGCGTCAATAATCTTCAGATCCGAAGGCCTCGCTGACCCATACACGGTGCAACCATAGTCAAGACGCGATCGGACGAAAGCCCTATAAAACTGCAGCAGACGCGCGCGATCTTCTCCCCAGGACCGATGGCTCAGACACTTCAAAATATTCAGCGCCTTCAGGGCCCGCACCTTGAGGTCCTTAAGGTGAGGCAACTAAGACAACGTGGAATCAAAAGTGATATCCAGGAACCGCACAGTGTCTCTAAGAGGAAGAATGGTGTCCCTCAGACGCAATTCAGGGGAGGTAAAAAGACGTCGAGAACGATTAAAATGAACACACACACATTTGTCTGCAGAAAAGGTAAAACCCGTCTTCGCAGTCCATGCCTCTAATCACTGTATCGTAAGCTGCAACTGCCGACTAGCAGTGACAAGACTGGAGGAAGAACAGAAAACAGCAAAATCGTCCACAAACAAGGAGCAATTGGCAGGACTCCGGATAGCGGACGTGATACTGTTAATGGCGACGGCAAAGAGGGTGACACTTAAAACGCTTCCCTGAGGAACACCATTCTCCTGCACATACAAATCACATAGCACATTACCAACCCTATAGCGAAAGAGGCGGTGGGAAAGAAAGGACCGAATGAAGATGGGGAGACGGCCACGGAAGCCCCACTCATGGAGTTGATTGAGGAGATGGCGGCGCCAAGTAGTGTCATACGCCTTATGAATGTCAAAGAATACACCTAGACAATGCTGGTTACGCAGGAAGGCCTGTTGGATGGCCGCCTCAAGCAAGGTCAAGATGTCTATAGTTGAACAACATCTCCGAAAGCCACACTGAGAGGGGCTAAGGAGCTGCCTGGTCTCGAGCAGCCAAACCAGGCGAACGTTGACCATGCGTTCCAACATCTTCCCGACACAGCTTATCAAAGCAATACTCCGATAACGACTGGGATGCGTTCGGTCCTTCCCCCGTTTTAGGAGGGGAATCAAATCACCTCCTGCCACGAGTCAGGGTACGTGCCGGATAACCATATCATATTAAAAAAATTCAGAAGAACTTCCTTGGAAGGTAGTAACAAGTGCTGCAGCATGCTGTACCGGATTTGATCATGACCAGGCGCAGTATCATGAGCCACAGACAGCGCCGAATCCAATTCCCACATTGTGAAGGGGCAGTTGTAGGGCTCAGAATTTGGAGACCGGAAGTCCAAGTGACCCCTCTCGATGGCAGTGCGGTAGCGGCAGAAATCTTGATCACAGTTAATAGTGGCGGTAGATGCCGCAAAATGCATGGCCAGTGTCTGGGCAATGTCTCTCGGCGCCGTGAGAAGACTTCCCTGATGCAGCAATGCCGTGACAGGTAGTTGGCTGCTTTTCCTGGAAATCCTCCTGATGGCTTCCCATACTTTCGAAGAATTAGTGGAGCGGGAGATGGAGTTCAAGAACGATTGCCATGACCGTCGTTTGCTCTCTTTAATCACGCGCCGCGCTTTGGCCCTTGCCACCCGAAAGGCCGCAAGATTGTCAGCTGAGGGACAGCACTTGAAGCGGCGCAGAGCTGCACGGCGGGCTCGGATGGCTGAGCGGCACTCAGTGGTCCACCAAGGGACAGGACGCCTCTTGGGATGACCGGATGACCGTGGGATTGACAATTCAGCAGCATGGGAGATCACGGCTGTAACATGGTCTACCCATTCGTGGACGCTGGCACGGTGTTCCAAAACAGCCAGTTGGCTGAAAAGTGTCCAGTCAGCTCGGCAGAGGTACCACCGGGGCGGCACTGGTAATGCCTTAGCCTCATCCAGGAGGCGAATCCAAAGGGGGAAGTGGTCACTAGAATGGAGGTCAGCAACAACCCCCTACAGAGCAGAATCCGCGAGTGCTGGAGAGCAAAAGGAAAGGTCAATAGCTGATGATGACCCAGAAGCAGTACAGAAATGAGTGGGAGCACCAGAGTTGAGGATGCACAGTTCTTCAGACATCATGAGGCTTTCCAGAATGTGACCTCTGGGGCAAGTAGTCGAAGAGCCCCATAAGACATTATGAGCATTGAAGTCCCCCAGAAGAAGAAATGGGTGGGGGAGTTGGCTAATAAGCTCTGCGAGAGCCTCAGAGTCTATCGCATCCTGAGGTGGTAAGTAAAGTGAACAGACTGTGAGCCTCCCACCCACAAGAAGGTCAACTGCAAATGCTTGCAAGTCTGTAACGAGAGGGAGCTCAGATGAGGGGTGCATGTCACGGACAAAAACCGCAACACTACCCTTTGCCCTTTCCCCCGTCAGATCATCTTTCCGATGTATGGTATAGCCCCGTAAAGAAGGAGCATCAGTGGCCCGAAAATGTGTCTCTTGGAGACATAAGCACAAAGGGCACTCTCATACAAGGAGTTGTAATTTGGCCACATGCGTCCAGAACCCATTCAGGTTCCACTGTAATATGGGAGCCAGTGATCAGGGGGGCTGAACTCTCACCCTGCCTCTGTGCTTTAGAGGTGAGCCCGTACTGGCTGGAGATTTATTCCTGGGGCGAGAAGATCGCCCCTGGTCGACTTCAATGCCCATCAGCTCCAATGACGACCCACGGGAGATGTCAGACAGTACGATGACCTCGTCATCGGACCGACCCTGACTAGTCTCCTCAGGTGGCAAAACCTTCAGCTTCGGCGTCTTTGTCTTGTGGGGGCTTGGAATGCAGAGCCTTGTCAACAGCTGGAGCATTACTCGCCTGGGCAGAAGGCCCCACATGGGGAGAGGGAGGAAGTACCCCAATGTCAGCAACCACAGCCTTGACCGACGTTGCGGGGAGAGCCGCAGGTTGCAAAACAACCGCAGCTGCACAAGTGCACTGGCAAACATAGGTATTAGTGCTAACACTAGCAACCTCTGGTTGCGTAGCAACAGTGGCCATTTGTACCGGTTTTTTGAGAGCAGAAGCGAAAGATGTAGTAAACACAGGAGGTTGCATGGCCTTAAAGAGCTTCTTGGCCTCACCATAGGGGATGCGCTTAGATGTTTTAATCTCCTGTATCTTCCGTTCGTCGAGATAGATGGGGCAGACCCGGCTCCAGACAGGGTGACTCCCAGAGCAATTCAAGCACTTCACAGGCGATGAACAATCAGCTCCTTCATGGGCAGGCTGACCACATTTACCACAAGTGGCTATCCCATTGCACACCAATGTAGTATGCCCAAAGCGCTGACATTTAAAACAGCGCATTGGGTTGGGGAAATATGGCCTCACTGGCAAACGTAAGAACCCCGCTTTAACATGCTCTGGGAGTGGTGGGAAACTGATTGTGAGAATAAACGAGTCGGATTTGACTAGGTCCCCATCGACTCGTTTCATAATATGCTGCACGTCAACAATACCTTCATCAGCCCGTTCAGATTTTAACTCGCCTGTGGGGATATCCACCAAGTCCCTACATGTCACAACACCCTTACTGTAGTTCAGAGTGGAGTGGAGCTCGGTCTCGATAGCGTACTTACCGAGACAGGTTGCTTTCCGAAGAGAAGCGACTTGACGGGAACTAGATGTCTCAACTAACAGAGTCCCATTGCGCAGTCGCTTCACAGATTTAAGTGTTCCTGCAATTCCCTTAAGACCCTTGTGGATGTAAAAGGGAGAAATCCTCTCAAAGCTACCCTCCTTCCGTTTAATAATCAAAAACACATTCTGATTATCAGCATGTGCTCTGTTACGACAGTCTGATAAATCTCGATCAACACTAGGCGTTGGAGGACTCGCAGCACGAAGTCGCTTCTTCGATGGGGTGTGTTTTCTTACCTGTGGCCCACCCAAGCCACTGGTAGGGGGAAATGTAGAGGTCGAAGGGTCTATTGCGGTCCCACTAGCAGCTAGGGAACTAAGGTCCGCTCAGACAGAGCCCCGCGTGCCGGAGTAGGCTTTATACAACTGAGGGGCAGCAGGTGCCCCAGAGGTTGCCCGCTTGCGACTGTTCCACCTCAACAGCCATGCATCTCATAGGCGCGGAGCACACCGGAAGATTGAGGGGTTTTTATAGAGGTTGGCCTTCCTCGCAATCCAGGCAGTCAAGCCAAGATCACCATTCCCCACAGCACACAACATTCCACCGCTGCGCCATACGGTGGTCGCTGAAGCATGTCCGGGGGTTACGGTGACAGGAGACTGGCGGCGCCGACCAGTCCCCAGCTCAGGACCCTGGGGTCGCCAAGCCCGTACTCAGCAAATGAATGCTGAGCCCCTGGGGGCGCGAGTAGTATGCTTGCAACGACGCATCGCTAGTGAATAAGACAGACTGAGATTGAACTGGTTCATGTATTTGGACTTGCATCGTGTAATGTCATTTGTTATTACAGAAAGAAAGAAATTGCAATGAGTAAAGTAACTCACAGCGCTAGACTCTCAGTGCGGGTGAATAGTGCTACCACATGCAGTGATAGCATCTAAATTCATAAAAAGCTCCAGAATGTCATCCCCTTCGGATAAGGTTATTGTACAATGACCTTCAGTACTATTACCTGCGTAGATGTGTCCGAACAGGGTGTAACTCATTTGGCCTTAGCAACAAAAAATTCGAGGCTAACTATTATGGTTGATAACTACTAGTCCTGTAATGTACCACCCTAAGTGTGGTATTTAACTCGTATTAATTGCCCTTCGCAGACTTTAATAGCAATCCTCTCCCAAAACGGGTAACTCTAATTACAAGAATTTGGGTCGCTAGCCTCACTATAAAAAGTTCACCCCGTGAGACAATGGGAATCATTCTAAATGGAAATCACTGGCCCGTACGGCAGTTGCATATCCTACCATCCGTTCATAAGGATCGTCGAACCATTGCGTAACTAATGCAGAAATACAGATAAGTTTACATAAACCTAGCCCATCATCACACAAAGACTACGACACACACTGTGAATGAAATGCCGCCACTTAGAACATAAACAAGAAGAGACTAATTATTAAAGGAGGTGGTGGTGGTTGTTGGGATGTTTAAGGGGGACTAAACAGCTAAGATCATCAGTCCCCCATTCCAAACACAGGCGAGACATAAATGCACAAAGCAGGTAAAACACAAAGGGGAAGGAGACTCCCCCCCAGGCCCTAAAAGAACACAAATGCGGTAACGAACACTACAGACACGAAGACACCAGACAAAAAGAAACAGAACAAAAGAAGATGACCAGAGACTGGTTGACTGACCACGACAACAAAAAAGGGAAAGCATCAACCAACCGACTACACACTAAAATCTGCAACCAAATATGAGAGACTTGAGGGCAAGAGACACACAAAGGGAAAGGTGCAGGACCTCCCTAAATGGAACCATAAAAAAGACTACCATGCATAAAATTTAAAACATCATCAGCCATGGAGGCATTGTCACATATGACCAAAGGCAAAGTGCCCGGGAGATTAAAAGACTGCAGGAGGGTGCGCAGTCGGGGACACTCTAACAACATGTTGGCGACCGTCAGCCGGGACACACACCGACACAGGGGGGGATCCTCCTGACGCAGAAGATAGCTGTGCGTTAGGTAGGTATGGCCGATGCGGAGCCGACACAGGATGACAGAGTCCCTGTGAGAAGACCGCAGGGAGGAGCGCCACACATCGGTCGTCTCCTTGACAGCCCGCTGTTTATTAGTGGGTGTCTTGCCTCGTCACTCAGCAGACCACATCCCAAGCACCTTATGGTGCAACACCATCTGCTGATCGCGAGCCGTGAGGCCGATCTCCAAAGCTGGGGCGTCGATTGCCCCTTTGGCCAGCCTGTCAACACGTTCGTTCCCCGGGATGCCAACGTGACCTGGCGTCCAAACAAAGACCACTGAACGACCAGAGCGGGTAATGGTGGAAACAGACTCCCTAATAGAGGACACCAGGGGAGAAGAGGGATAGCAGCGGTCGATGGCCTGGAGGCTGCTCAGGGAGTCACTGCAGATGACGATGGACGTACCTGAGCAGGAACGCATATGCTCAAGAGCGCTCAATATGGCCACGAGCTCTGCAGTAAAAATACGGCAGCCAGCCAGCAAGGAGTGCTGTTCAACATGGGCAGTGTGAGCAAAAGCGTAGGCAGTGCGACCATCAACCAGGGAACCATCAGTGTAGACAGACTCACAAACTGGAAATGAGGCGAGGAGCGCAAGAAAACGGCGACGGAGGGCCACAGGCGGAATCGAGTCCTTGGGTCCCTGTGCCAAGTCCAGACGGACGGACGGCCAGGGCAAACACCAGGGAGGCGTAGGTGCACGGACCCGTAAGGGAGGCAGAAGGGGGAATGAGCCCAGTTCCGACAGCAGGGACTGGACGCAGACAGCTATGGAAAGCCCAGACCTAAGTCGCCGTTCGGGCAGATGGACGACCACGGCAGGGAAAAGCAGGCGATGATTGGGATGGCCAGGGGAGCAATGCACGTGGACAGCACAGTCGGCGAGCAGTCGATGGCGGCGAATCCGCAGCGGGGGAACCCCGGCCTCCACCAGTAGACTATCGATGGGGCTCGTACGGAAAGCGCCAGTTGCAAGCCAAACCCCATAGTGGTGTATTGGGTCTAACAACGTCAACACTGAGGGTGATGCAGACCCATACGCCAGGCTCCCATAATCAAGCCTGGACTGCACAAGGGCTCTGTACAATCGCAGCAGCGTGCAGCGATCTACACCCCAAGACGTGTGGCTAAGGCAGCGAAGGGCGTTGAGGTGCCGCCAGCATTTTTGCTTCAGCTGAGTAAGATGAGGAGCCCACGTCAGCCGGGCATCAAACACGAGTCCTAAGAAGCGGCAAGTGTCCACCACTTCAAGCAGGTGGCCGTCGAGGTAAAGTTCAGGATGAGGGTGGACCGTCCGACGCCTGCAGAAGTGCATAACTCGAGTCTTAGCTGCAGAGAACTGAAAACTGTGAGTCAGAGCCCATGATGCTGCCTTGCGAACGGCTACTTGCAGCCCGCGTTCGGCGACTCCCGTAGTCGTGGAGCTAAATGAGATGCAGAAGTCGTCGCATACAAAGAAGGAGACACCGACGACCCCACAGCTGCAGCCAGACCATTAATGGCCACTAGAAATAAGGAGACACTCAACACAGAGCCCTGCGGGACCACATTTTCCTGTATATAAGATGAACTAGAGGCGGCACCGACTTGCACCCGGAAAGAGCGGCGCAATAAAAAGGTTTGAAGAAAAGCCAGGAGTTGGCCATGAAGCCCCCACTAATGCAACGTGGCGAGGATGTGATGCCTCCATGTGGTGTCATACGCCTTCCGCAGATCGAAAATTACAGCAACGAGATGCTGACGTCGGCCAAAAGCCATACGAATAGCAGATTCCAGCCGCACCAAATTGTCCGTGGCAGACCGGCCCCGACGGAAGCCACCCTGGGACGGAGCGAGGAGACCGCGCGACTCAAGAACCCAACACAAACGCCGCCCCACCATACGTTCCAGCAATTTGCACAAAACGTACTTCCAGCATCACGTGTCGGGATTGTGGACGTCCTTCGCATCTTGATACTCCATGTGCTCCGCCTCCCATCTGTGTTAACTGTGGAGAACACCATTCCCCCTGCTCACTGGGCTGTCGGATCTTCCAGAAGGAAAGGAAGATAATGGAATATAAGACCCGGGACCGCCTGACCTACACCGAGGCAAGGCGGAAATATGAGCGGCTACATCCAGTGCCCATGACGTCTACCTATGCCGCTGCTGCAACACCAGTTCACTCTCAGCTCTGCCAGAATTCACCGGCCCCCTTGGTTGCGGGAGCACTTCACTCCCTGTTGCTCCTGCTCCATCTACTTCAGGAGCAACACCACCCCAACCACCGGGGACATCTGTTGCCCCTTCATGGCCGAAGAAGCGAGAGCCATCTTCGGATCCTCTCCCCCGGAAAGGGTCCCTTGGCGCCCTCCCATCCCAGGCCTTGCCCAGTGCCAAAGCGGACACCCGCAAGTTTGTCAAACAACCACCGGTCGCTGGTCGTAGGGCGTTACGGTCGTCTTCAGTCCCTGAGACTGACCCAGTGAGGCCCTCCCAGCCAGGCCCACCTAAGGCACAGCGCGCAAAGCAGTCGAAGAAAAAGGCTCCCAAGCATCCTGAAATTGCGGTGGCACCTGTCCTCCTGCAACCTTCTCCCTCTGCGTCCGAAGATGAGGTGGAGATTCTGGCTGCCGCTGAGGACCTGGATCTCGCCAGTCCCTCGGACGCAATACACTCCTGGAAATGGAAAAAAGAACACATTGACACCGGTGTGTCAGACCCACCATACTTGCTCCGGACACTGCGAGAGGGCTGTACAAGCAATGATCACACGCACGGCACAGCGGACACACCAGGAACCGCGGTGTTGGCCGTCGAATGGCTCTAGCTGCGCAGCATTTGTGCACCGCCGCCGTCAGTGTCAGCCAGTTTGCCGTGGCATACGGAGCTCCATCGCAGTCTTTAACACTGGTAGCATGCCGCGACAGCGTGGACGTGAACCGTATGTGCAGTTGACGGACTTTGAGCGAGGGCGTATAGTGGGCATGCGGGAGGCCGGGTGGACGTACCGCCGAATTGCTCAACACGTTGGGGTGTGAGGTCTCCACAGTACATCGATGTTGTCGCCAGTGGTCGGCGGAAGGTGCACGTGCCCGTCGACCTGGGACCGGACCGCAGCGACGCACGGATGCACGCCAAGACCGTAGGATCCTACGCAGTGCCGTAGGGGACCGCACCGCCACTTCCCAGCAAATTAGGGACACTGTTGCTCCTGGGGTATCGGCGAGGACCATTCGCAACCGTCTCCATGAAGCTGGGCTACGGTCCCGCACACCGTTAGGCCGTCTTCCGCTCACGCCCCAACATCGTGCAGCCCGCCTCCAGTGGTGTCGCGACAGGCGTGAATGGTGGGACGAATGGAGACGTGTCGTCTTCAGCGATGAGAGTCGCTTCTGAATTGGTGCCAATGATGGTCGTATGCTTGTTTGGCGCCGTGCAGGTGAGCGCCACAATCAGGACTGCATACGACCGAGGCACACAGGGCCAACACCCGGCATCATGGTGTGGGGAGCGATCTCCTACACTGGCCGTACACCACTGGTGATCGTCGAGGGGACACTGAATAGTGCACGGTACATCCAAACCGTCATCGAACCCATCGTGTTCTACCATTCCTAGACCGGCAAGGTTGGTTGGTTGGGTTAAAGATTAAAGGGACCAAACTACAAAGGTCATCGGTCCCTTGTTTCATAAAAACACAGAGCACAGGAAACTATCCACCATTCAAGCGAAGCACTAAAAGAAAAACTCCAGGGGAAAAAAAGCCCCATGGTCCATTGTAAGACAACATGGAAAACAGAGCACAGCAACAAAAACAACATAGAGAACAAAGGCAGAAGGAACGAAAGCTGCACAGCAGAGGACTGTGGCTGGCTGATCACGAAAATAATAGGATGAGCCAGCCACACTGCAACACGTTAAAACCTCCAGCCCAACAGCGTAGGGTGGAGTCGAATTACAACACAAATCTAATTAAAAGAGACAGCTCAAAAGAGGGTGATGTTACAAAGGGTAAATGGACCTATAAAAGCCACTTGCGCGAATAAAACTTAAAACCCGATCTGCCATAGAGACATTGTCACCTAAAAGGGATGATAAAGCACCCTGGAGATTAAAAGTTCGCCTGAGGACGGTGAAAAGAGGACAGTCCAGCAATATATGGGCCACCGTCATATGCACACCACAGCGACAATGAGGGGGGTCCTTTCGACGCAGCAGATGACCATGCGTCAGCCAAGAGTGGCCAATGCGGAGCCTACACAGAACAACAGAATCCCTGCAAGAGGCCCGCATGGAGGAACCCCACACAGTCGTTGTCTCCTTTACCTGCCGCAGCTTGTTGGGTGCAGACAGAGTGCGCCATTCGTCTGCCCACAACCCAAAGACCCAACGGTGCAAAATGGTTCTGAGATCAGTTTCCGGGAGGCCGATCTCCAATGGCAGTTTGCGGGTAGCCTCTTTGGCTAACTTGTCGGCGAGTTCGTTTCCCGCGATCCCAACGTGTCCCGGGGTCCATATGAACACCACCGAACGACCACGCTGTTCAAGAGCGTGGATGGACCCCTGGATGGCACCAACAATGGGATGGCGTGGGTAGCACTGGTCAAGAGGCTGCAGACTACTGAGCGAGTCACTGCAAATGACGAAGCACTCTCCAGTGCTGGTACGAATATGCTCAAGGGCACGAAAAATGGCTGTCAGTTCTGCGGTGTAAACACTGCAGCCTTCCGGCAAGGAGCGCTGGTCGACATAGTCCGCATGAGCATAAGCGTACCCCACACGGCCATCAACCATCGAGCCATCGGTATAGATAACCCCCGAGGCATGGTATGCGCCTAGGAGCGCAAGGAATTGGCGGCGCAAGACTGCAGGAGGAATTGAATCTTTCGGCCATTGGGAAAGTTCCAGCCGAAGCTGCGGCCGACGAATACACCAAGGTGGTGTATGTGGGCGGACCTGGAAAGCAGATGGGAGAGGCAAAAACTCGAGTTCATTAAGGAGCGACCAAACACGGGTCCCAATTGTATGGCCTGATCGTGGCCGCTGGTGTGGGATATGGACTTCCGCATTTTCGAAAAGGAGACGATAGTTATGGTGACGGGGAGAACAACGGACGTGGGCAGCATAGTTGGCTAAGAGTTGTTGACGCCGAATGTGGAGCGGAGGAACCCCAGCCTCAGCAAGTAGGCTATTAACAGGACTGGTGCGGAATGCTCCTGTCGCCTGTCGAACCCCACAGTGGTGAACGGGGTCCAGCAGTTGCAACGCTGAGTGCGACGCTGAGCCATACGTCACACTCCCATAATCCAGTCGGGACAGCACAAGGGCTTTGTAGAGCTGCAGCAGCGTGTTACGGTCTGCACCCCAAGTTGTGTTGCTTAGGCAGGGGAGGGCATTCAGATGCTGCCAGCACTGACGCTTGAGCTGACGAATATGTGGAAGCCAAGTAAGCCGGGCATCGAACAGCAATCCCAGAAAACGGTAAGTGTCAACAACCCTGAGCATGGCATCCTGAAGATAGAGCTCAGGGTGGGGATGGACAGTACGACGCCGACAAAAGTGCATAACACAGGTCTTCGCAGGAGAAAATTGAAACCCATGGGCTAGGGCCCACGCCTGCGCCTTGCGTATGGCTCCCTGCAACCGACGTTCTGCAACACTAATGGTGGAGGAGCTGAAAAAGATGCAGAAATCGTCAGCATATAACGTGGGTGAGACAGACGACCCTACTGCTGCTGCAAGGCCATTAATGGCCACAAGGAAAAGGGGCACGCTCAATACAGCGCCCTGTGGAACGCCGTTCTCCTGGATATGAAGTGAACTATGGGATGTGCCAATTAAAACGCGGAATGTCCGAATAGATAAAAACTTCTGAATAAAATGGGGAGAGAGCCCCGGAGACCCCACCCGTGCAACGTAGCGAGAATATGGTGATACCACGTCGTGTCATATGCTCTGGAGAGATCGAAAAAGACGGAGACGAGGTGTTGGCGCCTGGAAAAAGCAGTGCGGAGTGCAGACTCAAGAAAGACCAAAGTATCGGCAGTGGAACGGCCCTGACGGAAGCCACTCTGGCACGGAGCCAGAAGGCCCCGAGTCTCGAGTAGCCAACACAGCCGTCGACTCACCATGCGTTCCAAGAGCTTACACAGGGTATTTGTCAAGCTGATGGGCCAATAGCTATCCACATTAAGTGTGTCCTTACCAGGCTTCACCACCGGAATGACGGTACTCTCCCCCCACTGCGACGGAAAGACACCATCGCCCCATATGCGGTTGAAGATGGCAAGAACACACTGCTGACTGTCCGGGGAAAGGTGTTTGAGCATCTGATTGTGGATGCCATCTGGCCCAGAGGCTGTATCGGGGCACTGTGCCAGGGTGCTCTGCAGTTCCCACAAACTAAATGGGGCGTTATACGCCTCAGGGTGGCGAGAAGCAAAAGAAAGCCGTTTGCCTTCCTCCCGACGTTGGAGCGCGCGAAACGCGGGCGGGTAATTCCCCGACGCAGAGGCCCGAACATAGTGCTGAGCGAAATGCTCTGCGATTGCATCGGCATCGGTAGATACCGCCCCGTTGATGGTAAGCCCTGCGACACCTGTAGAGTGCTGCAATCCAAAGATGCGCCGAATCTTCATCCACACCTGGGAGGGTGAAGTACGGTAACCAATGGTGGAAACGTACCGCTCCCAGCACTCCTGTTTCCGCCTTTTGATGAGCCGCCGTACCTGAGCACGGAGACGTTTGAAAAAAATGAGTTTCTCCAAGGACGGGTGCCGCTTATGTCGCTGAAGAGCCCGCCGACGTTCTTTAATGGCTTCAGCGACCTCTGGAGACCACCAAGGCACTGACTTTCGCCGGGGGCACCCTAACGAACGAGGAATGGTACGTTCCGCAGCGGAAGCAATCGCTGCAGTCAGTGTCTCAACCGCCACATCGATGGTACCGTGGGGGAGAGAGTCAACAGTGGCAGCAGAGCAGAACGTGTCCCAGTTTGCCTTGCTAAATGCCCATCTAGGCGAGCGCGCAAAGGAGCGACGCTGTGGTAGTGAAAGGAAGATCGGAAAATGATCACTATCACACAAGTCCTCGTGGACTCTCCAGTGGACCGATGGTACAAGCCCTGGGCTGCACAACGACAGATCTATGGCCGAGAACGTGCCATGCCCCACACTGAAATGTGTGGCAGCGCCAGTGTTTAAGAGGCAGAGGACGAGTTGGGAGATGAGATTCTCGACCTCCCTGCCTCGGCCAGTAACCTTCGTTCCACCCCACAGGGGATTGTGGGCGTTAAAATCCCCCAGGAGAAGAAAAGGCGTGGGGAGATGGGCGACAAGTGCAGCCAATTCGGTCAGGGCGACTGTACCACCTGGAGGGAGATAAACACTGCAGACGGTTATGTCCTGGGTAGTCCTTACACGTACAGCCACAGCTTCCAATAACGTTTGAAGGGGCACAGGAGCACTATATACAGAGGTAAGGACATACATGCAGGCACCACCTGACACACAATTGTAAGTGCTACGGTTGCAGTAATAACCCCTGTATCCACGAAGGACAGGGGTCCGCATTGCCGGGAACCAGGTTTCCTGTAGGGCAATGCAGAAAGCAGGTGTCAGCCTTAGAAGCTGCCGTAGCTCAGGGAGATGGCTAAAATAACCACCACAATTCCACTGGAGGATTGTACAAAGCGTGTCCGGTAGGGGCATCCAGGCACTGAAAAGGCAAATTACTTGGCAGGTTCACATGCTGCCACCGACTGAGCGACGCACGTCACTACGGCCATCGTTTCTGAGGAGACGGCGAGATCCAGGTCATCAGGGGACGCAAAGAGCTCGACCTCGTCCTCAGAGGCTGAGCTGACAGGGAGCGTTGGTGCGGGAACCACTGGGTCCTTATCCTTCTTGGAGAGCTTCCTCTTCTCTCTCTTGTCTTTGGCAGGAGGGTTGGCATGCTGGGAGGGCTGTCCTGACGCATTGTCAGGAACAGAGGAAGAGCGTGAAGCCCTTCGACCAGCAGCTGGTGGCTTTTTCAGCCACTGGCTAGTGTCGTGTGAGACACTGGGGAAGTCCGTGGAAGGGACACCCCCAAGGGATCCCTTCCGAACAAGTGAGGCCGGAGGAGGCTGTTGCGTCTCTGGCTGAGCAGCCGGAGGGAGCTGTCGCCTCCCCAGCTGAGGAGCTGGAGAGGGCCGTCGCCGCTCCGGCTGAGAGGTGGGGACCAACGTCCCCGGTTGCTTGGGGCGCACCGCTCCCAAACTCGGTGTTTTGGGAGCAGTGGAAGAGAGAGCGGCCTGTCCCAGCGGTGGGGCAGACGTTACTTGATTTCTCTGAGGGCCAACAGAGAAGGGAGTCTGTGCAGGAGCTGGTGGCGGCAGTGTGACGGTAGCGTAACTCCTCAACATAAGTGTGGGGTTGAGTCGTTCTAATTTCTTCTTTGCCTCTTGGTAACTTAAATGGTCCAAGGTCTTAATTTCTTGTATCTTCCGTTCTCGTTGATAGACCGCGCAGTCTGGTGAGCAGGGAGAATGATGCTCCCCACAGTTAACGCAGGTGGGAGGCAGAGCACATGGAGCATTAGGATGCGGAGGTCGTCCACAATCACGACACGTGGGGCTGGAAGTGCACCAGGAGGACATGTGTCCCAATTTCCAGCACTGGAAGCATTGCATAGGGGGCGGGACATAGGGCTTGACATCGCACCGGTATATCATGACCTTGACTTTCTCAGCAAGCAGTCGCCCTCAAAGGCCAGGATGAAAGCACCGGTAGCGACCCTGTTATCCTTTGGCCCCCTAAAGACACGACGGACAAAGTGTACACCTCGTCGTGCCAGGTTCTCACGTAGCTCGTCATCAGACTGTAGCAGAAGATCTTTATGAAAAATAATCCCCTGGAGCAAATTTAACGACTTATGGGGAGTGACAGTAACGGGGATGTCACCAAGCTTCTCACAGGCGAGTAATGCCTGGGACTGCGCAGATGAAGCTGCTTGTATCAAAATGACCCCGCTCCTCGTTTTAGAAAGAGACGCCACTTCCCCAAACTTATCTTCGAGATTGTGCACGAAGAAAAGAGGCTTAGTCCCCAAAAACGAATCCCCGTCAGTTCTGCTGCATACAAGGAATCGTGGCGAATACGGCTCCTGTCTGTCTGCAGCCCTACGTTCCTCCCATGGTGTGGCTAGGGAAGGGAACGACTTCGGGTTATACGTCACAGCGTTAAATTCCACCTTACCACGCTTAGAGACATTGGCGGTCGGGCGACCACCAGATTGAGATTTCACCCGCTTCATTGCGGGGCATCCGCCCCGATGCCACCCACTCCGACCAGGAGCTCTCCCCACGGGCGCCACCCAGCCACAGCAAAGGCCACCTGGCAGGATGGCCATTGCCGGGAGTCCCGATGCCCCAGAGAGACGAGCATCTACTCCTTGGCTTACGTGGGGAGGAGTCAGCTCAGGCATCGGCAGTACGTTCCCTGTGTTGTCAGGGGGCTACAACCTAGAGGGTACATGACGGCCCCACCACAACGGGCTGGCTACCGTGCTGGATTTCGGGTGCCATGGGTAGTCCATAGTGATCGTTGGTGCTGGTGGTGACGCACTAAGGGCGGTACTTACACAATACATCAGGTGTCTATGCCCAAAATGAGGGATGGAGGGTGCAGGGACGACGCCAAGACGATCAAGAGTGCCAAGGTCGTAGGGCACAGAGGACTGATGGTGCACCACGTAAGGTGTCCTTTCCCAAAAGGCTCGTACTTCTGTGGAATTTGGAAAAGTGAAGGTCAAACCCGAATGGGGACCATCACATTAAGGCCAAAATGTTTGAGACTCCTTTTAGTCGCCTCTTACGACAGGCAGGAATACCGCGGGCCTATTCTTACCCCAGAACCCGCAGGGGGGAGACCGGCAAGGGAACTTGCTGTTCCAACAGGACAATGCACGTCCGAATGTATCCCGTGCCACCCAACGTGCTCTAGAAGGTGTAAGTCAACTACCCTGGCCAGCAAGATCTCCGGATCTGTCCCCCATTGAGCATGTTTGGGACTGGATGAAGCTTCGTCTCAAGCGGTCTGCATGTCCAGCACGAACGCTGGTCCAACTGAGGCGCCAGGTGGAAATGGCATGGCAAGCCATTCCACAGGACTACATCCAGCATCTCTACGATCGTCTCCATGGGAGAATAGCAGCCTGCATTGCTGCGAAAGGTGGATATACACTGTACTAGTGCCGACATTGTGCATGCTCTGTTGCCTGTGTCTATGTGCCTGTGGTTCTGTCAGTGTGATCATGTGATGTATCTGACCCCAGGAATGTGTTATTATAAGAACCGGGCAGCTTATGAAAGGGTGTCTGGTGGCGTCTGCATATATGTCCTTAAGTCTCTTCACAGCGAGTTTGTACCTCTACAAACAGCTTTAGAGGCTGTCGCTGTTCGGGTGTGGACACCACAGCCTATTACCGTCTGCAGTATTTACCTTCCACCGGATGGTGCTGTCGCGCAGCATGTCCTGGCTGCTCTGATCGAACAACTGCCGCCACCTTTCTTCTTGCTGGGCGATTTCAATGCCCACAGCCTCGGCCGCCGAAATGATTGACGTGGTTAACGCACGGACCACCTTGTCAATGTCACCCTATGGGGGAGTCTCAATGGTTGCCACGGAAGTAAAACCCGTCCAGTCAGCTCTGTGGAGAGCCCAGCGGGGCAGGCCCAGATAAATGACGCTGGGGCAGTGATAAATAGATGGGAAAATGGTCACTACCACACAGGCCAGGATGCACTCTCCAGTGGAGGGATGGGACAAGCCCGGGGCTGCAAAGAGAGAGATCGATGGCTGAGAAAGAGCCATGGGCCACACTGAAATGCGTGGGAGCACTGGTATTCAAGAGGCTAAGGTCGAGCTGAGCCAACACATGCTCCACGGCCCGACCGCGGTCATCGGAGGCAGTCCCACCCCATAGAGGGTTGTGTTCATTGAACTCGCCCAGAAGCAGCAAAGGTGGCGGGAGTTGAGCCAGCAGCGCAGCCAAGACATGTCGGTGGAGCTCCCCATCCGGAAGAATGTAAACAGAGCAAACAGTAATAGCCTGCGAGTGCTCAACCCTGGCAGCGACTGCCTCTAAAGGCGTCAGAAGGGGTACTGGCGAGCTACAGACAGAGTGGTGAACAAAAAGGCAAACCCCACCTGACGCTCGTTGACAGGCAGCGCGGTTCTTATAGTATCCCCGATAACCGCGAAGGGCGGGGGTCTGCATTGCCGGAAACCAAGTTTCAAGTTTCCTGCAGAGCAATGCAGAGAACACGGGAAGCACTCAGAGGCATCCGGAGCTTAGGCAGGTGGCGGAAATGACCGCCGCAGTTCCACTGGAGAATGGAAGCAGGAAGGGACTGGGAGGGCGTGAATGCGACTAAGAGCCAGACGGCGCCTCAGAGCCAACTGCCGCCATCGGGGGAGAGTCACCTGAGTCCATAGGAAAGGCCCCCAAGGGTTCCGTGAGGGCGAGATCCGCGGCACAGGCGAGGATCTCCACCTCTTCCCCGGAGCCAGGACTATGTACAGCAGACAGTACTGAAACCTCCGGAACGTCCTTCTTCTTGGACACATTCTGTACCTTCTTCTCACGTCGGCCCTTAGGGTGAGAGGGCTGGGAGAGCTTCTCTGAAGGAGCGTTGGAGGCTGACGACGACGCAGAAGCCCTACGACCAGCAGGTGGCGGAACCTTCAGCCACTGGCTGACATCCGGCTGGGTAGGAGAAGAAACGGAGGAAGGGAGAGCCCCGAGGGACCCCTTCCGCGAGAGAGGAACCGGCAGAGGCAACGTTGGCAGAGTAGGAGGGAGAGGGATCGAGCCCCCCCGTTTTGGAGGAGATGTCAGCGTGGGGGGAGCGACAGAAGAGGGTTTGCCCCCAACTGCTAAGGGGGCAACAGAGGAAGGCTTCCCCCAGGCACGATGGGGGCAAACAGAGATGCACGGCCCTGAGGGCCCACTGAAGGCGGCACAGATGAGGCGGCAACCGTCGCTCGCGTGGGCGACGATAACGTGGCTGCAGCATAAGACGTTCGAATGGAAGCAGGATACAACCTTTCATATTTCAGTTTTGCCTCTCTATAAGTAAGCCAGTCCAGGGTCTTAAATTCCATTATCTTCCGCTCCTTATGAAGAACGGGAAATCCGGCGAGCATGGAGAGTGGTGCTCCCCACAGTTGACACATACAGGCAGAGGCGCACATGGAGAATTGGGATGAGAGGGGCGTCCACAATCTCGACATGTAGCGCTGGATGGGCAACGGGAGGACATCTGCCCAAACTTCCAGCACTGGAAGCACCGCACCGGGGGAGGGATGTATGGCTTGACGTCGCAACGGTAAACCATTACCTTGACCTTCTCGGGCAAGACATCACCCTCGAAGGCCAAGATAAAGGCACCGGTGGCCACCCTGTTAGCCTTGTGCCCTCTATGTACAGGACGGACAAAATGTACACCACGTCGTTCCAAGTCGGCTCTCAGCTCGTCATCGGATTGTAACAAGAGGTCACAATGGTAAATAATCCCCTGGACCATATTTAAGCTACTGTGGGGAGTGACGGTAACAGGGACGTAACCCAGCTTATCACACAAGAGCAACGCTCGTGACTGGGCTGGGGAGGACGTCTTGAGGAGGATGGACCCATTCCTCATTTTAGACAAGCCAACACGTCTGTTTTAGCTGCCGGATATGAGGCAGCCAAGTCAACCGGGCATCGAAAACCACCCCCAAAAACCTGTGAGTCTCCACCACAGCAAGGAGTTCGTCGGCAAGATGAAGCCGCGGCTCAGGATGGACTGTTCGGCGCCGGCAGAAATGCATAACGCGGGTCTTGGCTGCCGAAAACTGAAACCCATGCGCTACAGCCCAAGACTGCGCCTTACGGATAGCACCCTGTAGCTGACGTTCAACAGCTGCAATGCCAGTAGAGCTGTAGTAAAGGCAGAAGTCGTCAGCATACAGGGAAGCGGAGACAGAATTTCCCACGGCCGCAGCAAGCCCGTTAATGGCTATTAAAAACAGACAGACACTTAAAACAGAGCCCTGTGGCACACCGTTCTCCTGGACGTGGGAGGAACTATACGAGGCCGCGACTTGCACGCGTAAGGTACGACACGACAGAAAATTGCGGATAAAGATCGGCAGAGGGCCCTGAAGACCCCATCCATGAAGCGTAGAAAGGAAGTGATGATGCCATGTCGTATCGCACGCCTTTCGCATGTCGAAAAAGACATCTACCAGGTGCTGACGGCGGGCAGAGGCAGTACGGATGGCCGACACCAGGCTCACCAGATTGTCGGTGGCGAAGCGGCCTTTACGGAACCCACCCTGAGACAGAGCCAGAAGGCCCCGAGACTCCAGTATACAATTCAAGCACCAGCTCACCATCCGTTCGAGCAACTTGTTAAGAACATTGGTGAGGCTAATGGAACGGTAGCTGTCGACCTCCAGAGGGTTCTTTCCAGGTTTCAAAACGGGGATGACAATGCTTTCCCGCCATTGCGACGGAAACTCCCCCTCGACCCAAAGACGGTTGTAATGGTCGAGGAGGCGTCACTGGCAGTCCACTGAAAGGTGTTTCAGCATCTGACAGTGGATGCCATCTGGCCCAGGAGTGGTACAGGGCAAGCGGCTAGGGCACTGCGAAATTCCCACTCACTGAATGGAGCGTTGTAAGATTCTGGGCTGTGGGTGCGAAACGTAAGGCTCCAACGTTCCATCCGCTCTTTAATGGAGCGGAAGGCCTGTGGGTAATTAGAAGAAGCGGAACTAAGAGCAAAATGCCCTGCCAAGCAGTTGGCAATTTCGTCGGAGTCTGTACAAACTGCTCCATTCAGTGAGAGCGCAGGGACGCTGACAGGGGTCCGATAGCCATAGAGGCGTCGGATGTTGGCCCAGACATGCGATGGAGAGACATGGAGGCCAATGGTGGACACATGCCACTCCCAGCACTCCTGCTTGCTTTGGCGGATAAGGCGGCAGACCCGTGCACGCAGCTATTTGGAGGTGATGAGGAGTTAAATTTAGGGATGTCGCTTGTGACGCTGTAGCGCCCGCCGGCGATCTTTAATCGATTCAGCGATCTCAGGCGACCACCAAGGCACAGTCCGCCGATGAGGGGACCCAGAGGAACGGGGAATGGTAGATTCAGCTGCAGTAAAGATGCCAGTGGTGACTGATTGAACCACCGCAGCAATGTCATCATTAGAGAGAAGCTCAATAGCGGCAATGGAGGAGAACAAGTCCCAGTCAGCCTTATTCATAGCCCTCCTGCTAGGGCGCCCAGAAGAGTGACGCTGTGGTAGTACAGGAAGATTGGAAAGTGGTCACTACGACACAGGTCGTCATGCACACTCCATTGGACAGATGGCAAGAGGCTAGGGCTACAGATCGAAAGGTCAATGGCGGAGTATGTGCCATGCGCCACACTGAAGTGTGTGAAGGCACCATCATTTAAAATCGAGAGATCGAGCTGCGACAATAAATGCTCAATGGTGGCGCGTCGACCTGTCACCACTGACCCACCCCACAGAGGGTTATGGGCGGTGAAGTCGCCCCGTAGCAAGAAAGGTGTCGGCAATTGGGCTATCACCACAGCCAGGACATCCTGCGAGACATCACCATCCGGTGGAAGGTAAAGACTGCAGACGGTAATGGCTTGCGGCTTCCACACCCTATCAGCGACAGCCTCTAAAGCTGTTTGTAGAGGGACAGACTCGCTGTGACGAGAGTTAAGGACATAGATGCAGACGCCACCAGACACCCTTTCATAAGCTGCCCGGTTCTTATAATAACCCCGATAGCCACGGAGGTCGGGTGTTCGCCTTGCTGGAAACCAAGTTTCCTGAAGAGCAATGCAGAAGAAAGGGTGAAGGCTGAAAAGTTGTCGGAGCTCAGCTAGATGGTGGAAAAAACCGCTGCAGTTCCACTGGAGGATGGTATTGTCCCTGTCTGAGAAATGCGCGACGGGACTTGGAAAGCAGATTACGCCGCTGGGTCACTTGCTGCCTCCAATTGAGCACCGGTGCTAGCGCTATCCATGGTGTCTGAGGGACCGGTGAGATCGAGGTTCTCAGCGGACTCCAGAATTTCCACCTCATCCTCAGACGCAGAGCTTGTAGGAAGCGGTGGGATGGGTGCCACTGCAATGTCGTTGGCCTTGGGGGACTTTCTTATTCTTCTGTTTCTCTCGCTGTGCCCTCGGTGGTTCAGGCTGGGAGGGCTTCACTGGGTCAGTCTCAGGGACAGACGTCGACCGTGAGGCCCTACGACCAGGGACCGGTGGTTGTTTGAGCCACTTGCGGCTGTCTGCTTTTGTACCGGTCGGAACTTGCGAAGGGAGGTCCACAAGGGACCCCTTCCTGGCGAGAGGAGCCGAAGAAGACTTACGCTTCTCTGGCTGGGAATGGGGAACTTATGTCCCCGATGGTTGGGGGGGGTGTTGCTCCTGAAGTAGATGGAGCAGGAGCAACAGTGAGTTTAGTGCCCCCCACCATCAGGGGGGCAGGTGTGGGACTGTGACTCTGAGAGCTGACTGGAGCGGATGGAACTGTAGCAGGAGTGACAGTTGCGGCATAAGAAGCTGTCATGCTCACTGGAAGAAGCTGATCATATATCCGCTTCACTTCAGTGTACGTCAGGTGGTCGAGAGTCTTGATTTCCATGATCTTCGCTCCTTCTGCAGAACCGGACAGTCTGGCGAGCAAGGCGGATGGTGTGCACCACTGTTCACACAGATTGGAGGCGGGGCACAGGGATGATCAGGATGGGAAGGTCGACCGCAATCGCGAAAGACGAGGTCGGAAGCACAGCGTGAAGACATATGGCCGAACTTCAAACACTTGAAGCACCGCATCAGGGGAGGTATATATGGCTTGACATCGCAACGGTACACCATCACCTTGACCTTCTCAGATAACGTGTCACCCTCGAAGGCCAAGATGAAAGCACCGGTGGCTACTTGACGAAACCTCGGATCCCGGTGGACGCGCTGGGCGAAATTTACACCTCGGCGCTCCAAGTTGGCGCGCAGCTCGTCATCGGACTGTAAAAGGAGATCCCTGTGGAAGATAATGCCCTGGACCATATTCAGCCTTTTATGGGGCGTGATAGTTACGGAGACATCCCCCAGCTTAGTACAAGCGAGCAAGGCCCGCGACTGGGCGGAGGATGCCGTTTTTATCAACACCGATCCGGACTGCATCTTGGACAAGCCCTCCACCTCTCCAAACTTGTCCTCTAAATGGTCTTCAAAATACTGAGGATTCACGGATATAAAGGATTCCCCATCACCTCTGGTACAGACAAGATACCTGGGCGAATACGTCTCACTTTCATTCTATGCCTTTCGTTCCTCCCATGGTGTGGAGAGGGAGGGGAACGATTTGGGGTCATAAACATTACCTTTAAATTAGGCCCTCGAACGCTTAGAGACTGATTGTGGCTGGCCACCAGCAAGAGAAGATGTGCCACGTTTCATTGCGTGTCATCCACCCTGATGCCACCTACTCCGACCAAGGGCCCTCCCCACGGGCGCCACCCAGCCACAGCAAAAGCCACCTGGCAGGATGGTCATTACCGGGAGTCCCGATGCCCCAGGGAGATGGGCATCTACTCCTTGGCATACGTGGGGAGTTAACGGCGCAGGCATCAGTAAAGCGATCCCTGAGTTGTCAGGGGCTACAACCGATAGGGTACATGGCGGCCCCACCACAACGGACTGGCTACCGTGCTGGATGTTAGGTGACATGTGGTCCATGGTCGCCGTCAGTGCAGAATGTGGCCCAGCACATTGTGGGGCAGAAAGTTCACACAGGAGCGTATCCATGCCCAAGAGATGTAGAGCGTTCAGGACTGCAACGCAACGACGAAGAAGCTGGCGAAAGTTCTCAACGCAGGGTGGACACAATGCACCAAGTAAGGCGCCCTTCCCCAATCGGCTCGCTCTTCGGAAAAATTTTGAGATATGGAGGTCAAACCCGACAGGGGACCATCACATAAGGCCGAAACGTTTGAGACTACTTTTAGTCGCCTCTTACGACAGGCAGGAATTCCGCGGGCCTATTCTTACCCCCGGACCCGGACGGGGAGTGACTGATGACCTAAGAAGTTAAGTTCCATAGTGCTCAGAGCCATTGTTTATACCGCATCCCATGAGGAGAGAGGGAATGCCGAAGAATTACCTCGATCCTCATGTCATCATGAGATATTTGTGATTTTTGGTATGACACTTACATAATGTTACTGGCATACTAAGTACATAAATTGAAATTACAGTTATAAACATATATCAGATATTTATCATTTTTCAAAATAAAATTCTTCACTCTTTGATCATCAGTCACTTCATTCCTTAATACTATTGCATACATTGGTTAAGGATCGGGACTCGTCTGGAGTTTAGGGTCTTCCTATAGTGCACATTCATTTTCTTTCTCCATCAAGAGACAGGATTATAATTCATTTTAGCAGTGTTCAGGAGTGCCGGTATTAATGGCTTTAAGGTCTGAGTAATCTGACAATCTACTTCTCACTCATCTTAACTTCAACTCATGAAAATTGCTTAATTTACGTATGAAAATGTAGTCACACAAGTGTGCAATTGTCTTTCCTCCAGTATGTACGATAGAGGTCATGGCTGTTAGCAGTTTAAAGTTTGGATTGCTTCGTCAGCCGCACGTCAGCCACTCTCAGCGGCTGCACAGTGTTGCTCCAATACTCAGTATCCGTTCGCGCTCAGGCTGTAACAGAACTGCCGGTCGTCGATCACCCCTTTCTTTCTTTCTTTCCCTTTATTTTTCTTATTTTTTTTTTTTTTTTTTTTTTTTTTTGTGAACTTCGTATCACGCGAGTGCATCGTTACACACACCTCGCGCGCGTTTTCCATCGGAGGAGCCGGACACTGAAGCTGCCTCCATACTTCCCTGTCAACTGCCTCCCGTGAGGCTTACAGGTAAGTGACGACGAATATTTTAGCTGTCGCTGCACCTAGAACAACACTGAACTTTGCGTTGCACCTATTGTCGTAGCCTTGACTTATTTTTACACTTGCAGTATAACACTACAACTAATACACACTGTACAGTTATTCTTACTATGCACGTCGCACTTTAGTGTGCATCTTCACACAGCATTCGTGCTCAGTTCCTTCGTCAATAGCGTTCATTTACAAAACAATCAAATTTGCAGGTTTCCTCCATTGGTACAGAAAGACTTATTTTCTACTATTTACAAAAGATCACTTACGAGCTAGTATTTACAATTACTGGTCACTCCTTTTGATAAGTCCAGTGAACAACTGCTTTATGAATGAACTCTTTATATCTCAAGGTTAACTTTCACTAGTGAACCTAAAAATATTCTTTCAAACTTTCTTTTAAGGGCTCGTCTCCTCATTATGAAAACTACAAATTTCGCAACACTTGTTCCATTTATTCTTTAGTGGACCCGAGATCATTTTCTACTGCCTCGTAGCATATCTACTACTTAACGAGTACCCATTTAACGCTGAATCTTTTCTTTTGTGCTTTCCTCTGTGCTTGGCAAAATTTTTATATTTGAGGGCAGACTGGATAACAATAGGTCTCCCTCTTCGCTTCATGTACTCAGCAATCCTTCTCTGTAAAAAAAAAAAAAAAAAAAAATAGGATAACGCGTATCTACCATTTTTCGCATGAATGGAATTACCCACATTTCACTGGGTTTACGCAACCTGTCCATAACAAACATTACCAAAGCTAGCGAAGCTCATCGAGCTACGTGTCTCATTTCTCATAAGCACTGCTTTGCCTCGAAGCACACGTGGCTTTTACAAGTCGACCCTTGGTCTGGGTTAATGAACAAGGATCAAAAGGAACGGGCACAAGGAAAATGGATTTCATAAGAGGAGTGTCTTAGGAGACATTTTTACAATGAAATCTGCATGTAAGTAAAATTATCATTATAAACATGGGCACATATATAAATTTTTAACATCTTTCATTACAGCATGCGTCGCTACTTCTTCATCTTACTCTGATTATAGTCAGTATTAAGTTTAAATATCACTGCATTGCTTGTTCTTTAGATTAGCCTTCAATTAGGGTATTGAATGGTCGCTAGATTACACTACAAAACTTCTGAAGATCTTAACTTGGACTTACTTATGATACAAGGGGCTTGCTGTGTGGTTACTTAGTACCTTGATTCTACTGAAATCAATTCGTCAGCTAACATTCCTCATATACTCTTTAGATTGGGCTCAGATCACAGGGAAACAGTTTACTTTCATAGCAATTAATGGCCTCGTGGAGTACTTACGCTACAGTCTTCGTGCTTCATTATTTCTATCTCTTTGTACTGTATTTCAACTAACTTAGTTTACAACAGCTTATTGTCTCCTTGCGTGAACACATGTGGGTTACCACTTGTTTTCTCATTTAACAGCACGCTTTAACTGAACTTCAAGCTAAGATATTTCCCCGACTCCTGTTCACTGTCTGGACGTTTTGAACATGTGCTTTTTTTAAGCAGGTAATTTGGGCGTTTACAACAGAACTTCAAGTACTTACATTACTAAAAATAAATCTATAAATCTTCTTGTACCTTGAGAGAAGTGCTTATTTACGCACCCTCCTCCATTTCTAACCTTTACATATTTATATAGCTCCGGGCAATCACCTCGCAAGCACTTTTTTTTTTTTTTTGTACGCTATCTTAAATTGAAATTCTTTCTGCAACCTTAATTTCCTGCATCAGATTGTTGAAGAAATATCAGTTCATGTTCATCACTATAAACAATTTTTCCACACTTAAAATTTAATAGTTAAAGTTTCCATGTCATGTAGCAACCGACACCATGTAGTCCGTGCGCTGTACAACACAATACTTATCATTAACAGTACACACAAGGAAATTTTCAGTACGCAAGAGGCAAGAAACCAAAACAGATTCTATCTGCAGTTGAGGCTGTGTCTGTAAAGTAACTCTGTGTTTCAATAGACCAATCGCACCCGATATGGAGCAACCCTGACTCGGCAATGATAAAAATTTTGAAACAGAAGACACCTGTTTGAAGAGACATGATGACATGACATTGATGTTTGCTCCTGTATTAACAATGGCTGTGACACGAATGTTGCCAATAGAAATCTTAATCGAAGCCTGGACCTGTTCATCACAAATGTCGTTAATGTCTTGAGCTTACCCGTCAGGTGCAAGGTCATCTCGTAAGTTGCTCTCATGGTCGTACCGAATCGCATTAACATACTCAGAACCAGAGGATTCGTTAGTGCCCCACTCAAACCCGCAGCGACCTCTAGGAGGCTGAAAGGCGCTGAATCAAATTTTCCGCAGGATGTTTAGTCTGTTTATCATTCATGGCCTTAAGTGTTTGTTCCGTTTGATATTGGTGCTGGTTATGTGGTACAAATGCCAGTGTAAAGGGGTCAAATCCACTGGGTGCATTCACTTGTGAATAGAATACTTGAGACGGCTGATGTCGCCCCATCTTTTGGTTACCGGCGAGACCATTTCCTTGTGGAGTAAAGTTCACATTTGGTGCCGTTTGAAAATTGTTCCGCGGTCCTCTATCCTGTGAAAAGTTGTTCTGATGTTGAGCTGGGTGACCTCCGCCTTGCCCATGCCACTTGCTATTTTTCCACCTATAACTTTGATTGTAGACTGGGCCATTTGAAAAATTACCACTCGTTTGTGAGAATTTCCATACTGCTAAGGCGTAGAATTAAAGGGCCGGTTTCCATACTGATGTTGTACCGAGTGGTTATAAATTGGCTGGTATCTCTGCTGATTACTGTAATTGGTTTTCTGCTTCCGCTTAAAGTTATTGCCGTTTGTGTTTTCATAACGTCTGGCAGGTTGGTACCAGCGATCGCGATCCTTCGGCGCATTGTTGTCCGCGTGCGATGCATTCTGCTGTCTGCCAGGGAAGAATTTTCCGCCGCCAACCTTGGAGCGCACATACTAGCTAACTAAATCTAAGGAATCCAGCACAGAAAGTAGTGCATCCGCGTCTTCTTCAGACACATTTACTAGTTTCTCTCTGATAGACAGAGGGAGTTTGCTTTTGAAAGTCGTAATTGCGTTCTTGGAAGTAATCGGAGAATCCCAGAATTTAATTTTTGCTAGATACGTCTCAAAGTATCGCCGGAGACTTCCATACTTCTCATTGAAAATACACCTCCTTCCTTAATCTCTGCTGTACCCCATTGGTCCAAAATTTTGCCAAAAACATTTTCTCAAACTCTTTATAATTCCTACACGTGTCTAACATTTCTGTTCCCTATAATGCTGCGTCACCGGAAATAAATCCAGTGACGAACTGAATACGCTGTCTCTCTGTCCAGCTTCTGGGTTCAAAATGGCTCTGAGCACTATGGGACTTAACTTCTAAGGTCATCAGTACCCTAGAACTTAGAACTACTTAAACCTAACCAACCTAAGGACCTCACACACATCCATGCCCGAGGCAGGATTCGAACCTGCGGCCGTAGCGTTCGCGCGGTTCCATACTGTAGCGCCATCCTGGCCGGCCAACTCCCGGGAAATAGGCCGGAAAAATTCTTTAGGAACACGATCGGGTGTTTGGTTGATTGGTTTGAGGATTAAAGCGACCAAACTGCATACGTCATCGGTCCCTTGTTTCATAAACACACAGAGCACAGTGAAACCATCCATTAGTCATTCGAAGCACAAGATAAAAATTCCAGGGGAAGAAAATCCCCAAGGTCAATTATAAAGAAACATGGAAAACGCAGCACAGCAACAAAAACAACAAAGAGAAGAAAGGCAGAAAGAATTAAAACTGTACAGCAGAGGATCGTGGCCGGCTGATCACGAATGTAATAGGATGAGCCAGCCACTCTGCAACACGTTAAAACCTCCAGCCTAAAAGATTAGGATGAAGTCGAATTACAACACAAAGCTAATTAAACGATACAGCTCAAAAGAGGGTGATGTGGTTGGTTGGTTGGTTGGGTTAAAGATTAAAGGGACCAAACTACAAAGGTCATCGGTCCCTTGTTTCATAAAAACACAGAGCACAGGGAAACTATCCACCAGTCAAGCGAAGCACTAAAAGAAAAACTCCGGGGGAAGAAAAGCCCCATGGTCCAGTGTAAGACAACACGGAAAACAGAGCACAGCAACAAAAACAACGTAGAGAACAAAGGCAGAAGGAACGAAAGCTGCACAGCAGAGGACTGTGGCTGGCTGATCACGAAAATAATAGGATGAGCCAGCCACACTGCAACATGTTAAAACCTCCAGCCCAACAGCGTAGAGTTGAGTCGAATTACAACACAAAACTAATTAAAAGAGACAGCTCAAAAGAGGGTGATGTTACAAGAGTTAAATGGACCTATAAAAGCCACTTGCGCGAATAAAACTTAAAACCCGATCTGCCATAGAGACATTGTCACCTAAAAGAGATGATAAAGCACCCTGGAGACTAAAAGTTCGCCTGAGGGCGGTTAAAAGAGGACAGTCCAACAATATATGGGCCACCGTCATATTCGCACCACAGTGACAATGAGGGGGGTCCTCTCGACGCAGCAGATGACCATGCGTCAGTCAAGAGTGGCCAATGCGGAGCCTACACAGAACAACAGAATCCCTGCGAGAGGCCAGCATGGAGGAACGCCACACAGTCGTTGTCTCCTTTACCTGCGGCAGCTTGTTGGGTGCAGACAGAGTGCGCCATTCGTCGCCCCACAACCCAAAGACCCGACGGTGCAAAACAGATCTGAGATCAGTTTCCAGGAGGACAATCTCCTACGGCAGTTTGCGGGTAGCCTCTTTGGCTAACTTGTCGGCGAGTTCGTTTCCCGCGATCCCAACGTGTCCCGGGGGCCATATGAACACCACTGAACGGCCACGTAGTTCAAGAGGTTGGTTGGTTGGGTTGAAGATTAAAGGGACCAAACTACAAAGGTCATCGGCCCCTTGTTTCACAAAAACACTGAGCAGAGTGAAATTATCCACCAGGCAGGCGAAGCACTAAAAGAAAAACTCCAGGGGAAGAAAAGCCCCATGGTCCATTGTAAGACAACACGGAAAACAGAGCACAGCAACAAAAACAACATAGAGAACAAAGGCAGAAGGAACGAAAGCTGCACAGCAGAGGACTGTGGCTGGCTGATCACGAAAATAATAGGATGAGCCAGCCACACTGCAACATGTTAAAACCTCCAGCCCAACAGCGTAGAGTTGAGTCGAATTACAACACAAAACTAATTAAAAGAGACAGCTCAAAAGAGGGTGATGTTACAAAAGTTAAATGGACCTATAAAAGCCACTTGCGCGAATAAAACTTAAAACCCGATCTGCCATAGAGACATTGTCACCTAAAAGAGATGATAAAGCACCCTGGAGATTAAAAGTTCGCCTGAGGGCGGTGAAAAGAGGACAGTCCAACAATATATGGGCCACCGTCAAATGCGCACCACAGCGACAATGAGGGGGGTCCTCTCGACGCAGCAGATGACCATGCGTCAGCCAAGAGTGACCAATTCGGAGCCTACACAGAACAACAGAATCCCTGCGAGAGGCCCGCATGGAGGAACCCCACACAGTCGTTGTCTCCTTTACCTGCCGCTGCTTGTTCGGTGCAGACAGAGTGCGCCATTCGTCTCCCCACAACCCAAAGACCCGACGGTGCAAAACGGTTCGGAGATCAGTTTCCGGGAGGCCGATCTCCAACGGCAGTTTGCGGGTAGCCTCTTTGGCTAACTTGTCGGCGCGTTCGTTTCCCGCGATCCCAACGTGTCCCAGGGTCCATATGAACACCACCGATCGACCACGCTGTTCAAGAGCGTGGATGGACCCCTGGATGGCACCAACAATGGGATGGCGTGGGTAGCACTGGTCAAGAGCCTGCAGACTACTGAGCGAGTCACTGCAAATGACGAAGGACTCTCCATTGCTGGTACGAATATGCTCAAGGGCACGAAAAATGGCTGTCAGTTCTGCGGTGTAAACACTGCAGCCTTCCGGCAAGGAGCGCTGGTCGACATAGTCCGCATGAGCATAAGCGTACCCCACACGGCCATCAACCATCGAGCCATCGGTATAGATAACCTCCGAGTCACGGGATGCGTCGAGGAGAGCAAGAAATTGGCGGCGCAAGACTGCAGGAGGAACTGAATCCTTTTGCCATTGGGAGAGGTCCAGCTGAAGCTGCGGCCGACGAATACACCAAGGTGGTGTATGTGGGCGGACCTGGAAAGCAGATGGAAGAGGCAAACACTCGAGTTCATTAAGGAGCGACCAAACACGGATCCCAAGTGTATGGCCTGATCGTGGCCGCTGGTGTGGGATATGGACTGCCGCATTTTCGAAAAGGAGACGATAGTTAGGGTGACGGGGCGAACAACGGACGTGGGCAGCACAGTTGGCTAACAGTTGTTGACGCCGAATACGAAGTGGAGGAACCCCAGCCTCAGCAAGGAGGCTATGAACAGGACTGGTGCGAAATGTTCCTGTCGCCTGTCGAACCCCACAGTGGTGAACGGGATCCAGCAGTTGCAACGCTGAGGGCGATGCTGAGCCATACGCCACACTCCCATAATCCAGTCGGGACAGCACAAGGGCTTTGTAGAGCTGCAGCAGCGTGTGACGATCTGCACCCCAAGTTGTGTTGCTTAGGCAGCGGAGGGCATTCAGATGCTGCCAGCACTGACGCTTGAGCTGAAGAATATGTGGAAGCCAAGTAAGCCGGGCATCGAACAGCAAACCCAGAAAACGGTAAGTGTCAACAACCCTGAGCATGGCATCCTGAAGACAGAGCTCAGGGTGGGGAAGGACAGTACGATGCCGACAAAAGTGCATAACACAAGTCTTCGCAGGAGAAAACTGAAACCCATGGGCTAGGGCCCACGCCTGCGCCTTGCGTGTGGCTCCCTGCAACCGACGTTCTGCAACACCAATGGCGGAGGAGCTGAAAAAGATGCAGAAATCGTCAGCATATAACGAGGGGGAGACAGACGACCCGACTGCTGCTGCAAGGCCATTAATGGCCACAAGGAAAAGGGGGCACACTCAATACAGAGCCCCGTGGAACGCCGTTCTCCTGGATATGAAGTGAACTATGGGATGTGCCAATTAAAACGCGGAATGTCCGAATAGATAAAAAATTCTGAATAAAAATGGGGAGAGAGCCCCGGAGACACCACCCATGCAACGTGGCGAGAATATGGTGCCGCCACGTCGTGTCATATGCTCTGGAGAGATCGAAAAAGACGGAGACGAGGTGTTGGCGCCTGGAAAAAGCAGTGCGGATTGCAGACTCAAGAAAGACCAAAGTATCGGCAGTGGAACGGCCCTGACGGAAGCCGCTCTGGCACAGAGCCAGAAGACCCCGAGACTCGAGTAGCCAACACAGCCGTCGACTCACCATGCGTTCCAAGAGCTTACACAGAGTATTTGTCAAGCTGATGGGCCGATAGCTATCCACATTATGTGGGTCCTTACCAGGCTTCAGCACCGGAATGATGGTACTCTCCCGCCACTGCGACGGAAAGACACCATCGCCCCATATGCGATTGAAGATGGCAAGAACACACCGCTGACAGTCCGGGGAAAGGTGTTTGAGCATCTGATTGTGGACGCCATCTGGCCCAGAGGCTGTATCGGGGCACTGTGCCAGGGCGCTCTGCAGTTCCCACAAACTAAATGGGGAGTTATACGCCTCTGGGTGGCGAGAAGCAAAAGAAAGCCGTTTGCCTTCCTCCCGACGTTGGAGCGCGCGAAACGCGGGCGGGTAATTCCCCGACACAGAGGCCCGAACATAGTGCTGAGCGAAATGCTCTGCGATTGCATCAACATCGGTAGATACCGCCCCGTTGATGGTAAGCCCTGCGACACCTGTAGAGTGCTGCAATCCAAAGATGTACCGAATCTTCATCCACACCTGGGAGGGTGAAGTACAGGAACCAATGGTGGAAACGTACCTCTCCCAGCACTCCTGTTTCCGCCTTTTGATGAGCCGCCGTGCCTGAGCACGGAGACGTTTGAAAAAAATGAGGTTCTCCAAAGACGGGTGCCGCTTATGTCGCTGAAAGCCCGCCGACGTTCTTCAATGGCGTCAGCGACCTCTGCAGACCACCAAGGCACCGACTTTCGCCGGGGGCACCCTAATGATCGAGGACTCGTACGTTCCGCAGCGGAAGCAATCGCTGCAGTCAGTGTCTCAACCGCCACATCGATGGTACCGTGGGGGAGAGAGTCAACAGTGGCAGCAGAGGAGAACGTTTCCCAGTTTGCCTTGCTAAATGCCCATCGAGGCAAGCGTTCATGGGAGCGACGCTGGGGTAGTGAAAGGAAGATGGGCAAATGGTCACTACCACACAAGTCGGCATGGACTCTCCAGTGGACCGATGGTACAAGCCCTGGGCTGCACAATGACAGATCTATGGCCGAGAACGTGCCATGCGCCACACTGAAATGTGTGGCGGCGCCATCGTTTAAGAAGCAGAGGTCGAGTTGGGAGATGAGATTCTCGACCTCTCTGTCTCGGCCAGTAACCTTCGTTCCACCCCACAGGGGATTGTGGGCGTTAAAATCCCCCAGGAGAAGAAAAGGCATGGGGAGTTGGACGACAAGTGCAGCCAAGTCGGTCAGGGAGACTGTACCACCTGGAGGGAGATAGACACTGCAGACGGTTATGTCCTGGATAGTCCTTACACGTACAGCCACAGCTTCCAATGATGTATGAAGGGGCACAGGAGCACTATATACAGAGGTAAGGACATACACGCAGGCTCCACCTGACACACAATGGTAAGTGCTCCGGTTGCAGTAATAACCGCTGTATCCATGAAGGACAGGGGTCCGCATTGCCGGGAACCAGGTTTCCTGGAGGGCAATGCAGAACACAGGGGTCAGGCTTAGAAGCTGTCGTAGCTCAGGGAGAGGGCTAAAATAACCGCCACAATTCCACTGGAGGATTGTACAAAGCGGGTCCTGTAGGGGCATTCACGTACGGAAAGGGCAAATTACTTTGCAGGGTCACATGCTGCCACCGACTGAGCGATGGACGTCACTACGGGCATCGCGCCTGAGGAGACGGTGAGATCCAGGTCATCAGGGGACGCAAAGAGCTCGACCTCGTCATCAGAGGCTGAGCTGATAGGGAGCGTTTGTGCGGGAACCACTGGGTCCTTATCCTTCTTGGAGAGCTTCCTCTTCTCTCTCTTGTCTTTGGGAGGAGGGTTATCATGCTGGGAGGGCTTTCCTGACGCATTGTCAGGAACAGAGGAAGAGGGTGAAGCCCTTCGACCAGCAGCTGGTGGCTTCTTCAGCCACTGGCTAGTGTCTTGTGAGACACTGGGGAAGTCCTTGGAAAGGACGCTCCCAAGGGATCCCTTCCGAACAAGTGAGGCCTCACACTTTGTCCTGGAGGAGGCTGTTGCGTCCCCGGCTGAGCAGCCGGAGGGAAATGTCGCTTCCCCGGCTGAGGAGCCGGAGAGGGCTGTCGCCGCTCCGGCTGAGAGGTGCTGACCAACGTCCCCGGTTGCTTGGGGCGCACTGCTCCCAAACTCGGTGTTTTGGGAGCAGTGGAAGAGAGAGCGGCCTGTCCCAGCGATGGGGCAGACGGTACCTGATTTCTCTGTGGGCCAACAGAGAACTCCTCAACATAGGTGTGGGGTTGAGTCGTTCTAATTTCTTCTTTGCCTCTTGGTAACTTAAACGGTCCAAGGTCTTAATTTCTTGTATCTTCCGCTTTCGTTGATAGACTGCACAGTCTGGTGAGCAGGGAGAATGATGCTCCCCACAGTTAACGCAGGTGGGAGACGGAGCACATGGAGCATTAGGATGTGGAGATCGTCCACAATCACGACACGTGGGGCTGGAAGTGCACCTGGAGGACATGTGTCCGAATTTCCAGCACTGGAAGCATCGCATAGGGGGCGGGACATAGGGCTTGACATCCCACCGGTATATCATGACCTTGACTTTCTCAGGCAAGCAGTCGCCCTCAAAGGCCAGGATGAAAGCACCGGTAGCGACCCTATTATCCTTCGGCCCCCTAAAGACACGACGGACAAAGTGTACACCTCGTCGTGCCAGGTTCTCACGTAGCTCGTCATCAGACTGTAGCAGATGGATCTTTATGAAAAATAATCCCCTGGACCAAATTTAAGGACTTATGGGGAGTGACAGTAATGGGGATGTCACCGAGCTTCTCACAGGCGAGTAATGCCTGGGACTGCGCAGATGAAGCTGCTTGTATCAAAATGGCCCCGCTCCTCATTTTGGAAAGAGACGCCACTTCCCCAAACTTATCTTCGAGATTGTGCACGAAGAAAAGAGGCTTAGTCCCCAAAAACGAATCCCCATCAGTTCTGCTGCATACAAGGTATCGTGGCGAATACGGCTCCTGTCTGTCTGCAGCCCTACATTCCTCCCATGGTGTGGCTAGGGAAGGGAACGACTTCGGGTTATACGTCACAGCGTTAAATTCCACCTTACCACGCTTAGAGACATTGGCGGTCGGGCGACCACCAGATTGAGATTTCACCCGCTTCATTGCGGGGCATATGCCCCGATGCCACCCACTCTGACCAGGGGCTCTCCCCACGGGCGCCACCCAGTCACAGCAAAGGCCACCTGGCAGGATGGCCATTGCCGGCAGTCTCGATGCCCCAGAGAGACGAGCATCTACTCCTTGGCTTACGTGGGGAGGTGTCAGCTCAGGCACCGGCAGTAAGATCCCTGTGTTGTCAGGGGGCTACAACCAAGAGGGTACATGACGACCCCACCACAACGGGCTGGCTACCGTGCTGGATTTTGGGTGCCATGGGTAGTCCATAGTGATCGTGGGTGCTGGTGGTGACGCACTAAGCGCGGTACTTACACAATACATCAGGTATCTATGCCCAAAATGAGGGATGGAGGGTGCAGGTACGACGCCAAAACGATCAACAGTGCCAAGGTCGAAGGGCACAGAGGACCGATGGTGCACCACGTAAGGTGTCCTTCCCCAAAAGGCTCGTACTTCTGTGGAATTTGGAAAAATGGAGGTCAAACCCTAATGGGGACCATCACATTAAGACCAAAACGTTTGAGACTCCTTTTGGTCGCCTTTTACGACAGGCAGGAATACCGCGGGCCTATTCTTACCCCCGAACCCGCAGGGGGTAAGGGTGATGCGAAAAAAATTTAAATTGACCTATAAAAGTCGCTTGTGCGAATAAAACTTAAAACCCGATCTGCCATAGAGACATTGTCACCTAAAAGACACGATAAATCACCCAAGAGGTTAAAAGTTTGCCTGAGGGCGGTTAAAAGAGGACTCTCCAACAATATATGGGCCACCGACATGGTTTCACCACAGCGACAATGAGGGGGGGTCCTCTCGACGCAGCAGATGACCATGCGTCAGCCAAGAGTGGCCAATGGAGAGCCTACACAGAACAACAGAATCCCTGCGAGAGGCCCGCATGGAGGAATCCCACACAGTCGTGGTCTCCTTGACTCGCCGCAGCTTGTTGGGGATAGACAGAGTGCGCCATTCGTCTGCCCACATCATAAAGACCCGACGGCGTAACACCGATCAGAGATCAGTTGCCATGAGGCCGATCTTCAACGGCAGTTTGCGGTTGGTTGGTTGGTTGGTTGGTTTGGGGGGATTAAAGGGACCAGACTGCTACGGTCATCGGTCTCTTTTTCCAAATACAAAGAACACCCACAGAGAATAGAAACGGGGAACAGAAGAGATCACACACGATACAGAGCAAGAGAAACTGAGACAAAGACAAGACAAAACGAACTAAAACCACACAGAGTGTGACGGTGGTTGGCCGACCATAGAAATAAAAAAGGAAAAGCCAACCACTTAGAAACACAATAACAAGCAGTTTAAAATCATAGGCCAAAGGCCAGAACCAACACAAAACAATAAAATAAAACAGAAACACTCAGAGTAAATGATAAAATCCCCCTGCCCGAATAAAACGTAAAACTAAGTCAGCCATAGTGGAGTCGTCTGTTAAAAGGGCAGGGAGCGTAGCAGGCAGCGCAAATGTCTGCCTGACCACAGCTAAAAGGGGGCAGGCCAGCAAAATGTGGGCCACTGTCAAAGCAGCCCCACAGCGACATAGTGGAGGGTCCTCCCGGCGCAGTAAATAACTGTGTGTCAGCCGGGAGTGGCCAATGCGGAGCCGGCAAAGAACTACTGAGTCCCTGCGAGTGGCTCGCAGGGATGACCGCCACACAGCCGTCGTCTCCTTGACAGCACGGAGTTTATTGCGCATTGTCAGTTCGCGCCATTCATCGTCCCATAGTGCCAAGATTTTGCGGCGGAAGACTGCCCGCAAATCAGTCTCTGGGAGGCCAACGTCCAGAGATGGCTTACTGGTGGCCTCTTTCGCCAGGCGGTCAACATGTTCGTTACCCGGGATACCGACATGACGGGGGGTCCACACAAAGACCACAGAGCGGCCGCAATCGGCGAGAGTATGCAGAGACTCTTGGATAGCCATCACCAGACGAGAACGAGGGAAACACTGGTCGAGAGCTCGTAAACCGCTCAGGGAATCGCTACAGATCACGAAGGACTCACCTGAGCAGGAGCGGATATACTCTAGGGCACGAAAGATGGCGACCAGTTCAGCAGTGTAAACGCTGCAGCCATCCGGCAAGGAACATTGTTCGGAATGGTCCCCTAGAGTGAGCGCATATCCGACACGACCAGCAACCATCGAACCGTCAGTGTAAACAACACCAGAGCCCTGATACGTGGCCAGGATGGAATAAAAGCGGCGGCGGAAGGCCTCTGGAGGGACTGAGTCCTTCGAGCCCTGTGCCAAGTCTAGCCGAAGGCAAGGCCGAGGAACGCACCACGGGGGTGTACGCAGAGGTGCCCGGAAAGGAGGTGGAACAGTGAAAACCTGAAGCCCAGAGAGAAGCTCTTTGACGCGGACCGCTATTGTACAACCAGACCGGGGCCGACGTTCTAGCATACGGACGACCAACCGCGGGAACAGGAGACGATAGTTTGGATGCCCGGGCGAGCTTAGAACATGGGCAGCATAAGCGGCCAGCAAACGTTGGCGTCGGAACCGCAGTGGAGGTACACCTGCCTCCACTAGTACGCTGTCCACAGGGCTGGTGCGGAAAGCACCAGTGGCAAGGCGTATTCCGCTGTGGAGAATTGGGTCCAGCACCCGTAACGCAGATGGGGATGCTGAGCCATAAGCCAGGCTCCCATAATCCAGACGGGACTGGATTAACGCCTGGTAGAGCCGCAACAGGGTAGAGCGGTCGGCGCCCCAGCGGGTGTGGCTCAAGCATCTCAGAGCGTTGAGATGCCGCCAACACGTCCGTTTAAGTTGCCGGAAATGAGGGAGCCAAGTCAACCGGGCATCGAAAACCACCCCCAAAAACCTGTGGGTCTGCACCACACCAAGGAGTTCGTCGGCAAGATAAAGCCGCGGCTCAGGATGGACTGTTCGGCGCCGGCAGAAATGCATAACGCGGGTCTTGGCTGCCGAAAACTGAAACCCATGCGCTACAGCCCAAGACTGCGCCTTACAGATAGCGCCCTGTAGCTGACGTTCAACAGCTGCAATGCCAGTAGAGCTGTAATAAAGGCAGAAGTCATCAGCATACAGGGAAGCGGAGACAGAATTTCCCACGGCCGCAGCAAGCCCGTTAATGGCTATTAAAAACAGACAGACACTTAAAACAGAGCCCTGTGGCACACCGTTCTCCTGGACGTGGGAGGAACTATACGAGGCCGCGACTTGCACGCGGAAGGTACGACACGACAGAAAATTGCGGATAAAAATCGGCAGAGGACCCCGAAGGCCCCATCCATGAAGCGTAGAAAGAATGTGATGACGCCATGTCGTATCGTACGCCTTCCGCATGTCGAAAAAGACAGCGACCAGGTGCTGACGACGGGCAAAGGCAGTACGGATGGCCGACTCCAGGCAGGAATACCGCGGGCCTATTCTAACCCCCGAACCCGCAGGGGGGGGGGGGGTTGCTTGGTTTGAGGATTAAAGGGACCAAACTGCAGAGGTCATCGGTCCCTTGTTTCATAAACACACAGAGCACAGGGAAACCAACCATTAGTCATTCGATGCACAAGATAAAAATTCCAGGGGAAGAAAATCCCCAAGGTCAATAATAAAGAAACATGGATAACGGAGCACAGCCACAAAAACAACACAGAGAAGAAAGGCAGAAGGAATTAAAACTGCACAAAAGAGGACTGTGGCTGGCTGATCACGAAAATAATAGGATGAGCCAGCCACTCTGCAACACGTTAAAACCTCCAGCCTAAAAGATTATGGTGGAGTCGATGAAGATGATGATGATTAGTGTTTAGGGCGCATAACAACGAGGTTATCAGCGCCCGTTCCCAAAAGTTCAATGCAGAGCCGAATCGTGAGAGAAGTGGTATTGTTCAAATTGCAAGTTTGGACACAGCACATCAAAACAGGGAGATAAAACTAAAAATAAAATAGCAGTACAAACAGGGAAAAATAATTAACGGTGGCTGAGTGACCACTTACAAATAATGGGTGACCAAACCACTGGACAGCACATTAATACTTAAATCCCAATATTTTGGGAAGAAGGCCAGACATCACACAAAAACGTAAAACTCTAGCGACACTCGCCTCATTATTAGTTAAAAGGGAGGGTATGTCTGGTGGGAAACTGAAATCTTCCCTCAAACCCGCATATAAAACACACTCAGTTAAAATATGCCGTATCGACAACTGTGTCCCACATGTCTGACACGTTGGTGGTTCCTCACGACGTAACAGAAAACCATGTGTCAAAGGACAATATCCTATTCTAAGCCGTGTAAGGGCTACATCCTCAGCGCGTCGTTGTCGGAAGGAGGTGAGCCACAGTCGGACAGAATCCTTCACTGCTCGCAACTTATTATCCCTCACGTCCAGCCACTGAGCCTCCCACCAACGCATGACCTTCCGTGGAGTCGAATTACAACACAAACAAAGTAAAAGATACAGCACAAAAGAGGGTGACGCAATAAAATTAGAGGGACCTATAAAAGCCACTTGCTCGAAGAAAATGTAAAACACGATCTGCCATAGACACATCGTCAGCTAAAAGACATGATAAATCACCCAGGAGCTTAAAAGTTCGCCTGAGGGCAGTTAACAGAGGACATTCCAACAATATATGGGCCACCGTCATGGTTTCACCACAGTGACAATGAGGGGGGTCCTCTCAACGCAGCAAATGAACATGCATCAGCCAAGAGTGACCAATGCAGAGCCTACAGAGAATAACAGAATCCCTGCGAGAGGCCCGCATGGAGGAACCCCACACAGTCGTGGTCTCCTTTACATGCAGCAGCTTGTTGGGTACAGACAGGGTGCGCCATTCGTCTGCCCACATCCCAAAGACCCGACGACGTAACACCGATCGGAGATCTGTTGCCGGGAGGTCGATATCGAACGGCAGTTTGCAGGCGGCTTCCTTAGCTAACTTGTCGGCGTGTTCATTTCATGCTATCCCAACGTGTCCTGGGGTCCATATGAACACCACTGAAGGTCCACGCTGTTCAAGAGCATGAACGGACTCCTGGATGGCAACAACAATGGGATGGCGTGGGTAGCACTGGTCAAGAGCCTGTGGACTACTGAGAGAGTCACTGCAAATGACAAAAGACTCGCCAGTGCTGGTACGAATACGCTCAAGGGCACGAAAAATGGCTGTTAGCCCTGCGGTGTAAACACTGCAGCCTTCCGGCAAGGAAAGCTGGTCTACATAGTCCGCATGTGCATAAGCGTACCCCACACGGCCATCAACCATCGAGCCATCTGTATAGATAGCCTCCGAGTCTCGGGATGCGTCGAGGAGAACAAGAAATTGGCGGCGCAAGACTGCAGGAGGAACTGAATTCTTTTGCCATTGTGAGAGTTCAAGCCAAAGTTGCGGCCGACGAATACACCAAGGTGGTGTATGTGGGTGGACCTGAAAAGCAGATGGAAGAGGCAAAGTCTCGAGTCCACTAAGGAGTGACCTAACACGGATCCCAATTTTATGGCCTGCCGCGGCCGCCGGTGTTTGGGTATGGACTGCTGCATTAGCGAAAAGGAGACGGTAGTTAGGGTGATGAGGCGAAAAATGGACATGAGCAGCATAGAGGGCTAACAGCTGTTGACGCCGAACGCGAAGCGGAGGAACGCCAGCCTCGGCAAGAAGGCTATTAACAGGACTGGTGCGGAATGCTCCTCTCGCCTGTCGAAGCCCACAGTGGTGAACGGGATCCAGCAGTTGCAACGCTGAGGGCGATGCTGAGCCATATGCCACACTCCCGTAATCCAGTCGGGACAGCACGAGGGCTTTGTAGAGCTGCAGCAGCGTGTTACGATCTGCACCCCAAGTGGTGTTGCTCAGGCAGCGGAGGGCATTCAGATGCTGCCAGCACTGACGCTTGAGCTGACGAATATGTGGAAGCCAAGTAAGCCGGGGATCGTACAGCAGTCCCAGAAAACGGTAAGTGTCAACAACCCTGAGCATGGCATCCTGAAGATACAGCTCAGGCTGGGGATGGGCAGTTGGACGCCGACAAAAGTGCGTAACACAAGTCTTCGCAGGAGAAAATTGACACCCATGGGCTAGGGCCCCCGCCTGCGCCTTGTGTATGGCTCCCTGCAACCGACGTTCTGCAACACCAATGGTTAAGGAGCTGAAAAAGATGCAGAAATCGTCAGCATATAACGTGGGTGAGATAGACGACCCTACTGCTGCTGCAAGGCCATTAATGGCCACAAGGAAAAGGGGCAAGCTCAATACAGCGCCTTGTGGAATGCCGTTCTCCTGGATATGAAGTGAACTATGGGATGTGCCAATTAAAACGCGGAATGTTCGAACAGATAAAAATTTCTGAATAAAAATAAGGAGAGAGCCCCGGAGACCCCACCCATGCAGCGTGGCGAGAATATGGTGCCGCCACGTCGTGTCATATGCTCTGGAGAGATCGAAAAAGACAGAGACAAGGTGTTGGAGATTGGAAAAAGCAGTGCGGATTGCAGACTCAAGGAAGACCAAAGTATCGGCGGTGGAACGGCCCTGACGGAAGCCGCTCTGGCACGGAGTCAGAAGACCCCGAGTCTCGAGTAGCCAACACAGCCGTCGACTCACCATGCGTTCCAGTTGCTTGCACAGAGTGTTTGTCAAGCTGATGGGCCGATAGCTATCCACATTAAGTGGGTCCTTACCAGGCTTCAGCACTGGAACGATGGTACTCTCTCGCCACTGCGACAGAAAGACACCATCGCCCCACAGGCGGTTGCAGATGGCAAGAACACACCGCTGACAGTCCGGGGACAGGTGTTTGAGCATCTGATTGTGGATGCCATCTGGCCCAGAGGCTGTATCGGGGCACTGTGCCTGGGCGCTTTGGAGTTCCCACAAACTAAATGGGGCGTTATACGCCTCTGGGTGGCGAGAAGCAAAAGAAAGCCGTTTGCATCCCTCCCGGCGTTTTAGCGCGCGAAACGCGGGCGGATAATTCCCTGACGCAGAGGCCCGAACATAGTGCTGTGCGAAATGCTTGGCGATTGCATCGGCATCGGTGGATAGCGCCCCGTTGATGGTAAGCCCTGGGACACCTGTAGAGTGCTGCAATCCAAAGATGCGCCGAATCTTCATCCACACCTGGGAGGGTGAAGTACTGGAACCGATGGTGGAAAAGTACCTCTCCCAGAACTCCTGTTTCCGCCTCTTGATGAGCCGCCATGCCTGAGCACGGAGACGTTTGAAGAAAATAAGGTTCTCCAGAGACGGGTGCCGCTTATGTCGCTGAAGAGCCCGCCGCCGTTCTTTAATGGCTTCAGCGACCTCCGGAGGCCACCAAGGCACTGACTTTCGCCAGGGGCACCCTACCAAACGAGGAATCGTACGTTCCGCAGCGGAAACAATCGCTGCAATCAGTGTCTCAACCGCGACATCGATGGTACCGTGGGGGAGAGATTCAACAGTGGCAGCAGAGGAGAACGTTTCCCAGTTTGCCTTGCTAAATGCCCATCTAGGCAGGCGTTCGTGGGATCGGCGCTGGGGTAGTATAAGAAAGATGGGAAAATGGTCACTATTACACAAGTCTACATGGACTCTCCAGTGGACCGATGGTACAAGCCCTGGGCTGCACAACGACAGATCTATGGCCGAGAACGTGCCATGCGCCACGCTGAAATGCGTGGCAGCGCCAGTGTTTAAGAGGCAGAGGTCGAGTTGGGAGATGAGATTCTCGACATCTCTGCCTCGTCCAGTAACCTTCGTTCCACCCCACAGGGGATTGTGGGCGTTAAAATCCCCTAGGAGAAGAAAAGGTGTGGGGAGTTGGGTGACAAGTGTAGCCAATTCGGTCAGGAATACTGTACCACCTGGTGGGAGATAGACACTGCAGACGGTTATGGCCTGGGTAGTCCTTACGCGGACAGCCACAGCTTCCAATGATGTTTGAAGGGGCACAGAAGCACTATATACAGAGGTAAGGACATAAACGCAGGCTCCACCTGTGCTACGGTTGCAGTAATAACCCCTGTATCCACGGAGGACAGGGGTCCGCATTGCCGGGAACCAGGTTTCCTGGAGGGCAATGCAGAAAGCAGGTGTCATGCGTAGAGGCTGTCGTAGCTCAGGGAGATGGCTAAAATAACTGCCACAATTCCACTGGAGGATTGTACAAAGCGTGTCCTGTAGGGGCATTAAGGTACTGAAAAAGCAAATTACTTCACAGAGTCACATGCTGCCACCGACTGAGTGACTGACGTCGCAACTGCCATTGTTTCTGAGACGGCGAGATCGAGGTCATCAGGGACGCAAATAGCTCGACCTCATTTTCAGAGGCTGAGCTGACAGGAAGTGTTGGCGCGGGTAACACTGGGTCCTGAGGCTTCTTAGAGACCTTCCTCTTCTCTCTCTTGTCTTTGGGAGGAGGGTTCGAATGTTGGGAGGGCTTTCCTGATGCATTGTCAGGAACAGAGGAAGAGCGTGGAGCCCTTCGACCAGCAGCTGGTGGCTTCCTCAGTTACTGGCTAGCGTCTTGCGAGACACTGGTAAAATCCTTGGTAGGGGCTCCCCCAAGGGACCCCTTCCGAACGAGTGAGGCCTGAGGAGGCTGTGGCCTCTCTGGCTCTCTGGCTGAGCAGCCGGAGGAGGCTGTTGCTTCTCCAGCTGAGGAGCCGGAAGAGGCTCTTGCCTCTCCGGCTGAGCAGCCGGAGGAGGCTGGTGCCTCTCCGGCTGAGAGGTGGGGATGGATGTCCCCAGTTGTTTGGGGTCCACTGCTCCCAAACCGGGTGATTTGGGAGCAGTGGAAAAGAGTGTGGCCCCTGCCAGCGGTGGGGCAGGCGTAACTTTATTGTTCTGTGGGCCAACTGAGAAGGGAGTATTTGCAGGAACTGGTGGTGGCAGAGTTGCAGCAGCATAACTCCGGAACATAGATGTTGGATTGAGCCATTCTAGCTTCTTTCTTGCCTCTTGGTAAGTTAAACGGTCCAGGGTCTTAATTTCTTGTATCTTCCACTCTCTTCGGTAGACTGCACAGTCTGGCGAGCAGGGAGAATGATGCTCCCCACAGTTAACACAGGTGGGAGGAGGAGCACACGGAGCATTAGGATGTAAAGGTCGTCCACAATCTCGACATGTGGGGCTGGCAGTGCATATGGAGGACATATGTCCGAACTTCCAGCATTGGAAGCATTGCATAGGGGGCAGGACATAGGGCTTGACATCGCACCGGTAGATCATGACCTTGACCTTCTCAGGCAAGCAGTCACCCTCAAAGGCCAGGATGCAGGCACCGGTAGCGACCCTATTATCCTTGGGCCTCCTGAAGATACGACGAACAAAGTGCACACCTCGTCATGCCGGGTTCTTCCGTAGCTCGTCATCAGACTGTAGCAGAAGATCTTTATGAAAGATAATCCCCTGGACCAAATTTAAGGACTTATGTGGAGTGACTTTAACGGGGATGTCACTGAGCTTCTCACAGGCGAGTAACGCCCATGACTGTGCAGATGTAACTGCTTGTATCAAAATAGCCCCGCTCCTCATTTTGGAAACAGATGATACGTCCCGATACTTATCTTCAAGATGGTGAACAAAGAAGAGAGGCTTAGTCCCCAAAAACGAATCCCCATTGGTTCTGCTGCACACAAGGTATCGCGGTGAATATGGCTCCTGTCTGTCCACAGGCCTTCGTTCCTCCCATGGCGTGGCTAGGGAAGGGAATGATTTGGGGTTATATGTCACAGCATTAAATTCTGTCTTACCGCGCTTAGAGACGTTGGCGGTCGTGCGACCACCAGATTGAGACTTCACCCGCTTCATTGCGGGGCGTCCGCCCCAATGCCCCCCACTCAGACCAGGGGCTCTCCCCACGGGCGCCACCCAGCCACAGCAAAAGCCACCTGGCAGGATGGCCGTTGCTGGGAGTCCTGATGCCCCAGAGAGACGAGCATCTACTGCTTGGCTTACGTGGGGATGTGTCAGCTCAGACATCGGCAGTACGATCCCTGTGTTGTCAGGGGGCTACAACCTAGAGGGTACATGACGACCCCACCACAACAGGCTGGCTACCGTGCTGGATTCTGGGTGCCATGGGTAGTCCATAGTGATCGTGGGTGCACATGGTGACGCACTAAGGGCGTAACTTACACAATCCATCAGCTCTGTAAGCCCAAAATGAGAGATGGAGGGTGCAGTTACGACGCCAAGACGATAACGAGTGCCAAAGTCTTAGGACACAGAGGACTCATGGTGCACCATGTAAGGTGTCCTTCCGCAAAAGGCTCGTACTTCTGTTGAATTTGGAAAAATGGAGGTCAAACCCTAATGGGGACCATCACAGTAAAGGCCGAAACAGTTGAGACTCCTTTTAGTCGACTCTTACGACAGGCAGGAATACCGTGGACCTATTCTAACTCCCGAACCCGCAGGGGGCCCGGTCTTGAAGTTACTGTTATGACGTAACAATTTCCTAAGGGACCAGAAAGTTCTTAAGGGCGCAGAACCAATTGTAACATCACACAAAAGGTAAATTCAGTATTAAAGCTGATGCAACAAGACGATAAAACAGATTGTTTCTGTCAATGTAACACGCACATTGGTCTGCTGATCTTGGTGTCTGTAAACTTAGCAAAAATGCATAACTAAAATGAAAATAATGCTGAGGAGAATATAGGAATGAGCACTGCTAAATGATTCAAAATTTTCAGAACAAATATTTATTGTAACTAACACATATATCGTACCTTATGCTTAGTACTACAATGACGGTAGATTTTTATGTCTGTCTCATGTCCATTGTGCGCTCTTTTATATAGCCATTGTCCTCTTGAGACGCTCGTGCGACGTCACAATAAGTTATAGTAGTTCTTCTTTTTACACTTCATTCAAACTTAGGCGGAACACGTTTTTCTTTATTTAGTAAAAAATTAGATCAAAGCGCCACAAATCTTAAAGAAAAATAGTGCAAGTGTTTAGCGCTCAAGGCTTCATTCGTTCTCCAGCGAACAAACTAGTGAAGGATCGCGATGCGACGCCTTATTATACATTAATCATTCTTTATAAACAAGTATTTGCCTTCGGGCTGAAAGTATTAAGTATTTGCTGTTTTAATGAAGCCAAAAATAGCGAATATCACATGGTCTGTGCAATCTAAAGTACCAAGTGATTTTAATTAATGTGCAGCTACTCACGAAGGCCCAATGTGGGCTGCAGTTAGCGAAACTCGGTACATATTTCAAGGCGTTAATGCGGAACGTACAGAAATTAGTGACCACCAGGTGCAGATCTGGTGCTGGGCGCTGTTTCTATGACAGTATAACATACAGTCATAACATTAGTGAGCAATATGGCTATCTAGAAGACAGACCATGGTCTGTTATTGAAACTGTTCTATGTAAACGACATCTAGCACTCTTCACAGAACGTGGGGGTTGGAGGTATGACTGCTCTAAAAGGGAGGATAGGTGGTGATCTCTATGGCATATGTGCCGAAAGAGCCAAATGCTGGTGTGTGCACAGCTCTTTCGGAGCCCACCGTATCCATACATTGTTGAACATTGAGCTCCAAAGGAAACTATCCTACGTGTTCAGATGTTGACTCAACAACATCGTCAATTACGATTAGTGCGGGCACGGGACCGTTGAGATTCGACCGCCGGTCAGTATAGAAACCTTGTGAGGTGCCGGGGCAAGCAGTGTATTTAACACTAAATTCTTCTAGAATCTACATATGTAAATGATGCTCTAAGCCCCTCCCCCCTATTCTAACTCCGACTTTTGCTGTTGCACATGGATTAAAAAATATACGCGAACTGACTGTAATCAACCCTGCAAGTGGAGTAGAAAAGAGTTTGGCACCTGCAATAATTTAATTTGATGAATGAGTTAAATAAAGGAAGGTTTCACTACCGTAGTGAGAAATGATGGGTTGCTCTACCGATTAACAGATTGAAAGTTCTGTCCAAAATAACAATATGATTTATTAAGACTAAACACAAAATAATAAACAAAAACACATGAAACATTTATAATACATCAAATTGGCTCAAATTGGATACTCAAACAAACGCTGTGAAGGTGAAGTTGTCCCCAAACTAGATTGTGAGGTTTATGACGAAGTGGTATGTGGAGCCAATTCCTTGCCACTCAAATCTTAAGAGAGACACACAGCTAACCCAACATTAATTGCTGCTACTCAAGACAGATCCAAGTTAGAAAAAGACGAACAGGCGCGCTCTGCTGAGCTCTGATTATCACCTAGGAAAATCCCTATCTGCCGGTGCTGCAGACATAAATTACCAAACTGTCTTCTTAACTGCCTGAACACGATCTGGCGTACTGGAGGCGATGGCTGGTTGCTTCGACGTCCTGGACCGAAAGGCGAGAGCCGACTATCATGAGCACCCGTACAAGCCGAACACACAACATTCCCGCCCCCACGACAGTGGCCGTGGTTAAACGTTCCAATCAGCAACTCGAAAACCGGCGGAAAATTCCACTCCATTGCCAGAGCACTACCATTCCACCAATGGAGATTCTTGGCGCCAATTTCTGCGCTGATTTTGCTACGTCACGGAGCTATGCCCTGAGCAAGCCAATCACAGTTACTATTTTGCAGAGAGCGCGGGAATTTTCCCGCCACAACTGCCTGGGTACACAAGTCATTCACACGCCTCGCTGGTAGCCCGCCAGAAAGTGTTTCCGCTAAGATTCTGCGAAGTAACGAAACCTCTAGCCCAGCCGCTTCTTCAGACCCCTCCGGGCGTGTCTTTTGACAATGTCGGTGTCTGCAAAGAATTCACTCGACTTCCTCACACCTGTCGGCTTAACCCTTTCCAGATCAGCGGAGCCCGCTTGTCACCGGACCACCCGGGTGACGAGAGACGCTGCGTGGGATGTCCGCGTGTGATGGAATAGCGACTTTTCACTGCATGCAATTAGAGAGGAAAATCGTAAGATAGAAATATGAGAGGGGGCTCATGCCACCTCTCAACCTGTGGGCTCGTCTGGTAAATCACTAGGTTGATCGTCCTCTCCACAAACGCTGAAACGCTGTAATCGAGGGGAACGTCGGCTCGAAACGTGCAGTGCTACTCTGAAGCAGACTGGTGGGAGCAGTATTATGTTATGGGAGAAATTTTCCTGCGCTTGCGTGGAACCTGTGGTGGTAATCGAAGACACGCTGAAAGCTGCGAACCACCTGCATCCTTTCATGCTTAATTTCCTCCCTGACTGCGATGGCATCTTTCAGCGGTATAACTGTCCGTCTCTCGGAGCCAGAATCGAACTACAGAGATTTGAGGTGCATTATAGTGAACTCACGAGACCAAATGCACCTGTCGGCTCGTCTGGTAAATCAGACCAATCTGGGTACGCAAATCAGTGGTCCGTTATTTAGGCGAGTTACATGGCATGTGCGTGGACATCTAATGCTCCATACCTCCACAAACCTACCAACAAACTGTCGGATCCCTGATGCTCAGAATCTGAAGTATATTTCGTTTCAAAGACGGACAAACTAGATATTAAGCAGGTGAAGGAAACGTTATAGATCGATTATGGAGGGAAGTGGCAAGCATAAAAATTGTGGGGGGAGAGCAGAGGATAAATATAGTAAATGGATTCAGCCTGATGTAGGTTACAGTAGCAAAGCGCAGATGAAGAGGCTGGTTCCGGATAGAGTAGAGTGACAGATTGCATCAAACCAGTCTTCCGAAGACTGAAGACAACAACAACAACAACAACATAGGAAAGCCAAAGAACTGGGTTACTAGTTGCTTCAGACCCGCCAGTATTTCGCACATGTCGACGGAGGAATATTATCGTCGAGAACCGGATTATGCACAGCTGAAGATAATGTAAGAGTTGTAATGGTAACTATAATTCAAGAGCAGGCATTCACAGAGGTCCTGCGTGGGCTGTAATTATAGTATGACAGCGAAACTTGGTAGATATGCTAATGCGTTAATGTGCAACCGATTTATGCTGGAACAAAAATTTGTTACAATTTTTCCCACTAGGTCTATATGTGCCGCTGTGAACGCAAGAAAGACGAATGGGAACGTTTCCATATGTAATGGATTACGCACGGTCATGGGCAGAAAAGGTCAAACAAATGATAAAGGCCCTCTGGGTGTATTCCGTTCAAAGAAAAACCGACTGACAACGAAGATGCTTGTGAATACACAACACACGGTCACACTGGAAAGTGCAATGACTTTTCGTGCACAACTCGAGGTTTAACAGCTCTCCAAATTCGGCACTATTGTGCACTCAAACCTGTAGTGTAACATGTGGTTCGTCGCCTTACAGAATACTGCCCGGCCACATGTCATCAACTTCATTCCGTGCCAGAAACCGAAGAGAAAATTGTAAGTGTTGCTGCTGATCAGGAGGTTTCAGTTGCTGCACCGTCTGGATCTTATACGGTTACCAATGTAAAATAGACCGCAAAACTTTCCTTTCTGTTGACTATGGGATGGGCAGCTCTGGTGACGCTGCACGAGCACTGGCCGGGACACGTGCTGCATGGTCAGGTCACAGCAACACCAACTTCGTCAATATCTTCCGGCTTCCTCCCCCAGCTGCCGCACCAAGCTCAACCGTGTTTTCGAATTTCTTTATCATCTTCTTTACACCGTTTCATGAAATACTCGATACTCTTTCAATGCAGCAGTTTTACTCCCCTCGCTTCCCTCCAGCACTAAATTGGTGAGCCCTTGATGCCTCATAACGTGTCCTAACAACCGATCCCCTCCTCTAGTTAACTTGTGCCGCAAAATTCTCTTCTCACCAATTCTATTGAAAACCTCCTCATTAGTTACGTGATGTCCCATTTAATCTTTAGCACTCTTCTATAGCATCACATTTCGAAAGCTTCTATTCTCTGTCTACACTGTTAATCGTCCGTGTTTCACTTACATACATGGCTAGACTCCATACAAATACTTTTAGAAAAGACTTCCTAATACTTAAATCTACCCGATGTTAACAAGTTTCTCTTCTTCAGAAACGCTTTCCTTGCCATAGCCAGTCTACATTTTATGTTATTTTGCTCCCCAAATTGCAAAACCTATTTACTGTTTTAAGTGTCATGTCGTAATCTAATTCCTTCAGCATCACCTGATTTAATTCCATTACATCCCATTGTCTTCACTCTGCTTTTGTTGGTGATCTTCTTATATCCTCCTTTCAAGACAATGTCAATTCCATTCAGCTGATCTTCCAGGTCCTTTGGTGTCTCTGACAAAATTACAATGCCGTCGGCAATCCTCAGAGATTTTATTTCTTCTCCACGGATTTTAATTCCTACTCCAAATTTTTATTTAGTTTCCTTTACTGCTTGCTCAGTATGCAGATTGAATAACATCGGGGATAGGCTATTACCCTCTCTCACTCCCTTCTCAACCACTGCTTCCCTTTCATGCTCGTCGACTATTATAAATGCTATCTGATTTGTGTAAAAACTGTAAATAGCCTTTCGTTCCCTGTATTTACCCCTGCCACCTACAGAATTTGAAAGAAAGTATTCCAGTCAACACTGTTAAAAGCTTTCTCTAAGTCTACAAATACTAGAATTGCAGCTTTGCCTTTCGTTAACCTATCTTCTTAGGTAAGTCGGAGGGTCAGTATTGCCTCTCGTGTTCCAACATTTCTACCGAATCCAAACTGATCTTCCCCGATGTCGGCTTCTAGCAATATTTTCACTCGTCTGTGAAGAATTCGTGTTATTATTTTGCAACCGGTACTTATTGAACTGATAGTTCTGTAATTTTCACAGTTGTCAACACTTGCTTTCTTTGAAATTGGATTAATTATATTCTTCTCGAAGTCTGAAGGTATTACTCCTGTCTCATACATTTCGCTTACCACTTGGGAGAGTTTTGTCATAGCTGGCTCTCCCAAGGCTATCAGTAGTTCTAATGGAATGTTGTCTACTCCCGGGGCCTTGTTTCGACTTAGGTCTTTCAGTGCTCTATCAAATTCTTCACGCACTGTCATATCTCCCATTGCATCTTCATCTACGTCCTCTTCTATTTTAAGAATATTGCCCTCAAGTACATCGCCCTTGGATAGACAATCTACATACTCCTTCCACGTTTCTGCTTTCCCTTCTTTGCTTAGGATTGGTTTTTTCTATCTGCGCTCTTAATATCAGTACAGGTGGTTCTCTGTTCTCCAAAGATTTTTTTTAATTTTCCTGTAGGCAGTATCCATCTTACCCTTACTGATATATGCTTCTACAACCTAACATATAACCTCTTGGTATCCCTGCTTAGGCATTTTACTCTTCCTGTTGATGACATTTTCGAGATGTTTGTATTTCTTTTCGCCTGCTTCATTTACGGTGTTTTTATATTTTCTCCTTTCATCAGTTAAATTCAATATATCTTCTGTTACCCAAGGATTTCTACGAGCCCTCGTCTTTTTACTACTTCATCCTCTGCTGCCTTCACTGTGTCATCTCTCAAAGCTCCCCATTCTGCTTCTATTGTATTTCTTTGACCTGTGTGAACGTTCCCTAACGCTCTGTCTCAGACTCTCTTTAATCTCTGTTTTTTTTCATTTTCTCTGGGTTCCATCTCCATAAGTTCCTAGCTTTTTACATTTTCTTCAGTTTTAATCTACACCTCATAACTAATAAATTCTGGTCAGAGTCCACATCTGCCCCTGGAAATCTCTTACAATTTACAACCTGGTTGCTAAATCTCTGTCTAACATTTTTATAACGTATTTGAAACCTTCCAGTATGTGCAGGCCTCTTCCACGTCGACAACCTTCTTTCCTGATTCTTAAACCAAGTGTTAGCTATGATTAAGTTATGCTCTGTGGAAAATTCTACGAGGCGGCTTCATCTTTCATTCCTTAGCCCCAGTCCATAATCGCCTATTGCTTTTCCTTCTCCTCCTTTTACTACTATCGAATTCCAGTCCACCATGGCTATTAAATTTTCGTGTTCCTTAACTATTTTAATAATATCTTTTATAGCGTCATACAATTCTTCAATGTCTTCATCATCTGCCTAGCTTGTTGGCTTATAAACTGGTACTACTGTGGTAGATGTGGGCTTCGTGTCTATCTTGGCTACAATAATACGTTCACAATGCTGTTCATAGTAGCTTATCCACGTTCCTGTTTTTTTATTCATTACTAAACCTACTCCTGGATTACCTTTGTTTGACTTTTTATTTTTAACCCTATATTCACCTGACCAGAAGTCTTGTTCCTCCCGCCACCGAGCTACACTAATTCCCACTATATCTAACTTTATCCTATCCACTTTTCTTTTTAAATTTTCCAATCTACCTGCCCGATAAAGGGATCTGACATTCCGCGCTCCGATCCGTAAAAAACTAGTTTTCTTTCTACTGATAACGACGCCCTCATCAGTCGCCCCCCCCCCCCCCGCCCCGGAGATCCGAATGTGGGACTATTTTATCTCCGAAATATTTTACCCGAGAGGACGCTAACATCATTTAACCACATAATAAAGCAGCATGCCCTCGGCAAAAATTACTGCTCTACTTTCCTCTTGCTTTCAGCCGTTCACAGTACCAGCACAGTAAGGCCGATTTGGTTAATGTTACCAGGCCAGATCAGTCAACCATCCAGAGTGTTGTCCCTGCAACTACAGAAAAGGCTGCTGCCCCTCTTCAGGAACCACACGTTTGTCTGGTCTCTCTCCGTTGTCTTTGCACCGATGGTACGGCTATCGGTGTCGCTGAGGCACGCAAGCCTCGCCACCAACGGCAAGGTCCGTTGTTCGTGGGGTTGTGTATCTCAATGCATTTCCCTATTTTCAGCTCATACCTTCGCTAGGATGATCCCCCGTGCATGTCTGCTCCGCTTACATGCTTATGTTACGGCGTCGAGTGACCGCAACGTCGTGGTGGAGAGGTGCTCACAATGTTTTACCTTATCAGTGTATTTAAAAGTTCTGTGAGGTACTGCTTATCCGCCATGTTAGACTTATGTACAAGGCCGCACACTAGATAAATCTGCATTACTAAAGGACTAACCGAGGGCGTGTTCGCTCTCGTGGGTGTAAAGACCGTTTGACAACGACACCAGCTGTAATACAGTACGATGTCGCACTGCACCAAGTGACGTCCTGCAGTTGTATATTATTAATACGGCCAGATTTACACGTCCAAACGGGGCATTCGGAGTGCGGGTGGCATCCGTCAAAGTAGGTACCGAGACAGCAACAGCGCCCAGGCCGAAGTGCAGCACACTGCTGTTAGGTAACCGACTGCACTTGTGTCAGTACTTTCTGTGCAGGGTGTGCGCATGTTACGGCTGGACACCGTAGTGACCAGCCACATTGCGGAGGTGTCCCACCACCTACTTTGGCGGTTACCGACCTTCCCCCAGACTTAGTTTTTCTCTGGCCGGACCCCTTCTAGTTCTTATGACTACATGGACGCTCTTCCCTTTGTAATAAAGTCATTTGCACTGTACGGACCTGTTCTAATTATTATGGCCACATGGACGCGTCTTCCCTTTGTAACAAAGTCGTTTGCACTGGGCGGACCTGCTCTAATTATTATGAGTACATCGCCGCGTCTTCCCTCGAGTTAGCCTCTCAATAGTTCCCTGGACATTCTTCTGCGCTTGGAAAGGCAATGGCCACGTGACGCGCTAACTGTGACGCGAATAGTAATCTAGTAATTTTCTTTCGTTTACTTCTACTATTGTCTCGTTCATTTACTCCTATGTGAGTCCTCTACTTGTTCTCTGGGTGTATAAGTAGTTGTTCTTAGTGACTTACCGACAGCAAAACACTGCATGGGGATTATAGCCCCGTACTCTTCCTTGGTACGTTGTGGCCCTGAGCAAGCCGCGTTGTATTCGGAGGTGTGTTCCACTTGCTTCAGGTACTACATTAACCCGCACGTAAGACGGAATTAGATTCAGCCTGTATGGCCGCAGTTTAAATACGTCTTGGGGATGTGTGCAGAAGTATTGTTAAATGGGCACACCTAACACTGATAAATAAACGCAGTTTTTGAATGGGCAGTTAAGAATATCATCCTAGAAATAAATTAAAAATAATTCCGTTCCTCCGATTCGGAGGAAGGATGTCGGGAGGTTACCCTTTTTTGTGGGGCTGTTGCCGAGACTCGTCGTCTCGTGCCATGTATTACCGTTTGCGCAGCCCTCTGCCCCACTACCAGCTCGGGTGCTATGGAGCAAAGATGAACCGAGGAACTGTAAGAAGCAAGATCTGAAACAGTGACGCACTAATATCGAAAGGCACGTAGCAAGTTCTGCCCTCCTTCTGGTTGGCACCTGACGTTCCTAGTTCTCTAGCTGTAGTCGATACAGATAACAGGAAATTGGAATCTGAGATTCCAGCCTCATGACAGTATTTCGAGGACTCATTTTCCAGCACAAAATAAATGAAAGACTGGAATTGCTAAAAAAAAAAAAAAAAAAAAAAAAAAAAAGGCACACGGGCCTTGCGAGGCAGCCTGTCCTACTTCGCTGTAGCGCAGACACCGCAGAGCTCGGATGCCACTTACGGGAGTGCCTTAGCGAGTAGAATCCGGAAATCAAGTAGCAGAAAGCATCGCAAGACATACAGCGACATACCTCTGTGTTCGTCTGGACCACGTTCAAATTGCAACGTAAGAGACGGGTCTGCGGTTTCACACTATGGCTAAGGGATTTCCGTAACTTATCTTACTGTATTGTGTTCCTGTAATCACTACCTTGAATCCAGGGTTAAAATGTTTGCAATGCTTGTTCCTCCGCAGCTTGTAAACATTTTCTAAAAGATGTCTTCTAAATGGCAAGATGTGCACTTCAAATGTTTAATAGCCTCCAAACCGATATACAGATGGATAACCCACCGTCATTGCCGTTTTATGTATTTTTTCTGCCAGAGACATGCGTCTTAGTTTATAAAATTGGAGTAAGAAATGTCCCTGTGTAGAAACTGATAGCAGTAGCATGCGCGACAGCCAGTCTGCTGTGAGATGAACGTCAAGTTGAACTTCACAAAGAATTTATAACTGACATTCAAGTCAGTGGTACAGAGATGCGTAATATGTCTCTGACTATAGGTTATACATCCGAATACCAGTTTGATTACTAAATATTTTAAGTACACCTCATTGTGTTAAACAGATGTCCTTCAACAAAGAATGCCTAATAATTCTTCTTGACAGTGTAAAATTTTTCTACAGCCTTTTCTTCTTGAATTTTTGATTCTCTCTTGTGACAAATGCATCATTACTGGTCGAAGAGCGTTCCGTGGCAAAACCTTCTCTGTTGCTTCAGTGTTACGTGGCGCGCCAACGTTCTGTTACGAAACTGTTTAACAAATGCACATCTACGTGAAGTAAGAGGCAGATGAAGATCTTCTTTATCAAAGACCTTTACATTAAAGAGTGTAAGTAGCAGCAGTGGACGTATAAAAGCATTTTACTCGCTGGTGTAGAACAGTTTATTTAGGACACAGAATCTCTTTCACCTACTGGAGCGAAAAAGAAGTGAGGAAAGTCACCACCATTCTCTAGTTCTCTCCCTTTTCCAATTTCTCCACACATCACTGTTCACCCACGCAGAGTTCTGACGAACTTGCGTGACAGATCCCAGCCAGAACTCGATACGAATGCATTTCTTTCCTCACGAAACTTTCTTTCTGAGGCGCCAGTATACTTTTTTCTCGCCACTGCTTCGCGTGCCTCGTGTGACTATACGTACTATCTTGCGAAATTCTTTCCCTCACTTTTTTATATTCACGTCCAGGTGAATGATGTTCGTGTCGCGGTTTTTTGTTATTCTCTTACTCGCATCAGTTGAATTCTGTACTGGTACCATATATTGTACATTATATTCATAACACGTCATTCTGAACTTCAGCCCGAAGTCCAGCGAGTAACAGGCTTGGTAAGTAATTCCTCGACGCTTTACTTCGACACTGAATGCATTTGAATTTTCCTTGAAACTTGCCTATTCATTTGACACATCCAATTCTTCCGATCAAATTTTGTTTCTAGCAGACAGTGGTATTTAACTCTGCTTTAGAGGGAGGAGGAGTAGAGGGGTTTGTGGGCGCACGACAGCAAGGTCTTCAGCGCCCGTGCAGTATCATAGTGAGGCGGGTGTCAAGAGAATAAAAAAACCTCAGAACATTGACATAAAACGGAACACAAAACACGGGGAACAATCATTGAAAAGATGTGCTCACCCACACCGAAGCGTGGGATGAAGCAGGGCGTCAGCAGTAAAACATGGACAACACAGGAAGAAAATGGTAGAGGGAGCTAAAACAATGTAGCAGATGGAAGTGGCTGGCTGACCACAAGGAAAAAAGGGAGGAGTCAGCCACTCTGCAACACACTAAAACCTCCAGCCTAAAAGTTTAGGCCAGAGTCCAGACACATCACAAAACTTAAAAACCCTAGACACACACGCCTCATCGTTAGCTAAAACACAAGGTAGATCCGCATCAACTTGTGCTTCTGCCCTTGCGTCACGGTATAAAATGCAGTCTGTTAAAATGTGCTGGACAGAGATGGGCACACCACAAGCATCACAAAACGGAGGATCCTCCCGCCGTAATAAAAAGCTATGTGTGAGAGGACAGTGCCCGATCCGAAGACGTGTGAGGGCCACCTCTTCCCGCCTGAGCAACCGGCAGGAGGAACGCCACGGCCGAGTGGTTGACTTTACCAACCGCAGTTTATTGGCCGTCACCGCCAGCCATTCGTCCTCCCACAACTCCATGCTCTTCCTGTGGAGTGCAGCGATGACTGACTGCAAGGGGATAGGACACTGGACCACATCCTGCTCTCTGCAGGCCTCCTTGGCAGCCCGATCGGCCTGTTCATTGCCCCATATGCCGACATGACAAGGCACCCAGCAGAAGGATACCTCTTTACCCCGCTGTTGGAGCAAGTACAGTTGGTCATGTATCAGCTGGACCATCTCCTCAGTCGGGTATAGGTTCTGCAGCGATTGTAAGGCACTAAGAGAATCGGAGCAGAGAAGAAATCGATCGCCCCGAACACGATGAATCTGCTCCAGTGCCTTCAGGATCGCGTGGAGCTCCGCTGCGTAAACGGTATATTCAGCAGGGAGGCGAATCCGGGTAACATGATCAGGGAACACCACAGAACAGCCAAGGATATTCTCCTCTTTGGAGCCATCAGTGTAAACGACAGTGAAACCGTGATGCACATCTAAAATGTTAAAAAACAGTGACTGGAATGTAAAATCTGGCGTGCCATCCTTCTTAAAACGAGTCAAATCCTAAATAAGTTTGGGTCGCCGGAGGAGCCATGGTGGAGATCTGCTCCAACCGCGACGTAAAACACGAAGACCATCCACAGACATCGCAGCGAGGCAATGCTGTGCGCGAATCCCATAGGGCTGCGTCGCACGTTGCCGGTTATGAAATAACCGTGCCAGAGGAGGCTGAGCAACGGTATGGTACGCAGGTGTGTAGGGTGTGGACAAAGTTTTATACGTCTGGCGTACCGTAAGTAGCCGTCGCCGCATATGAAGTGGCGGTTCACCTGCCTTCGCACAGTGGCTTGGTATGGGGCTAGTGCGGAATGCCCCAGTGGCCAACCGAAGCCCTTCATGGTGGACAACGTCCAAAATCTTTAAGTACCAAGGCCTCGCAGACCCATACACCGTGCACCCATAATCGAGCCGAGATCGCACAAACGCCCTGTAAAACTGGAGCAGACAAGTCCTGTCAGCTCCCCATGTACTGTGGCTAAGACATTTTAATATACTTAAAGCCTGAAGCGACCGCCGTTTCAGGTCTTTAAGATGAGGTAACCACGTGAGCCTCGAGTCAAAAATGAGACCCAGAAATCTCACCGTGTCTGTAAAAGTAAGAATAGTGTCCCTCAAGCGCAACTCAGGAAAGGTTAAAATCGTACGAGAACGGTTAAAAAGAGCACATACAGACTTCTCGGTGGAAAACTTAAATCCACTCTTCTGCGCCCAGTCATCCAAACGCCTAATCGTAAGTTGCAACTGACGAGTTGTCGTGGCAAGGCTTTAAGAAGAGCAGAACAAAGAGAAATCATCCACAAACAAAGAACACTTGACAGGACTTTTCACTATGGACGTAATGCTATTAATAGTGATGTCAAAGACAGTCACACTTAAAACGCTACCCTGAGGGACACCATTCCCCTGCTCAAAGCGATCAGACAGGACGTCACCAATTCGGTATCTAAATCATCGTGGCGAGAGGAAAGACTGAATAAAAACAGGAAGACAACCACGAAAACCCCATTCGTGTAGCTGCTCCAGGATAGGACGCCTCCAAGTGGTATCGTAGGCCTCCTCGATGTCGAAAAATACACCTAGAAGGTGATGACGGCGGAGGAAAGCTTGTTGTATAGCCGCCTCCAGGAGGGCAAGGTTATCGAAGGTGGAACGAAACCTCCTGAACCCACACTGAAAGCGACTAAGGAGTTGCCGGGATTCTAACATCCAGACAAGGCGGCGGTTGACCATCCGCTCCAAGGTCTTCCCTATGCAACTAGTGAGGGCAATACTACGGCAGCTACTTGGGCTCGTGCGGTCTTTCCCAGGTTTTAAAAAAGGGATTAAAACTGCCTCACGCCACGCATCAGGAAAGTGACCCGACGCCCAAATGTCATAAAAATTGCGAGGAAGAGTTCTCTGTTGCGCATTTTGAGGTGCCATAGCATACTGTAATGGATCCTGTCGTGACCAGGGGATGTGTCACGAGCTCCAGACAATGCAGAATCCAGGTCCCACATAGAGAATGGGCATTTGTAAACTTCATGAGAGGTGGACTGGAAGTTCAGACTACATCTCTCAGCAACCGCTCTATGGCGCTGGAAACCTGGATCCTGACTGGTTGTTGCAGTAACTGTGGCAAAATATGCTGCCATAGTCTGGGTAATGTCTCACGGATCCGTGTGGAGAGTGCCATTAGTCATTGCAGCAGCTATGGGGCACCTCCCTCCTCTGCCAGAAATTCTCCTGATGGTCTCCCACACAATGGAACTTTCGGTGGAACGATTAATGGTGTTCAGGAACGTTTGCCACGACCTCTTCTTGCCCTCACGAGTAATGCGGCGACATCTTGCCCTCGCCACCTGAAAGGCTGCAAGATTCTCAGCAGTCGGGCGACACTTGAACCAACGCAGAGCCACACGCCTGGTCCCGATTGCAGAGCAGCATTCGGCACTCCACCAAGGCACAGGTGGCCTCTTCCAGTGGCCTGTGGCCTGTGGTATGGATGCTGCAGCGGCGTGGTGGACCGTTTTGGTAATATGATCCACCCACATCTCAACATTCGCACAGTGTTCGAAGTGGGCCAACTGGCTATAGAGTGTCCAGTCAGCCCCACTGCGCACCCATCGTGGTGGTCTCCTTTCGGGCTCACGCCATCTGGCAGGTGAATCCAGATTGGGAAATGATCACTGCCGTGCAAGTCAGCAACCACTTCCCAGTGAGCACTGGCGGCAAGGGCTGGAGAGCAAAGCGTGAGATCAATGGCAGAGAACGACCCAGTAGACGTGCAGAAATGAGTACTCTGTCCTCCATTGAGCAAGTAGGCACAGGATGACAGGAGAAGCCGCTCAATCGCTCTACCCCTGGGGCAGGTAATTGCACAGCCCCAAAGCACATTGTGGGCACTAAAATAACCACAAATAATGAATGGCTGGGGGAGCTGTTTTAAGATGGTCACAGGGGGCCGCTTCATCAAGAGCATCATGTGGGAGCAAGTAAAGTAAACAGACAGTCAATGGATGACGCACGTGCACGGACACAGCGACGGCCTGTAAAGTCGTCGTAAGTGAGAGAAGCGAGGAGTGGTAGTCCGTCCTGACGACAATACCTACGCCTCCTCTAGCTCTCTCTCCACGCGGGTCGTCCATTTTGTGGAGTGTATAGCCTCGTATCTCAGGGGAGTATGATGGATGGAAATACGTCTCCTGGAGACAGAGACACAGTGGTCTACGCTGAGAGAGTAGACAAAGTTCCTCCACATGCGTCCTGAACCCTTGCAAGTTCCACTGGAGTATGGGAGCCATTTATGTTGGAGGTAGCACCTTCATCCTGTCTCTCCGACAGGGCGGGGAGACCGCAGCAGGTGGAGGGGCAGGCGTGAGACGATTGCCCCACACATACATCATAATCCATCAACTCTCGGGAAAAGTCAGATGAAGCCTCACGTAAAACAACATCTGCATGGTCAGATGGATTACCACGGGATTTGACCCGCTGTTGCTGCTGGGCAGTAGCTTTCTGTGGTTTGGTGGACTTTGGGGGAGCTGATGTGGGAGTGGTAATTGGCGCACTGGGCTTGGGAACAACCTCAGCTGTTGGAGGCGCGAGGGGCTGGACCAAGTTCGCCACTGTACCTTTGTCTGCCGTTCGAGTAGGGGCTACTGTCTCTGAAACACTGGCTGCGTTGCAAGAGCACTGACAGCTGCAGGTGTTAGTGCCAACATTCACCACCTCAATTTGAGTTGAGGCATCGACTTTTGGAGTAGGCTTCTGTATCAGGGAAGCAAAAGATGTAAGGCGAAGGAAGCCAGCTTTAACATGTTCAGGACGTTTTGTGCTACTGAAGGTCAGAATAAAGGAGTCGTATTTGACAAGAGTGCCATCAACCCTCTTCATGATGTGTTGGACATCAATGATACGTTCTGGAGCCCACTCACGTTGCAGTTCTTCCTTGTGAATATCAACTAGATCCCGGCACGTCACAACACCTTTGCTGTAGTCAAGGTGCTGTGCAATTCAGTGTCTATGGCATGCTCTCCAAGGCATTTTGCAGATTGGAGGTTAGTTGCTTGCTGAGAAGTGGAAGTTTCCACTAGCAAGCTCCCATTACATAAGCACTTCACCGATTTTAAGGAGCCACAGATGCCCTCCAATCCCTTTTGTATATAGAAGGGCGAAACCTTCTCAAAACTACCCTCCTTCCGTTTCACAATGAGAAACACATTTGGATTACCAGAATGCATTCTGTTACCTAAGACTGGACTTTTTAAAGAAGCGCCGGAGTCAGGGGGACTGACTGCACGGGCCCTCTTAAGGGACTGGGTGTTAGAACCTTCCAGCAGCCCACCCTTTCCGCTGGGAGGAAGAAAAGAGGATTTCGAAGGATCCATCGCGGTCCCACGAGCAGCTAGGGAACTAGAAGTCCACCTAGACAGAGCCCCGCGTGCCTAGGTAAGCCTTATACAACTGAGGTGCGGCAGGTTGCCCAGAGGTTGCCCGCTATCTACTGTTCCACCTCAACAGCCATGCATCTCATCAGCGCGCAGCACACCTTGAGATTGAGGTTTTTTTTATAGAGGTTTATTCCATCCTCGCGATCCGGGCGGTGAAGCCAAGATCCCCATTCCCTGAGACACACAACGTTCCACCGCCGCCCTGCACGGTGGTCGCTGAAGTATGCTCAGAGGTTACGGTGACAGGGGACTGGCGGCGCTTACCAGTCCCCAGCTCAGGAACCCCGGAGTCGCCAAGCCTGTACCCAGCAAATGAATGCTGAGCTCCTGGGGGCGTCTAATAGTAAAATGCAACTGACGCGTTGTCGTTGCAAGGCTTGAAGACGAGCAAAACAAAGAGAAATCATCCACAAACAAGGAACACTGGACAGGACTTTTCACTATGGACGTAATGCTATTAATAGCGATGGCAGAGAGAGTCACACTTAAAACGCTACCCTGAGGGACACCATTCTCCTGCTCAAAGCGATGAGACAGGACGTCACCAATTCGGTATCTAAAACATCGTGGCGAGAGGAAAGACTGAATAAAAACAGGAAGACAACCACGAAAACCCCATTCGTGTAGCTGCTCCAGGATAAGACGCCTCCAAGTGGTATCGTAGGCCTTCTCGATGTCGAAAAATACACCTAGAAGGTGATGACGGCGGAGGAAAGCTTGTTGTATAGCCGCCTCCAGGAGGGCAAGGTTATCGAAGGTGGAACGAAACCTCCTGAACCCACACTGAAAGCGACTAAGGAGTTGCCGGGATTCTAACATCCAGACAAGGCGGCGGTTGACCATGCGCTCCAAGGTCTTCCCTATGCAACTAGTGAGGGCAATACTACGGCAGCTACTTGGGCTCGTGCGGTCTTTCCCAGGTTTTAAAAAAGGGATTAAAACTGCCTCACGCCACGCATCAGGAAAGTGACCCGACGCCCAAATGTCATAAAAATTGCGAGGAAGAGTTCTCTGTTGCGCATTTTGAGGTGCCATAGCATACTGTAATGGATCCTGTCGTGACCAGGGGATGTGTCACGAGCTCCAGACAATGCAGAATCCAAGTCCCACATAGAGAATGGGCAGTTGTAAACTTCATGAGAGGTGGACTGGAAGTTCAGACTACATCTCTCAGCAACCGCTCTATGGCGCTGGAAACCTGGATCCTGACTGGTTGTTGCAGTAACTGTGGCAAAATATGCTGCCATAGTCTGGGTAATGTCTCACGGATCCGTGTGGAGAGTGCCATTAGTCATTGCAGCAGCTATGGGGCACCTCCCTCCTCTGCCAGAAATTCTCCTGATGGTCTCCCACACAATGGAACTTTCGGTGGAACGATTAATGGTGTTCAGGAACGTTTGCCACGACCTCTTCTTGCCCTCACGAATAATGCGGCGACATCTTGCCCACGCCACCTGAAAGGCTGCAAGATTCTCAGCAGTCGGGCGACACTTGAACCGACGCAAAGCCGCACGCCTGGTCCTGATTGCAGAGCAGCATTCGGCACTCCACCAAGGCACAGGTGGCCTCTTCCAGTGGCCTCTGGACTGTGGTATGGAGGCTGCAGCGGCGTGGTGGACCATTTTGGTAATATGATCCACCCACATCTCAACATTCGCACAGTGTTCGAATTGGGCCAACTGGCTATAGAGTGTCCAGTCAGCTCCACTGCGCACCCATCGTGGTGGTCTCCTTTTGGGCCCACGCCATCTGGCAGGTGAATCCAGATTGGGAAATGATCACTGCCGTGCAAGTCAGTAACCACTTCCCAGTGAGCACTGGCGGCAAGAGCTGGAGAGCAAAGCGTGAGATCAATGCCAGAGAACGACCCAGTCGACGTGCAGAAATGAGTACTCTGTCCTCCATTGAGCAAGTAGGCACAGGATGACAGGGGAAGCCTCTCAATCGCTCTACCCCTGGGGCAGGTAATTGCACAGCCCCAAAGCACATTGTGGGCATTAAAATAACCACAAATAATGAATTTCTGGGGGAGCTGTGTAAGAAGGTCGCAGGGGGCCGCTTCATCAAGAGCATCATGTGGGAGCAAGTAAAGTAAACAGACAGTCAATGGATGACGCACGTGCACGGACACAGCGACGGCCTGTAAAGTCGTCGTAAGTGAGAGAAGCGAGGAGTGGTAGTCCGTCCTGACGACAATACCTACGCCTCCTCTAGCTCTCTCTCCACGCGGGTCGTCCATTTTGTGGAGTGTATAGCCTCGTATCTCAGGGGAGCATGATGGATGGAAATACGTCTCCTGGAGACAGAGACACAGTGGTCTACGCTGAGAGAGTAGACAAAGTTCCTCCACATGCGTCCTGAACCCTTGCAAGTTCCACTGGAGTGTGGGAGCCATCTATGTTGGGGGTAGCACCTTCATCCTGTCTCTCCGACAGGGCGGGGAGACCGCAGCAGGTGGAGGGGCAGGCGTGGGACGATTGCCCCACACATACATCATAATCCATCAACTCTCGGGAAGAGTCAGATGAAGCCTCACGTAAAACAACATCTGCATGGTCAGATGGTTTACCACGGGATTTGACCCGCTGTTGCTGCTGGACAGTAGCTTCCTGTGGTTTGGTGGACTTTGGGGGAGCTGATGTGGGAGTGGTAATTGGCGCACTGGGCTTGGGAACAACCTCAGCTGTTGGAGGCGCGAGGGGCTGGACCAAGTTCGCCACTGTACCTTTGTCTGCCGTTCGAGTAGGGGCTACTGTCCCTGAAACACTGGCTGCGTTGCAAGAGCACTGACAGCTGCAGGTGTTAGTGCCAACATTCACCACCTCAATTTGAGTTGAGGCATCGACTTTTGGAGTAGGCTTCTGTATCAGGGAAGCAAAAGATGTAAGGCGAAGGAAGCCAGCTTTAACATGTTCAGGACGTTTTGTGCTACTGAAGGTCAGAATAAAGGAGTCGGATTTGACAAGAGTGCCATCAACCCTCTTCATGATGTGTTGGACATCAATGATACGTTCTGGAGCCCACTCACGTTGCAGTTCTTCCTTGTGAATATCAACTAGATCCCGGCACGTCACAACACCTTTGCTGTAGTCAAGGTGCTGTGCAGTTCAGTGTCTATGGCATGCTCTCCAAGGCATTTTGCAGATTGGAGGTTAGTTGCTTGCTGAGAAGTGGAAGTTTCCACTAGCAAGCTCCCATTACATAAGCACTTCACCGATTTTAAGGAGCCACAGATGCCCTCCAATCCCTTTTGTATATAGAAGGGCGAAACCTTCTCAAAACTACCCTCCTTCCGTTTCACAATGAGAAACACATTCGGATTACCAGAATGCATTCTGTTACCTAAGACTGGACTTTTTAAAGAAGCGCCGGAGTCAGGGGGACTGACTGCACGGGCCCTCTTAAGAGACTGGGTGTTAGAACCTTCCAGCAGCCCACCCTTTCCGCTGGGAGGAAGAAAAGAGGATTTCGAAGGATCCATCGCGGTCCCACGAGCAGCTAGGGAACTAGAAGTCCACCTAGACAGAGCCCCGCGTGCCTAGGTAAGCCTTATACAACTGAGGTGCGGCAGGTTGCCCAGAGGTTGCCCGCTATCTACTGTTCCACCTCAACAGCCATGCATCTCATCAGCGCGCAGCACACCTTGAGATTGAGGTTTTTTTTATAGAGGTTTATTCCATCCTCGCGATCCGGGCGGTGAAGCCAAGATCCCCATTCCCTGACACACAAAACGTTCCACCGCCACCCCGCACGGTGGTCGCTGAAGTATGCTCAGAGGTTACGGTGACAGGGGACTGGCGGCACTTACCAGTCCCCAGCTCAGGAACCCCGGAGTCGCCAAGCCCGTACCCAGCAAATGAATGCTGAGCCCCTGGGGGCGTCTAATAGTAAGTTGCACCTGACGCGTTGTCGTTGCAAGGCTTGAAGACGAGCAAAACAAAGAGAAATCGTCCACAAACAAGGAACACTGGACAGGACTTTTCACTATGGACGTAATGCTATTAATAGCGATGGCAAAGAGAGTCACACTTAAAACGCTACCCTGAGGGACACCGTTCTCCTGCTCAAAGCGATCAGACAGGACGTCACAGGGATGGCGGTGTGATGTTAGTCTATGATGTGTTCGCAATGCAATGCTCACTCCCAAAACTGAAATAATTTATCCCTGTTGTTGATAGTCCACAACTGGGGAAAACATGTGAATAAGTCTCCAAGTTGTGAAAAACTTTACTCCAACTTAATCAGGATCGGCACTTCGAATCTAATCGTAGGAAAAGTGCAACAATCGGATACTGTGAAGGTGTTTCGCATTAAAATTAACACTAAAAAATGCAAATTGAACGAGTATTGATATAGAAAATTAACTCTCGCTCAACAATCTATGACTTGTCACGAAATCGCACCCTGTTTACCCGACGAGAACACTCAGTGGTTAATACAGATTGACGCCGAAATTAAGGAAGCCGCCACCCTCACTATAGTTCAATTCATTTATCTTGGCGGTTCGCGCATGCCCATCCAGACGTGGGAGATTGCTGTGTTACCAGTTCTACGCGCCAAGAGAAGCAGCACCATAGTATATAGTTGCAAACTTCCGTTTAGAGGGGAGCGCGCAGTCTATGAAATAAAGTTACCAAGGCCGCATTAACCCTTTCGCTGCTACAGAGAAGTGCTCCTCGCATTCCGCGATGTGCGCGATTTTGTCATCATTGCACTGCTCGCCTGTGCAGACACATGGTGTTTCGACTGCTTTGACACACTTTATCATTCGATTTCACAAAAACTATTAGGTCCAAAAATTTTGTTTTTACACATCTTCTTGACTGATACATTCCCCCTATAAATGACTTAATTTTGTTCCTAAGTTCAACGCAGTTATTGTGCAGCATTAGATGTAGTAAACCATTGCACGAAATTTTGAAGAGTTTGCAGAGGTAAAAGTGCATAGCGTATACTTTCCGTATGGTCGATATTAGTTGCCACTAGAAATTTCAAAAAACTACATTCAAACGAATAAAACTCATGAAGTAATACACTTTGATATTGTTTTTAAATAAAGAAAATATTAAGCACCAAACAAGTTTTGAACTTAGAACCTACCACTTAGCAGTCATACACTTTAACCATTACACAATCGCAGCTCATCGATTAACATATCTCCCAGAGGACTTCAAAATATCACGCAAAATACCGCCAAACACTGTTGGTATGACTATGAATTACTCACATTTCGTCGAAGTACGATAGGAAATCAACAATTACCGCTGTTCTTTATTGCGAAAAAGAGGTTAGTGAGAATGATACAAATACCTTTCCTTGCTATCGCCTGAATTAGGAGACTTATTGCTTGTTTCGTTTAATTAATTAATAGAATATGAAGCAATTGGTATAAAGAATGCTTTTTCCAAACTTTCTATAAAAGAAAGTCTGCTATCAAGACACTGCTTTCGTTCAATTACTTTATTTAAGAGTGAACGTTTCTAAAAGTGAAGACACTCGTCCGTGCTCTGCACTGCAGTCGAGCTCTGGCAACGTCATTCTCTGTTAATTGGCTGACTGTGTTATGTGACGTCAGATGCGCAGAAAGAACCTAAATTTGACCGCCGTCATAAATGACGCGCACTTTAGCAGTGACAGTAAAGAGCTCGGAGAACAAGCAATTGAAACTTAGCCCATTTACTTTGAAAGACTCCGTATTCGCCGAGCTGTGGTGCGAAAGTCACCGAACTCAGTGCCGGGAAGAGCTGTCCTGCGGCGCCGATCTGCTCTCTGCTGCCGGTGGCCGTGCAGGCAAACTGTGTTGCATAGCTGTCAACTGTGACTACACAGAAAACGTGAAATGAATTGACAAAATCAAAAACCCTCTTCTGTCCATTACCTCAAAGTTTGCAGGATGATGATGATGATGGTTATTAGTGTTTTAGGGCGCACAACAGCGAGGTTATCAGTGCCCGTTCCCAAAAGTTCAATTCAGTGCCGAATTGTGAGAGAATTGGTATTGTTCAAATTGCAAGATTGGACACAGCACAACAAAACAGGGAGATAAAACTAAAAATTAAATAGCAGTACAAACAGGTAAAAATAATTAACGGTGGCTGAGTGACCACTTACAAATAATGGGTGACCAAACCACCGGACAGCACATTAAGACTTCAATCTCAATATTTTGGGAAGAAGGCCAGACATCACACAAAAACGTAAAACTCTAGCGACACTCGCCTCATTATTAGTTAAAAGAGAGGGTAGGTCTGGTGGGAAACCGAAATCTTCCCTCAAACCCGCATATAAAACACACTCAGTTAAAATATGTCGTATCGACAGCTGTGTCCCACATGTCTGACACGTTGGTGGCTCCTCACGACGTAACAGAAAACCATGTGTCAAAGGACAATGTCCTATTCTAAGCCGTGTAAGGGCTACTTCCTCAGCGCGTCGTTGTCGGAAGGAGGTGAGCCACGGTCGGACAGAATCCTTCACCGCTCGCAACTTATTATCCCTCACGTCCAGCCACTGAGCCTCCCACCAATGCATGACCTTCCGAGTCACGAAAAACGTAATGGCCTGCAGGGGGACGGAACAGCGAGCAGGAGGTGGGATGGAGCAAGCCTCCTTGGCAGCCGCATCTGCAAGTTCATTTCCAGGAATCCCTATGTGCCCTGGAACCCAGCAGAAAATCACATCCTTACCCTGCTGTTGCAAGAGCAGGAGTGCGTCCTGCACCTCTTGCACCATCCGATCTGCTGGGTACATTTGTGGAAGAGCGTGTAGAGCACTTTGGGAATCGGAGCAGATGATGAATTTCGTGCCACGATGTCGGCGCATATGCTCTAATGCTTGCAGAATGGGAAACAGTTCTGCATAGTAAACTGAGACCTGCTCTGGGATCCCTATCCGATGGACAGTATCAGGAAACACAGCAGAGCAGCCCATAAAATCCCCCAGTTTAGACCCATCCGTGTAATCAGTAATAAAATCGGAATGGCGTTCTAAAATCTCAGTAAGTTTAATTTTAAAAAGGTGGTCCGGGGTACAATACTTCCTGTAAGCAGCCAGATCAAGAAGTAATCTTGGCCTTTGTAGTCGCCAGGGAGATCCCCTACTCCATCCCTTGTGGAGGACCTTAATGCCCTCCAGGTGTACTGACTCGAGACTCTCATTTGCACGGATGTCAAACGGCTTTGTTGCCGCCGGACGGTGGAGGAAGAGACGTGCCAGTGCCGGCTGGGAAAAAGTGTCGGACGCCAATGAAAGCGAAGTGGACTTGGCCCTGTACGCGTGCCGTACCACGAGGAGAAGACGCCGAATGGACAGCGGAGGCTCTCCTGCCTCAACATACAGACTAGCAACTGGAGTCGTGTGATAAGCCCCCGTGGAAAGCCTAATACCCTCGTGGTGAATCACATCCAACATTTTGAGGTAGCAAGGTCTTGCAGAGCCATAAGCTTGACATCCGTATTCCAGTCGAGGTCGCACAAAGGTCTTATAAAGTTGGAGCAGACGTGCCCTGTCAGCGCCCCAGGATCTATGACTGACGCATTTAAGGACGTTTAAAGCCTTGAAACAGCGGACTTTTAGATCCTTTAAGTGTGGCAACCATGTGAGCCTCTCGTCAAAAATAAGCCCGAGATATTTCACTTTTTCCATAAAGGGGAGAACAGTGTCTCCTAGTTTTAAAACAGGGAGATTAAAAAGAGAACGGGAACGGTTAAAGTCTACACAAACGGTCTTCTCCAAAGAGAATTTAAAGCCCGTGGTCTTAGACCATTCCTCCAATCGCAGGGGTGTCAGCTGTAATTGGTGTGTAGCAGCTGTGAGGGAGGAAGACGCACAGAAAATGGAGAAATCGTCCACAAACAGGGAGCACTGCACGGGCCGTCGTACTGTGGACGGAATACTATTGATGGCAATTGCGAAAGCTGTCACACTGAGGACACTTCCTTGAGGGACACCGTTCTCCTGCGTAAAACGGTCAGACAGGACATTCGCAACCTTATACTTAAAATACCTGTCCGACAGAAAGGATCGGATGAGTGTGGGTAAACGCCCATGGAAGCCCCACTGATAAAGCTGCCGCAAAATGATATGCCTCCAGGTAGTATCGTACGCCTTCTCCAGGTCGAAGAAAACCCCGATAAGGTGTTGCTTACGTAGGAAAGCATCTTGTATCGCTGTTTCGAGTAGGATCAGGTTATCTAGGGTGGAATGATACCTTCTGAACCCACACTGGCAGTGGGTTAGTAAGGATCGGGATTCGAGAACCCACACCAGGCGCCTATTGACCATACGCTCAAATGTCTTTCCGACGCAGCTCGTGAGACTAATGCTACGGTAGCTACTGGGTTCGGTCCGATCCTTCCCTGGTTTTAAAAGGGGAATTAAAATCGATTCTTTCCACGAACTGTCTTCCAAATTTCATTACAAAGTTGAAAGACGACTTCCTTTGACCGCAGATCCAACTGCTGCAGCATGCTATACGATATCAGGTCTGGACCAGGTGCGGTATCCCGAGATACGGACAGTGCAGAGTCCAACTCCCACAAAGAGAAAAGCTGGTTGTATTCCTCAGCGTTCTTTGAACGGAAATCAAAACCAGCCCTCTCCTGTGTACCCCGATAGCGCAGAAATTCTGGGTCCTGGCTAGAATCGGCCGTAATAGTTTGAAAAGATTCTGCCAACGCCTGGGCGATGTCTCTTGGAGATGTTAGGAGACACCCCCGCTCACGTATAGCTGCTATTGGCGGTCGAGAGTATCGCCTTGAGATCCTCCTAATGGCTTCCCATACTTTGCTTGAAGATGTGGACCTATTGATGGAGTTCAGGAACTCACGCTAAGAACTCCGTTTACTCTCCCTAACGATTTTCCTCGCCCGCGCCCGTGCTATCCGGAAAGTTGTCAGATGCGCAGCAGTGGGGCACCGACGGAATCTTCTCAATGCCGCCCAAATGTCTCTGATGGCGGTACAATAGTCGTCATTCCACCAAGGGACAGGCTGCCTCACAGGTGTTCCCTTTGACTTTGGTATGTATACATCAGCGGCATGGTGCATCACCGCCGTAATGTGATCCACCCAATCCTGGACGCCTTCACACCGTTTAAAAAAACCCAACTGCCGGTAGAGCGTCCAGTTTCCCTTCCGGAACAACCATTTCAGCGGCTGTGCGACACGACCCATTTCAACTGGCAGATGGAGCCAGATAGGATAATGGTCGCTGCCATGAAGGTAGTCGTCTACGACCCACTGAGCAATGTCCGCAAGCACAGGCGAACAAATAGAGAGGTCTATGGCGCAAGACGAACCTGAAGCGGTGCTAAAATGCGTGGCCTGACCTGTGTTCAGCAGTATGATGTCGGAAGTCCTGAGCAACTGCTCAATCATCTGGCCTCTGGGGCAGGTTTTGTTGGAACCCCATAATGCATTATGAGCATTAAAGTCTCCTAAAATGAGAAAGGGACGGGGTAGCTGATCAATGAGCCATGCGAGGGCTTCACTGTCAATGAGCTCAGCGGGTGGTAAATACAAGGAGCACACTGTGACATTAACCTGATCCAGGATCCGAGCTGCAACTGCTTGTAGCGTTGTGGTTAAGGTCACAGGTGAGGAGTGGAATGTGTCCTTAATGAACACTGCCACCCCACCCTGAGCCCTATTACCAGTCAGGTCGTCTTTCCTGTACATGTGATATACCGTAAGTACAGGCGTGTCAGTCTTTTTAAAATGTGTCTCTTGCAAAGAAATGCAAAAGGGGTTTTCCTGTACTAACAGCCGCAATTCTGTAAAGCGACGTCTGACTCCATTCAGATTCCACTGAAGTATGGGAGCCATATCAGCGTTTTGGTTTAGATTACCCCCTGTCTTTGCGCCGCGTTGGTGAGGTACTTGTAGAGCGAGTGGCAGCAGAGGGGCTGCCAGGTTCTGGGGAAGAGGTATCAAAATCCATGACGATTTCCTCCTCATCAGTCAGGGATGCCATGACGACATCCGATGGTGCCTTTGGCAGGTTTGACGTCAAACGCCGTGCCCCTTTCCCTGGTCCCGTTTTCTTTGTGGAAGTCGGGGATGGGGGAAGTGGTGAGGCACTCTGTTTCTGGAGGGCCTTCGAAGGCTTCACTGTAGCTTTCTCTGCAATAGCGGTTGGTGTAGGCGGAGCAGCCTCAATAGCTAGATCGTTATTGGGAGTGCTCTGCCAGGTACAAGCGCAGGTACAGGTATTGGTGGAGGATACTGCTACGCTGGACATGGTCTGCGTCGATGCGTCTACTTGCGACGCACGGTTGTCCACCAAGGAAGCATAGGATGTGGCAAAGACAGGGGGTCTTGTAGCCCTATACTCTTTTTTGGCTTCCACATTAGGTAGCCTCTTTGTCACCTTGATCTCCTGAATTTGTCTTTCTTCTGCAAAGACGGGGCAGTCTCTGCTCCAGACGGGATGGCTCCCAGAGCAGTTGATACACAGCACCGGAGATGTGCAGTTGGTTCCAGCTTCAGGAGCTGCCTTGCCACATATACCGCAGGTTGGTTCACCACCACAACGCATTGTTGTATGGTCAAATCGCTGACATTTGAAACATCGCATAGGGTTAGGTATATAACGCCGAACCCTAAGGCGGAGGAAACCAGCCAGAACGTATTCAGGTAAGACAGGCGAATTGAAAGTTACAATGAAGGTGGCAGATTTCTCTATAACTCCATTATTCCTACGTGTCCTTTGTTCCACGTCTACAATCCCCTGTGTTGCCCATTCTTGCTTCAGCTCGTCGACATCGATATCCATTAATTCACGGCAGGTGACAACGCCTTTACTGGAGTTGAGGGAATTGTGCAACTCGACAGTAATATCATACTCGCCTAACTTGGTTGACTTTCGAAGCAGCTCCACTTGCTTTGCCCTAGTAGTTTCAACTAACAGGGTACCATTCCTCAGGCGTTTGATAGATTTCAGTGTACCTGCAAGTCCTTCTAAACCTATATGTATGTAGAAAGGAGACACTTTTTCAAATGAGCCCTCCGTCCTCTTAATCACGATGAAAACATTGTCATTTACGACTCCATGAGCCCTGTTACTCTTTTCCATCTGCATATCTGGAGGACTAGCCTCCCTGATGCGCTTGACTAATTGCGAAGTTGGTGAAGGGAAATACGTAGTTGCCATGTGCAGTCCACGAGCAGCAAGGGAACGAAACGTCAGCCCAGACAGAGCCCCGCTTGCCTGGGTAAGCCTTATACAACTGAGGTGCGGCAGGTTCCTCAGAGGTCGCCCGCTAGCGACTGTTCCACCTCAACAGCCATGCATCTTATCAGCGCGCAGCACACCTTAAGATTGAAGGGTTTTTTATAGAGGTATGTACCATCTTCGAAATCCAGGCAATCAAGCCAAGATCCCAGCGACACACAACGTTCCACTGTTGCGCCACATGGTGGTCGCTGAAACATGCCCAGAGCTTACGGTCTCAGAGGACTGGCGGCGCACACCAGTCCACAGCTCGGGGACCCCGGGTTCGCCAAGCCCGTACCCAGCAAATAAATGCTGAGTCCCCTGAGGGGCTGAAGTGTGTGAAGGCACCATCATTTAAAATCGAGAGATCGAGGTTGGTTGGTTGGGTTAAAGATTAAAAGGACCAAACTACAAAGGTCATCGGTCCCTTGTTTCATAAAAACACAGAGCACAGTGAAACTATCCACCAGTCAGGCGTAGCACTAAAAGAAAAGGGGGGGGGGGGAAGAAATGCCCCATAGTCCATTGTAAGACAACACGGAAGACACAGCACAGCAACAAAAACAACATAGAGAACAAAGGCAGAAGGAATTAAAACTGCACAGCAGAGGACTGTGGCTGGCTGATCACGAAAATAATAGGATGAGCCAGCCACTCTGCAACACGGTAAAACCTCCAGCCTAAAAGTTTAGGGAGGAATCGATTCACAACACAAAACTAATTAGAAGAGACAGCTAAGAAGAGGGAGATGTTAAAAAAAATTTAAATGGACCTACAAAAGCCGCTTGCGCGAATAAAACTTAAAACCCGATCTGCCATAGAGACATTGTCACCTAAAAGAGACGATAAAGCACCGTGGAGATTAAAAGTTCACCTGAGGGCTGTTAAAAGAGGACAGTCCAACAATATATGGGTCACCGTCATATTCGCACCACAGCGACAATGAGGGGGGTCCTCTCGACGCAGCAGATGACCATGCGTCAGCCAAGAGTGGCCAATGCGGAACCTACACAGAACAACAGAATCCCTGCGAGATGCCCGCATGGAGGAACCCCACACAGTCGTTGTCCCCTTTACCTGCCGCAGCTTGTTGGGTACAGACAGAGTGCGCCATTCGTCTGCCCACATCCCAAAGACCCGACGGCGTAACACCGATCGGAGATCAGTAGCCGGGAGGCCGATCTCCAACGGCAGTTTGCGGGTGGCTTCTTTAGCTAACTTGTCGGCGTGTTCGTTTCCCGCTATCCGAACGTGTCCCGGGGACCATATGAACACCACTGAACGTCCACGCTGTTCAAGAGCATGAACGGACTCCTGGATGGCAACAACAATGGGATGGCGTGGGTAGCACTGGTCAAGAGCCTATAGACTACTGAGAGAGTCACTGCAAATGACAAAAGACTCGCCAGTGCTGGTACGAATACGCTCACGGGCACGAAAAATGGCTGTTAGCTCTGCAGTGTAAACACTGCAGCCGTCCGGCTAGCAGCGCTGGTCTACATAGTCCGCATGAGCGTAAGCGTACCCCACACGGCCATCAACCATCGAGCCATCTGTATAGTTAACCTCCGAGTCACGGGCTGCGTCGAGGAGAGCAAGAAATTGGCGGCGCAAGACTGCAGGAGGAACTGAATCCTTTTGCCATTGGGAGAGGTCCAGCCGAAGCTGCGGCCGACGAATGCACCAAGGTTGGTTGGTTGGGTTAAAAATTAAAGGGACCAAACTACAAAGGTCATCGGTCCCTTGTTCCATAAAAACACAGAACACAGGGAAACTATCCACCAGTCAAGCGAAGCAGTAAAAGAGAAACTCCAGGGGAAGAAAAGCCCCATGGACCATTGTAAGACAACACGGAAAACAGAGCACAGCAACAAAAACAGCATAGAGAACAAAGGCAGAAGAAACGAAAGCTGCACAGCAGAGGACTGTGGCTGGCTGATCTCGAAAATAATTGGATGAGCCAGCCACACTGCAACACGTTAAAACCTCCAGCCTAACAGTGGAGGGAGGAGTCGAATTACAACACAAAACTAATTAAAAGAGACAGCTCAAAAGAGGGTGATGTTACAAAAGTTAAAAGGACCTATAAAATCCACTTGCGCGAATAAAACTTAAAACCCGATCTGCCATAGAGACATTGTCACCTAAAAGAGATGATAAAGCACCCTGGAGATTAAAAGTTCGCCTGAGGGCGGTTAAAAGAGGACAGTCCAACAATATATGGGCCACCGTCATATGCGCACCACAGCGACAATGAGGGGGGTCCTCTCGACGCAGCAGATGACCATGCGTCAGCCAAGAGTGGCCAATGCGGAGCCTACACAGAACAACAGAATCCCTGCGAGATGCCCGCATGGAGGAACCCCACACAGTCGTTGTCCCCTTTACCTGCCGCAGCTTGTTGGGTGCAGACAGAGTGCGCCATTCGTCTCCCCACAACCCTAAGAGCCCACGGTGCAAAACGGTTCTGAGATCAGTTTCCGGGAGGCCGATCTCCAACGGCAGTTTGCGGGTAGCCTCTTTGGCTAACTTGTCGGCGAGTTCGTTTCCCGCGAACCCAACGTGTCCCGGGGTCCATATGAACACCACCGAACGACCACGCTGTTCAAGAGCATGGATGGACCCCTGGATGGCACCAACTATGGGATGGCGTGGGAAGCACTGGTCAAGAGCCTGCAGACTACTGAGCGAGTCACTGCAAATGACGAAGGACTCTCCAGTGCTGGTACGAATATGCTCAAGGGCACGAAAAATGGCTGTCAGTTCTGCAGTGTAAACACTGCAGCATTCTGGCAAGGAGCGCTGGTCTACATAGTCCGCATGAGCATAAGCGTACCCCACACGGCCATCAACCATCGAGCCATCGGTATAGATGACCTCCGAGTCACGGGATGCGTCGTGAAGAGCAAGAAATTGGCGGCGCAAGATTTCAGGAGGAATTGAATCCTTTTGCCATTGGGAGAGGTCCAGCTGAAGCTGCGGCCGACGGATACACCAAGGTGGTGTATGTGGGCGGACCTGAAAAGCAGATGGAAGAGGCAAGGACTCGAGTTTACTAAGGAGGGACTGAACGAGGATCCCAATTGCGTGGCCTGATCGCGGCCGCCGGCGTGGAAGATGGACTGCCGCATCGGCCAAAAGGAGACGGTAGTTAGGGTGACGGGGAGAACAATGGACATGGGCAGCATAGTTGGCCAAGAGTTGTTGACGCCGAATGTGGAGCGGAGGAACCCCAGCCTCAGCAAGTAGGCTATTAACAGGACTGGTGCGGAATGCTCCTGTCGCCTGTCGAACCCCACAGTGGTGAACGGGATCCAGCAGTTGCAATGCTGAGGGCGACGCTGAGCCATACGCCACACTCCCATAATCCAGTCAGGACAGCACAAGGGCTTTGTAGAGCTGCAGCAGCATGTTACGGTCTGCACCCCAAGTTGTGTTACTGAGGCAGCGGAGGGCATTCAGATGCTTCCAGCACTGACGCTTGAGCTCACGAATATGTGGAAGCCAAGTAAGCCGGGCATCGAACAGCAATCCCAGAAAACGGTAAGTGTCAACAACCCTGAGCTTAGCATTCTGAAGATAGAGCTCAGGGTGGGGATGGATAGTGCGACGCCGACAAAAGTGCATAACACAAGTCTTCGCAGGAGAAAACTGAAACCCATGGGCTAGGGCCCACGCCTGCGCCTTGCGTATGGTTCCCTGCAACCGACGTTCTGCAACACCAATGGTGGAGGAGCTGAAAAAGATGCAGAAATCGTCAGCATATAACGTGGGTGAGACAGACGACCCTACTGCTGCTGCAAGGCCATTAATGGCCACAAGGAAAAGGGGCACGTTCAATACAGAGCCCTGTGGAACGCCGTTCTCTTGGACATGAAGTGAACTATGGGATGTGCCAATTAAAACGCGGAATGTCCGAACAGATAAAAAATTCTGAATAAAAATGGGGAGAGAGCCCCGGAGACCCCACCCGTGCAACGTGGCGAGAATATGGTGCCGCCACGTCGTGTCATATGCTCTGGAGAGGTCAAAAAAGACGGAGACAAGGTGTTGGCGCCTGGAAAAGGAAGTGCGGATTGCAGACTCAAGAAAGACCAAAGTATCGGCAGTGGAACGGCCCTGACGGAAGCCGCTCTGGCACGGAGCCAGAAGACCCCGAGACTCGAGTAGCCAACACAGCCGTCGACTCACCATGCGTTCCAAGAGCTTACACAGAGTATTTGTCAAGCTGATGGGCCGATAGCTATCCACAATAAGTGGGTCCTTCCCAGGCTTCAGCACCGGAATGACGGTACTCTCCCGCCACTGCGACGGAAAGACACCATCGCCCCATATGCGGTTGAAGATGGCAAGAACACACCGCTGACAGTCCGGGGAAAGGTGTTTGAGCATCTGATTGTGGATGCCATCTGGCCCAGAGGCTGTATCGGGGCACTGTGCCAGGGCGCTCTGCAGTCCCCACAAACTAAATGGGGCGTTATACGCCTCAGGGTAGCGAGAAGCAAAAGAAAGCCGTTTGCCTTCCTCCCGGCGTTGGAGCGCGCGAAACGCGGGCGGGTAATTCCCCGACGCAGAGGCCCGAACATAGTGCTGAGTGAAATGCTCGGCGATTGCATCGGCATCGGTGGATACCGCCCCGTTGATGGTAAGCCCTGCGACACCTGTAGAGTGCTGCAATCCAAAGATGTACCGAATCTTCATCCACACCTGGGAGGGTGAAGTACAGGAACCAATGGTGGAAACGTACCTCTCCCAGCACTCCTGTTTCCGCCTTTTGATGAGCCGCCGTGCCTGAGCACGGAGACGTTTGAAAAAAATGAGGTTCTCCAAAGACGGGTGCCGCTTATGTCGCTGAAAGCCCGCCGACGTTCTTCAATGGCGTCAGCGACCTCTGCAGACCACCAAGGCACCGACTTTCGCCAGGGGCACCCTAACGAACGAGGAATGGTACCTTCTGCAGTGGAAACAATCGCTGCAGTCAGTGTCTCAACCGCCACATCGATGGTACCATGGGGGAGAGAGTCAACAGTGGCAGCAGAGGAGAACGTGTCCCAGTTTTCCTTGCTAAATGCCCATCTAGGCGAGCGCGCAAGGGAGCGACGCTAGGGTAGTGAAAGGAAGATGGGTAAATGGTCACTACCACACAAGTCCTCGTGGACTCTCCAGTGGACCGATGGTACAAGCCCTGGGCTGCACAACGACAGATCTATGGCCGAGAACGTGCCATGCCACACACTGAAATGTGTGGCAGCGCCAGTGTTTAAGAGGCAGAGGTCGAGTTGGGAGATGAGATTCTCGACCTCCCTGCCTCGGCCAGTAACCTTTGTTCCACCCCACAGGGGATTGTGGGCGTTAAAATCCCCAAGGAGAAGAAAAGGCGCGGGGAGTTGGGCGACAAGTGCAGCCAAGTCGGTCAGGGAGACTGTACCACCTGGAGGGAGATAGACACTGCAGACGGTTATGTCCTGGGTAGTCCTGACACGTACAGGCACAGCTTCCAATGATGTTTGAAGGGGCACAGGAGCACTACATACAGAGGTAAGGACATACACGCAGGCTCCACCTGACACACAATTGTAAGTGCTACGGTTGCAGTAATAACCCCTGTATCCATGAAGGACAGGGGTCCGCATTGCCGGGAACCAGGTTTCCTGTAGGGCAATGCAGAAAGCTTCCTCTTCTCTCTCTTGTCTTTGGGAGGAGGGTTGGCATGCTGGGAGGGCTGTCCTGACGCATTGTCAGGAACGGAGGAGGAGCGTGAAGCCCTTCGACCAGCAGCTGGTGGCTTTTTCAGCCACTGGCTAGTGTCGTGTGAGACACTGGGGAAGTCCGTGGAAGGGACACCCCCAAGGGATCCCTTCCGAACAAGTGAGGCCGGAGGACGCTGTTGCGTCTCCGGCTGAGCAGCCGGAGGGAGCTGTCGCTTCCCCGGCTGAGGAGCCGGAGAGGGCTGTCGCCGCTCCGGCTGAGAGGTGGGGACCAACGTCCCCGGTTGCTTGGGGCGCCCTGCTCCCAAACTCGGTGTTTTGGGAGCAGTGGAAGAGAGAGCGGCCTGTCCCAGCGGTGGGGCAGACGTTACTTGATTTCCCTGTGGGCCAACAGAGAAGGGAGTCTGTGCAGGAGCTGGTGGCGGCAGTGTGACGGTAGCGTAACTCCTCAACATAGGTGTGGGGTTGAGTCGTTCTAATTTCTTCTTTGCCTCTTGGTAACTTAAACGGTCCAAGGTCTTAATTGCTTGTATCTCCCGTTCTCGTTGATAGACCGTACAGTCTGGTGAGGAGGGAGAATGATGCTCCCCACAGTTATCGCAGGTGGGAGGCGGAGCACATGGAGCATTAGGATGCGGAGGTCGTCCACAATCAAGACACGTGGGGCTGGAAGTGCACCTGGAGGACATGTGTCCGAATTTCCAGCACTGGAAGCATCGCATAGGGGGCGGGACATAGGGCTTGACATCGCACCGGTACATCATGACCTTGACTTTCTCAGGCAAGCAGTCGCCCTCAAAGGCAAGGATGAAAGCACCGGTAGCGACCCTATTATCCTTGGGCCCCCTAAAGACACGACGGACAAAGTGGACACCTCGTCGTGCCAGGTTCTCACGTAGCTCGTCATCAGACTGTAGCAGAAGATCTTTATGAAAAATAATCCCCTGGACCAAATTTAAGGACTCATGGGGAGTGACAGTAACGGGGATGTCAACGAGCTTCTGACAGGCGAGTAATGCCTGGGACTGCGCAGATGAAGCTGCTTGTATCAAAATGGCGCCGCTCCTCAGTTTGGAAAGAGACGCCACTTCCCCAAACTTATCTTCGAGATGGTGCACGAAGAAAAGAGGCTTAGTCCCCAAAAACGATTCCCCATCAGTTCTGCTGCATACAAGGTATCGTGGCGAATACGGCTCCTGTCTGTCTGTAACGCTACGTTCCTCCCATGGTGTGGCTAGGGAAGAGAACGACTTCGGGTTATATGTCACAGCGTTAAATTCCACCTTACCACGCTTGGAGACATTGGCGGTCGGGCGACCACCAGATTGAGAATTCACCCGCTTCATTGCGGGGCATCCGCCCCGATGCCACCCACTCCGACCAGGGGCTCTCCCCACGGGCGCCACCCAGCCACAGCAAAGGCCACCAGGCAGGATGGCCGTTGCCGACAGTCCCGATGCCCCAGAGAGACGAGCATCTACTCCTTGGCTTACGTGGGGAGGTATCAGCTCAGGCATCGGCAGTACGATCCCTGTGTTGTCAGGGGGCTACAACCTAGAGGGTACATGACGACCCCACCACAACGGGCTGGCTACCGTGCTGGATTTCGGGTGCCATGGGTAGTCCATAGTGATTATGGGTACTGATGGTGACGCACTAAGGGTGGTACAAACACAATAGATCAGGTGTGTATGCCCAAAAGGAGGGATGGAGGGCGCAGGTACGACGCCAAGACGAACAAGAGTGCCAAGGTCTTAGGGCACAGAGGACTGATGGTGCACCACGTAAGGTGTCCTTCCCCAAAGGCTCGTACTTCTGTGGAATTTGGAAAAATGGAGGTCAAACCCTAATGGGGACCATCACATTAAGGCCAAAACGTTTGACACTCCTTTTAGTCGCCTCTTACGACAGGCAGGAATACCGCGGGCCTATTCTTACCCCCGAACCCACAGGGGGACGAATGCACCAAGGTGGTGTATGTGGGTGGACCTGAAAAGCAGATGGAAGAGGCAAAGACTCGAGTGCACTAAGAAGTGACCGAACACGGATCCCAATTGCGTGGCCTGATCGCGGCCGCCGGTGTGGGATATGGACTGCTGCATTGGCGAATAGGAGACGGTAGTTAGGGTGACGCGGAAAACAACGGACATGGACAGCATAGTAGGCTAAGAGTTGTTAACGCCGAATGTGGAGCGGAGGAACCCCAGCCCCAGCAGGTAGGCTATTAACAGGACTGGTGCGGAATGCTCCCAGAAAACAATAAGTGTCAACAACCCTGAGAATAGCATCCTGAAGATAGAGCTCAGGGTGGGGATGGACAGTTCGACGTCGACAAAAGTGCATAACACAAGTCTTCGCAGGAGAAAACTGAAACCCATGGGCTAAGGCCCACGCCTGCGCCTTGCATATGGCTCCCAGCAACCGACGTTCTGCAACACCAATGGTGGAGGAGCTGAAAAAGATACAGAAATCGTCAGCATATAACGTGGGTGAGGCAGACGACCCTACTGCTGCTGCAAGGCCATTAATGGCCACAAGGAAAAGGGGGCACACTCAATATGAAGTGAACTATGGGATGTGCCAATTAAAACGCGGAATGTCCGAACAGATAAAAAATTCTGAATAAAAATGGGGAGAGAGCCCCGGAGACCCCACCCGTGCAACGTGGCGAGAATATGGTGCCGCCACGTCGTGTCATATGCTCTGGAGAGGTCGAAAAAGACGGAGACGAGGTGTTGGCGCCTGGAAAAAGCAGTGCGGATTGCAGACTCAAGGAAGACCAAAGTATCGGCAGTGGAACGGCCCTGACGGAAGCCGCTCTGGCACTGAGCCAGAAGACACCGAGAATCTAGCAGCCAACACAGCCGTCGACTCACCATGCGTTCCAGTAGCTTGCACAGAGTATTTGTCAAGCTGATGGGCCGATAGCTATCCACAGTATGCGGGTCCTTAGCAGGCTTCAGCACCGGAATGATGGTACTTTCTCGCCACTGAGACGGAAAGACACCATCACCCCATATGCGGCTGAAGATTGCAAGAACTATTCACTGACAGTCCGGGGACAGGTGTTTGAGTATCTGACTGTGGACGCCATCTGGCCCAGAGGCTGCATCAGGGCACTGTGCCAGGGCGCTCTGGAGTTCCCACAAACTAAATGGGGCGTTAAACGCCTCAGGCTGGCGGGAAGCGAAAGAAAGCCGTTTGCCTTCCCCCCGGCGTTTGAGCGCGCGAAATGCAGGCGGGTAATTCCCTGACGCAGAGGACCGAACATAGTGCTGTGCGAAATGCTCGGCGATTGCATCGGCATCGGTGGATACCGCCCCGTCGATGGTAAGCCCTGAGACACCTGTAGAGTACTGCAATCCAAAGATGCACCGAATCTTCACCCACACCTGGGAGGGTGAAGCACGGGAACCAATGTTGGAAACGTACCTCTCCCAGCACTCCCGTTTCCGCCGTTCGATAAGCCTCCGTACCTGAGCACGGAGACGTTTGAATAAAATGAGGTTCTCCAAAGACGGGTGCTGCTTATGTCGCTGAAGAGCCCGCCGACGTTCTTTAATGGAGTCAGCGACCTCTGCAGACCACCAAGGCACTGACTTTCGCCGGGGGCACCCTAAGGAACGAGGAATGGTACGTTCCGCAACTGAAAGAATCGCTGCAGTCAGTGTCTCAACCGCCACATCGGTGGTACCATGGGGGAGAGATACAACAGTGGCAGCAGAGGAGAACGTGTCCCAGTTTGCCTTGCTAAATGCCCATCTAGGCAAGCGTTCATGGGAGCGACGCTGGGGTAGTGAAAGGAAGATGGGAAAATGGTCACTACCACACAAGTCGTCATGGACTCTGCAGTGGACCGATGGTACAAGCCCTGGGCTGCACAACGACAGATCTATGGCCGAGAACGTGCCATGCGCCACACTGAAATGGGTGGCGGCGCCAGTGTTTAAGAGGCAGAGGTCGAGTTGGGAGATGAGATTCCCGACCTCTCGGCCACGGCCAGAAACCTTCGATCCACCCCACAGGGGATTGTGGGCGTTATAATCCCCCAGGAGGAGAAAAGGCGTGGGAAGTTGGGCGACAAGTGCAGCCAATTCGGTCAGGGAGACTGTACCACCTGGTGGGAGATAGACACTGCAGACGGTTATGTCCTGGGTAGTCCTTACGCGTACAGCAACAGCTTCCAATGATGTTTGAAGGGCACAGGAGCACTACATACAGAGGTAAGGACATACACGCAGGCTCCACCTGACACACAATTGTAGGTGCTACGGTTGCAGTAATAACCCCTGTATCCACGAAGGACAGGGGTCCGCATTGCCGGGAACCAGGTTTCCTGGAAGGCAATGCAGAAAGCAGGTGTCAGGCTTAGAAGCTGTCGTAGCTCAGGGAGATGGCTAAAATAACCGCCACAATTCCACTAGAGGATCGTACAAAGCGTGTCCTGTAAGGGCATGAAGGTACTGAAAAAGCAAATTACTTCACAGGGTTACATGTTGCCACCGACTGAGTGACGGACGTCGCTACAGCCATGGTTTCTGAGGAGACTGCGAGATCCAGGTCGTTAGGGGACGCAAAGAGCTCTACCTCATCCTCAGAGGCAGAGCTGACAGGAAGCGTTCGTGCGGGAACCACTGGATCCTTATCCTTCTTGGAGAGCTGCCTCTTCTCTCACTTGTCTTTGGGAGGAGGGTTGGCATGCTGGGAGGGCTTGCCTGACTCATTATCGGGAACAGATGAAGAGCGGGAAGCCCTTCGACCAGCAGCTGGTGGCTTCTTCAGCCACTGGCTAGTGTCTTGGGAGACACTGGGGAAGTCCTTGGAAGGGACTCCCCCAAGGGATCCCTTCCAAACAAGTGAGGCCGGAGGAGGCTGTTGCGTCTCTGGCTGAGCAACCGGAGAGAGCTGTCACTTCCCCGGTTGAGGAGCCGGAGAGGGCTGTCGCCGCTCCGGCTGAGAGGTGGGTACTGACGTCCCCAGTTGCTTGTGGCGCACTGCTTCCAAACTGGGTGCTTTGGGAGCAGTGGAAGAGAGAGTGGCCTCTCCCAGCGGTCTGGCAGACGTGACTTGAGTTCTCTGTGGGCCATAGAGAAGGGAGTCTGTGCAGGAGCTGGTGGCGGCAGTGTGACGGTAGCATAACTCCTCAACATAGGTGTGGGGTTGAGTCGTTCTAGCTTCTTCTTTGCCTCTTGGTAACTTAAATGGTCCAAGGTCTTAATTTCTTGTATCTTACGCTCTCGTTGATAGACTGCACAGTCTGGTGAGCAAGGTGAATGGTGCTCCCCGCAGTTGACGCAGTGGGAGGCGGGGTACATGGAGTTTCGGGATGTGATGTGCGTCCGCAATCTCGACATCTGGAAGTGCAGCGGGAAGACATATGGCCGAACGTCCAGCACTTAAAGTACTGCATCGGGGGAGGGATATAGGGCTTGATGTCACAATTGTAGGCCATCACCTTGACCTTCTCCGGTAACGTATCACCCTCAAAGGCCAAGATGAAGGCACCGGTAGCAACCTGATTGTCCTTTGGACCCCAATGAACGAGCCGGACGAAATGAATACGTCTACGCTCTTAGTTGGCGCACAGCCCGTCATCAGACTGCAAAAGAAGGTCCCTAATGTAAATAACACCATGGACCACATTTAAACTCTTATGAGGTGTAATGGCAACGTTAACATCCCCCAACTTGTCACATGCAAGTAACCTGCGTGATTGGGCAGAGGATGCCGTTTGTAACAGTGCTGACCCAGAGCGCATTTTGGACAAGCCCTCCATCTCCCCAAACTTGTCCTCTAAATGCTCGATGAAGAACTGAGGCTTTGTGGATAGAAAAGACTCCCCATCAACTCTCGTGAAAACTAAGAATCTGGGCGAATAATTGTTACCTCCATCCTGAGACTTAAGCTCCTCCCACAGAGTGGCCAAAGAGGGGAACGTTTTCGGATCGTACTTCTGAGCATTAAATTGAGCCCGAGAACGCTTAGAGACTGCTGGCGGCTGGCCGCCCGTGAGAGATGATGTACCACGCTTCATTGCGGGTCATCCGCCCTGATGCCTCCTACTCCAACCAAGGGCCCTCCCCACGGGCGCCACCCAGCCGCAGCAATAGCAACCTGGCAGGATGGCCATTCCTGGGAGTCCTGATGCCCCAGGGAGATGGGCATCTACTCCTTGGCATACGTGGGGAGTTAACGGCGCAGGCATCAGTAGAGCGATCCCTGTGTTGTCAGGGGGCTACAACCAACAGGGTACATGGCGGCCTCACCACAACGGACTGGCTACCGTGCTGGATGTTAGGTGACATGTGGTCCATGGTCGCCATCAGTGCAGAAAGTGGCATTGCGCAGCGCAAGGTGGAAGTGCACGCAGGAAAGTTTCCATGCCCAAGAGATGGAGAGCGGGCAGGACTGCTTTGCAACGACAAAAAAGCTAGATGGACACAATGAACCAAGTAAGGCGCCCTTCCCCAATCGGCTCGCTCTTCGGAAAAATTCTGAGAGGTGGAGGTCAAACCCAACAGGGGCCATCACATACGGCCGAAAAGTTTGTGACTCCTTGTAGTCGCCTCTTACGACAGGCAGGAATACCACGGGCCTATTCTTACCCCCGAACCCACAGGGGGGGGATGGGCATCTGGATCCATAGCCAACAGAAGGACATCATTGACTACAGAGAGCCCGTGGGACAGGTGGCTCCAGGGGCTGAAATCAGACTGTATCCAATGAGTGACATAGGACGGACACCCGTGGACCACGTAGTTGAGAACCTGCCACAAGACAGGGTCGGAGCAGGTAGCCGCAGCAATGTGAGCAGCCATAAGAGGCAGACGGTCCAGCGCATCCCGGCTGGCCGAATCAATGCGAAAGCAGAGGACCTCCTGTTGGTCAAAGACAGGATCAGGGCCCGCTGGGAGGCGTGACAAAGCGTCCGCATTAGCATGGTGGGTGGTGGGCTTTTACCGGTTGGTGTAAGCATAATTATGTAAAAGCAATGCCCAGCGCTGAATACATTGAGCGGTCCACTCTGGAAGGTGAGAGTGGGATCCGAAAAGTGTAACCAAGAGTTTATGGTCTGTCAGAGGGAGAACTTTGCCCCAAAGAGATAGGAGTGAAATTTTTGGACAGCAGACTCGATCGCTAAAGCCTCCTTTTCAATCTCTGAGCAGTTTTGTTGTGCTGGGGTCAACGTCTTAGAGGCATAAGCGATGGGCTGTTCGGATTCGTCGGCATCCCAGTGCATAAGGATGGCCCCAATGCCATGCACTGATACATCAGCCACCACAACTAAGGGGCAGGCTGGAGAAAAGGGAGATAAGACAAGGGGTGGACTTCAGCATCGCCTTTAAATGGAGAAAAACCCGTTCACCGGCAGGGGTCCAATCAAAAGGTACCCCTTTGCAATGCAAGTGATTGAGGGGTTGAGCAATGGAGGCAGCCTGGGGCAAGAACTTTAAGTAATAAGTAACCTTACCCAAAAACACCTTGAGTTCAGATAAGTCTTTGAGACGAGGAAGGGCCTCAATTGCTGCAACATTACTACCTGAATGGCGAATGCCATCTTTGCTAAGCCAGTTGCCTAAGTATTCCACTTCTGGTTGAAAAAGCAACACTAGTCCAGCCGACAGCGTAAGCCAGCAGACTGCAGAGCGTGAAATATGTGGTTTTGCAAATGTTCCTGGCGGGAACGCCCGGTGACTAAGATGTCATCCAGATAATTCACACAGGCAGTGACAGGCTTTGCAAGCTGCTCCAGGAATCGCTGGAAAATGGCTGGCGTCGAAGAGACACCAAAGGGAAGGCGCTTGTACTTATACAATCGGAAAGGCGCGTTGATAACCATGATGTTCTAAGATTTGGCATCCAAGGGCAACTGGTGGTATGCCTCAGCCAGATCGATCTTGGAAAAATACTCTCCCCCGGCAAGCTAGGCAAGAAGGTCTTCCTGTTGGGGAATGGGGTAAGTGTCAACGAGGGACTGAGCATTGACTGTAGCGCCGAAATCCCCACAAAGCCGAAGGGACCCATTGGGTTTCCATATGACCACCAGTGGTGTCGCCCATGCACTGTAAGTGACAGGCTCCAGCACGCCAGCGGCCTGGAGCCGATCAAGTTCCTGCTTGACCATTGGCCGTAAGGCCACCAGAAGGGGCCGGGCCCGGAAAAAGCAACGCTGTGCATCCGGCCTTAGGGTGATGTGCACCTGAAAGCTGGAAGCACATCCGAGATCCGGTGCAAACAATGACGCAAAAGCGGAGCGCAGATCGTCCAAGTTCTGTAAGGAAACAGCCGTGGAAACGACCTTAACATCGTCGGAAATTGAAAAGCCAAACAGTTGAAACGCATCCAGGCCAAATATATTTGAAGCCGACGGATGGTCGACGACAAAGAGGGTAAGGAACCGGGGAATACTCTTGTACGTCGCCTGGACGACGATCTGCCCACGAAGGGGAATGGAACCGTCTCCGTGGGCGACCAAACAGCAAGAGGGAGGCGACAACGCAGGAGAGCTCAGCTGGGTATATGTCGCCATATTAATCAGGGAGACGGAGGCCACAGTGTCGACCTGAAAACTGACATCCACAGTGAAAATGCGGAGCATGGGGGAAAGCATCTTCACTGACGGGTCGTCCTTTGGGACGACCAATTGCAGAGCATGGACTGCATCTTGAGGCCCAGGAGGTGGAGGACTGGAACGACTCGAGCGACTACAACAAACCGGTTGGATGTGGCCCTCCTTGTTACACAGCGTGCACGTTTTCCAGCGGTGGGGACAATCAGCCCGCGATTGTGCAGTAAAGCACTGTGGGCGAGATGGAAGCAGGCCGCACGACTGGCGACGAGGAGCGACCGGAGGCGCTGACGCCACGGAGACGTCGGAGAATGAGGAGTCCCGACGGTGCTGTCCTCTGTCGGCCAGGTGGTGGTGGTGGTTGTTGGGATGTTTAAGGGGGACTAAACGGCGAAGGTCATCAGTCCATATTCAAAAAACAGGCGAGCCGAAAATTTGCATAGCAGGTTAAAAACCAAAGGGGGTGCTGGCTGTTGGGATGTTTAAGGGGGACTAAACAGCGAAGGTCATCAGCCCCCATTCCAAAAACAGGCGAGCCGAAAAGTTTGCGGAGCAGGTAAAAATCAAAGGGGGGACGAGACTCCCCCCAGGCTCTAAAAGAACACAAAAGCAGCAACAAACACTAAAGACAAGAAGAGTACAGATGAACAACAGACAGAAAGAAACAGAAGAAAAGAAGATGGCCGGAGACTGGTTGACTGACCATGAGAACAAAAAGAAAGGGAAAGAGTCAACCATCCGACGACACACCAAAACAGCAACAAATATGGAGAAACGCAAGGACAAAAGACACAGAAAGGGAGAGGTGCAGGACCTTCCTAAATAGAACCATAGAAAGGACTACCATGGATAATATTTAAAACGTCATCAGCCATGGAGGCATCGTCACATAAAATCAAAGGCAAAGTGCCCGGGATGGTGGTAGTTGTTGGGATGTTTAAGGGGGACTAAACAGCTAAGGTCATCAGTCCCCCATTCCAAAAACAGGCGAGACGAAGCCACAGAGCAGATAAAACCCCAAGGGGAAGGAGACTCCCCCCCCCCCAAGGCGCTAAAGAACACAAATTTGGCAACGAACACTACAGAAACGAAGAGTACAGATGAACACCAGACAGAAAGAAATAGAAGAAAAGAAGATGGCTGGAGACTGGTTGACTGACCACAAGAACAAAAGAAGGGAAAGAGTCAACCAGCTAACGACACACCAAAACAGCAACAAATATTGAGAGATGCGAGGACAAAGGACACAGAAAGGGAAAGGTGCAGGACCCCCCTAAATGGAACCATAAAAGGGACTACCACGCATAAAACGTAAAACATTGACAGCCATGGAGTCATCCAGGCATAAAATCAAATGGCAAGGTACCCGGGAGATTAAAAGACTGCCGGAGGGTGCACAGTCAGGGACACTCCAATAAAATGTGGGCGACCGTCAGCCGGGACCCACACCGACACAGGGGGGGATCCTCCTGACGCAAAAGATGGCCGTGCGTCAGGTATATATGGCCGATGCGGAGCCGACACAGGATAACAGAGTCCCTGCGAGAAGACCGCAGGGAGGAACGCCACACATTGATCGTCTCCTTGACAGCCCGCAGTTTATTAGGCGCTGTCATGCCTCGCCACTCAGCAGACCACATCCCAAGCACCTTACGGCGCAACACCAGCTGCTGATCGCGAGCCGTGAGGCCGATCTCCAAAGCTGGGGCGTTGATCGCCCCTTTGGCCAGCCTGTGAACACGTTTGTTCCCCGGGATGCCAACGTGACCTGGCGTCCAAACAAGGACCGCCGAACGACCGGAACGGGTAGTGGTGGAAACAGACTCCTGAATAGAGGACACCAGAGGAGAAGAGGTATAGCAGCGGTCGATGGCCTGGAGGTTGCTCAGGGAGTCACTACAGATGACGATGGATGACGATGGACGTACCTGAGCAGAAACGCATATGCTCAAGAGCGCGCAATATGGCCACCAGCTCTGCAGTAACAATACTGCAGCCAGCCAGCAAGGAGCGCTGTTCAACATGGGCAGCGTGAGCAAAAGCGTAGGCAGTGCGACCATCAACCAGGGAACCATCAGTGTAGACAGTCTCACAGCCCGAAAATGAGGCGAGGAGCGCAAGAAAATGGTGACGGAGGGCCACAGGCGGGACCGAGTCCTTGGGTCCCTGTGCCAAGTCCAGACGGATGGACGGCCGGGTCAAACACCAGGAAGGCGTAGGTTCACGGACCCAGAAGGGAGACAGAAGAGAGAATGACCCCAGTTCTGACAGCAGGGACTGGACAGGGACAGCTATGGAAAGCCCAGACCTAGATCGCCGTTCGGGCAGATGGAGGACCATGGCAGGGAAAAGCAGGCGACGATTGGGATGGCCTGGCGAACAATGGACGTGGACAGCATAGTCGGCGAGCAGTCGATGGCGGCGAATCCGCAGCGGGGGAACCCCGGCCTCCACCAGTAGACTATCCACGGGGCTCATAAGGAAAGCGCCAGTTGCAAGCCGAACCCCACAGTAGTGTATGGGGTCTAACAACGTCAACACTGAGGGTGATGCAGACACATAGGCCAGGCTCCCATAATCAAGCCTGGACTGCACAAGGGCCCTGTACAATCGCAGCAGCGTGCAGCGATCTGCACCCCAAGACGTGTGGCTCAGGCAGCGGAGGGCGCTGAGGTGCCGCCAGCACTTTTGCTTCAGCTGAGTAATATGAGGAACTCATGTGGCCCGAGCATCAAAGACGAGTCCTAAGAAGCGGCAAGTGTCCACCACTTCAAGCAGGTGGCCGTCGAGGTAAAGTTCAGGATGAGGGTGGACCGTCCGACGCCTGCAGATGTGCATAACTTGAGTCTTGGCTGCAGAGAACTGAAAACCGTGAGTCAGAGCCCATTATGCTGCCTTGCGAATGGCTACTTGCAGCCTGCGTTCGGCGACTCCGTAGTTGTGGAGCTAAATGAGATGCAGAAGTCGTCGGCATACAAAGAAGGAGTGAAGTGCCCCCCGCAACCAAGGGGGCCGGTGAATTCTGGCAGAGCTGAGAGCTAACTTGTGTTGCAGCAGCGGCATAGGAAGACGTCATGGGCACTGGATGTAGCCGCTCGTATTTCCGTCTAGCCTTGGGGTGGGTCAGGCGGTCCAGGGTCTTATATTCCATTATCTTCCTTTCTTTCTGGAATATCCTACAGTCCGGCGAGCAGGGGGAATGGTGTTCTCCGCAGTTAACACAGATAGGAGGCGGGGCACATAGAGTATCAGGATGCGAAGGACGTCCGCAATTCCGACACGTGATGCTGGAAGTACAGCGAGATGACATGTGCCCGAACTTCCAGCATTTAAAACACCGCATCGGAGGAGGGATATATGGCTTCACATCACAGCGGTAAACCATCAACTTAAGCTTTTCGAGTAAGACATCACCCTCAAAGGCCAAGATGAAGGCACCGGTGGCTACCTGATTATCCCTCGGACCCCGATGGACGCGCCGGCCGAAGTGAACACCTCGTCGTTTGAGGTTGGCGCGTAATTCAGCGTCGGACTGCAGGAGAACATCCCTGTGGAATATAATTCCCTGGACTATGTTGAGACTCTGATGCTAACTGAAACATCCCCCAACTTGTCATAACTGAGCAACATCCGGGACTGCGCAGAGGATTCCGTTTTAATGAGCACAGAACCAGAGCGCATCTTGGACAAGCCCTCCACCTCCCCGAACTTGTCCTCTAAATGCTCCACAAAAAACTGGGGCTTGGTTGACATAAACGATTCCCCATCAACTCGCGTACACACAAGGAACTGGGGTGAATATTCTCCACTGCCTTCTTTTGCCATACGTTCCTCCCATGGAGTGGCCAGAGAGGGAAATGATCGTGGTTCTTATTTCCTGCCGTTGAGGTTAGACCTCGATCGCTTAGAGACTGCTGGTGTAGGCCCACCAGCGAGAGATGATGTACCACGCTTCATTGCGGGTCATCCGTCCTGATACCACCTACTCCGACCAAGGGCCCTCCCCACGGGCGCCACCCAGCAGCAGCAATAGCCACCTGGCAGGGTGGCCATTGCCGGGAGTCCTGATGCCCCAGAGAGATGGGCACCATCTCCATGGCATACATGGGGAGTTAACGGCGCAGGCATTAGTAGAGCGATCCCTGTGTTGTCAGGGGGCTACAACCAACAGGGTACATGGCAGCCCCACCACAATGGACTGGCTACCGTGCTGGATCTTAGGTGCAATAAAGTTCAAGGTCGTCGTCGCAGTTAAAAGCAACACTGAAGAGTGCAATGTGGTAATCTTACCCAAGAGATAGAAAACGAGCGGGACACCATTGCAACGACGAAAAAGCCGCTAAAGGTCTCAATGCACGATGGATACAGTGCACCATGTAAGGCGCCTTTCCCCAATTGGCTCGCTCTTCGGAATAATTTAGAAAGATGGAGTTCAAACACGAGAGGGGACCATCACATAAGGCCGAAACATTTGAGACTACTTTTAGTCATCTCCTACGACAGGCAGGAATACCGCGGGGGTATTCTAACCCCCAAACCTGCAGGGGGAGATTGGGTTGGTTGGTTGGGTTAAAGATTAAAGGGACCAAACCACAAAAGTCATCGGTACCTTGTTTCATAAAAACACAGAGCACATGTAAACTATCCACCAGTCAGGCGAAGCACTAAAAGAAAAATTCCAGGGGAAGAAAAGCCCCATGGTCCATTGTAAGACAACACAGAAAACAGAGCACAGCAACTAAAACAACATAGAGAACAAAGGCAGAAGGAACGAAAGCTGCACAGCAGAGGACTGTGGCTGGCTGATCACGAAAATAATAGGATGCCAGCCACTCTGCAACACGTTAAAACCTCCAGCCTAAAAGTTTAGGGTGGAGTCGAATTACAACACAAAACTAATTAAAAGATACGGCTCAAAAGAGGGTGATGTTAAAAAAATTTAAATGGACCTATAAAAGTCGCTTGCGCGAATAGAACTTAAAACCCGATCTGCCATAGAGACATTGTCACCTAAAAGAGAGGATAAATCACCCAGGAAATTAAAAGCGCGCCTGAGAGCGGTTAAAAGAGGACAGTCCAACAATATATGGGCCACCGTCATGGTCGCACCACAGCGACAATGAGTGGGTCCTCTCGATCCAGCAGATGACCATGCGTCAGCCAAGAGTCACCAATGTGGAGCCTACACAGAACAACAGAATCCCTGCGAGGGGCCCGCATGGAGGAACCCCAAACAGTCGTTGTCGCCTTTACCTGCCGCAGCATGTTGGGTGCAGACCGAGCGCGCCATTCGTCCCCCACTTCCCAAAGACGCGACGGTGCAAAACCGTTCGGAGATCAGTTTCCGGGAGGCCGATCTCCAATGGCAGTTTGCGGGTAGCTTCTTTGGATAACTTGTCGGCGAGTTCGTTTCCCGCTATCCCAACGTGTACCGGGGCCCATATGAACACCACCGAACGACCACGCTGTTCAAGACCGTGAATGGAACCCTGGATGGCACCAACAAGGGGATGGCGTGGGTAGCACTGGTCAAGAGCCTGCAGACTACTGAGTGAGTCACTGCAAATGACGAAGGACTCTCCAGTGCTGGTACGAATATGCTCAAGGGCACGAAAAATGGCTGTCAGTTCTGCGGTGTAAACACTGCAGCCTTCCGGCAAGGAGCGCTGGTCCACATAGTCCGCATGAGCATAAGTGTACCCCACATGGCCATCAACCATCGAGCCATCTGTATAGATAACCTCCGAGTCTTGGAATGCGCCTAGGAGAGCAAGGAATTGGCGGCACAAGACTGCAGGAGGAACGGAATCTTTTGGCCATCGGGAAAGTTCCAGCCGAAGCTGCAGCCGACGAATACACCAAGGTGGTGTATGTGGGCGGACATGGAAAGCAGATGGAAGAGGCAGACACTCGAGGTCATTAAGGAGCGACCAAACACGGATCCCAATTGTATGGCCTGATCGTGGCCGCTGGTGTGGGATATGGACTGCCGCATTTTCGAAAAGGAGACGGTAGTTAGGGTGACGGGGCGGACAACAGATGTGGGCAGCATAGTTGGCTAACAGTTGTTGACGCCGAATATGAAGTGGAGGAACCCCAGCCTCAGCAAGGAGGCTATGAACAGGACTGGTGCGGAATGTTCCTGTCGCCTGTCGAACCCCACAGTGGTGAACAGGATCCAGCAGTTGCAATGCTGAGCGCGATGCTGAGCCATACGCCACACTCCCATAATCCAGTCGGGACAGCACAAGGGCTTTGTAGAGCTGCAGCAGCGTGTGACGATCTGCACCCCAAGTTGTGTTGCTTAGGCAGCGGAGGGTATTCAGATGCTGCCAGCACTGACGCTTGAGCTGACGAATATGTCGTGTCGTATGTTCTGGAGAGATCGAAAAAGACGGAGAAGAGGTGTTGGCACCTGGAAAAAGCAGTGCGGATTGCAGACTCAAGGAAGACCAAAGTATCGGCGGTGGAACGGCCCTGACGGAAGCCGCTCCGGCACTGAGTCAGAAGACCCCGAGACTCGAGCAGCCAACACAGCTGTCTACTCACCATACATTCCAGTATCTAGCACAGAGTATTTGTTCAGCTGATGGGCCGATAGCTATCCACATTAAGCGGGTCCTTACCAGGTTTCTGCACCGGAATGATGGTACTTTCTCGCCACTGCGACGGATGGCAAGAACACATCGCTGACAGACCAGCGACAGGTGTTTGAGCATCTGATTGTGGACGCCATCTGGCCCAGAGGCTGTATCGGGGCACTGTGCCAAGGCGCTCTGCCCACAAACTAAATGGGGCGTTATACGCCTCAGGGTGGCGAGAAGCAAAAGAAAGTCGTTTGCCTTCCTCCCGGCGTTTGAGCGCGCGAAACGCAGGCGGGTAATTCCTCGACGCAGAGGCCCGAACATAGTGCTGAGTGAAATGCTCGGCGATTGCATTGGCATCGGTGGATACCGTCCCGTTGAGGGTAAGCCCTGCGACACCTGTAGAGTGCTGCAATCCAAAGATGCGCCGAATCTTCATCCACACCTGGAAGGGTGAAGTACGGGAACCAATGTTGGAAACGTACCTCTCCCAGCACTCCTGTTTCCGCCATGTGATGAGCTGCTGTGCCTGAGCACGGAGACGTTTGAATAAAATGAGGTTCTCCTAAGACGGGTGCCACTTATGTCGCTGAAGAGCCCGCCGACGTTCTTTAATGGCGTCAGCGATCTCTGGAGACCACTAAGGCACTGACTTTCGCCGGGGGCACCCTAACGAACGAGGAATGGTACGTTCCGTGGCGGAAGTAATCGCTGCAGTCAGTGTTTCAACCGCCACATCGATGGTACCGTGGGGGAGAGAGTCAACAGTAGCAGCAGAGGAGAACGTTTCCCAGTTTGCCTTGCTAAATGCCCATCTAGGCAAGCGTTCATGGGAGCGAAGCTGGGGTAGTGAAAGGAAGATGGCTAAATGGTCACTACCACACAAGTCGTCATGGACTCTCCAGTGGACCGATGGTACAAGCCCTGGGCTGCACAACGACAGATCTATGGCCGAGAACGTGCCATGCGCCACACTGAAATGTGTGGCGGCGCCAGTGTTTAAGAGGCAGAGGTCGAGTTGGGAGATGAGATTCTCGACATCTCTGCCTCTGCCAGTTATCTTCGTTCCAACCCACAGGGGATTGTGGGCGTTAAAATCCCCCAGGAGAAGAAAAGGCGTTGGAAGTTGGGTGACAAGTGCAGCCAATTCGGTCAGGGAGACTGTACCACATGGAGGGAGATAGACACTGCAGACGGTTATGTCCTGGGTAGTCCTTACGCGGACAGTCACAGCTCCCAACGATGTTTGAAGGGGCACAGGAGCACTATATACAAAGGTAAGGACATACAAGCAGCCTCCACCTGACACACTATTGTAAGTGCTACGGTTACAGTAATAACCCCTGTATCCACGAAGGACAGGGGTCTGCATTGCCGGGAACCAGGTTTCCTGGAGGGCAATTCAGAAAGCAGGTGTCAGGCTTAGAAGCTGACGTAGCTCAGGTAGATGCCTAAAATAACCGCCACAATTCCACTGGAGGATTGTACAATGGGTAGGGGCATGCAGGCTCTGAAAAGGCAAATTACTTCGCAGGGTCACATGCTGCCATCGACTGAGTGACGGACGTCGCTACGTCCATCGTTTCTGACGAGACAGCGAGATCTAGGTCATCAGTTGACGCAACGAGCTCGACGTCATCCTCAGAGCCTGAGCTGACAGGAAGCGGTGGTGCGGGAACCACTGGGTCCTTATCCTTCTTGGAGAGCTTCCTCGTCTCTCTCTTGTCATTTGGAGGAGGGTTTACTTGCTGGAGGGCTTTCCCGACGCATTATCAGGAACAGAGGAAGAGCGTGAAGCCCTTCGACCAGCAGCTGGTGGCTTCCTCAGCCACTGGCTAGTGTCTTGTGAGACACTGGGGAAGTCCTTGGAAGGGACTCCCCCAAGGGATCCCTTCCGAGCAAGTGAGGCCGGAGGAGGCTGTTGCGTCCCCGGCTGAGCAGCCAGATAAGGCTGTCGCCTCTCTGGCTGAGAGGTGGGGACTGACTTCCCCGCTTGTTCGGGGCGCACTGCTCCCAAACTGTGTGTTTCGGGATCAGTGGAAGATAGAGTGACCCCCATCTGTGGTGGGGCAGGCGTTACGTGACTGAATGGTGGGCTAACTGTGAAAGGAGTCTTTGCAGTAACTGGTGGCGGCAGTGTTACAGCAGCATAACTCCTCAACATAGATGTGGGGTTGAGCCGGTCTAGCTTCTTCCTTGCCTCTTGGTAAGTTAAACGGTCCAGGGTCTTAATTTCTTGTATCTTCCGCTCTCTATGGTAGACTGCACAGTCTGGCAAGCAGGGAGAATGATGCTCCCCACAGTTAACGCAGGTGGGAGGCGGAGCACACGGAGCATTGGGATGCGAAGGTCGTCCACAATCTCGACACGTGGGGCTGGCAGTGCATCTGGAGGACGTGTGTCCGAATTTCCAGCACTGGAAGCATCGCATAGGGGGCGGGACATAGGGCTTGACATCGCACCGGTAGATCATGACCTTGACCTTCTCAGGCAAGCAGTTGCCCACAAAGGCCAGGATGACAGCACTGGTAGCGATCCTATTATCCTTGGGTCCCCTAAGGACACGCCGAACGAAGTATACACCTCGTCGTGCCAGGTTCTCCCGTAGCTAGTGATCAGACTGTAGCAGAAGATCTTTATGAAAAACAATCCCCTGGACCAAAATTAGTGACGTATGGGGAGTGACGTTAACAGGTATGTCACCACGCTTCTCACAAGCGAGTAACGCCCTTGACTGTGCAGAGTAGGCTGCTTGTTTCAAAATGGCTTCGCTCCGCATTTTGGAAAGAGATGCCACTTCTCCGAACTTATCTTTAAGATGGGTCACAAAGAACAGAGGCTTAGTCCCCAAAAATGAATCCCCATCAGTTCTGCTGCACACAAGGTATCGCGGTGAATACGGCTCCTGTCTGTCCGCAGCCCTGCGTCCCCCCCAGGGCGTGGCTAGGGAAGGGATCGATTTGGGGTTATATGCCACAGCGTTAAAGTCTACTTTACCGCGCTTAGAGACGTTGGTGGTTGAGCGACCACCGGATTGAGACTTTACCCGCTTCATTGCGGGGCATCCGCCCCGATGCCACCCACTCCGACCAGGGGCTCTCCCCACGGGCGCCACCCAGTCACAGCAACGGCCACCTGGAAGGATGGCCGTTGCTGGGAATCCTGATGCCCCAGAGAGACGGGCATCTTGGCTTACGTGGGGAGGTGTCAGCTCAGGCATTGGCAGTATGATCCCTGTGTTGTCAGGGGGCTACAACCTAGAGGCTACATGACGACCCCACCACAATGGGCTGGCTACCGTGCTAGATTTTGGGTGCCATTGGTAGTCCATAGCGATCGTCGGTGCAGATGGTGATGCACTAAGGAAGTAACTGACACAATCCATCAGGTGTTTATGCCCAAAATGAGGGATGGAGGGTGGAGTTACGACACCAAGATGATAACGTGTGCCAAGGTCTTAGGGCACAGAGGACTGATGGTGCACCACGTAAGGTGTCCTTCCCCAAAAGGCTCGTACTTCTGTTGAATTTGGAAAAATGGAGGTCAAACCCGAATGGGGACCATCACATTAAGGCCAAAACGTTTGAGACTCCATTTAGTCGCCTCTTACGACAGGCAGGAATACCGCGGGCCTATTCTTACCCCCGAACCCCCAGGGGGGCCAAATACCATTACTTCACTTTTATCTTTATTTATTTTAAACCATACCTTTTCATTACTTCCTTCCATGCATCAAGTTGTAAGTGTACATCTACCTCTTTATCGCCACATATTACCATATCATCTGCAAAAATCATCTTTTCGTCTTTTTCTTTTACTATATCTTTAACTACAGTATTCATTCCCTCCATCACAACACTAAAAAGTGCAGGAGATAGAATACTTCCTTGTTAAGTGCTCATCTTATTTCGAAGTATTCAGAATTCCCCAATGGTGTTCTAATTCTACAATTGTGTCCTCTGTACATTGTCTTTTTTGCATTAATGTATCCATCTTCTACACCTATCTTCTTCATTTCTTCCCAGAGTCTTTCCCTCTTAACTAAGTCATATGCCTTTTCTGTGTCTATAATAACCAATATCAGCCTTATGTTATATTCCCAACTTTTTCCAACAGTTGACGGATAGAAAATATCAGGTCGACTGTGCCTCTTTTCACTTATTCGATTTAGTAAAATTCTTTCAAACATATCATAAGGGTTATTTCTCTGTAGTTTCTACAAAGTCTTTTATTGCCTTTTTTGAAGATGGGAACAATGTCTCCTCCAATTGTGAGGTATTGTACTAATTCTCCACACACTTGATAGTACTCTACACAGCCACTGCATTCCCGCTGGACCAGCTGGTACTTCATCAGTTTCAAATGGTTCAAATGGCTCTGAGCACTATGGGATTTGAGAGGAGGCAGAAGCCCCCTCTCATATTTCTATCTAACTCTGAGTAATTCGATTTTTCTCTCTAATTGCATGCGGTGAAAAGTTGCTATTCCTTCACATGTGGACTTCCCACGCAGCGTCTCTCGTCACCCGGGTGCTCCAGTGACAGGCGGGCACTGCTGATCTTGAAAGGGTTAAGCCGACGGGTGTGAGGGAGTCGAGCGAATGCTTTCCAGACGCCGACATATAATAGCGGTGGAGACACGCCCGCAGGGGCCTGAAGGAGCGGCTGGGCTAGAGATTTCGTTACTTCGCAGAAACTTTGTGAAAACACTTTCTGGCGGGGTACCAGCGAGGCGTGGGAATGACTTGTGTTCACAGGCAGTCTTGGCGGGCAAATTCCCGCGTTTTCTGCAAAATCGTAACTGTGATTGGCTTGCTCTGGGCATAACTCCGTGACGTAGCAAAATCGGCGCAGAAATTGGCGCCAAGAATCTACATTGGTGGAATGGTAGTGCTTCGGCAATAGAGTGGAATTTTCCGCCAGGTTTCAAGTTGCTGATTGGAGCGTTTAACCACGGCCACTGTCACGGGGGCGGGAATGTTCTGTGTTCGGTTTGTACGGGTGCTCTTGTGGTGGTCGGCTCTCGCCTTTCGGTCAGAGTAGGTTACAAGACTGAGCTCTCGCTGCTCTGGACAGCCTGCCTTCCGTTGGCTGTCTAACATGCTTATATCTAATTGTAACTGTTTCACAAAGTTGCTGAAGTTTCGACTTCAGCGTAACTTTCCGAGTACAGTTGGCAATTGAGCGTTCTGCGTACAAGCGGCCTATGTTGTCTGTCTTGAGCAGTTTAGGGTAAAGTTGACCATATCTGAGTTACTGTGTGACTTCGCTTGTTAAAATCAATCACTCTACCGTCAGTGACTGTGTGGCGAGCCTTCTTCGTCTCCCTCAGAGGCGCATTTGTACTGCTAGGAAGTCCTTAGTCTAGAACAACCAGACCAGGATAATTTGTTTCGGGCTATACTCGGGACACTATCATCAAAACGACTGGACGTCGAAGCAACCAGCCATCGCCTCCGGTACGCCGGACCGTGTTCGTGCAGTTAAGAAGACTGTTTGGTAATGTATGTCCGCAGCACCGGCAGATAGGGATTATCCTAGGTGATAATCAGAGCTCAGCAGAGCGCGCCTGTTCGTCTTCTTTCTAACTTTGTTCTGTCTTGGGTGTTTTTTGTCTGAGTTCTCACTACTGTAGCAGCAATTAATGTTGGGTTGACTGTGTGTTTATCTTAAGATTTGAGTTGCAAGGAATTGGCTCCACATACCACTTCGTCATAAATGTCACAATCTAGTTTAGGGACAACCTCACCTTCACAGCATTTACTTGAGTATCCAATTTGAGCCAATTTGATGTATTGTAAATGTTTCATGTGTTTTGTTTATTATTTTGATTTTAGTCATAGTGAATCATGTTGTTATTTTGGACAGAACTTTCATTCTGTTAATCGGTAGAGCAACCCTTTCATTTCTCACTATGTTAATGAAACTTTCTTTTATTTAACTTATTTATCAAATTAAATTATTGCAGGTGCCAAACTCTTTTCTACTCCACTTGCAAGGTCGATTACAGTCAGATCGCGTTTCTTTTTATTCCATGTGCAACAGCAAAAGTCGGAGTTAAAAAATGAGGGGCTTAAAGCATCGTTTATTTATGAAGATTCTAGAAGAATTTAGTGTTAAATACACTGCTAGCCCCGGCACCTCGCAGACTTAACTTCTAAGGTCACCAATCCCCTAGAACTTAGAACGAACCTAAAGACATCACACACATCCATACCCGAGGCAAGATTAGAACCTGCGACCGTAGCGGTCTAGCAGATCCAGACTGTAACGCCTAGAACCGCTCAGCCACCTCGGCAGGCTACTTGATCAGGTTCTTGGGCTTTCCCCCCATTCATCTTCTTCAGAGCTATTTCCATCTCTTCCCCCGGCTGAGAGGTGGGGATGGATGTCCGCAGTTGTTCGGGGTCCACTGCAACCAAACCGGGTGTTTTGGGAGCATTGGAAGAGAGCGTGGCCCCTACCAGCTTTGGGGCAGGCGTAACTTTACTGTTCTGTGAGCCAACTGAGAAGGGAGTCTTTGCAGGAACCGGTGGCGGCAGAGTTGCAGCAGCATAACTCCTCAACATAGATGTGGGGTTGAGCCGGTCTAGCTTCTTCCTTGCCTCTTGGTAAGTTAAACGGTCCAGGGTCTTAATTTCTTGTATCTTCCATTCTCTTTGGTAGACTGCACAGTCGGGCGAGCAGGGAGAATGATGCTCCCCACAGATAACGCAGGTGGGAGGCGGAGCACATGGGGCATGAGGATGCGAAGGTCGTCCACAATCACGACACGTGGGGCTGGCAGTGCATCTGGAGGACATATGACCGAACTTCCAGCACTGGAAGCATCGCATAGGGGGTGGGACATAGGGCTTGACATCGCACTGGTAGATCATGACCTTGACCTTCTCAGGCAAGCAGTCACCCTCAAAGGCCAGGATGAAGGCACCAGTAGCGACCCTATTATCCTTGGGCCCCCTAAAGACACGACGGACAAAGTGTACACCTCGTCGTTCCAGGTTCTCCCGTAGCTCGTCATCAGACTGTAGCAGAAGATCTTTATGAAAAATAATCCCCTGGACCAAATTTAAGGACTTATGGGGAGTGACATGAATGGGGATGTCACCGAGCTTCTCACAGGCGAGTAACGCTCGTGACTGTGCAGATGAAATTGCTTGTATCAAAATAGCCCCGCTCCTCATTTTGGAAACAGATGCCACTTCCCCAAACTTATCTTCAAGATGGTGAACAAAGAAAAGAGGCTTAGTCCCCAAAAACGAATCCCCATCGGCTCTGCTGCACACAAGGTATCGCGGTGAATACGGCTCCTGTTTGTCTGCAGCCCTACGTTCCTCCCATGGCGTGGCTAGGGAAGGGAACAATTTGGGGCTGTATGTCACAGCATTAAATTCTGCCTTACCGCGCTTAGAGACGTTGGCGGTCGTGCGACCACCGGATTGAGACTTCACCCGCTTCATTGCGGGGCATCCGCCACGATGCCACCCACTCCGACCAGGGGCTCTCCCCATGGGCGCCACCCAGCCACAGCTAGGACACCTGGTAGGATGGCTGTTGCCGGGAGTCCTGATGCCCCAGAGAGACGAGCATCGACTCCTTGGATTTCGTGGGGAGGTGTCAGCTCAGGCATCGGCAGTACGATCCCTGTGTTGTCAGGGGGCTACAACCTAGAGGGTACATGACGACCCCACCACAACGGGCTGGCTACCGTGCTGGATTTTGGGTGCCATGGGTAGTCCATAGTGATCGTGGGTGCAGATGGTGACGCACTAAGGGCGTTACGTACACAATCCATCAGGTGTGTATGCCCAAAATGACGGATGGAGGGTGCAGTGACGACGCCAAAACGATCAAGAGTGCCAAGGCCTTAGGGCACAGAGGACTGATGGTGCACCACGTAAGGTGTCCTTCCCCAAAAGGCTCATACTTCTGTGGAATTTGGAAATATGGAGGGCAAACCCTAATGGGGACCATCACATTAAGGCCGAAACGTTTGAGAGTCCTTTTAGTCGCCTCTTACGACAGGCAGGAATACCACGGGCCTATTCTAACCCCCGAACCCGCAGGGGGATACGAGCACTGAATGGTGAATGAAGTGCACGTCCTTCATCTGGTTCCCAACTTCTCTCAATTTCTCCATTATTTGTTGTTTTCTCGTGTACCTGCTCCTCGGCGCTTAACAGTTTCTTAAAATGTTCTCTCCAGAGATTTTTGTAAATTCCCTGGATCTTCAGTCATAGTACCAGCCTCTGTTTCCATCTTTACTGGTACTTCAGAAGCCTTCCTTTTCTTTTTCATCATTTTATAGAACATTTTCTTATTGCTCTTCACATCTTCTTCAAGTATTTTTGTAAACTGTTCCCATGGAAAGCATTTACACCTACGTTCTCAGTTATGTGCGAATGTATTCCAGCCTCTGTCTTCCCCTGTAGGTTGACACTCTGCAGCTCCTCCCTAGTACCATACAGGTAGTGATGCCTTAACACCTGTGGTGTCGTCCTGTCCCTTCTCCTTGTCAGCGATAGAGCGCTGAATACGGATGGCAGGACTGCATGAGCAGCAGCCGCTGGTCATAGTTCGCTTCGCCACGCGTCGCGGATGCACGCGGGCGGCCGTTTTCACACTCGCTATTCACGCGGCGCTCATTCGCCGACTGGTGCTTCCATGCGACCGAGGAGAGGAAGTCTCTCTACAGCTTCGCCACAACGTGGCAGCGCTAATGGGCCCGTTAATGGTTAGAATGTTTTGGAATTAGAACTTCTATATAGCTGTTCTTCTCCACGAAGAATGTGGTTGCTATATACCTGAAATTCACCAAGTACTGCCACTGCGACTGAGTATGATCATGTATAATAAAAATCAAATTAGTAATCGAATACTAAATGTTATTGAAGATCATCTTGGGTGAAAGAACAGCTAACGTAATAATTCTCGAAGGAAGGAAGGAAGGAAGAAAAGATCAGGTTTAGTGTCCCATCAACATCATTAGAGAGAGAACACAATCTCGGATCGTGTCAAGGATGGGGATGGAAATCGTTCGCACTCATTCAAAGGAACCATTCCGGCAGTTGCCTGGGGTGATATAAGGATATCCCGGAAATTCTAAATCTCGATGGTCGTCCACCCCCCCACCCTTTTTTTTGCGTGATGAGTACCACTTTTTTTTTACACTGCTCGCTCACCCCACAGTACAATACCGAGACCAAATACCGACACAGAAAGAACACCGAAATAATACACTCAAAAGACAGTGTATTCCTTCAAAAAACGAAAATATTCACTTTTTTTCTTGAAAGTACTTATTGAAGGCAATCAATTAAAATAAAACAAAAGAAGTCACTTCGACAAAAACAAAGATGTGTTGCAATCCAAAGATGCGCCGAATCTTCAGCCACACCTGGGAGGGGGAAGTACGGGAACCGATGTTGGAAATGTACCTCTCCCAACACTCCTGTTTCCGCCGTTTGATAAGCCTCCGTACCTGAGCACGGAGACGTTTGAATAAAGTGAGGTTCTCCAAAGACGGGTGCCGCTTATGTCGCTGAAGAGCCCGCCGACGTTCTTTAATGGCGTCAGCGACCTCTGGAGACCACCAAGGCACCGACTTTCGCCGGGGGAACCCTAACGAACGAGGAATGGTACGTTCCGCAGCGGAAACAATCGCTGCAGGCAGTGTCTCAACCGCCACATCGATGGTACCATGGGGGAGAGATTCAACAGTGGCAGCAGAGGAGAACGTGTCCCAGTTTGCCTTGCTAAATGCCCATCTAGGCGAGCGCGCAAGGGAGCGACGCTGTGGTAGTGAAAGGAAGATCGGAAAATGGTCACTACCACACAAGTCCTCGTGGACTCTCCAGTGGACCGATGGTACAAGCCCTAGGCTGCACAACGACAGATCTATGGCCGAGAACGTGCCATGCGCCACACTGAAATGTGTGGCAGCGCCAGTGTTTAAGAGGCAGAGGTCGAGTTGGGAGATGAGATTCTCGACCTCCCTGCCTCGGCCAGTAACCTTCGTTCCACCCCACAGGGGACGCAAAGAGCTCGACCTCGTCCTCAGAGGCTGAGCTGACAGGGAGCGTTGGTGCGGGAACCACTTGGTCCTTATCCTTCTTGGAGAGCTTCCTCTTCTCTCTCTTGTCTTTGGGAGGAGGGTTGGCATGCTGGGAGGGCTTTCCTGACGCATTATCAGGAACAGAGGAAGAGCGTGAAGCCCTTCGACCAGCAGCTGGGGGCTTCTTCAGCCTCTGGCTAGTGTCTTGTGAGACACTGGGGAAGTCCTTGGAAGGGACTCCCCCAAGGGATCCCTTCCGAGCAAGTGAGGCCGGAGGAGGCTGTTGCGTCTCCGGCTGAGCAGCCAGATAGGGCTGTCACCTCTCCGGCTGAGAAGCCGGAGAGGGCTGTCGCCTCTCTGGCTGAGAGGTGGGGACTGACTTCCCCGCTTGTTCGGGGCGCACTGCTCCCAAACTGTGTGTTTCGGGATCAGTGGAAGATAGAGTGATCCCCATCTGTGGTGGGGCAGGCGTAACGTGACTGAATGGTGGGCTAACTGTGAAAGGAGTCTTTGCAGTAACTGGTGGCGGCAGTGTTACAGCAGCATAACTCCTCAACATAGATGTGGGGTTGAGCCGGTCTAGCTTCTTCCTTGCCTCTTGGTAAGTTAACCGGTCCAGGGTCTTAATTTCTTGTATCTTCCGCTCTCTTTGGTAGACTGCACAGTCTGGTGAGCAGGGAGAATGATGCTCCCCACAGTTATCGCAGGTGGGAGGCGGAGCACATTGAGCATTTGGATGTGGAGGTCGTCCACAATCACGACACGTGGGGCTGGAAGTGCACCTGGAGGACATGTGTCCGAATTTCCAGCACTGGAAGCATCGCATAGGGGGTGGGACATAGGGCTTGACATCCCACTGGTAGATCATGACCTTGACCTTCTCAGGAAAGCAGTCACCCTCAAAAGCCAGGACGAAGGCACCAGTAGCGACCCTATTATCCTTGGGCCCCCTAAAGACACGACGGACAAAGTGTACACCTCGTCGTGCCAGGTTCTCACGTAGCTCGTCATCAGACTGTAGCAGAAGATCTGTATGAAAAACAATCCCCTGGACCAAATTTAAGGACTTATGGGGAGTGACAGTAACGGGGATGTCACCGAGCTTCTCACAGGCGAGTAATGCCTGAGACTGCGCAGATGAACCTGCTTGTATCAAAATGGCCCCGCTCCTCATTTTGGAAAGAGACGCCACTTTCCCAAACGTATCTTCGAGATTGTGCACGAAGAAAAGAGGCTTAGTCCCCAAAAACGAATCCCCATCAGTTCTGCTGCATACAAGGTTTTGTGGCGAATATGGCTCCTGTTTGTCTGCAGCCCTACGTTCCTCCCATGGTGTGGCTAGGGGAGGGAACGACTTCGGGCTATATGTCACAGCGTTAAATTCCACCTTACCACGCTTAGAGACATTGGTGGTCGGACGACCACCAGATTGAGATTTCACCCGCTTCATTGCGGGGCGTCCGCCCCGATGCCACCCACTCCGACCAGGGGCTCTCCCCACGGGCGCCACCCAGCCACAGCAAAGGCCACCTGGCAGGATGGCCGTTGCCGGGAGTCCTGATGCCCCAGAGAGACGAGCATCTACTCCTTGGCTTACGTGGGGAGGAGTCAGCTCAGGCATCGGCAGTACGATCCCTGTGTTGTCAGAGGGCTACAACCTAGAGGGTACATGACGACCCCACCACAACGGGCTGGCTACCGTGCTGGATTTTGGGTGCCATGTGTAGTCCATAGTGATCGTGGGTGCTGGTGGTGACGCACTAAGGGTGGTACTTACACAATACATCAGTTGTCTATGCCCAAAATGAGGGATGGAGGGTGCAGGTACGACGCCAAAACGATCAAGAGTGCCAAGGTTGTAGGGCACAGAGGACTGATGGTGCACCACGTAAGGTGTCCTTCCCCAAAAGGCTCGTACTTCTGTGGAATTTGGAAAAATGGAGGGCAAACCTTAATGGGGACCATCACATTAAGGCCAAAACGTTTGAGACTCCTTTTAGTCGCCTCTTACGACAGGCAGGAATACCGCGGGCCTATTCTTACCCCCGAACCCGCAGGGGGGACACGATCCGGAAAAACAACTGGGCAACCAACGGAATCCCATTGTTTCGACCCATCCGTAAAAAAAGCTACAAAGTCGTGGTGTTCAGATAAAATAGCAGAAAATGCTGCATTAAAAACGGTAGCGGGAGTGCAATCTTTCTTGTACTGCAAGAAATCTAAAATCACTCCAGGCCTCTTCAGTAACCTGGGTGGCAGGCGGTTAAAACCCTGGATTTGGGATTGTACAGACTCCACACCAAGCGACTGTAGCACACGTTGCACACGGATCCCAAATGGCAACGTAGCCCAGGGACGGTGGGAAAAAAGGCGGTCCAGAGGTGGATGAGCAACAAGGCGGTGAGCAGGCGAGCTGGGAGCTGGGAGCTGGCGCACCAGCAGGAGCTGCCGCCGGATGGTAAATGGCGGTTCGCCAGCCTCAGCACAGATACTGGGTATGGGGCTGGTCCGATAAGCACCCGTGGCCAGTCGAATCCCAGCATGGTGGACAGCGTCAAGGATCTGCAAATAAGACGGCCTTGCTGACCCATATACTGTGCACCCATAGTCCAGCCGTGAACACACAAAAGCCCAATAAAACTGAAGGAGACGCGCCCTGTCCGCTCCCCAAGACCTGTGGCTGACGCAGTTGAGGATGTTCAGTGCCTTCAGGGTTCTGGCTTTCAAGTCACGTAGGTGTGGCAGCCACGACAACCTGGAGTCAAAAATTAGGCCCAGAAACCGCACTGTGTCTCTAAAATGTAGGACAGCATCCCCCATATGCAAGGCAGGCAAAGTAAAAAGACGACGAGAACGATTAAAATGAACACAAACACACTTATCGGCAGAAAACCGAAAAACTGTCTTTGCAGCCCACTCCTCTAACCGCCGCACTGTTAGCTGCAACTGACGGCTCACGGTTGCAACACTGGAGGAGGAACAGAAAACAGCCAAGTCGTCCACAAACAAGGAGCACTGTACTGGACTCCTCAATGTAAACGTTATACTGTTGATGGCTATGGCAAAGAGGGTAACGCTTAAAACTCTGCCCTGGGGGAAACCGTTCTCTTGCTCAAAGCGATCAGACAGTGTGTTACCAACGCGGGTCCGAAAAAACCGCTGGGACAGGAAAGACCGAATGAAAATGGGGGGGGGGGGGGCCGCCACGAAAGCCCCATTGATGCAGTTGTCCAAGAATACAGTGTCTCCAAGTAGTATCATATGCCTTACTGATATCAAAGAAAATACCAATACAGTGATGCTGACGGAGGAAAGCCTGCTGAATAGACGCCTCTAGGAGGGTCAGGCTGTCGACCGTGGACCGAAATTTTCGGAATCCACACTGAAAGCGGCTAAGGAGCTGTCTAGTCTGTAACAGCCAGACCAGACGACGGTTAACCATCCGTTCCAGTGTCTTTCTGACACAGCTTGTCAAGGCGATACTACGATAACTACTGGGACATGTGCGGTCCTTTCCTGGTTTGAGGAGAGGGATGAGGATTGCCTCCCTCCACGAGGTGGGAAACACTCCTGTCTGCCATATCAGATTAAAACATTCGAGGAGGATTTCCTTTGACGCCGCTGGCAGATGTCGAAGCATGGAGTACCGGATGCGGTCGTAACCTGGTGCAGTGTCAGAAGTCGCAGTAAGTGCCGATTCAAGTTCCCACATGGAGAAAGGGGAGTTGTAGGCCTCAGAACTGTTCGACCGAAAGACCAACTTCGCTCGTTCGACAGTCGCACGGTAGCAACGAAATGCTGGATCCTGGGTTGCAGTGGCAGTAATTTGTGCAAAATGCTCTACCAGCGTCTGAGCAATGGCTCTGGGTGTTGTTTGGAGGCATCCCTGGTTCAGGACTGCAGCTATTGGTAGACGGCTGCGTTTACCGGAAATCCTCCGGATGGCTTCCCATACTTTTGTGGAACAAGTGAAACGGTTGATGGAGTCCAGGAACTCCTGCCATGACCTTTTCTTGCTCTCTTTAATGACACGACGTGCCCTGGCTCTCGCGATGCGAAAGGCGGTAAGATTGACCGCTGTTGGGCGGCATTTAAATCGGCGAAGAGCCACACGCCTGTCCCAGATGGCTGAACGGCACCCTTCCGTCCACCAAGGCACAAGGCGCCGCTTAGGAGGGCCAGAAGACTGCGGTATGGACAGGTCAGCAGCATGACGGATCACAAGTGTGATGTGATCCACCCATTCCTGTACGCTGTTGTGGCGTTCGAAGACAGCCAACCGAGTGAACAGAGGCCAGTTAGCCCTGCCAAATATCCACGATGGCGGCCTCTGCTCCAGCAATACACCATCCAGGAGATGAATGCGGATGGGGAAGTGATCGCTGGAATGAAGGTCGTCAATGACCTCCCAGTGAACAGAGTCGGTGAGGGCTGGAGAGCAGAAAGATAGGTCAATGGCTGAGAATGACCCAGTAGCAGTAGAGAAATGAGTTGGAGTACCTGTGTTGAGGATGCACAACACTTGAGATGTTAGGAGGCTCTCCAAAATTCGACCTCGAGTGCAAAGAGAAGTGGAGCCCCACAGGACATGATGGGCATTGAAGTCTCCCAGGAGGAGAAATGGGTGGGGGAGTTGGTCGATAAGATCTGTGAGAGCGTCTAAGGTCATTGCATCCAGAGGGGGTAAATAAAGGGAGCAAATGGTAAGCCTCCGACAGGAAAGAATTTCAACTGCAACTGCTTGCAGGACAGTATCCGGGGGGAGAGCAGAGGAGTGGTGGTCATTATTGACAAACACGGCGACTCCGCCTTTGGCTCTGTCTCCAGTCAGGTCATCTTTGCGGTACAACGTATAGCCCCGGAGTACAGTAGCATCAGATGGTTTTAGATGTGTTTCCTGTAAACACAAACACAGAGGGCGTTGCCGTGCTAGGAGGTGCAGTTCCTCCACATGTGCCCAGAATCCATTCATGTTCCACTGTATAATGGGAGCCATCTATTAGGGTGGGAGTACCTTCAGTCTCACTTTCTGTCGGGGATGAGAGCCCACAACAGGTGGAGGCTCAGTTTTGGGGCGAGATGATTGCCCCAGTCTGACATCAACCTCCATCGCCTCTGAAGAGGAGTCGACAGAGACGTCAGAGAGAATGACATCAGCATCAACAGACTGTAGAACTTCAGTCTCCTTTAGTGGGTGAGTCTTCACCTTTGGCTTGGGCTTCGATTTCCTGGCCTGAGGTGGCATTGGAACCAAAACCTCAGAAGCAGTAGGGGGTGTAGCAGCGCTGGGCATTGCACAAGACTGGACCTGGGAAGGGGCAGGAAGTTCCATGACGTCAGCTACCACGGCCTGGTCAGAAGGCCGGGGAGGAGCAGCAGGCTTCACAGGAACATCAGCAGCACACGTACATTGACAAAAGCAGGTGCTAGTGCTGACAGTAGCAACCTCCGTTTGTGTAGCGGCATCAGTTTTCAAGACTGGCTGTTTCAAAACGGAAGAAAAGGAAGCAGCGAACGTGGGCGGCTGCAGGGACTTGTAAAGTTTCTTTGCCTCACTGTACAGGATGCGTTTGGTGGTTTTAAGTTCCTGGATCTTCCGTTCCTCAAGGAAAACTCTACATTCCCTGCTCCACACAGGGTGATCCCCAGAGCAGTTGACACACTTGGGAGGAGAGGAGCAATCAACTCCCTCATGGGCGGCTTTAACACATTTCCCGCAAGTGGCTTCCCCTTTACAGCCGAGAGTAGTGTGTCCAAAGTGTTGGTATTGAAAACACCGCATGGGGTTGAGGTAATAAGGCCATACACTGAGACATAGGAAACTTGCCTTCACATACTCGGGCAATTTGGTGCTGTTAAACGTAAGGATAAACGAGCCAGATTTCATGAGAGCACCATCCACCCGTTTCATAACGTGTTGCACGTCGACAATTTCTTCCCAGGACCATTCAGCCTTCAGTTCGTCATGGGGAATGTCAACGAGATCTCTGCAAGTCACAACACCCTTGCTGTAGTTCAAGGTGTTGTGAAATTCAGTCTCAATCGCAAACTCCCGAAGAAATTGTGGCTTCTGAAGGTTCTGGACTTGCTGGAAGCTAATGATGAGAAACACATTCTGCGAAGCAGCATGCGTTCTGTTACTATTACCTGAATCAGGAGGACTGGCTACACGAGCCCTCTCGTGAGATTGGGTGTTAGAACCTACAAGCGGCCCACCCTTTCCGCTGGGAGGAGAAGAAGAAAAGTTCGAGGGTTCCATCTCGGTCCCACGAGCAGCTAGGGAACTTGGAGTCCACCTAGACAGAGCCCCGCTCGTGTATAGGTAAGCCTTATACAACTGAGGTGCGGCAGGTTCCCCAGAGGTTGCCCGCTAACGACTGTTCCACCTCAATAGCCATGCATCTCATCAGCACACAGCACACCTTGAGATTGAGGTTTTTTTTATAAAGGTTTATTCCATCCTCGCGATCCAGGCGGTCAAGCCAGGATCCCCATTCCCTGAGACACACAACATTCCTCCGCCGCGCCGCACGGTGGTCGTTGAAGTATGCTCAGAGCTTAAGGTGACAAGGGATTGGCGGCGCTTACCAGTTCCCAGCTCAGGAACCCCGGGGTCGCCAAGCCCGTACCCAGCAAATGAATGCTGAGCCCCTGGGGGCGCGATGGAGAGATATGGAGCCCAATGGTGGAGACATACCGTTCCCAGCACTCCTGATTGCGTTGGCGAATAAGGCGGCGGGCCCATGCACACAGCCATGTAAAGGCGATGAGGTGTTCTATTGACGGATGTGGCTTGTGACGCTGGAGCGCCCGCCGGCGATCTTTAATCGCCTCGGCGATCTCAGGCGACCACCAACGCACAATCCTCCGCCGAGGGGACCCAGAAGAACGGTGAATGGCAGATTCTGCGGCAGTAACGATGCCGGTGGTGACCGAGTGAACCACCAAATCAATGGCTTCATTAGAAACAGGCGCAATAGCGGTCATGGAGGAGAACAAGTCCCTGTCATCCTTATTCATAGCCCATCTGCGTGGGCGCCCAGAAGAGTGACGCTGTGGCAGTGACAGAAAGATCGGAAAGTGGTCACTATAACATAGGTCGTCACACACACTCCATTGGACAGATGGTAAAAGGCTGGTGCTGCAGATCTAAAGGTCGATTGCGGAGTAGGTGCCATGTGCCACCCTGAAATGTATGAAGGTACCATCATTTAAGAGGGAAAGATCGAGCTGTGCCAGTACATGCTCAACGGTAGCACCTCGGCCTGTTGCCACTGATCCACCCTTCAGAGGGTTATGGGCATTGAAGTCACCCAGTCACAGAAAGGGGGGCGGCAATTGGGCTATCAGCGCAGCCAGGACATGCTGTGGTACATCACCATCCGGTGGAAGATAAAGACTGCAGATAGTAACAGCCTGTGGCGTCCAGAGGGACAGACTCGCTGTGAAGGGAGTGAAGGATGTAGAAGCAGACACGACCAGATACCCTTTCATAAGCTGCCTGGTTCCTATAATAACCCTGATAGCCATTGAGGGCTGGGGTTCGCATTGCCGGAAACCAAGTTTCTTAAAGAGCGATGCAGAGAAAAGGGTGAAGGCTGATAAGTTGTGGGAACTCAGCAAGATGGTGGAAGAAACAGCTGCAGCTCCAATGGAGGATGATATTGTCCATGGCTGAGAAAGGCGTGAAGGGACTGGGGAGGCAGATTATGCCGCTGGGTCACCTGTTGCCTCCGATTGAGCATCTGTGCAAGTGCTATCCATTGCGTCTGAGGGACTGGCGAGATTGAGGTCGCCAGGATCTCCACCTCATCCTCACACACAAAGCTCGAAGGGTGCGGTGGGGTGGGCGCCACCCCAAGTTCTTTGGCCTTAGAGGTCTTTCTCTTGGACTTCTCTCGCTAGACCTTGGGTTTCAATGGCTGGGAGGGCTGCACCGATCCAGTTTCTGGGATGGAGGAGGATTGCGAAGCCCTACAACCAGCTGCTGGTGGGAACATATGCCACTGTCGGGCGTCATCCTTCCCGCTGGTGGAAACCTGGGAAGGGAGGGAAACAAGGGACCCCTTTCAAGCGGGAGTAGCTGAAGAAGATGGACGCTTCTCTGGCTGAGAAGTGGGGATGGATGTCCCCGATGGGTGGGCGTATGTTGGTCCTGAGGTTGGTGGCGCAGGAGCAACAGGGTGGGTAGAGCCCCCCACGGGCAAGGGGGCATGTGTAGTTGTATGGCTCGATGATTTTGCTGGAATATGCTGAACCGATGGGGCTAACACGGTTGTCGTTGCAGCAGCATAGGAGGAAGTCATTCGTACAGGATGGAGGTGTTCATATTTCCTCTTAGCCTCAGTGTAGGTCAGTCGGTCCAGGGTCTTATATTCCATGATTTTGCGCTCTTTCTGTAAGACCCTGCACTCTCGCGACCAAGGTGAATGAGGCTCTCCACAGTGACACAGATGGGAGGCGGGGCACATGGAGTATTGGGATGTGAAGAGGGTCCACAATCTCGACATGTGAGGCTAAAGGAATAGCGGGAAGAAACATGGCCACATTGGGGGAGGGATATAGGGCTTGACGTCACAATGGTAGACCATCACCTTGACCTCCGGTAAGGCATCACCCTCGAAGGCCAAGATGAAGGCACCAGTAGCAACCTGATAGTCCCTCGGACCCCGATGAACGCGCCGGACGAAATGAACACCTCGACGCTCTAAGTTGACGTGCAGCTCGTCAAGAAGCTGCAAATGTAGGTCCCTATGGAAAATAACACCCTGGACCATATTTAAACTCTTATGTGGTGTGATGGTAACGTTAACATCCCACAACTTGTCACAAGCAAGAAACCAGCGTGACTGGGCAGAGGATGCCGTTTTTATCAAAACTGACCCAGAGCGAATTTTGGACAAGCCTTCCACCTCCCCAAACTTGTCCTCTAGATGCTCTATGAAGAACTGAGACTTTGTGGACATGAAAAATCCCCATCAGCTCTCCTACAAACTAGGAACCGGGGCGAATAATTGTCACTGCCATCCTGAGACCTATACTCCTCCCACGGTGTGGTGAGGGAGGGGAACGTTTTTGGATCGTACTTCTGAGCATTAAATTGAGCCCGAGAACGCTTAGAGACTGCTGGCGGCTGGAAACCAGCGAGAGATGATGTACCACGCTACATTGCGGGTCATTCGCCCTGATGCCACCCACTCCGACCAAGGGCCCTCCCCATGGGCGCCACCCAGCCACAAAAAAGGCCACCTGGCAGGTTGGCCGTTGCCGGGAGTCCTGATGCCCCAGAGAGACGAGCATCTACTCCTTCGCTTACGTGGGGAGGTGTCAGCTCAGACATCGGCAGTACGATCGCTGTGTTGTCAGGGGACTACAACCTTGAGGGTACATGACGACTCCACCACAACGGGCTGGCTACCATGCTGGATTTTGGGTGCCATGGGAAGTCCAGAGGTATCGTGGGTGCAGATGGTGACGCACTAATGGTGTAACTGACACAAACCATCAGGTTTGTATGCCCAAAATGAGGGATGGAGGGTGCAGTTACGACGCCAAGACGATAAAAAGTGCCAAGGTCTTAGGGCACAGAGGACTGATGGTGCACCACGTAAGGCGTCCTTCCCCAAAAGGCTCTTACTTCTGTAGAATTTGGAAAAATGGAGGTCAAACCCCAATGGGGACCATCACATTAATAGCCAAAACAGGTGAGACTCCTTTTAGTCGCCTCTTACGACAGGCAGGAATACCGCAGGCCTATTCTAACACCCAAACCCGCAGGGGGATCCATCAGGAAAAATCGGGAGGCTGATGTTAGACCAAACAATCTTCTAGTTCGTTTCTGGTGACAGGGCTTCCACAGGGGGAAGACTATAAGGAACTGGCCAGCAGCTTAACAACATTTTTAGGGAGAGATTCGCTTGGGAAAGGATATTTACTCCTAAGTAACTGACCTCAAGAAAAAATTCCTGGACTTGCCGTAATTTATAACTAATCCTACCAATGTCTAAACTCGCCGGTCGGATACAATCATAAAGGCGAGCTGTAAGTGGCTGGAGGGCGAGTTGATACGTTAACACGGTGCGACGGATGAATAAGGCAGAAGCCTTAACCCGAATCAAGGAGGCCCAAACCTCCCTTCCATCGGGGCCGCTCTGTGACCCCATAACGCACGCAAAATACAGAGTGGCGCCAGATAAAGCTGCCAGTTAAACGTTGCGACTTGCGGGACATCATCGCAGGTAGTGGAAAGATTTGTGCAATAAAATAAGCCTTACATAAAACATACGTTTCCATGGCCCGAACCTTATGAAGAAGTGAGAGCGAGCGACGCTCGTGTTCAATGATTGCACTCTGAATCTTATCCGTGACAGACTTCCAGTTTATCGTAGCCATCCTTAGCGGACAGCTGTCGATTGTAACACCCAACGATCGATATCGGGTGACCTTCGAAACCCATGGAATTTCAACAGCGACAAATCCTCGCAGATTAAGTAAACGACATCTCCGGTCATTAACCCGCGCTCCCGTATGACGACAAAAGGCATCCAAAACATCCTTCAGCAGTGGTATATCAACATGGGTATGGAGAAGAACCATAACGTCATCAGCATATGCACGAACGGTAAACCTTACTCCCAGCAACGACCAGCCACTCAAACGAGCAGCTATAGTTCGCAGTAATGGTTCCAGAAACAGCACGTAGAGCGACGTAGATACTGGACTCCCCTGAAGGACGCCATGACACACCGCGATGAGGGAAGTAAGACGGCCATTTACGTCAATGGACGCCCGAATACCAGTGATTAGAGCGCAGCATTGTTAAAACCAACAGGAATCAATACTTGCATAAGGAACCCATGATTGACGTGGTCGAACGCTTGGCGAAAATCAATGAAAACCAAAGCTCTTGGCACGGGAATGGTGGAAGCAATCGACATTAAGTGTCGACATTCAGCAACGGGAGTCAGGAGAGTACGACCCGGAAGACAACACTGATGGCTCGCGATGATGGTAGTCAACAATACGGATAGTCGGCTATTGACCGCTCACGCCACTGTTTTATAATCATAGTTGAAGACGGATAGCGGGCGGACCTGATCCACACGCAAACGTCCCTGCTTTTGGGGAATCAGGACTATTTTAGCAACCTTAAAGCTGGGCAGGAGAAGGTCTCCGTGGAACACTTCATTCACCACGGAAGTTATCGTATCTCCTATTAGGGGCCAAAATCGAATATAAAATTCTTTGGGAAGGCCATCGGGGCGCTGCGGCACAGGCGGAAGTTAAGGACAAGCTGCTCGCTGGACGCGCAAGGCTACATTCTACCCGGTTGTGAGTCCAGTGCGCTAACCACTGCGCCACCTCTCTCGGTAACGTAGTGTTCGGATCCACTCTGCTGCTAAAAGCACTCACATTCAGACGTATTTTGGACAGAACAAATGAAAAAGGTTTGTGTTGATGAGTGCACCCAACAGATTGTGTTTGTCCACTTTGTTTGTTATTAACAAAAAAAAAATTATCCAGCTACACTGCAGGCTGTTGTGTGTAAATCGAGCAAACGAACTAATAGGACTTGTTACAGTTGATAACAGTAACTGCAGTGAATGGGAAGAGGAAAGAAGCAAAAATTGTAATGATAAGAAGAGATGGTCATTATTGGAATAAAGTCCTGTCTACATAATTATTCGAATAAGTAGATCACTCATCAAAATTTACTTGTGAATAAATTATTTGTGTCTCAAATAACGAATAAAGTAGAATGCCACTGTATTTTCTTCATTTGTATCCTGTAACGAATCCTACGACTAATGATCGTCACGTTGGCACAATTTAGTTTACATTTTATAAATAACTTTTTAATACACTGTACACAAACGCGTTTGGGTAGCTGACTGGGTTGACTTCAGAACTACAACGCATAAAGATTTTAGGCTCGGTTCACCGTTGGTTTTACGAGTTTTCTCCCGGTTACATATCAGTTATTTACGCTCTAAGAATGAAAAAAGAATGGCAACTCAGCTCGCTCCGTGTTTTCTGTGACATGTTGAGCCGTAGGGTCTCCTCTAACTGGTTGTATATCTCGGATCTGTGGTGGGAAGGGGCCAAGGACACTCACGATGCTTAGTATAGTGTAGCAGTATTCCAGCTAGCCTTTGCGTTGAGCACAGCTTTAGCTAGTACTTCCCCTTCTGTCCCCAGTAACACGCTGAAGCGTTCTACTTAAGCAGCCAGAGATGAGAATGCAGCCAACGGAAACTATTTATCTGCAGCACCTTCCGCCGTTGTAGCAACATTGCTAACGCTATCGAATACGGGCCTCTCACTGGTATACTCGTACGTAACTATACAATTCGCTCCTGTATGTAGTGCTACGAAATGAGAGTAAGTAGTTTGAGGACTCAGTCGGTAGTGGCTAAATCAACAACCTTAAAATCTGAAGAACTCCTGAAACGTTTGTGGGACGCTGTTGGACGTACAAGGTCATCCGAAAATGTTTTAGGATTTACACTGAGTAAGCTGTCTGATATTAAACGGAATAGTTTATCGTTTCTACATGTACTTATGCGGTGACGTTGAGCTTTGAGATTCAAAAATTTAGGAAGGCACACTGTGTCTCAGTACGCAAATAAGTTAAGTATCTTTCAGCATACTGGCAACTTTTTTTCATCGAGAAAGTGTCAAGGAAAGATAGAAAGACGCTTTTCTCCCTTCTATACCATCTGCAGTTATTGCAGTAATGTCTTACCTTCGATTTAAAAACAAATTGTTCGTCTGTATTGCTGTCTATGACCAAGGTGAGTTACAACAAATTGCAGATAAGTAACATCCAAAGAAATGTCGAAGAAATCGGATTATGGATTTCAAATGATGTTCTGCAGTAAAAACGTAATTTTATTTAGAATGCAACGTGGGAAGTGAAAATAACATGGAATCACAATGAATTATTTGCCAAAACTGCAGAGGGATTCATAGTTTCTCCGTTTTTGCTGACGAAAATAGTGAGTTGAGAGTCACATATCGTTGTCTTGAAATGGCGAGGATTTCAGCAGTTCTAACGCACTTTGCAAGTGTACTCAACGGTCAGCATTCGAAAATCAAACACAGTTCTAGGGTAAATGTCTGATAAAAACAGTTATTCTGAGAACTAATTTAAATGAAACAAAAAGCACATCGTGGCAATAAATGACAAAGAACTGGAGCAATAAATGTCATTGGATTTTAGATTTATCTATTTTTCGTAACACTTTTTATTCACAGAAGGCGAATGAACGTTTTTATTTGTGTAAGTGAATAATGTATGAAATAATATTTGTTACTCACGAATTACAGTTTTTATCTGTATTCGTTATTCTTTACTCAAATAAATTTCACCCGACTCAGGTGCTAAGTGAAAGGCATCGCGCATTCGCACGCTGCAGTTTCGCGGCGTATGTGCAAAGGGAGTGAAACGCGTGACGTCCACGTGGCCGTGAACACATGCACACACGGCATCCGCAGGGGCGAAGCTCGTACAGGGACTTTGGGTAACACGACCTTAGTTCGCAGCCGGGCGTGTTGACGCGCTGCAATTTTATCATCATCTGACTTTGTTACTGAGTGACATTTAGTCTTCCATGTTCGCTTTCGTTTCGGAGTTAACAGAAGCTGGTTTCTCCACACTTTGCTACGACTTTTCTCGTGTATTGCAGTGTTTGAATTACGTTGTAAACTAGTTGCTCGTATTCTGATTGAGTTCTGTGCACATCCGCAGTACTGGGTATTTAAATGCAAGTTTAAGTGCACATTGCTTGTATTCTACTTTCCTTTTGTTTGCATCCGTTTTCCGTACCTCCTCGTGTTTAATGGAGGACTCCATGTTGGCAGGTTTTGACAGTATTGTTACTGAACTTAGCTACATGCCGTCACTGAATGAGTATATAATTCTGCTTTGAATGGTGTCGCGTTTATTGCTACTGAGTGCCATGCACTTCGCAGTGGCTTGCAGAATATCGATGTGGATGTAAATGAGTAGGCTTTGTGGTCTTGGTGACTGGACCATTCTCCCCGCAAATGCTAAAAGTGCGACAGTACCTACGCAAATGTTTTCACAGATTATTAACTCGTATTATAAACAATACATTTTAGCATAAGTTAGAGAAAATGGGAAAAAATAACGTAGAGTACGAGCAATGTATTAATAGTACACTTAAATCCAGACGATATAATTCGACAGAATATCATGCGAGGGTATCAGCTTTTGTTTTACACGAAAAGAATCCAGATATGGAATTATATACCCCACCCACTACAATGAATGAGAACAAAAGTTAAGCAGAATACCAGCAACATATTTACAATACAATTGACAGAGTGCAGTACACGCGAGAAGGTCGTAATTTGCTCTCAGTAACAGCCATTCTGTCGAAATAACAATAATGGGTTTTACAAATAATGACGTTTCACCATCTACACTGATACTTCGCAATCTACCTTACGGTTAGTGGCGGAGGGTACACTGTACCACTACTAGTTATTATCTGTATAAGCAGTAATTTTGTCGTATACTATCTTCGTGATCTTTACGCGCATTGTATTTTGAAGGCAGCAAAATCTTTCTGCACTCAGCTTCAGATGGCGGCTCTTTAAATTTTCTCAATAATGTTCCTCGTAAAGAACGTCGGCTTCCCTCCAGCGATTCCCATTTGTGCTCCCGAAACATCTCCATAACACTCACGTGTTGTTCCAACACATTGGCAGCAAATCTAGCAGCCCACCACTGAATTGCTTCGATGCCTTCCTTCGATTTGGTCTGGTGCAGATCCCAAGAAAAGGTCGCACTAGCTTCCTATATGCGTTCTCCTTAACAGGTGAGCCACACTTTCTTAAAATTGTTTCAATAAACCGAAGTCGACAAGTCGCCTTCCCTACCTCGTTTCTCCCATGCTCGTTCCATTTAATGTCGCTCATATATTCAAAGGACGTGACTGTGTCAAGCAGGACACTACTAATGCTGTATCCGAACATTACAGGTTTGTTTTTCCCACTCATCCTCAGTAACTTACATTTTTCTACATTTAGAGCTAGCTGTCAGTCATCAAACGAACAAGAAATTTTGTATAAGTCACCTTACCATACAATACAGCGTCACTAGCAAACAATTGCAGACTGCTGTCCACCCTCTCCGCCAGATCATTTACGTGTATAGAGACCAAAAGCGGTCCTATTACACTTACCGGAGGCACTCCTAACGATACTCTTGCCGCTGATGAACATGCGCCGTCAAGGACAACATGGTGGACCCTATAACTTCAGAAGTCTTCGACCCACTCGCGTATCTGTGAACCTGTTCCATATGATTGTACCTTCTTTAACAGCCTGCAATGGGGCACCGTGTCAAATGCTTTCTGGAATTCTAGAAATATGGAATCTGCCTGTTGCCCTCATCGATCACTGTACCAGACTCACCCAGAAAGTATAATTGCAAATAATGTCATCTAGGACACGTATTTCGTTAAGCAAGAACACACTGTCCGTCATATTTTACAGAATTCGACGTTGACTAGTAGCCCACTTAGAGCGCAACTGTCAAGTCTCTGTTTCTATGTCGTAACACGGACTTGCACTTTTGATATTTTGGTGTTCTGTGGCGCCTACTACGTTGCTGTGTACACGTTATCTCCCCGCTCTTATTACCCCGAGCGGCATCGGCGATTTTCGGCAACTTTCGCTAAAGTATGCGGAGCGTAAAGCGCTCTCTCACTGGCATACCGTGGAGCACCTGGAGAATGGGGTTTACAGGCGAGTGCTGGGGAAGAGGTGCCGAACGCTGGAGCACTGTGAACTGAAGCCCGCACTCATATTTTTTTTATAAATATTAAGTGCAGCACCTGCATGACTACAGTTGCACGGTGACCATTCAAGAAGGTCTGCTACATCTGCTTTGGTTAGTATCTAAAAGGGATTCGACTGTAAATGCAGCTGTAAAAGCAGCGATATCATTTGTAACTTCCAGAGAAGCGCCATGAGTGGCGAATTGTGAGTAAAACCTACGCATTTCTCTTGCTGCCATGTTAAAACTTGCTTCTTTTGCCCAAAAACAGCAAAGTTTACACAGTGCCACCTCATTTCACAGACACAACTGAAAGATAATTTTGAAACAGTGGTTTCTAGTGAAGAACTGACGAAAGGTAGGCCAATAGCTTATAAGAAGCACATCCTCAGTATAAGAGCCAACGTGTATTGTCTTAAATTATGTTGTTCCAAAGCCCATAACATTTCTTGTTTGACTAGCCGTCGATGGCCCTTACAAATTACATTACAGAGAAGTCTGCCGTTTGTAAAATAAGACGATAGGCAATGAAGTTTTGGGTAATAACCATACGACACTCTCCTCTCTGCGTACTATCATTTGTCGTACTCTCATTTAGATATCTCAAACCGTTTATGAAATATGAGAAATGTAGTGGATATTTCATTCAGTGTTTATCGCTAGCATGCTATCGCAAATGAGTGTGCTATGTGAGATCAATTTTCTCTAGATTGGTGACAGGTAGTGACCTCGACGAAAGTGTAAAGAAAAATTTAGTATGTTAGCTAAATGGCATACACAGCAATGTATTACGGAATATGCACCAAAGGCAAAATCATAGCGACACTTATTTTTCATTGCAAACTTTTTCGAATTTTGCGCAGTAGTTAGATGCGAATATCACAGTACCTATGACCATTAACGAAATTATGGGAACATCATCACGAAGCCGACATATAGAGCTGTAAGCAACGCAGAATGAAATTTTTTACCGAATAGTTTCTGCAAAACCGCGTAAGGAAGGCTGCTGCGCATGCGCCTTGATTCTGTCATAGCCAACACGCCGAAAGGGGGCAAACAAATATTGCTCATTCCGACCAAACGAATGAACTCGCCCAGCCTTTGGACGACAACTAAGCACTGCCCATCGGCCACCGTATTCTGCGCGGACTCTTAAACACGGGCCGTGCACTTTTGATATTTTGCTGTCTGTGGTGACAAGCGCTCTCTCAGCTGTCATTAGCCCAAACAGCATCGGTTATCTTCGGCAGCTGCTGCCAAAGGACTCAAAATGCACTGTCTCTCTCTCGCACACGGTACAGTGCCTGTGCGCCGCCCCCCCCCCCCCCCCCCGCCACCCCTCCTCACCCATACACACACACCACCACCACCACCACCACCACCACCACGGACAAGCAGCCGCGCCTGCGCCCATCAGAGCGGCGCGCCACAGGCACCACACACTGCGCGCCAGCTACCTGCTACATCAAACAGAGCGCCGCTGCCTGCGTACATAATTAAATCTGCGCGGCCGCGGCTGCGGCTGCCGCCCTCCAGGGCGCCTTTGTCCCGGAAACAATAACGCCGCGCCGCGCTGCGCTGCGCGGCTCACGCCACTGCCCGCCCGCCAATCGCGCCGCTCAGGGAGCAGCCGCCGCAAGTGGCCCGCCGCTCAACAATGCGCACCTGCCAAACTGCCAACGTGCCCCGTGATAAATGCTGTACACACCGTTACTCCATTTGGGGTCCTACCAACGAGCATCAAGCACTGCGACATTCAGTTCGCAGAAAATCGCTACCTAGGGACTGGTGGTTTAAAAAATGGGCAGAGCAAGGACCTAAGAGGACGGACATCAAATAACGTCAACTTTAAACCATTAGGTAAGTAGTACCTAATAACATAGAGGGTACATCATTATTAATGGTGAGAAAACAAACAGTTCGAAGCACACGTTGCTGTACTTCGTTCATCGCAAGAGCAAACCTGATGTAAACAAATACAAACGCGTGAGCAGCCGTAGCAGACGTACACTGATATCGTTACTGTCCTAGAGGGAGATCCTACTTACGTGTTAGATATCTTACTACAGTGCTACAGTAAATGAAACTCTAAGATATTCTAATTAACTAACAGCCATCAACATTTTACAATAAACACACTTTAGCTATGTCGTTTTTATTTCAAAAATCGCATACAGTCTCTACTGTTGTACTATGATTGTCGCGCTATTCATACGCAGTGGGAAAATGGCTGTGACCATGAGTTCGCTGCTGATGGCGTGATGTTGAACATTTTTGGTGTCGGTGATCCTTTGTGGCGGAACTCCAGCTGGAAAGTTACAAGCCGCCTGGTTTGCCTCCTTCCATTCTGCCCGTGTTATGACTGGCGACACGCAGGACACGTTATTTGCACCTACTTAAAGTCTCATTACGTTGATTTATTAGGGGAAAATGTGTTTTATAAAATTTCAATGCTCGTCGGTAAAGGGGCTGTCTGTGAACACGCGGCAAAAGCACAGCCCGCACACTGCACTGAATGCGGCAGGTGTGTCGTGGGTAGTCAAAGCACCGTGCTGAGTTGCGCGTGTGAAGTGACCGCCAACAGAAGAGCGCGGAACCTACCAGTCCTGTCCACTAAGTCAGGGTTAGCGGCCTGTGTCTGGACCCGACTTTTGAGATGGCCGAGGGCAACGGTTTCAAGTGCTTGTTTATGGCGGAAAAGTACAAGGCTTGAAATGCTGGGGCAAACCACGGTGAGAACTGGGACCTCGGAGAGGACATGTCACATAGGTTTGGCCTGGGAAAAGTTAAGTGTTAAACAACGCTCTGATTAGCCCATCGCCATGTGACGTCAGACGGTAATTTCAAGGGCAAACGTGCCAGGAACATGTGCGCTGATTGGCCCGTGACTGACGACATTCCGAAGTGGGATTTTGTTACACGCCCAAAATTGCCAAGGTAAGGCAAATGCTCGGCTTCGATTTATTGGAAGAATTTTAGGAAAGAGCGGTTCGCCTGTAAACGAGACCGCATACAGGACACTGATGCGACCTATTGTTAATTACTGCTCGAATGTTTGGGATCCGTACCAGGTCCGACTGAAGGAAGACATCGAAGCAATTCAGAGGCGGGCTGCTAGATTTGTTACCGGTAAGCTGGAACAACACGGAAGTGTTACGGAGATGCTTTGGCAACTCAGATGGAAATCCATGGAGGGAAGGCGACGTTCTCTTCGAGAAACGCTATTGTGAACATGTAGAGAACCAGCCGGAATCTGACTGCCGAACGATTCTACTGGCGCCAACATACAGTGCGCGTAATGGCCGCGAAGAAAAGGTACCAGAAATTAGGGATCATACGGAAGCGTACAGACAGTTATTTTTCCCTCGCTTCATTTGTGAGTGGTACAGAAGGAGAAAGAGCAAGTGGCGGTACAGGATAACCCTCGCACACGTATATGAATGGTGGTTGCTTTCAGCATCTGCTGTAGTCAGGTTAGTAGCCTATGTCCTTTCCTCTGCTGTGTTTCTTTGTACGCTGGTACTCTGTCCTCCGGGTCACTTTTATTTGCTCCATCCTGTACAATAAATAAGTGGTGTATCTTTATTTGAAGGAGCACGTAGCTCCCTTCAGTTCACTGATGTATTCTATTGAATGAACTGATTATTATAGAGCTGGAATATTGCAATTTCCCACCTTATGATTCTATGTTAGGGCATTTCAAGATAGAGATTCTGTTGCCCAATTTACAGTTAACGTGGATTCATAAGGGTAATGTGAAAGACTCTCGGTAGGTTAATTACTCTGATAGCTTTCACTGTCTCACACACTGCAGGGTAATCAACAGTGATGCTCTCTTCTTTTCGGGATCAAAATTGTGAATCAAGCTTCCATCATATGTCACAACGCTGTAAGGAACCTTTCACCCTAACGTTCAAAACGCAAAAGAAACTGTTGACAGGTGTCCAGTCCCCTGTGTTTCACGTAATGAATAAGCATTCGAAGCACCTCTGTGCACACAGTTTTTTCTATTGCAGTTATGGCCTACAAGCGCTCTCGTGTGCTCCACACTTATCTGAGAGCCGTGTCTCTTATCATGCGACGATTTTCTCTGATGTGTTCATGACGCGACTCCGACGAGTCTCGCCTGTCGCCGCACGGGGCCGTCCACTGCGAGCTCTGCCAGACATGCTGGTGCCCTGTGACATTTCACTTTGTCAAGGTCACGGCGCCCTCCCAAATTGTGAAGCAAGTACAGCCGGCTTCCCCCGGCGGCGCCTGTTCCTCTCCCTGCACCTCAGCCAGCCGCACCGCCTACTTCTGCCCGTCCCGCCCCCGTCGCAACTCGTGCTACTGTCTGGTTCATTGTTCTCCCCCAGTCGCCCTCCCATGTAAGACGCTGCAAGCGCCCTCGGTTTAAATCTACGTGATTGTGATCTGCCGTTCTTGCTCCACCTTCGAGAATTTAATATAAACTCTGCTATCTCTCTTCTGTATCTACTCTTTATGTTCTAGTTAATTCTAAGTATTACAGTTCGTTGTTGTTGTTGTTGTGGTCTTCAGTCCAGAGACTGGTTTGACGCAGCTCTCCATGCTACTCTACCCTCGTTTTGTCTTATTTCAGTTCTCCCTTCAGTGTTCGCAATTACCCCACTCGACCCTAATCAAATAAAACCCATTTGATATAGTGAAAGAGTAGACTGCCTCTGGAAGGACAGCCATACGTTGTGAAAGAGTAGAGCCCATCACTGGTGATCCTCAGGCCAGGTATAAGCGAGTGAAAGTGGGCAGAGATGGTTTTTCGTTAATGATCCCGGCTTCGGAAACTAGTGGACCTCCTCTCTTTCGTTCACGACTAACATAAGCTCTTTTGTGACATGCTTGCTTGGAATCCCTTTCTTTATTCTCTGTTCTGGATGGCATGCCGATATTACGTCGTCGTTCCCTCTGCATCTTTGTCAATGTTTCTCCTCCATATTATATTATAATTTAAATCATTGCCTCAAACAGTTTTATATTAGTCGCTCTCCTGGTTATTTCTGCCCATCAACCAAAAATCATCTTATTTAGAGATATGTGTATTTTACATGATCTTTTTCAAGTCATCTCCTACCGTATTCTACCAGAGAAATTAACATCCAGTACTTTTGCATAATTATGAGGCTAGAGAAAAATTTAACCGTGTTCCGCTAACACCAGGAAAGAAGGAAGCGGAAGGCTATCCTCCAATGTCAGCGTAGGGGGAAGAGATTGCATTCTGACTGTGGTCTTGCAAAGTCGGAAAGTGGGGTGGGGAGGGGGAGGGGGAGGATGTTGTTTCATGGTTTTGTTCTGACGTGGGTCTGCTGCTTTCTCTTGATGCATACCGTCAATCTGTCACTATATTTGTCACATGACTCATCAAAAATTTCTGTTAGTAGATGACAAGTATTACTGTAAAAGACGTGCAACGTAACGTATATGATGTATTAATAGGGTGATGACGAACATCAGCACATAACTATCAGAGAACAGATAAATAAATAAACCCACATTCCTCACAAGAACTGGTAGTCCATTCGTGTATCTCTGTGTGCTTCCTTTGCCCCTCTACTGTCACATACTATCTTTTACTGAAATTTACTTTCTGTACTACCTTTTCACATGTCTAGCAAATTCTCTTCACATATTGTATATCAAAGTAATCTGCTGCTGAGATTAGCTGAACACTACCAGATAGCTAAATTTCAATTACTTTATATCTTCAGTTCCACTATCGAACATTTCGTTTGTCACTCCTTTAAGGCTTACCTGAATACGGCCGTTTTCTTTGTTGGAAACACGATGAGAAGGGCTACTACATACCGTGACACTCTGCAGCAACAAGTGAACAGGCAGAGAGGTGCAGAGCGCGACTCTTGCATTGACAAAGCGTCGGCGCTCCACATACCAGTTACTCGTAAGGTTACTCACCACCAGATGCACGACCCGGCTCTCGCGACCACTAAACTTATTTGTGTAGGCAAGTGTTAGATGTATTCAGAAGGGTGGCGCTTCAAACCCATATCTGCCCGTCAATATTTAGGTTCTCCTTGATTTCGCAGTGGTTAGCACACTGGACTCGCATTCGAGAGGACGACGGTTCAATCCCGCGTCCGGCCATCCAGATTCAAGTTTTCCGTGATTTCCCTAAATCGCTCCAGGGAAATTTTGGGATGGTTCCTTTGAAAGGGCACGGCTGACTTCCTTCCCCTTCCTTCCCTGATCCGATGAGACAGATGACCTCGCAGTTTGGTCTCTCCCCACAAACAACTCCAACCCCTTGATTTCCCTAACTGTATTGTGGTGAACACTGGGATGGTTCCTTTGAATGGGCACGAATTATTTGGTTCCTCAATCTGAGCTTGCATTTTGTCGCTGATGAGCAACCTGTACGCATGACGTCAACACCTAATCTTCCTTCCTCTTTTCCGTGCCACTAGCAGAGTAAATCAGGTGGAATTTTTCAGGAAAGCCATGCTGTACCACCTTCAGTAGGACCATACTTAGTAAGCCACTGCGGTGTTCAGAGAAACCTTCGGGATGAGGACAGCTCTAATTGAATTTGGAATCAACAACAAGTCCATGCGACTTATGGTGATTCTCATATGCCGTCTGCCATAAAATAAAACGGGATGTTGACCTAAACTTCTTTTCTTATCCAGACAGACAGGGCTTATAGCTGGTAGGGTTCAGGAAGTGCTGTGCCTCCACGTTCTCAAGCACTCAGGCGTTGTGGTTTCTTCTTGTAGCTAGAATAATAACTCGTGCCTTCCATTATATGCAACACTTGCTGACCTCCCACAGTGCACAGTCACAGACGTTTCTCCGTCAAACCAGGATGGTCTGCGAACGATTTAGGAACTAGATGCACAGAGTGATAACAATCCAATTGATTATAATCAATGTTCCAACTTTAAAAAGCTGCAAAAAGAAAAGAAAAAAAATCAAATTCGAACTGAATAATATCGAAGAAAAACCAAACGTCATGGAAAAGATTAGTTACGTAAGCCAATGCTCCATGCCAAGGTCATACCACACTGGATACGAAAAACTGGTTTCTAACGGCTTTAAAGGCGGAAAAGCAACAATAACATTGTCCTGAGGTCAAGAAACCGCATAAAAAGTAACAATGAAATCAGCTTTTAGTTGTCCTGAGGCCAAAAATCCAATAAATAGCAACACTGAAATCCGTTTTTAATTGTCCTGAGGAAAAAAAAAACGGTTTCTAACTGTCGTGCGCCGGCCGGAGTGGCCGTGCGGTTCTAGGCGCTGCAGTCTGGAACCAAGCGACCGCTACGGTCGCAGGTTCGATCCTGCCTCGGGCATGGATGTGTGTGATGTCCTTAGGTTAGTTAGGTTTAATAAGTTCTAAGTTCTAGGCGACTGATGACCTCAGAAGTTAAGTCGCTTAGTGCTCAGAGCCATTTGAGCTGTCGTGCGTCTGGGGCAAGACGTGTTCAGTATTCTGTCCGCCGTTCTGTGCCACAAGTTTTAATCAAGAAACGCTGTGTCCCACAATAGTTAAGTGTGTCTCTGTGGTCATGCGTCACAATGCGTTGCGGAACGCACGCCTTCAATTCAGTTGCATTTGTAATCGGAGCACTGAATATCCTTCAGATAGCCCCACAGGCAGGAGTCTCGAGGGGTTGCTAGTCCCCCATCGGGCGCCTCCCCAGGTGGCGGATAGGGGAAAGCCTCCCAGATATGGGTGGCACCGGGGAAATGAAATACCCGGGGTGGACCAAAACTAGCAGTGTGGTGGCGTCTGTACTCTAGTGGAGCGGCCTACCAAAGGTGTCTGTACCCCATGTCAGGGGCGGCCTGGAAATTATATCGCCAATCCGTTCTGAAGCAAGCGTGGCGATTATGCTTCTCACCTTCGAGTTATGTTGTGTGACATTAATGTTAAATTTTCCGGAGTAATAGCCCCACAGTCGGATCTCCGGGTGGGAGCAACTTTGATGTCCCAAACACCAAGTGATGCTGAGAAGAAGATACAGACTCTTCACGTCTGTACATATAACTGTCGCTCTCTAATAGGCAACGACAGACTAGAAGAGATCGAGAAAGAGCTTACAAAAATCAACTGGAGCATTGTTGGTTTAAGCGAAGTTCGCCGAAAAGGGGAAGACTGTCTCCGTTTGCGCTCTGGCAACTTGTTTTACTTTTGTGGCGATCCAGAAGGAAAACTCAATGGAGTTGGGTTCTTAATCAACAAGAATATTGCTGATAGAGTATCTGTCTTAGAAGGAACTTCCAGCAGGACAGCTCGAATGGTCCTGAAGGTGTCGAATAGGTATAAAATACAGATTGTTCAGGTGTACGCTCCCACCTCAAGTCACCCTGACGAAGAAATTGAATCCTTTTACGAAAGTCTGGATAACACCTGTAAAAAAGGTAGCGATTGTCACTTCCAGATGGTCATTGGAGATTTCAATGCAAAAGTTGGCACCAAGAAACAAGGCGACACAGTGGTGGGCAACTATGGGATTGACGACCGAAACGATAGAGGTGAGAGATTAGTCCAGTTCGCTGAGTACACCAGTATGTCCATCATGAATACGTTCTTTAAGAAGCACCCTGACCGAAAATGGACTTGGAGAAGCCCAAATTTCAGTGTCAAAAATGAGATAGACTTTATTCTGACAAATATTCCGCAGATTGTAAAAGACGTATCAGTGCTAAATCAGTTCAACACTGGCAGTGATCACCGTCTTGTGAGAGCAAGGGTCGAACTCAATGTAAGAAATGAAAGGAGTAAACTTATGAAAGGGAAGAGAAGGGTAATCAACATCAAAAACCTGGAAGAACATTCCTCGAAATTCCAAGAAGCCCTCCAAAGCAAGTTCCACGTAACTAAAGATTGTGATTTGGCGGAAATGATTGTTTCAAGTGCTCAAGAAGTCGGTGGCCTATGCCAAAAAAATAAACAACCAAAGAAATTCAGTGCCAAAACTGAAACCCTTTTACAACAGAGGAGAGAAATGAAAATCCAAACCGATCGTGACATGGTGGCGTATTCCGAACTATGTAAGGCAGTGCGAAGAGAAATGAAAACTGACATACAGAAATTCACTGAAGACACCTTACGAGCAAGCTTGGAGAACAAGACAAGTTTAAAGTCAGCGAAACGCAAACTCACAATCGGTAAAAAGCAGATTATCGCACTCGATGGAAATGACAGTCGAATCACTGAAAAGGAGGCGGTTTTGAAGTTCATCAGAGACTTTTATAGCAATTTGTATAGCAACCCAGGGGAAAATTTGAGTGTATCTAATTTAAATGATATATCTAGTGTTCCAGATATACTCCCATCGGAAGTCAAGTGTGCTCTAGATAGCATGAAGAAGGGAACAGTGACAGGTGATGATGAGCTCAGCGTTGACATCCTCAAACTGGCAGGAGAGGTAACAATAAATCACTTGGCAAAAGTATTTACTTCCTGCCTGCACTATGCTTCAATCCCACTATCGTGGAACAAGGCTAAGATTATTTTGATACACAAGAAAGGAAGTATTCACAATATTAAAAACTACCGTCCTATCAGCTTGCTCTCAATTTTGTACAAAATTTTTACAAAGATCTTGTTAAACCGAATTAGTTCCACCCTAGACTCAGCCCAACCTATAGAACAAGCTGGATTCCGAAGCAATTTTAGCACTATTGACCACATTCTGACCGTTAGTGAAGTGATAAGCAGAGCGAATGAATACCAACTGCCTCTCTGCATTGCCTTTGTTGACTTTGAAAAGGCATTTGACTCCGTTAGCCATGTAGCTGTCCTCCAAGCTTTGAGTGAGCAAGGAGTGGGAGCACCATACATTGAAGTGCTCAGGAAAATCTACGAGAATTCTTCAGCTTATGTTAACATCGGCGAATCAACTCAAGAATTCCGCATCATGAGGGGTGTCAAGCAAGGCGATCCCATCTCCCCAAAACTGTTCTCTGCTGTATTGGAAATGGCTATGTCAAAGCTGAGCTGGGAAGGTAAGGGAATTAGAATTAATGGAAGAAGGCTTACCAACTTGAGATTTGCTGATGATATTGCCTTACTGGCCAAAGACTTCGCAGAGCTCCAAAACTTAGTTACATCTCTTGCATCGGAATGTCAGCTGGTTGGCTTGAACATGAACCTTTCCAAAACAAAAGTAATATCCAACAAATGGGTCCCAGCTGGAGATGTGAAAGTCAAGGACAGTCTACTAGAAGAGGTCAGTGAATATGTCTACCTTGGCCAGATTATAAATATGAAGGGAGACATAAGACCAGAAATCTATCGACGCATCAAGCTTGGCTGGCAAGCATTTGGGAAGAATTCAAAAGTATTCAGATCAAAAATGCCAGTAAATCTGAAGAAAGCAGTATTTGATCAATGCATTCTTCCTGTGATGACGTACGGATGCGAGACATGGACACTGAACTCATTCACAAAAGGGAAACTTAGGACAGCACAGAGAGCCATGGAGAGATCAATGCTGGGCTATACAAGAAAGGACAGGAAAAGGGCAGATGACATCCGGTCTGTGACGAAGGTTAATGACATCTTAGAGAGAGTAGGTTCCTTGAAATGGCAGTGGGCTGGCCACGTCGCAAGAAGAAAAGACAACAGATGGACGAAGTTAGTACTGGAGTGGAGTCCGAGAGAGCACCGGAGGCCTAGAGGAAGACCACCAGACAGATGGGACAAAGACATCAAGAAGATCGCTGGTAACACCTGGCAGAGAACTGCCCAAGACCGTCCCACTTGGAGAAGACTGCTGAAAGCCTACCTGAATCCACGACTCGAAGAGGCCACATCATCTAATGATTGAATTGGCTGATGATGATGATGATGATGATCTGTACGGCCAGGCTGTGTGGAAATGACGTCCGATAATCCTAGCATTTTCGAAGTGCCTCGGTAGCGGCTGCTTTACTGGCTGTACAGTGTCCGGTGGAGCGTCATCTTGAAGAAAATTGATCCTACCCACGCAGGCACGCTGTTAAAGGATCGGAACGACGTTAGTGCGCAAAAGACTCCAGTCGTGTTCCCCAGTGATGGTTCAAGCTACAGGACTAGCGGGATCCTCCTCCAAAAATTATGGCCCCATGATGAATGATGTCGTCAACCCGCATCCCACAGTTACCTATGCGGAATGAAATTGTACTGGTTGCAGATTTTCCACTGCCCATATTGTGCAGTTAGTGTATTGACATGCCCTTGGAGATGGAAACGTGCTTCTCCTGTTCAGAGAACGTTCCATTCCCCAGTTCCAAGCGGTTAAGGACATCTACACCGAACATTTGTCTTTTTGGTAAGTCAGCAGGGAGCAACTCCAGGACACGTGTAATTTTTTTATGGCTGGCAGTGCAGGATCTTTTGTACGATGTTGATCACCTTGCTCACAGGCACGTAAAGAGTTCAGGCAGTTCCCCCGCACATGTTTGCACACCGCCGCTCGACCCCTCCTGCAGTGCTGTGGCAACACCTTCAAATGACGTCAAAGCGAATGTTTTTCTCAATCTGCCACACTGCACTTCAAATGAATCTGTCTTTTCGAATTTCGTAATCATTTCTATCAGGCCCTTGGTGGACTATGGAACACCGCCTTTCTTCACACAATTTCTGAAATCTGCTGCAAGCGTGAAGTTATCCACGAACAGAAAATTAATTGTGAGCAGGCCATGACTTAAAGATCTAAGCTACACATTTCGATATGCACCACTTTAATGGATAACGTGATTTTTAAGGCCGTAGCTGTAGGTTCTAAAGTGAAGATTTACTCAAAGAAAACAGGGTGTCCGTAACAAAAGTTCGTGTTTCAGAATTTTGTAAAATGAGAACCACTTCTTATTATTACGTCAAATTTGAGCAGCATATTATTCACTAGGAGGGAACGTCATAGAACAAAAAAGAAAAAAATTCGACCAGTAGATGGCGCTGTAAGCGTCAGGATATGCACACCAACAATCGCGCGGCACACGATTCTTCCTCAGTTAGACTCTGAGACTCACATTGCGATTGTCCCTGTGACGCGTCGATGGAAAAGCTCTTTTACCAAATTGGTGACTCTGCGCCAGTAGCACTGCAGAAGTTCTAACACACAGCTACATGAAAAAACTGTGTTGGCGTGATGTCTGCTAAGGGTGTGGAGAAAATGATTCCAAAGTTCGAACGTACGTGCTGATCCGATGTCCGTCGAGGATGTGGCCACAGCATTGCAGGAGAGGTCGAGCGGTGGTTGTGCAAACAGGCAGTGCTGAGGGAACTGCCCAAACGTAGGGTAGCACAGTGTATGCAATCCTACGAAACGTCCTGCTCTCCATAGAAAACTACCCACGTTCAGAAGTTGCTCCCTGCTGACCTGCCAGCAAGACAACTGTGTGGCGCACGTTGACGGCATTGTTTGTCCTAGGACTGTGTCTTTTTGCCGGCCGGTATGGCCGAGCAGTTCTAGGCGCTTCAGTCTGGAACCGCGTGACCGCTACGGTCGCAGCTTCGAATCCTGCCTCGGGCATGGATGTGTGTGATGTCCTTAGGTTTAAGTAGTTCTAAGTTCTAGGGGACTAATGACCTCAGTCCGATAGTGCTCAGAGCCATTTTTTTTACTGTGTGTTTCCGAGAAGGTGAGTGCTTCGGGTCCTGTCAAGTGGACGGTAACAAGTAAACGCTATGAGAGTCTTTCGCACACCAACGCCATTCCAGCCCCTCAACAGCATGGATGTTTGGGTAGAATCACTTCCATGCAAGATGGCACTCCTCTGTACGTTTCACGACCAGTGAAGCTTTCCCGCAAAGACATTTTTGGAAGTGCTAGAATTATCTGCTGTAATTTGCCTGGAACCTGGCCTTCCATCTCACCTAATCTTAAATCGTGTTACTTATGGCTGTGGAGTTGCTTGAAAGATGTTTTGTTCAGTGCTCCAATTACGTTGCATTGCGCAAATCATTCTGAACGGGACCGTCGATGCACTCCGATCTGTTTTGGAATTTGCTTTCTTTCGTTTTCATCCTGCGGCAGGAAATGGTGGACGTCCTACTGAACACGTCTTGCGCGAGTCTCACGACAACTGGAGAACAATGTTATTGTCTTTCTCTACGCGGGTTTTGGCCACATGAGATTTTAAAACACACACCACTTTGCTTTTTGTGCGGTTTTTGGCCCCAGGACAATTAAAAACTGATATCAGTTTGATGTTTATTCTGTTTTTAGCCAGAAGAGAATTGAAAAGAAATTTTTCCCTGCTAATGTGGTACGACCTGCCGCGGTGCGTGGGCTTACCTAACTAAAAATACCGCAACTGTTGATTGCTGAACTTGTGCGGTCAGGCATGTTGAACAGCAACTCTAACCATAGCAATCAATTGCGATTCATCTGTAATTTGTATTCCATTCCATTTACTTTGAGACGCTTCCAGCACCATCTACTGGTAAAATTTTCGTTAAATACTTTGGCCCTATGACGTTTCTCCCAACGTCAATGATATGCTGTTCAAATCTGACGTCGTTCTGAGTAGTGGTTCTCTTCCTAAAGCGATTCGAAAATGGGACTTTATTTATCGACACACTATATTTTAATGTGAATGGAAGGCATCTAACTGTAACAACATTGCGCGACTGCTACGGTCGCAGGTTCGAATCCTGCCTCGGGCATGGATGTCTGTGATATCCTTAGGTTAGTTAGGTTTACGTAGTTCTAAGTTCTAGAGGACTGATGACCTCAGCTGTTAAGTCCCATAGTGCTCAGAGCAATTTGAACCGTTTTTTTTTTTTTTTTTTTTTTTTTTAAAGACTGGAACGGTTTACAAGCTCCATGCATATATGTGGGAGCGGGCAACCTGTCGTCTTGCAGCGGAACAGCTCCTCGACACCTGTACTGCGGGATGGAGACAAGCTGGAGGAGGCTCCATGGTGCTCTGGAGAACACTCACTTGGGAATCCACGGGTCTAGTGGAGCTCATACAATACAGCATGACGGCCGTGCCGATGGGAGACACCTGGGACGTGACTGAACGTGGCGTCAGAGCTTCTGCCCCCCCCCCCCCCCTGCCCTCGCCTTGCCATGAATTTACGGGAATTAGGTGACTTGTGTGTGCAGATGTGTTGCGAACTCCCTCCACCGATCGACCAAGAACTCATTGCTTCCATGTTAGGGCGCGGCGCCTCTGTTATCTGTGAGGCATACCGGCTGTGTTAGGTAGGTGGTCACATTTTTCTGGCAGATCAGTGTACTAGTTTGTTCGCGAGAACAGGCGACACACCACGGGTTTTGAGTACAGCAGCGCTGGCGGCGCGCTGTCCCCGTAATAAAGCACGCCCCCTGCCCTCGCCCTAATTACGGACTCTCTCTCTCCCGCTACTGGCGCAGCCGCACTGGTAGAAACACGGCGACGCGCCGGGGCCAGCGGCCCGCGTAATCCGGCCCGCAGGCTGGCAGTCGCGGCTGATGACTCTGCGAGCTGACACGTGATCCGGCTGGCTGCGGAGCGCGCCTCGCCATTAAGGCCGCCTGCCACACACTCCCTAATGGCGTCCACGAGGCCGGAAAGTTTCTCCAGCGGCGACCTCCGGCCGGGCCGGCACATCCTGCCAATACCACAGGGACCAGGGGCCGCTAACACGACAGCTCACTCCAGTCTGTGTGAAACTGTGAGCCGCGTGTCATTAAACTGCTGCACGGCACAGTTACCAACCGTAGGGACATACCCTACTCGTAGGGACTTTTAGCTCTTTTTTTTCCAAAATGTGGGAACGTAGGGATGGATTTCCCATCGCTCGGTCCCTCGGTAAAACGTAGGGACATTTTGTCAAAGAAAGAAAATTGACAAAACAAGAAACTGAGAAAGAAAAATTTGCCAAATTATATAAATTTTAAACATTGTTTATCTGTCCCCATTATGTGCGGAAAGTTGTTCTGTAAGGAGCTACCTCAGGGAGGAAACGAGGCGCAGAAGAAAAGTATTTTTGCACTGTCTGGAGAGGCTGCGTAACAGGGGGATAACTGACGTGTCCGCTGCTCAGTGCTCCTCGAGCCGACTAGCTGCTGTCTCCTGTCGAGCGCGCACTGTTTCACCAGCTTACTGTATGTTCGTTAGCGGAGTGTGTGTCGTTCGTAACAAGCATCTTTTGCGTTCTTATTCGCTTCATATAATGGGCCTAAATAGGCGCTGTTAGGAAACGTCAATACTTCAAAGTGAGTGATTTCAATCATAGCAAGTGGTCGGTAAGAATCACGAGCTGTGCAAGTTATTAGAACCGCGGAACATCGTGTGAATCTGGGCAGTGGTACTGGTTTCAGTGCATATCGTGCACCTGTTTTGTTTTACAGTTGTGCAAAGAGTCAGCTTCCACACACAAATTTTTATTTCTTCAGATCCGGGTTTCGGGGATTCACAATATAATAATCTGAAGACTGCGACTCTGCGAAACCTCGGAACCAATCACTTGAAAAAATAAAAATTCGCGTCTGGAAGCCAACTTTCTTTCTTTGTGTAATGTGGAACATCTGTTCCTCGCCGCACCCTAGACGCATCCCTGCATCTCCCAAGTACCTGGCAGCTGACAGCCTTAGATAAAGGGAACAAACAATTACAAATATACATGTAAAATTAAAATTACGAACTAACAATAAGTCTTTTCTTTTCAGACACCTCCAGTGGAGAATAACTACGAATAGTGAGTCATCTCCATAAAAAATGACTCCATTTCGGTGCGTCTGTTGGCGCTTTTAGCAGCAAGCAAAAAATGTTGTACTGCCGCACTTGTAACAGAAACGAACAGTAGAAACCTTTCCAAATAAAATGACCAATATTTTTGTTTGAGAACAGTGACCCTTCAGTATAAAAAATTCTTAATAAACGGGAAATGTTACAACGTTTATTTTTGTCGCCAGTCTAGAATTTCTTGCGTCATAGAGACTTTCAAAGTGAAATTGGGACTTTTTACGTGTCATATACCGACAAGGTCGAGAATGAGCTGGCAACAGTGCTGCACTGTCAAACGAGACTGTCAGTCCCTCTTCCGGCCATCTTGATTTAGGTTTTCCGTGATTTCTCTAAATCTCTACAGGCAAATGCCGGGATGGTTCCTTTGAAATGGTTCAAAATGGTTCAAATGGCTCTGAACACTATGGGACTTAACATCTGAGGTCATCAGTCGCCTAGAACTCAGAACTAATTAAACCTAACTAACCTAAGGACATCACACACATCCATGCCCGAGGCAGGATTCGAACCTGCGACCGTAGCAGTCTCACGGGTCCGGACTGAAGCGCTTAGAACCCCACGGCCACCGCGGCCGGCCTTTGAAAGCGCTCGGGCTAATTCCTTCCCCGTCCTTCCCTAAGCCGACGAAACCAATGATGTCGCTCTCTGGTCTTCTCCACCAAACAACCTCTCAAACGAGACTGCGTCCCTAATCACAGCACTATGAGACTAGACTAGAACAGTTTTAGGCGACGCCGTGTTACGAAAAGAATGATTACATACTACTCAACATGGCTTTATGAAAACCCAACAAAACTAACAGTATCTTCAAGTGGTGTTCCTACGAGTGGCCCCCAATAATTGCTCTTTTTCCGCATTCAGCGAAATAGTTGGTGCGAAAACGAAGTAACGAGACCTACAGCGCAGTGTGCGATCCACAACGACGGCAATGCAGTCTTGGAAAGTGAGGCAGTTCAACACGTGACGCGTCATCAGCGCGAGTTGGAATGTGCTGGTGTCACGTTTGTTGTTCGTGGCACTCTTTTTTTTAGTAAAGAAGGTTTTCCTTCCTTGTTGTGATAATGAGCGGAACGGATTTCGAGCAACGGTGTGGCATCAATTTTTGCTTTATACATGGAAAAATTGGAACGGAAATGATTGCAAAACTTTGGCAGACTTACGGAGCGAGTATTTTGTCAAGAATGTTGGTTTTCGGTGGTTTAAGGTATTTGCACGAGGAAGACTCACCTGAAAGCAATACTCGCAGTGGGAGGCCATCGGTTTCCAGAACTGATACGATTGCCGAAAGAGTCTGGGATCCTGTGAATGCAGATCGTCGGGTGACAGTCATAACGGTTGGGACGGAGTCTCACCGCCATTCATCAGTTATTTCCAAATGAATTGAGGTTGAGGAAAATCTGTTCGAAATTGGTTCCGACACAACTGACGCAGAACATGATGGAGGACAAGTGCGTTCACTTTTTGGAATTCATTGAAAACGATCCCCATTTCCTAGAACCATTACACTTCACGAGACTTGGACGTTTTGAGTACGAGCCGGAAACGAAGAACCAAACCACGGAATGGCTCACTCCAAGTTCTCCAAGGCCAGGAAATGCAAGAATGGGCAAATCAAAGACCCAATGCCTGCTGATAAGCTTTTATGATAGCCATGGAATCGTTCAGAAAGAGTTCGTGCGTCAAGGCCAAGGGATTCGTCGACACCTTTACTGGGAGGTTCTTAAATGACTACTCAAAAGGGTCATGCTTGTGAGACTATACTTGAAAAGAAATTGGGTTGTTCATCAGAACAGAGCGCCTCGTCACACAGCAACTTCAGTATACAATTTTCCTGTAAGATTATTCCTTTGGTTCCACCACCTCTTTGTTTGCCCGACTTGAGTAACTGTGACTTTCTTCCGAAACTGAAAACAAGCTTCTGAGGACGTTTTGGGATCCTGGGCCACATGAAAATGGTTGTAACCAATCAGCTGAAGATTATTCAAATGTACGAGTTTCAGCGCCGCTAAGAGCAGTGGAAGAACACTCTGTTTGCTTTGCCAAGGCAAGTACGAGGAGCTTTCAATAGGTAATGCAACGCATTTTTTCTGAAAGCAGATTGGTTTCATTCAAGATTCCAATACACTATATTATCCCCCCTCCCCCTCTTTTGACTACCAGACCCCACTTTCCAACGTAATCTCCGTTCAGTGCGACTGCCTTTCGCCATTTTACTGGGACTGCCTGTGTACCACTCTACTGGTCGACCTCGGATCCAATGCCTCGCTGCACGAATGACCTCCCAGCTTCCACGTGCTGCTTCCCGCAGAGTGCATACTTCATCGGGCCAGTCAGAAGAAAGTCGGATGGTGTGAAATCCGAGATGTAGGGTGTATGAGGAAGAAGAGTGCAGTGAAGTTTTGTCAGCTCTTCTCGGGAGCGCAGACTTGTGTGAGACCTCGTGTTGTCATGGAGAAGGGGAAGTTGGTTTGCATTTTATGGCGACAAATGTACTGAACCCAGAGGGCGCACAACTTTGAGAATCCTAATTGGTGGACGAGTGTATCAGTACTACCAACAGAGACATCCGGTTGTGCATCAAATGGTTTGATTGTGATCCGTCGATCACCTCGAATGAGTGTGTCCGCAAGTTACAACGCTAGGGGAGACATAGCTATGTGCGGCCGGCCGGATGTCGGAGGTCGGTTTGCTCGACCAGATGACTACAGATATTCTGAAGGCGCCTATGAATATCTGCGATGCTCTACTTTTCCGCCAAAAGTAACTCAGTAAAAACGCTGTGCTCGAGACGTATCTCCGTTACAGAAGCCATTTTTACGGCTACGTATAGCACTGCCAGCTACCGGAGCTTCATGAAACTATAGAGGCTGAAGTGCGAATATTCGACGATGTTCCACAGCAAATTCTGTAATTTGTCAACCGAAACTGGCCGCAGAAAAGATGTGTTGCACTTCCTTCTCAGAATGCTTACATCAAAATCTATTTATAGGGACACTATGGGACGAAAAGTGGCTTATGCATACCTCTCGGCGAGTGTATCTAACGTAGCTCGGTTGCAAAACTGAAGTACTCTGCTTTCTTTCCAAGGATCGCACTGTGGGACGGAGGGTTAATAATAATAAATCATAAGTAATAGGAAATTTTACAATATTCTTCGCCCGTGTTTTACAAGAGCCTGGAAAGTATTTCTGTGGTCAGCCAGAAAGCGACGGAGAACATACTGAGCACAGTTTCCAGTCAGAAAGTCCACACTCTTGTCCAGCCCACTGAAAGAAATATTTATATTCTCTATTTACTCAGCAGAATCAGAGAGTATGATTATAAATAAAGACTTTGAGTTCTAATTGACAGATATGTTTGATCGACTTTTCCTCGCACAACATAGTAATATTCCTGACGATAACACTAATAATAAATGTCTCCATTCTACAGAGCACTATGAGCAGTTCAGAGGCGACCTCTTCCGTAAGTTTCCATTAAACAGTCTTTCGCCATGACTTCTGGTAACAAAAATAATTGGTCGCAACAAAAGTGGAAAATAATTTCACTACTCGCCACGCGGATTTGTTAACATTGCGGACGGCACAATAACAGTTACTTCTGAAAATCTAAGTGATCCAACACGGTGTATAGTCCTCGCGATTTCACTTCCTATTATTGCCGAAAATATGCCTTCGCGATTTCACTTTCAATTATTGCCGAAAATATGCCTTAAGTAACAGCCTATCTCTGGTGTCATCCGAGGCAGCACGTACTCCGGCATTTGAGTAATGCGGATCGCACAGAAGCTGGGTGCGAAGCGAGGTCACTGTCTCTCTGGCCGTACGCTATACGGGCGTACGGGTGCAGCGGACGGCCAATGGAACACCTGCTGTCACCACTCAATGCCCCCCTGTAGCAGCCTCTAAATGGCCGCTTTGTTTTTTATAACACTGTCATGAATCAATTTAGAATCTTCGCTATTTTTGTGTGAATGTAGTTAAGTTGGTTAAAGGAAAAAAAAAAAACCTTAGCACGTAAAATTTTCCAGTCTAGAAATTTTAGAACGGAACTGACGGTAGAACATGACCACTGAACTACAACTTTAAGAGACCATGTATTTATTATTTACACCCAGGCCTTAAAACAGGTTATAGATCAGTTATTTAATAAGTTTCATCCCGTGCTGTAATCAGAACTTTCTAGCATTAATATAAAGATACTTAATCTGCTACAAATAAGGACGTTTTCGTTCCAAATTTAGTTTTCAATAAATTACGCTCAAACTATTAGAGGTAGCTCAGTGGAGCTACGTATTTATTGTTTTTGTGCTGAACGGAAGATTCATACAAAGTTTTGGCTCTCTAGCTTTATTATTTAGCGCCACTTATTTTTCATAAAACCGTGTATTCAGGGGAAGATATTCATCTGATCAACCTGAGATTTGACAATTTAAACGTTAATACACTGTAGCATATGTTCGCAAAGTTTGGTGACGTGGCGCTATTAGCAGTGAACTGGGGTGAGTCCCGACACACTCGCTCGCCTCTGTATCTCTCAAACGATACAGCAGTTGTTTCGCCGCAGCCCCTAACCATATACACGCACACACACACACATACATATCAGAAGATTGGCATTGTTGTTATCTAGACAGGTTACTTTCTGCTCCAGTAGTTGAATTGTGGGCGCGGAATACTTCAAAAGCCTATGTTCCAAACGTAATGACGCGATTTCAGTCAGAGATTCTCTCTGTCAGTTGATTTAAGATACTATGCCAACCAAGGATTAATGTTAACTCGAACATCAACAACTGTAGTTATCTTTGGCTGGTATATTAAAAATTCTCAGATATAGTAAATTATTTTTCGTAATTGGTGTTTGCTTCAGTTACTTCCTGAACAGCATAACTCACCAGTTTTCATTGATATATTCCATCTGGTCCCTTTAATTTCCTAGTATTCTAATATTCACAGTTTATGTCAGCTTTCTGTGATCTCGCTGAGAGATCGTTACTTTGACTTTCTAATAGATTTTAAATTTTCATTAAAAAAATATCACTTCTACACATGATCTTCAAACACATCTTTGGACAAATAAATTAGATTCCGTACCCTTTAATGCAATTAATTCCATAAACAAGTCTATCTTCTTTTCCGAAGACAGTTCATTTTATTTCAGTGTGGCTGTCTCAGAACTGAACACACGTCATTTAGTGTTCATTAACACAGACATCTAAAGGAGGCTTTCAGTACCTTCTTTCTGCACACGTTCATCAGCTCTTTGAAGTCTATGTCTGGCGACTCTAGTGTTTCGTAAAAGGTTGAAGATGTTGCACCGGATCGAGTAAAACTCCTCGGTTCGGTAGTGGGTTCTTTGGTTTACTATCGAGGGTCGAGATAATACTACAACACACAAAATATTAGATCACTGTACTATAACTTGAACGAGATGAAATACTTAAGTTTGTAACAACACTCTATATTCACAGGAATGCCATGAGTATTTCTTACTGTACAGAAAATTAATGTCTCACATGATACAGAACAAGATGTTTGCCTCTTCTCACAGTATAGAAGCGATGGGAAACATTTATCCAGAGTTCTGTATAACGCGACTGTCGCACTGCTGCCTAGATGGAGAGATGATACTGTCGTCTTAGGCAATAACTGCTGAATGAGCTGAGCGGCACTGAGCTCAGACATAAGTTAGCGAGAGCAGCAGGGCACTGGGTATACGGGTGTGAATGCTGCTGATATCAGCATCAGCACTTTCTTATCTGTGGTGTCATATTTCAGCTGAGACAATTGTGCACGTTATACACTCCTCAACAAAAGTTTGGAACATCATAGAGTCTACTACAGTGACTTCTTATAGTACATCCACTGAGGTTTATACAATACCTTATTAACAAAATAAACATCATTCCTTGTGAAAACAAGAACCATTTTGCTTAGTTACATAAAATCATTATAAAGCAAAGCAGGTTCTCACCGACGCGTACATCTTTAAAATAAAAACAATGAATATCTGTATGTCTCGATGATGATTATCAGCCTTTAGTACTGAGTATGTCCTCCTTGCACACAGATTTCTTCCTCTCTGCGAGGTATGCTCTGGATGAGACCATCTTGGGATGTAAGATCCCCCACCTCAATGGTAGCTTCAGTAAGGTCCTGAAGATTGTCAGATGGATTCAGACCCTAAGCAATGGCCATCTTCAACATGCTCAATTGCATTCATGGTTGGGGACTGTGCTGGCCAGTACACCTGGTTGACGTTGCATCTTTGAAGATACCATGACATTGCTAGAGAATGGTACAGTATTGCATTGTCGCCGACCTCACGTCTTTAGGACATTACTATCGTTTGTAGGACATCTTGGAGGTCGTGGGCAGCAGTGAAATAGTCATAGATGGGTATTACAGGAGTATGCTGTCCCAACCTTTTTCCTGCCCAGGACGTTACATTTCCACTTGCGAACTGATGGAGTTCCTGAACGTAACGGCGTTACTGGCGTCATCTAGTGTCTGTTCACAAACCAATCGTGCTCTCATCAGAAAAAATGACATTACTCCATTCTGTAATGGCGTGATGTTCATGTGCATGAATGCAGGTCCTTCGACTGAGTCATTTCAGTTAGTTCACCGAAAGACTTCTAATTGTGCTACCGGAATGAAGACCACCCTGATTCTATCTTCTATGCTGTGTTTGGTCTGAGATATGAATCCCTGTTGCCTGGGAGAACTTACTCCAATATTTTTGGCGGTTGATGCTGGGCACTTGCGAGCCGTCATTTGGTGGAAACGATACTGCATTGTTATTGTCATACAAGGATGACCACTGTGATGTCTATCTTTCACATGTCCTGTCTCTCTGTACATTCTCCACACCATAGACTCATCATTTTGAGCGACATGTAGCCGATCGGCAGCATCTTGCTGTGTACGACCCGCTGAAAGTAAAACCGCTATCCTAAGTCAATCAAATGTTTGTATGCCTCAACATGGAATGTTGTGGCAGTGCTGAACACAAACTGAATGAAGCTGTTGTTGATACTGCAGTGCTCGTGGTGTTCTACTGTGGCAGCAATATGTTTACATAACTGGGAAACGACCACAAAGCGTGCCAGTAGTAAACACTATCAAGTATATGGGCTCTAACAGGATAATACATGAGGTGTCCAGCTCAATGGGACCTTTAGTCTCATAGACCACATTTTAAGATAGTGTTCCAAACTTTTGTTAGTAGAATATTTCACTGACAGCACTCACTTTTCTCAGAGCACATTTCAGGAATCATAACATCATGCCACGTGCTGAGGTGAAGGAGGTGATGGGAAGAGAGGACCCCCCATCCACCCTACACTTCTGAAACTTTTGCATGGGGCACACCCCCCCTCCACCCCACTCTGTATTCGTGGGAGCTCTCCAGCTAGCAACTTCCATGAAGCATGAAGCATGCTCGCCCTGAGCACCACAACTCTGAAGTGTCCAAGCTCATGCACATCTTTTTATAATAATGTGGTGGTATGTGCATCGTCATTTGCAGTCAAGAATGAAGTGCCACCAGCAGCAGTAGCAGTCAGCTGGGCTGCAGTAGAAAGTAATATACATGTATTATATCAGACCATCTATAGTTATTAACATTGAGTGTATATCAGAAGCAGTCAAATAAAGTGCTGAAGAAGGTTTTCGACATGTGTTACATCAGACCATCTCTAATTCTTAATATGAAGTGTGTATACTTCATTATATGTAGCTTTTGTTATAATTGTTGCAGATGCATAGCAATAGCTGCAGCCCACAGAACGTCCTGCATTCTTAGACTGTCCCACGACATGCTCATGTTGTGGGACAGTCTAAGAAGCAGCCGCAATGAGTGCCTGATCCAGTGCTGAACAAGAACATTCAGATGATACCACAGTCACAGCCCACAGAAGGTCGTCCCAACCCTTTGGACCTCTTGTCACTCGGACACGCTGTAACATAACCTCAGCAGCTAAGTCCCAGAAGATACCGTTATTTTCTAACACATTCAATGTAGGTATCAGTGGTACTGAACTTGTAAATGTTGTTTTGGCACCTGAAAATAACTTTGAAGTAGTTATAGAAATAGAAAATATGCAATATGTGAGTGCCAAAATGAGTCAACCTATCTATGCAATATGATGGTATATATTGATAGGATGATGACAGTCATGTACGACACATCTCACTCCCCTATTGACATTCACATTTTTGGTCATGATGTGTATATAATAGATATATGGTGGGGCAATGTTAGAATTGACCTCATAGGGTATGAGTATACTTCTAAAACATGCAAATGTTGTTACACTGACAGACCTGTATTGTGTTTTAGCAGTTAACACTGATAGATTATGTTGTTTGCCTCAGTGTATGAGGGGAGTGCACTACAATTTTTTTGAGTATTTGGACAGTAAAAGTGATCAAGTGGAGCATTGCATCAATGCTGTATGCCTGCTGTACCAAATAGTGTTAAGTGTTGGCCCTGTAACTATAAAATCAGTGGAGACCAAATTTACTGAAGGAATATCCATGATATCCATGTATATAACTGCTCATATAGGCTTGAATATAACTCAGGTTGAATTCAAAGCATATATATATATATGTCTTCTTCTGTAAATGTGAATGATTTTATGTAAAGTAACAAAGAATTCTTTAAATTGTTCTTATTTACTTCCACACAACAGTAACTTTAATGATGAAATGAGCAATTAATATTAATAATATGACAGATAATAAATTAACTCATGGTTTTATACTAGTAACAGCACTTTTATTTCAAACAGTTATTACATAAATGTACAACGATTTTAGTTTTATGTAACAGCTACTAATCAACTATTCAATATTTTACAGCATCAGAGATACATTGTAGTGGTAACAATACTTTTTTTTCAAAATGAGGGTGCATGAATGCAGAATGGTTTTATTTACATAACAGCAACTGTAAACTATCAATATTCACAAAAGCAGAGACATATTCCTGTTTCATGAGATATTATACGAACTTATCAGCATCGAGATTGACAATACACACAATGTAGGCATAACATCAACTCTCAAAACGTATGTATGTACCTGCTTCTCCTTCAGTTTTGAACAATTTAGACAATGCTGATACTTCATAGACGAGCCATGGGTAGAAAAGAGTGAGAGGGCAAGAGATTTACTGGGTATATACGTGCAAAACTGCTTATGCGATATTTTGTAGACATGCTAAACAGGAACTTATTCTCGTACAGAGTGCAACAGATAACAACACATACATTCAAGGGGCTCAACTAGAGAACGAGATCACCATCAGTAAAAGAATATCGAAAATGTCATACATCACTGTAACGAATGAGCAGCGTTTGAAGTGCTCAAGAGTTCTGAGCGCAAGTGTGTTTCTACCATTCATGGGCGCTTTTCGAGAAGGCAGTGCTACCGACCACTAACAAACTGGATCTTTTGAAACCCCTGTTCAATTGGAGATGTTCGGATTCAACGCACTTCCCTTTCAGACGAACAGAAGAGGGAATATAGCGAATGATTCCACCAAATTCTACAATTGCAGTTTAACTAACGCCAGAGACTACCAGTATTCGGAATTCTACCAGTTTGATAATTTACACTTGCAATGGGATGAAAATGTGTACTGTCTAGCATTTGACACGTATGCCATATGCCATGATTCTTAGCATGAAGAGGAAGAATGTCTACTCACTTTATGGAAATTCAAGAAGCTGCTGCCAATCAACTTAATAGATTGCTTAAAACAGAACGAGATAATTATATCTGAACGTATAGACGTACGAACTGATTTTGAATCTTCAGTGAATTATCAAGAAAATAGTGCAGCGTATGTAATGCGTCCTTCTGAGCTAAGACGAAGCAAGGTGCAGCACAAGTGGCTATGGAGTGGAAGGGGGACACGAAAACATAAAGGGGCAGAAGCATTCATAGTTATACACTCTTTATTTAAGTTCAGAACTCGATTACCAACCACTTAACTTAACTGGTTGTAATGATTACGATAAATAACAAATTTCATACAGCAATCAGTGAGAATTTCAAAATCTGATATAACCCCTCAGGGAAACTAAACACGGTTACTCAGTCAGCTCCTTTATGCCAAAATTACTTTAACATTCCATCTCATAGACAATACCGATTAAAATTGCAGAGACAATTGGCAAACCATAGTCGTGCATTTTCAGTCTGGACTTAACCAAATGGTTAAATAATGAATGTACTCTCTGCACAAATAATTACAGTTCATAAAAGTCAACTAAAATTTTTAAAACAAAACAACACTACTAGCCATTAAAATTGCTACACCAAGAAGAAATGTAGATGATAAACAGGTATTCATTGGACAAATATATTACACTAGAACTGACATGTGATTACAATTTCACGCAATTTGGGTGCATAGATCCTGAGAAATCAGTACCCAGAACAACCACCTCTGACCATAATAACGGCCTTGATACGCCTGGAAGGAGTGTACAGGTACAGCTGCCCATGCGGCTTCAACACGATACCACAGTTCATCAAGAGTAGTGACTGGCGTATTGTGATGAGCCAGTTGCTCGGCCACCATTGACCAGACGTTTTCAATTGGTGAGAGATCTAGAGAATGTGCTGAACAGGGCAACAGTCGAACATTTTCTTTATCCAGAAAGGCCCGTCGTGCATTACACTGCTGAAATGTAGGGTTTCGCAGGGATCGAATGAAGGGTAGAGCCACGGGTCGTAACACATCTGAAATGTAACGTCCACTGTTCAAAGTGCCGTCAATACGAACAAGAGGTGACCGAGACGTGTAACCATCACGCCATGTGATACGCCAGTATGGCGATGACGAATACACGCTTCCAATGAGCGTTCACCGCGATGTCGCCAAACACGGATGCGACCATCACGATACTGTGAACAGAACCTGGATTCATCCGAAAAATGGTTCAAGTGGCTCTAAGCACTATGTGTCTTAACGTCTGAGGTCATCAGTGCTCTAGACTTAGAACTATTTAAATCTAACTAACCTAAGGACATCACACACACACATGCCCGAGGCAGGATTCGAACCTGCGACCGTAGCAGCAGCGCGGTTCCGGAATGAATCGTCTAGAACCGCCGGCCGGCCGCATTCGTGCACCCAGGTTCGTCGTTGAATACACCATCGCAGGCGCTCCTGTCTGTGATGCAGTGTGAAGGGTAACCGCAGCCATGGTCTCCGAGCTGATAGTCCATGCTCCTGCAAACCTAGTCGATCTGTTCGTGCAGGTGGTTGTTGTCTTGCAAATGTTCCCATCTGTTGACTCAGGGGTAGAGACGTGGCTGCACGATCCGTTACATCCATGCGGATAAGATGCCTGTCATCTCGACTGATGGTGATACGAGTCCGTTGGGATCCAGCACGGCGTTCCGCATTACCCTCCTGAACCTACCGATTCCATATTCTACTAACAGTCATTGGATCTCGACCAACGCGAGCAGCAATGTCGCGGTACGATAAACCGCAATCGCGATGGACTACAATCCGACCTTTCTCAAAGCCGGAAACGTGATGGTACGCATTTCTCCTCCTTACACGAGGCATTACAACAATGTTTCACCAGGCAACGCCGGTCAACAGCTGTTTGTGTATGAGAAATCGGTTGGAAACTTTCCTCATGACAGCACATTGTAGGTGTCGCCACCGGCGCCAACCTTGTGTGAATGCTCTGAAAAGCTAATCATTTGCATATCACAGCATCTTCTTCCTGTCGGTTAAATTTCGCATCTGTAGCACGTCATCTTCGTGGTGTAGCAATTTTAATGGCCAGTAGTGTATGATAGATAATAAAGTAATAAAATACACCTAAACAGCGTGCCCAAATATTTGCTAATTTCCCCACGTCTATGACCAAGTTATACAATATCAGCTTAAAAATAGTTTTGCTCATCAAGGCAATTGAATCCAACTTCTCAAAATTTACCTGTTACAGAAATACAGAAGTAATACGATGACTAACAATAGTTAACACTGGAAGCAGAGAATCTCAAAGGCAAACTGGTATTGTATCCAAGGGAATCTAAATGCTAGCTTATCTAAAACATAAGACTTTAGTTCTTACCATTTTCCAGGCCAGAGCAACGGATAACCAAATTATTCAAACATTAAATGTGAGTGCGAATTTTCCACGCACAAGGGGATTAAGAAATGTTAATTTGCGTTTTCAGGCTTACTGATTTGAGAAAACTACAGCAAAATATCACAAGACATATAAATTTAGCCCCTGGTCGCATCAGTAAGGCAGCCAAACCACCCTCGTCGCCAGGCGAGATACCGTGATGGCGCCACACGTAACAAGCTACTGGCGTCACGAATCCAAGAAACCCCATGTATAGCACACTAAGACTGACTATAAGCAAGCGGCAACAGAATGGGTCAAATTCAGTTATTTTCCTCTGTGTGTAGTACATGTACATATATTGTGTATTTGTGGTTACTGTTCTGGCAGGATTCTGCAAAAGCTGATTCCGACTTGATCAGTCTCAGCTTCTGTGGTGTTCCTTAAGCCTGGTACAGATTGACCTGCCCGTCTATCCAATTAGAAATTTTAGGAAGTAAAAGAAATATGCGTATATCCCCACATCTATTAGTAACCCAATTCTTCATCTCTTTTAGATGATATCACAACCCCACGATAGAAGCACAACCTTGGGAAAAGGGGGACTCAACTAATGAGAAATTTTAGAAATTAAAATACAGATGTATATATCCCCACATCTATTATTAAACGAGCAAACCCAATGCAATTTTCACCTACTTTAGATGAGATCAAATGCCAGGATAAAAGCATAACTTCTCGCCCCAGTCCATCGTTGTTAAAAAGTTCATAGCTGATGCATAACTTGAGTCCAGCCATTGTAGTGTAATTACTGAATGTGTAATAATGTATGCAATTTGGTAAAAATGTTCATTAATTTTACATTAAGCTATGGATCGATAACTTAAAAAGTTATTGTCATTATGTCATTATGTTTATCTGTGCATTATCATCTTTGGGAATCAGTAACGTACTTGAAAATGGGCTTACAAACCGAAACAAAATTGTGAAACAAGACCAAAAACAGTGCTTGTTTGGTTAATTTACAATGTTTCACCAAGAACCCACAGTTGATTCAATTAGAATGATTATCAAACAATCCTTAATTGCTAAACACCATCAAACCTGACGCTTTTATAACTGCTAGAAACTATAACTCATTCATAGGATAGCCAAGCAGTAATGAGACCAGTCGGGAGACGCCGTTAACTCAAGAAATTAAAACAGTGACGACGGGCAGCTCAGCACAGTAGTTTAGTACATCGAGTTCAGTTTCAATTTGGAACAAGACAGCTAGCTGAAGCACAGAGTTACGTTAGAGATTCCAAACACATGGGGCTTACAAGGTGAGACACTGTACGAGAAATACATTGCACATGCAACATTAAGCTCTCATCGCGGTCACTTGAGAAAAGAACCAGCCATCAACATCTGGCGAGGTATGAAAATACCGTCCGGCGGAACGCACTAGCCGCTTTCCAGGAAATACGCGAGCGGGCCCCGCTGCACATCTACAGCTTAGCCGCGACGATGCGGCTGCACAAGAACACCAGCATGGCTCTCGTTGTGCGCGCTGCCGACTTGTTCTGAAGCCAGGCCCGACGCTGTAGCAGGCAGCCAGTGTCCGTCCCTCCACTGCCTGCGGCTCAGAGCCACACCCCCCAGCTTAGTGAAAACGGCCAGCAGGCGGCTCTGCCGCCCAGACTGAACGTGCAGTAGAAGGTAGCACAAACGTGCCAAGATGTGCAAAGCCAGCGAGACGCACGCTCAGTACGCAGTAATTATACATGACTGTACAATTAACTATTGCCTGCTGACTGGTGCAACGAGCTCAATAATTGATCAAAAGCTGTACCATACCCAGAGCATTCCACAATGGCATCACAAGGCGTATACGGAAGATGCTGGTCCGCTAGAGATTATGTCAGTTAGCAGTGCACCGTCGAGACATGGGGTGTTCAAAGTGGTTAACATATTTCTCCAATGGTATTTACTGAGATGATCCTGGTGTACCCTACACAGATATGGTGATATCACTTCGATTACTCGATTGGATTAGTAGCATCATCGACGTAAGAGGAGAGGAGAGGATCATATGCATTGTAACCTCCCCGCAAAAATTCGAAAGACAATATTTAAATGTTAATGAAAATATAACCTAGTGTAACGTCCCAGCAATGAAATTTAATGCCAATGCCAATAAATGACAACTATCAATCTGAGCCATGTGTAAGCTCCCCACAAAAATGAAAGTCAATTCAATAAAAATGAAATCTCAGTGACAATGAAAACGCAAATAGACCGAAATGTCGATCTTAGGCCCTTTCAAATAATTAAACTCAAATTCTTACCTCAGTAAAACTGCATCTGCTCTTATTTTCGCCATAGCTTGGAGGAAATGCATCGCAAATATTCTTTGAACTTAAGTAAATTTTTCTTTAAGGAAATGCATGGGAAACTTTCTTTCAATTCAAATGAGTGTTTTCTCAAAAGTTTGCTTTGAAAATAAAATTATTATTGGGGCACTTCTTGGACAAATTAATTACAGTTAAGATACATTACATTCTCAGATGTGCGCAATGCTGCTTCATTACCTTATTTAAAAAATATACCTCGTCCCGAATCTTGACCAGAGGCCCATGTCGACGTCCGCCGACTCCTCACACAACTCCGACTGTCTCTCGCGCGCTACTAGCACTGACTGACTGCAACTAGCAACTACTACTACTGACTCCCTACATGCAACTGAACTCTCGCGCGGTCAAGCGCAGACTAGCAACGATAAATAACTCTCTGGTCAGAGATTCTGTCATGCCTCGCCATCGCTGTACTAAATACATACGCGTTTTATAACCCTCCACTAGGGGGGCAAAAATTTGGCAGCGATGGTGAGTCATTTGGACTTGCTATGAGCAACAAATTTTTTCTCAATTAATTAACTTTTACGATTTACAGAATATTCAGATGTAGTACATGAATTAAATGTGGTGCACATGAACCGAGTACAAAACATTTCAGGCAATGAAAATGAGTACAGAACATATGACATAAGTGCACAGTTACTAACGTTCAGCACAAAACATATTAACACATGACATAAGTGTACATGCACTGAAAAACTCTTTAGCATTTTCATAACAAATAAACGCAATGGTAAAAAATCATGTTGACAAATGACATAAGTGCACATGCAGGGCAGTTGAGAATAAGTCAGCAACTCACAAAATGTATTAATAAATGGCAGAAGTGCACACGCACTGTAGTACAGAACATATCAGAAAACCACAAAATATATATGTAATGAGTACAAATGGCATAAAGTGCACACGCACTGAAAAACTCTCTAGTATTTTTACGACAAATAAACCTAATGAGTACAAATCATATTGACAAATGACAAAAATGCACACGCACTGTAATACTCTCTAGTATTTTTCTACAACAAACAAACAAATCAAGGAGTGTAATAAAGTGCACATACACTATAGAAGTCTTTAGTAATTTCAGGATAACTGATCTTATTAACAAATGAAAGGAAGTGCACACGCACTGTATATGACTTTTTCATTTTACAAGAATTAGGGAAGGAATAGGACGGATTGCGTCATGGTTGTAGCATGTAGGTTGCACGCAGCTGCACTGAAAGTCCATATCTTTCCACTGAAATACAACACCAAGTGAGACAATTTGCAGTTCTTTTCCCAGAAGTATTTATCAGCGTATCCAAGACACTGAAATGTCGTAGTAATATTCCCTGTTATCATTTTGGCAGTACATCAGGTACACCAAACAGTGGGACCATAATAACGTCTTCATCGCTCACGGTGGTGGACAGCATGTCGTGTCAACACCACGCTCTTACAAGGCACACCAACGTAGAATTAGTGCAAAAACCAAATATAGGTTTCCATGATCATGAGGATGGACAGGACAAATGGATATTGCTGTAATTCAGGGTAGTTAGCTCAGAAGGTGAAGGACATTAAGTCACATAGTAGTCTTCACTGAGAATTACAGTAGTAGTTTGCGGCATTCACAGCCCAGTTATTGAACATTTCTGCACCATGTACTTAGTATTACAGAATAACGTTCATAAAATTAACTGAATATAGCAATTATTGGCACTTATTGGCCAATTATAAAGCATCAGAAGTCATCATTGAAAAGGAGAGTCAATTATTGGCATAGCATTAACATAATTCATTGAGTTATACTAATTATTGGCACTCATTGGCCAGTTACCAAAACATCAAAAGTCATCATTGAAAACAGGAGCTAATGAATGGCATAGTATTAACATAATTCATTTAGTTACACTAATTATTGGCACTCAGTGGCCAGTTACAAAACATCAAAAGTCATCATTGAAACAGGAGCTAATGAATGGTATAGTATTAACATAATTCATTTAGTTAAACTAATTATTGGCACTCATTGGCCAGCTACAAAACATCAAAAGTCATCATTGAAAACAGGAGCTAATGAATGGTATAGTATTAACATAATTCATTTAGTTACACTAATTATTGGCACTCAGTGGCCAGTTACAAAACATCAAAAGTTATCATTGAAAACAGGAGCTAATGAATGGTATAGTATTAATATAATTCATTTAGTTAAACTAATTATTGGCACTCACTGGCCAGCTGCAAAACATCAAAAGTCATCATTGAAAACAGGAGCTTATGAATGGTATAGCATTAACATAATTCATTTAGTTACACTAATTATTGGCACTCATTGGCCAGCAAGTATTGAATAGTACAAAACATTGTTCATCATTCAGTATTATTCAGAACTCTCTTAAATGGGTAGTATTATTTGGAACTGGTGATACTTTTTTTTTTGTTAGCAATGCATTGCTTTGGGTAATTATAAGGGAAAGCAAGAAGAGAAAAAGAAAAAAAAATTTGCTTCTGGGTTGTTCCTGTAAATGAAAAATGTGTAACATCATTCGTCATGAGTCAACTGTAGCAAGGTTATGAAGCAAGGAAGTATATGTGATCACATTTATAAATGATAGACACAACTGGGTAAAAAAAATGCAAGTACTAGCATAGGTTTAATAAGTAAAAAGTTTAGTAAGTATCATGAAAAGCTTCTCTTGGAAAAAATACAAAATGGATTATTGAGCTGAAAGAAGAAACGCATACTATGCTGAAAAGTAGTGAACTTCGAATTAACAGGTAGTGAAATGTGTATAAAAAATGTGTTCCATAGCTGTCCTTTCCAAAACCTTCAGTCATCATACCATACGATATAAAACATACTGTCAAAACAAACTGCAACAAATACTTAAATAACTACATAACATAAATACATAAACTTCAACATCATCCTCATCTGTAAAGAAAAAACTTCATTATCCATCACTTCATTATCCATATTATCATAACTTCATTATTATCATCACCTGTAAAGAAAAACTTCATTATTCATAGTAGCATATTCTTCATCATTACTCTTCATCAGCATTCATTATCATCTGCAAAAAATCACTTCATTACTCATTACACAACTATTCCTTATCTCTAGCATATTTCATCGCTAAAACTACGATGTGTAGTTCTGTCTCACAGCCTGCATCAATCGCCTTGTATTCTGAAAGAAAAAATTAGTTAAGACTGCTATTCTACGATGTATAGTATATTCTTGTTAATGCTTGTTAATTCTGATCCATTTACTCTTCCTCACCAGGTTTGCATCTTCTTTCGATCATTCCGCAGTTGAAATTCCCATTTCTGTTTAATTTATTTCCTTTACACGTTATTTCTTTCTGAAAATGATGAACAAAGATTAATGTCTTGCATTTACATCATATACTCACTAAATAATCACTGGTTTATGGTGACATAATTAGGCATACAGCATAACATGTCAGAAAACGTAATATGTCAAAAGCATAGACAGTGTTCAAAGGCAAAACTGTACAGAGAATATCACAATGCAGCAGCAAAAAAAAAAAAAAAAAAAAAAAAAAAAAATGTAAAACAGTCACGATGTTGAGATATCATAGGGCAAAAAATGTCAAAGTCAACTGGTGTGTGTTATACCTTAACTATTTCACAGTGCATACAAACAAAACATGAAATCAATCGTACATACATAAGAAAGACAAAATGTGACGTTCGTTGTGTTCAGCTTGTATGTAGCGTAGTTAATAGAGGCGAGAATTAAAGACTTTAATGGAGAGAGAATTTGATAAAATTAATACGTCACTACATAGAATTGAATAATTATTCATAAAATACATAAGTTTGTCTGGAAAAATATGCACGGTCTGATGTGTAACGACAAGAAGAGCGACCTGCTAACCTTACCTTGCGGGACACTTGCCAAGAAAAAATACGACAGTCATCAATAATTAATCACGTGAATATAATTGTATAAGTGGTCATAAGTGGCATCATAGCACGTTAAATCATAAAGTGGTTTCATTCAATAAAGGGTTTAATGTTCGACACATGGTGGTTGCCCTTACTTTTCCTGGTTCTCAAAGTTTCGACGTGTACAACATTGGGGCGAGGAATGCTGCGAATCCGATATGGACCTGCGTATAGAAGTTCAAATTTACTGCACTTACCTTTTATTCTGCTGGATAAATAGTGTGTACGTACTAATATCTTCTGTCCAATGTGAAAGTAACGGCGTGTACAAACCTGTTTTTGCTGTCTTCTTCGGCGCTCTGCGGCACGTTTGATGTTGTTTAGCGCAATGTTAATTGTTTCATGGTGTCGTAATCGACGAGATGTAGGAAAGTGTACTAATTCTTTAGTTTTGTTAGGTGGTTCAGCATTTTTCAGTATAATAGACGGAGATAGCATAGTGGATTCATTTGGTATGGAATTAATTACATCTTGGAAGGAGAATATGTGTGTATCCCAATTAATATGTCTTTTGTGGCAGTATATTCTACACAGTTTACCAATTTCTTTCATTAATCGTTCACAAGGGTTCGAGGAAGCATGGTACTTGGATATATAGATCGGAGAAATGTTTCTAGCTCGTAACATGCGTATCCATATAGCAGAACGAAATTGTGATCCATTATCGGAAATTACTCTCATCACATGCCCTACATGAAGTAGAAAATGTTTTACAAATGCTCTCGAAACAGTTTTAGCAGTAGCTTTGCGTAACGGAGTGAAAGTAACAAATTTTGAAGTGAGTTCAACAGCGGCAAAGATGTAGCAAAAACCTCTATTAGTTCTCGGAATTGGACCAAAAATGTCTACTGCGGCCGTATGTCTTAATTTAATAGGTACAATGGGATATAACGGAGGAATATGTGAAGTGGTGTCTGACTTAGCTTTCTGGCAAATTTTACATGACGCTAAAACTCGTCGTATACGTTTCTCCATGTTGGCAAAATAACAGTTCTGTCTCAGTATAAGAAAACATTTTCTGGCTCCGTAATGTGCATAACTTAAATGAGTATACCATATTAATTTGTTAACCAGTTCGTCAGGAATGCATAATAACCAATTGTTGCTGTCAGGATGAGAGCGGCGAAAGAAAATGTCATTGCATACAGTGTAATGGTTTCTAATAGTAACATTATTCTTATTTTGCCAGAGGTGTTTAATTTCTTTCAACACGTTGTCTTTATTTTGCTCTTCTGCTATGTCCTGTAATGACGACGAAATAAAATTTTCAAATGCAACTTGCTGAATGTACATAACGCTGAAATTTGCTTTGCAGAAGTTGGTTGCGATGTCATGCTGATTGTCGCTGAGAGAAAGAGAAAGTGCGTCTGCTATAACATTTTGTGTGCCGGGAATGTGAACCATTGTAAAATTAAATTCCTGTAAATAAAGTTTCCATCTGCTTAATCTGTCGTGAGTGAATTTAGCCGAAAGTAAGAATTGTATAGCTCTATGGTCTGTATAAACGGTGGTATGTCTGCCGTAAAGAAAGTGCCTAAATCTCGTAAAAGCCCACACAACACATAATGTTTCCAGTTCTGTAACGGAATAATTTCGTTCAGCAGGTGACAGAATGCGGCTTGCAAATGCGATGTTTTTAATTACCGTAGAGCCATTTTCTTCGATTTCCTGGAAAATATGTACGCCTAAAGCGGTGTTGGAACTGTCGGTGGCAATGGAAAAATTTCTGGTAAGATCTGGGTGCGATAAAAGTGGTGCATTCAACAAAGCACGTTTCAGGTTCACAAATTCAGAATGTGCTTGCTTATCCCAGGACCAAATAGTGCTTTTACCTGTTAATTGGCATAATCTAGGTGTGTCTAAAGCAGAGTGATGAATAAATTTACGAAAAAAGTAAATTAATCTCAAAAAGCTGCGTAATTGTTTTTTCGTCGTAGGAACAGTAATGTCACGTAAAGCTTGAAGTTTTTCCGGATCAGGCGCAATGCCTTCTGCTGAAATTACGTGTCCAAGAAATTTTATGGAAGTTTTGCCAAAGTGCGATTTACTAAGATTAACTGTAAGTCCTTGTGCATGAAAAGTTTGTAACAGTCGTTCAAGAATCATATTGTGTTCAGACCAGTTAGCTTCTGCGATAAGAATGTCGTCTGCGTACGTCGTGATTCTGTCTTTAAGTTCTGTCGGAAGTATTGTATTCAAACCGCGAATAAAAGCTGCAGAAGCAATAATTAAGCCGAATGGTAATTTGCAAAATTGATAACTGTCGCCAAAACAGAGAAATGCTGTGTACTTTCTGCAATTCGGATGAAGTTGAATTTGCCAAAATCCCGATTCCAAATCTAATGTAGAATGAATAGCTGTACCATGAAATTTCTGTAGTAGTTCCTCTAATGTCTGTGGTCGATCTGTTTCATTAATAATTATGTCATTAATGTGACGTGAATCAAGTACGAGGCGAAGTGAGCCATCTTTTCTCTTAACAATATGCAGCGGGTTTATGTGCGGACTAACTGCCGGTTCAATAATTCCTTGGTCAAGCATATCCTGCAACTCTTTTTTAACCCGTTCTCTGTGGATATATGGAATGGGATAATGCTTTGCTTTAAATGTGTCGTGCTGTTTGACTTTAAATTCATACATAAAACCGGACATAGTACCAGGAATGTTGTCGAAAACTGGAGCTTGCTGTAAAAGAATTTTGTGTTGTTGCGTGCGTTCGTCGTCTGTATTTGCACTACTTTGTTTAACTTTATCAGAAATCATCTGCATTACGTCGTAGTCAGCTTCGTCTGGAGTATTATAGTTATGTATGTACGTATCAGTGAACAATGTGGGATTACAGTCTATGTTACGTGATACGGAAATGACATTTGTGCGGTTAATTGTTTGTTCTTCCGCAAATAGTGAGTGCTGAAATTCTAAAGCAAGTTGTACATTTTCATCCTTTAACATTTAATAAGAATTCTGAAAATCAATAACTGCGTCGTGTTGTACCAGAAAATTCGTACCTAAAATAACGTCTGTTGTCAATAAAGGAACAATCCAAAAATTTGAGTGAAATGTGTGACCTGCAATACAAAATGATAAATGTGTCGGTAATTTAACGTCTACTCCTTTACTCGATACTGCTCCTTTTACTTTCGTTTTGCCTAATGGTAATGTGGGATAGGTATTCTCTTTGTTACACTCGTTAAAAGTTTCTTCATTTATTACTGACACAGATGATCCAGAATCGATTACTGCCGAAAATTTCGATGAACCAATTTTAATTTCGATGACATGATGTGAAATAATTTTCTGAACAACTGGTCTTTACTGTAAAAGAGTGTCTCTGATATCGTCAAAAGTAATTACATTTTCGTGAACAATATTCTGCGTGTCAAAGGCAGTGCTTGTGTTACTGGAAGATGCGACCTGTACGGAATCTAGTCAAACTCTATTTGACGTATTATTATTGTCAGGACGATTCTGTGGCATTTCTACTATTTGAACTGTTCTATTACTTCTTCCAGACGTATTACGCTCTGTATGATACCTACTGTCGGGTTCATTCACAAGAATATGTTGTTGTTGATCATTTTGTTGCTGGCAAGACCGACTGTTATTATACGTACGCAGATAATTGTGCTCATTATTTTTACGTCTGTCGTAATAATCATTCCTATACGGTGCATTGCGATAAGAATTGAAATACTGCGTTTTCTGTACGTAGTTGTTTCTTTGTTGCTGTGCGTTACTATTTGTTGTACCTGGGACTATACGTGCATGCGGCGAACCATTAAAGCCTGGTTGACCTTGTGCATTCCACTGTTGGTTAGGTGTGCTAACCGGCTGACTTTCATGCTGTTGTGGTGGAAAACGTCTATTGTTACCAAAATGTGCTTCCTGTTGCTCATAATTTTGACGGTATTGATAATTGGAATTTTGTCTGTTATCAAAGATTTGGTAGTTGTCATTCCTAAAGCGTCTGTTACTTTTACTATTGAAATTACGTGGTTGATCATAATTGCTGTATGTTTGTTGACTTTGGTTATTATATGAAAAGTTTTTGTTTAAGAAAGAATAATCTGATTGCTGCACTTCTAAAAGCTGCAACAGATCTCTGAACGCTGAAATATTTTCCTTCTGTTGACCCGTTAGAAGTGACACTCTTAGTGATCGTGGCAACTTAGAAATACATAATTGAATGAGTGCAGATTCACTGTATGGTTCACTTAGGTACTGGTTTTGTTGGACCATGTGGTCAAAAAATTGCGTAACACTGGGAAAATTTGTGTTCTCATAATTTGGTAAACTAATTAGCTGATCTTTAATTCCGCGCTGTGTTGTCTTCGACCAGTACGCTGACAGAAAAGTATTCTGAAATTCTTCTACCGAGTAGCATAGTCTCGCGATCGGTCTCATACGAGTTGCCAGTTCGCCTTCCAAAAAACTGCAAATAAATTCAAGTTTATGTGATATGGGCCAAGTTGGTGGGAAAGCAAAGCTAAATTGTTGTATCCAATCCAGTGGGTGAATCTGTGTTCTGTCATTTTTAAACACTTTAAATTTTCTCACTGACAGAAAATGTTTGTAATCAAAATTATCGTCTGTATATGACGGAACAGGTTCACGATTGAAAGAGAATCTGTTGAACTGTGGTTGTTCAGAATCTAAGTCCCGTACTCTCTGTAGATTACTCAAATTATACGCACTCTGTGAGTCTGACAAATGTTCGCAAAGTGGCGTTTGCTGTGATGTGTTGAACCCAGAAACATTTTTTATCTCTGTTACCTCTTGCTGTAAACATGACAGTTTTCTACGTAAGGTGTTATTAGATGAATCGATCTCATTAACTGTCTGCTGTAAATTTTGTAATTCCGGTGTTTGGTTAAATGAAACCGGTGCAGTATCGTCTGATTTATTGTCATTAGTACTTTCGATAACATCAATATGACTGGCCAATTTATTACATTTTTCAGTCAGTATTTTTACCTGATCATCGGTTTCAGTGTCAGAGGCATTAATCTGTTTTTGCAATTAACGTGTAGTTTCGTTCAGTTTTTTAACGTCAGCTTTGACGACGTCGGAATCCTGTGTTAGTTCTTATTGTTCGAGTCTGTCGGTCACTGTTTGAAAATCTGTTGTGTATGTGTCTGTTTTCGATTTAAGATCGGAAATTTCCTCACGTAATTCTGTGTTCGACTGTTTGATGGTATTAATTTCGTCGGACATTGTAGCAATATTGTTGTCTACGTATGTCTTTGCTTTCGCGAACAATTTACGTTGTCTTTTTGTCTTTGTGCTGTGATTGTTTCCATTACTTGTCGTTTTACTTTATTTTGATCCTGAATAAATTTGCGGAAACGCGTATCACTGTTTTGTATGTGAAGATTAAAGCGTTCGTCAATTTGAGTGTTCTGTTGTTCGAATTTCGCGTCTATCTTTGCATCCATTGTACGCGAACGTTCTGCTGTCATTGCTTTAAATTCGTCGCGTAATTGTGTAGCTTTTTCAGAGCGTTGTTTAGCGACTGCGCTAATTTCGTCTCTAAGTGTTTCTGTGGCAGCTGTTTGCATTTCCCTTAATTCCTGAGCAACAGACCTAATTTCTTCGCTACTTTTTCTTGAGGAAGCCTCAATTTCCTCGCGTAACTGTTCCTTAGTATCATGACACTGCGCGGCAATGGCTCTAATTTGTTCACTACGTTGCCTAGAATTGTTGTCTAATTTTTCATTTAACTGTTTGTTCTGTTCACTAAGTTGTTGTTTGAGATCTTCTATAAGACTGTCTTGTTTTTCATTCTGTTATTTGACCTGTTCACTAAGTTGTTTGAGATTTTCGTCATTGTTGTCTAATTTTTCACTAATTTCATTAATTTTATCAAATTTTTTGTTCTGTTCACTAAATTGTTGTTGTAGTAATCTTGCCATAATTTGTTCCAAATCAAAATTCGCATTTCTATTCTCTGTGCTGCTTAGTGCCGTACCTGCGATTGTCGCGTTCTGTGTGACCATTTGGTCATTCTGTAATTTACAAAATTGTTTGCCAGTCAAATGTACACTGTCGGTCACTATTTCGGAATTAAATAAATCCGTCCTATTTTGTGTATCCTGTTCGTTTTCATTAGACAAATTTGTCTGTTCGTCACGTGAATTTTTCAAACTGGGTGCGTTAAGCTGGGCAGCGCTCATTCCAATAGAGCTCCCTGCATCATCAATTGTCGTCAAATTAACAGAGGACACAATTAAGTTCGCTTGTTCATCATTAAGATCTACATCATTATTGGTGGTTGGAACGCACTGATTGTCAGTGAACGCAAGATTGTCATCATTACACTGCGCGTCTCAAGCACTATCGGTGAAGTTGCTTAAGTCGGTAATTTCATTCATTATACCTCGCAATACACTATTCACAGTCTTTCGCAGCATTTTTACAGTAGTCACAATTATTCACAAATAAAATAAGCACAATGCAAAAAGCAAGAAACACAAATACGACAGAGCAACGAATTGCCGATGATCGAAGGAAAGAAAGTCATAAAATTAGTAAAAGCGTTGCGCCAAATGATAATTATATTAAGTAAATAAAAGCAAATATCTGACTACTTCTCAGAAGATTCTCAACGAAATACGATCCTGGACTGGATGTCGCCAAGTGTAACATCCCCACAAATAAAATTCGAAAGACTATATTTAAATGTTAATGAAAATATAACCTAGTGTAACGTCCCAGCCATGAAATTTAATGACAATGCCAATAAATGACAACTATCAATCTGAGCCATGTGTAAGCTCCCCACAAAAATGAAAGTCAATTCAATAAAAATGAAATCTCAGTGACAATGAAAACGCAAATAGACCGAAATTCGATCTTAGGCCCTGTCAAATAATTAAACTCAAATTCTTACCTCAGTAAAACTGCATCTGCTCTTATTTTCGCCATAGCTTGGAGGAAATGCATCGCAAATATTCTTTGAACTTAAGTAAATTTTTCTTTAAGGAAATGCATGGGAAACTTCCTTTCAATTCAAATGAGTGTTTTCTCAAAAGTTTGCTTTGAAAATAAAATTAATATTGGGGCATTTCTTGGACAAATTAATTACAGTTAAGATGCATTACATTCTCAGATGTGCGCAATGCTGCTTCATTACCTTATTTAAAAAATATACCTCGTCCCGAATCTTGACCAGAGGCCCATGTCGACGTCCGCCGACTCCTCGCACAACTCCGACTGTCTCTCGCGCGCTACTAGCACTGACTGACTGCAACTAGCAACTACTACTACTGACTCCCTACATGCAACTGAACTCTCGCGCGGTCAAGCGCAGACTAGCAACGATAAATAACTCTCTGGTCAGAGATTCTGTCATGCCTCGCCATCGCTGTACTAAATACATACGCGTTTCAGCATGCGCTGAATCTTCAAGCATCCAGCTATTTGATATCTGTAATTCCATGGGTGACCTACTCTCGTTCGACTCAGGAAGGAGAAGAAGAATGCATGTCAAAATAGTGCTGTGTCTGGGTATGAAAATGTAAAATTACTTCTAAGTTAGATGAGAATTAAATGTATTTTTACCTCATATTCTGTGTAATTTTTTTCGCATTGCAGCTTTACACAAATACCTAGTCTCTGGTTTTCCTTAAGAAATTGAGGTAAAGTTTTAGACCTGTATTACATGCCACCTGCTGCCTTAACGGAGTGTGTGCTGCACAAGAGGCACGTTCCTTTGCAACCAGTACATACATTATGTTATTGGCCATCTCAAACCTTACTATTACTAGCACTAATGTTCAAGACTAATGTCAATTCAGTCTCAGACACCTCCTCTAGATATACATTTGGAGAAAGTTACTTTGTTTATTCAATTAGCATAGATGCAGTTTGACTCTTTGGATAGATTTTTGCTTCTTTTTCCAGAACAACAAATACAGTTCGATTGTTGCGGTACACTTAGATTCTTGAGATAAAGTTTGGTTCTTGAGATACAGTTTAGTTCTTCAGATGCAACTCAGTTCTCCAATTTCGTTCAATACAAAAATACTTTCTTATTTACTAACAACTATCACTACAATTTGCTTCAAACATTTTTCATTGCAGGAATACTTTTACTGTTACTAATAAGTATGACCAGAAATAAAAAAGCCTTCCACAGTTCGATCAACAGTATAACTGGCTGAGAGTATCTTCACAGTTCAGTAGCTCTGGTTGAGAATATTCTACAATTTTCAGTTCTACTGGTTCAGAATATCTGCAATTTTCAGTAGCACTGATCGATAATATTTACATGTCAGCCCAACACTGTTCTGACCAAGAATATTTTAGGTGGACTTGGAGCTATTTACCTCAAAAACTGCTCTGACCTTATGGCTGGCAGCAGGGGAAACTTAAACACTAAACTCTACTCAACTTAATTTTTCACCTTGGGGGCTAATTACAAAGCACACATTGAGTGTAAACATATATTTATAACTGCACATATTGCACAGCAGCCCATAATATATATATATATATATATATATATATATATATATATATATATATACTGCATACATGCACCATCCGCAATAATTACATACGCCATTCGCAACCACTTTCACAAGCACTCTCACTCTGTCTCTCTCGTTCACACATCACTCTTGAATAGAGTGAGTAAGGGCGACTTTCAATCCCATGATCATAAATGACTCGTTCATCATCATAAGCAGAAATACTGATTTTAGACTGCAGCACTGTGTACACCTCATGCCATCAATAACGAATACTAGTTTGCTGGACCACATCAGGCAGCTGTGGTGGAATACGGCGAACACCTCTGTACAGGCACTGCATATTGTCTTCAACCTCTAGGGCCGTTGGTGTTGCATGACACATGCCTCTAAGTGGCACCTTTCAGTGTGCAATAAGCACATTTTTGGAAGTTAGACCCACAAACTCTACAATGGGTGACCCATTCAACTCGTTTCTCGTTAGACCAATAATCTTCTTGTTCTGTCGAACAACACCATAAGGATTATCGACCATGTATGAAGGCGAGTCGAATTGTTCACTGCAGTACCTCATTACTTCAGAAGCATAGCAGCTCTTCACCGAATAAATGAAGCTAGCTCTACCCATATAAAGTAACTTAGGATCAGCAAATTGAGGTTTTGCAAACTCATAATAGAATCGGTACACGGCAATTTCGACAGGTCTAGTATGAACATCCCCATACAGACAGGTTACATAAACACTACGGCACTTTTAGACATCTCCACACCAACAAATTCGTAGCTTCAGTTAGTGATCCCTTTGAAATATTGTCTGGAGCTACCCTCCTTATGTCCAAAGGCCCCTCCCAACATAACCTAAGAAGAATTTCGAGACGTTTTCTCAACTTTTCCATTATCGTTGTTGTTTTTGTTGTGGTCTACAATCCAGATACTGGTTTGATGCAGCTCTCCAAGCTACTATATTCTGTGCAAGGTTCCTCATCTTCCAGTACCTATTGCAACCTACATCCTTCTGAATCTGCTTCGTGTATCCATCTCTTGGTCTCCCTCTACGATTTTTACCCTCCACGCTGCCCTCCGATACTAAGTTGGTGATCCCTTGATGCCTCAGAACATGTCCTACCAACCGATCCCTTCTTCTAGTCAAGTAGTGCCACAAGCTCCTCTTCTCCCCAATTCTATTCAATACCTCCTCATTAAGTATGTGATCTACCCACCTAATTTTCAACATTCTTCTGTAGCACCACATTTGGAAAGCTTCTATTCTCTTCTTGTCCAAATTATTTATCATACATGCTTCACTTTCATCCATGGGTACACTCCATACAAATACTTTCAGAAACGACTTCCTCACACTTAAATCTATACCCGACGTTAACAAATTTTTCATCTTCAGAAACGCTTTCCTTGCCATTGCCAGTCAACATTTTATATCCTCTCTACATCGACCATTATCAGTTATTTTTCTCCCCAAAGAGCAAAATTCATTTACGACCTTAAGTGTCTCATTTCCAAATCTAATTCCCTCAGCATCACCCGACTTAATTCAACTACATTCCATTATCCTTGTTTTGCTTTTCTTGATCTTCATCTTATACCCTCTGTTCAAGAGACTGTCCATTCCGTTCAACTGCTCTTCCAGGTCCTTTACTGCCTCTGACAGAATTACAATGTCTTCGACAAACCTCAAAGTTTTTATTTCTCCTCCATGGATTAATTCCTACACCGAATTTTTCTTTTGTTTCCTTTACTGCTTGCTCAGTGTACAGATTGAATAACATTCGCGATAGGCGACAACAATGTCTCACTCCCTTCCCATCCACTGTTTCACTTTCATGCCCCTCGACTCTTATAACTGCCATTTGGTTTCTGTACTAATTGTAAATAGCCTTTCGCTCCCTGTATTTTAGCCCTGCCACCTTCGGAATTTGAAAAAGATTATTCCAGTCAACATTGGAAAAAGCTTTCTCTAAGTCTACAAATGTTAGAAACGTAGGTTTGCCTCCCTAATCCATTTTCTAAGATGAGTCGTAGGGTCAGTATTGCCTCACGTGTTCCAACATTTCTACCGAATCCGAACTGATCTTCCGCAAGGTCCTCTTCTACCAGCTTTTCCATTCGTCTGTAAAGAATTGGCGTTAGTATTTTGCATACGTGGCTTATTAAACTGATAGTTCTGTAATTTTCAAATCTGTCAACACCTGCTTTCTTCGGGATTGGAAATGTTATAATCTTCCTGATGTCTGAGGGTATTTCGCCTGTCTCATACATCTTGCTCACCAGATGGTAGAGTTTTGTCAGAGCTGGCTCTCACAAGGTGGTCAGTAGTTCTAAAGGAATGTTGTCTACTCCCGGGGCCTTCTTTCGAGTTAGGTCTTTCAGTGCTCTGTCAGACTGTTCACGTATTCATATTCATCCTCTTCCATTACCATAATATTGCCCTCAAGTACATTGGCCGTGTATAGACCCTCTATATACTCCTTCCATCTTTCTGCTTTCCCTTCTTTGCTTAGAACTGCGTTTCCATCTGAGCTCTTGATATTCATACAAGTGGTTCTCTTTTCTCCAAAGGTCTCTTTAATTTTCCTGTAGGCAGTATCTATCTTACCCCTAGTGAGATAAGCCTCTACATCCTTACATTTGTCCTCTAGCCGTCCCTGCTTAGCCATTTTGCCCTTCCTGTCGATCTCATTTTTGAGACGTTTGTATTCCTTTTTGCCTGCTTCATTTACTGCATTTTTATATTTTCGCCTTTCATCAATTAAATTCAATGTTTCTTCTGTTACCCAAGGGTGTCTACTATCCCCCGCCTTTTTACCTACTTGATCCTCCGCTGCCTTCACTACTTCATCCCTCAGAGCTACCCATTCTTCTTCTACTGTATTTCCTTCCCCCATTCCTGTCAATTGTTCCCTTATGCTCTCCCTGAAACTCGGTACAACCTCTGGTTCTTTCAGTTTATCCAGGTCCCATCTCCTTAAATTCCCACCTTTTTGCAGTTTCTTCAGTTTTAATCTACAGTTCATAACCAATAGATTGTGGTCAGAGTCCACATCTGCCCCTGGAAATGTCTTACAATTTAAAACCTGGTTCCTAAATCTCTGTCTTACCATTATATAATCTATGTGATACCTTTTTGTATCTCCAGGGCTCTTCCATGTATACCACCTTATTTCATGATTCTTAAACCAAGTGTTAGCTATGATTAATTTATGCTCTGTGCAAAATTCTACCAGACGGCTTCCTCTTTCGTTTCTTACCCCCACTCAATATTTACCTACTATGTTCCATTCTCTCCCTTTTCCTACTCTCGAATTCCGGTCACTCATGACTATTAAATTTTCATCTCTCTTCACTACCTGAATAATTTCTTTTATCTCATCATACATTTCATCAATTTCTTCATCATCTACTGAGCTACTTTGCAAATAAACTTGTACTACTGTAATAGGCGTGGTCTTCGTGTCTATCTTGGCCACAATAATGCGTTCACTATGCTGTTTGTAGTAGCTTACCCGCACTCCTATTTTTTTATTCATTATTAAACCTACTCCTGCATTACCCTTTTTTGATGTTGTATTTATAACCCTGCATTCACCTGACCAGAAGTCTTGTTCCTCCTGCCACCGAACTTCACTAATACCCACTATATCTAACTTCAAGCTATCCATTTCCCTTTTTAAATTTTCTAACCTACCTGCCCGATTAAGGGATATGACATTCCACGCTCCGATCCGTAGAACGCCAGTTTTGTTTCTCCTGATAACGACGTCCTCCTGAGTAGTCCCCACCCGGAGATCCGAATGGGGGACTATTTCACCTCCGGAATGTTTTACCATACAGTAAAGCTGCATGCCCTCGGGAAAAATTACGGCTGTAGTTTCCCATTGCTTTCAGCCGTTCGCAGTACCACCACAGCAAGGCCGTTTTGGTTAGTGTTACAAGGCCAGATCAGTCAATCATCTAGAATTTTGCCCCTGCAACTACTGAAAAGGGTGCTGCCCCTCTTCAGGAACCGCACATTTGTCTGGCCTCTCAACAGATACCCCTCCGTTGTGGTTCCACGTATGGTACGGCTATCTGTGGCGCTGAGGCACGCAAGCCTCCCCACCAACGGAAGGTCCGTGGTTCATGGGAGAAATTTTCCATTATCTTGCCGATAACTGAATTATTCATCAATTTATAAAAGTCTTTTTCGAAATTATTTTTCGCAGATGCCCTTTGTTTCTTATTCAAATCAATATACTTTTTCAACCAGAGTGACAACTTGGAAGAGATAGCACACCTAACTGTGAATAGCAACATCCCCAATTCGAGAGATTGCTGGAGGTATCTGTTATGTGTGATGTATCTCTCTTGTTTCCCTTTGTAGTCATCGACATGGCTATGGTTCCGTCCTGTGGAACTAATAGCTCTGGACAGAGCAGCAAATCACTTTGAATTTCATGCAAATTATTAGTTTGTATGAGGTATGCCTCTACAACATACCCTACACCAGAGTCAGACACCATATCCTTGAGTTTTCCACTAAATCCCTCACATTCGTTTTTGGACATCCTTCGATACTTGCACATTGGTAGAGATTGTTGCATGGTATTCCCATGTCGGTTATTGATATCTATGTACATGATATAGCTCGAATCAAGGGATGCATTGAACGTCTCACCAACATGTGGGTTGGTCGCCTTGGCACATCTATGCACATATTGGAAAAGTTCACCTCAGATATCTCACTAAGAGGAAAGAAGCCTGTCCGTATCAGTCCACAGCTCAATCCTGACTTTCGTTTTCTTGAGCAGGGCATCGCAAAATAACCCTAGCGCTGTGTAATAGATGGTGGGGTCCGGAGAATATGCATACACCATGGAATTTCACGAAAATATTCGACAGCAAACACACAAGTGTACCAATATAAAGTTCTGCATACTCACCGAAATTTGGTATGTTAAACTCCTGCAAAGCTTTCACTGCATGCTCATCGTCTGCATCCGATTTGGCACAACCTGTAAGGTTACTGGAGGATGCAGCTATGTCAGGTAGCCTGGTTTCGTTGAGTTTCCCCATACAATCCAAATACCGTTATGGGAATACCCCCTTTCTTGTCACAAGGTGAAACTTCGCATCATCGAAATATGCACCTTTGGTGATGTGCATGTCCTCCTGAAACATGGGTTAGCAAGTTTCTGGAGTGGTGTCGGCAAAAAGCGTATCGAGTCTAGAAAACAGAGAGTAATTCTTGGCGTCATTCGTTAGGCGAATGAGACATATTTCTCTACACAATCAGGCAAAAATTGACCTGATTGTTCTTAATACCGAAATTAACAATATGGACAGATCCAAGGGCTCTGTTCGAAACTTCACCATCATCTGACTTTCGCTTATCCAGTGTGTAAGCATAAACCAGTATATCGTTATTCTGTGCTTCAAATTCAGGTATGTCCTTGGGTTTAAAGTGCAACTCGATAACATCGAAGATATACAAGCCACAGGCGCCAGTACCTCCGCAGTGTCGAGATAAGCGCTCTGGATGCACTTTGTAATTACTCTCGCAAGCCAGAAGTGACCACGAAAAACAATACTGTTCGTCAGTCTTGATATCAACACATCCCTTCTTTTTAAGTATATCATGAGGAAGCTTGATCCTACATTGGCTGGATCATGGACATGAGTATTACTCGGCTGATTGCTTTACCTCAGCCTCTAACCTGCATCTCAGAAAACTTGTTTTGTATTGCACTCAAGGTGAAATCTTCAAACCACATAGAAATTGAGAAACTCCATGGTACCACTCCATTTCTTCCCCAAATGTAGACGATGCTGATCTCCTGTGTAGCACTTGATGGAGGGGTATCACCGGTGATCGATGAAGGGTGTGAGCTGTCTCTCCACCAGGGGAAGGTGCGAGTTCAAAAACCTTACTGAGTTTATGTACCCTCTACTGAGTTCTCAGTTTGTGAGAGTGATATTCACTCGTGAAAAGCGTCCTAAATCACCACGTAATTTAGCTTTAGCTTGGCGTTATTCACCTTGTGTAGATCACTGTTAGGACACGAGAGGGAATTGCTGCCAACCGGCGATATACTACGAGTAGTGGTGGCTGGCGAAGGTCATCACAGGCGCGGGTCCCCCTGTCCCAGTGCGAACAAATGGTTCAAATGGCTCTGAGCGCTATGGAACTTAACATCTGAGGTCATCAGTCCCCTAGAACTTAGAACTACGTAAACCTAACCAACCTAAGGACATTACATACATCAATGCCCGAGGCAGGATTCGAACCTGCGACCGTAGCGGTCGCGCGGTTCCAGACAGAAGCGCCTAGAACCGCTCGCCCACACCCACCGGCACAGTGGGAACAACCACGTAGGAACACAGTCACCCACGCCAAGTGGTAGGGAGAAGGTAATTTCATACCAGTTTCCACCTAGGGCAAGTTAATTTCACCTCGATTTCCACTTTCGTTTGGTGATGATCTTGATTCTGCAGTTACACCACCGTGAATTTCCATAGCATTAGCATGCAAAATATGTAATTAGGAGAGTGTTTTCCATCAAAATTTTTAATTTCATGTCGATTCTTCTTTCTTGAGTGTTTTTAAACCTGAATTGATAATTAGGGCAGCGCCAATGACCATAGCAGCAGCGTATTGATGTGTAATTGCACTGTGTGTGAAAACTATCTGGACACCCCAAAAAACATACGTTTTTCATATTCCGTGCATTGTGCTGACACCTACTGCCAGGTACTCCGTATCAGCGACCTCAGTAATCTTAAGACATCGTGCGAGAACAGAAAGGGGCGCTCCGTGGAACTCACGGACTTCGAAAGTGGTCACGTGATTGGGTGTAACTTATGTCATACGTCTGTACGTGAGATTTCCACATTACTTAACATCGCTAGGTCTACTGTTTCCGATGTGATAGTGAAGTGGAAACGTGAATACAAACGTACAGCACCAAGGCCGACCTCGTCTGGTGACTGACAGAGACCGCCGACAGTTGAGGAGGGTCGTAATGTGTAATAGGCAGACATCTACCCAGACCATCACACAGTAATTCCAAACCGTATCAGGATCAACTGCAAGTACTATGACAGTTAGTCGGGAGGCGAGAAAACGTGGATTTCATGATCGAGTGTCTGTTCGTAAGCCACACATCACGTCGGTAATGCCAAACGACGGCTCTCTTGGTGTAAGGAGCGTAGACATTGGACGATTAAACAGTGGAAAAACTTTGAGTGGAGTGACAAATCACGGTACACAATGTGGGGATCCGATGTCAGGGTGTGGGTATGGTGAATGCCCGGTGAACGTCATCTGCCAGCGTGTGTAGTACCAATAGTAAAATTCGGTGGCAGTGGTGTTATGGTGTGGTCGTGCTTTTCATGTAGGGGGCTTGTACCCTTTGTTGTTTTGCGTTGCATATCACAGAATATGTCTTCGTAGATGTCTTAAGCACCTTATTGCTTCCTACTGCTGAAGAGCGATTCGGGGATGGCGATTGCATCTTTCAACACCATCGAACACCTATTCATAATGCACGGCCTGTGGCGGAGTAGTTACACGACAATAACATCCCTGTAATGGAATGGCCTGCACAGAATTCTGACCTGAATCCAATAGAACACCTTTGGGATGATTTGGAACGCCTACTTCCTGCCAGGCCTCACCGACCGACATCGATATCCCTGCTTAGTGCAGCACTCCATGAAGAATGGGCGGCCATTCCCCAAGAAACCTTCCTGCACCGGATTGAAGGTATGCCTGCTGGAGTGGAAGCTGTCATCAAGGCTAAGGGTGGGCCAACAGCATACTGAATTGCAGCATTAGCGGCGGAGGGCGCCACAAAGTCATTTTCAGCCAGGTGTCCGCATACTTTCGATCACACAGTGTAGATGAATGTTTGCACACACGACATAACTAAAATAGAGCTCCCTGTGGAAATAAAGTGACTACCTCCCTCACCGGCAGCTCAGCACAGACTGCGTTTTCTTCTCACCGTTTTCCAAGTGGTGGGAGTGGAGGGGAGAGGAAGGGGAATGTGGGAGGCTAGCAGTGGTGGCGTCATCAGGTGACGTCATCAGAGCAGAGTTACCACATCTAACACCCAGGGAGGTGGGGGAGTTGGTTCCATCTTGGATTCCTTTTGCGACAATGAAGACTGTCCGAGACCCTTGGAGTGTGAAATGGTCTTTCTCGGTCCACAAAAAGTAAGAAAACGAATCGTCGTTTTCTTTCGTTTTTTAGAGTGCCCACTCCACAAATTCCCTCCGCGTGAGAAAATTGGTGGCTAACAGTTTATGATGACGCCATCATCTGCTGGCGAGTTTTTGTACTCGTTTTTGGTTTCAATAAAACTTCGTGTCATTTCAGGCATGTGTGTCAATTTTTACCCCTTTAGATACACCTTTGAGTCACCCTATGGTGTACTCGCAGGCTGCCTCTGGCTTCTGCCGTTCTCTGCTACTGGGCTTCCACAGAATCATCAGATACCGTCGGAGCCGCTACCTATTCAGACAGTGCTACAGAAATCCCCCTCTTCCCCCCCCCCCCCCCCCCCCCCCCCCCCCCCCCGTTTTCTAGCTCTAAAAAGTCCCTAATTCCGACCTTGTTAATGTTACATACTGTTTTACAGAAGATATCTTACTACAGGTTCTACCTCATTTAGAGTTTCCGACAAAAGAAAACTTGGTCTTCCATTTTTACTCTTCTCCTTTGCTGTTCTTGATATTGGGTTCATATACTACCCATTCTCCTCTGTAGAATACATCCACTTTCCTGAGGATCTTAACCACGTATATTGGAAAACACTTTGTACATAACGATTCTTTCTACGTCACTCCGCAGTGTCCACACTGCGACTCGGAAGTTATGTTCCCTCATTCCACCTGTTGGCAAAGTACCGGCTGTAGTACAGTGTGTCTCCACATTCAGTGACCGACAGCAGCGGACATTTAAGTCTCCGTAACGGCCGCCCGTGACAGCATGAGGAGACACACTATGACACTCTGCCCCTTCGCCAGAAGGTGCAAGGAGCGTACGTAACTTTCGGATTCCAGTGGCCTCCCTGCGAACTGACGCATGAAGAAACTGTGAGAACCCTCATTTGTACAACTTTGTAGTTACTCCTTTGAGTTCAGGAAATCCCTGCCTACTGCCACCTGTGAAACAGAGATAAAAGTAAACAAACCATCACTGTTAATGCAGTTTGGTGGACCGCCCTGTGTCTCCATCCGCGAGGAGCACAACGTGGTTTATGCACACTGCTGAATCTCTTAGCGTGTTATTCTGATCTGAGACTTTGCAAACGTTAACAGTTCACGGCAGGAAGGAAGTGTGGAAATTTGACCACCGACGTGACCTCCATCAAGTAGACATAATTCGAAAATTCCACAGCTGTCGTGAAGCACAGAACAGTTAAGATCTGCCGTTTAGTGGGCGCCTGAAGTCATCAGCACCACGCGATGACCACTGCCTGCTAATTGTGCCTCGTCACTACCGCCAGAAAAATGCAAATCATATTCAGACTGCCATTTTGGAGAAAGCTGGAAGGGTTATTACGACGAGACAGTACGCAACAATTTCTCACCTCATCGATACAACCTCCAGGTTACCACTACCAATCTGAGTCTGAACTCTAACCTCGTGTGGCAGTGCGTGATGGACGTCTGTAACAAGACCTGGATCAGAAGCTCTAGTCCTCTTAGGTATGTGTTCGATTTGTGTGACTACTCAGGGATGTGCAGAGGTTGACAGGTGACGTACATAGTCCCAGATGTTCTTTACGCAAGTAGGTCAGTCACGTTTTAGCCAGGAGACATGTATGGATATTGGACGAATATCATCGCTATTGAGGTGATTTTGAGAAGATCTGTAGTGTTGGGAGATGACACTCCAGCCTGTCTATCAACCCTAAGCTTAATATTTCGTCCATTACTTCGTCTTCCAACACAATAATGGAGGAGCACACCGCATCCATTTTTCTCCAGGAGACTGAAGTCAACAGAATGGAATGGCCTGCGGCATGTGCTGAGAGCAACCCAACTGAGATGGCTTCAGACCAGTTGAGACATGAAGCGCGCTGCTCGAGGAAGGCCCCTCAAACACTGGACGACCTCCTTGTGCACAGAATGCACGTGGCGTCCAGGGCTGCCTCGATATAAGTGTTGGAGCGATGCGGTAATCAATGTTACCCGACAGCAGAATTGAACTTCACAAATATGACAACGCGTACATTTTTAACTAGACTGCCTTCATTAATTTTTTCTTGTTTCTGTTTCTCTTTCCCAGTAAAGTTACTACCTTTTAGTGTTATAAGACTTTTGTTACTTCTCGACAGCATTACACTACGACCTCACAAATGTCTCCCAAGTGTGGAAAAATTTTTGTCTCTCTTCCTCTCCCCCTCTATCTCTCTCTCTCTCTCTCTCTCTTTCTGTATGTACGTGTGTGTGTGTGTGTGTGTGTGTGTGTGTGTGTGTGTGTGTGTGTTATCTCTGGCAAATAAGGTGCTCGTATGGTGACGTAGTTTTCTGTTCCGTTCTGGAGTGCTTGTGATGAGCCCCAAGCCATCGGAATGCTTTATTTCTCTGACCGCCCTCGAACCAGAGCACCAGAATGCCTAGTTTCGATGTGTGTTTCCACCCTACAGCCATAGATCTCGATCTGACTGCTAAACAGCCATCGGCCCAACACAGATCACAGCCAGTGCAAGCACGTAAAATGGTCATGAGGTGATAGTGGTAGGCGCACCTGCCATGGATACTTACCGAAATCAAGCACCCAAATGGGACTCGCCGATACGAAGCATCTATTACATCCACGCTGTTGTTCCCGGATCACGCTAAACGTAGTCTCTAAACAGACATTGAAAGGGCTAATGATATTGTGCTAAACAGTCAAATTTGCAACACTGAAGCAAATTTCAGACATAAACATCAACCGTTTGATCACAAAGATTTACATTTACATCGTAACAGAAATGTAGATTCAAATGCGTAAGTTCTTAATTGTAAAAATAGACACACTTGATATTTGTCGATTACGGCGCTATCTAGCGCGAATGGAAAACCATGGTTCGGCTAAACAGTACGTATTTTTTGTGCAGAATTCGAAAATGCATTAAAAATGTGGGTGGGAGGGAGGAGGGCTCCTGGGTTCCTATTTGAAATTACAAAGTTGATCAAGCGAGAGAGGTGGTTGGGAGGTGGCCAGCTCTAGCACAAAATGGTTCAATTGGCTCTGAGCACTATGGGACTTAACATCTGAGGCCATCAATCCCCTAGACTTAGAACTACTTAAACTTAACTAACCTAACGACGTCACACACATCCATGTCCGATTCAGGATTCGAACCTGAGACCGTAGCAGTAGCCCGGTTCCGGACTGAAGCGCCTAGAACCATTCGACCACAGCGGCCGGCAGTTGTAGCACAGACAGATATCCGTTTTACTAAGAAGAAATTTTCACCTAGAATGTCTGCTTCGTACTATGCTTCATTTCCGACATATCTAGTTGTCTCAAGCTAAAACGAAAGCCCTTTACAAGCTTGTTACTGGATTAAAAGAGGTGAGACAGTCCTACGACTGTGTGTGGACGGATATAGCGAAAGATAATGAAGGAACAGTCTAGAATGGGTCTGTACGCTTTTAATCAGCGGTATCGAATAGCTGCACAACTGGACAGAGACGACGTGGTGTACAATGACGTCACGCAGTTGCGGGTAGGGATTGTTGTGTCGGCTACCGACAAAAACAAGAAAGGAGAGAAGATGCGATGGCTGATGGCAGAAATCGAAAATCACCTGTACAAACTTTAAGATTAATATAAAACGTTATTTCTACAAAGAAGGCAGCTGTTACTTGTCACTTGCCTCTTCTGTTCCAGTACCTTGACAGTCTTTCACCATTTGCAGGAATCAGAGTAAGTAACGTCTCCCTTCCTCCGTGTTGATGCTCTCGAAGTCTGCAACGGAAGTGGGCGGACCAGCAATGGGCGGCTGGTAAAGTCAGCGTTGACGGGGGGCACTGAACTCTGTCTCCCTGGGGGTGTGACTCTGCCCGCTCTTTCTATTGGCTCGCGGGTCAGCGCCTTCTTGATGACGTTTCGCGGCGCTGCGCTGGTCGATGCGCAGTCCATGCTTTAGGGCGCCACATGGACAGCCATCAACCGCATAATCAAATAAAGACAATGGAAATTTTTGACTAACCGCATGCATGCATGCATGCATGTCCGAAAGAACATTCATCGTAATTCGGAATATCAAATGCACTGCAATATCATTTTTATACGCCGACATTTGGTAAGCAACTTTCGGGTAAAGTATCTCCCCTGTGCATAATGGAAGTACCAGTACAGGGTGTAGACGCATGGTTGGCGTCATACGGAAGTTTGGGTCTGGCTGTGGGTCGTGCACGGATAGCCGAATGGTAAGGCGAACTTTTCACTGTCGTAATTCCTTTATGCAGCTGATAGTTGTCCATATTCGCAACTGCGAATACATTTCACGTATGCTCTCAGGATCACGCTAGAAACGGTCGCTCACCACGTAAGTGGCCACTGTGCGTGTCGTATTGTCTCTGCTCATTGTCACCCCATAAAAGGTACAGACCGACTTTAATGAATACGTTTGAACATTTGTACAGAATGTATACTCACCTGTTGGTATTTTATGGAGCTATGAGAGAAATATCGGATGTCGAGAATGGGAGAGTGTTGTAGTAAATTTACGATCTAGGAGCTCTGAGACTTCTGAGCTGCAAAATTAACGAGTCTGCTAATTCGGCGCGGTGTCCTGCCGTTGGGGGCGCCTCCTGGTGGCGGCAACTTGCCGGCTACACGGTAATGGAGCGGCCGGGGTGGGACGCGCGGACACAGCCCACTGCACCCCACCCCAGCTCACCGCCGCCACTCAGCGTGCGCTGCCATTAATTATAGATTAGCCGATGGCTGGCCGCGCTGCACCTTGCACAGTTTCAATCGCCAAAGTTGAGCGGAACTCTCTAACGACCAACTGATTTCCTTCCTCCCTCCCTCTGCTCCCGGGACAGGTCGTCCAGCTGCCGATGGCTCCCCGGTTCCGACCGACGACAAAGGGGGGAGATAGCGAGCAGAGGTAATTCTGCTCTCACTGAATCAGATTCTCAACTACTAGGGCACACAATATGAAAATAAAGCTATTTAATACGATGAACGTCTTTGACTGTGTTAATATTTCTGGGAAAAATCTCCGTGTATGCGAAAACTGTTTGCGCGCAGTACCTAATAAAACTTTATAATCAGTAATGTTTTCAAGTCAAGTTCTAGACCTTTTAACGCTTCACTTGCTGCTCTGCACGAGTCAAAATGCTATTACAGTAGTCTTTCTCAGTGCAAATTATAGAAGTGTGCAGCACTTACTTCCTTCCTTAGCGAGGAGATACAATGCTGTTGGAGGACATTAATCAATGGAATACGAAAAGTACGTGAATGTTTATGACAGTTTCATCTTCACAATCTGCTAATATCCCTAATTTAAAAGTTGCTCTCCTAAGACGTATTAGAACCCATGACTTAGAATTAAAGTTCTAGATCATATACGGACGTAACGGCTTCGATTGTTCTCTTTCTTTGATAAGTTTATCTTCGCGTGTCATTTCTAATTATTTGATTAAGGTTTGATGAGTATAGAATTGTACACAAAGTGCTTTATTGAGGCTCAGTAACAGCTCATTTGCATGGAAACTGTTATTCGTTACCAAGAAAATTTTTGACACATTAAATAGGCTACGCAACAGGAAACAAAAGAAGGTCCTACAATAATAATAAGATGCATCTGACCAGTGGAGAAAATGGTAACGTGTAGGCAGAATGGTGCGATTGACTGAAGGAGGTCTAGAACTAAAATCTAAAACAAAAAGAAAGCAACGCACTACAAATCGATTATCCTAATGGGTCGGAAATAGGTAGATGTCACGTACACGTACAGACAAACAAATCATTACTATTTCAGAAAAATTGGATGATTTGGTCAAGAGAAAGAGGTTCACAAAACTGAGCAAGACAGTAACATGTTGGTTCACGTAGGCTCTTATGTAAGCCATTATTTGGCTTGGCATTGTGTGACAGAGATGTTGTATCTCCTCCTCAGAAATATTGTGCCATATTCTTTCCAACTGTCCCGTTAGATCGTCAAAATACCGCGGTGGCTGGAGGGGCTGACTATAATGCTCCAAACGTTCCCAATTGAGAAATATCTGGCGATCTTGCTGGCCAATGAAGGGCTTGACAAGCAAGAAGGCAAGTAATGCAAACCCTAGCCGTGTGAGGAAGGGCATTATCTTGCTGAAATGTAAGTCTAGGATGGGTTGCCATGCAGGGCAAGAGAACGTTGAGCAAAATATTGTCGACGTACCGCTCTGTTGTAAGGCTGCCGCGAATGACAACCCAAGAGACCGTGCTGTGAAATGAAATCGTACCCCAAAGCAGCCCTCCCTGCCGTCGGTCTGTGTGGCAGCTGGCCATCAGTTGGTATCCCACTGTTGTCTGGGGCGTCTGCAGACACGTGTTTATTTTCAAAACTCATTGGATCTGTGAGAGTCCCGCTCAGAACTGAGCTCTGGCGAACAGTGAAGACGTGTCTGGACACGCCCCAGATAGCGGTGGGAGCCAGCCGGACTGTCGCCCGCCATACGGCTTGACAACGAGGAGTAACGGTCTGAGGTGCCGTTTCTGTTCATAGGAGGACCCCTTCGGTTGTCATCCTCGGCACCCTTACAGAACAGCGGAATATTCTACGCTGCGTGTTTGTTGGCCTTGATGCAAACCATGCTGGGCTTACGATTCAGCAAGATAGGGTCCAGGGTACTGGCAGAAGTAAAGTTGTGAGGACGGGGCGTGAGTCGTGCTTGGGTAGCGCAGTTGGTAGTGCACTTGCCCGCGAAATGCAAATGTCCCGATTTCGAGTCTCGGTCCGGTACACAGTTTTAATCTGCCAGGAAGTTTCAAGATAAGTTCCACCTGCAAACGGTGAGAGTTTCTATTGGTTGCCGAACTCTAATTTGACTGGCAAGGTCACTGGATATCTCTCCAATTGAGAACGTTTGGAGCTTTATGGCAGGGCCCCCCAACCAGCTCGGGATTTTGACGATCCAACGCGCAAGTTGGACAGAATTCGGACATCGAACAGCTCTATGAGCCAGTTCCAAGCCAAATAACTATTTAGATAAGAGTCAGAGATGGAACAGTGCGTTCGTGACTTGCTCAATTTGTGAAGTTCTTTCTTTGATTGAATTCAATTTTTCTGACATTGTAATCATTTGTTCGTCTGTGCATTCTCACCACAGCTAATGTTTTTCGCCCCCCTCGGATAATTCCTTCGTGGTGCATCGTTTTCTTTGTCTTAGAGTGTACATACCAGCAACCAATCACCGAGAGGGCTGACGCAACTGAGGTGCGGGACCAGAAGGGTGCTCTTGCGTGACTGAGAACTTCACTTAGCTGAGAGTAACCAAGTAATGTTTTAAGGTAAGACTAATGGCCGGTATGCCTCGTCGATCTCAGAATGACAGGCCGTAGAAATATGGCCTTTGCCACACCGTGCTACCTTGATTTGAACAGTGCGCTCTACTACAACAACAGGCAGAGGTTTGTCCACACTATCACATCGCCACCGTCATGTCTGCATGGCCTTAACCGACCGAACATCACTGACATTTGGAAGGTGGAGCGACGGGAAAGTTGTCGACATGTCTATTTCGACGGTTTGACGCTGCCTGCCACAAAACTAAGCTGTAGATATCATGCATTTACCTCAGCCGCTGTTGTCTGTTACCTATGAATGCCTCAGGATGCCACGTGCATTTGAACGTTACTGGTTTTGAGAGAAACAAAGCGTGGTGCTTTGGTTACACGCACCAACACGACATGCTCTGCTGTGATGGCCACATATGGATCATACGCTACCATGCTGACGCAGCCTGGCAGTGTACTTTAACTCCCACATATTGTAAGGGACCGTGGTAACAGCTACTGATAGCGGTTCAGCTCCTTTAGTTTCACGAAGTTCCGATAGGTAGCAGCGCTATAAGTAGCCTTATTTGTTCAACATACGCATTGATTGAAATGGAGGATAGGATATAACACTTTCTTATTTACCTTCACTATTACTGCTTCCCCCTTATGTCCTTCGACTCTTATAACAACAGTATTGTCTCTGTTCAAGTTGTACACAACCTTTCTCTTATTATATCCATGATAATATCATGAATAGCGTGATTCTTAAGAAAAATCAGTATTAACATGGCCGAGAGGAAACCATACCTATCGTAGTTTCGTGTGCCAGTTCTTTGTCTTTATGAGGCCTCGGCTTCCTTATTGCAGCTGTTGCATTCACAAGAAACAAGGGTGAAGTGAGCGCTCGAAGTTCACGCTCTGCCCGTGGCGTGCGGCGGCGCTGCTGTCGCGTGCTGCCGCCTCCCCCGCCCCCCACCCGACGATGGAAAGTGCGGCCTCGGCAGGGAATTATGACCACGTACGTAGAAAACTCGCTCGAATTCCCTTTCACGAGAGAGTGATGGAAGCGCTCAGACGAGGTTTTGTGAGGGCATGAGGAAGTTTCGCCGCAGGTTTCGCTCGCGGTGAATCCTAGTAGGCGCTTTCCATTTCCTTTCGTTAATGGTCCCATTCATTCGCCTTCATAGCTCTTCCACTGCATAATTTATAACACACTGTTCACAGCTGTTCTATGCTGCTGTTATATTAATGCGTTTGTAACTAACATCTCATCACAAATATACCAGGAAACTGTACCTACATCTAATAAAAGTGAAGTTCGACAATAGACTTAAAGTAACACATAAAAATCCCAGATCAGGAGATACAGTTGTCCAACACACCTCCAAAACAATATTTAAACAAATATTGATCTGTAGCCGCACATACTGAAAACACACACCTTAAAAGCGTTCCGCATCAAATAACAGAAGTATTCCCCCTCCACACTTCCCGCCAAATTTTCTTATGTGTCTTTCAATAAATTTTACCACAATTGGAGAGCAAAGAAATCTTTGAACCAAGTTTTACTTTCGACATTAGGGTTACCCACATCCAGGAGCAAACACATCATGTCATCATGCCCCACCATTTTGTAAGCAACAACTCGTTCCTAAGCCCACTTACTTCCCCTACCCCCCCCCCCTCCCACCGCCATTCCTCCTCCACCACCACATCCATCCCCCTTTCCTTACTCATACCCCCTCATTCCAGTGCCACACCCATTTCTTTGGAAACAACCCAGTCAGAGAGTTTCGAAGTGAAAACACACACTGAGCTCTCCCAATCAACAGCGTTTTACTGTCCAGTGATATTCCTTGATTCCTTCTTAAGCCATGTCCTTCTCCAGGAAACATACCAATCAGAGAGCTTCTACGCCAACTGTGGTACACACATTTAGCCTCCCCAATCACAATTCAGTATTATCTGCCATACAAGCGAAACAGCAATCACATTCCTCAACTTCAAAAGCTACGCTTCTTCTTGTAAATACTCCTATTAGAATGCTTCTAAGCCAAACACTTATTTAGCTACCACAAGAACCGCTCTGTATCCTACCGCCCACTCTCGTTTCTCCAATTCTTCTTGAGTCTTACCCCTTTCTTGAACAATCGCTAATCAGAGTGATTCTAAGGTATTTGTGCTGTGCACTCTCGACCGGTGATGACGCCAACAGCGTAATTATCCCCTCCCAGGTTGGATCAGGCTTATACTGTACTTTGATTGTCTGCACACAGCCAAAACCTTACAGATACGTTCTCTGAATGCTAAGACGTGGTACAATATCGGCAATTGTACACATCTATGAAGGAGAAGGAATATTCTAACTGACACACAGGTCGAAATAGAAATGACAAGTATAAATCAAAAGGGAAACGCTGAGGTATGTATGTCATGATATGTTGCAGAGTTCTTATGGTAAGCAAAACACCAGTCTCATCTTTTCTACTTACGCAACATGTAGATTACAATTACAGTTTCGTAATGCATCTATAACCAGTGCGTGACATTTTCATGATACTAAAATATCTATAACATACAGGTTACAACTTCAGTACATATAAAACATCAACTGTCATTACAGTTTCATTTTATGTCTTTCTATATCCACAACATGTAGGTTACTATTTCACTAAATTACATTTATAGCCAGTATTTCAGTTCTAAAGCAATTATAAATCACCTCCTGCAGTGAATACAGCTCTTGACTAGCCACAGCTTTACTAAAATGATCGCACGCTATTGCGCTCACTTTATTAAGTATGAAGCTTTTCTAATCTTTAGCCAGCAATGGCAATTTACATTGCTTTAAAGTGGAAACTCTATGGAACTCAGATAAAATTATATGCTAGACAATCACTTGACCGACGTCATTTTAAATACATTCCTTGTAATCGCTAATGCCTATTTCTTTAGCGTTTCACCATGTTCGCTCTATGTATTACGTGCTGTGTTTGAGAGTTCAGGATGTATATTTTTGCCCTAGATCTATGAATTGTTTTAAATCTCAGAGGCGACAAGACAGACGCTTCTAGAACATGCATTTAAATTGACTCAGCGATATATGACACGCTTGTAAATATTTTGAACAATTCCTTTAATGTGTTCGTGTGGACGTCAATATGTCTCGACGAGTCTGAGAAATGTGGTCATACAAGTAGTTTTTTTCTGTGACGGACAGGATGGTGACACGAACGACGCTACATCAGCAAGTTGAGTCAGTGCCGTGCATCCTCAGTCGTGGCTCAGTATCCGCAGAGGATGCCTGGTAGTATATTAGTGTCAGCAGTGAGTGGTTGCCAGTAGGCAGAGCTGGGGACAGATCCAGAACAGTGTTTTGAATGTGCTGAATGCGAATGACTTTAAACTTCCTCTTCTATTTCATTATTCGTTGATGAAAATGATGTTTGGTTTGTGGAGCGCTGAACTGCAGGGTCATCAGCGCCCATACAAAGTCTCAATTTTTACACAGCTCAATTTTTGTACACAGTCTAGTCTCGCCATTGTCACGAATGATGTTGATGATGATGAAATGATGAGGACAACACAAACATCCAGTCCCCAAGCAGCGAAAATCCCCAACCCCGCCGGGAATCGAACCTGGACCCAGTGATCCAGAGGCAGCAGCACTAGCCACTAGACCACGAGCTGCGGACTTCATTATTCGTCGATAATAGCTGTTCGTGGACGGCAATAATTTTAAGAGTCGATGTATGTTTCACGCTGGAGCTCGCTGAAATATTACTTTTTGCAGTGTCACAATGTTCTGCAGTGAACGGAATATGGTTTAAGTTGTTCTCGCAAAACGTAAGCGCTAATGAGACACAAAGCAGGTATTATCAACAGTTTCATTACTGCTACTAGCTGAGTACACAGCATTGCCCAGGCATTCATCTATTCCAAACTTCTGTTACTCCATCTCAGCCTTCCACTACTCTCTGTCCACCTCTTCCTGCCTCTCTCTCTGTCCATCTCTTCCTCTCCTCTGTGTCAGTCTGCCCCTTCAACCATCTGTGCATTTACTCCTCCCCCTCTGTCCATCTCTTCCCCTCCTCCCCCCTCTCTTTGTCAATCTCTTACTCTACCTCTCTCTGTCAATCTCCTCCTCCACCCTCTCTCAGTCCATCTCTATCGGTTCGTCTCCTCCCATTTCCTTTCTGTGTCCATCCCCTCTTCTTCTCTTTCTCTGTCCACTTACTCGTCCGCTTTTGCGTGGTCATCTCATTCTACCCTCTGTTTGGTCATCTCCTGCTCCCCCTATCTCTTCCTCCCTCTTCCTCCTCCTGTATCTATCCGTCTCCTCCTTTTACTTTCTCTGTCCACTTCGTCCTCTCCTCTCTCTCTCTTTCCATATCCCCTTCTTCAGTCTCTGCCCATTTCCTACTTCTTCCTTCTCTCTCCAAGTTATCACGCTCATCCCAAGAGGAGTGTGGTGTTTATAAAACTACAGTATTTCTTTGCACTTTGTGACTAATTCGTGCACCAAATTTGACTAAAATCGTTCCTGGGGTTTAGAATGTGCCTTTTACCCTTGAATTTGCAGACATAACTCGTGTCAGATATATTTCACTCACATTTAACATATTTCATCTGGCGAATTTCGGCCTGCAGTTTCATTTGCACACGTGTCAATGATCATGACGTCGTATCCCCTGAACTACGTGGCAGCTACATCCAGGATTGTAAGTGGCTACTCTCTGTGAAATGTGATGAGGATGGAGTCAGCAGAGAAGAAATAATAAATGGAAACGTTATGCATGACGCGACAGTTTTTCACGTATAACAGTCTTTATTACGCCATATATCCTGAAATATGTATCGTACAATAATATATTTTTCTAGGTACACTCAGCGCCACATATGGATACCGTCAGAGAAATGTGTTGCGAATAGAGTTAAAAATGGTTCAAATGGCTCTGAGCACTGTGGGACTTAACATCTGAGGTCCTCAGTACCCTAGAACTTAGAACTTCTTAAACCTAACTAACCAAAGGACATCACACATCCATGTCCGATGCAAGATTCGAGCCTGCGACCGTAGTGGTCACTCGGTTCCAGCGAACAGAGTTAGTAGCAAAGAAGCAATATATTAAAACGTCATCCATATCGCGTTAGTTTTTCACGCATCTCGGTATTTGACTTCATATCTCCTAAGCTATGTATCATACAATGATATATGTTTCTAGGTACATTGAGCCATATAGACGGACAGTGTCTGTGAAATGTGTTACGAATAGAGTTAATAGTAAAGAAGTAATAAATTAAAACGTCGTGCGCGACGCGTTAGTTTTTGACACAACTCAGTACTTGACGATATATTCTGTACTATATATCGTACAATGATATATTTTTGGAGCTAAATGTAGACACTGTCTTCGAAGAGTGTTGCAAGTAGAGTTAGTGTCAACAACATAATAAATGTAAACGTCTTGCATGATCGTTACTTTTGAACTCATCTCAGTGTTTGTGACGTCATATCGTTCGAACAGTTTTGTGCAATGATGTTGTTTTTCTGGTACAGTCAGTGTTATGTGCGAATACTGTCTGCGAAATTTGCCACGAATACAGTTAGTATTAAAGAAGTAATTCATTAAGATTTCATGTTTCATGCAGTAGTTTTACTGCATGAACAGTGAAAATGTAGTAGGTGATTTCTTTCTTTCAGTATTTTGTGGGTGTTATCACCGAGAAAAAGGTTTCACACAGATTTGAAACTATGGGTAAAGTGTGTTGCAAGTCGCTAAACGCTCTCATTCTCAAATACTGGATGACTAAAGAATTGATATTTGCGCGTCATGGGCTGCACCGCTTTCTCACAGCACCCCCCCACCCATTCGACAGGTTGGTGTTTCTTAGCCCCACAGCGATCCTTTCTAGACAGTAAGTGATATTTGTACCAAGTTCTGTTGAAATCGGTCCAGTGGTTATGGAGGGGATGTGAAACATACGTACATACATATATATGCACATCCATATTTATAATTTTATGGATTGAGTAACTATAATATTACGTAATGTGCTTCAGTTTATAGTTTGCATATGTTAAGGTGCTTTAGGGCTTTCAAATTGAATGCCTACGTGTGATATTTTTCTGTGGAAGTTCTCTGAGTTCAGATCTGTTACACTGTTAATGGATTTTGTTTTCATGACCACAAAGCCAGTCATAAATCATATAAACTAGCAACACCGGTTAGAGTTTGCTATTAATTATTCATAAATTTTAAATCCAGTTATAGTAAAAGAAGTATAATTTTTATACAGTTTTTATGTGTATACTACGCTTATCTATGTACATTAATTAAGATGCACTCTCGCATGTAATCTCCTGTTGGGGTTCTCGTAAGTTCTAAATTTTTCCGCGGGTGGTTGCTGTGTATGGACACTCCTAATTCCTTGAGAACAGCGTATATGAGGTTTTACACCCTAATGTCTTTTGTTTCCAAAAGAGAGGTTACGTACTGGGGCATTCGTACGTCGTAGCATTCAGCTGATACAGAGACTGAACTCAACGGGGCGTCTTTATGGGATGCCCTGGCATCGTATGGTCCAGGTCTTCTTTTTCTGCACAATTAAAAAGAGAGTTGTCGATAAGTCCCTGGCGACGTAAGCGACTGTTAAAAGGGCTGTGATCGAATTTCGTACGTGCAAAAGTTGTATCAAATCCTCTTGATAACGTTTGCTACGTATACCAGTCAGTTCTCGTGGTCACAGTGTCTATGGCTCTACAACATTTTGATTTGATGTTGGCACTTGTTCTTCATTCCTTGTCTCACTACATTCGCAACATCCTTCTCAGTCGTTATATGAATTCTAAGGTGTGGTTCCTGTGGCTGACACGGGTATCTTGAAGTTGCTCCAATTGGTCACCCAATTCTTTGCTGTAGCTTTTGACCCAGATTAAAGTGACTTTCTTTTTTCTAATTTTGTAGCCAACTGACCCGCTTTACAATTTGATAAACGACTGAATTGTGCCGCTGTGTAGAATGGCTTTCGAAAATCATAACTGCTTCTTGGAAGTCTTTTAAGATACTAATTTTGCTCCCAATGCAGAGTCATGGGTATGCATGTCTTTCTGAAACGGCTGCTAAATCCTATCTCATATTAGACATCTACACAGGTAATTTACAGCATCCCCAAGCATGTGTTATCTGGTGTATGAATGCACGTTCGGTGCCATTTTTACTTTTGGCAGCATATGATGACAGTATTTCTGCGTGCGTTATGTGTTGTAGAAATTGTAGTATTCGTTTAACACGCTCTGAACCGTTATCATAGGCACTATTAGTAAGAGTGGTTACTTCTGCTTGTATGAGACATATATGGTAAGGGGGGTAGTAGTATCACGATAGAGTTTTAGGGTGCATTACCTTAAGCTATACTACTTCAGAGTTGTTGTTGTTGTTGTTGTGGTATTCAGTCCTGAGACTGGTTTGATGCAGCTCTCCATGTTACTCTATCCTGTGCAAGCTTCTTCATCTCCCAGTATCTACTGCAACCTACATCCTTCTGAATCTGCTTAGTGTATACATCTCTTGGTCTCCCTCTACGATTTTTCCCATCCACGCTGCCCTCCAATACTAAATTGGTAATCCCTTGATGCCTCAGAACATCTCCTATCAACCGACCCCTTATTCTAGTCAAGTTGTGCCACAAACTTCTCTTCTCACCAATCCTATTTAATACCTTCTCATTAGTTACATGATCTACCCATCCAATCTTCAGCATTCTTCTGTAGCACCACATTTCGCAACCTTCTATTCTCTTCTTATCCAAACTAGTTATCGTCCATGTTTCACTTCCATACATGGCTATGCTCCATACAAATACTTTCAGAAACGACTTCCTGACACTTAAATCTATACTCGATGTTAACAAATCATCTTCTTCAGAAACGCTTTCCTTGCCATTGCCAGTCAACATTTTATATCCTCTCTAGTTCGACCTTCACCAGTTATTTTGCTCCCCAAATAGTAAAACTCCTTTACTACTTTAAGTGTCTCATTTCCTAATATAATTCCCTCGGCATCACCCGACTTAATTCGACTACATTAAATTATCCTCGTTTTGCTGATGTTCATCTTATATCCTGCCTTCAAGACACTATCCATTCCGCTCAACTGCTCTTCCAAGTCCTTTGCCGTCTCTGACAGAATTACAATGCCATTGGCGAACCTCTAAGTTTTTATTTCTTCTCCACGGATTTTAATACCTACTCCAAATTTTTCTTTTGTTTCCTTCACTGCTTGCTCAATATGCAGATTGAATAACATCGGAGAGAGGCTACAACCCTGTCTCACTCCCTTCCCAACCACTGCTTCCCTTTCATGTCCCTCGACTCATATAACTGCCATCTGGTTTCTGTACTAATTGTAAATAGCCTTTCGTTCCCTGTATTTTACTCCCGCCACCAAGGGCGATGTACTTGAGGACAATATTATGGAAGTGGAAGAGGATGTAGATGAAGATGAAATGGGAGATAAGATACTGCGTGAAGAGTTTGACAGAGCACTGAAAGACCTGAGTCGAAACAAGGCCCCGGGAGTAGACAACATTCCATTAGAACTACTGACGGCCTTTGGAGAGCCAGTCCTGACAAAACTCTACCTTGTGGTGAGCAAGATGTATGAGACAGGCGAAATACCCTCAGACTTCAAGAAGAATATAATAATTCCAATCCCAAAGAAAGTAGGTGCTGACATATGTGAAAATTACCGAACAATCAGTTTAATTATTCACGGATGCAAAATACTAATGCGAATTCTTTACAGACGAATGGAAAAACTGGTAGAAGCCGACCTCGGGGAAGATCAGTTTGGATTCCGTAGAAATATTGGAACACGTGAGACAATACTGACCCAACGACTTATCTTAGAAGCTAGATTGAGGAAAGGCAAACCTACGTTTCTAGCATTTGTAGACTTAGAGAATGGTTTTGACAATGTTGACTGGAATACTCTCTTTCAAATTCTGTTTCAGAGTAGAACATATATGGGCGCATGTTTGTTAATACAATAGCGCCTTGATCTTCTTTAGTTTTGAATACAATTACCAAACTGAACCGTTCGGTCTTGGTACGTCGCCTTATCCTCTTCCTCTTCATCCTCTTCCACATCCAATCAGTATTTTTTTAGAAGAAACAATTTTCATTCAAAGTCAGAAAAATATTTATGTGGCAGAATCAGAAAAGTAGTAATGTTTGTATGAAGCTGTTTTTATGGCCGTCATTGCACTTTGCTGAGCCCAGATCGAATATTTTGTATGCCTTTTGAGGAGAGAACAGACTACCAAGATTACATACGTTGCGACTCAATAGCAAAAAAAACTGTATTTCATTGTTTATTTGCATAAGGAATTTTATCAGTTTATTGCATAGGACCATAGAAAGCAGTGACCACGAAACTGAGCAAATTTCAGAAGGATTGAATTAGTTATAGGCATTATATACTTGTTTTCCAGATTAAGTTGTTTTATTTTTCTTTGGATTGCAGTAAAACTGATTAAGAACAACATTTGCTCAACAAAACATTACACAGTAAACTTCCGTAAGACGAACATTACGCGTTGTATATCCAATAACAAACACAAATAACTTAAAATAATTAAAAGAAAGTTGCAACTTAAGCAATATTCTATTACCGTCATTGTGCCCTTTCTGGAGTGAATTGCAACCAGGTTTGCCTTATCAAAAGCGCACTGATGTTTGTTATGGAAGCTGTCGGAACTACCTTGACCAAAGGGCATGTTGCACTGCTACGGTAACCTGTGGTTTCAGGCATCCTACTCCATCACTGCCAACAAACTACATTCAGTTCAATGCACCAAGAACTGAGATTCAGACACAAAATTTGGATACAGACAAAAATGCTGATAATCTTTACACAAAAGTGAAAACAAAGAAACAAAATTCTTTTTTTCCTCAAAGTCGCCTACTATCACGAACCATGTAGCAAGGAATAGAAACAATACAACAGAGAGATTTACTATTATTAAAGAAAAGTACCAGGTCACTTCCATACGATTTCTTGCAATTCTTTGCGCTATATTTGCCTTGTAAAAACCTCAAATAGCTTGTTCCCCATTCCTATCTTAGGACACTACTTTTAAATCTTATTCTCTTTTCCACTCCCTTTGCACCCAACTTTATCTCGCCTTCGCAAGGTCGAACATTATCAGGAGGGAACTAAAAATCAATTCCCAACTTTACGTTCATATTTAGGGACTACTTACAAACAAATTAATTTCCAACTCAAGAACCTAATACGTATACACTATTTGAGCCTGCCCTTTTACTGCTGCACATTTACCGGAGATCTCTCCATGTATTAGGAGTTGTCATTACCATATGGCTGGCCAGTTCTCCATTTCCTTCCGCCTCTGAAATGCTCTTTCACTACTTACTGAGAGGGGGCTCCCAACGTCAAACACATGACACAAAAGCAACGAGTCAATAAAACATATGTAACTAGACTCACACGAGGCACCTTTCCACTGTATGCTTCCTCTAACAGAATTTCCCTTACATTCTCTATAGCAGTGTGATTGACCCCAAATTCTGTCATTGTGTTACCTTCCGACACAGACAATAGATAATGGCCTGTTTCCTGGTTGATTGCTTCTCAGATGAAGTAAAATAATTTCTACTGGTACTTTCATTCCTGATCTGGTTATCATTAGTTGATTCTGCCCCAGATTGCCTTGTATGTCCAAAGTTCTGCCTATTCCAATTTCTCCCATTAGGGGTTTCTCCACGTAAGCTCCTTCCTCGTTCACTGCTGTTTCCACCGTTTCCTGTTCTAGTATGGTTATAAGTGTACTCCACATCACGTTGATCTACGTGATACTTCACGTGCACTAAATTGACCAGGACTGCTTTGTAACACAGTGTTCTGAACGAAACGTTTAGGGCTCGGAAACTCCAACTGATTATATTTAGACCTGAGTAGAATCCCACACTTAATGAGATCTTGCATTACTTTTGATCAATGTACGGATAAGAAGCTCTCAAACTCTTTGTAAGTTGTCATGCTCTAGCAATCGACATCATTCTTATGGCAGGTTCCAAAATTAAATATTCATAGTTGAATATCCGTCTATATCATTCTATCAGCTCTATATCCGTCTCGGCATGTCGGAGGCTCTTGGATGGATGCCACTAACTGCAAAACGCGTAACATTTCCACGCAGACAGGAAATTGTTATTGTCAAACCGTTTAATTTCCTGTCGCGATGAGATATCTCGTATCCATCTACTGTCTTGCAAACTGGACATGGGGTACAACTACTCAGACTAAACACGTAATCATTTTCATGCCCGAATCGTCCTGCTCTCCTTCATATTGCCCATCACTATTAACGTTATCCTCACAATTCCTCGCATGACCTACCTGCTGCTCCATATGTGCATGCCGTTCATATAGCTCATGGATGAATTTGTCGTGATACCAATTAATTCCCCCGATAAACCATGGACCCTGCCGTTGGTGAAGAGGCTTGCGTGCCTCAGCGACACCGATAGAAGTTCCGTAGGGCCACAATGAAGGGGTACCTGTTGAGAGGCCAGACAAACGTGTGGTTCTTGAAGAGGGGCAGCAGCCTTTTCAGTAGTTGCAGGGGCAACCGTCTAGAAGACTGACTGATCTGGCCTTGTAACAAGAACCAAAACGGCCTTGCTGTGCTGGTACTGCGAACGGCTGAAAGCAAGGAGAAACTATAGCCGTAATTTTTTCCGAGTGCATGCAGCTTTACAGTATGGTTAAATAATGATGGCGTCCACTTGGGTAAATATTCCGGAAGCAAAGTAGTCCCCCATTCCGATCTCCGAGAGGGGACTACTCAGGAGGACATCGTTATCAGGAGAAAGAAAACTATCGTTCTACGGATCGGAGCCTGGAATGTCACATGCCATAATCAAGCAGCTAGGTTAGAAAATTTAAAAAGGGAAATGGGTAGGTTAAAGTTAGATATAGTGGAAATTAGTTGAGTTCGGTGGCAGGAGGAACAAGGCTTCTGGTCTGGTGACTACAGGATTATAAATACAAAATCAAATAGGGGTAATGCAGGAGTAGGTTTAATAATGAATAACAGAATAGGGGTGCGGGTAAGTTACTACAAACAGCATTGAATACGCATTATTGTGTTCCGAGATAGACACGAAGCCCACGCGTACGACAGTAGTACAGGTTTACATGCCAACTGGCGCCGCAGATGACGAAGAGATTGACAAAATGTGTGATGAGAAAAGAATTTATTCAGATAGTGAAGGGAAAGGAAAATTTAATAGTCATGAGTGACTGGAATTCGGTAGCAGCATAAGGAACAGAAGGAAACGTGGTAGATGAATATGGAATGGGGGTACATAATGAAAGAGGAAGCCACCTGGTATAATTTTGAATAAAGCATAACTTAATCATTGCTAACAATTGATTCAAGAATCATGAAGGAGGTTTGTATATGTGGAAGAGATCTGGAGTTACTGGAAGGTTTCATATAGATTATGTAATGGTAAAACAGAGATTTAGGAACCAGGTTTTAAATTGTAAGACATTTCCAGGGGCAGATATGGATTCTGACCACAAACTATTGGTTATGAACTGTAGATTAAAACTGAAGAAACTGCAAAAAGTTGGTAATTTGAGGACATGGGACTTGGATAAACTGACAGAACCAGATGTTGTACAGAAATTCAGGGAGAGCACTAGGGAACGATTGACAAGAACGAGGGAAAGAAATACAGAATGGGTAGCTTTGAAAGATGAAGTAGTGAAGGCAGCAGAGAATCAAGTAGGTAAAAAGCGGAAGGGCAGTAGAAATCCTTGGGTAACAGAAGAAGTATTAAATTTAATTGATGAAAGGCGAAAATATAAAAGTGCAGTAAATGAAGCAGGCAAAAAGGAATACAAACGTCTCAAAAATGAGATTGACAAGAAGTGCAAAATGGCTTAGCAGGGATGGCTAGAGGACACATGTAAGGATGTAGAGGCATATATCACAAGTGGTAAGATAAATACTGCCTACAAGAAAATTAGAGACATTTGGAGGAAAGAGAACTACTTGTATGAATATCAAGAGCTCAGATTGAAACTCAGTTCTAAGGAAAGAAGGGAAAGCAGAAAGGTGGAAGGAGTAAATAGAGGGTATATACGAGAGCAAGGTATTCAAGGAAAATATAATGGAAATAGAAGAGTTTGTAGCTGAAGATGAAATGGGAGATATGATATTGCGTGAAGATTTTGACAGAGCACTGAAAGATTGAAGTCGAAACAAGGCACCGGAAGTAGACAACATTCTATTAGAACTATTGACAGCCTTGGGAGAGCCAGCCCTCACAAAACTCTACAATCTAGTGAGCAAGATGTATGAGACAGGCGAAATGTCTTAAGACTTCAAGAAGAAAATAATTATTCCAATCCCAAAGAAAGTAGGTGTTGACAGATGTGAAAATTACCAAGCTATCAGTTTAAGAAGTCAAGGCTGCAAAATACTAACACGAATTCTTTACAGACGATCGGAAAAACTATTAGAAGCCGACCTTGGGGAAGATTAGTTTGGACCATAGTAATGTTGGAACACGTGAGGCAATACTGAGCCTACGACTTATCTTAGAAGATAGATTAACGAAAGGCAAACCTACGTTTCTAGCATTTGTAGACTTAGAGAAAGCTGTTGACAATGTTGACTGGAATAGTCTCTTTCAAATTTTGAAGGTGGCAGCGGTAAAATACAGGGAACGAAAGAGTATTTACAGTTTGTACAGAAACCAGATGGCAGTTATAAGAGTCGAGGGGTTTGAAAAGGAAGCAGTGGTTGGCAAGGGAGTGAGGCAGGTTTGTAGCCTATCTCTGATGTTATTCAATCTGTATATTGAGCAAGCAGTAAAGGAAACAAAAGAAAAATTCGGTGTAGCAATTAAAACCCCTGGAGAAGAAAGAAAAACTTTGAGGTTCACCGATGACATTGTAATTCTATCAGAAACAGCAAAGGATCTAGAAGAGCAATTGAACAGAATGGACAGTGTCTTGAATGGAGGATATAAGATGAGCATCAACAAAAGGAAAATGAGGATAATGGAATGTAGTCGAATTGAGTCGGTTGATGCTGAGGGAGTTAGATTGGGAAATGAGACACTCAATGTAGTGGATGAGTTTTCCTATTTGGGGAGCAAAATAACTGATGATAGTCGAAGTAGAGAGGACATAAAATGTACACTGGCAATGGCAAGCAAAGCGTTTCTGTAGAAGAGAAATTTGTTAACATCGAGTATAGGTTTAAGTGTCAGGAAGTCGTTTAAGAAAGTATTTGTATGGAGCATAGCCATGTATTCAAGTGTAACGATAAATAGTTTGGACAAGAAGAGAATAGAAGCTTTCCAAATATGGTGCTACAGAAGAATGCAGAATGTTAGATGGGTAGACCACATAACTAACGAGGAGGTATTGAATAGTATTGGGGAGAAGAGGAGTTTTTGGCATAACTTTACTAGAAGCTGGGATTTGTTGGCAGCACATGTTCCGAGTCATCAAGGGATCACCAATTTAGCATTGGACGGAAGTGTGGAGGGTAAAAATCGTAGAAGGAGACCAAGAGATGATTACACTAAGCAGATTCAGTAGGATGTAGATTGTGAGCCGTGTGTGGCTCGTGTTCCCGCCATCATGTATTTTACACCCTGTTTTTAAAGTACTTCCACCTCACTACGTTATTTTAAATTACTACTGTCACTGAGTTGCTGCTTTGCCTGACCGTGACTGGCGCTAGCAGTGGGTATCAATATATCCCCGCCCGCATCTCGTGGTCGTGCGGTAGCGTTCTCGCTTCCCACGCCCGGGTTCCCGGGTTCGATTCCCGGCGGGGTCAGGGATTTTCTCTGCCTCGTGATGGCTGGGTGTTGTGTGCTGTCCTTAGGTTAGTTAGGTTTAAGTAGTTCTAAGTTCTAGGGGACTGATGACCATAGATGTTAAGTCCCATAGTGCTCAGAGCCAGCCAATATATCCCCTCGCGTAGTATCTTTGCTTGACTGCTGTCACATCCCGGTCGTTGTCTGCCGTAATGGAGTTCGGGTCGTGAGTTCGGGCTGTCTGTCAGTTGGAATGTGCCAGGAATGCAGTTCGGACCTACCAGTCGGGGAGTTGGAACACGGCACTAGTTCAGCCGGGTTGGAGAAGCAGTGAGGCCTGAAAGCCTGTGGCTCTCCCGACTGTTGCCGCCACGCATCACTTGAGCTGGGGACGATCTTCATTGATCGTCGGTCGGTCGTCCTACTGGATGACGTGTATTGGCTCGTCGATCGTTTATGTTTTGGCTGTGTGTGTGTATCGACTCCCGATTTGTCGTCGTCATTGCACAGCCACTGCTGAGTTTCGTTCAAGTCTTTGTGCAAGTGTTTTTCAAATTGTGCGTGTTGGTGGTGTCGTTTCCACTGACAATTTGTTTAAATATTGTTGGTATACTGGCAGTGAGTCGTTCGGTTGGTGCAGACCAGGGAGGATCTCCGTGTGGTGCAGTCAGCTTTGTCCGCTGGCGGGCCCTGCACAGTGTCAGAGCATGTTTGGAGCTGCCCGATTGCTACGAGCTTCGTGGCTCACCGAACCAGGACGTCAAGGTTGAGTGGTGTGTTAAGTACCCAAGCCACGTGCGTTCATGTTGTGTCGTTCCTTTCGTTGGTACGCTGTTCTGGAGCTTTTCCTGTGAGCAACACCGAGTGTTTCTAATGGTGAAATCGAGCCGCCGTGCGGTGGAGTTAACTATATTGGTTCACTACAATTTAAGTGCACCAGCCGAATTTTCTGCCTTGTGGACGTTAGTGTTCCGGTTACCTGCTCTGGCCATTAACGTAATTTCAGGCAGCGTCCTTTCCTCATCTGTTGTCGCTGTCCAACATGGTGTTTGATAGCTTAATACATATTTCATTGTGGATAACGGTCTTTGACTTTTTATATACCGTTTGGTGGCGAGAAAGTCGTTTTGTCGGTAGGTCAGTGGCTGTCCCTTGGTTGGGTTACCGTCAGATCAAGTGCAGTTGTGCCCACTACCTTCTCACCTAAGTGAACGTTAATATTCTGAGGGCAGGCTCACCACCCCTTGGAGGCATCTGAGTGTCCTTTCATTGGGTGTTTAATGGTCTGTTGGTAATCTATCATAGCCAAAGTTTCAAAAGAAAAAAAAATTTGTTGTCTATTATGTAAATCAATTTATGTAAGTCAATCATGGGCCTTCAGACACTTAAAACCTGATTTGCATTTGAGCATGTGTTAGCACAGTACATAAGAAAGCTTAACCACATGTGATCACAGTGGCAGAACAGTGGTGGTGTAGTAGGGACCTGAAACTATTATTGACTGAGATATTGTATGATGTATCGTGAGTTACAGCATATAAAGACCGATGGAGAAATGGGGAGGAGGGGAGAAACAGAGGAAAATGGGAGAGGAGCATATGGACAAATATGGACAAATAGAAAGGAGGTATAGGATGAAATGGACAGACAGGGGAGAAGAAAGAGTGGTAAACAGAGAAGTGGAAGAAGAAATTGCCAGATATGGGAGAAGATGAGGTGGACAAATATACAGAAAGGAGGACAGAGAGAGGGGATAGGAGGAAGTGTTACAGGTATGGGGAGAGAGAGACATAGACAGGCAGAGGGGGAAGGGGTGGATAGACAGAGGGGAGAGAGGATGAGATATACAGTTAGAAGGAGGAGATGTGCAGGGATGGGCGAGAAGGAAGTGGCATGAGAGACAACAGAGGAGGGTACAGACAGAGAGATGTGGTGTAGGATGCATACAGAGGGCAGGAAGGAGGACATGGTGAGAAATAGGTCAGAGAAATAGACAGACAGTGTGTGTGTGAGAAGGAGTTTTACAGAGGAAGGAGAGATGGAGATGATCAGAGAGGTGGAGGAGGAGATATGGAAAGAGAATATTCTCAGAGTGAGATGAGGAGATGGAAAAGGACAGAAAGTAGTGGGGACTGGGATTGGATATGTAGGGGTTAGGTGGAATATGGAGAGAGGTAATGAGCAGATGGAAAAGGAAGAGGGGGTGAAAGATGGACAGAGAAAGTAGAGAGTTGATAGAGAGCAGGAGATCAACAGAGGGTGTGGATATGGAGGAGGAAAAGATGGACAGAGAACTGATAGAAGAAACAGCTGGAGAAATTCAACAGATTGAGACAGAAAAGGAGATCTCTGCAAAATATGTGCCATATGCACATTTGTGGCAACTTGTGGTCAACAAGCCAACTGATATCTGCAGCATATCTGTATGTATGTTCAAGATCTCCTTCTAATACTTTGCATCGATTTCAACTAAATTTAGCATAAAAACAGAAAACTTCAAAGGTATCTGCATTTCACCCAAGATGCAAGAGATAATTTTCAGAGAGATAGAGAGAGGGGGGGGGCACACAAGGAGATGTACAAAGAGATAGGGAGGAAGAGATGGATAGAGAGAGAGTGCAGAAGGATGAGATGGACTGAGTGAAGGGGTGGAGGACATGGACAAGAGGGTAGTGAGAAGAGGACAGGCAGCAAGTGGAGCAGGAGGAGATGGACAGAGAGGGTAAGGAGGAGATCGTGAAAGAGAGGGAAAGAGATTGACAGGGAGAGTGGGAGGTGGTGGAGAAGCAGGAAGCAGGTGTAAGGTATAGAGTTATAGAGTGGTACCTGGCATGTGGAAAAAGAAGAGTGGGAGTAAGAGACAGTGGGAGGGGCAGAGTGATGGGGACAGAGGGAGGAGGGACGACGATATAATTGGAGAGAAGAGGTGGAGGAGAGGGAGACAGAGTGTGGGGAGGGGCAGGTGGACAGGTAGAGGTGGGAGGATGAGATGGACAGATAGGAAATGGTGGGCACATTCCTGTGTACGGGCATAGGGGATGAGGGATACAGAGAGGAGGTAGCAGAAGATGTGTAGAATATATATGTCGCATTGGTACGCGAGAAAAGCCGTAGGGGAAAATCCCAGTATATACATTTACAGGGTGGCCTCACGAAACTTCCATTATGCTTGTCACACAAATTCTCCCATATTTCGAAATAAAATTTTAGAAGATATGTATGATACATACTAGCAGCTTGCGCCGTCATTCCAAGCAACAAGAAATGTTCCTTGTAGATTTTTTTCCTGAATGATACCTTTTTGTTTCGGGTGTTAGTAATATACCAGAAATGACTACATCTCAACAGAGAGCCCAAAACGGTGGGCTTTCTGAATCACATTTGCGAATTTTGTGGCCATTATCGTTTTCCATTTGTGGAAGGTTCCATCGTCAGGGAAAACGTCATTTTGCCCAGTCCGGTCGAACATGTCAAAACCAAATTTGTAGCGAAACAGCAAGTCGTTTCGATTCAGTGCTTCGAAAATTTGAACTTCGTAAGCTTGCAATACCGGTGGTTTATGCAGTAGCCTTTGACTGTTGAGCAAGTGATGTTTAGCTGCCGCAATCCACGGTGAACAGGTCTCTCTGACCTCCTCTAGTATTTCCTTAGTTGTGCTTTCTTCCAGAACCTGACGTCTGTTTACGCTCCTATTGGTTAGGAATTTCTCATAGCAACCCATAATGCTCCAAACGTCTTGTGCTCCCACTGAAATTGACCTGGCGAAATTCTTTGGACACCCGTGGGTGATTTTGTTTCCGTTCACTGCATTACGTATTGCACTCTCTCTTGAGATGCAGTAATTTTCTGGTAATTGTCTAGCACCTGTAACAAAAGAAAAGCAACCATCTGAGTTACTTTACACGATATGTTATCGATGCATCCCTTATAGTTGTTTCTAATTGTATTTGGAAACCAGGGAGATTTTATCTCTGCATCCTATACAGTTGTATCCCGACAGAAATACTATCACGAATAGGGTAACGAACTGGTGTAAGCTTCTGCGTCACAACTGCAACGTAACACGCGTCCAATGAGTGATCTACAGTCCCCCCCTCCCCCGTTGTTTGCGCGTCCCTAACACCGACGTAATCTTCATGTTGAACACCTGGGAGCCGCAGCAGCTGCATTTCCTGGGATCTGTTCATGCTGAACGCCGCCCCTTAACATCGAGTTCTTTGTATTTCTTTGTGTGCGGAGGACCGAGGCAACAGTTTCCGCTGCCCGCCCTGGCTGAATCTGCCCAGTCGCTGTTTGCGTTAGTTTTCAGAGCGCTGCTTTAACTTTCAGTACCGCTGCTTCTCGGGCTTTTTCCAATTTTTTGTCTAACTTCGGCTCACAAGAGATGAGCGAATGAAACTAATTTCTGTTTGCTCCGATGTATTCAAGATTTTATTCCTCGCATCTGTCCTACTAAACAGCTGAAACAGTAACCCAGACTCTCGAATTCCCAGTTGCAGTTTGCCTATCTGTCAACTTGCAGGGAAAACAGAAAATTGGTTTTCAGTATTTTATGTAACTCGGGACTGTATTGAAGTACTTAAACTGCTGTAACAGTACACTCAAAAGAAGCATTTAAACAGGTGTCTATTTTTTGAGACTGCATAACCTACGGCACACAAGTTACCGAAACTATATTCACGCATTATTTTCGAATGGCGCCTTTAAGCTATTTCCAACAAGCTTTAGATATACTTTCGAATATTTTCGAAACATTTCCTCGCTTACAGGCCCCGCAAAGACTCACAGGCCCACGAAAGGAAAACATTTTGTCACTAAATGTTCGTTGTTGATACGGTAAAATCTTAGCATCAGACTGTTTGAAACAATGGGCTCCGATTCTTTAAGGAATCGTGGTTGGGCGTTTACCGACGTTCTTATAAATTATTTAGCAAATATCCTCGAGCGGTTGCCGTATGCGCCCCGCTGATGGATCACAGATGTATGTTTAAGGGTGAAAATTCATAAGTGGCAAGTAATTTTCGTGGATAATTATTACACCTGAAGTTTATCACCTTTGGTAATATGCCGAGACTTTTGTTACTGCTAGAAACCAGAGTGGATGTGGTCTGAATGCAGTACAACGTGCCCTCTGTAAGTAGACCATTATGTTTATTGTCAGTGGTTATGCTACGCAGTCCATAGACCCGGCGTTACGACAAAAGCACGCCTTTCGGGTTGCCGGTGTTGTGCTGTACACAGGTACAAGTCAGGGTGAGCCGTTACACCTCTTCGTCACAGGAACAGCCAGGTTAAGCGCGCATGTCTGGAGAAAAGTGCAAGGCTAGGCTGAACTTGTGAACATGCAGAACGAAAACTCATCGAACAAAGGGCTCAAATACGCCGTGTCGAAGTGATGCAGTTGGCCTGCAGTGTACCTGATTATCCCTAAGTTATTTGTTCTCAGAAGGTATTGTTAGTGGAATCCAGTCTTCAGGTCACAGAAGATTTGAATGAACGAAGAACATAACTGGCAACTTGTTGGAGAGTATTAGGGAGAAGTAGGGACACAGGCTCTGGGAAAGAATACAGTAGTTACAGAGGCAGTAATAAGTTTAACACGTATGGGGAGAATATATTTCAGGAGTACCAAATTAAATATCTCATCGAATGAATATTGTGACAAGTGTTAAGAATACGCCGCTTTCGCCCAAATGACGAGCATTTTTCTCTTGTGTGGACAAATAAGTCAGTTGCCTTAGCGCAATTAAATGAGCCTCATGTAAACAAACTGTTAATTCGTGCCAGTGTTTTTTACGATTAGATCATAACGAGTAGGTAATAACTGTCATCATAACGACAATTAATCATCAATAGCACGCAATATAAGTACCGTAATTATTGGCAAGATCACTGCTGAGTGGGGTACTTGGATTCATGTTTTCCTAGCTGTCCGAATGCTTTTAGCGTAAAATGGTAAGCGTCATATTAATTAAGGTAATTTATGAGCTAAACACCGTCTCTCCATCCCCACCATTACCATGCTGACATTGGCCACAACTCCACCACTGCCCCATCCCTCCTAACACATCTCCTTAGTGTGCTCAGCATCATGAGACTGTTGTTGTTGTTGTGGTCTTCAGACTAATGACTGGATTGATGCAGCTCTCCGTGCTACTCTATCCTGTGAAAGCTTCTTGATCTCCAAGTAACTACTGAAACCTCCATCCTTCTGAATCTGATTAGTGCATTCTCCCTCTACAATTTTTACCCTCCACGCTTACCTCCAATACTAAATTGATGATTCACTGATGCCTCAGAACGTGTTCTGTCAACCATCCCTTCTACTAGTCATGTTGTGCCCCAAATTCCTCTTCTCCTCAGTTCTATTCAGTACTTCCTCATTACTTACGTCATCCACCAATCTAATCTGCAACATTATTCTGTAGCACCACATTTCAAAAGCTTCTATTCTATGCATGTCTAAACTGTTTATCGTCCATGTTTTACTTCCCTACATGGCTACACTCGATACAAATACCTTCGGAAAAGACTTCCTGACACTTGAATCTATGTTAACAAATTTCTTTTTTTTTTAGACACGCTTCCCTTGCCTTAGCCATTTTATATCCTCTTTACTCCGATCATCATAAATTATATTGCTTCCCAAATAGCAAAACTCATCTACCGCTTTAAGTGTCTTATTTTCTGATCTAATTCACCCAGCAACAGCTGATTTAATTCGATTAAATTCCATTATTCTTGTTTTGCTTTTGTTGATGTTCATCTTATATCCTCCTTTCAAGGCACTGTCCATTCCCTTCAACTGCTCTTCCAGGTCATTTGCTGTCTTTGACAGAATTACAACGTCATTGTCAAACCTCATGTTTTTATTTCTTCTCCGTGGATTTTAATTCATACTCCAAACTTTCTTTTGTTTCCTTTACTGCTTGCTCATCATACAGATTGAATAAAATCAAGGATAGGCTACAACCCTGTCCCACTCCCTTCACAACTATTGGTTTCCTCTCGTGCCATTCAACTCTTATGACTACCATCTGGTTCCTGTACAAATTATAAATAACCTTTCCCTCCCTGTATTTTACCCATGCCACCTCCCGAATTTGATAGAGAATTTCCACTCAACGTTGTCAACCGCTTTCTCTGAGTCTACACATGGAAGTATTATATTCCTCTTAAAGTCTGAGGGTAATGCTCCCATATCTTGGTCACCAGATGGAAGTGTTTTGTCATGGCGGGCTCTCCCAAGGATTTCATTAGTTCTAACAGAATTTTGTCTACTCTCGGGGCCTTGTTTCGTCTTAGGCCTTTCAGTGCTCAGTCAGATTCTTCGCCTAGTTTCATCTCTCCCACCTCATCTTCATCTACAACCTCTTCCAGTTCCATAACAGTGCCCTCAAGTACAGCGCCCTTGTATGCACGCTCTATAACTCCTTCCACCTTTCTGCTTTCCCTTCTTTGCTTAGGACTCGTTTTCCCTCTGAGCTCTTGAAATTCATATTAGGTGGTTGTCTTTAATTTTCCTGTAGGAAGCATCTATCTTATCCCAGTGTACTGTTGTTTTCTTGTTCATCAGAATGTGTGTGCTTCGCCGTGTTAACCTCCCCTGGTCCATTCTGAGGATGTATCCGAAGAACATACGCCTCCTTTTCCTGATGATGTCAGAAATTTTTTCTATCTTGGTATACCGTTCCTGGTTGGCGTGGTTTCTAAATTGACCGCCTTCTTCGAGATCCTAATGTTCACCTGAGAATCTTTCCTTTTATCTGTTCAAGCCTGTTGATCACTCCGGTTCTTGCTAAGGTGAGAGTTTCTGTTGCATAGAGAGCTTCAGGGCGGATCACTGTCTGGTAATGTTTCAGTTTTGCATTTATCGAAATATTCTTCTTATTGTAGGTGTTGGTAGTTAGTTTATACGCTAAGTTCATTTTGTTTATTCGTGCTCCCATCGCTTCTTTTTCGGTCAGCCCAATGCCTATCCATTCTTCAAGGTATCTGAAACCCCCCACCGTTTGAATTTTCCCTCCTTCTATTGTCATCCATCTAGGAGCTGCCGTCATATTTGTCATATATTGTGTCTTCCCGGTAGAGATCTGTAGGCTTACTTTAGCTGCCTGTCTCTGCAGTTCTGTGGTTTGGTTAACTGCCGGTTCTAGTAATTCGGACAAGATCACAATGTCGTCTGTGAGTGCTAGACAGTCTGCTTGGACTCCTTTATTCTTACATCCCAGTCCTATTCCACCCAGACGTTTCATTTGTTGTCGCCACTCTCTGATCACCTTATCGAGGACACAATTAAAGAGCAAACGGGAGTGTCCATCTCCCTGTCCCACCACAGCTTTAATCTTAAAGGCCTCCGATAGCTTTCCTCTGAACTTGACCTTGGATGTTGTGTCGCTTTTGGTCTGTTTAACAAGTTCATTGGATTTTCTACCCAAACTCATCAGCCCTAAAATTTGGAACAGAGTGTGTCTGTCTCCATATTCATAGGCTTTCTTGAATTCTATGAACGTAAGCACTAAGTTTTTGCTCCTCTATTTTTGATACGCGATTATCAGTTTCAGACTCAGGGTCTGTTCTGCACGTGATCTCTCCTTTCTGAAGCCTCCTTGGTACTCATCAGTTTGTGGATTTAGTTTTCCGTCCACTCTATTTGGCAGTGCTTTTCAGAATACCTTGTAGGTAAAAAGTATTAAATTCCCCCGTAGTCCCCAGATTCCGTCTTATCGGCTTTCTTGTGTATAGAATGTATCAGTACCGATGTCCAACGTTCTGGAAGTTGCTCTTCTTCCCAGATTTTTTTAATAATTAGTGTTAGTTCTATGATCACATTCTCGTTCTCATACTTTAAGAGTTCTACAGTGATCCCGTCTTCCCCAGGTACTTTGTTATTTTTCAAGGTTCTAATAATGTTCTTAAGCTCTACTGTAGTTGGTGGTTCCGAGTCGGGGTTTAGTTATCTCTCATTGTAATTGAATGTCTCGGATGGCGCTTCACAATTCAGGAGGTCTTCAAAGTATTCCGCCAAGATGTGACTGTTTTCCACGTCTCCATACAATGTCTTTCCTTCTGTATTCTTAAAGGTGAGGTTTGGAGGATCATATGTACTTACGTTGGTTTGGAATATTCTGTAGAAGTCTCGCGCGTTGTTCCTCCGGAAGTCTTTTTCTATTTGAGTTAAACGTTCTTGCAAATATTTCCTCTTCAGAGTTCTGATAGTTTTATCAGTGTTTTCCTTACATCTTGGAAGTTCTTTAGACTCTCTGGTGTTTTTGAGACCACCAATCAACCCACGTTTTCAGACGCTTTTCGATTGCTTTATCTCCTTCTACCGACCACCATGCGCGTTTCTTCCTCTTCTCCAGGCGAACTGTTTCCTTTTCGCTGTCAATCAGTGCTTTTTTCAACTGTTCCCTACCTGGATATTGCTAGTTCTAAGTTTCTCTGTACCACACTTCACAATACGGGAAGTCTCTTTAGACTGATAGGCTCTTGATGCAATTTTGATTTTTATTTAGGATAAATTTGCACCCTTGAGGACTTCGACATTTTGAATTTCCTTCTCTGCTTGTCTTGTTACCGCTACATGGGCAAGCTGAAACTCTCCTAGGAAAGGGCTGGGAGATACCCATGTTTTCTGTTTTCTTGGAAGGCGTTTAAACGCCGTTGATTTCACGATCAGGTCAAAGGTCTGTAACCCCTTAAGCACCATAACAACACACAATAGTTCTAAGGACAAGGCGGGACACAACTATATTTTCATGAAACACAATGTGATTTTACGAGAAAGCATCGTCTTTTGATACTCATCATTAATGTGTAGATACTTGTATTTGAAAAGCATGGTTAGCACTGCTATAAACATACATCACTAAATAATGAGCTGTTCACCCGTCTTGCTTACATATATCTGCTGATCATTTATCAAGTAGTAAGAAACCAAGGTGTAATGCCTGAGGCCCATTGTCATGGCATGTGTGACTTAACTTGCCATAGCACACTCAGGACCAAACTCACACTGTAGACAACATTGATTAATCATTAATAGATATAACTTAGCACACAGTTGCATCTGCTTTAATCAAACACACACAATATGAGCAGGCATACAGTTGATCCAAGTGACGCTCCGACAAGCTCTTCTTCTAAATGTTCGTGAATGGTGAGCACAAAGCCAGACACCACACATCATGCCAGAACCTAACTTTGCTGCTGTCTGCAGCCCCAGCACCCCACTTGTAACACATGCAATGAGCATGTGCACCAAGTAAGGGCCAATATCCCAACCCCATAGTACCTAGTGACCAAGAGATCACACCACACTGCCTCGACACTGCACAGTCAAATAGCTGGATGTGCAATAAACAACTGACTTGCGCTGACCGAAGGAAAATCGAAAGCAAAGATGAGGCCAGGAGGACAGAAGTACTGGTGCCAGCCGAGCGACATATCAGCAGCACTAATCATTAATTCAAATAAGTTTTTCTTGTAGTGACACATTACAAGAGCCCTCTGTTTGGTATTAACATCAATATACTCCTTCAGCTAGAAGATACCATAGGCAACTCTAAGCAGTGCATTTCTAAGGGTATACACAGCTGGAAGTTTCTCTAGTGCATTATGTATCTCAGTTTTCCCCACAGAATTGTCATCGGTTTTGTGATGGACCCATTGCGTGGGACTAGGTACCTTAAACACAGAGGCAAATTAATGTGCATACCATTCAGAGTAGAATGATACAGCAGGTTTATCTCCATGATGTATCTTTCACCAGAATCAGTTTCCTCACCTGTGATATCTTCTAATCTGACGATATGGTCTTCAGATAGCCATCAGACCCTCCAGTAGGCAGATATTGTTGCATAGCATATCCATACAAGTTTTTAATATCAAGGCACATGTTATGTCATCAGATGCTCTCAACTGCCACCAGTTCATAGGCTACTGATCTTGCCATGCCTATGGACAAATTATCAAAGTCTCCTGCAATCCTGCATTCAAAAAAGCAGCTTCTCGACGTGGGTCAATACATCTATCTTGATGCATGTCGTTTTTAACACCATGTGCCACTAAATCCCCACTGTGGTGAAATAAAATGCAGGATGCAAAGTGTATGTGGTCCTGCCTGCATCTCGGAATTTCTCTAAAATATCCGCTGGTATTCAAACATCTGTGTCCCCATAGAGCTTTTCACACTCTCCTAAATTAGAAATATTGAATTCCTGCCAAACATTTACCTCATGTCCATGCTCTGCTTCCATTATGACATTTCTTGTTAGGTTACTGGTGAATATGGTTGTGTCAGGCAACATGGGTTCATTGAGACTCTCCTTAAAATACAGACGTTTGTAGGGAAACATCTCCATCTTTGTCACAAGATGAAACATTGCATCGTAAGAAAACGTAGCTTTAGTAAGGTGCATGTCATCCTGATGCACCATCTCAGCAAGTTTCCAAATCAGAGCATGCATAAATCAAAATGACTCCAGGAACCATAATATGATGCTTGGGGTCATCCACTTAAAGAATGGGATGTATCCATCAGTGCTTTCAGGAAGAACGTTAACATGATAGTTACACAAACTGAAATCATCCAAGTGCTCAATGATGAAATGGGCAGAATTCTGGAATCAGATGGGCACGTACCATGGCACTTGGTAGGTTAAGCTGTATGCATTGTGTGCTGCACCACAGAAATTCCCCATTCGATGACAGTGCTCTCCTTGTAGAGTTTGTGCTTTTCTGTCTGATGGCAACACACAAGTATCGCATTTGACAGCTTTCTTATGTAATGCATTATCCTTCTGTGAGTTGGTAGCAGCAGTTTTGATGCCATGAATGTCATCACCATACCCCACATGTTTTTTGAGCTGAGTGAAGTGAGCAACTGTCTCAAAGGATTATTGCAGACATATAATCTGATGCGATATTGACTTGACACATGAACACACAGCTTGATAGCCACTGCATACGATATGAGCTAGTCTGTGAGGGTTGTATGGAAGGTAGTATTGTCTCCCTAACAGTGTGCCACAAGAGCCAATAGGCATTCGAAATCAGCATATAGTACAAAGGGCCAATATTCCTAGTGGTGAAAACTCTCAAATTTAAATGATAATTAATTGTAACCCTCAGATGCCGACAGGTGTTGTTGATATACCTCGATGGGGAGAGCTGAAAATCTGTACCCCGACTGGGACTCGAACCCAGGATCTCCTGCTGTAAGATGCTCTATCCATCTGAGCCACCTAGGACACAGATGAATAGCACGACAGCTGGGACGTATCCCTTGAACTCTTACTGTGATACCCACATTCCCAAAAACAGCTATATCTACTGTTTTGAGTAAGTTTCCAGCAGTTTCCTTGTCACTCTATCTTTTTCAAGCATCAGTTAAAAATCATCAGTACTATATAACTGTTCATTATTGAATTCAATTTTAATAGCTTTTGGTTTAGTTTTGTCAGTAGGCAGCAAACTGTAATCAATGCTGTAGTCATTCATTTATATAGAATAAAAATGTCATACAGAATTTTATATTCCCCAACCATCATCATCAGGATACAGGCTAGAGCCTGCTACTGCAGGCACAAGTTCTAATCACATGTCTAATTTTCGTTTCTGATAAATTGTGTTTCTAATTTGGTTACACCCAATTTTTCTTCTTATGAATCAACAGAGCTATGCATCATTTTCTTTGTACCTAGTTGAATTTCTTTTATCTGCTTCATGTATAGATTCAAAATCTTGATGCTCTCTATAGGCAATCCTACGTTTTTTTACATGCTTGACCTAATATATTTATTCCCCTAATCTTTCCTCTAGCTATGTAAAAGTTCCACGAAATTTGTAGCTTGGTACAAGGATTTCTGGCACTGGTACATAATATAAATCCAAGTTTGCTAAGCCTTCCCAATGTGTTTCAGTCTTACAAAATATGTGTGGGAAATTACTCAAAAATTAATAAAGTATGAAAGTCCTTTAGGTTTGTTGGTAATGAAATAACTAAATTGATTTTTCAACATTTGTGTAGTTCTTACGTTTTTGTTATGATAATTTTTATTTCCAGCTAATTCTTCACCATGAATGACTAATAATCTATCGATTAAATCACTAACATAATTCATTCAAACTTATTCAACTTGTTTTGATGTATATTTTTTTTGAATCCCTGAACTTTTTTCTCATCATCAGAAGAATGTGCTGCTAGTATTGGAAAATAAACTTAAAAAATTTCTTTTATCAAATCTTTGTGTTTAATTCCTCTACTTCATTTTATTTTACTTGGGTTATTTGAAGAATATAAAGCTCATAATTACTATATTAACATCCCCCTGCGGGATCGGGGGTTTGAATAGGCCCGCGGTATTCCTGCCTGTCGTAAGAGGCGACTAAAAGGAGTCTCAAACGTTTCGGCCTTATGTGATGGTCCCCTGTCAGGTTTGACCTCCATATCTCAAAACTTTTCCGAAGAGCGAGCCGATTGGGGAAGGGCGCCTTACTTGGTGCATTGTGTCCGTGTTGTGTTGAGAACTTTCGCCATCTTCTTCGTCATTGCATTGCAGTCTAGCCCGCTCTCCATCGCTTGGGCATGAATGAACTCCTTCGTGCACTTTCTGCCAAGCACTGTGCAGGGCCATTTTCTGCGCTGACGACGCCCATGGACCACATGTCACCTAACATCCAGCACGGTAGCCAGTCCGTTGAGGTGGGGCCGCCATGTACCCTCTTGGTTGTAGGCCCCTGACAACACAGGGATCGCTCTACTGATGCCTGCGCCGTTCACTCCCCACGTATGCCAAGGAGTAGATGCCCATCTCCCTGGGGCATCAGGACTCCCGGCAATGGCCATCCTGCCAGGTGGCTATTGCTGTGGCTAGGTGGCGCCCGTAGGGAGGGCCCTTGGTCGGAGTAGGTGGCATCAGGGCGGATGACCCGCAATGAAGCGTGGTACATCATCTATCGCTGGTGGGCCTCCACCAGCAGTCTCTAAGCGATCGAGGTCTAACCTCAACGGGAAGAAATTGGATCAGAGATCGTTTCCATCCCACGCTACTCCATGGGAAGAACGTCTTGCTAAAGAAGGCAGTGGAGAATATTCACCCCGGTACCTCGTGTGCACGCGGGTTGATGGAGAATCGTTCATGTCGACCAAGCCCCAATTTTTTGTGGAGCATTTAGAGGGCAAGTTCGGGGAGGTGGAGGGCTTGTCCAAGATGCGCTCTGGTTCTGTGCTCATCAAAACGGCATCCTCTGCCCAGTCACGGAGGTTGCTCAATTGTGACAAGTTGGGGGATGTTTCCGTTAGCATCACGCCGCATAAGAGTCTGAACATGGTCCAGGGTATTATATTCCACCGGGATCTTCTTCTGCAGTCCGACGATGAATTACGCGCCAACCTCGAACGACGAGGTGTTCACTTCGTCCGGCGCGTCCCTCGGGGTCCGAGGGATAATCAGGTCGCCACCGGTGCCTTCATCTTGGCCTTTGAGGGTGATGTCTTACCCAAAAAGGCTAAGGTGATGGTTTACTGTTGTGATGTGAAACCATATATCCCTCCTCCGATGCGGTGTTTTAAATGCTGGAAGTTCGGGCACATGTCCTCTCGCTGTACTTCCAGCATCACGTGTCGGGATTGCGGACGTCCTTCACATCCTGATACTCCATGTGCTCCGCCTCCCATCTGTGTTAACTGTGGAGAGCACCATTCCCCCTGCTCACCGGACTGTCGGATCTTCCAGAAGGAAAGGAAGATAATGGAATATAAGACCCTGGACCGCCTAACCTACACCGAGGCCAGGCGGAAATATGAGCGGCTCAATCCCGTGCCCATGACGTCTACCTATGCCGCTGCTGCGACACGAGTTCGCTCTCAGCTGTGCCAGAATTCACCGGCCCCCTTGGTTGCGGGGGGCACTTCACTCCCTGTTGCTCCTGCTCCATCTCCTTCAGGAGCAACACCACCCCAACCACTGGGGACATCTGTTCCCCCTTCACAGCCGGAGAAGCGTGAGCCTTCTTCGGCTCCTCTCGCCCGGAAGGGGTCCCTTGGGGCCCTCCCATCCCAGGCTTTGCCCAGTGCCAAAGCGGACGCCCGCAAGTTTGTCAAACAACCACCGGTCGCTGGTCGTAGGGCGTCACGGTCGTCTTCAGTCCCTGCGACTGACCCAGTGAGGCCCTCCCAGCCAGACCCACCTAAGGCACAGCGCGCAAAGCAGTCGAAGAAAAAGGCTCCCAAGCATCCTGAAATTGCGGTGGCACCTGTCCCTCCGCAACCTTCTCCCTCTGCATCCGAAGATGAGGTGGAGATTCTGGCGTCCGCTGAGGACATGGATCTCGCCAGTCCCTCGGATGCAATGGATGGCTGTTGTCCAGGTGGTGACTCAGTAGCAGCAGGGGCCCCGGAGGCGTAATCTGCCTCCCCAGTCCCTTCACGCCTTTCCCATCCATGGCTAATACCATCCTCCAGTGGAACTGCAGCAGTTTCTTCCACCATCCAGCTGAGCTCCGCCAACTTATCAGCCGTCATCCTTTCCTTTGCATTGCTCTGCAGGAAACTTGGTTTCCAGCAATGCGAACCCCCGCCCTCCGTGGCTATCGGGGTTATTTTAAGAACCGGGCAGCTTATGAAAGGGTGTCTGGTGGCGTCTGCATATATGTCCTTAACTCTCTTCACAGCGAGTTTGTACCTCTACAAACAGCTTTAGAGGCTGTCGCTGTTCGGGTGTGGACGCCACAGGCTATCACCGTCTGCAGTATTTACCTTCCACCTGATGGTGCTGTCGCACAGCATGTCCTGGCTGCTCTGATAGCCGAACTGCCGCCACCCTTTTTGCTGCTTCAATGCCCACAACCATCTATGGGGTGGGACTGTCTCCGATGTTCGCGGTCGGGCCGTGGAGCATGTGTTGGCTCAGCTCGACCCTAGCCTCTTGAACACCGGTGCTCCCACGCATTTGAGTGTGGCCCATGGCTCGTTCTCGGCCATCGATCTCTCTATTTGCAGCCCTGGCCTTGTCCCATCCCTCCACTGGAGAGTGCACCCTGACCTGTGTGGTAGTGACCATTTTCCCATCTATTTGTCACTGCCCCAGTGTCATTCTTCTGGGCGCTTGCCCCGCTGGGCTCTCCACAGGGCTGACTGGCCAGCTTTTACTTCCGCTGCAACCATTGAGTCTCCCCCACAGGGTGACATTGACGAGGTGGTCCGTGTTTTAACCACGTCCATCATTTCAGCGGCCGAGGCATCCATCCCCCGTTCTTCTGGTCTCCCTCGGAGGAAGGCTGTCCCCTGGTGGTCGCCGGAGATTGCTGAGGCTATTCGCGAACGTAGGCGGGCTCTCCAGCGTCATAGGCGGCACCCGTCTCTGGAGACCCTCATCGCCTTTAAGAGGCTCCGTGCCTTCGCCCGTCGTCTTATTGCACGGCGTAAGCAGGAGTGCTGGGAGCGGTATGTTTCCTCCTTGGGCTCCCGTGTCTCCCCCTCGCTCGTGTGGTCCCGGATACGGCGGATTTATGGTCACCAGACCCCTATGGGTGTCCCTGGGCTCTCCTTGGACGGCGCTGTCTGCACGGACGCTGCTGCCATTGCTGAACGGCTTGCCGCGCACTTTGCTCAGAGCTCTGCGACTGCCTCCTATCCCCCCGCCTTTCGCTCTCTAAAGGAGCGAGCCGAGCGGACGCCGTTCTCATTCCACACGCGTCGTTCTGAAACATACAATGCTCCTTTCAGCGAGAGGGAATTCCTCGCTGCCCTCGCCGATTGCCCTGATACAGCACCAGGCCCCGACTGCATCCACGCGCAGATGCTGAAGCATCTCTCCAGGGACTGCCAGAGACACATTCTCGCGATATTTAATCGCATTTGGAGGGAAGGCGTGTTCCCGTCGCAATGGCGAGAGGGTGTTATTGTCCCCATCTTGAAGCCCGGTGCGGACCCACTGGCGGTGGACAGCTATCGTCCCATTACCCTCACCAACGTTTTGTGCAAATTGCTCGAACGTATGGTGGGGCGGCGTTTGTGTTGGGTTCTGGAGTCGCGCGGTCTCCTCGCTCCATCCCAGGGTGGCTTCCGTCGGGGCCGGTCTGCAGTGGACAATTTGGTGCGGCTGGAATCTGCTGTCCATACGGCTTTTGCCCGACGTCAGCATCTCGTTGCTGTATTTTTTGATCTGCGGAAGGCGTATGACACCACATGGAGGCATCACAGTCTCGCCACGTTGCATGAGTGGGGTCTTCGTGGTCGGCTCCCGGCTTTTCTTCAAACCTTTCTATTGCACCGCTCTTTCCGGGTGCAAGTCGGTGCTGCCTCTAGTTCTTCTTATACACAGGAAAATGGGGTCCCACAGGGCTCGGTGTTGAGTGTGTCCTTATTTCTAGTGGCCATTAATGGTCTGGCTGCAGCCGTGGGGTCGTCGGTGTCACCTTCTTTGTATGCCGACGACTTCTGCATCTCATTTAGCTCCACGACTATGGGAGTCGCCGAACGCAGGCTGCAGGTCGCCGTTCGGAAGGCAGCATCATGGGCTCTGACTCACGGTTTTCAGTTCTCTGCAGCCAAGACTCGAGTTATGCACTTCTGCCGGCGTCGGACGGTCCACCCTCATCCTGAACTTTACCTCGACGGCCACCTGCTTGAAGTGGTGGACACTTGCCGCTTCTTGGGACTCATGTTTGATGCCCGGCTCACATGGGTTCCTCATATTTCTCAGCTGAAGCAAAAATGCTGGCGGCACCTCAACGCCCTCCGCTGCCTTAGCCACACGTCTTGGGGTGCGGATCGCTGCACGCTGCTGCGATTGTACAGAGCCCTTGTGCAGTCTCGGCTTGATTATGGGAGCCTGGCCTATGGGTCTGCATCACCCTCAGTGTTGAAGTTATTAGACCCCATACACCACTGTGGGGTCCGGCTTGCAACTGGCGCTTTTCGTACGAGCCCCGTGGATAGTCTACTGGTGGAGGCCGGGGTTCCCCCGCTGCGGATTCGCCGCCATCGACTGCTCGCCGACTATGCTGTCCACGTGCATTGCTCGCCAGGCCATCCCAATTGTCGCCTGCTTTTCCCTGCCATGGTCCTCCATCTGCCCGAACGGCGACCTAGGTCTGGGCTTTCCGTCGCTGTCCGCGTTCAGTCCCTGCTGTCGGAATTGGGTTCATTCCCTCTTCCGCCTCCCTTCCGGGTCCGTGCACCTACGCCTCCCTGGTGTTTGTACCGGCCGTCCGTCCGTCTGGACTTGGCACAGGGACCCAAGGACTCGGTTCCACCTGTGGCCCTCCGTCGCCGTTTTCTTGCTCTCCTCGCCTCATTTTCGGACTGTGACACTGTCTACACTGATGGTTCCCTGGTTGATGGTCGCACTGCCTACGCTTTTGCTCATGCTGCCCATGTTGAGCAACGCTCCTTGCCGGCTGGCTGGAGTATTTTTACTGCAGAGCTGGTGGCCATATTGCGCGCTCTTGAGCATATGCGTTTCTGCTCAGGTAGGTCCGTCGTGATCTGCAGTGACTCCCTGAGCAGCCTTCAGGCCATCGACCGCTGCTATCCCTCCTCTCCTCTGGTGTCCTCCATTCAGGAGTCTGTTTCCGCCATTGCCCGTTCTGGTCGTTCGGTGGTCCTGGTTTGGACGCCCGGTCATGTTCGCATCCCAGGGAACGAACGTGTAGACAGGCTGGCCAAAGGGGCGATCGACGCCCCGGCTTTGGAGATCGGCCTTACGGCTCGCGACCAGCAGCTGGTGTTGCGCCGTAAGCTGATTGGGATGTGGGCTGCTGAGTGGCGTGGGATGACAGCCCCGAATAAACTGCGGGCTGTCAAGGGGACGACTGATGTGTGGCGTTCCTCCCTGCGGGCTTCTCGCAGGGACTCGGTAGTCCTGTGTCGGCTGCTCATCGGCCATACATACCTGACGCACGGCCATCTGTTGCGTCAGGAGGATCCCCCCTTGTGTCGGTGTGGGTCCCGGCTGACGGTCGGCCACATTTTGCTGGAGTGTCCTCGACTGCGCACACTCCGGCAATCTCTTAATCTACCGGGCACTTTGGCTTTGGTTTTGTCCGACGATGCCTCCATGGCTGACAATGTTTTACATTTTATCCATAGTAGTCCTTTTTATGGTTCGATTTAGGGAAGTCCTGCGCCTTTCCCTTTCTGTGTCTTTTGTCCTTGTGTCTGTTGCTGTTCTGGTGTGCCGTCAGATGGTTGACTCTTTCCCTTTTTTTTTTTTTCCCGTGGTCAGTCAACCAGTCTCCGGCCATCCTCCTTTCGTCTGTTTCTTTCTGTCTGGTGTTCCTCTGTCATGTTCTTGTCTGTAGTGTTTGTTGCTGCATTTGTGTTCATTTAGCGCCTGGGGGGACGTCTCCTCCCCTTTTGGTTTTTACCTGCTCCGTCGATTTTCGGCTCGCCTGATTTTGGAATGGGGGACTGATGACCTTCGCTGTTTAGTCCCCCTTCAACATCCCAACAACCACCACCACCTAGTATATTAACATATCGTGATAAATCAGTAGAATCACACTTTGTATTTACATCAACTACAGTAATATGTTTTTTTGTTAAAAGCTTCATCAATCCATCTGCTTCTTTATATTCTCTTTTGCCAATAATTAATTTATTGTGATCAAATTCTGCTAGATAATTACCAATACATTAAAAAACCTAGTTTTAATTCAAAAACTTTATTTTCATTATTGTTCATATACATTCTTTCATTTACAACTAAATTTTTAACATCTAATATTTTTGCTTTCTTCCTCCTTCTCATATTTATTGAATGCACCCTGTATTTTTTATTTGTTTAATGTATAATCTTAACTATTACAATGATACTGTTTAATTTGTGGTACATCTCTAAATGGCTCTAGACGGGGACTATTGTGTTGATTTGCATAAGGTTTCATTTGTTCTTCAACATATCTGTTTTCCTCAATTGCTTTCAGAGCCTCATCAACTAAATGTTCAAATCCTTGTTTTACTTGCTTGATTGCTTCAATAACAGTCTGATTTTCTTTTTTATATTTTTCACACTCTGTCTCATTTGTTTCTTCCATTTTGAACTCCTTTTCTGAATTACACCTTTATCTTTCTATATTGACAACTTGCAGGAAAGTGGAAGAAAATATACAAAATGGAAGAACTGATTTAGCCTACAGAACAGCAAATCAATTTTCTAACAAACGTAAAACAACACTCTCAGGAACAAAAGAAAATAAAGAAGGGAAAATGCTGTTTGGTGAAGAAGTGGTGAAGAGATAGAAAGAGTACATAGAGGAGTTGTATGCCTGAACACCTCTTTCAGAGGAAGTAATGGGAAGAGAAGAGCAAGTAGACGAGGATGACAAGGGAGATGAAATTCTGCAAGAAGAATTTGACAAAACTCTTAAAAACGATGGGACAAGAAAGCAACGGGTATTGATGACATCCCTGCAGAACTAATAATGAATGCTACTGACAGCATGAAAATGACCCTGCTTAAACTTATTAAGTCCATCTATAACACAGGAGAGATACTGACAGACTTCCAGAAATGTATCATTGCTCCTATACCAAAGAAGGCAGCAGCTCCAAAATGTGAACAGTACCAAATTCTAAGTCTAATATCACATACATCAGAAGTTTTCGTAAAAATAGTTCTGAAGAGAATTGAAGAGAATGTGGAGGATATGCTGAGCGAAGATCAGTTTGCTTTCAGAAAGGGATTGGGAACAACACAGGCGATTCTGGCACTGAGACTCATTATTGAAATGACAGAAAAATAAACCAACTTATATTGCTTTTGTAGACATGGAAAAGGCATTTGATAATGTTATCTGGCAAGTGCTGTTCAGAGTGCTAAAGAAATGTGGAATAAAGTACAAAGACATTCGTGTAATACTCAGGTTCTATAAGAATGAAGTGGCACTGATTAGGAACTGTCACCAAGAACAAGAAGCAAATATTAGAAAAGGGGTAAGACAAGGATGTGCTCTCTCTCAGCTTATATTCAATGCTTGCATCCAGGAAGCTATAGACTAAGTTCGAGAAATTAGTGAGGTTTGAATCGAAATTAATGGGCAGAAGATAGACATGCTATGTTAAGCAGATGATATTGCTATAGTCACAGAGACAAAAGAAGATCTGGAAAAATTTCTATGCACTCAGTATGGAATGAGAATAAACAAGAAAAAGACTAAAGTGATGGTATGCAGTACAGGAGCAGAATATAAACCCCTGAGAATGAGAACTGGAAGAGAGCAGCTGAAAGTGGTAAAGGAATTTACTTATCTGGGAAGCTGAATCACAATGAAATTGCGAGCAGAAGGATAAATAAAGGATTAAATATGATATAGAAAACATGAAGGTAATCTTTTAATATTTTTGGTAGGTTATACTGACAAACAGCTGTGTTTTTTATAGTCATAAGGAATAGAGAATTGACTGATGTATTCCTAAATATCTACAAAATTTTCATTATAACTAAAGTATACAAATTCACACACGCACACACACTTTATATATGTATAATCTTCATAATCCCTCAATACCATTATTATGTTTTCTACTTTTCAAATGTTCTCTAATAAAGATGGTTTAAGGAATATTTACAAACATTACATTGAACTTGTTTGTCTTTTGGTTTATTATTTCTGTCAAAAAACATTTTCATTAAATTTAAATTCATCCCATATACTACTTATATTCACTTTTATAGCATCACCTTTCTATGTACTAATTTATTAGGAAAAATTTTAATGACAAAAATAAATAAAATATTGTTATTTTTTTAATATTTGACTCTTACTTAAAAGAATTATTTAACCTTATTCAATTTTTTCTTTATGAATGGTAGGTCTACTGCAGAAGCTCAACAGTGCATGCAGTTCTATTTAATTTAACGGAAGTATGGGCTAGAAGTACCCCTGGATGTCATTACTTCAAGACTGAAATCGGAAAAAAATTGGTATGGAGATTAATAATGAATTTAAAATTATTTTGTGGAACAAATATTACAAGTAAATAGTGATTGGATTTTTATTATCTTGAAAATAGGAGTATTAAACCAAGAAGTAAAGGAATGAAGAAATGGGATGATATAGAGAATTTCATGACAATGAGCTTCTAGGTTAAAATATTTAAGTTTTTTGTTTATATTTCTAAATATTTACCCTGGGTAAATACGGGCTTGAAATTTTAAGGGAATAAGTATGAGAGAGAAATGACAAATATTTATTACATGTTTACTGCTATTCTTTTATTTTCTATGCACACATTCAAAGAAAAAAATCTAGTTTTAAAAATTTAAATTCATCTCTTCATTTGCAGCTATTTTTTTCTTAGAATATTTGGAAAATGATAGGGAAACAATTACTCACAAAAAAGTTTCAAGAAAAGTTGTTAAAAAATGGAGGAATAGCGAAAAGTTTCTGAAAAAATGATTAAATACTGGAGAAGCCTGATGTAATTGTGAAGGAAGTGGGTGAAAAGAGGGTATTTTTTTGGTGAATTTCAATGACCACTTTTTGTTGTTATTTTCTTTTAATATCAATAAAATACTGTTATTTTGATGCCTTTTCTTGATAAAAATGTGTGCTTGTACTCCCAAATACAATCTACTAATATAACAAACAAATTACTGACAACATTGGGTGTAAGTTCTGTTCTGAGATGAAGAGATAGACTCTGAAGAATCAGCTGTAGTTGGCCACATCAAATCAGTTACAAGACTGACAACCCCTTCAAAAATTAGACGAGCATTTTGGTCCATCTTGTGGGCGGTAAATCTGCTAGTTTATTCTCCACATTCGTATACTGCGATGGTTTCAGTTGAAAGTACATATTAATCCCAGAGTGTAGTAACTTTCGGATGTTTTCCTGCACTGAAACTTGTTAGATATTGTATCCAGATTGAGCAAACTGCTGATTGCTCCTCCTCTGTTCATTTGAAATGATATGAGTAAAATTTTAACTGGTTGTCATATATGTCAGCAACTAAAATAGGTTTACTGTGAAATTGTGGACTGTCTTTGGCATCTGAAGTACTGTTAATAACAATAATAAGAATGTCTATGGGTCTGTGCATTGTGTACTGATGCCCTTTCTCGTCAAGTCAGTGTCTCTCAGAAAGTCGCCGAGCACTCCTTTCCACTGCTGCTCTTCTAGACCTCGCAGTTTACTCTGTGTGGAAAATGTAAGAGATGTAGTGGAATTATTATGGTAGCAGAAAAAGTCTCTGTTGGTGACTGGAAACGTCACATCGTCTGGTTTCCCCAATAACCTAAAGAGTTGCTGCTCTCATATCAGAGAAAGAAAAAGCACACCCACCGTTTCCATAGTTTCTTGCATCTAACAGCTCGCTTCATGGCAGATCTTGATCCCCACATAGTCTCCTACCCTTAATATCTGGTCTTATAGCCATTTGGACAACTTGAACAATTGCCCATGTCCCTGGGAATGTGGAGGCAAACCACATTGTCTCGTTATGACAGGCTGTCCCGGTAGCATATGTTATGACAGATTTTAGAACAAAAATGTAATATCAAGATGATAAAGAAAGCAGAGATAGGATAGATGTAGTCGAAGAGTTTGAGTCCCATTGTCATTTACGGTTCATGAGTGGGAGCATCAGAAGTAATTCTAGCCCACGAGCCATGGCCTGCAGCCACACGACATGGTAAGCTCCCCACTGTGCATGGCATTCCTAAAAACATAGCCCTCATTCCGCATTTTGCGTTGTACACTGGCTCAGTTAATTCCCATTCTTCCTTTAGCTTTTCCTTATGTCGAAGCGACTGTAGTCCTCTTCACCCTTCTACACTGACGGGAAAAAATCACAACACAAAGAAGGAGTTGTGCGACATAAACGAAAGTTGGTAGGCTTCCTTCTACATCTTAAAGATAAAATCTATTCAGATCTTGCACCAGTCGCATTAGAGTGGCGCTAGCAGCGCAACTATGAGGACTCAAATCAGGTTAACTTTGAATACGCGCTGTAAAGGTTGTGAGCGTTAGTTTTCTTTGAGATTTAATGTGATGAGTTGGTGTCATTCGTAAATGTCTTTAAGGTGACTAAGATGTCAGTATCAACACCTCATTGAGTTTGAACGAGGTCATGTAATGCGCTACCAGAAGTTGGATGTTCCTTCTGAGATATAGGAGAAAGACTTGGCAGTAATGCAGCCACTGTACGTGACTGCTCGCAGCGGTGGTCACGAGAATGTATGGTTGTAAGAAGACTGGGGTATGGATATACATGTAGCATACATGTATATATGGATATACATGGTGCATCATACTGCATACGCAGCAGCAATCTGAGCAACAGTTGCCTCCACAGTGACACAATGAACTGCGCAAATCGGTTACCTCAAGGGCAGGTTTGAGCCAGACATCCTGTAATGTGCATTCTACTGACCCGGCAAACCACCGCCATTTGCAACTTAACTGGTGTCAAGTGAAAGCTCGTTGGAGAGCAAGGTGGAGGTGTTTTGTATTTTTGATGGTCGCGTTTTGGTTTGGAGGTCAGTTGACGGCCTGCAACCACCCCGTCTGATTGCTAGACACACTGGACCTATACCTGGAGTTGTCGCCTGGGGTGTGACTTCGTATGAAAGCTGGAGCACTCTTGTGGTTATTTGTTCATCAGTCTGGTGATTCGACCTGCTGTGCTGCCATTTCTGATCAGCATTCCAGGGTAACGCCCGTCCTCATACCACTGTTGTAACACAACATACTCTACAGGGTATCGACATGTTGTCTTCAGTCGAGCACATATGAGTCATCGCCAAGAAACAACTACAATGTCACCTACAGATAGTGTTCATCTTCCCCGTATTGACCAATGAAGTGCAACAGGCATGGAACTCAATCTGACAAACTGACATCTGGCACCTGTGCAACACAATGCACGCACATTTACACGCTTACATTCAATATTCTGGCAGTTAGACTGGTTATTAATATACCAGAATTTCACATTTGCAATGGCTTCTATTGAGCTTACAATTACCCGTGATCTAACAAAGTTAATTACTTAAATATGTTACTTAGACAAATGTACTCTCGAAATTTCATTATTGTACATTAATTATTTCCTCTTTTCGTTTTGCGATTTGTTTTGGCATCAGTGTTTACATTTTGGCCATTATTTGTTTGTGAGTTTGAGGTCTGGCGACTGAGGTCCTGTGTCAGAAACGTCAGATCAATTAGAAATAAGTAATTCTTCTTGCAAAATATAATAAGTGTTTCGGATTATTACCTTAGGAAAATTCTTCGGCTGGTTCAGAATGTTGGCTTACATCTCCTTGCTTACTATTCTGCCGTCGAAAGTAATTTTTTCAACGTCAGACGGCGAAATATAGTCACATACCAAAGTATATCCTCCATAAACTTTTTCAGCAAGTTGCAAATATTAAGATTGTAGTCCGTCGTTTGCCTTTCAACACACCACACTTCTTCCATCAGATCAGTTTGCTCTTGTTGGGATTTCGTAACTAAACATTACTATCTGCAGTTCCAGATAACACAGTGGCATAAAAAGTGCCTGACGTGGTGGCACTAGAACAGAAAAGTTGGGACAGAATAAGAAACAACCAACATGACGTGCTGATGGACTTAGTGTTGGTGCAGAAAGTGCTCTGTATTATGTGAGCGCCATCTGGAAGCCGCTGTGCGGAACTGAGAGGCAACAGAGAATGGTTGTGCCCTTGTAGAGCTGGCGTCTGGTGCTGTTATGTTGAGCACGTTTTGAGCCTGGTACACACCAGCTCACCAACACGAAACAGAACCTAGTGTGATCGCCCTGACACCCCCATCCCATTTGCAAGGTACAGTATCTTGTCTTGTTTTACTTTTTTCACTCATGGTTTCTTACTTGTCACTTTTCGTTGTACACACGCACCCATGTAACTGCAGAAAGTTTGTTTCACTATCTACTTACCATACTCTTGAAGCAGCTGGATTTGTTATTTAGGTGCGTGTAATCGAGTATTACACTCGAGCTTTCTTACGATTCATCGCCTTTCCTTTTCATGTAAGTCCTCATTCTCAGAGTCAGGTTTGTCTTGTAATATCTGTACCACAATCGTACTCCAAGGTATATTGAGTGCGTTAACTTTGCTTCTGTGTCCGTGCCCTTCACAAAATGGCAGACGACAAGTAGTGGCTGTCTGGACGTGCCGTTAGTTCCCATTGTTACCTTGTACGCCACGTGGCAGGATGAATCGGATAGGGTGAGACACGCTGTCACACTAAACACGGCGTGTGTTTGTACGACAGAACTTAAGTGACGCTCTTATGTGAACAAATGTTAAGGATTCAGTTCTACGCAGCCCTTCTTAATTTATTATTTTGAATATGATCGGTTTGTTAACACTTTAGAATGATTCAAACGCTTAATTATTTGACAGCTATCTCTGCACTAATTCTCAACATATTTTGCTTGTTCAGTTCGTATCAATTGGCAGTTAATATCATTGGAAACTGTGCCTGACCGAATACTAAAGCTAGTTTTGGACCTCTGTGTTATTTGACCTAATTCACGTTTATGATTACGAAAGTTATATTAGCGAGAAAGACTTGGAAGCATCTTTTGAGACTTTGTAACATATTTTATCATATCATGAGAAAAAATAGATGGAAAAGGTTAATTTCTTAATGAATCTTAATTGACGATGTTACAAATGAACTTTTGAATAAATTCTGCTGGTTATCAGTTAGTACTTGAATCGTTGTTGGAACGGTCTGGCTAATTCATTCTTTTAATCCTGCTTAAAGAATAAGAACCCACGGTTCCGATTTTCGTAATATAAGATATTTAATGAAAAGTCACAGAATCTGTGTTACATTTTTTGACATTGTGCGAGGTGCCGGGGCTAGCAGTGTATTTAACACTAAATTCTTTTCGAATCTTCATATGGAAATGATGCTCTAAGCCCCCTCATTTCTAACTCCTACTTTTGCTGTTGCACATGGATTAAGGAGAAACGCGAACTGACTATAATCGACCCTGCAAGTGGAGTAGAAAAGAGTTTGGCACCTGCAATAATTTAATTTGATAGACATTAATTAAATAAAGGAAAGTTTCAGTAACGTAGTGAGAAATGAAAGGGTTGCTCTATCCATTAACAGAATGAAAGTTCTGTCCAAAATAACAATTTGATTTATTATTACTAAACTCAAAATCATAAACAAAATACACGAAACATTTACAATACATCAAACTGGATCAAATTGAATACTCAAATAAATGCTGTGAAGGTGAAGTTGTCTGTAGGGGGCTTTGAATTTCGCCGCGCTACACTCGTTCCCTGGGACATAAATTATACCGTCGCAGCGGCATGAGGGCTCGACGGCAGAGAAAATACTAAAATTGTAACTCTTTTTTCTTCTATCCGATTTATTTTGTCTCCCGAGTGCGGAAGCTTAATGCAGACGTGATCTGATTAAGACGAAAAAACTTAGTAACGTGTAAACATTGTGGAAGCTGTTACGAAATTCGGAGGATGGAGAGAAGCAACTAAAATAAATTGCATTTAATATCAAGACGGTTTTGTATACATTAGAAATTCCTGGACAATGAAACTTATTGCTAGATTTCGGAGCAGACGTTTCACGCAGAAATGAAGTAGGAGATTTTTGAAGACCTGGACGCCGCACGAAAGAAGACATGTTAACATGGTAAAGGATGAACTCTTATCTACGCCATTTCCCCCTGTTACTCACATTTGTTATTCTCTGTTTTTTATAAAAAATAATTTTTGTAGTGGAAATTAGTTTGACTTTTGCTCAGAAACGCCACAAGGACCACCCCAACAATAGCTTTTCCGAATCACGAAGTCCGATAACTTTTCTGTAATACGAAGTCCGATTTGAATTTCATTCTTTCCTTTTTTCACGGTCATTTACGATTTTAAACCCCTTTTTATTCACCATTCCTTCTCACCATTTTCAACCTTTTCTTTTCTTTTATTTTCTTCTCTTTTTCATTTTCTTTTGTGTTAACCACTACAACTGGCTCCCGCGACAGGACGCAATTTTCAGATGTGTCGTTTTTGAGCAAATTTGAAACTTTAATTTATTTTTTTCCCAACAGAGAATAACCAAAAATCCTGAAATTTAAAGGGTAACTAAGAGACCAACTTTATTGTACATAATCAAATGATTATACAACAATATTGTAAAGAATTCTTGTAAATAATTCAATCTGTTTTTCTTTTCATGGCATATATTGTTGCAAAACTGTTATTTTGAGACCTTTTGGTGATTATCCGATGGCGATGTATTAAGAAAATCCATATTTTGACGAATACGATTTACGCAGAAGTGATTGACCAGCCGCTGCAGGACAGAAAATTTAATGGTGAGTCACACAATTATGTTTCATTCAAACATTCAATAGCCAACTGCAGAATCTATTTTTCCCTTTCCACACATCCTGTAGTTTTCTTCTAGATTTTTCCAAAATTATCTATCTCTATTGTAGTTTGTGGTAATTATAGTACTATTGTAGCATATGAAGATCGTGAATTTGACCGCCAAACAGTCATTTGTTACGAAAAATTTCGGCCGCCCTGCTGCATCTTTCTCAACCATTGTTTGCAATAGAGCAATCATTTACACTTGACGAGAAAAAATTTCAACCTAAATTTGAGTCACATCTTTATTAATCAGATTTATATTATTCCCTTTTTGACTTACGATTATACATCCTATTACAATGGAACGCGGTAAGGTAGAGATAGTTTCGGCAGATAGGTTAAGTGAAATAGATTCATCTTTCAACCAACAAGAAAGTCCCCGTTTCCCTCCATGGACGAGTTCAGAGATCAATGCAACGATTTTGCGTCAAACTCGCAACATTTGTGATAATACACAGATGGCGACTTTAAATGACGAAATGTGGAATGGACACGAGGCTAGACCGTCAGCGCCATTGTTAACATCAATGTCAGAACAGAATATGAGACAAATTCAGGAATTTGACACAAATCGAACACAAGAAACTGACAAACTGGACCGACTATTATAGTTATTTGCAGACATGAAACGAGACGTTAGTCAGAAAACTGAAGCAAAACTGGACGCACTTGGTCAGGACTTTAAACAAAGGCTAGATAAAAGCGACGAAAATTTTGACGTATTAAACCGTACTATGACCGAAAATTTTGAAGGAACGACAAAACAGATGACAGAATTTAATAACACCACTCAACAGCTCACCCAGCGATTTGAGACATTGTCCGACCGAGTCACTAAACAGGAAGAAACTCTGGTTACATTCACACATTAAACAGAAAACAATATCATCCGATGTGAGAATCAGTTATTCAAATAGTTAATGTGCAGCAGGAAGTGAACACCCGTGTAGAAGAGTTAGCTCAGGCCCACACTTCTGCTAGCTCCACCCAAGAAAAGCTGACTGAAGAAGTGGGAAATATTACCCAACAGCTCATAATGGTAGTTCTCGAACAAACCCACCTCAAAGAAAAGATAGAATAATTAGAAGACCGAGCGGACCTCGCGTCACTAAACAACGACACCAACATGGCCGAGAGAATTGTACATGAATGCAAATTGTGTGACGACTTTCTGGACAAAAAGCTTGAAACAATTACACAGGACATACTTTCAAAAACAAACACACATGTTAAAGACGAGACAAAACACATAGAAGACGAAGTGACAAAATTACGAGACAATTTTGTGCCGTGTTTGGCGATTGGTGCAAACGCATCGTCAGGGAACGACAAAACAGCTAAAACCATGGCTAAAGACACAGACAGAACACATATTGTGGAATCACCTATTTCAAATCAAAATTACAATGAGCCGCTTTCTTTTCCACCAAACGAGCAATATTATGGTACGACACCTAGAGTAGCAAGTGACACAAACCACGTCAATACAGTTGTGCCAACCGGCATGGCCGATGACACGTTTGTAAGGCACGGGTATTTCCAGACATTTTCCAGTGAGGACAAGCACAGTCCACCCTATTGTGTTTATTAGATCATTTTACGGTGTTTTTCCACGTAGTTGGTCAGAAGTCGATAAAATCAGATACGTCATCAATCTCATGAGAGGACGAGTAGCTAAGTGGGGTGCCGCTATGAAACGGCGGTGCCTTACGTTTGAACAGTTCGAACAAGCCTTCTTGGACGAATTCTGGTCCGAGAATGAGCAACAGAGTCGAAGGAGAGAAGTGTGCAACCCCGAGACCTATGACCCTAAAAAAGAGACATTAAGACAATACTTTGAGAGGTACCTAGACAAGAGACTGTACTGGTCCAGTCCAGCCAACTTGCCAGCAATTATTGACACTTTAAAGAGCCACTTACCCTTTCCATACCGAGACAGATTAATAGGAGTACCGGAGAATGACATTAAGACTTTTTTAAACTTCTTAGATCAAATTGGACGTAGTATACAGAGGCGTTTCATGCTATTCATATTTTACTCATATTAGTAACCAAAATCAGTACCCACCCCAAAGGAACCGTAGTGACGGTGGTTGGTGGAACCATCCGTCCGCGCCGCGACACAATACGATGCCTGCGCGCGAAACATATTCAAATGGAAACGTGTATGACGGTAGGAACAACCTCAGAAATTCGTGGAATAATAATAATAATAACAATAATTATCACCCATATCAAAATGGTAACTACAAGGAAAATGAAAATCACAGACAGTACAACAACAACAGCAATTGGAGACGTGAGAATAACCGGTACAACCCGGGCTACTTTGACAGGAACATTCCATATAACAGACATAATTACCACCGAAACAACAACAATCCCAACAATCACCGACAGAATATGTGGAACACACAAAATTCACGCATGACAAATCATAACCCTCCACGGAATCCGCCGCCATTCCCCAGTACAGTTATGCACTCCCCGCCACGAAGTAGGAATAACAATTGCGGCGCGCCATCAGCTGACGCGTGGGCGCTAACCGGCCGGAATGTAAACATAGTGGAGCTGGTCAATGAACTCGGCCAAACACAGCAGACGACGGAAAACAGTCGACGACCGAGCTAAGCGCTCGTGCTTCGGTCGTGAGGTGTTGTAAGAGCGCAACGGCTGAGACGATTTGTTCCCTCAGGTACGATGACAAAATGACAGCAGAACAGGAATTAACCGACGAGAAAAACATTAAATCAGACAGTTGTGTTAAAGAATTCGTACAAGCTACGGCATGGGTTAAGTTTAACGGTTATGATGTACAAATTTTATTTGGTACTGGTGCTGCTGCAAGTGTGATGTCAACAGCATTCTATAAAGAATTGAAACAAATTATAAACATACCTACATTACCTGTACAGAATTGCCACGTGGTTAGAACCACAGGTACTAAATCTAAGAACATACGCATGCAAGCATTTGTTAACTTCACATTTTCCAATACACAGTTCAAGCGTAATTTTCTGATTGTAGACAAGCTCATCGTACACTGCATCCTAGGGATGGATTTCTTGAATGAACACAAAGCAATCATAGATTTAAGTAATGGCATATGTCAATTATCTGTAGGAGAACAACTAATTAATGTTGAACTTAACAAGAAGATTGAACCACGACAAAAACATTACGAAGTAAGTGAATTTCAATTGGTATATCCTACCATAGTTAGTGTACATAATTTAACACTTGAAGATTCAGACTATCAGGAGATTGAGCAGGATTTATTGTATCAAAAATGTGTCGAATCTGACTATTTCACGAAACAACAGCAAGAAGAATTGCACAAATTATTACGTGATTATGCACAAGTTTTCAGTGAGAGGCCTGGTGTAATCAGAGGTTATGGCAACAAAATGGATGTTAAGCCACATAAGACTTATTGTAGGCCACATTACAATATTCCATGGGCGAAGAAACCTGCAGTTTTACGTGAAATCGAGCGTATGTTGACCTGGGGTGTCATAGAAAAATCACATTCCCATTATTGCAGTCCTATCCTGGCGGTAGGCAAGAAAGATGGCAATGTCAGATTGGTGCTAGACGCACGTGAAATCAACAAAATTATTATACCTGTTAACACAAGACCCGTCAACCTAGACGAACAGTTGTTAAAATTTTATAATGTACAACACCTAACTAATATTGAGCTCCGCTTATCGTACTGGCAGGTGTCCCTTCACAATGACAGTCGTAAATACACTGCTTTCCTTTGTGAAGGACGCACGCAGTTATCAGTTTTGTGTGGTGCCCTTTGGTTTGCGCCTAAGCGCGGGGGTGTTCATTGAGGCGCTTGACGCCGTTCTCGGCCTGTGTTTGTTGTCACGCGTCACGGCGTACGTCGATGACACTGTCGTGGCAACAAATACGTGGGAGGAACATATTGCTCTGTTACAGCAAATTTTATTTAAATTTTCACAAGCTGGAGTCACAGTAAATCTTTCAAAAGCCTGCTACATGTCCATAAACTAGATTGTGACATTTATGACGAAGTGGTATGTGGATCCAATTCCTTGCAACTCAAATCTTAAGAGAAACATCCAGCCAACTCAACATTAATTGCTGCTACGGTAGTGACAACTCAGACAATGAACACCCAAGACAGAACAAAGTTAGAAAAAACGAACAGTCGCGCTCTGCTGAGCTCTGATTATCACAGTGCAAATTCCCTAGTCTGCCGGTGCTGAGGACATACATTACCAAGCTGTCTTCTTAACTATAAGGACACGATCTGGCGTACCGGAAGCGATGGCTGGTTGCTTCGACGTCCTGTCGTGGTGATGATAATGTCGCGAGTATAGCCCGAAACAAATTGTCTTGGTCAGGTTGTTCCAGACTAAAGACTTCCTATTAATACAAATGTGCCTCTGAGGGAGACGAAGAAGGCTCGCCACACAATCACTGACGGTACAGTGATTGATTTTAACAAGCGATGTCACGCAGTAACTCCGATACAGTCAACTTTAGCCAAAACTGCCCAAGACAGACAACATAGGCGGCTTGTACGCAGAACGCTCAATTGCCAACTGTACTTGGAAAGTTACGTTGAAGTTGAAACTTTAGCAAATTCGTTAAACAGTTACAATCAAATAAATGTATGTTAGACAGCCAACGGAAGGCAGGCTGTCCAGAGCAGCGAGAGCTCAATCTTGTAACCTACTCCGACCGAAAGGCGAGACTCGACTCTACCAAGAGCACCCGTACAAACCGAACACAGAACATTCCCGCCCCTACGACAGTGGCCCCTGGCCGTGGTTAAACGTTCCAATCAGCAACTCGAAAACCCAGCGGAAAATTCCACTCTATTGCCGAAGCACTACTATTCCATCAATGGAGATTCTTGGCGCCAATTTCTGCGCCGATTTTGCTACGTTACAGAGCTATGCCCTGAGCAAGCCAATCACAGTTACGATTTTGCAGAAAACGAGGGAATTTGCCCGCCAAGACTGCCTGTGAACACAAGTCATTCCCACGCCTCGCTGGTAGCCCGCCAGAAAGATTTTTCGCAAAGTTTCTGCGAAGTAACGTAATCTCTAGCCTAGCCACTCCTTCAGGCCCCTGCGGGCGTGTCTCCGCCGCTATTATGACAATGTCGGTGTCTGGAAAGCATTCACTCGACTCCCTCACACCCGTTGGCTTAACCCTTTCAAGATCAGCAGAGCCCTCCTGTCACCGGACCACCCGGGTGACGAGAGACGCTGCGTGGGAAGTCCGCGTGTGAAGGAATAGCAACTTTTCACCGCATGCAATTAGAGAGGAAGATCGAATTACTCTGACTAAGATAGAAGTATGCGAGGGGGCTCATGCCACCTCTCAAATGTATTAACAATTTTCTATGTTAATCACATCCACCTAATACAAGGTAAACAGTACAACTCGCTGCACACTAGACATGATACAATTCCCACAAAAAATTTACACAAAGGAAGTTACAAGAATTATTGCAGTACTTGCAAAGACGATAATTTAATCTCAAACAAATGATTTTCATTTACTTTATATATTTTGTGATTGTTTTATAATTGTTTCAATAGTAAATAGTAATAATAATAAAATATGTGTTTTGACAGCAAAAAATTGTAACAGAATAAATTACACAATGAATTTCTTTTAATTTATTGTTATTTTATCCGCTCCCCCTACCTCACATGGGTAGGGGGTGGGCTGTCAGCGGATACAGTATGTCTCTCTTCAGCTAATTGAGACATAATTTTTATTAAAAAAAAACGTAATATAAAACTGAACATGCCGTTTAACAAAAATAAACGTTTTCTGTAACACAATAGCAGATCGTTAGCTGCATAAGTTACGATACAAACGGTTGATTTGGTGATTAATTGAAACATAGACACAGATGAATTGAAAATGAGTGTCACACCTGAAGATGTAAACATACAGACAGTTGCGTGAAATAAAATGGATAGGCTGATGTCAGACGTACTAAAAGGATACAGGTTGAGTAAAGTGCTGAGTAGAAATAAACTGCCAGGGAGAAACGTATCAGGGGTTCGTGGTATTTAAAAATAGTGCATTGTAGGGGGCTTGAAGGTGGATATTTGGAAAAGGGATGGGGCTAGAGGGGAGAGGGATGCAGCTCTGAACCAAGAGTTTGATAGTGAGTTGAGAGGACTGGAGGAAAAGGGAGCCCTAACGAGGGGTGGGTGATAAGGATTTACTAGATCTTGTAGAACAGGTATATATCAGGCGTAATTCTAGTAAGGAAAGGTGGTTACAGTTTCGTTGAGAGAGGACGTGGGGGGTATGGAGTTGTAGTGTAGAGTGAATGTGATGTTAGAGGCATGGCACTGTTGTGACTTGGCAAGACAGCCAAGCCACTATGAGGTAGCCGAAAGGCACGCGTTTAAGCTCACGCAGGCTGGCGTGAGGTCTGGAACAGTTAAAGGAATAGAGACTAGCAAAAAAGGTACGTAGCTTCTGGAATACTTAACTTTAATCCATAATTGGTGAACATCGGTCTGACGGTACTTGCATCACAAGATAAATAGCAAATGATAATGGCGCCTTGCTAGGTCGTAGCAAATGACGTAGCTGAAGGCTATGCTAACTATCGTCTCGGCTAATGAGAGCGTAATTTGTCAGTGAACCATCGCTAGCAAAGTCGGCTGTACAACTGGGGCGAGTGCTAGGAAATCTCTCTAGACCTGCCGTGTGGCGGCACTCGGTCTGCAATGACTGACAGTGGCGACACGCGGGTCCGACGTATACTAACGGACCGTGGCCGATTTAAAGGCTACCACCTAGCAAGTGTGGTGTCTGGCGGTGACACCACAGGCAGAGTAGCAGGATCAGTGAGCGGTGAAGAAACAATGGGTTGGGTAGCGTCGAGTTTACAGATAACGTAGGATATTCAGAGGTGGTCAAGATGGAAAAGTAGTCTGGGGAATTTGATAAGTTGACAGCACATGCTCGAGGGGGAGGGTAAGGGGATCGGAAAGGCTAGGTAGAGTGCATAGCATTCGAGAATCTGTAGGGCATCATGATAGGAAGGAGTAGCAATACCGACGTTCCACCAGAGGTAGTTTTAGTAATTTTAGTCTATTGTGAGCTTTCTGTTGAATGGTTAGTAGGCGAGGTTTCATGTTAGTTGGTGATCAAGTGTTAATACAAGTAGTTTAGTATACAGTCAGATGACAAAAACTGCGCTTTATTATTTTTTCTGCAGTGCGAGAACATTCTTTAAAAACACTTTGTATACATACATACGCGTCTGGGATATAAATGACAAGCAAGTTATAAATATGGATGTGATACCAATGGATCGTACTGTATATCGAAAGAGTCTAAGCGTGCTGTTTAGTAATCAGTGTGAGTCGCTCATTAACTAGTTTCACTACAAGTCGTACAAATTACCTATTAGATCGGGACGTAAGGAGCGCGGTCTGCTTCACTCAGAGATGAGTGTGGCGAGCTTCAGGAGAGCGGAGAGGCGGTGAGGCGTCGGCCGCCGGTCGTGTCAGCTAGTCCCGCGTGGCCGGCCGGCGTCCACTGTGCGCCCGGCCGGCTTGGCGCGACACGGCCGCCTCTCTGTGTCCCGTGGAGCTGCGGCGGGGCGGGGCGGGGCCGTGCGCTGCCGTGGCGACGCGACGAGACGCTTCCGCCTCGCTGCCCGCCGGCAGCGGCGAGTGGTCGGTGCGCGGCTACCCGGGTCAACCACTGCAGCGGGGCAGGGCGGTCATTTGGGGGGGGCTCTGTTGAGCGTCCGCGCCCGGGGTCGATCCCAGTGCCCTCGGTGGACGCTTCAGCTAGCCAGCAATGCAGAGCACTGAGATCCAACCGTCCTACTGCACTTCTTACATATTCTTCGCCGTAAAATGCTCCCTTATTTGGCAGTTTCCAATTGAAACAGTCATTTTGAAACGTCCCCTTAGAAAAATTTATGAATTACTGTGCTGGAAAACCGCTTACGTTATTTGCTTTCCAAAAAAAAAAAAAAAAAAAAAAAAAAAAAAAAAAAAAAAAAAAAAGAAAGAAAAAAAATAAGAAAATAAAAAAATTTCAAATGTGTGTGAAATCTTATGGGACTTAACTGCTAAGGTCATCAGTCCCTAAGCTTACACACTACTTAACCTAAAGGATCCTAAGGACAGACACACACACCCATGCCCGAGGGAGGACTCTCGAACCTCCGCCGGGACCAGCCGCACAGTTCATGACTGCAGCGCCTCAGACCGCTCGGCTAAGCCCGCGCGGCATTTGCTTTTCAAACAGCTGAGCAAAACTGAACGTACTCAGACATTACTCTCTTTACTTATTCTGATCACCACTAAACTGACACACAATACTTTTAGGGCAACGCAATCTGCCTTTTAATAATCCCTACAAAAGAATGGCCCTAACTAACAATAACCAATACCTTTCATGAATCACTTACCTTACAAAAATCTTCGTTACTCGAACTACTGCAATACAGCGAGCGCCAATACTGCCAGCTAAATAAAAGATTCAAACTACTGAAGGCACTAGCTACTGATAGCCATACTTAGCAAATGAAAGATTTTGATAGAGAACAAACAATGTATTTACCTTAATAGTGTTTAAAAGTCATAATCTATACATCAGTTTATGACATACAGTCTTACAAATTTACTGTCTCTGATGGACACGTCCAGATCATCCGCTCTCAAAACTCCGCCATCTTTCTCCCCACATCCACCACTGCTGGCGGCTCACCTCCAACTGCGCAACGCTACGCGCTGTTCACATCCAACTGCCCAACGCTACAATAGCAAACCAGAATACAAACCAGCCACAGACTGCACGCAGCACAGCCAGTGATTTTCATACAGAGCGCCATTTGGCGTTACGAATAAAAAAAACCTAAACAGCCTACTTACAATTTTTGTAAGCAACTTGTTCAAAAATTTCAACTTTTCAGGAACAAAGGAAAACATTCTGCGCGTGGCTTCATGGAATGTTAACAGGATGAGCTTCGCAACGTGTAAACAAGAGAAGGAAGTGGATATTTTGCCACTACTGCAGTTACTAAGTTTCTCACTCTCTTTGAAAAAAAATCCAGTATCTTGGAATAAGATCCTTTTCTTAAGAATGTAATTCAGAAGCATTGGCAAGTTATGTTTTTAGTAGTTTCCTTTTTTACTCATACATTTTCATGATATTCTAACTCTAAACAAAATACACACAAAATGGTTTCATCGATCATCAGAAGCAGCAGCATCAGAGCTACGTACATTAAATCATTGTAGAAATAGCTATAGTCATGCGGAACATAATCAAGTAAAGGTTGTATGTTTTGCATTGTGTTCCTGTTAACAGCCTTTTGAAATTTAAGAACGACAGACACTTCCGTAAATAAGACATGGAAGGTATGCTCCTATAATCCTCCTCTGTATTCAGAAGCGCCTGATTGTAACTTACTACATCGAAAATGCATGAAGAAACTTGTTTGAGACCTGACTTTCTCTATTTTTGAAAAAGTCTGCTTCGTGATTAGTTCCACAATTTACCCTCCCCCCCCCCCCCCCCCTCACAATCTCCATTTCCTGTAGTCTGCTGACCACCACATAGTGAGCTTGTAGATATCTTCAGTTTCTATTTCTATTAGCTTTAAGGTGAACAGAGGATTTTTGGAACCACTGGCAATCACTTCACAATATTCTCTTCCCGTATTCACTCTATGAGCCCTTCTGGGTACCAGCTTCAAGCCGCGCAGATTGGCCGAGCGGTCTCAGGCGCTGCAGTCATGGACTGTGCGGCTGGTCCCGGCGGAGGTTCGAGTCCTCCCTCGGGTATGGGTGTGTGTGTTTGTCATTAGGATAATTTAGGTTAAGTAGTGTGTAAGCTTAGGGACTGATGACCTTAGTAGTTAAGCCCCATTAGATTTCACACACATTTGAACATTTTGAACCAGCTTCAAGGTCTAGCATTTCCTGTTGCACGAATGTCAACAAATAAGAGTAAACTCTTTAACTTTTTTTAAAACGTTTCTGGGCCCAGGAATGTTGCAACCACTCGAATTGTACAGGGATTCTCATTTTACCCAGAGCAGCCGTGGGAAAAAATTTTAAGTTAGCAGTTTATCACGTCCTCACCGAGGATAGAAAAACCGTATTAAATATTTACCACACCGATTCTATAGCGGTCTGTTGTTCCTTCGGAAAGCATCTTCGTTTACGGGCCAGAACAGTGTGAGCGCCCACCCGCCAATAACCTGATCAACGCAGTACAGCTGCGACTCAACGTAGCTAGAATTCGGGAAGTCGCCGGCAGGAAGGTCTCTGCAGCTGTGCTGCTCCAGGAGTCCGCGCACAACTCTCGCGACTCCGGCAAATTACGGGCGGGAGGTCTCTCGGCGAGCAGCTGGTGTCTAACAGCAACAGAGGCGTGTCCCAAAGGGTTCAGGTCAAGAGAATGTGAAGGCCAAGATATCAACATGAGGTCACTATTACGCTCCTCAATTACATCTATTGAAAAGTCAGTTATCCTGCTAGAAGATGCTGTCTCTTCAGGAGAGACGTCAAGCACGAACAACGCAGTGCAAGTGATCTGCAATAATTTTCACCAATCGACGTCACGGTGGCTTCACTTGCTACCATTGAACGTCCTTTGAATGCCCCCATAGTAAAATTAAAAAAATAAAAATTTCAGCTAGCGTCCGTGACGAGATTCACGCTACGAGCAGTCGTTCAGCTGGATAACTGTGTATCCTGACACAACCATCCAGCATGCGTAGCAACAGATGTGATTCATCTGGCAAACCAAAATGTTTCCATTCATCAACGAACACATCTCAATGATTTATTACACAATGCAGTCGCAGTTGACGAAATTATTCGGTCAATGTGACAGCTTCGTCTGCTGTTTTGCCACATTTTCTGCTCCGAAATACTTGTGTCGCCACGAGCATTTTACCCTGTCGTCAGATCTGCTCACAGGGCTGCCTATCCTGCTTTACACAGCCGGGAAGCCTCTGACTTCAATCATCTGGGATGAGGCGTGAACGTCCAACACCTTGTCGACTATTCATGGTTTCAGCGTAGACGTTAAAGACGGTACATACGAAAAGTAGATACGTGTAACGACATTCCTCTCAAGAGCGAGTAGTCCGCCTTCCGTAATGTTCGCACATGCATTGACATGTTGTCAGGCGTTGTCGGTGGATCACGATAGCAAATATCCTTCAACTCTCCCCACAGAAAGAAATCCGGGGACCTCAGATCCAGTGAACGTGCAGGCCATGGTATCGTGCATCGACGACCAATCAACCTGTCATGAAATATGCTATTCAATACCGCTTCAACCGCACGCGAGCTATGTGCCGGACATCCATCATGTTGTAAGTACATCGCCTTTCTGTCATGCAGTGAAACATTTTGTAGTAACATCGGTAGAACATTACGTAGGAAATCAGCATACATTGCACCATTTAGATTGCCATCGATAAAATGGGGGCCAATTATCCTTCCTCCCATAATGTCGTATCCAAACTGCGCCGCACTCACCTAATGGATAAGTTCGTTCAACGTCCACATTGATTTCTGTGCTTATTTCACAGATTGTTGCTTGTCTGCTGGCACTGACAACTATAAGCAAAAGTCACTGCTCTGGATTGGTAAGGGAAGGCCGTCGGCCACCACATTGTCCATCGTGAGAGGTAATGCGTCGAATTTGGTATTCTCTGGACATTGCTCAAATTGTGGGTGTCTGAATATTGAATTCCGTCACCATTTCAGAAATGTAAAGTCACCTGAATACAAACGACACCTCTGCCAATGCACTGACTTTTTATACCTTTTACAGCGAATACTACCACCACCTGTACGTGTGCGTATAGCAGACCCATGACTTCGGTCACTTCCGTGGTATATTTTGAGATCAGTTTCATGATATTAGGTATGGGATCTTCATGTTGTTACGGTCTTTAGTCCGCAGACTGGTTTGATGCAGCTCTCCATACTACTCTACCCTGTGCAAGTCTTTTCATCTCCGAGTAACTACTGCAACCTACACTCCTCTGAATATGCTTACTGTATTCATGTCATGGGCTCCCTTTACGATTTTTATCCCACACACTTCCCTTCGGTACTAAGTGGGTGATCCGTTGATGCCTCAGAATGTACCCTACCAACCGATCCCATGTTTGTGTCAGGTTATACCACAAATTTCTCTTCTCCTCAATTCTACTCAGTACCTCCTCATTAGTTACGTGATCAACCCACATAATCTTCAGCATTCTTCTGTAGCACCACATTTCAAAAGCTTCCATTCTTCTCTTGTATAAAATATTTATCGTCCATGTTTCACTTCCATACATGGCTACACTACATACAAATACTTTCAGAAAGGACTTCCTGACGTTTGTATCTAAACTCGACGTTAACAAATTTCTCTTCTGCAGAAACGACTTTCTTGTATTTGCCAATCTACATTTTATATCCTTTCTACTTAGACCATCATCAGTTAATTTGCTCCCCAAAATTCAAAACCCATTTACTTCTGTAAGTGTCTCATTTCCTAAACTAATACCATCAGCATTACCTGATTTAATGCGACTACATTCCATTATCCTTGTTATGTTTTCGTTGATGTTCATCTTACATCCTCCTTACTAGACACTGTCCATTCCATTCGACCACTCTTCCAGGTCCTTTGCTGTCTTTGACAGAATTAAAAAGGCGACAACCCTGTCTCACACCATTCTCTAACACTGCTTCCCTTTCATGCCCCTCTACTCTTATAACTGCCGTCTGGTTTCTGTATGAATTGTAAATAGCCTTTCGCTCCCTGTATTTGACCCCTGTCAACCTCAGAATTTGAAAGAGATTATTCCAATGAACATTGTCAAAAGCTTTCTCTAAGCCTACAGTCCGCATCCGGTAGCTGGATGGTCAGCGTGACGTATTGTCAATCCTCTGGGCCCGGGTTCAATCCCCAGCTGGGTCCGGGAATTTTCTCCGCCCAGGGACTGGGTGTCCTCATCATCATCATCCTATCATCGTCATCGACTGCAGGTCGCTGAAGTGGCGTCAAACTGAAAGACCGGCACCCGGCGAACGGCCTGCCTGACGGTGGGCCCTAGCCTTATGATTAAATTAAATAAATCTAAGCCTACAAATGCTAGAAAAGAAGGTTTGCCTTTTCTTAGTCTGTTTTCTAAGATAAATAGTAGGGTAAGTATTGCTTCGAGTGTTCCAACATTTCTACGTAATCCGAACTGATCTGCCCCGAGGTCCACTTCTACTAGTTTTTCCACTCGTCTGTACAGAATTTGTGCCTTATTAAACTGATAGGTCGGTAATTTTCACACCTGCCAACACCTGCTTTCTTTGGGATTGGAATTATTACATTCTTCTTGAAATCTGAGGGTATTTCGCCTGTCTCGTACATCTTGCTCACCATATAGTAGGGTTTAGAGTTTTGTCATGGTTGGCTCTCCCAAGGCTATCAGTAGTTCTAATGGAATGTTGTCTACTCCTGGGGCCTTGTTTCGACTTAGATCTTTCAGTGCTCTCAAATACTTCTCGCATTATCATATCTCCCGTACATGTTGATCTACGTCCACTTCCATAATGAACAGTCTAACATTTAATGAACATAAACACATAACAACGTACGGTTGTAGTTCGACGAGAAAATAAATATTTTCACCAGTCTTTTTTTCTACACACATACTGTAAAACCTTAGGCGGTAATTTCGTAAGCAATGTAGACTTCTTTATGTTCTTTCCTGTGTTGCTTTTCCTTTCGGAACTAATAAATATCGTGTAAAATTTAACTCATGGGTGTATTCCTAAGTAACGTGCATACTTCTCGTGAATATGGTTAATAGTAGGTACGGAAATTCAAATACAACCCTCGAACTTGACTCCCATGATGTGTGAACGGATAAGGACTACATAGGATTAACATTACCAAGGCATACAGACTCAGTTTTGAAGAGAACGCTTGAAAGCAATGTAATTTTGGTTATATCAAGAAGGGGGAAGTCCATGAGAGCACAGAATCATAGTTATTGTTTATTCGGTCCTGGTATTCTCAAGAGGAACATGTAGATGGGCTGCTGGATCTTAGTTCGTTGAAAAGATCGTTACTGGAACCGATGAGATTTTAATAACATTCTTACAACCTTTAAACATGATACATAATTGTTGCGTTTCACCTTAAAGCGCTGTTAATCCAAATAATGCGTGATAAGTATTCAGCTCATAAGGTCCAGAATACTGAGATGCAGCGCAATTGGAGGAAATTTGGAGGATTCAGGACCAATGAACATTAGAATTACACGTAATCATTTATGCTCTCTAAAGAGCATGCTTCTACAAATCATTAAAAGGATGTACCAAGAATGACGTGGGAAGAATCAAAATAAAGGACAAGGTTGCGGGCAACGCAAATATTTGTAAACTATGTGCAGTGGAAATTACTACGTGTGATGATACTGAAATCAGAGGCCATTAGCGGTTACTAACCGAAGATAGGGAGGGTCAACATCTAAGTAATATTAGTCATGACAGCTACTACGGTTATGCAAAATGGAGCTCATAAAGGTGGTTTCCGACCAGAATGACCGTTACCCCAGAAAAAAAAAACCAGAAGCTTCAAAATCACTAGTTCTGATTGCACACAGTGGTTAAACTTCACGCTGCTCCGCAGGTACTGAAGTACTTACGGTTAGTGAGATGTGCCAACGCTCCTAGTGGCGATAGGACCGCAAAATTGTCAGACTCAGATCGGGACAGCAGTTTTCCGTTAGTCTCAGAATGCAAGGGACTCACCTCAAATTTTATTCTGTTTTATTACATTATTCACCATCATCGGAACTGTCATAAAATGATTTGACCGTCATTCTTATTAACATTTAACGCAATTCGACACTCAGCAGGTTGATCTCAATCTGCCCGATATGGTATAGCTCACCACTGTGTGAGATGAACCGGCAACATGCTAACGATACATGTGATGGTACTAGAACACCGATCTTATAAAACACACTTGACAATTGTTCTGAGATATGCTGCATAGACTAGCAGATGCTTTCCTGTTGATACGGATAAGGTTGGGAACTAGGAGAGTGAGAGAACAAGGTGAATTAAATGCAAAGTATACTTCAAATCCTACACGGCACAACGGTCACACTTGACAGCAAAGTGAAAGACATAAAGTACTCAGAATCTACTCATATTAAATACACGAATGCAAATCAATTTAACTACTCGAATATTAGTTACCTCCCGATTAATCCTGTGTGAATTTTAATCAAAATTAACCCCAAGCATGCATCCCTTGCCTTCCGTGTCCGGCAGCAGAGTGCTCGATATTCATTGTCCGTTCCGGGAGGGGGGGCGCAAGTTCGTACCTGTCTCCAACCCTGACTCGCCCTTCGTGTTTGCGCCACGTCTCTGATTCCTCCCACAGAAATGAATTTACCAGGTTGGAACTGCATCCCAGCACCACTTCATCTCCGCCTACAAACAGAACGTCATTCGCGTTCTCCTCTTATCTGAAAGGCAGTGTGCTAAGTTTTGTTCGCACATGCATTGAAAATGCATTGACACATGTTGTCAGGCGTTGTCGGTTTTTCACGATAGCAAATATCCTTCAACTGTTCATGGCAGTATACTTCACTGGCACGCACATTAAATCGAAGTTAGTCTAATTGACCGCCTTCAGTGTTAAAGAGTTCCGTCGTACCTCACCTCTTGTGGAAGCGGACTCTGCTTGCATCACACTGATACGACTTTTGGGCCACGATATACGGCAGCATTTGCTTCATGTCATTCGCACTTTATTGTTTGACAAATCGAAGCGTTGTCCGTCGATAATGAATAAGGTAGACGGGCTGAAGGAATGTGAACAGCATTTCGAACGCATAATATTGGCGTAAGATTTGTCAGTTACGTGTTACATCTGAAACTTCTTTAATTATATATTTTTACTTAAATTGCTGAGTGAAACTGAATGCAAATAAGCCTGCTTAAACTGCTGAGTGGAACTGAACGTACTCTCACTTTGCCTGTCTTTATCAAATGTTCAACTATGTTTGAAATCTTATGGGACTTAACTACTGAGGTCATCAGTTCCTAAGCTTACACACTACTTAACCTAAATTATCCTAAGGACAAACACACACACTCATGCCCGAGGGAGGACTCGAACCTCCGCCGGGACCAGCCGCACAGTTCATGACTTGTCTTTATCGTTTCATTTCTGGCCTACAGAATTATTCCTGGCAAATACAACTCACACGCAATCTGACTGCTGAAAAATGATAACCTGACTTCAAATAATTAATACAAAAGAATGACCCTGAAAAAGAAGAAATCCTAACAATACGTTATACATTTCATAAGTCATTTACCACACAGAGAATCTTCATTACACGAACTACAGCAATGCCGCAAGCACCAATACTGCCAGCTAAATAAAAGATTCTATCTACTGAAGGCTGTAACTACTAATAAGCATGTGGTTAGCAAAGGAAATATTTTGTTGCAGAGCAGACAAAGTATTTATCTGATTTTACTTTAATCAAGTGACAACCAGTTCAAAAAAATTATATGATCATGAGTAATAAATGTTCACGACGGAAACATGTTCAGACAGTCCGCTCGCGCTAATACTGCAAACTTCTAACACGTAATTATTAACTTCTAACCTCAATCACTGCTGACTATTCACACCCAATTTGCGTCACTGCTGGCTGTTTACCTCTAACTGCGAGTCCGACCAGCCACGGAGTGTCTCTTACAAAGCCGGCCGGAATGGCCGAGCGGTTCTGGGCGCTATAGTTTGGAACCGCACGACCGCTACGGTCGCAGGTTCGAATCCTGCATCGGGCATGGATGTGTGTGTTGTCCTTAGGTTAGTCAGGTTTAACTAGTTCTAAGTTCTAGGGGACTGAGGACCTCAGTAGTTAAGTCCCATAGTGCTCGCTCAGAGCCACTGGCCTCCTACAAAGCGCGCACAGCGTTGCCAGAGCTATTAATGCAGAACGCAACATAACGCTGCCAACATATAAACACATAAACAGTCTATTTACACATCGTAAATGTTTCTCGTACAATGACAGAGGCTTTTATTTTTAAATATTCAACCAAATGTTACTCTGTAGTATGTAATCAAACCTCGAGTGTACAGTATATTTTATTTTACTTCACTTGCCCTTATAAATATGATGTGCAACTTCTTTAATCCCATAGTCTGTTCGGTGATTTTGCGCTAGATGTTTCGCAAATATTGGTTGCATGTAAAACTTGTTTCTTGATGTTATACAGGCTGTTTAGATGAAAATTCTTTATTTTGTCTTTGTGTATAGAAGACTGCTGGATGTGCTCCTCACTCTCCAACTTTTTAATAAAAAGTAGGCTAGAGCGATAATTGGTTTGAAGTTCTGTTCGTACAACTGCTTTGTATTCCATTTGTAACATCGTAGTGTACATAGAAATAATGTGCCACTATAAAGCAGTTAATTATATCCGCTAATGAGCTCTGATGTCTTTGTTTCGTAAACTATTTTCCCTGCAGGCTCTTTGAGTGGTGAGAGCGGGCGCTACCTCGCTTTCTTGTCGGAGCTGAGTCGTTTTCCGCACCACTGCCTCTCTGTACGCGACAGCCCTTCCGCCTCTGGGCGCTGCTCTCTCTTCGTGCAGCAGAAACAGCTGAGGGTCTGCCCCTCCTTCCAGAGGGTTTTCTAAACTGGGTGGTTGAGCCAAGTGCACCTCCGGACCAAGTTACCGAGCACCTGCGTGGGCGCAGATAAATTCTGCTCAATACGGCAGTAGAGTTTTACGAACTATAAGCTGTTGTGGCTCTGACGAGGAATAAGTAATTGTTAAATTGTAAGGCGAGTTTCTATGGAAGTATCCTAAGTGGAATCATACAGTACTCCTTACTGTTACGTGCAGTAGACAACAGTCTAAACGATGTCTGCGACCTTGGCTTTCATGACCGTCTCGTGTAAACTATCCTCTGTTCCGCAAGGTTTTAACACTTTCAGCTACAGTGTTGAATCCCTTGTAGGATTTGGCTCACGGTCGGAGAAGGAGGTTGGGGTTTTGAGATATGCTCAAGTACTGTCTGCATTACTGTTGGATGTGCAGTGACCGTGAGGTAAGTGTGCCCATGCACGAGATTTCGTGTCACAGATAAAGGTATGTGTAACTGAATGGAATGTCACGCTACGTAGCATTTCCGCCTGCGAGGATTGCCTGTAGACCTATATCGTTGAACACATCACGTAACTCTCCCTTCGTGGACCACACGGCTCTGGCGGTGCGCTCGGGTGTCGGATGTAGTCTATCTGGGCGCAACAGGTCGACGCGGCTTCACTTGGTGCTCAGACTGGAAACTCAGCTGGCCAGGCACCGTGTCCCAGACTGCGCAGCGGACATGGGCTTCACTTGGTGCTCAGACTGGAAACTCAGCTGGCCGTGTCACAGACTGCGCAACGGACATGGGCTTCACTTGGTGCTCAGACTGGAAACTCAGTTGGCCATGCACCGTGTCCCAGACTGCGCAACGGACATGGGAACAACGGCTGAAGAAGGGTGTGAGAAGCGGAAACGGAACATCAGAAAAGGCAAGGGTTTGAACGCTGCGGCCAATATCAGCAGCATTAGCAAGCGTCAAGAAACGTGGAAAGGTGCGAATCTCTAGCCCAGCATAAAGTCTCAAGCAACAGGAAAAGAGCGCAGGTGACTACTGTATATAACAAGGGCAACAAAATGGACTTGCAAAATTACGGAGCAGTATTCCCAGCTTCGGTTTGCTATATTATCCCTGAACATATTCTCAGTTCGGATATAATAAATTTTCTTGAGATTGGAAAGCTTATGCCCACAAATCATCATGGTTTTCGAAAGAATTGCTTGTGCGAAACTATGCTTGCCCTTTTCTCACATGATATACTGCTATTTATGGATGACGGGCAACAGAGAGACTCATATTTCTAGATTTTCGGAAAGCATCGGACCCGGTGCCGCATTGCAGGCTGTTAACGATGGAATGAGCATATGGAATAAGTTCACAGATACGTTAGTCACTCGAAGACTTCTTAAGTAACAGAGTCCAGTACGTCGTCATCGAGGCCGAGTGTTCATCAGGGACAAGGGTATTGGCAGGAGTGCCCCAAGGAAGTGTGATAGGACCGCTGTTGTTCTCTGTATACATAAAAGATTTGGCGGACGAGGTGGGCAGCAACCCGCGGTTGTTTGCCGATGCTGTGCTGTACGGTAGCGAGGCAAAGCTGAGTGACTGTAGGGGGATACAAGGCGACGTAGGCTATATTCGTAGTTCAAAATGGTTCAGATGGCTCTCAGCACTATGGGACTTAACTGCTGAGGGTATCAGTCCCCTAGAACTTAGAACTACTTAAACCTAACCAACCTAAGGACATCACACACATCCATGCCCGAGGCAGGATTCGAACCTGCGACCGTAGCGGTCGCGCGGTTCCAGACTGAAGCGCCTAGAACCACTGGCCACTCCGGCCGGCTATTCGTAGTTAGTGTAATGAATGGCAGCTAGCTGTAAATGTGAGAAAATGTAAGTTAACAGGGGTGATTAGGAAAATGGAACCTGTAATGTTCAGATACAACATTACAAGTGAACTGCTTGACACGGCCACGTCTAAATATCTGGGTGTAACGTTACAGAGCGATGTGAAGTGGAAGGAGCATGCGAGGACTGTGGTGCTGAAGGTGAATGGATGACTCAGGTTTATTGGGAGAATTTTATGAAAGTGATTCAGCTGTAGAGGAGAACGGATATAGGACTCTGATACGACTCATTCTTGAGTACTGCCCGAATGTTTGTGATCTGTGCCAGGTCGGATTGAAGGAAGACATAGAGGCAATTGAGAGGCGGGCAGGTAGATTCTTTACCAGTAGGTTAGAACATCACCTAAGTGTTATGGAGATGCATCGGAAACTGAAATTGGAATCCCTGGAGGGAAGCCGACGTTCTTTTCGACAAACACTGTTGCGAACATTTGGTGAACCAGCATTTGAAGATGATTGCTGAAAGATTCCACTGCCGCCAAGATGCATTGTGCGTCAGGACGATCTTACGACAAATGTGGCTCACACGGAGGCATACAGGCCGCCACTTTTCCCTCTCTCTATTTGCTAGTGGGACAGGAAAGGAAATGACTAGTAGTGGTACCGGGTGCCCTCAGCGACGAACCGTGCTGTGGCTGGTGGTGTATCTGTGTAGACGCTGATGTAAATGACATCAGTAGGATTCAATATGCCATCAGAAGATGAGAAGTACGAGTACTACTGAAATTTGCGTCGTTAATACGAGGGCGTGCTGAAAGGCAATGCCTCCGATTTCTTCATGTGAAAATTCTTAATTTAAAAGTAAAGAAATTTATTAACAATCTACGTGTTTATTCTTCGTGTTTAGATATTTATTTCTCTACGTAGTCATCGTAGCAACGAGCATATTTCTTGCAGCGTGAGACCACTTTGTAGATACGGTCAGTATAGGAGCCACAACCTCACTTTGGCTGCACGTCTTTATTTCTGTTAAAGTGAAGTTCTCGAAAGTGTTATTTAAATTTAGGAAACAGGTAGAACTTGTGTGGAGCCAAGTAAGGACGGTGCGGAGGATGACCGATGACATCGAACCCAGTGCTCCGGAATGTCAGACGCCGCGGCGCTCTTGTGTGCCCTGGCGTTGTCACGCTGAAGGAGAGGGTGCTCCATGTGTGGGACAACTTGTAACGTCCCCCTTCAAAGATTATGAATGACTATGACAGTAAACCTCTTACGTTACTTCATTTTCAAACAGCTGAGCAAAACTGAACGTACTCAAACATTTCTCTCTTCACTTATTCTGATCGTCACTAAACAGACACACAATATTTTTTTAGCGCAACGCAATCTCACTTTCAATACTCCCTATAAAAGAATGGTCCTGACTAACAATAACCTACACCTTTCATGAATAACTTACCTCACAAGAAACTTCGTTACTCGAACTACTTCAATACACCGAGCGCCAATACTGCCAGCTAAATAAAAGATTCAAACCACTGAATGCACTAATTACTGGCAGGCATAGTCAGCAAATGAAAGATTTTGATAGAGAACAAACAATGTATTTACCTTAATAATGTTCAAAAGTCATCATATGTAGACTATCTTTATATATATATATATATATATATATATATATATATATATATATATATATATATAATTCTACTGTACGTGTGTATGTCACTGAACTCCTCCTAAACGGCTGGACCGATTTGAATGAATTTTTTTGTATGCGTTTGGGTGGCACTCTGGATGGTTTGGAATCACAAATGATCCCGCCAGATTGCGCTGCAGTCGGTATCTAGGTTATTTATCTATACTGCAACGAAACGTCTGCATTGATTTGAATGAATTTTTGTGAATGCATTCAAGTGGGGACCTGGATGATTTATATTCACAAATCAGCCCGGCAGATGGCCCTGCAGTCGGTATCTAGATTATTTATCCATACTGCAACTAAACTGCTGGACCGACTTGAATGAATTTTTGTGTATGCACTCAAGTGGGGGCCTGGAAAATTTACATTCCTAGATCAGCACGGTAGGTGGTGTTGCATTGTTGTGTGCAATATTGAGCGTATTATATTCAGATATAAGTTACGTGCATAGGATTTCGTTTATTTTTCGAAATTTAAAATGGCTCTGAGCACTATGGGACTCAACTGCTGAGGTCATTAGTCCCCTAGAACTTAGAACTAGTTAAACCTAACTAACCTAAGGACATCACAAACATCCATGCCCGAGGCAGGATTCGAACCTGCGACCGTAGCGGTCTTGCGGTTCCAGACTGCAGCGCCTTTAACCGCACGGCCACTTCGGCCGGCTTCGAAATTTAATTTGAGTGTATTATATTATGTGAGTTTCGTTATTTTGACATTTTCATTTTTTTTACGATGTCTTTTGATATTTCAGGTGTCGCATTTCAGTGAATATTAAGTGTATTATATCCACATATAAGTTACGTACATAAAACAATGCCATGTCTTCGTGGACGAGGAGGAAATATTGGTCGACGGAATTGGAATTCACAATTAGTCCAGAGCCGTTGGTTAAGGGGAGCCGGAGGTGCCTATGCTGCCCATGTTAAAATCACTAAGTTTGAGGAACATTTATGAATAAACTACCAAATAGAAAAATTTGAATTTTTTTTACATATAGAGTGGTTTAGTATTGCAGTTATGACAGAGGGATTTTGGAGTATCTTTTCTAGTTTCCTTCCAATTATTTTTTTTTATTAATGACCCAAACTTTCTTTACAAATAATTGCTTTATAATTAAACTGAAATGAAACTACTGAACATATAGCCAAATTCCTGTGTTACAAAGTAAGTTTGACCACTAGGGGTGCTGTATAAAAATTTCATCTCTCTAGCTTGAGTGGATTTTGAGAAAATGTTCCTTATATTCGAAAAATCAGAGGCTGAGACGGTTCTGCGACCGTGTGGGCTGCAGATTCCTCGATTTGCGCCATACGGTGGTGGGGTTTCGGGTTCCGCTGGATAGGTCAGGAGTCCACTACACGCAACAAGCGGCTACACGGGTAGCAGGGGTTGTGTGGCGTGGGCTGGGCGGTTTTTTAGGTTGGATGGCCTTGGGCAAGTACAGAAAGGGCAACAGCCTCAACGGGTGCGGGGCAAAGTCAGGACATGCGGGGACCAAGCAGCAATCGGTATTGTAATTGTCAACTGTCGAAGCTGCGTTGGTAAAGTACCGGAACTTCAAGCGCTCATAGAAAGCACCGAAGCTGAAATCGTTATAGGTACAGAAAGCTGGCTTAAGCCAGAGATAAAATCTGCCGAAATTTTTACAAAGGTACAGACGGTGTTTAGAAAGGATAGATTGCATGCAACCGGTGGTGGAGTGTTCATCGCTGTTAGTAGTAGTTTATCCTGTAGTGAAGTGGAAGTGGATAGTTCCTGTGAATTATTATGGGTGGAGGTTACACTAAACAACCGAACTAGGTTAATAATTGGCTCCTTTTACCGACCTCCCGACTCAGCAGCATTAGTGGCAGAACAACTGAGAGAAAATTTGGAATACATTTCACATAAATTTTCTCAGCATGTTATAGTCTTAGGTGGAGATTTCAATTTACCAAATATAGACTGGGACACTCAGATGTTTAGGACGGGTGGTAGGGACAGAGCATCGAGTGACATTATACTGAGTGCACTATCCGAAAATTACCTCGAGCAATTAAACAGAGAACCGACTCGTGGAGATAACATATTGGACCTACTGATAACAAACAGACCCGAACTTTTCGAATCTGTATGTACAGAACAGGGAATCAGTGATCATAAGGCCGTTGCAGCATCCCTGAATATGGAAGTTAATAGGAATATAAAAAAAGGGAGGAAGGTTTATCTGTTTAGCAAGAGTAATAGAAGGCAGATTTCAGACTACCTAACAGATCAAAACGAAAATTTCTGTTCCGACACTGACAATGTTGAGTGTTTATGGAAAAAGTTCAAGGCAATCGTAAAATGCGTTTTAGAAAGGTACGTGCCGAGTAAAACTGTGAGGGACGGGAAAAACCCACCGTGGTACAACAACAAAGTTAGGAAACTACTGCGAAAGCAAAGAGAGCTCCACTCCAAGTTTAAACGCAGCCAAAACCTCTCAGACAAACAGAAGCTAAACGATGTCAAAGTTAGCGTAAGGAGGGCTATGCGTGAAGCGTTCATTGAATTCGAAAGTAAAATTCTATGTACCGACTTGACAGAAAATCCTAGGAAGTTCTGGTCTTACGTTAAATCAGTAAGTGGCTCGAAACAGCATATCCAGACACTACGGGATGATGATGGCATTGAAACAGAGGATGACACGCGTAAAGCTGAAATACTAAACACCTTTTTCCAAAGCTGTTTCACAGAGGAAGACCGCACTGCAGTTCCTTCTCTAAATCCTCGCACAAACGAAAAAATGGCTGACATCGAAATAAGTGTCCAAGGAATAGAAAAGCAACTGGAAACACTCAATAGAGGAAAGTCCACTGGACCTGACGGGATACCAATTCGATTCTACACAGAGTACGCAAAAGAACTTGCCCCCCTTCTAACAGCCGTGTACCGCAAGTCTCTAGAGGAACGGAGGGTTCCAAATGATTGGAAAAGAGCACAGATAGTCCCAGTCTTCAAGAAGGGTCGTCGAGCAGATGCGCAAAACTATAGACCTATATCTCTTACGTCGATCTCTTGTAGAATTTTAGAACATGTTTTTTGCTCGCGTATCATGTCATTTCTGGAAACCCAGAATCTACTATGTAGGAATCAACATGGATTCCGGAAACAGCGATCGTGTGAGACCCAACTCGCCTTATTTGTTCATGAGACCCAGAAAATATTAGATACAGGCTCCCAGGTAGATGCTATTTTTCTTGACTTCCGGAAGGCGTTCGATACAGTTCCGCACTGTCGCCTGATAAACAAAGTAAGAGCCTACGGAATATCAGACCAGCTGTGTGGCTGGATTGAAGAGTTTTTAGCAAACAGAACACAGCATGTTGTTATCAATGGAGAGACGTCTACAGACGTTAAAGTAACCTCTGGCGTGCCACAGGGGAGTGTTATGGGACCATTGCTCTTCACAATATATATAAATGACTTAGTAGATAGTGTCGGAAGTTCCATGCGGCTTTTCGCGGATGATGCTGTAGTATACAGAGAAGTTGCTGCATTAGAAAATTGTAGCGAAATACAGGAAGATCTGCAGCGGATAGGCGCTTGGTGCAGGGAGTGGCAATTGACCCTTATCATAGACAAATGTAATGTATTGCGAATACATAGAAAGAAGGATCCTTTATTGTATGATTATATGATAGCGGAACAAACACTGGTAACAGTTACTTCTGTAAAATATCTGGGAGTATGCGTACGGAACGATTTGAAGTGGAATGATCATATAAAATTAATTGTTGGTAAGGCGGGTACCAGGTTGAGATTCATTGGGAGAGTGCTTAGAAAATGTAGTCCATCAACAAAGGAGGTGGCTTAAAAAACACTCGTTCGACCTATACTTGAGTATTGCTCATCAGTGTGGGATCCGTACCAGGTCGGGTTGACGGAGGAGATAGAGAAGATCCAAAGAAGAGCGGCGCGTTTCGTCACTGGGTTATTTGGTAACCGTGATAGCGTTACGGAGATGTTTAATAAACTCAAGTGGCAGACTCTGCAAGAGAGGCGTTCTGCATCGCGGTGTAGCTTGCTCGCCAGGTTTCGAGAGGGTGCGTTTCTGGATGAGGTATCGAATATATTGCTTCCCCCTACTTATACTTCCCGAGGAGATCACGAATGTAAAATTAGAGAGATTAGAGCGCGCACGGAGGCTTTCAGACAGTCGTTCTTCCCGCGAACCATACGCGACTGGAACAGGAAAGGGAGGTAATGACAGTGGCACGTAAAGTGCCCTCCGCCACACACCGTTGGGTGGCTTGCGGAGTATCAATGTAGATGTAGATGTAGAAAAATTCTAATTTACGGGAAATGGCTATCAAAGTTTCTCAATACATTCCTGCACTATAGGATGGATTATCAGGGTCTTCTTCTTCATCCTCCAAAAGCTTCCTCTTCTGTCTTCTTTTCTGGCCTGTTGTTCCATCATACTTCATATGCCTTTCTCTTCTTCCTGCTCCTCTTATCCTTTCTCTGTCAATATTTCTTAGTGCTCGTACAGTGTTCACCCCAGCTGTAAATCCTAATGCCTTCAGAACTTCACACTTCACACTGTTCCCTTGGTTGTAGGTTGCTATTGCATCATAAATGCCAAAGTGCAGTGTTTTTATGCTAGCAAACACCCTTTTAGGAATCACTTTACAAAAAAAATTGTTTACGCTCTCATTAGGATTCTGCGTCTTTCCGTGTAGACATTTGTGTAACAATTCTGGCTGTGCTAAGTCATGAAAAACTGGTTTTATTGCATTTATCACAGCTGCTGGCAAACCATGTCTGTGATCATAGTCCTTTTTTGCATTATATATGCACCAGGAATCTTTTGGGCACAGGCTGTGTTGGGGGCATTCATTGGAAGAGGCAGTATGAAGGAACAATGCCCACACTGCTTTTCGCATGTCACTAACATTACTAGTATTTTGCCTTATAGCATACCCATAGTATCTCTGTAGACGTTCAAACACCTCATTAGTAAGCCTTCGAAGCCGTGCACCCATACGCTTTTGCACATGCCCAATGCATTCCAACTATTCAACTAGAACCCTTGCACACTCGCTGTATGCGTAACATAAGGCGCTGTATGCGTTAACAGGCCGATAAAATCCCAAGCAGTTCGCCAGGAAGTCACGAGAGGGTGTTAGATGCATTCAGCGGCCGCCCATTTCCTCTGTAGGCGTGGGGAAAAATGGTAATAACTCCACTTCTAGGGCGAGTAGAACAATAATTCGAAGTTAGAGGAATGTTCCAATTAATTTTCGGTAGCAAAAAAAAAAAAAAAAAAAAAAAATTGTAATTTTTTGGATTTGACCACCTCCGGCTCCCCTTAAATAGATCGGCAGAAGATCATTTCATGGACAATGAAAATTTAAGAAACCAGGCTGCAATCAGACTTGCCAATGAAAGTCAAGAGGAACGCCACGAACGCCTTCGAGCTAATGCATTGAGACAAAGACTGGCCCGTCAACGAGTCACCGACACATTCAGAACACGCGAACAACAGCGTCTGCAAGTGTATCGCGCATTGACACGTGCATCACTTCTTCGCCTTGCGTTTGAATATGAGTCGGACATCGACTATTCGTCACATTCACAAATTGTAATCGGTACTATGAACAAACAATACCAACACTGCCATGCACTCAAATACAAAGGTGAATCGGTCGGTTTCTGCTGCGCGTCTGGAAAAGTTGTATTGCCACCACTGAATTCCCCGCCGGAACCATTCAATTCATGCTTTCAAGTTACATCATTTAGAACAACAAAAATCGTTCAGAATGAGGATGGTCACAATTTTCTCTCAAAGTTTAAGATTCAGGGCCAAGGGTATCGTCAAATTGGTTCTTTAATGCCGATTTTTGATGCAGATTCAAAATTTCTGCAAATCTACTTCATGGGTGGATGAGGAGCAGCAATTAAACGCACGCTGCCAGTTCAACCATATCGAGCAGATGGAGGAGCGAGAAATTGTGGGTATTTTAGAACAGTTTTTACAGAATCACAACCAGTTGGTCAAGTTGTTCAGTACCGTTTCAAACAGACTGCAAAACGACAACTATACAGCAGACAAAGTACCATCTGGGCAGCACGCGGGCCGATATAATGCACCGACCATTAATGAAGATGCAGTTGCTATGGTTGGGGACTCATTTGAACGTCGAGATATACGAATCCCACGCAGAGATAACACAGTGCATACGATTGAATACAGTCATCGCTCTTACGACGCTTTGCAAAATCCATTGATATTTTGGGAAGAAGGAGAGGATGGGTATCATTTAAATATCAAACAAAAAAATGTAGGACAACGTCTGTCGGGTCCGCTAGTATATATATATATATATATATATATATATATATATATATATATATATATATAAACTCGTGACATACACCTTTACAAATTTCCTTTTTCTGTCCGGACACACGTCCACATAGAAATCTCTGTAAACTCTGGCATTTCTCTCTCCACATCGACCATTGCTGGCGGCTCAACTCCAACTGCACAACGCTACGCGCTGTTCACATCCAACTGCCCAACATTACACAAGCGAATATTCCAACAGTGACTCCAACCAGCCACAGGCTGCACACAGCACAGTCAGTGATTTTCATACAGAACGCTATGTGGCGTTACTATCATAAAAACCTAAACAGCCTACTTGCTACTCTTCAAATTCGTGTTCTTTTCGGAGGAGCTCGCAGTACACTGTCATACTCATATAGTCCACTATTATGTTACACGCTACAATCGGAAGCCCTCTAGCGGCAGAGTGTTACATCTTGCTTCAGCCAAACGGGAAAGTAGACCCAGTAATATGCAACCGATACTTTGAACAGAATATAAATTCGGAGGCATTACTTTTCAGCATGCCCTCGTAATAATAATTAGTAAAAGTGTATTGATAACGAACTAATTAATGTGATAATAAATTGCATTGTTTTTCTCTATTGTTTGTTTATTATTAAACTGTTTTTGCCCGTTGCATCAATTATTAGGTAACTAATGACTATGCTCGCAAATACACAAATGTGAAAACTAGATAAGTAATAAGTTTACATTACTTTCAATATGATACAAGGCAGTAAATGGCACATCAGTCCATGATAAATGATGTATGCGTTACAAAGATGAAAAGCAATCAGTTGCTTTTACCGAAGTGGCCCTCACAGGGACACATGGAATATTCGTGATGCCATTTTCTTGTAACGTTCTGCACGGACGCCAATAGGTCCCTCGTAAGTGGCGGCCTCTATCAGCGCCGACAGCGCCGTCTGGTGTCCGGCCGTGACAGAGAGACGGAGAGCTCGCGATGCCGAGACGTACAGCGGCCGTGCAGGTTGCACGCGTGCCTGAGCTGCCCGAGGCGCACCGCTCAATTTCTCCTACATCTCCGATATAGCATTTGCTAAATACAACATAACAAAATTTTAGACGCACGGAATATCAGTTAATGATGGATATAAGTGCACTAATTTAGAGACTATTTTCTGTAGTTGATGTAACATGAGCTCTGATGTCTGATACACTGTATACGTTGGCACGAAAGTTTTATTGGCTTAGTTTAGTACAAGGGCGACACAGATCGCACACAGACTACGCTCAGTGATGGCAAAAGCGTCACATTCTGAGGATAGTACCTTAGGGAAAGCGAGGCAGCGAAACGGACGATGAATAGCGGCACTGTGCTGCCGGACGCAGAAGGTGTGCGTGTCGTGTGAACTGGTGCTCCACAGAGAGGTTGATTTTGACTAACATTCACGGTATTAACGGGAGTGTAGCTAATAATCCTGTAACTAAATTGATTTGCATTCGTGTACTTAATTTGAGTACATTCTTAGTTCTTTATGTCCTTCACCTTGTCCTCATAAGTGCCCAATAGGCCATGTAGGATTTGAGGTAACATTGTTTTAATTCAGTTTCTTCTCTCTCCTAGGCCTCAGAATTAACTGATTAAATAGGAAAGCGTGTACTAGGGTATGCGGATTATTGCAGGATAATTTGTAAATGTGCTTCAAGAGATCGGTGGTCCACTGCAACGACATGTGTTGTTGATAAGTTGACGGTTCATCTCAAAGCGATGGTGAATAATAACATGTACGGCAGACTGACATGAACCTGCCGGCTGTCGGATTATATTAAATATTAATAAGACTGATGTTCAGATCGTTTTCTGGCAGTCTCGTGGTCTTGCCATCACGTATGTAAACTACACTCCTGGAAATTGAAATAAGAACACCGTGAATTCATTGTCCCAGGAAGGGGAAACTTTATTGACACATTCCTGGGGTCAGATACATCACATGATCACACTGACAGAACCACAGGCACATACACACAGGCAACAGAGCATGCACAATGTCGGCACTAGTACAGTGTATATCCACCTTTCGCAGCAATGCAGGCTGCTATTCTCCCATGGAGACGATCGTAGAGATGCTGGATGTAGTCCTGTGGAACGGCTTGCCATGCCATTTCCACCTGGCGCCTCAGTTGGACCAGCGTTCGTGCTGGACGTGCAGACCGCGTGAGACGACGCTTCATCCAGTCCCAAACATGCTCAATGGGGGACAGATCCGGAGATCTTGCTGGCCAGGGTAGTTGACTTACACCTTCTAGAGCACGTGGGTGGCACGGGATACATGCGGACGTGCATTGTCCTGTTGGAACAGCAAGTTCCCTTGCCGGTCTAGGAATGGTAGAACGATGGGTTCGATGACGGTTTGGATGTACCGTGCACTATTCAGTGTCCCCTCGACGATCACCAGTGGTGTACGGCCAGTGTAGGAGATCGCTCCCCACACCATGATGCCGGGTGTTGGCCCAGTGTGCCTCGGTCGTATGCAGTCCTGATTGTGGCGCTCACCTGCACGGCGCCAAACACGCATACGACCATCATTGGCACCAAGGCAGAAGCGACTCTCATCGCTGAAGACGACACGTCTCCATTCGTCCCTCCATTCACGCCTGTCGCGACACCACTGGAGGCGGGCTGCACGATGTTGGGGCGTGAGCGGAAGACGGCCTAACGGTGTGCGGGACCGTAGCCCAGCTTCATGGAGACGGTTGAGAATGGTCCTCGCCGATACCCCAGGAGCAACAGTGTCCCTAATTTGCTAGGAAGTGGCGGTGCGGTCCCCTACGTCACTGCGTAGGATCCTACGGTCTTGGCGTGCATCCGTGCGTCGCTGCGGTCCGGTCCCAGGTCGACGGGCACGTGCACCTTCCGCCGACCACTGGCAACAACATCGATGTACTGTGGAGACCTCACGCCCCACGTGTTGAGCAATTCGGCGGTACGTCCACCCGGCCTCCCGCATGCCCACTATACGCCCTCGCTCAAAGTCCATCAACTGCACATACGGTTCACGTCCACGCTATCGCGGCATGCTACCAGTGTTAAAGACTGCGATGGAGCTCCGTATGCCACGGCAAACTGTCTGACACTGACGGCGGCGGTGCACAAATGCTGCGCAGCTAGGGCCATTCGACGGCCAACACCGCGGTTCCTGGTGTGTCCGCTGTGCCGTGCGTGTGATCATTGCTTGTACAGCCCTCTCGCAGTGTCCGGAGCAAGTATGGTGGGTCTGACACACCGGTGTCAATGTGTTCTTTTTTCCATTTCCAGGAGTGTATAATTACGGGCCTCTGTACCTTCCTATGACGGTAACGTGATAAAGCAGTATGAAATGGGAGGTGAGCCCACTACGTGTAGTGAGTAACGGAAAACAGCTGTACAGATCCGTGTCTGGTATTTTGCGGGGCCTCTCGCCACTAAGAGTGTAGTATTAAGTCTTGGCACATCTCACTTACGTTAAGCCCTTCAGTACCTGCGAAGCCACCATGTGCAATAAAAACTAGAGATTTTGGAGGCTTCTTCTCTTTCTATGTGGTAGTGTTCTGTCTGGACGGAAACGGCCATTGTGAGTACCGTTTTGCCTAAATATGGTACCCACCACGGCTAGTAAGTTTAAGATGTTGACTCTCCCTACGTTTGGTTACAAGTAAGTTATGACTACTTATTTCCGTACAATCATACGCAATAATTTCTAATGCGCGTAGTTTAGTAACACTTGTGGTGTATTTTAATTCCTCCTAAGTCACTTTGTGTACTTCGTTTTAATGATTTGTAGAAACACACTCTCGTATAGAGCAGTGCGTAAACGATCACTTGTATTTGTGATAACCATTAATGCTGAATCCTCGTAACCGGACTGCTTCTAAGTATCCTGTATCTTATAAAATCAGTTGCATTTTCACCCGGTATGACTTGAATTAACAATGGCCTAAAAATTTGTAAACCTGTTGTAAGATCTTATGGGACCAAACAGCTTAGATCATCGGTCCCTAGGCTTATACGCTACTTAATCTAACATAATTAACTTACGCTATGCACAACACACACACTCGTGCCCGAAGGAGGTCTCGAGCCTCCGACGGGGGTGGTGGGGGTGGGGGTGGTGGGGAGAGCCTCGCGGACCCTTACAAGACGTCTCAGACTGCGTTGCACAATGCCCTAGGGCGAACTGAAATAATTATATGTGACTCCTAAGTGTTATAAGAATATTATCACTTTCAGCTTAGCATCAATTTCAATTTTGTGAATGCAGTAAGCTCCTCCCAGCCATTAAGCTCACCCACATGTTCTTCCTCAAAATATCAGAACCGAAGAAAGAATAGCTAAGATTTTGAACTCTCATGGACAAGATGGCTTCCCATTCGTGTTATAACGGAAATTACCTTGCCCTCGAGCAGTAATACTAATCCCATGCAAAGTCGTTATCCGTTCGCACATTTTGCGAGCCAGATTGGAGGTTTGTATTTGAATTTCCTTACATACTATTAATGATATTGATGAGAGGCATGCAGGTTACGAAAGTGTATGCCATTGAGGTAAATTTTACGCAACGATTATTAGTTAGCAAAGGGAAGGCAGCACAAGAAGAATAGGAAGAAGAAGCGTGAGGGTTCTGTAGTTTCATTTCGGGTAGTTGGGGGGGGGGGGGGGGGGCGGGAAGGTGTGTGAGAGGGATAAGCAGACGTATAGCCAGACGCATTTGTATAGCTACACTTATCGAGGTGATCGGTATCCAACCACCGTGCTTTGACCATGAGTATGCGAACCAATACTTTTCGTGGCCTCAGATTAATACCGGCGTTATGCAGACCTAAACCACCTTTCTCGGATCCAAAGCACATTATGTGTTTAGAGGCAGCCTGCAAAACACACTTCACTCTACGTTTCTCCAAGATGCGACTGAGTTTCTGTGGATTGCTTCGTGCTCAGGGCAAGGAAATTTCCGACTTTAATGTTCACTCCTTAGTATCCTCGCCCTTCGTTGGGGGACCAAGTTTGGTAGTTTAACCGTGGGTTCGATGTGTGGCGGTGGTCGGGTGGGTGGCTGCTGTGGCCTGTTGTTGGGTAGTGAATCACTGAGGGCTATGGCGGGACGAAGCCTCTCCGTTGTTGCTAAGTCCCCGGTTCAATACAGACACTACAGAAGTTGGTAGTTGATTGGAGGCACAGTATCGTTATTACGGTTTACGGAAACCAGTTGATAGATGTTGGCAACTGATGGAATCCTGTATACGATTGGAGTTAACGCCCTCAGCGTCAGTTAAGTTCTTAAGATGGTGTACTGAATCACCGAAACTGGAAACGATATAATAAATAACATTGAAAGAGAGGCTGTAAGCTTTCCATTATTTAAGTGAACTGGTGAAGTGCCTTAAACCCTCACTCAGAAGGATTGGTGGAGCTACATATAAGCGGTAATACGCACAGAGGGAAAGCAGGAAAACGTCATCAGCCAAGTAACGAAGCTGGTCAAAGTGTGTGTTGAATGATCGGGACGGACGGTCATTAAAAGGAACAGTGATGGAAAAAGAAGAGGCAGACAACTTGAAAACTGTTTGCACAACTGAATGAGGCACTCGGGAAACATGTCAGCACCAAAACAACATGAAGGGACCTCCATAACCTGTGAATTGCTGTACAAGCTCGAATTCCAATATCACCCAGCAGTGATGTAAATCTCTGTGACAAGAAAATGTGGTGGCAAGGCAAAAAAACCTGGACAGTGGAGAAATGGAAGAAGTTCGTTTGGTAGGATGAGTTTTGTTGCACACTGTTCCCAACTCCTGACCGAGTTTACGTCACAAGAATTATACACGGCGGCGGTTCTGTGGTGATTTGGGCAGCCGTATCGTGGGACCCATGGACTTCACGGTTACTCTACCAGGGACTATGTGATCATTATTCCTGATGAGGCCCATCCCATTGTACAGTATTTGTTCCCCAATATTGAGGACGAGGGCCCCGTTCCCACGGCTCTCCTTGTCCAGGGCTGACTGCGTGCGCACGACGACGCGGAGGGACTGTAGCCTCTCGCCTGGCCATCGCAGCCACCACACCTCAGCGCACTGAGCCCTCGTGGTCTTCTTTAGAGAGAAGTGTCCATGATCGTTGTCCACCTCTGTTGTCTTTTCCTGGACTCTCCTCGGTTTTGCAGGAGGAATGCTATACAATTCCCTTGAAAACCGTACAGGACCTGTATTTATCTATTCCGAGACGAGTGGAAGCTGTTTTGAGAGCCACGGTTTTGCTACGGCGTATCAGGCGTGCTGATGTCTTGTGTCTGTGGTGTTTCCACATCTCTGTCCGCCTACTGTAGACGCCCTTCAGATGAATCCGCTCACCTGACAGAGTTCCAGCATCTGGGATGGCATCAGCCCAGTGAACCAAGGTGTGAGAAACCACACTAAGGAGAATAATGAGGTGGATGCAGGTAAGCTGCTGAAAAACAGGCAGTATTTCACTGTTGCGAAACGAAGTGAAGTAGGTAGCTGAAGATGACTTAAAGTTTCGAAGCCACAGACTAGGTGACCCGTTCCTCGAAACTCTACATGCAATGACGGATGACGATGAGGGGCAAAGGAAGATACATATCCTCGTCGCCAATCCATCAAAAATAACAAAAGAAACGTGAAGTTAGTTCGCCGCCGAACAAAAGTGTGCTTACAATTATTCACAACGACTCTCATCAGCGGGGCGGGTAGTGCGTTAAGAACCTGCGTCCACGCGTCGGAATATCCATTGATTTGGACAATTCTAGCCGCCTCTCCTCCCGCAGACTATTCGAACACGAAAATATCTGCAGAGCTGCGTAATCCTTACCAAAAAATAGAGAATATTAAAGAAACCACAATTACTGTAAACGTGGAGGATGAACGGGACTACACCAATGTGGCCTTTCTGCTAACACTGAATAATAACTAGCGATATGAATTAAAATGTGTTACGCAACTGTAATTCCACCGAAGAAAATGTGTTAAGCTCAATTTATAGACTGTGGAATTACAGCTACAAGTGTGTGAGATGATGTTAAAAGAAATACAAGGCACTCAGCACAGGTATGATTCTACATTCTCGAGATGAGAGTAGGTCGACAGAAAACCTTGGACTCGATTTCAGGAGGGCAACTGTATCAAAATCATTATCCAGTCGTCTGAAAATAACTGATAAATTACTGGCTTTGCCTCGAGGTGTTATCCGTGGTTAAAGAGTTACTTATGAATAACTGTTAATGCCGAAACTCACTATCCACTCATATAGTTAATTTCAAAAGTTATCTCTTGGAAGTCTGCATTATATACATTATAAAAGTATATAGCTTATATTTTTGAACATATCCAACTCCTCCCCCTCTCTCTCTGTGCATCACCTGTGGCCCCCTCCCTCCGTGATCATGTCCTCTTCAAATACGTTGAAAAAACATGTATGTCCATCTGGATGTTCGTTACAGTACCGTGTAAAAATTTGAGATAAGTCAGTCAATAAGCTATATGGCATAAACGTTTCCAATATATATATATATATATACAGGGCGAGTCACCTAACATTACCGCTGGATATATTTCGTAAACCACATCAAATACTGACGAATCGATTCCACAGACCGAACGTGAGGAGAGCGGCTAGTGTAATTGGTTAATACAAACCATAAAAAAATGCACGGAAGTATGTTTTTTAACACAAACCTACGTTTTTTTAAAAATAGAACCCCGTTAGTTTTGTTAGCACATCTGAACGTATAAACAAATACGTAATCAGTGCCGTTTGTTGCATTGTAAAATGTTAATTACATCCGGAAATATTGTAACCTAAAGTTGACGCTTGAGTACCACTCCTCCGCTGTTCGATCGGGTGTATCGGAGAGCACCGAATTACGTAGGGATCCAAAGGGAACGGTGATGGACCTTAGGTACAGAAGAGACTGGAACAGCACATTATGTCCACATGCTAACACCTTTTTATTGGTCTTTTTGACTGACGCACATGTACATTACCATGAGGGGTGAGATACACGTACACACGTGGTTTCCGTTTTGAATTACGGAGTGGAATAGAGTGTGTCCCGACATGTCAGGCCAATAGATGTTCAATGTGGTGGCCATCATTTGGTGCACACAATTGCAATCTCTGGCGTAATGAATGTCGTACACGCCGCAGTACATCCGGTGTAATGTCGCCGCAGGTGCCACAATACGTTGTTTCATATCCTCTGCGGTTGTAGGCACATCACGGTACACATTCTCCTTTAACGTACCCCACAGAAAGAAGTCCAGAGGTCTAAGATCAGGAGAACGGGCTGGCCAATTTATGCGTCCTCCACGTCCTATGAAACGCCCGTCGAACATCCTGTCAAGGGTCAGCCTAGTGTAAATTGCGGAATGTGCAGGTGCACCATCACGCTGATACCACATACGTCGACGCGTTTCGAGTGGGACATTTTCGAGCAACGTTGGCAGATCATTCTGTAGAAACGCGAAGTATGTTGCAGCTGTTTGGGCCCCTGCAATGAAGTGAGGACCAATGAGGTGGTCGCCAATGATTCCGCACCATACATTTACAGTCCACGGTCGCTGTCGCTCTACCTGTCTGAGCCAGCGAGGATTGTCCACGGACCAGTAATGCATGTTCCGTAGATTCACTGCCTCGTGGTTTGTGAAACCCGCTTCATCGGTAAACAGATATAACTGCAGCGCATTCTTTGTTAATGCCCATTGACAGAATTGCACTCGATGATTAAAGTCATCACCATGTAATTGCTGATGTAGCGACACATGAAACGGGTGAAAGCGGTGACGATGCAGTATGCGCATGACACTACTTTGACTCAGTCTACCGGCTCTCGCAATGTACTGTGTACCCATGTGTGGGTTCATGGCAACAGTAGCTAACACACCAACTGCACCCGTTTCTCCTGTGACGGGCCTGTTACGGACCCGTTTGCGTGCTACGACCATACCTGTTGTATACAGTTGGCGGTAGATGTTTTGCAATGTGCGGCACGTTGGATGCTCTCTGTCCAGGTACCGTTCTGCATACACCCTGCAGGCTTCAGCTGCATTTCGTCGACACTCGCCATAGATGAGTATCATCTCCGCCTTTTCAGAGTTCGAATACACCATGGTCACAGTCCCACAACACTACACTATCACAGACGTCTGGTAACTCGGTGTACTGCAGTTGGTCTACGTGCGGAGACGAATGCAGAATAACAATAGCAGCAAGCGCTACATGCGGACACTGCGACAGCTAGACCAAACCACAACAGTGCACTACAGCCACACTCTTAAACACGGTCGTTATCGTAAACATGTCCCTGCAGATGCTGCTCGCCGACCGTGGCCCGTGTTTGTTAACAACACGCAACTGAACGTCGGAGGTTTCAAGCGTCAACTTTAGGTTACAATATCTCCGGATGTAATTAACATTTTACAGTGCAACAAACGGCACTGATTACGTATTTGTTTATATGTTCAGATGTGCTAACAAAACTAACGTGGTTCCATTAAAAAAAAAACGTAGGTTTGTGTTAAAAAACATACTTCCGTGCATTTTTGTATGGTTTGTATTAAACAATTACACTCGCCCCTCTCCTCACGTTCGGTCTGTGGAATCGGTTCGTCAGTATTTGATGTGGTTTACGAAATATATCCAGCGGTAACGTTAGGTGACTCACCATATATATATATATATATATATATATATATATATATATATATATATTAAAATATGCATCCTATATGTTAAGTCAGGGTATAATCTACCCCCGTTCCAAATTTCATCCAAATACATTAGGCCGTTTCAGTGTGAGGGCGGAAAGGTATGTCCAGACGATGCCTCTTTCCTCACGCGCAATAGCAGACGCACGGGAACAAGAGCTCATGTACAAAACTGTTGTGGAAAGAATGCACATACATATAAGCACTCTCGTGTTCACACGTTGCCTCAGAAATGGAACCTGCTGTATATGCCTTTCTTTGCTCGGAAGTTTGTGCTGCGTTTATTGCGATAAAAATGTTGACAGAAAAAGAAGTCACAAAGGTGGGTATGGGTAAAAAAGTAGCCGTACAACAAGGGTACTTTACTGTGAGATATGGAAGGTGACGGCGATGTTTTGTTTGAAAATTTGATAAGAATGTGACAGAAAGATTTTGATTTTTTGGTTATGAAACTGAAACACATGTCTTTTGGCAAGATACCGTTATGCGGCAATTTCTGTACAAATGCGGCTGGGGATAAAATTGCGTTACCTGCAACTGGCGATTCATGTAATTGCTTCGCGTCTCAAAATAAAGCACGTCTGTGGCTATTCCTGAAATTGCGAATAATTTAGTGGGTGTTGTTAGTGATTATGTGAAGGTTATTTAACTTTCATCAATTCTTTTGTTTTATAAAGATATTGTTTACACAATTAACACACACTGTTACGGAACTTAGCCGAACAGACGAGGTAAATGAGACTGCTCCTGAAGATTCGAGGGTTTTCCAGTTGGTTGGTCAAGGGCGCTATGGTGCAGAGACTTGAACCATCTCGCTGCAAATTTTTGTGCATAGAAGAAGTGCAGTTGAGGTCTATTTATTGAAATGAAAAGTACAGGGTGATTCAAAAAGAATACCACAGCTTTAGGAATTTAAAACTCTGCAACGACAAAAGGCAGAGCTAAGCACTATCGGTCGGCGAATTAAGGGAGCTATAAAGTTTCATTTAGTTGTACATTTGTTCGCTAGAGGCGCTGTTGACTAGGCGTCAGCGTCAGTTGATGCTAAGATGGCGACCGCTCAACAGAAAGCTTTTTGTTCAAATGGCTCTGAGCACTATGGGACTCAACTGCTGTGGTCATATGTCCCATAGAACTAAGAACTACTTAAATCTAACTAACCTAAGGACAGCACACAACACCCAGCCATCACGAGGCAGAGAAAATCCCTGACCCCGCCGGGAATCGAACCCGGGAACCCGGGCGTGGGAAGCGAGAACGCTACCGCACGACCACGAGATGCGGGCTAAAGAAAGCTTTTTGTGTTATTGAGTACGGCAGAAGCGAATCGACGACAGTTGTTCAGCGTGCATTTCGAACGAAGTATGGTGTTAAACCTCCTGATAGGTGGTGTATTAAACGTTGGTATAAACAGTTTACAGAGAATGGGTGTTTGTGCAAAGGGAAAAGTCCTGGACGGCCGAGAACGAATGATGAAAATGTAGCACGCATCCAGCAAGCATTTGTTCGCAGCCCAGGAAAATCGACTCGCAGAGCTAGCAGAGAGCTGCAAATTCCACAATAAACTGTATGGAGAGTCCTACGAAAAGGGTTAGTTATGAAACCTTATCGTCTGAAATTGGTTCAAGCACTGTCTGCAGCTGATAAGATTAAAAGAATCGATTTCTGTGATTTTATCCTTGCTCAAATGGAAACAGATGAATCTTTCATTATCAGTAAACTCTTCCGGGCTAAGTTGCCGTGGTCGATCTGTAGAACTTCTCCCTGACGTTTCGTTCTCAACTACGGAGAACATCTTCCGAGGTGAGTCGACGACTGGCTGCTAGGAGCTGGGGCCGCCGCTTATGTAGAGATCGTAGAAGGGCGCCACCACACGTCACGTGGCGTCGATGTGCAGCTATTTCTGGCTATCATCTGTTCTCTCGATTGCAGGCAATCGATTGTCACGTGGTTGATGCAACGTCGACCGCCATATCTTGTCCAATTTTTAATCCTTCTTCTTTACGATTAAAATTGTAGTGATGTTTGTGGATTTCAATTGCCTCTCTATACATACGTGTATAATAGTGCGACGTCCTCGCTAGCACGCTTGTTTCACCAAATTTTATTTCGTGATCTCCATCATCACCATAGGAACTACAAAAAGAAGCATCAATACACGGTTGACGGAGCACAAAAGAAACTGTCGCTTGGGACATATCGACAAATCGGCAGTAGCGGAACATGTTTTTAAGGATGGAGATCACGAAATAAAATTTGGTGAAACAAGCGTGCTAGCGAGGACGTCGCACTATTATACACGTATATATAGAGAGGCAATTGAAATCCACAAACATCAATTCAATTTTAATCGTAAAGAAGAAGGATTAAAAACCTGACAAGATATGGCGGTCGACGTTGCATCAACCACGTGACAATCGATTGCCTGCAATCGAGAGAACAGACGATAGCCAGAGATAGCTGCACATCGACGCCACGTGACGTGTGGTGGCGCCCCTCTACGATCTCTACATAAGCGGCGGCCCCAGCTCCTAGCAGCCAGTCGTCGACTCACCTCGGAAGATGTTCTCCGTAGTTGAGAACGAAACGTCAGGGAGAAGAAGTTCTACAGATCGACCACGGCAACTCAGCCCGGAAGAGTTTACTGATAAAGACGCCGGCCGTGAAAGCCTACATGGAATGAGATGAATCTTTCGTTTCAAAGATTGTGTTTAGTGTTGAAGCAACTTTCCACACTAACGGGAAAGTCAACCGTCACAATGTTTGTATATGGGGCACTGAGAATCCGCGGGAAACAACTCAGTATAAACGTGACTCGCCTAAGGTGAACGTTTTCTGTGCCATTTCAGCCAATAAAGTTTTTGGTCCCTTTTTCTTCGAAGGTGCTACTGTAACTGGACTACAGTATGTGGAGATGTTAGAGAATTGGCTGTTCCCTCAGTTCGACAAGAAGCACAACAATTCATATTTCAGCAGGATGGAGCGCCACTACATTGGCACTTATCTGTCCGTAACTACCTGAACGTGAACTACCCGAGGCGATGGATCGGCCGCCAGGCAGCCCGTGACAGAGCACTTCAGCACTGGCCTCCAAGAAACCCTGACCTTACCCCCTGCGATTTTTTCTTATGGGGGTATGTCAAGGATATGGTGTTTCGGCCACCTCTTCCAGCCACCATTGATGATTTGAGACGAGAAATAACAGCAGCTATCCAAACTGTTACGCCTGATATGCTACAGAGAGTGTGGAACGAGTTGGAGTATCGGGTTGATATTGCTCGAGTGTCTGGAGGGGGCCATATTGAACATATCTGAACTTGTTTTCGAGTGAAAAAAAAAAAACCTTTTTAAATACTCTTTGTAATGATGTATAACAGAAGGTTATATTACGTTTCTTTCAGTAAATACACATTTTTAAAGTTGTGGTATTCTTTTTGAATCACCCTGTATATTTGAAAACGTCAGAATTTGTAAACGATTTCTCTGATCGTTCACTGTTAGTTATGACACTAAATACGCGCTCACATTCAGCTGTACGTATAGGTACAGTTTCATTTGCAACCAAAAGTTCTTCAGCAGAAGTGGGCATGTATTGAGCATTTTCTTTATAGATATGAAAGTCTTTAACTAATGACGCACAGGTGCTTTCATTTAATTTAAAATCCACCTTCTTACATAACCAAGGAATTGACATGTCACCATAAAACACACGTTCATAATCATCGGAGGGCCATATATCTGAATTTAATAGAACAACATACAAAAAGAATCCAAGTCTTCAAAGGGTTTTTTAACTGTCTGCGAAAGCCTGATATTTTTTTTCCGAAATGTCTGAAATCATTACAAGACGGTCCTTTAATCATCACTCCTTTGAATGTATGCTTTCCATCCAACTCTGGCACTATCATACTCATTCATAGCGATTCATTTGTTTTCATTGTTTCACGAGTTTTTATAGCAATGTCAATTTCTTATATCGCTTTAAGGACTGAAGAATTTCTCTTTCGCATAAAGAATTATAGTATCTGCAGAACGACTTCATAAAGCACAGCTAATTTTATTGTAAGCAACCACTTCGTGAGTGCTTAAGCAAACTTTCAAATTTAGGTGCTTCGTGAATTGATCGGGAACCATCATGACTCTGTTTTAAAAATGATTTACAAGAGTACCGTGGACTTTGAAGAAGAGCGCGAAAGGTTTAAATGAGGAAGCAACCCAACGTACGTGAAAATCA